>NC_138174.1:20608900-21808970 GCF_964165515.1 Mesoplodon bidens | reverse complement strand
CATAGAGACATAGAAACGTTAAATACTTGCCCAGGGTAAGTGACGGAGGTGAAGTTCAAACCCGTGTCTAACTCCAAAGCCAAAGCTCTTTCCACAATTCCATCCTTCCTCGCTTTCCATTAAAGAGCAGATAATTCAACCTTCCAAACCTTCCTGTCCTCTCAAGTTTCTCACCTGCTCCATGTTTCCCAAAAGAGATCGTCAGACTTGCAAGAAGAAACTGAGAAGCAGGGTATTCACTTATCAAGCTCAACCCCTACCTTCTGGTACCTAGGCCCCATACACTTTCCTATCTTGTAGAAATATTCAAGGAAATCTCAGCTAATTAGACTGAAAGTAGAGAAGGTCAGGAAGAAATTGAAAAAAAAACTAGGATTGACAGGATATCTTTAAAGTTGTAATTGTATGACTTGCAAGTGTAAACGAAATACAAAGTATGCCAACAAAATGCTCCTTGGGAGAGAACCCTTGGGGGATCTGCTGTAATGAATATACAGGTATCTTTTGAAATTAGCTTTCCATTGTCTATAGTAAATCCCCCACGTGAGCTTGGAAGTGGTTGCTTTCTAATTCATGAAAAGATTTTCCCTCTACTGTTTTGCTTACCCTGTTAGGAGGATGGTGCTTATAAAGAACTTCAGTTCAGGGAAGCCTGCTGGTGCAAAATCCACCAGTCAGAGCCACGGTCAAAGGGGAGAGGTCAAAGCTATCAGGTCCAGCCCAGGGAGGGCCCCACACCCAGAGAGTCAGATGACCTGGCATCCTTGGATCCAGAGAGGCTCATCGGTGGGCCCTCCTCATTGCAGGCATTGCTGCCTCCTCAGAGAAGAGCTCCTGACTTATGGAGACTTTGTTGTGAAAACCAAACAGCCCTTGACTTGATGTATTGGTAGGCTTGACCCCAGGTTCCTATACGTAGCTCTTGACCCTGAACACCTCAGTCTGGCTCATCACTTCATGCAGGATGTTCTCTGCTTGCCCTCCCCCATCCCCACCCCCAACTAGACCCATTATCCACCCTGCTCTATACCCCAGTTCTAAGAACGCTTAAGAACTGCATTTTTGGCCTCTTACCTTCTGGCTTACATTTGGGCCCACCAACATTTGGGGTACTTATTACACCAGATTCCTCAACACTGGGCCAAGACTTGAAAGTAAATGCTTTCCTCCATCTAAGGCCAGAGATTCTTTCTGGAAGCCCCACTCCTACAGTTATGTTCCTGGCCTGGTTCCTTTAGTTGTTGCCTCTCTGGCTTAGCAGTGGTGATAGCTTCCTGTTATTGCTAGACTAGGGTCTTCCTCATCCTCTACTAGTTCCTTTAGCTCTGCCAACCCCTTTGCAAATAGTCCCTTCATGAGCTCTCAAGGGTACCATTGCTTTTCTGCTGGGACCCTGATGGAAATGCTACTGTATGTCCAGTATCTAACATTTTGGAAAAGGGTAGATACTCAACAAACATTTGTTGGGGGGAAAAAAAAGAGGACGGATGGGGAATAGGTTTTGCTTCAGCTTCAAAGGGAGAATAATTCTACTTCCCTTTACTATCTTCCCAGCAACTTTTAACCTCCACTCCTTTTTTAAATTTTTGACTCTTCAGCCTTTGGTTTATGCTCCTGTCCCCAAGAGTCCCCAGGAACAGAGAACTGAGGGGACAATGGCTTAGCCACAGTTACCCAACACCACCCCAAAAAGAACTAGAACTGGAAACCTGGGACATCCACATACCTAGTTCCCTAAGCCAGTGTTTGGATTCTGCCTAAAATGTTAGTGGAAAAATGTGACACAAGTGGTTAGTGAGATGGGAGAAGTCTGTGTATGAAAGTCAGCGCACTGATAAATTAGCAGTACATCCCATCTGGCACGATGGGCCACAACAGAGGATAAACTGGGCTTGTGCAAGGAAATTCTGGATTCATACACACTGTGCCAGAGAGTTTCTCATTTGGCATTTTAACATGCTGACGAGCTGTGCTGAAAGGCCGTCTCATTTTCTGGGCCCATAATGAAATGATAAAGGAGAGGTCAGCTGCCCTGGGCCCTTCTTTAGGAAAAGCCACACATGCTGAATTGGTACATCTGGATGGGGAAAGGTGACCGAACATTAGGACATATCAAGTTTGTTACCAGGGATTGGAACTAATGGGCAGTGAAAAACCAAAAGGACCATATTCAGCTGGGGCTTCTGGTCCGTATATGTGAGAGATAGGGGGATGCTGGCTCCAATAGAAATAGAAATTGTGACCTTCATTTCTCTTTATCCTAAGGTTTTTTACAAAAGCTTATATCAACCTCCTTGCATTAAAGCAGGAACATTTTCTGTGGCTTTCAGAAGAAAATCTGTGACTTTCAGCCCCCTCGTATTTTTTTTTTTTTTGGTTTTGTTTAATTAGCTGTAAGTCTTTGTTGAACATCAAGAACATTCTAGGCCTTCCAGATAGATCAGCATCCCTGGAGATGATGGGTCAGAGGAGAGGACTACCTTTGGCTTATCAGACATCTGGAGCAGGTCCACGTTGGGGACAGCCGTCAGCTGGGAAGGAGCTGAGCCTGAGTCTGGGTTCTGGCTCTGCCACGGTTAACTAGCTGCGTGACCTTCACCTCTCCCTGTCTCGGTCCCCACATGACTCTAGTGGAGATAATCCCTACATCACAGCATTGTTGGGAGGATTAAATTAGGCAGCACGTGCCAGTACCTAGAATAGTCCCTGGTCCTTAGTAGGCTCTCGGTAAGCAGTGCCTGATAGGGTCGCTGGCCGCCAAGCATCCCTGCATTGGTTGACCACAAAGACCATGGCGAGGGCGCAGGATGAAATAAATCACTTTTGTTTTCCCTGTCCTGACAAAAGAAGTCCCCTGGCTCTTGCTGGGTATAAAGCAGCCAAAACAGAAAGAGCCCTAAGAGCCCCCTTTGTCCCGACAGAGGCCTCATTTGTCGGACACAAATGCTGCTCTGGCAGTCCCGGCTGCCTGTGCCACTGTTACAAATCTGTTTGGGTTGGAGTACCCCCAGTTCACTGCTGTGATGCGTCCAAGCTCCCAGGCTGGCCAGGCACAGCTGTGAATTCATTCAGAGTGGCCCTGCCCACGGGGCTCTGGTTGCTGCAGGCTTTAAATTCTGAGAATCAGCAATTCATTTTGATGACCTCGCTCCTCTCTGGGTCGATGTGGCCCAGAGGCTCTGGCCGGCCAGTGGGTCAGATGACTTGTGGAGAGACTTCCTGGGTTGCAGGAGCAAGCATTCTTGGTGTTGGAAGTGACGGGACCTGGCAGGATTCCTTGTTGGTGGCTGCTGTTGGCGCCTGTGTGTAGTACATGGTGGCTGGGGAAAAGCCACTGCTTTTGCTTTGTACGTTGTTAAAGAGAAAAAAAGGGGCACTTTTAACAAAAACTGATAGAGGAATTCACTATGAACAGTTCCTCATTCTGCTCAGAGGAACTGCAGACCTGAAGACAAGGAAGCTACTGGAAGCTAACTTCTCAGGCGGAGCCTGTCAACACAGACCCAGGAACTGGTGTGTGGATGGGGCGTCCACGTGGGCCTCACAATTGCGCCCATGTTTCCAGGGGAATTACCATTTCAACTCTCCTCCTTGGAGAGGGGTGAATGATCAGCACGATCAGAGCCATGAATCTACAGACCTTCACTCCAAGTGAGCTCATGAGCTGTCTTTTATTTATTTTTTTTTTTTTGCGGTACGCGGGCCTCTCACTGTTGTGGCCTCTCCCGCTGCGGAGCACAGGCTCTGGACGCGCAGGCTCAGCGGCCATGGCTCACGGGCCCAGCCGCTCCGCGACATGTGGGATCCTCCCGGACTGGGGCATGAACCCGTGTCCCCTGCCTCGGCAGGCGGACTCTCAACCACTGCGCCACCAGGGAAGCCCTCTTTTCATTTTTAATTGTGGTAAAATACATATAATGTACAATTTACCCTCTTAACCATTTTTTTTTTAATTTTTTTGATGTTGGGGGTAGGAGTTTATTAATTAATTTATTTATTTTTGCTGTGTTGGGTCTTCATTTCTGTGCAAGGGCTTTCTCTAGTTGTGGCAAGCGGGGGCCACTCTTCATCGCGGTGCGCGGGCCTCTCACTATCGCGGCCTCTCTTACTGCGGAGCACAAGCTCCAGACGCACAGGCTCAGTAGTTGTGGCTCACAGGCCTAGTTGCTCCGTGGCATGTGGGATCCTCCCAGACCAGGGCTCGAACCCATGTCCCCTGCATTAGCAGGCAGATTCTCAACCACTGCACCACCAGGGAAGCCCCCCTCTTAACCATTTTAAGTGTACAGTTCAGTCGTGTTTAGCACATTCCCTGTTGTGCAGCCAATCTTCAGAACTCTTTTCATCTTGCAAGACTGAAACTCTATACCCATTAAATAATATCTCTTCTTCCCTGCTTCTCCCAGCCCCTGACGACTAACATTCTACTCTCTGACTCTATGAATTTGACTATTCTAGACATTTCATGTAAGTGGAATCATACAGTATTTGTCTTTTTGTGACGGGTTTACGTCACTTAGCCTAATGTGCTCGAGGTTCATCCAGGTTGTAGGCTGTGTCTGAATTTCCTTCCTTTCTAAGGATGAATGATATGACAAGTTGTCTTTTTTTAATCGCAGTTCTATTAGGGATCCTTTCAATAGGAAGGAGAGCAAGGTTGGGTGGGGAAGATCCTTTAGGGTTTGAAGTTTCATCAAGCTTACAGAGATTGAATCTTGTATGGCTATACTGCCATCACCCATATTCAATAACCACCGTCGAGGGCTGCCAGTCAGGCAGTCAATGCATCTTTTTTTTTTTTTTTAACATCTTTATTGGAGTATAATTGCTTTCCAATGGTGTGTTAATTTCTGCTGTATAACAAAGTGAATCAGCTATACATATACATATATCCCCATATCCCCTCCCTCTTGTGTCTCCCTCCCACCTTCCCAATCCCACCCCTCTAGGTGGTCACAAAGCACCAAGCTGATCTCCCTGTGCTATGCGGCTGCTTCCCACTAGCTATCTATTTTACGTTTGGTAGTGTATATATGTCCATGCCACTCTCTCACTTTGTCCCAGCTTACCCTTCCCACTCCCCGGGCCCTCAAGTCCATGCTCTAGTAGGTCTGCATCTTTATTCCCATCTTGCCCCTAGCCAGGACACGGAAGCAACCTAAGTGTCCATCCACAGATGAATGGATAAAGATGTGGCACGTATATACAATGGAATATTACTCAGCCATAAAAAGGAACGAAATTGAGTTATTTGTAGTGAGGTGGATGGACCTAGAGGCTGTCATACAGAGCGAAGTAAGTCAGGAAGAGAAAAGCAAATGCCATATGCTAACACATATATATGGAGTCAATGCATCTTGATTACTGAAGGTGTACAGAGCCTTGGGTCATGCCTGGCCCTCTGTGCTGAGTTCTCGGGAAGACCAGGCCCTGCTTTCCAGGGGAGAGGGAGGCCCAACCACAACACAGTTCTGACATTTATTAGTGGTGAGATCCTTGACGAGTCACTGCACCACTGTGAACTTGGTATCATCATGAAGATGACATTAATGAACTCGCCTTAGGTTGAATGGGGATTAGATGAAAAAATATATATGAAAGCACCAAGCATGGTACTGGGCCAGTTTTCAACAAAGGGACATTAAATAGTAATACAAAGCAAGTTAAAGATGAGATTTCTCCCCTCACCAAGCAGAGAACACAGAGACACCAGTGGCCTCTTGAACTTTTTTGAGTTACGGACCACTTTAAGGGTCATATCCATGAATACACAATTTAACAGTGAATTTTCAAGGAATTCTTGAATCTTGTGATGCCCACCCATGGATTTTGGACACAAGATCAGGGTCCTGGGATCTAGATAGCAGAAGAGAAAACATTCATAGGCAATGCAGACCATGTTTTGCACAGTGTGAAGAAATAAAAAGCAGTTTAGCGCTGTTTAGTGCTAAAGAGATACTAATAGAGAAGCTTAAAGAGTCAGGTGGGTCCAATCAGGAGCACTCCACAGATATTCAGAGATTTCCCAGAAACTCAGAACTTCCTTTTCATTCTACGGTGAATGGTTAGCCAGCCTTAAAAGTGGTCTTTCACTCACCACCCTTTGAAAGCACTTATCCTCTTGGTACACAATGTAAATACTTCTTGGTGTTCGTCCTGTGGCTTGGTGGATTCACTTGCCAGTTCTACCTTTATGCCTACTTCCTCATGTTGCATGCTTTGGAGAGCCGGTCTGGGACTGAGGGCCTCTCCCAAGGCCCCACAAACACAACTCTTTTGATGAGATTGTGAGTGAAAAATCACTCTTGTGATTATTTTAGACTTTCAGATACACCACTGTCCCATGAGGCTCTCAACTGATTTAAGGTCACTCCATATGTGTTTCCATGGTTGCTTGGTGGACAGACATGGCCTTGTGTTTCAAGGGGATTTGTTTTTAAGGGCTCAGATGGCTTAGCTCTAAAGTCCAGCTACCGTCCTCTGCTTCACAGAGTTATCTGTCTAAAACTGGGGACCAGGGTAACAATGCAAGGAACCATCCGTCTTCTGCCTGCCTGCCACCCTGGACCATTCTCAGGGCATGGGCATCTTGTAAGCAGTTATACAAGTGTTAGCTGTCATTTCAAGCCCACTTCCATTGGCACCATTTCAACTGCTGTTATAGATACCATTTCTGCACCCTCCCCTCTATGGCCTAGTGTGAGTGTTTTACTAAATTTCAGTATCCTTGTAATAATTGCTGCTTCAAGTGTAGCATTAAAGATTTATATGGTAACAAAAAGCCTCTTGTCTAAGCAGGTAGGGGAAAAACATATAGGGAGTCTAATCTTCTAATTGCCTAGGAACTGGCAGGTTACTTAGCTCTCCAATTAGAGAGCCTTTGATTTAAGTCAAGTAGCAAATCTATTAAATCTGATACCTTAGAATGGTCTGAGTAGCCATACTGTTATAAACTACTTTAAAATGGCAGTAATCGAAAGAATCCAGGATAAGATAAGAAACAAGCCTACTCACACGGCCAGAACAAATAACACAACTGGCTCAAAATACCCAAAACCATGGAAAAGATAGCATCAATCAAAAGGATTCCTACTCTCTTGCTTCCAATAATCTTAATTCCAGCAAAGCCAATTCTTCTCAGTGGCAACAGAAATGTCTGGCTCTGTGTTTTGCTTGGTTTTGTTTTTAAACCAGCACTTTCCCACTAATTATAAGATGTATTCATGCTTCATGAAGAAAGCTTGGGGAACAACACAGCAAAGTAAATGTTACTTAAGATCTCACTTGCCAGCAATGGCCACTTTAAGTATTTTAAAATATGTCTTTCCTTTCTTTTACATTTACATAGATAATTTTTTCAAAAATTGTGCACTGATACGTACACAAGGTCTTTTGGTCTACTCATGTATTTATTTCATTTAGCAACAAATTATAAATATATTCCCATAACAATAGATATTCTCTTTAATATATTGCCTAGTGGCTACATCCAGCTCCACCATTTGAATGTACTATAATCCCCTCTAGTTAGACGTTAAGGGCATTACAATGTTTTTCTGTCATACGTAAGGTTTTGATGGACATCTTTATATGAATATCTTTAACTTCATCTCTGATTGTTCTTAGGACAACCTCTTAGAAGTTTACTTCCTATCATTAACATATACACGTGCTTCTAGTCTTAGGCAATCTTCAAGTTCTTCCTTTGGTTGTATGTATTCAGGAGTAATTTCACCGCCAAACAATAATACAAATGTGGATGCAAAACAAAAGAAACAAATATGCCTGCCGCAGACCCAGAAACAGATCAAAAATTAAAGCTGTTTGTTAAGGAAACCTGTAACGGCCAGACTAGAGACGAGCTATTTCCTGAAAAGCTAAATAGAGAAAATGATCTATCTGCTGATGCTAATGGGGAGATTCAAGAGGAGCAACCAAAACACAATTTCAAATTGAATTTCCAACACATGCAAAAGCAAATGCCATGGAGGAAGGTAACAGAGTTAGGAAAGGCACAGGTACACGGTACAGAAGCAATGCATTATTTCCTCTGGGTAATATATAAAATTGCAGCAATACGTGTTGATTAAATTGTCAAAGATACAATGGCTGGTGATGTGAGAGTCACATCTGTGTTTTTGTTTGTTTCTTTATACCCAAGTTAAGCATGCATCCATTTAAAGAGTGAAATTGTTTTAAAAGGCTTATTATAGAAAACAGCAGGAGTCACACCCATCTTCTCTCATTGTTTTTCCTGGTCAGAGGCAACCACTTTCTTATTTTTTAGCTTTCTCTTGCCATTAACCTTCATATCCCTAATAGCTTATTTATATAGTTTTTTAACCTACTATTTAGGTTAAATATTTTAATTAAAATATTAATATTTAATAAATATTTTTATTAAATCAGATTATTGAGGTTACTTCCTCTTTTTTTTTAGATAAAAATCATTATACTTTGTCTTTCCACCATGGAAGATGAGAATTTAGCTGTCTTTCACTCTATCAATGCACTCACACATCGAACAGACTTGTGGTTGCCAAGGGGGAGGGGGGGTCAGGGGAGGGATGGAGTGAGAGGCTGGGGTCAGCAGATGGAAGCTATTATATATAGAATGGATAAAAAACAAGGTCCTACTGTAGAGCACAGGGAACTATATCAGTATCCTATGATAAGGACTTCCCTGGTGGCCCAGTGGTTAAGAATTTGCCTACCAATGCAGGGGACACGGGTCCGAGCCCTGGTCTGAGAAGATCCCGCATGCTGCAGAGCAACTAAGCCTTTGCACAACTGTTGAGCCTGTGCTCCAGAGCCCACGTGCCACAACTACTGAGCCCACGAGCCACACCTACTGAAGCCCGCGTGCCTAGAGCCCGTGCACCTCAACGAAGTGTAGCCCCCACTCGCTGCAACTAGAGAAAGCCCGCATGCAGCAACAAAGACCCAACGCAGGCAAAAATAAATAAATAAATAAATTTTTTATTTTAAAAAAATATCCTATGATAAACCATAATGGAAAAGAATATTTTTAAAAAGAATATATATATATATACACACACACATACATGTATGTAAAACTGAATCGATTTGCTGTATAGCAGAAATTAACACAACATTGCATATCAACTATATTTCAATTAAAAAAAGATGTAAAAAAATAACACTCATACATCTTCTCAGTATATTATCTATCAGTCTATTTATGTGTGTGTGTGTGTGTGTGTGTGTGTAACTTTGGTTAGATCAATAATGAGTGATTGCACTATTATAATAATAATATTATTCCAGGAATATTTTCTGCACAATTTTGTTCTCCCAAGAGTTAATCATTATCTTCTTTGCTTAGTTTTGTATGTACTTACTATTGAGTCAACCTCAACCTGTCCACCAATTTAGTCAAGAATTGTCTACAGACATTCAACTGCCTGAATCAAGACATTCAGATGCATCAACTCTTATGTCATTTTCGTCTGGAAGTTCTCTCTCTTGGAAACTCCAGCTGCTCCAACCCATGTGGTTTTCCTCATGCCTCACGCAGGTGCCTCACTCTCATCCAGAAGGAGGCTCTTCATGTTAGATCTCCTGTTCCCTAAAATCATGTCATCCTTTTTCTTGATTTATTCTGCCAGGAGATTTTCAACAAAGAGTGCTTGGAAATTAAACATTCTGTGAGCCCGAAAATGTTTTTATGCTACCCTCTGGTTTGAGATTTGACTAGATATAGAGTCCTACTCTAGAAATAACTTTCCCTCAGAATTTTGATGGCTTCAATCCATCAATAGATTTCAGAACTCTTATTGAGAAACTAAGCCATTTAGATTTCCAGTCCTCTGTAGCTTGGTTTTCCTCTCTGGAAGCCTATGGTCCCTTCCCTTGAAGTAGTCTGAAAACTAATGATGATGTACCTTAATGTGGGGTTATTTTCACCCATCGTTCTAGGCACTTCATCCTGTGAAATTTTCTTGAATTAATGATGATTTCATTTCCTCTATTTTTCTAGTCTTATCTTTTCTCTCTTTTCCCTCACTCCTGCCTTTTTGTTCTACTTTCTGAGTATTTTGCAACTTTATCTTCCAACCCCTCTAGTGAGTTTTCCATTTCAGCAATAGTGTTTTTAATTTTCAAAAGCTCTCTTTTATTTCCTTGATTATTTTATAGCATCCTCGTCTTGTTTCATGGATGCCTCCTTTGAAAATATTAATTATAGCTTTAAGTGTTTTCTCATCCAGTCTCTCTCCAAGTTATTTTTTTGCTCTTTGTTTGTTTGGTCTCCATCTTTATTTTTAAAAGCTTACCTCAATTGTCTAGTAATCCGTGGTTGTCTGCTCATATTTAAGAGCAAAACTTTAAGCTCTGCTTATAAGCTCTGAGCTCATGGATGGGGCTTATTGGATATGGGCTTCAGTGTAAGAAGGTCTGGCTGGGCCATTACCTTAGGTAAACTCTAGTATTAATATCTTTCTGTGTTTTCTCTTGAGTTGATAAAATTTCCCAGAAAAAGATTATCTGCTCTCTTGACTGCCTGTTAATATTCCAGAAGCTTAGTGAGGGAAGAGAGCTGGGAGTCAGTCTCCTTTTTCTGCAGGATCTCCACTGTCAACTGTGCCTGGTATTTCCCCCTCTTTTATCCTCTCTAGAATATAACACTCATCTTCTTCCAGAATGGGTAAAGAATAGTCCCTGGAAGTGAGAGTGGCATGGACATATATACACTACCAAATGTAAAATAGATAGCTAGTGGGAAGCAGCCACATGGCACAGGGAGATCAGCTCAGTACTTTGTGACCACCTACAGGGATGGGATAGGGAGGGTGGGAGGGGGACGCAAGAGGGAAGAGAAATGGGAATATATGTATATGTATAGCTGATTCACTTTGTTATACAGCAGAAACTAACACACCATTGTAAAGCAATTATAGTCCAATAAAGATGTTTAAAAAAAACGAATAGTCCCTGGGCTACACAGGCAAGAGAAGATGTTTAGAAATCAAATTACCTCTTTAAAGGACTTTTAATCAATATTCATGTTTCTAGCCTCACCTTCAAACCCAATTCCATAAATACGTGTATCATGGATTCCTGAGCCTTTGACTGTCCTCTAAAACATTGAGCTGCTTTTCTGCTCTCCCCACCATTGGCCTAGGATTCTGTCATCTTGGATCAGCCAAGTTGGTCAACACTCATCCAAGTGCTTACAAGCTTCCAAAATTTGTTGCTGTTATCTTTTCATTTCTGTTGGGGTTGTGTCATGTAAAAAATACTGTCATTGTATTGGGATTTCAAAGGGAAAAATAGAGATGCATGTACTCCTAGAAGCGGAGAATACTTTTAAGGAAGAGAAATCACAATAGGAACAACCATTATCACGAAAATTCAAAGGGCAATAAACTGAGGGGAGGGTAAGGTTATGAACAAAGATGCTCCAAGCTTAGCTCTTTCTCCTAAAGAGTGAAGCAGAATGCAAGTGAATCACAGAGGAAGAGGGAACACCTCATGATAAGTAATTAGATTTGGAGGAAACTTTATTACATTGGGTGATTTTATCTGCCCCAACCAATAAAAACAGCTACAATTTTCAGATTTGAATTCTGTCTAGTATTGGTCTAGATAACTCACCTACATTAACTCATGTGATCTTCATGCTGTTATTATCCTCATTTTCCAAATGGGGAAAATAATGCACAAGAAGGTATATTAGCACATCTAAGATTATAGAGATAAAGAGAAAATAAGGATTTGAGTTCCAGTCATTCTGACACTAAACTTACGTCCTGGGGCCATATTCATAATGTGACACTCATAGGCTATCTTTCTAATATTATACTTAAAATGGACTAGCCATCCATATTTTCCCCACAGTTCCTCACCACCTCACTCCCACTAACACTTAGACTCATGTGTTTCATATTTCTTATTTTCCTTGTTGGACTATTTGCTTTCTTTCCTTTGTTGGGAGGCTGGTTTAATTCCTTTAACTTCTCATTCTTCAATTAGTCGAGGTCCATTTCTCACACAGGATGATCAGGGTGTGGTTCTTACTGATGTTTGTAGATAATGTAACTCGATCCAAATACTATTTTATGGTTTATCTGGAGAAATTTAGCAGTTTATAAGGGGGAAAAAGCGACCTTACCAAATATAATGGGCTAATAGCCAAGGACAAGAAATGATTTCTTTTGTGTATAATTTATAACACAGAAAAATGTGTTTTTGTCTCTGAGTAGTTTCTGGTCCCTGCTGGGATGAACCAGAAATTAAGTTCAATGGCACTCTGGTCTTATACTTTTTCTTCAACTCTTCTTTGAGGTTTTATTTTGCTACTCAGGCCTTCTTGCTATGCTAACGCCTCTTCCCAGAATTAGCACTTTAAGATAGTAATATTCTACAGTGGGTGTGGTCCAGTATAAGATCAATGAACCAATGTTGCCCCCCCATTCAGAATGTCACCACTGACTCTTCGCAATGGCCCTAGGCACCCTTGGGCACCATGCCAGACCTAGAGTGGGGAGAAGGAAGAACACAAATATGGGAAGAAAAGATAAAGAGAGACAGAAGAAGGGAAGGCAAGAAGAAATGGAGGAAGGAAGAGGAACTGAATGAAACAAGGGTGTCCCTGGCTAAGCACGACTAACCTGGTGATAGGGAGAAGCTCCCAGGGTCATCTGGGGCTCCACATCTGACTCCGCCCTGGGGACTGGGCAGACCATCCCAGGTCCAAAGGAAAGGAGTCTTCACCTTTCATTTTGGCCATAATATGGTTTCCTCAGTTCTTCTCTCGTTGATTTTAACCCATTCTGCCTGCCTTTTCACTTCAAAACTCAGTACAGTTGTCCCTCGATGCCCATGGGGGATTGGTTCCAGGACCCCCTCAGATATGAAAATCCACAGATGCTCAAGTTCCTTGTAGCATCAAACGGCATCGTACAATGAATACAGTCAGCCCTCCGTATCCGAGGTTCCACAGTCAAGGATACAGAGGGGCAACTGTAATTACATCAGAGTCTGGGTAGGATATAGCCCTTCAATGTGATTGGTACAGACCACAGAGTGTTTTTAACATTGCATCTGGATGCCTTTAGACAGAATCTGCCTTTTTCAATGCCTGGGGCTCCCCCACCTTGTTACAGCCTCCACTTCTCTTAGATCTTAAGTGGCCTGCTTGGCTTTTGAATGCCTGTGAGCATGTGACACCTGCCTGATACCCTGTGTGCCCTCCTAAGTGCCGTTTCCTGTGTCCATGTTTTTCATCCACCACCAAATAGTGAAGCGGTTGAAGAGAAAGGAGCTCTTGGTAAAGGTGTCTCCCTGTGGCTCTGTTCATCAAAGCAGTAACAGGAACTAGATGTGTATTATATTAGCTGCCATTTATTGAGATCCTGATATGTGCCAGGCCCTGCCCTAAACACTTTACATGTGATAACTCATTTAATCCTAAAACACATTAGGTGGAGATAGATGAGGAAACTGAGGCACAGAATCGTCAGCTTGGCCAGATTCACCACATGCAAAACCCAGGACTCCAACCCCTTCTGACTTCAAGCCTCTGAGCTCAATCATCACAGCCAAGGTCACTTGCTGCCATCAGCCATGGACCTCTACAGAGTTTATTAAACTGGGAAAGTCTAGGCTTCTGGATTCCAAACTCTATTCACTCAGTTCCTTAACTCATTTCCTCCCTGAATGAGGGAGCATATCAGGCAAACAATTTATGGGGTTCTGTCTCTAAAATGGGAAGAACGGACCACATGTATCCATTTGTCACCCAGGGGAGCCTCTTTTGTTTTTTTATGCATTTCTTCACCAAGAACCAGTCAGGATTGCAACTCTTCTAAAGAAAGGTCAGGAAAAAACACTAAGCAAAATTGAAGAACATATCTTTCAGAGCAAAGCAGTAGCTTACTTTGTAAAGGCCTAGGACATGTTCCTGGGTTTTTTTCAAGGAGGTCTTTGAGCGTTGCAGGAATGTAACACACCAGGCATAAGCCATTTTCTTAGAGAGTCCAGAAGTTTGCAAGACAAAACATTTGGAATTGCTTTTGAAGGCCAGGTATTTAAAGTCCCCAACATAATGACTTATTAATAAAGCTCTCCACTGCTCATGTGTGAATGTTATTAACAAATCCAATTTAATCAGTCAATATAATCTGATTAACTGGAATAAAAGAGGCATCTAGATCCCCAGTAATTCGCTGAACTTGCCCGACTCCAGGGGATATCTATGCTGCAAACCCAAATAAAAGTACTTTTGAATGTGTGTGTGAGCAGTCTGATCCAGGCCCAACACCGTTCTCAGGGGGCTGTTGGCTTCTGGATTCATCCATACTCAGCAGTAACCTCACCAGGGGCCCTGTCTGATCCAGCCAACTCCTGTTGTCAGAATAGCTCCCGTTCCTCTGCGCTCCCCGTTCTGAAGTCATAGAACTGTGTGATCTCCTCCGGGTCCCCTGAAGCCATGATAAGGGGTGGGCAGTGGAGCTGGAAGCAACCTTTGCTGGAGCCACAGGAACAGAGAAGCAGGGGCCGCCCCCTGGGGCCTTCCTGCAGCCAGAGCAGGTCAGGACACCTGTTCCTGCCTCCAGAGCTTGGGGCCTGAGGATCACCTTGTTCACCGTCCATCTCCACCGTCTCCTGGGGGATTCAAGCACATGGCAGCTCCAGTCTTCTCAACTCCAAGTTTAGGCAATCGCTGGTGGAAAAAATGGTAAGAATCAAGTAAAAAGGCCCCATTAACATTATTTCAAGACTCCCCAAATCCAAGGCTCTGATCCACTTTTCCAGTTGTATTTACCATAATCCCTTGTTTTTCCTTTCATGTTGCAACCAGCCCTGAGCTCACTTTTCATGTGTCCATTGTGCACCTGTTTTGCTTCTACCAGACCCAAAATGTCTTCTTCCTTACGCTCAGGACTGGGTGGAGTAAGCGGGGAGGGGGCTGTATGTACGACTCTTTCCCCAGCCCCCTCTCCGTTGGTCCTTCTACAAAAGCCAGGCCAAATCTCACCTTTGGGGCTCATTCTCAGATGACTTGACCTGTAGACATTTTTGTTCCTAAATTCTGATGCTACTTCAGTGAGTCATTTATTTAACTTGCAGTGAGGCTGTTTACACTCTGACCCCAAAGCTAAGGAAACAGATAAAGAAAGCATGGTTCTTGCCCTCAGTGGGCTTCCAATCTAGTGGGGAAACTTACTGACTGGGACCTGGTGATATCACAGCATGGAGGTGCTGAACTAGTCATGTGAACAAAGTTGTTGGAGAGCTTCCCAGGGGCGGGAGGAAGATCCCCAGCAACCGTCAGCATTCAGCATGAAATCCATCGTCAGGGATGACAATGGTTACCCAGGGCATAGCTTCCTGGTTGATTCAGCCACGTACTGCTTTTGCTTAC
Source organism: Mesoplodon bidens (assembly GCF_964165515.1). NCBI lineage: Eukaryota > Metazoa > Chordata > Mammalia > Artiodactyla > Ziphiidae > Mesoplodon > Mesoplodon bidens. The sequence goes on along the minus strand of NC_138174.1, from coordinate 21,793,582 downwards.
ATACACTTCAGCAAACAGTTCACAATATTTTATTTGGATTTTTTTAGTATAAATGTATTTATTTTTATTTATTTACTTTTGGCTGCGTTGGGTCTTCGTTGCTGCGCACGGGCTTTCTCTAGTTGCGGTAAGCGGGAGCTTCTCTTTGTTGAGGAGCATGGGCTCTAGGCACACAGGCTTCAGTGGTTGTGGCATGTGGGCTCAGTAGTTGTGGCTTGCAAGCTCTAGAGCTCAGGCTCAGTAACTGGCGCATGGGTTTATTTGTTCTGAGGCATGTGGGATCTTCCCAGACCAGGGCTCAAACTCGTGTCCCCTGCATTGGCAGGCGGATTCTTAACTACTGTGCCACGAGGGAAGCCCTGGATTTTTTTTAATCTCACCATAAATGACCCTCCTCCTTTCCTCTTGTTTCTGGTTTAGAAGCTCTTGGTCCTACACATATCACTGGTCACTTGCATGTGCCTTGCTGGGGCTCCAATTTAGGATGTTAACAGCCATTGAGAGTTAACAGCTACATTCCCAAACATCACCATCCTGTGGCCACAAGAAGATGGAACAGGGACTGGCCAGGCTGCCGCCATTCAGAGGGGGAGTTCAAGCATGCTTGCAGTCACCCACCACCCTCCTTCCCCCTCCACAACCACTCCCGGACCATTGTTGGTAACCATAAAATCAAATTCCTGGCTTGGAGGAGCTGCTTCTTTTTCTTTTTTTTTACATCTTTATTGGAGTATAATTGCTTTACAATGGTGTGTTAGTTTCTGCTTTATAACAAAGTGAATCAGCTATACATATACATATATTCCCATATCTCCTCCTTCTTGCGTCTCCCTCCCTCCCACCCTCCCTATCCCACCCCTCTAGGTGGTCACAAAGCACCGAGCTGATCTCCCTGTGCTATGCAGCTGCTTCCCACTAGCTATCTATTTTACGTTTGGTAGTGTGTATATGTCCATGCCACTCTCTCACTTTGTCACAGCTTACCCTTCCCCCTCCCCATATCCTCACGTCCGTTCTCTAGTAGGTCTGTGTCTTTATTCCCGTCTTACCCCTAGGTTCTTCATGACATTTTTTTTCCTTAGATTCCATATATATGTGTTAGCATACGGTATTTGTCTTTCTCTTTCTGACTTACTTCACTCTGTATGACAGACTCTAGGTCCATCCACCTCACTACAAATAACTCAATTTCATTTCTTTTTATGGCTGAGTAATATTCCATTGTATATATGTGCCACATCTTCTTTATCCATTCATCCGATGATGGACACTTAGGTTGTTTCCATCTCCTGGCTATTGTAAATAGAGCTGCAATGAACATTGTGGTACATGACGAGGAGCTGCTTCTTAAAAGCAGATCTGCAAACAAATTAGGAGGGAGGCCTATTTCGCAATTCAAAGACTCTGCATCTCGGGATGTGGTGTTTCTCTGGAGGGCAGGTTTGGGGTGAGCTACAAAGCAGTCACCCATTTAGAAAGTTCTGATCTTGAAGAAGGTTGCAGGAAGGCTGCTCGCAGAGGCCCCCCGGGTTTTCCAGGATGGAGTGGCCACCTTTTGTTTGAATAAGGCTGCTTGGAAAAACACCACGGATTTTCAGATGTTTCCCTGAAGCCCCTTGCGCCTGGCAGCCCTGCTGTTAGTGCTGAGGGTGCTGACCGTACCTTCGGAAATCGTGAAGAACACTTTGGCCAATGGTGCCAGCAGGGGAGGGAGAAGGACAGGTTTGAGTCTGTTTGCCTCAATGAATGTTAGTAACTGTGGTCGAGGGGACCTTGAATTGCACCCAGGTGACCAAGCATGAAGAGAAGAATGGACCCCAGGCTCTGTCGAGTGGCTTGACCTGCCCTCGTACACTTGATAGGTAAGGATACTACCCCGTCATTATGTTCCCCATTGGCACTGTCCTGGTCTGGTTTAAATAGCCTGGGCAACCCGGACTGTCTTACATCTGGGACTGGTCAAGTTTCTTTGTTACGAGTCATTTCCCCTGCTCACATAATTGGAAAAAATTGTTCAGACGCCTGCCTGTTTGGTCATCTCTGCCCCTTGTCACACAAGGTGATGGGCACGTGGCTTTGTCAGGCTGCAAATTTATTGGCTTAACTACTGATGGACAAGGAAAATAGCCAACATCTTCACTCGTCACGATAATGACACAAGTAACCCATACGTTCATCCTGCTTTTCAAATGATGTGCTGTGAGATAAAGATATTAATTGTCTGATGGGGAAATTGAGACTCAGCTCATTTACATTGACTAGCAGGAGAGAGTGGAGAGAGGTTTTGTAATCTTAAAACATAAGGTTCATGTTTCCAGCCTTGAGTAAAACAACTAGTGAAGGTAAAATAAAAATCTGTTTACATACTCTTATCTAACAGAGAATGGTAGGAAGAGTCATGTCCATCATTATAATTCCAACATTCTTTCAATTAAATAACTTTTGACAAGGTCCTATAGCGTATACTGTGCAGACTCTAAAATTGTAGGGCCTGATGAACTAACAAATCTCTCTCTCTCTCTCTCCCTCTCTCTCCCTGTCTCTTTCTCTCTCTCCCTCCCTGTCTCTCAGAAGCCAGCTACCAGACATATTCAGGAGACCTCCCAGCCTGTGAGGACTCATTCTTCTCCTGAGGCCTCCTGCCCTGAATATCAGACCAAGAAGGGTCAGCGTTTATTTGTCTTGGGCTGCTTCATTTGTGCAGGCTGTTTCCCTGAGGTAACGCAAAGCAGCTCTTAAGAAGCGCAGCGGGCAGGCGGGATGGGGTCAAGCTCTGGGCCTCCTTGTCTGAACTCTGGCTCCTGCGGAGAAGGCCCTCATTTGTCTGAAGGCCTCCACAGGCCCCAACCATGGCTTGTTTATTTACATTCAAGGAACAAATATTGAAAAATGAAAACCAAAACCAGCAGGAATTTAGCCAGCGAAGTTCTGGGTGGTAAGGCAGAATCTGTGCTGATTTCACAAGCAGGACTGCAGAGAGGACTCCATCCTAATACTGAATATCTTTGAGAACAGACACTCCCTTTCCTCAATGCCGTGTTTTCCTCAGCACTTGGATTCCAGGCCCCTGTTCTTTCCTGCTGAGGCTCTATCTTGCTTCCAGTTACTGGGTGCTTCCTAGATGCTATTCTTTGTACCAGATGCTTTACATGCTCCCCTCATTTAATTATCACAATCCAATGAGGCAGGCACCATGACTATGCCTGTCTTACAAACAAAGAAACTGATACCGAGAGAGGGCAAGTCATTTGCTCAAGGTCATAGAGCAAGTGAATACAGACCCTGGAGTCCAGCTCACATCCATCTGAGTTCACAGCCATGCCATTAACCACTGAGCTTCACTGCCTCCCGATGAGACCACTGCTTCCCGGCTTCTACTTTATTTTCTTTTTTTCAGTTGCTCTTTTACTTCTAAATTGATTGCATTTAGACACAGCATGATGTATAAACCCGTATATCCTTCCACTTTTATTTTTAAAAAGATCGCTATAGTATTCAGGGTTTTTCAACCTCGGCGCTATTGACATTTGGGGCTGGATAATCTTTAGCTGGGGGGCTGTATGGTATATTGCAGGATGTGTAGCAGCATCCCTGGCCTCTACTTATTACATGCCAGTAGCTAGCACCCATCCTGCCAAGTTGTGACAATCAAAAATGTCTCCAGGGCTTCCCTGATGGCGCAGTGATTGAGAGTCCGCCTGCCGATGCAGGGGACATGGGTTCGTGCCCCGGTCTGGGAAGATCTCACATGCCGCGGAGCGGCTGGGCCTGTGAGCCATGGCCGCTGAGCCTGCGCGTCCGGAGCCTGTGCTCCGCAGCGGGAGAGGCCACAACGGTGAGAGGCCCGCGTACAGCAAAAAAAAAAAAAAAAAAAAAAAAGTCTCCAGATAATGACACATGTTCCAGAGAGGGGACAAAATCACCCCCCAGTTGACAACCACTGAGCTAGCGTTATACCCAGCAGCTATTTAAAAGGGGCAATGGATTTCAAGTTCTCCTTTCTCACAGTTCCCATAGGCTTACTCCAGAAAGTATTTTCAACCTTCCCTTATGATAGAGTATCTAGGCAGTAAGGTCACATTCAACTAACCCTCAAGAAAGGAGCCCAGGGACTTCCCTGGCAGTCCAGTGGTTAAGACTCTGCACTTCCACTGCAGAGGGCACGGGTTCGATCCCTGGTTGGGGAACTAAGATCCCGCATGCCATGCGGTGCAGCCCAAAAGAAAGAAAGAAAGGAGCCCAAAGACTATTTGAGGAGGAAAAATTCTATGACTTTGGTAGGCAGGACAGCTGGGAAACAGGTCTGTGACCAAGATGGCCAGTGGAGCAGCCGGCAGAGGACCTGGCAGTGAGAAACAGACCACCAGCCGTTCTCTTTGGCATCAACATCCACTGCATCTTTTGAGACCCATCACACAGCTTCACTATTTGATTGCTTGGGAGTCTCTAAATTCTAGATTTTAAAACATGTGTTGCTTGTGGTTGTCATTGTCACAAGTCCCAGGACCCTTAGGATTGTGGTGCAGATGTTTAGATTTGACAGAAGAGATAGAAAGTATTGCGAAAGTGCTCATGCTAATGTTGCTGCTATTCACCCTAATCTAGAGACCTGTCATCACCCTAAATAATAGGATTAATACAACTTTTGGAGGGTGTCTGAATAGGTGTTGTATTCCCCTATTCCTCAGGGAAACTTTTGGAAAAGACCATATAGAGGCTTTATCTGACTGTAGGTTCCTCCAAAAAAATAGACCCTGAAAAAGGAGTTGGATGCCAGTGGTTTGTTGCGGAGGTGATCCCAGGAAGCCTGTTAAATAGGAAAAGCAAGGCAGCGAAGGGAAGAAAGCCAAGAAAAGGTGCTTTAACAAATGGGTTACCTCAACGGGCAACTGAGTCTCCATCCCCCTGGGGTCCTCTGAGAGACTGTGTATAACACACCTTAGGATTGTGCCCCAAGGATTAGAAAGCTGTAGTACCCATCTACCAACTGTCATCCCTCATTGGTTTACATCTCCTGGGGACATGAACACCAGGGCACTTGTGGACATGCCAAACTCCTGGGAGGAGAAAATGCCCTCAGTCAGAGAGAAGCAGGCAGTTGAGTTGCATCAGTTACCAATGGCTGAGTAACAAATTACTCCAAAACTGACTGGCTTAAAACAACACATATTTGTAAAGTTTCTGTGGGCTGGGAATCCAGGTGCAGCTGAGCTGGGGGTTCTGCTTGGGGTCCCTCATAAGGGTGCAACCAAAGTTACAGCTGGATCCCACTACTGGGCACATAACCTGAGAAAACCATAATTCAAAAAGAGTCATGTACCACAATGTTCATTGCAGCTCTATTTAAAATAGCCAGGACATGGAAGCAACCTAAGTGTCCATCCACAGATGAATGGATAAAGGTGTGGCCCATATATACAATGAAATATTACTCAGCCATAAAAAGAAATGAAATTGAGTTATTTATAGTGAGGTGGATGGACCTAGAGTCTGTCATACTGAGTGAAGTAAGTCAGAAAGAGAAAAATACTGTATGCTAACACATATATATGGACTCTAAGGGGGAAAAAAAGGTTCTGAAGAACCTAGGGACAGGACAGGAATAAAGACACAGACATAGGGCTTCCCTGGTGGCACAGTGGTTGGGAGTCCGCCTGCCGATTCAGGGGACATGGGTTTGAGCCCTGGTCTGGGAAGATCCCACATGCCACGGAGCGGCTAAGCCCGTGCGCCAGAGCTGCCGAGCCTGTGCTCCGGAGCCCACGAGCCACAATTACTGAAGCCCACGTGCCTACAGCCCGTGCTCTGCAACGGGAGGGGCCACCACAGTGTGAAGCCCGCACACCGCAACGAAGACCCCCCAGCACAGCCAAAAATAAATAAATAAATTTATTTTTTAAAAAAAAGACACAGGGCTTCCCTGGTGGCGCAGTGGTTGAGAGTCCGCCTGCCGATGCAGGGGAAACGGGTTCGTGCCCCGGTCTGGGAAGATCCCACATGCCACGGAATGGCTGGGCCCGTGAGCCATGGCCACTGGGCCTGTGCATCCGGAGCCTGTGCTCTGCAATGGGAGAGGCCACAACAGTGAGAGGCCCACATACCGCAAAAAAAAAAAAAAAAAGACACAGACATAGAGAATGGACTTGAGGACACGGGGAGGGGGAAGGGTAAGCTGAGACGAAATGAGAGAGTGTCATGGACGTATATACACTAGCAAATGTAAAACAGATAGCTAGTGGGAAGCAGCCACATAGCACAGGGAGATCAGCTCGGTGCTTTGTGACCACCTAGAGGGGTGGGATAGGGAGGGTGGGAGGGAGACGCAAGAGGGAGGAGATATGGGGATATGTGTATACGTAGAGCTGGTTCACTTTGTGATACAGCAGCAACTAACAACATTGTAAAGCAGTTATACTCCGATAAAGATGTTAAAAAAAACAAAAGTTACAGCTGGGCTGCAGGCATCTCAAGGTTCGACTTGGGGAAAAGACAACTTCAGGCTTGCTCAGGTGGCTGTTGGCAGGATTCAGTTCCTCACAGGCTGATGGGCTAAGGGTCTCAGTTCCTTGCTGGCTGTTGATCGAAAGGCCTACTTGTCACATGGTCCCTGCATTGGGTAGCTCAAAACATGGCAGCTGGCTTTCCTCAAAGAGAGCAAGAGAAGGCAAGCATGACCAAGGTCAAAGCTTCATAACTAAGCTCAGAAATAACGACCATCACTTTTGTTGGATTCTAGTCATTAGAAGTGAGTGGCTCAGTCCATCCCATGCTCAAGGAGTGGAGGTTATAACTAGGCATGTAACTAGGATATCCCTACAGGGAGCCATCTCAGGAGTGGATGAGAATTGCCCAGCAAAGCTGTCCGTGACCTCTGGGCTGAGACAAAGGAATGTGACCAGGGCACTTGCATCCACCCTATGGATATAACTTCATGTTGTTACATTCTCCCTGGTTAATGGGAAACATTCTAGTTGTCTTCAAACTGAGAGGCCCTGGAACACAACTTATCTTTTAATTGAAGTAGAGTTGATTTACAATATTATGTTAGTTTCAGGTGTACAGCATAGTGATTCAGTATCTTTGTAGATTATACTCCATTATAGGTTATTACAAGATAACGGGTATAATTCCCTGTATCCTTGTTATAGATATAGATATAGTAGTTTGTATCTGTTAATCCCATTTAAAAGGTAAGTATTACTATAAATGGGGACATTTCATGTACTTGGTGCAGACTGACAAATCCGAAACTGACTTGAACCATGTGACAGGCACTGTGCTAAGTTCCAGAGACACAGAGTTAAATCCTCAGGGAGGCTACTGTCTGCAGGGGCAGGAGATGGAGGGATGTAAACCTAAGGCTGCAGAACAGGACCACACATACTGTGCTAGACAGAGAAGCGTCAAGGTGCAGCCACCTGAGCATCTAATTGCAACTGGGTGGGGAGAGGTGATGGGGATGACCTGGGAGGTGGCATGAGGAGGGGGTGACATGCAAACCTTCCCACTGTTATGGAACACAGCTGCCTCCCCTTCCCTATAAGATGATCCTTGTAGGGTCACCAATATCCCTACCATGTGCCTTCATATGCTTAGTCTTTCATGAATATTTAGTCTCAGGCACTTTCCAGGTGGGCCATGCTTCCAGAGGGATGCTTTGCCCAGGCCCTGAAGAAAACCAGGAATAAAGGTGAAAAAAAAGCAAGAAGGGGCTTCCCTGGTGGCGCAGTGGTTGAGAGTCCGCCTGCCGATGCAGGGGACACGGGTTCGTGCCCCGGTCCGGGAGGATCCCACATGCCGCGGAGCGGCTGGGCCCGTGAGTCATGGCCGCTGAGCCTGCACGTCCAGAGCCTGTGCTCCGCAACGGGAGAGACCACAACAGTGAGAGGCCTGCGTACCACAAAAAAAAAAAAAAAAAAAAAAAGCAAGAAGAAAAAGAATGGCGGAACCAACGCCACAAACACATCAGGTGACAAGCAATTCCCCCTTCTCCTGCCAATTATGGCCCCAAAGCAGCTGCCTGACCCCCTAGCCAGATCATCCCCACCTCTCCACTGTGCACTGCAAGCGAGCGCCCAATCGAATCTACACCTGCCCACTGATAACATTCAAACCATAAGAGCCTCCAGAGCAAACAACTCCCTACTGTGAGAGCATTTTTCTTTCCCCCTTTATTTAAGAAAGACCTTATCTTGAGGTTAAATCCATTATCCTGGACATTGGAATGAAGTCCAACACGTGATGAATAACCCTGTTGCCTAATCTCCACCTCTTATCCATTCAGACTAAAAGGAAGGAGGCCCCAGGGGTAAAAGGGGAGGGAAATTGAGTCAGAAATTAATGGCAGCGCTCTACAAGTGTGCTTCTTTGGACAAAGCCACATCTGATTTTCTCAACACCTGTTCCCTCTTCTCTTCATTAATTTTCATTCCTTTGATCTTTTTTTTCTGTTTTTTTTCTTTTATCCATTCCTTCTCCTTATACTTCTTTTTATCTTTGAAAACTAGCTTCTCATCAGTCACTCCCTTCAGAGTGTGATTTAAATGATTAATCAATGAATAATTATGTATAGGAATAATACTATAAATTATTAAATAATTTCAATAAGCACTTGAAGATTTCTTTTACAGTAGGTCCTTGTTGGTTATTCACTTTAAATATAGCAGTGTGTACATGTCAATCCCAAATTCCCAGTCTATCCCTCCCCCCAACCCTTTCCCCCCCCCAACCATAAATTCGTTCTCTAAATCTGAGTCTGTTTCTGTTTTGTAGATAAGTTCATTTGTATCGTTTGTTTTTTTTTTATATTCTGCATACAAACGATATCTTATGATATTTGTCTTTCTCCGTCTGACTTACTCATTTGAAGATTTTCACTGTAGGCTGATGAGGATGGGGAGCTGTGGCTTCGGAAGGAATGGGGATCATCCAGCCTGGAAGGGATACTAGGAAACCCCTGGTAAGTGTCACCCACTGCAGCCTTGCCTGTGTGTCTTCTGAATTACACCTCACATAACCCTGCAGCGGAAGAATGAGGGCCTTGTTTTACAGATGAAGAAATGAGACTTGGTTAAGCCTCTCTTAAGTGATTGAGCTGAAAAATAAAACTCTTTATCTGTGTGGCTCCAAAGTCCATGCTTTTTTCTGACTGTGCTGATAGCCCTAAGTGCCCAGAACAAACAAAAGAATGTTACTTTATTTTAGCATCTACACTGAAGTTTAAAATCCATTGATTTTACCACTTTTTCACTGTCTTTCACCCCCTCACCTCCTCTTATCCCTCCCTACCTTCATTAAAGCCCACGTCCAGTCATGAAAATCTACGGTCAGTCGAGATCACTCCCTCACATATGCTATAAACTACCTTTCCTCCCTCTTAACGAGTTACTCTCACTTGGCAAGTCTCCAGTCCTGGTAAAACCCACTCTCCACCTACCTGAAAACTGCCATCAGGCAGCTGACTGTGGCTGGAGAAAAGAACACAATGGGATGAGCGCACAGTCCAGTGGGCCAGCCTCAATGTGACCCAGCTGTCCTACCTGCTCCCCTGGCCCTCCCCTCCCACTGTGCGCCCTCCCCTCCAACCTCACACCCTCCCTAACCCTTCCCTCTGGGCTGGTGCCTGTGCTTCCCTGTTTCAAGGAGAGCCTAAAGCCCTCCAAAGAGAGCTCCCTGGTCTCGCCAGCCACACCCATCTCCCTTCTGTCATGGCAGAAGAACCGGCCCTCATGCTATGCCTGTGTCTGTTTGCGCGGCTATAACAAATAGCGCGACTGGGTGGCTATAAACAGCAGAAATGAGGTCAGAGGTCTGCAAGGTCTGCATGGTCAGGTTCTGGGAGAGCCCTCTTCCGGGTTGCCAGCTTCTCATGGTTGTCACATGGTGGAAGGGACTAGGAAGCTCCATGGGGTCTCTTTTAAAAGAGCATTAGGGACTTCCCTGGTGGCACAGTGGTTAAGAATCCGCCTGCCAATGCAGGGGACACGGGTTCGAGCTCTGGTCTGGGAAGATCCCACATGCTGCGGAGTAACTAAGCCCATGCACTACAGCTACTGAGCCTGAGCTCTAGAGCCTGCAAGCCACAACTACTGAGCCCACATGCCACAACTACTGAGCCCACGTGCCACAACTACTGAAGCCTGTGCGCCTAGAGCCCATGCTCCACAACAAGAGAAGCCACCACAATAAGAAGCCTGCCCACCACAACGAAGAGTAGCCCCTGCTCGCCACAACTAGAGAAAGCCTGCACGCAGCAACAAAGACCCAACACAGCCATAAATAAATAAATAAATTTTTTAAAAAAATAAAATAGGGCTTCCCTGGTGGCGCAGTGGTTGAGAGTCCGCCTGCCGATGCAGGGGACACGGGTTCATGCCCCGGTCCGGGAAGATCCCATGCCGTGGAGCGGCTGGGCCCGTGAGCCATGGCCGCTGAGCCTGCGCATCCGGAGCCTGTGCTCCGCAACGGGAGAGGCCACAACAGTGAGAGGCCCGCGTACCGCAAAAAAAAAAAAAAATAAATAAAATAAAATAAAATAAAAGAGCATTAATCCCATTCATGAGGGCTCCACCCTCATGACCTCATCACCTCCCAAAAGTTTCACCTCCCAGTACCATCACATTGAGCGTTAGGATTTCGACATAAGAGTTTGGGGGAGGGGGACACATTCAGAACATAGCAATACCCGCCCCCCTGCCCATGTCCCTGGCTCCAGCCATTCTTCCTTCTCTCTCTTCTGCATCGTCCCTCCCTTGAAAACACCTCCTTCTCTTGGATTCCAGAACGTCACTCTCTCCAGGTTTTCCTGGAGCTCTACCTCAGTCTCCTTTTCTGGTCCCTCCCTAGATCCCTGACCTCCCCGACCTCCCAATGCTGAAGTCCCCCAGAGACATCCTTTGTCTCCTCTCCTTAATAGACTATCATTCCCTTGTGAGCGAAGTCAGGCTAGTACCTTGAAAAACATCCAAATGCTGCGGGTTTCCAAGTTTACATCTCTTCCCTGACAGTCCATCAGCCCAGATGTTTCTCACCTGAACTCCAGAGTGACAGATTTATCTGCTTACTCCGTATCTTCACGTTCACGTTTAACAGACATCTCAAGGTAATACGCCCAAACCTGAACCACACCCATGTGAATTCCCACTCCCTGCCGAACCTGCTGCAGGTGAGGCTTCTCCATCTCTGTTACTGGTTATTCTTCACCCAGTGTTCAGCCTCCAAACCTGCTGTCACACAAGACTTGTAGCTTTTTCTCAAACCCCACATCCAATCCATCAACAAATCCTGCCTTCTTTGCCTTTAAAATATATCCGGAATCTGATCATCCCCATGTTACCATCCATGCTACCATCCTACTTGGAGCCATCACCATCCTTCTCCCAGATTGTTGAAACAGCCTTCGGACTAGTCACACTGCTTCTGCCTGTGCTCCTGGTAGCCTGTTCCAATATAGCAGCCAGAGTGAACCTTGAAAAACTCAAGTCGAGTACATGGCACTCCTCTGCTGGAAATCCTCCAATGGCTAGAATAGTGAAAGTCACAGTCCTTTCAATGACCTTGGATGCCTGTGTGCTTTGGCCTCTGTTACCTTTTGGTCCTTATTTTCTACCATTCCCCCCCCCCTTGCTCTTTCTGCCACACTGGCCCTCTTCTGTTCCTTGAACACATCAGGTATGTTTCCACCTCAGGGCCTTTGCACTAACTGTCTCTCTGCTTGGGAAGACCTCCTACAGATATGACATAGCTCGCTCCTTCAAGTCTTTGCTTGATATGACTTCCTCAGTGAGACCTTTCCTGAGACTCCAATTTGGAATTATAATACCTCACATTTCCAAACTCTCTTTTAGGGGGTTTTATTTTTCTCCATAGCACTTATCATCTTCAGTATACTGTATTTTTTATTTTGTGGAGGAAGGTAAAGCTTCTTGAGGGCCAGGATTTTCAACTGGTTTGTTTATTGCTTGTATTAGTCAGGGATCTTCATAGAAACAGAACCAATAAGATACATATAGGTACATAGAAAAAGATTTGTTATGACAGATTGGTTCAGATGATTATGGAGGCCTAGCAGTCCCATGATCTGCCACTTGCAAGCTGGCGACCCTGCAAAGCCAGTAGTATAATTCGAGTCCACATTCCAAGGCCTGAGAACCAGGGGAGCTGATGTCTGAGAGTAGGGGAAGATGGAAGTTCCAGCTCAAACAAGAAAGCAAATTCATCCGTCCTCTACCTTTTTGTTCTATTCAGACCCTCAACAGATTAGATCATGCCCACCCAGCTGGTGAGGACATCTTCTTTATTTAGTATACCGATTCTTCTGGAAACACTCTCCCAGACACACCCAGACATAATGTTTTACCAGATATCTGGGCATCCTTCAGCCCAGTCAAGTCGACACATAAAATTAACCATCACACTATTCTATCCCCAGAGCCTGGGATTGTGCCTGGTACATATTAGGTGCTCAATAATTATTTGCTGAATGAATGGGTGCTCAGCCTGATTCTCTGAAGTGCCCACATCCTTCCTTGGTAATGTAGGGGATCAGAACATGCCACCCCAAAATAGGCTGCTTTGGCAGATTGATTATGTTAATCTGAAGACACCTGGGAAACAGCAGATGCAAGAAAGGCTCTCTGAACTCCCCCCATTCTACCTAAAATCAGGACATAAAATTTCCCATGACATTGTACGCCCTCTCTGTACCAGGACAAGAACATTCTTATCACCGGAGACTTGGAGTCAATGCTGAAATAGATCTGTACAAACAAACCTACTAAAATAACCTTTATCTTCCATTAGTTCCCCCCATTATAGTTCCTAGTCACTTTCCCACAATTTATTGCCCCAACCCAAATCCTTCTTCCTTTGTCTTGTCACAGTTCCAAAATTTACCATTCTTTGTGGAAACGCTATACAAGCTCTCAGGACTGTCCCCTTCTTTGGGTCTTCATTTCATTTCTCTGAAGGCTCCCATGCCACGTAAAAATATTAACATCAAATATCTGTATGCTTGTATCCTGTTAATCTGTCCTTTGTCAATTTAATTCTCAGGCCCAGCCCAGACCTAAGAGGGTAGAAGGTAGAGGAAAAATCTTTCCTCTGTTAGAGTAAGAAGTCGGCTGCTCAGAAGCACTCCAGTGTCTTCCAGACCAGGGAGGCAAATAGTCCAAAGGTCAGCATTCTCTGGCCCTCAAGCCCTATAATAATGCCAGCATCCTCCAGCCAGCCCTGAGCTCCAGCTAGGCTTGGTACCCTGTCCATCCCCCAGGCCATGGGCAAACTCCGGGTTCAGAGGCGGAGTCGAAGAGGCAACCCAACTGCAAACCACCTGCCTGTCCAGGGTGCCTCAGGCTTGAGGTCTTCTCCACCTTCCCCGAACTTGTCATACATCACTTCCGGGAAAGGACCATGGCCATCAGCAATACCTGGGGCTGGCCCATGCCCTTGGGGAAAGCCTACCTGCAGGCAGGGCCTGTCTTGAGTCCATGAACTATGAACTCTCAGGAACATTTGTCACTATGTCCTGTTCAACAGCAATGCCTCTTTCTTAACTTCCAATACACCAGAACTGGGGGGAAGTGAAGGAAGTGAAGAAATGGGAGAGGGAAAACTAAGGATGACACAAGGAAGCTAGATTTTTCCCTTCTTTAAGGACTCCATCAGTTGTGTCTCCAGGGGTTTGAAAGAAGTAACACATCAACTGATGAACAGCTTTTTTTAATGTGGTATATCCATAAAATGGAAATTATTAGACAATAAAAAATGAAGTACTGACACACGCTATGACATGGATGAACCTCAAAAACGTTATGCTAAGTGAAAGAAGCCAGCCACAAAAGACCATATTTTGCATGATTCTATTTATAGCAAATGTCCAAAATAGGCAAATCTATAGAGACAGGATTAATTTTTGCCTAGGGCTAGGTGAGCTGGAGGAAATGGCGAGTGACAGCTAATGAGTACACGGTTTCTTTTTGGGGGGGTGGAAATGTTCTGAAATGGATTATGGTGATGGCTGCACAACGCTGTTAATATACTAAAACCCACTAAATTTGTACTTTAAATGGGTGAACTGAATGGTATGTGAGTTTTATCTTAATAAAAATGTTATTTTAAAATAAAACAAAACAAGAGTTACATAACCCTCTGGGAAAATGGGGTTAAAGGCAGTCTGGCTTCTTAATTTTCCATATCTAACCTCAGGGGCAGATTGCATATAAAGCTAATGAAGCATGAACTTCAGGCCCCTTGCTGGCATGGGCCCCTTCAAAATCAATAATCAAATCCTAGCTCATTTTATATTCCTGATTTATTATTCTTTTCCTTAAAGAAGTAGCCCCAAATTGTATAAGCTTTGTGACTCACAAAACCTGGATCTGCCTAATGAACAAAAAAGAAGTAACCATGATTTTTAAAAATATATATATTTAAATATTTATTTTTAATCAAATGAAAGATTCTTTACACAGTGCTTTACAATTTTCAAAAATTTCACACACATGATTTCATAGAATCATATTGCCCCTATATTGCCCCTCCCCTCCCCTCCCCCTTCCCTCTGCCCACTGGTAACTAGTTTGTTCTCTATATCTGTGAGTCTGCTTTTCTTCTGTTATATTCACTAGTTTGTTGCACTTTTTAGATTCCACATATAAGTGATATCATACAGTATTTGTCTTTCTCTGTCTGACTTACTTCACTTAGCATAATGCCCTCCGTAAGTAAATTTATAAAAATACTTTTTTTTTTTTTTTTGTGGTACGCGGGCCTCTCACTGCTGTGGCCTCTCACGTTGCGGAGCACAAGCTCCAGACGCACAGGCTCAGCGGCCATGGCTCACGGGCCCAGCCGCTCCACGGCATGTGGATCTTTCCAGACCGGGGCACGAACCTGTGTCCCCTGCATCGGCAGGTGGACTCTCAAACACCGCGCCACCAGGGAAGCCCTAAAAATAGATTTTTAAAATCATTAATGTCTCCCTTTCTACGGTGCTGAAGCCCCAAGGAAAACAGCCATTGAGACTCTGGAGATCTCTTCTCACAGTAACCTATATGAAATCATCATGTGACTTCACGGGAAATTTGATCACAGTCTCAGGTGGAGTAAGTCATTGGTTCCTCTGGGTGCATAGCCCTGTCCATGCTGACTGTGGCTTTAGGACACTGGCCCTCCAGGAGAAATTCCAAGAGAAAACTGTTCAGGAACATCTTGAGGTTTGTTTTTTTTTAACAATTCATTTATTTATTTTTTTAAATATGTGTCTTGACTCTAATTGGTTATAGTCACCCTTTTCTTTAATATTTAAGAAAAAAATGGTTCCAAGCCCCTAGTACACATGAGGTGGGTAATCCAGCGCCTCCTCCCTTCACGTTTCCAGGAATCCTTGGGCCTCAGGTTCCTGGGACGAGACTGTTGAACCTGCTACTAACAAAGTCCTAAGTTCATAGCCAAACAAGAAGCATTTGGGGAGAAAAGATCCACGGTAAACCCATCCTTTACTTGGGGGCCGGTGTGGGTCCGGGTACAGGAATTTTTTTTGTTTTGTTTTTAAGATTTTTTTTGATGTGGACCATTTTTAAAGTCTTTATTGAATTTGTTACAATACTGCTTCTGTTCTATGTTTTGGTCTTTTGGCCCTGAGGCATGTGGGATCTTAGCTCCCCGACCAGGGATCGAACCCGCACCCCCTGCACTGGAGAGCGAAGTCTTAACCACTGGACCACCAGGGAAGTCCCTAGGATGTTTTTAAGCTAAATCAGAACACCGCCAACTGGAGAATCCATTCAGAAGGGCAAAATGGAGGGGATGCTCTTCCAGATCGGGGGTACAGGGTGTTCTTAGATCTCTGGAAAGATGCTAAGAAGGAGGTGGAGGGACAGGACACGTGATTTTACCACAAGAGGGATGCCATCACTGAAAGAGACCCACTCTGGGGATTGAGGGGAACACACCCCTCCCCCTCTTTCTCTGCCCCAGCTGTGTGGACCCCTTAGTCAGGAATCAAACCAGTTAGAAAGAGACTCAGGACTGCTAAAATTCAAGCTCAAGTAAGAGAAACAAAATGCGGTGTTTTTGCATTAATGTGAGATTTTACTGTGACCAGTCAAGAGATCTCCTCATTAAGTTAATGTAATGGAATATTCTGATTCTAGGGTCCTGACTCTAATCCTTTAACAACGCTGACTGGACTCTGCAATTATCACAGTTTCTGAAGAAAGATGCTCATTGGTATTCAGGACTCATCTCGGCAGGCAAAACCTTTAATGCCTTTGGGATTTTCTCAGAGATCATGTATAATTTTAAATATTTCAATGCCAAAAGCAGTCTCTAGATTTAAATGGCCAAGTTACCCAAAATGGGAATGAATCCAACTTAACACCTACGTGGTGGAACCTGGACTCACACTTGGAAGAGTGAGGGAGGTGGGAGATGTGTTCTGCTCCCCGCCCCCAATTTCTTGGTGTTGCCTCCTCACACCAGCCATTGCCCTACTCCCTGGAGATTACCTCCTCATTACTGGAGGGTCACTTTGCTATAAATACCAGTTAAGCAGTTCCTATCAGGGGGAAAAGAGCCAACATCATTCAGCTCTTCCCGGCTCCATACAAGTGGACACTCTGCACAAGTGTTTATCCATTATCAGATTTAAGCCTCCCATAATACTGGATGGAGATGTACAGCCTAACTGCCATTTTTCTAAAGGAGAGGCTCAGAGAAGTTGAGTAACTTGCTAAGGTCACCCAGCTGTTATGTGGTAGAGCAGGATTCCAACACGTCCGCCTGATGTCAAATGCTTTTTTTCTTTCCACTGTACCAGCCTTTTCCAATTCTAAACAGCAATGGGATGGGAGGGCAATTAACAGAGACTATGAAGGATGTTTCTGAGATTTTTACCTGCGGTGGGGAGGGCTTGTTTAATTTTACAAACATTCTAGGAAGCCACTGATGGGAAAACAGACTCTCAAATTTTTATGCAATCCAGTATTCTCCCCTGAACTTCAAACCATAGATCTGATTTGACATCTCCACTTGGATGTCTGATAGATTGTGCAAATTGGACATGCACAAACCTGTCTCCTGATCATCCTCAAAGCCACTGTTCCCACGGGCTTCTTGGCTCAGTGAATGGCAACCCCAGCTTCCAGCTGCTCGGGCCATACATTCTGCTGGCATCCCTGATTCCCATCTTGCTCGGTCCGTACATCCCACCTATCAGCAAACCATGTCAGCTCTGCTTCCAAAATGCATCCAGACTCCAACCACTTCTCACCACCCCTACTGTGACCATCCTCCTTTCACCTGAATTGTTACCTTGGGGTCCTAACTGGTCAGCCTTGCTTTGTTTTCCTACAGTCTTCTTAACACAGCAGCCAGAGTGATTTTGTTCAAGTTCGGTTTTGTTTCCCACCTTATTCTGCATAAGAGCCAAATCCTCACCTTACTGCGCCTCCAAGACCCTGTGCTCTGGCCCCTCCAGCCCACTACCTGCCTTTCTCCTTCCGTCAGTCTGCTCCTGCCATACTGCTGTGAACTTCCATTCACATCTGCATGATTACAGACAACATGGCGTATGTAGGCCAGTAACACATAAGAAAATGGCAGCAGGGGCTTTCCTGGTGGCGCAGTGGTTGAGAGTCCACCTTCCGATGTAGGGGACACAGGTTCGAGCCCTGGTCTGGGAGGATCCCACATGCCACGGAGCAACTGGGCCCATGAGCCACAACTACTGAGCCTGCGCGTCTGGAGCCTGTGCTCCGCAACAAGAGAGGCCGGGACAGTGAGCGGCCCGCGTACTGCAAAAAAAAAAAAAAAAAAAAAAAGGTAAGTGGGAGGAGGATTAAGGAAAATATGCATTATAATAACCAAGCTTTTTAAAAGTCTTATCACAGAAGAGTGAAAAGAAGCTCCACAAGGAAGATGCCTGAATGAATGCTGCTCTTAAATGACCGGCAATCTTTATGTGAACCTCTAGTAAAGAAAATGAAATACAGTCGGCCCTCTGTAACCACAGGCTCTCCACCCGCTGATTCAACCAACCTCAGAGGGAAAACATTTTGTAAAACTCCAGAAAGTTCCAAAAAGTAAAACTTGGATTTGCTGAGCACTGGCAACTATTTACTTACATAACATTTACATTTTATTAGGTATATATAATCTAGAGATGATTTAACGTATACAGAAGGATGTGCGTAGGCTATATGCAAATACTATGCCATCTTAATAAGGGACTTGCACCCAGGATTTTGGTATCTGCGGGGGGTCCTGGAACCAATTCCTTGCAGATACGGCGGGACGACTGTAACCAGGGAAGTTGTAGGGTAATGACATCCTTACGGAAGGCAGGTGAGGTAACCCAGAAATATTTTAAACATTTTATTATGATAAGTGTCAAATGTACACAAAAATAGAATAGTTTAATGAACTCCATCTACCCATCACCTAATTACAACAGTCATGGCCAATATTATTTCCTTTATCGTGCCACCCATCTCCCCCCGCACCACCAAACGAATATTTTGAAGCCAGTCCCGGACATCATATCATTTCAATGTTACTGTCTTAAAAAGGCCGGAAGAACCCTTTTTAAAAATCATGAACACAATACCAATATCATACTTAAAAAAAAATAACAATTGACCTGGAGCTACTGAAAGTCAACAGAAAAGAATGAGGGGCATTTCGTTCTAGCTAACTAGAGTTACAGGGCACCTGAATAAAAAATTCAAGTAGGGAGACAAATCCTGCACCCTTAGAATTCACATTGGCCAGCCCAACTGCTAATCAACATCTCCAATTTCTCCTTCCTTTGCCTCTTTATGACTTCAAAGCCACCTGACCATAGAGCACACTGCTTGAGAGCATAGGCTTTTGGAAACGGTCTCATCCCCGCTATAGTGGGACAGTGGGCAGAGGGCTAAATTGCTCTAAGACTAATCTGTAAAAAAAGGACAATAATAGTATTCACTTTGTAGGTTTTTTATAAGGACTAAATGAGACAGTGCTCTTATTCACTCAGCACACAACAAGTGTGCAAAATGTATTAACTTCTGTTATTATCATTGGGATGTGTGGTGGGCAGGGATAGCAAATGCAGGATTAAAATGGTTTAATGGTTTTAAATGGTTTAATGGTTTTATCTTGATGGTTTTCCAAGATAGCTAACATATTCAGTTTGGAGCCAGTCACTAAGACCTCTGCGCAAATTTTGATTGCTGATTTTGCATGTCCAAGTATCTTGGACTCCATTGAAATAGCCAGTAGAAATTATTTAGGCTTCAGTAAAGCATGTTATTCAAAAGCTTACGACATTTTTATTGCAGCATCAATTTTGACGTCATGGCCAAGAGCACCTTAAAAATGGGCTAAATCCTAATAAAAGTACCATGTGGCAAGGGTGTGAAAGAAAAGACTAGATTTCAAAGATCGTTTTAAAGATTAAACAAATTTTAAAGTCAATGTTGCTGTTAAGACAGAAGGAATGAGATGAACTGATGAAACTTAAGTGTGCCCATCAGTTGAAGGCACTAAAGAAAACAGGAAAAAAGTGGGGGTGGAAATCTAACACTTAATAAAATGGGAAGAAACTAAACCTGAAAAACAACAGATAAAGTCTGAAAGGGTAAAAGAAGCTAAAACAAATATTCCCTGGGAAGGGTAAGTCCAGGGAGAGGGTAATCCGAATCAGACCCAGAGGCAACCAAACAAGATGGACATTTTTTAGTTTTTCTTAAGCAGGATCTGAGGACAAGGGTACCCCTGAAGTGAGAACCTCAAATCATTTCTTCAAGTGTCAGTGTGAAATTATTTCCTGGGTTTAACTGTGAAAACTCACTTGGATAGGTGTTAATTAGTTAGGAATTCCTGAAATGTATTCCTACTATGTTTTTTAGTGAGATGCAACACCTTGAGATGCAATACTTGGTCCAAAGCATGACCATAGGTAAGTTATTTGTTTTTAATGACAAGAAAAATAACATTTGATGTATGCCTATCATGTATCTAGAACTCTACTAGTTGGCTATATAAATTATCTCATTTAAGCAAGGAGACAAAAATGGATGGCTTGAGGAATTAAGCAATTAAAAGCATCCTAGATTTGCATCTTTGGGTCCTGCCCTTAGCAGATCCTTAATAAAGGACTTGAAACTCATCTATTAGGGTCCAGGTAGCCAGTCACTACATCAACACTCCAAACCAATGTCACTTGAATGAATTAACTTGAATGTTTCTCAAGGCAGTAAGCTAACAACCATCTGAAAGTCTATTTTTCTCTTCCTTAAAAAAAAAAAAAGTTTTAATTTACAAAAAAGTTGAAAGAAGAGTACAATGAACAAAGATGTTCTCCTATATAACCACAGCACTATTTATCACACATATCTAAGAAATTAATATTAATTACCATCTAATATACAGCCTCTATTTAAATTTCTGCAATTGCCCTGAAAATAATTTTTCTTATTTCTTCCCACCTGCCCAGCAAGTCTAGGATCTTATCAAGGTTCCAGTATTGCATTTCATTGGTATATCTCCATCCTATCTTCAACACTTCTGATTCTCAATAAATTCCTCCCAACATTGATCCAACAGAGCCTCCTTGTACATTTCATCTCTTGGATTCTCCAGTGGTTCTCAATAGATCCTTAACATCATATCTGCAAATCTGAGGTCTATTTTTTGTGACAAAATTGAAGAAACACAGGTCGGTACCTAGCTCATTCCAGACTTACATGTGGTCTGAGAATGTCCTATAGCACAGGACTCAACCCAGTAGCCTACAGGTTGTATCCAGACAACTTGACAAATTTGTATGATTTGTTCCGCTAGTCTGTGTGTACACACATGCACACATCTGTGTATGTTTCATATGAATTCACTGCCAGAATTTTTAAATTAGGAAATTTTTTTTTCAGATCTGGATTTCTGATTCTTCCTTAAAAATAAAATCAGAAGAATTGGTAACACTGGCCTCAAAAAGCAACAATTGGCTGAAATTAGGTAGCAGCTACTGCTTTCAGGTGGGCCTGGGCACCCCATTTCCACAGTCCACAGGTGGATAGTATATGCAGTTCCCCCATAGTAAGACAAAATTTAATGAGATATAGGAAACCAGGGGACAATGAAATGTACAGCATTTGCCCTGTAGAGGAAAGGATTTTTTTAGAGACAGTCATCGGAAGCACAGGGCACCTAACTCTGGCATAGAGAAGGGACACCTATTTTAAGTGATGTTACATCATTTTCATTAAGGTTATCGTAGGTGGACTTGAATGGCGCCTTCACCTGGTTGCCATGGAAACTGTGCACTAGTGAAGGCCGGCTAGTAGCCTGGGTCACATGACTTTAAAAGAAAAAAACTTTTGAAAATACCTAACTAAAGAATTTCTGGAATGAGAAGAAGGATAAATTATTCAAGGTGCTTATGAATTCCATCTGGCAAGCACACGCTCATCAGAAATCATCACCGAAGGCTGAGGCTGAGCTGATGAACCCTCATTCCTTCCTGTTTAGCTCAAATGCCCGCTAGAACAGCAGTGAGGACCTCACAGCTCAGGCCTCGGGTCTTCCTAGGCTAAGTGATCGCAAAGAGATAAAGGAGCTTCTGTCCCGGCTTCACACGATCTGGTTACAGTCTCCTCTGCTCAGCTTCTTCCCTCTGCTATATGGAGCATCTGCTTCTGTAAAAATATCCTCAACAGAGCATCACAAAGACTTTCTTGTCTGCTGAAGCGGAACAGAGATCGCAGGCTTCACCCCCAAATTCAACTTGGCTTACATGTTCTTGCTCAAATAATTAACTCTCCAATTAAATTCAGGTCTGGAAAACAGGACCGCAAAGTCCTCCGACATGTCGGAGCCAGAAACAAATGAACATGGCTTAACAGTTAGAGGACACAGTGTTCCAGGACAGTCGAATCCAGAAGCTCTCAGGGCCAAAAAATTCACCAAATCTCCTGAGTGATTTATTTTACAATTTAGACAAGTTTTAGGATAAAGAATTTTAAAACTCATTTAGTTTTAGGTAAACCTCCCTCCTTTCAGAAGGAAATGCTCTCTAGCTGGTGACCATAAGAGGAAGTCAAACTCTCTGTACAGTCCCAACAATGGTGAGGAAAACAAGAATTTGTGTTTCTCGATCTCCATGATTGATTCAGGTATGCAGTTGATATGCTTTATTAAAAATAGCAACAAATCTTTATAGTAGTTACCACAACAGAGATCTTTGTCAGAAGTGAGAGTTCAGAGCACACACATGAGAAATCCATGCAGGATGATAAGATGAGCCCCATGATGTAGGGGAAATTCTGGTACCTGGGCCCAACATCACCGGGCAGGAGGTCTTCGGGAATAACATCTCATCCGCTTTGCAATTTTATAGAAAGCAGCAGATGGATGAGAATAAGCCCTGGGAACAGTGGGGACCAAGAGAACACAATTTCTAGCCCCCAGAGAGTAACGATCCAGTGGGAACAAGCATTGAGCACATTTTTACAAGTGTGATCAATGATTGGAAAGACGTTTAGAATCTATGGGCAGATAAAGCAAGAGCTGGAACACTGGTTCAACCTCACTCAGCGTCGCCAGAGCAGGTAGCAAAGCTGGAAAGGGCCAAACAGGCACATCTCTTCCCAGCTCTGCAGTGACTTTGTGTTGGTACCTCAAAACTGGCCCTGGTGAGAGTATTTACACCACCAAAATCAGCATATCTCCTCTTCCGGAGAGCAGGCTGTTGAGGAAACCCAGCACACCACTGCACACTGCCACTGAAAGAATAAAAGATATAACAGGTAGGAATATGCTTACTAAACCTTCAAGTATGTACACATGTAAGGTGATAACAAAAAGCAATTATGTAATAACAATCATTATTATATAATAACTATATGTATAAAATAGTGGTGCTGTAGTTCTTTTACACCAAATGTTTATAAGTGTAGACATGGAAAAAACAGGACAATAATATAAATAATGGCATTATTAACTAATACAATAATTTTTTTTTTTTTTTTTGCCGGTACGTGGGCCTCCCACTGCTGTGGCCTCTCCCGTTGCGGAACACAGGCTCCAGACGCGCAGGCTCAGCGGCCATGGCTTACGGGCCCAGCTGCTCCACGGCATGTGGGATCCTCCCGGACCGGGGCACGAACCTGTGTCCCCTGCATCGGCAGGCGGACTCTCAACCACTGCGCCACCATGGAAGCCCCTACAATAATTATTAATATGGCATTCCTCTAAACCTTAAGTCTGGGTGTCTCTTGATTGGGCCACAGCTACGTGCAGTAGCAGAATTTAATTTAATTTCCAGAACATTTTATAAAGATTCCCTGTATTTGCCTATCAGGATAATAGAAAACACAGAGGATCTAGACATCCACAAATGTGAGTTCTAATCCAGTTCTCTGCCAGGAACTGGGTGAGTTTTGATATAAAGCTTAGGACTTATCCACTTTGTGTTTCAGGTCCCCTATCCAACTAATGGAAATAATAAAGTGTATCCTGTCTACCATCATGAGGATGCTTTAAGAATCTGAGAGTCATAAATATTTGGAGCTGGAAGCTTAGGGTCATCTGTCCCACCCTTCACTTTATGGATGAGGACAGTGAGGTCTGACAGATTGAGTGACTGTCCAAGGTACAGCTAGGGAGTGGTACAGCCACAACCAGAACCCGAGATTTTTTCCTGTGCTCTCCCCACAGTGCCATACTCTTCCCACATGGAATGAACAATCGTTAAGTAAATGGTAAAGATGACCTCTGTGGATTGGCTCCCAGGTTGTTTATTTTTCCACTGCAGGCTGAGACTCATCCCCTCAAAAGCCTGCTGGCACTGAACTCAAATTTTTACACATTCAGTTATTTTAAAAATAGTTCAGGGCTTCCCTGGTGGTACAGTGGTTGAGAGTCCACCTGCCGATGCAAGGGACACAGGTTCGTGCCCCGGTCCAGGAGGATCCCACATGCCGCGGAGCGGCTGGGCCCGTGAGCCATGGCCGCTGAGCCTGCGCGTCCGGAGCCTGTGCTCCGCAACAGGAGAGGCCACAGCGGTGAGAGGCCCGCATACCGCAAAAAAATAAATAAACAAAATAAAATAATTTTTTTTTTTTTTTTTCTTTTTGCGGTATGCGGGCCTCTCACTGTTGTGGCCTCTCCCGTTGCGGAGCACAGGCTCCGGATGCGCAGGCCCAGCGGCCATGGCTCACGGGCCCAGCCGCTCCGCGGCATATGGGATCCTCCCAGACCGGGGCACGAACCCGTATCCCCTGCATCGGCAGGCGGACTCTCAACCACTGCGCCACCAGGGAGGCCCTAAAATAAATTTTTAAAAAATAGCTCAAACAACTGGATTTTTAGCCATTTAGAGCCCACCTGTTTTGCATACCCCTCGAAACTTCACCCAGCACCTGTTGGCCATTGATAAGGTAGAGCCTTGTAGTTACAAGACCCCAGCTGCCATCACCCTTTGGAGCTCTCGACCCAGAGACCACCCTACCATGCCACTGAGACTCCTCTAGTCCCCTGTCCCCCAAAGGCTCCCTTACCCGCCTCCCCTTGTGGATGTTGGCCTCCTGAACCCTCTGGACAGTCTAAGCCTCAGTGAGAGTGCCCCTCTCATGCAACCCTGTCCGAGCAGGGCCCAGCAATGCGTGTTGTGTTGCTGCCTCTCATGGTCATATCTGTTCCCTCGATCAGCCCCAAATCCCTCAAACCTCCTACAAAAGATGAAAATATACTTTGAGCAAAACATCATGGAGGGGCTTCCCTGGTGGCGCAGTGGTTGAGAGGCCGCCTGCCGATGCAGGGGACGCGGGTTCGTGCCCCGGTCCGGGAAGATCCCACATGCCGTGGAGCGGCTGGGCCCGTGAGCCATGGCCGCTGAACCTGCGCGTCCGGAGCCTGTGCTCCACAACGGGAGAGGCTACAACAGTGAGAGGCCCACGTACCGCAAAAAAAAAAGACGTCATGGAGATGTTTGGTGCCATCAATAAGACTAAGGAGGGGGAAATGCCAGTTTCCTGACTTCCTGTGGGTCTTCTTAATACCGTGCAGCAAGTGGCATTAATACTTCTTGGTCTTGGCCCCGTGTGGATAAGCCCTGATAACTTGGCCCCATCAAATCTTTCACCTCTTTTATGCTCATTCACAGGTGCTAAAGAAGAGACTAAGAAAAAATTCATAGAACAAGTTGAGCCCTGTGTCCGCAAAGCAAATGCTGTACACCTTTGGTGTACATCTGGAGCACCAAAACAAAACCCTGAGATTGAGGACAGTGCAGAAGTCCCCAGACGTGGCTGTCACCCAAAGGCAAAACTGCATTAGAAAACAAGGCAAGGAGCTCCAGTTTAACACTGAATGTTTTATTATCTTAAAAGCTCCAAAATCTAAATTCTGCTCCTCAAAATCTAAATGCATGCACTTTTACGAACAATGTAAACTTACTATTCAGCTGCCTTAAATCTTTCTGATAAGGTAAGGTAACAATTGACAGGTACCTAGTTAAAACTATTATTGCTTTCCCTTCTCATGGGCATAGGGGAAAGGCCATTTTATATTTTAAAAATTACTGGTTCAATGTAATCAAAAAACGAAGTATTTCAAGTATGTTTTCCTGATTTGGGCTGCTTAAATAATTGCCTTTCTCCCCACAACCCCCCAAAATCTAAGCTGTAAATTCAACTCAATTTCATTTGGTTTGGAATTACCGTATTGTGGAGAAAAACAAGTTCACCCTGTGTACTTTTACCAAAACTAATAATGATAGTTTACGCTGATTGATTAAATATATACCAGTCATTGCACTGAGGGCTTTAAGTATATTTACATACATCATCTTCAAGACAAACCCAGTAACGTGGATCCTATTATCATTCCCGTTTTACAGATGTAGATACTGAGGGACATGATGCTTAAGTAACTTGTTAGCTCAAGATCAGGAGGCTGCAAAGTCAATATAATTTGACTTTAGAGCTGTCCTGCCCAGTGGGGGAGCCTCCTGCCACATATAGGTATTGAGTATTTTAAATGTGGCTTGCTTAAATTGAGATGTGCAGTTAGTATAAAATACACACTATATTTTAATGACTTAGTATGAAGAAAATAACATAAAATATCTCATTAATAATTTTTAAAATATTGATATATTGAAATAATATTCTGGATACACTGAATAAAATAAAATGTTGTCAAAATGCTTTTCACCTATTTGTTTTTACTTCTGGTTAATGTGGCTACTAGAAAAGTTAACACTCCACGTGCCCACACTTGGGCCTCACATTATACCTCTATTGGACCACACTGCTCTAGAGCCTGAACTCTTCACCATTTTGCTTTACCCTCCAAAGGAATGAGTTTATACCACTCACATTAATGGGAAAGTGTGATCTTCTTTCACTGCAAGATGTATTTTTGTTTGTCGGTGAGGAAACCAAGACATAAAATAGTTAAGTCCCAAAGTCAAATATTAACCCTGAAACAATCTTCAAAGCCTGCTGAGAACAAAAGATTGCATACTCTACCCTCAGCTTTACTTGCTTGACCTGCTTTCCCACCTGGATTGAAGCCACAGAGTTCAAGAAGTTTAATGATCATCTGAGGTTTAACGTCTAATCAAAAGCCAAACACGGCCTTTGCTTGTGTTTGTGCTCTTGCTTTATGTACGCTTGTACTATGCATGGAAAGAAGAATACAGCAAGGTGGGGGAGCATGCCAGTTTCTGTGGCTTTTTACTGGGGGTCATGGGTTGGTTTTTATACGATCAGTACTTCAACTATTTAATCATAATCCTTGAGTTTCCATTTTGAAGGGAAAGGTATAAAACACATGCTCATAAGCCAATTCACTGAATGTCATTAGGATCCCTTAAGAAAGCCTACATTATTCATAAGCTCTAATCATGGTTCAGGTGTTGGACTGGTTCAGAGCTGAGGTTGGATTTTCATATTTTCCTCTGAAAGGTCTCTACACAGAAAATATTTCCTGAAATGTGAGCAACTCCACAGGTGCCATCTAATGGAACAGGACTTGGCAATAAAAAACCAAGACGTTCCTGTACTTTCTCCTGAGCTCTTGGTTCAGCCCAGCCCCACCCAGCTCTGGACATTTGACGTCTGTGCTTATTTACTTAGTTCCCTGGAGCACAGGGCGGCTTTTCTCTGTCACTGCATTCACCTGTGAGGGCTCTATTTAAAGAGCCTGCACAGTGTTCTAAACATTGACATCTGCGCCAAGCCCTCAGCTTGACCTCTCAACACCCTCCCAATCCTACTTTTTCTCAGCATCTCTCTCCCTCTTGAGTCCTCCAGTTCTGCTTTCTTCCTTGCAAGCATGTAAAGGAAGAGGCTGTGACACTGAAAAGCTTCAAGGGGAGGTGATAGGACTCGTCCTCTACCCTGCAGTCCCTCCTTAGTGGGGATTAAGTGTTCCTCCCATGTGTCCCCACAGTGGGCAGCTGTCCCGGGATCAACCAGTGACACTCCAGAGGGCTGCAGTGGGGAGAACAGAGGCCCTGCGCATTTTATTCATAGGTCTGTGTGTGCTTATATAACCACTCTATATATAGATAGACCTGACTATTACCTTTCACATTTCTTCATCCTTTAACCTTACCCTTCTTGACTCATTATGTGTTTGATGTTCCTAATGGACAGTATTCCACGTGGCATGGCGGGAGGTGTACAAATCTGGAAACTCAGATTCTAACCACTGCTCTGCTGCTCACTGGCTGTGTGGCTTTGTTCTATTCGTCAATGAAGTGAAAGGTGGAACTGGATGATACTTAGAAGCCTCTCTGTTCTACAATTCTGTGAATCTTGAACATTATAAATCATCTCTAGTCATTAGTATCCATTTCTTAAAATCTTTACTTCCTGCAAATCTTGACTCCAAGAGATTCACCCTCCTTGGAGGTTTGTGGTTGTCCTGTGATAAGCAAAATAACAGGTCTCCTTCCACAGTGATTGTCCCAGACTCCAGGACAATGCCCAAATTATGTTGTAGCTACATAGAAGGGTTTTTTTTCAATTTTTTTAAACTTAAAGGGGAAGAAATTCACTCACAAAAGGGTAATTTGTAGGAAATGGAGTGTGAAGAAGGTATACACTTATTTGTAGAAGAACCATGTGAAGTTTTTATCATTGACTTATTTGTTTCTTTGTTTGTTTGGTTTTGGATTCTTGGCTGAAAGGAAGCAATTCTTCTACCCCACAGGGTACTTCTAGAATTACTGCTGGGATCTTCAAAACATGTCTCCCTGTTTCTGGTTCTCTTCTTTTCATCCCAGTTTACACAGTGCAGCCAGATAAACACCATTAAAGCTGCTTTTACCATCCTGCCCCTGCTCCAAAGCCTCCCAGCTCTCCCTTGGCCAATTGGATTAAGCATAAAAAGCTCAGCCTGGCTGGTCAAGGCTCCCACATCATGGCTTCCATCATCCCAACTAGCTTTTCCTGCTACTACTCCCTAAACACAATGCCCAGGGCTCTCCCACATACCTGGCATCCCAGGCGTAATCCCACATCGTATTGAGGTCCAGTCTCTTCTCTCCCAGGAATGCCCTCTACCCTCTCCGCCTGACCCATCCCACCTGTTCTGTCAAATTAATGTCAAAATCCAACCTCTTTCGGGGCTTCCCTGGTGGCGCAGTGATTGAGAGTCTGCCTGCTGTTGCAGGGGACATGGGTTCGTGCCCTGGTCCGGGAAGATCCCACATGCCACAGAGCCTCTGGGCCCGTGAGCCATGGCCGCTGAGCCTGCGCGTCCAGAACCTGTGCTCCGCAACGGGAGAGGCCACAACCATGAGAGGCCCGCGTACAAAAAAAAAAAAAAAAAAAACAACCTCTTTCATGATAAGCTTTCTCTCTCCTTCAAAATCCCACATACCGGTGCTGTCCGAAAGAAGCAAATGCAAGTCACATATGTAATCTAGATTGTTCTAGTAGTCATATTAAAAAAGAAAAAAAAGAAAAATCAATTTAATAATTTAACTTATTTAACCCAATATAATCAAAATATTATTACTTTTAACATGTTACAAACATTAAAAAAAATCAATGAGTTATTTTACATTCACTCCCTTTTGTGGTTTTTTTTTTTTTTTTTGGTACCAGGTCTTCTAAACCCAGGGTGAATTTTGTACATACGGCACCTCTCACTTAGGATCCTAAATTTTCATAGGAAACCTTGATCTGTATTTAGATCTCATAAAGTTTAAAACTGGAAAAGTAGATTCATACACCCAAGTTGTTCCAAACATACTAAAAATTCTGCCAGGACTGAACCCAGTATTGGTTTTTTAAATTAAATTTAAATTAATAAAGGAAATAACATGGGACTTCCCTGGTGGCGCAGTGGTTAAGAATCCTCCTGCCAATGCATGGGACACAGGTTCGAGCCCTGGTCCGGGATGATCCCACACGCCGCGGAGCAACTAAGCCAGAGCGCCACAACTACTGAGCCTGCACTCTAGAGCCCGCGGGCCACAGCTACTAAAGCCGGAGTGCCTAGAGACCCTGCTCCGCAACAAAGAGAAGCTACCGCTCACCGCAACTAGAGAAAGCCCACGCACAGCCACAAAGACCCAATGCAGCCAAAAACAAATAAATAGATTTATTAAAAGAAAAAAGGAAATAACATTGGATTTCCAGCTCCTCGGCTGTACATTTCCATTGTTCAGTGGTCACATGTGTTCAGTGGCCACTAGCGGGACTGTGTGGACAGGGCAGCCATGGACCGGTGGGCCTCGCCAGAGGCATCCATCCCATTTGTCTTTGGGAAGATTTCCTCTGTGTGTAACCTCAGCTGGATCACAAAACCCCAGGGAACAGAACTGCATCTTTCTCCCTCTCTGCTCCAACCCCAGTACCTAGCATTGACCCTGACACAGACTAGGCTCTGCAGAAGTACTTTATGGATAAATGAAGAAAGAGCAAACAACTAAGTGATCTCTTCTCCCCATAAGGTTATTAACTATTTGAGCGTGTATATTTTTTAAGTTTATTTTATTGAAGTATAGTTGATTTACAACGTCGTGTTAATTTCTATTGTACGGCAAAGTGATTCAGTATACATATATATATACATTCTTTTTCATCTTCTTTCCCATTATGGTTTATCACAGGATATTAAATATAGTTCCCTGTGCTATACAGTAGAATAAGCATATATTTTATTCTTAACATGTTAACACAGGGGCTTGCCCTTTAGTCAACAGGCATTTCTTCCTCACTTAGATGAATTGAGGATGCTGTGACCACATAAGTGTTATATCTCATATTATCTTATGCTCACACATACAAGTACATGTGTATCATACATAAAAACATCTCTTTGGATTTAACGTTTCAAAATTCCTTTTAGTGTTAAAACCAACTAATTTAACTACTGGATGCATTAGGACCACACTGTCAACTGAGTGCAGGTATATCTTTCCTTCTTTTTTTTTTTAATAATTTTTTTTATTTTTATTTTTATTTATTTTTGGCTGCGTTGGATCTTTGTTGCTGAGCGCGGGCTTTCTCTAGTTGTGGCGAGCGGGGGCTACTCTTCCTTGCAGTGCATGGGCTTCTCATTGTGGTGGCTTCTCTTATTGCGGAGCACAGGCTCTAGGTGTGCAGGCTTCAGTAGTTGCAGCATGTGGGCTCAGTAGTTGTGGCTCACAGGCTTAGTTGCTCCATGGCATGTGGGATCTTCCCGGACCAGGGCTCGAACCCATGTCCCCTGCATTGGCAGGCGGATTCTTTTTTTTTTTTTTAAGATGTTGGGGGTAGAATGGGCAGAAGACCTAAATAGACATTTCTCCACAGAAGATATACAGACTGCCAACAAACACATGAAAGGATGCTCAACATCTTTACTCATTAGAGAAATGCAAATCAAAACTACAATGAGATATCATCTCACACCAGTCAGAATGGCCATCATCAAAAAATCTAGAAACAGTAAATGCTGGAGAGGGTGTGGAAAAAAGGGAACACTCTTGCACTGCTGGTGGGAATGTGAATTGGTACAGCCACTATGGAGAACGGTATGGAGGTTCCTTAAAAAACTACAAATAGAACTACCATATGACCCAGCAATCCCACTACTGGGCATATACCCTGAGAAAACCATAATTCAAAAAGAGACATGTACCAAAATGTTCATAGCAGCTCTATTTACAATAGCCCAGAGATGGAAACAACCTAAGTGTCCATCATCGGATGAATGGGTAAAGAAGATGTGGCACATATATACAATGGAATATTACTCAGCCATAAAAAGAAATGAAATTGAGCTATTTGTAATGAGGTGGATGGACCTAGAGTCTGTCATACAGAGTGAAGTAAGTCAGAAAGAGAAAGACAAATACTGTATGCTGACAGATATATATGGAATTTAAGAAAAAAAATGTCATGAAGAACATAGGGGTAAGACAGGAATAAAGACACAGACCTACTAGAGAATGGACTGGAGGATATGGGGAGGGGGAAGGGTAAGCTGTGACAAAGTGAAAGAGTGGCATGGACATATATACACTACCAAACGTAAGGTAGATAGCTAGTGGGAAGCAGCCACATAGCACAGGGAGATCAGCTCGGTGCTTTGTGACCGCCTGGAGGGGTGGGATAGGGAGGGTGGGAGGGAGACGCTAAAGGGAGGGGATATGGGAACATATGTATATGTATAACTGATTAAATTTGTTATAAAGTAAAAAATAAATAAATAAATAAATAAATAAAAGATGTTGGGGGTAGGAGTTTATTGATTTATTTATTTATTTTTGCTGTGTTGGGTCTTCGTTTCTGTGCGAGGGCTTTCTCTAGTTGTGACAAGCGGGGTCCACTCATCATTGCAGTGCGTGGGCCTCTCACTATCACGGCCTCTCTTGTTGTGGAGCACAGGCTCCAGATGCGCAGGCTCAGTAGTTGGGGCTCATGGGCCCAGTTGCTCCGCGACATGTGGGATCCTCCGAGACCAGGGCTCGAACCCGTGTCCCCTGCATTAGCAGGCAGATTCTCAACCACTGTGCCACCAGGGAAGCCCCGGCAGGCGGGGGCTTAATTCTCCTTAATTCTCCTTTGCCATGTAATGTAACAAATTCACAGGTTCCAGAGATAAAGACGTGGACATCTCTGGGAGGCCATAATTCTGCCCAACACAATTTCCAAATCCTGTATTCAAGACACCAGGGAAGATCTGGATCCAGCCTACCCTGTTGAGGTGCCAGTGGCCAAGAGTGCTGTCTCCACCAGCTCCACACCCATGCGCTGGTCAAGATGCTCAGCTGGGCCTCTCCTAGAGGCCTCAGCCTCTGCTTCATTATGTCCCTGAACCCTTAGGCTCCCTAACTCTCTGGTATTTCTAATGGCTTCTTCCATCCCAACCCCCGGATTCATCCTGAAGCAACGAAAGAAAGGAGTCCAGCTGACCTCCTGTGCCTTCAGTCCCCCTCTGCCTCATCTGTACCCCGACACCCTCGACAGAAGGCTCAGGGCCATTCTCCTCATGCCCCCTCCCCCTCAGGGCTGGTGACAGACAGCCTCAAGCCTAAACCATCAGAGGCAGAGGAAGCTGCTCTGTAATTTTCTGAAGAAACCCTAATGACTTAAGTCTCCAGGCAAGGTTTTTTTGGGTTTTTGTGGGTTCTTTTTTCTTCTTTTTTTTTTTTTTTGCCGCACCGTGAAGCATGGGGGATCTTAGTTGCCCCACCAGGGATCGAACCCGTGCCCCTTGCAGTGGAAGCGTGGAGTCTTAAACACAGGGCCGCCAGAGAAGTCCCCATAATTCTTGATATACTAAATTAATTTGAAGATTCTCCGTTCCACACTCTCTCCTCTCCTCATTCCCTGGGGACAAAATCAAAACTGTTGATATATTTGAACAACCAAAACTGACCAACTGTCTTGTTGTTCGAATGGCTATCCACGCTCCAGCTGAAACCCCCAAACCCACTACTTCATTGGGTGCCACGCCCCCAGGGTAACCAGATTTACAGGCTATGGAAGCAACACCTGAAACTATTGCTAAAGAGTACTCCGATTTTCCTCATATAGAAATATGAGTGAACCGAGGAGGTAGGAAAAGGAGGATTAAGCTAGAGCCCAGTCTGAAAAGTGGTTAAAGCAGTTTCTAGCAAAGTCCTGAATTGAAAAGAGAAACTTTTCTGTGAGTGGTCCATCATGTGGTTCTCACAATAGGCCACAGACATGGGGCCGGTGAAGCAGGGGGCACTTTTAGTTACAGCTGTGAGGACAGTTCCTGAGAGAGGGTTGGAAACTATTAGGCCTCTTGCTGACGCTTAGAAATCGTCTAAAACCCGCCCAACACAACCCATTGCCAAATCATTAAGTTTCTGAATTCCTTTGGCTGAATGTACTATGTACTTGAATTTAAAAGCAAGAGAGCTTTCCTTTGAGACATTGTGAGGTAACACGGTTTCATCTATTATTAAAAGTCCATTCAAAGTCCCATCATTCAATGGGCCAAGTGATCTTCTTATGTAAAAGGGCTTTCAACAATGTTGTGCGTGTTTTAATTATGGGAGATCTGGGATGGAGCTTGGGCCTACGGTCTCTACTGAAAAGACACAATAAAGGAGGAGTGTTGAACTTGCACACGGAAGGGAAAGAATGTAAGGATGTACCACAGGCTTCCTTTGGAGGACCCAATCGTGGTGGGTCGCACACCCCAAGCCATTGAGTGTGGGAGAACTTGGGAACACTCGGTTCAATTTTATTTTCAAGGAAGAAAAGAAAGGAGATTTCTAAGCCTTAACAGCTTTGTGGGGTCAGCTTCTTCAGGCTGGGTTGCTAAGATGTGACTTGTGTCTCGCCAAGGGGAGGGCCCCGGAGGATACTCACGATTTATCCCCTCACTATTTTGGTTCATCTGGTGTCTTTCTAGTGCAATGTGGAATCTGTCACACAGGATTGTTTAAAAGTTCACTGAGCGTAATGCTGCGGGGATAAGCCCATGACATACTGGTATGTGAAAAAAAACAGCTTATAATACAGTCTATACTATACCATTCCAATCTTGTGACATGCCTGTCTGTAGATAGGCTTTATATTTCTGAGTATGACGTCAGGAGGATATATACAAAAATCTTAGTGTGCAAGGCTCATGAGTCATCTTCTGTTTTCATCTACTTTTTTATATTTTCCCATTTTTCTACAATCAATATATATTGCCTTTATTATCCTAAAAATAAAAATTAATTAAAACAGGGACTTCCCTGGTGGCACAGTGGATAAGGCTCTGTGCTCCCAATGCAGGGGGCCTGGGTTTGATCCCTGGTCAAGGAACTAGATCCGACATGCTTGCCGCAACTAAGAGTTTGCATATCACAACCAAGGAGCCCTGAAGCTGCAACTAAGGAGCCAGTGAGCCGCAACTATGACCTGGCACAACCAAATAAATTAATTAATTTTCAAAAATTAATTAAAACAAAATGTCAGGACTTCCCTGGTTGTCCATTGGGGCCAGTGCCGGGGGCCCAGGTTTGATCCCTGGTCAGGGAACTAGATCCCGCATGCACACCGCAACTAAGGGTTCACATGCTGCAACTAAGGGAAGTCCGCATGCTGCGACGAGGATCCCGCGTGATGCAACTAAGACCCGGTGCAGCCAAAATAAATAAATAAATAAATAAAAAATTTTAAATGTGATATAAGCCTCCTAGAGAGAACCGTCGAAATTCCCTCTATCACCCATTCTTTTGGCATATGATCCTATCGTCTAGTGCAGGGGTTCCCCAACCCCAGGGCCGCGGACCGTACCGGGCCGCACAGCAGGAGGTGAGCGGCGGGCAGGCAAGCGAAGCTTCATCGGCCGCTCCGCATGGCTCCCCATCGCTCACATTATCACCTGAACCATCCTGCCCCTCCCACCCCCGTCCGTGGAAAAATTGTCTTCCACGATACCAGTCCCTGCTGCCAAAAAGGTTGGGGACGGCTGGTCTAATGAATTAAAACAAAACTGTGCAGAAGAGATGAAAGGGAATGATCATTCTTGGGTGAACTTCCAGGGACACTGGTAGCCAAAGGGTCAGCGCAGCTGCTGTTGCTGGGGGACCCGGAGGGTCTTAGATAGAGTGGGTCACCACTTTGCTGAGAGCCTGCTCTTCTCTCTTTGGATGATAGAGGGCGCTCATCCAGGACCCTTTGGCGGATGAAGAGGTTCTTAACCAGGGTCTGGGTGACCCAGGAGATCTCACAACAGGGTGGAGAGGCCGAGAGCCTGGCCAGGACTAGCTGGATCTTTCAGGTGTCAAGTGTGAAGCAGGGAGAGCGAAGTCATAGCCCGTGTTTGCCCAGGTCGGCCAGTTCTGTCTGGCAGGTGGGTGTGGAGGACAGAAAGCCCACTGCAGCTGTGAGCACAGCCGGCCAGGCAGGGCACAGGTGGCTATGTGCCCAGCACCTGCTTTCAGAACAATGCCCCCTCCCTCCACTCCTTCCCTGACTCCAGGTGTTGTGGTGTAATGAAAAAAGCACAACAGAAGGCCAATCACTAAGCTTGAATCTGTTAACCTCCTGGTGTGTGACCTTGGGCACTTAGCTGCCTGCATGTGTATCCTATCTGTGAAAATAGAAAGAATATACGAGGATCTCACTGAGCTGTTGTGAGTTTTAAAAGAAAAGATGCATATCAAGGACGCTTTGTATTGTGTAGCAGTAAACACGGGTTTGTTATTCTCAGAAGGAGACGGGGGCCTCGCCTTCTGCGCCCTTTTTCCCCGCACCCAACGCAGGACCTGAGCAGACCGGAGTCACAGTCATAAGCCATCCAGACCAAGCAGCCCCTGCCCACCTTTGCCATCTCATCTCCATCCTTCCCAACACGTGCCACCATCCGGCACACTGCCCACTCCTAACCCCCCACCCCCGTGATCCTCATGGTCACTAACCGCTGCGGAGGAAGTTACCACCAAAGCCTCAGCTGAAGTACGGAGAGAACAGATAAACGCACCAAACTGAGTTGTGAGGCGGATCATTCTGGAACCCTTGGCAAGGGTGAGTGGCAGAGAACCGCCAGGAGACCCAGACTCCTCAACACACACCACACACACACACACAAATAAGGAGGGCAGGAGAGCGCTGTGGGAAGAGAGGACTTGTGAAAAGGGCACAGAAGAATCCGCTTGTTGGCGAGTCCCACCCTCCCTGGAGGATGAGCGGAGGTCGGGTCCACCTTTGCCTCGGTTCAAGAGGGCAGAGCTTTCAGAAGCCCACTCGGAGAAGGATGCGAACCCCTTACAGTCTGAGGCCAGGAGTGGAGTAGGCTGCTGTCTGACTCCCCATGAGCGAGTGTCAGGTGGCCACACACCGTCTCTCCAGGGTGCAGGAAGCTGGAGAGGGGCCGACAGCCGGGGCGAGGTGCCTGCATTGGGAAAGGTCTGCCCTCCCAGACTTCGTTGCAGCAAAGGCGCCTGAAAGCTTCCCAGCGACCGGCTCTGGGTTGGGCAAGAAGCAGCTGTGGGCGGGTTGGAGCTGCCAGCGGTGGACCGCTGGAATTCGAGGGCCCGGGAAGAACAGACCAGAGCTGCTTCTGCCCCAGTGGAGGCCACTGCAGGCAAAAGTCCCTCGTGATGAGTGGATGTGGGGAGGGGGCACTGGGGGACAACAAGTCAGCTCTAGGCTGCTGCCAGCCCAGAGCCAGTTCCCGGCACTGGGTGCCAGACACGTCGGCGCTGTCCCCGTGCCCCCTTCCTGCACCCCCGGTCCCAGCGAGGTCAGGAACAACTTGGTGAGTATGGAAGGAGGTGAGCTTGAAAGAGAGAGAAAGCTGACCTCAGCCCTGCCCCGCCCGCCCCTCTGCACAGAGATGGAAGGTTAAAATGTTAGCCGATATCTGAGCGTGCACATTCTGATGTCTGCGTGTGAAATGACTCTACAGCTTTGCATTTCCTCAGAGTGACCAGAAAAGTCTTGAGACTTTTCATCCAGATGCCCCGGGCAGTGGGAGAGAAAACAAAGCTGCTTTGTGATGACACCCCAGGAATGTGCTTATCCAACATATCGGTGTACTAATTAGATGTTTATCGGGCACTGCTGCACGCTGCAGCAAGCCCTAGCCAAGGCTTCACTTCACGTAAGCCTTACAGCAGCCGTCTCATGTGTTATCCCCCAGGTTGCCGAGGAGGAAACTGAGGCATAGAGAAATTAAGCAACTTGCCCCAAATTCGCAGAGTTTCCTCCTTTAAGCCTTAGCTAGAGCTGTCCTCCCTCAGTCATCTTCCATCTCTCCAGGATCCCAAAGCAACTCACTTCTCGAACGGAATTGCTTGTTTTGGTGCTAATGTCCCCAGTTACAGTGATCTTCTTTAAGACAAGAGCTAGGTGGCTTTCATTTTTGTGGGGCAGGACCCACAAGCTTGTGCTCAAGCCTGTCCCATCTCCGCTAAAGAGAGCTCTGGGTCCTCATGCTCATGCTTTGCCTCTGCTCAGCTGGCCCTTTGGGTTTTTGTGACGAAGAGCTGAGAGCAGGAACAGGGTTGAGCAGAGCAGCCTGAAGGCGGGTCAGGGGAAAAGGCTTTCAGGGAGTTTAGGAGAGGCATGCGACACCAGTGGGGTAGGAAGAAAGTGGAGAAGAGAGAACACAGGTGTTTTAAGATAAGGGCCAGGGCTTCCCTGGTGGCGCAGTGGTTGAGAGTCCGCCTGTTGATGCAGAGGACACGGGTTTGTGCCCCAGTCCGGGAGGATCCCACATGCCGCGGAGCGGCTGGGCCCGTGAGCCATGGCCGCTGAGCCTGCGCGTCTGGAGCTTGTGCTCCGCAATGGGAGAGGCCACAACAGTGAGAGGCCCGCGTACCGCAAAAAAAAAAAAAAAAAAGATAAGGGCCAGAATCCTACCTAGTGATGTTCATGAATCACATACACATATTTGCTTGAAATTACATTTTTATTGGCTGGACTGTGGCTTTTGTTGCTGTGGTTTGTTTTGTTTTGTTTGTTTCCAACAGGGCCCTGAGGCTTCGCAGTCTACAGAATATCTATATTTTTAGACTCTAGTCTCTGACACATAATAGGTGTTTGACAAACGATTGTTGCATTGAATTTAAAGTAATTTGCGAAGCACCCTGTAACTCATAGCCAGATGCCTGCTTCTGAAGCTGACTGGGCGCTGGAGGAGGGCTGGCAAAACAGCCACAGGAATAAGTGTTGAAGGGTAGCCTATGGGCAACTTGACTTCAGCGAAAATCCCCAAAACCAATGGTGTGTGGTTCATGGTTAGGCGGGAACAGCTGACAAGAGCCTGGGCTGGTGCTCAAAATGTCAGAGCTTGAGCAGAGTGGGTGAGTGTAAGGTACCCCCAACCCCCAGATTCAGGATTCAAATGAACAGTTGCCTCTCAGGGTGGGGTGAGTCAGAGGTGTAGGCGGGACATTTCACCTCCCACAATCCTGGCCTTGTCTATCACCTGGAGTTGGCTAGAGGATGTCCTTTCAGCCCTTTTTGATTAACTTCTATTTACCTTTTTCTATTTTTAGATGACCTTTGACAAGACCCACTCTTTGAAATAGTCTGGCCAAAGGATTCCAAGAGGTCAACATCTTGTACTGGGTATTTTATAAAAGGGTCCTTCTTTTCTACATGTGGAGCCCAGCTGGGTGGAGGTATTTTGCTCGAGAAGCCAGCCTTGAAATATCCATATAACACATAATCAAGTCAAGACTGACCCTGGCTTTTCTCCCACTTCCTTAGGGGGATCTCTTGGACACAGAGGAGCAGAGGGAGCTTTGAGAAGGGTCAATGCCCTTTCTCCTGGGGGCTCAGTACAAAGTCTCATTACATCCAGCCTTGAAAATAAGACAAGAGAGATTCTCTCCAGTTCCAGCTGGATAGTTGTGGCCTCAAGAATAAATATGTGCTAGCCAGGAATCTCTAGACTCTCTAATGAAGACCAGAACTGGCATCCTCAGATATCTTCAGTTTTGTTGGTCTTGAGCACAGTCTTAAAAATAACTGCTAAAAAGCCTCAGTCCACGAGAATGTTGCCAACGCAAACTAAACTCACCCTGTCACACTGCTAGTGCTAAGGAAAAAAAGGTTTCAAGGTAGAAAAGCTCAGTAAGATAAACTGGAGAAGAAGAAATGAGACCTGAGACTTTCCCTGCTGCATGGAAAGAGCAGTTTCTTCTCCTCTGCATATTTTCAAGAATCGCAGGACAGTGACCTTGCTCCTTATAAGTAGGCTAGCAAAGGGCCCTTTGCAAACACAAGCACCAGAGAATTGTTGTGAACAGACACTTCAATG
This sequence comes from Mesoplodon bidens, assembly GCF_964165515.1. Taxonomy (NCBI): domain Eukaryota; kingdom Metazoa; phylum Chordata; class Mammalia; order Artiodactyla; family Ziphiidae; genus Mesoplodon; species Mesoplodon bidens. Next base: position 21,754,354 of record NC_138174.1, on the reverse strand, counting down.
ACCTTTGTCACAATGGTTTTAAATGTTTGATACAAGTGATAAGAAACAGGGACTTTGTTTTCCAACTTAAGTCATTTCTGTAGAAGTGTTCTGTCTACTTTTCTGCTGAATATGGTTCTTTTTAATGCAACATGGTACTTTTTGAGGCAGAGGTTACATAGGTACTTGCTGAGGGGGATATTTATAAATTATGGCAACCATCCCATCCCTGGGGAGAGCTCTGAGTCACCTTAAGGGGAATCATCATTCCCCCCCGAGAATCATATCTGGGGTGTCTTCTTAGTTACACATAAATAATATAGAGCCAGAAAGCATCTGCTGCCCAGAGGGAAGGGGACAGTGGAACCATCTGTGGCCAGTCAGACACAGGGCTCTGAACAACAAATATCAGAGGGTATAGCCGGCAGTTCTCTGAGGACACAACAGGCCAAAATTCATGTTTCAAAACAGCATGCAAAATGGCAAGTGTGGCAGCATGCTTCAAGATGGCACTCAGCAGGAAAGCCAAGGAAGCCTTGGAAAGGACGTAGGCTCACTCAGCCTAAGGGTGGAAAAGGGGCAGTCAGGCTGGTGTTGGCATCACAGGACTCTGGAGCTAAACCCCCCAGGACCTAGCCACTCCGGCACAGCCACCTTGCTTGGGGACCACGGGTGAGCACTGAAGAAGGTAGACAGCCCCTGTGGCACACCTTGGCTGAGCACAGTTCTGTACAAGGAGTGGGACTGTCATCTTTCAAGTAACCACTGAAGCCTGGGTCAGGACCAGCTGGGGGACCATCTGAGCAGAGGGTGAAACTATGCAAGAACTGCCTCCAACAGTGACACTGTGTGGCAGCAATGAGCAACTGTGGGAGTGGTCTGATCAGGCTTGCTTCCTGCTTGCTCAGCCTGCAGAAGCAGGACTGGATCCCTCTGGCCTTTTTTAATAAGGACCTGGGAAGTCCTGGCCAGAGCAATGAGGCAAGAAAAATAAATAAGGCACCAAATTGGAAAGGAAGAAGTCAAACTGTCACTATTTGCTGATGACATGATTTTATATGTAGAAAACCCTAAAGACTTCACCAAAAAAACTATTAGAAATAGTAAACAAATATAGTAGTTTGCAGGGTACAAAATCAATATACAAAAGTCTGTTGCACTTCTGTATACTAACAATGAACTAGCAGAGAAAGAAATTAAGAAAATAATCCCATTTGCAAATGCAACACAAAGAATAAAATACCTAGGAATAAATTTAACCAAGGAGGTGAAAGAGCTATACACTGAAAGCTATAAAACATTGTTGAAATAAATTGAAGACACAAAGAAATGAAAAGATATTCTCTGCTCATGTATTGGAAGAATTAACGTTGTTAAAATGTCCATATTACCTAAAGCTATCTACAGATTTAATACAATCCCTATCAAAATACCAATGATATTTTTCACAGAAATAGAACAACAACAACAACAACAAAATCCTAAAATATATATGGAACCACCAAAGACCCCAAATAGCCTAAACAACCCTGGGGAAAAAGCACAAAGCTGGAGGTATCACATTCCCTGATCCAAATTATATTACAAAGCTATAGTAATCAAAACAGCATGGCATTGTCAGAAAAACAGACACACAATCAATGTAACAGAATTGAGAGCCCAAAAATAAACCCACACATACATGGACAACTGATTTATGACAAAGGAGCAAAGAAAATATAATGGAGAAAGGATAGTCTCTTCAATAAATGGTGTTGAGGGCTTCCCTGGTGGCGCAGTGGTTGAGAGTCCGCCTGCCGATGCAGGGGACGCGGGTTCGTGCCCCAGTCCGGGAGGATCCCACATGCCACGGAGCAGCTGGGCCCGTGAGCCATGGCCACTGAGCCTGTGCGTCTGGAGCCTGTGCTCCACAGCGGGAGAGGCCACAACAGTGAGAGGCCCACGTACCACAAAAAATAAATAAATAAATAAACAAATGGTGTTGAGAAAACTGTACAGCCACATGCAAAAGAATGAAACTAGACCACTATCTCACACCAGACACAAAAATAAACTACCTCAAACTGGAATACTACTCAGCCCTAAAAAAATTAAATCTTGCCATTTGCAGCAACGTGATGGACCTTGAGAGTATTACACTGAGTGAAATAAGTCAGACAGAGAAAAACAAATACTGTATGATTTCACTCATATGTGGAATTGAAAACAAAACAAAACAAACAAGCAAAAAAACAAAATAAATGTCCAAATCATACCAAACAAAACCAAACAAATAGAGGAAGGGGAGTGTGGGGGGGAATTGGTAAAGGGGGTCAACTGTATGATGACAGATGGAAACTAAACTTCTGATGATGAGCATGCTCTAGTGTATGCAGAAGTTGAAATATAACATTGTACACATAAAACATGTTATAAACCATTAAAAACAAACAAACAAATAAATAAGGCCCTGGGGTCTTTGACCCTGTGCCCCAGGCTTGTGCAGCAGCTCACACCAGTTACATTCACTTCCATGTCTTTCACAATTGCTATGTGTGTAAGCATGTGAATGGCTTTTAGCTGTACTGATTTAGGTGTTACTGGTACTGAGTTTCTCGCCTCTCCCTAAGAATCAGGGTTACCCTCAAATGGCCCCATTTTTAGAGAGGGTCTCCCGGCAGTCTCTCTGGGGCAGCCAGCAGCAACAGGACACACACTGCTGGAAAAATACCATTCCTCCCCTGGCTGGATGGCCAAGGACCCAGTGTCCCTGGAACCCACTGGCTGCTAGAATAACATCAGACCCCGTCTCTGCAGCCCGATGACCACCTGCTTGGCCTTGGGTGGTAGGAAACTGTGACCCTAAATCTGCTCTTTGGCTGGAAGTTCTCATCTTTCTTTCCACTGAGTCTCAGGAGGACTGCAGACACCACTGCAGCTTTCTCATGTCTTACTTGTATGTCGTGTGTCTGTGCTCCCAGTGCAGAGGGAAGCCGCTCCTGGTTCACCCGGGGACCAGGAGTCAGGTTTCAATCAGATAGGCATGAAGACAAATGTCACATACCTTTCTTCCCTAAAGTGGCACAAAGCTCCCTAAGAAGAGGTCAAGTGGGCGGGGCTAAACTTTGGTACTCCTATACTTCTTAGCCATGTGGGGAGGCCACTTACAGGTGAGTTTGATATGGGGAAGAGGAAATGGAAAGCTATTTGAAGTAAGACGTAGGTAACGCTCTACAACTTACCACCCAGCCTCAGGTCACAGACCCACCGCTTTTCATTCCATCTCCGTGTGTCTTGTCCTTAAGTTGAAACCACAAAGCACGTGTGCACACCAGGTGTGCTGGCTGTCCCAAAAGACTCTGAATGAATGTGAGATTATTCAGACCTCGCCACCTGTCTCAGCTAGGATTCCCCAGAAAGTAGAGTCTGAGGCAGCGGGCTCAGATGCTTCAAAACTTTGTTAGGGAATATAATCTTCTAAGGATTCTAGGAAGCAAGATCGACGGAGAAGAGGGGAGGGTCAATTTAAGGATTCCAGTCACTGAGTTGCCAACCAGTCACCAAGTGCAAGATGTCTATATACGTGGCATTCATTCAAATATATTTCTTTAATACTCATTAAACCCCAGGTATGATGCAAAAAGCTATAGAGTTGGTCCCTGTCCTCAAAGAGAAATCATGCAAACAGCATGTAAAGTCCGCCCATGTTAGCGTGGGGAGGGGGGAGAGTTTATTTATCAGCTCTTGCCTCCCACTGGTCGAAGGTGAGGCGCAAAGGGCACTGACACTCCCACGCTTCCAGCTTGCACGTGTGTGGGCACCAGGCAGTTCTCATGGAAGCATCAGCAGGGGTGCCCCGCGTGGGGAGGTGAGAGGTGACTGGTGTGCACACAGGCGAAGCACTGCTGGACCCACCCGAAGGCCACTGGAGCCCACGTGCCATGGCACTGGGACAAGAGACAGGAAAGGCCAAAAGGATCTGAACTCCAGCCATGGGAAGAGTTAGAAGGACGAGATTGTAGCAACTGTCTGCAACTCCACATTGGGACCTCTAGAGCGCTGTGTCTCAGTGGCTGCCAGTGCAATGTCAAAGGGCCGGACTGTCCTAAAGACACGGAAGTGACAGCAAGCACATGCCAAGTGAGGGAAGTGAATGGCTGCCAGGATCTTCTAAACACATTCTATGCTCTGATTCATAATCCACATCCTCCCCCGTTTGGGAGCTCAGCAAAATCACAGCCCCCTCTCTTCCCGGGGAGGCAATCAATCAACAAGGAAGCCTTACAAGTTTGCAATCTATGTTCAAGTCCCAGGTCTGCCACCTACTGGCTTTAGGACCTTCTGCAAGATTCCTAAACTCCCCCAGCCTCAGTTTCTCCACCTGTCAAAGGGGAAATTGAGATATCAGATGAGAGCAATTCAATGTCATGTTTAGCTGGTTCCTGGCACACGATAAATTCTGCATAAATAGAAGCTACTGTGGTTACAAGGTCACCAACCTCTGCGTGCCTCCAGGAATATCATGTTTCTCTGGGGGAAATTAGGATGGTATGACATTCTGAAAGGGTCCTAAAGCCTTACATATATCAACAACTGCTGCTATTTCAACACCCCTGGGAGCAAAGAGAAAACTTGGCAACAGCAAAATGGCCTAAAAGACTAATAAGATCAAGTAGTAAAATTAGCCTCCCATTCCATCTTCACTCCAGGGCACAAGTTCTCCCTAGCCCCCCAAAAGTGAGTCACTTCTGGCAGAAGAGAAATGAATTCATCCTAAAAGAATTTATTATTCTTTCCCCACTAATCCTTCTCTTTCAGACTCAGTGTTTCAGCCTTGAGGAGGATGCTTGTGAATGACTACTTAGGCTTATGAAAAAGGTCCTGTGTGCTTAAGTTTCCATAAGCAGATGTACTCTACACTAAATGCTCCCACTTCACTTTGCTTGAGACTCTTCTTGCAGGTCTATTGCTGATCAGACTTCGGCACTTTATTAGTCCCCCAAATACCTATGGAGCCCCAAATTTGTGCCAGGCCCTGCGCTGGCCTTGGGGATAAAAAGGTGAGTCTCTAGAGGAAAACTGCTTAGACGGGGAAACACATCACAGGACAGGTGAGCACAGAGGTTCAAGCAATTGTTCAACAGACACTACTGAGCACTTATCAAGCCCAAGTGATGTGCTAAAAGCTGTAGACTTGATGCCTGACCTCCAGAAGCTTGCCATCTGCAAAAGGAGACTAACAAAAAGCAGATGATTACCATACAAGGAGACTGACAGTGTGAATGGGAGAACACACCAACATGTCCTTTCTAGATTACTCCAGGAGTCTGCACCAAGCTGCACTGCAACTGAAGCTGCCCTATGCTCAACTGCCAGACACACCTCAATCTTCCTGTCTCTGGGTATCCTTCAAACAACTCCTCTCACTTCAATGACATTTTTATCTTTATCAAATAGGGCATACATTTTTTAAGGGTTGAAAAGCATTCCTCCACAAGATTCTTTCCTGTCTAGCTAAAAGCCACCAACCTGGATTACCAAAATGTCTCAGCGCCCAGTACCATAAGGTCTTTCAAAGGGGGTGAGTTTCTTCCACCCCACAGAAGGCCTGCCTAGTAAATTTCCTATTTCCAGACCCCAAACTACCTCTTCCCAGGTGATGACAGCGGGAAAGACTTCAGTGGACACCTCCACTCCACGCTAAGTCTGTATCAGTCTAAGTAATACTCATGCAGTGGTTGAAACGAAGGGTGTGTCTCTATCTCCCTAAATTAGCAAAAATTACCAAAGGAATGGACAGCTCTTTTCCTAATTTTATAAATTTTTTGTTGATATACAATATACCTAGAGAAAGTTGCACAAATCATAAGGCATATCTGGATGAATTATCTCAAAGGAATACCCCCCCTCCCATGACAACTACATAGGTCAACAGCTGTATTTTCCATTTTAATATGTTTTAAAGTCTAGATTATTCTAGATTCGGAGAACTAGTGCATGTTTGCCAAACCCAGTCCAACTCTTTGTTATGGCCCCTTCTCCAGCATAAAGCCAAGGTGATGCCAGCATGCCCTTCCTGTGGTCTTGGGGTCTCAGCTCCTTGTGTCCTGCGGGCAACTGAGCCAGACCTAACACACACAGCACCCTGTGCATGCACAGCACAGTGTGGGTCCACAGGTGGAAAAGAAGCCCTGTCCCAAAGGAAACAAGGGCTGCAGAGATACACCTCTGCCCACCACAAAGACTGCCTTTATATATTGTTATACAGAGCAGCAACAGCCAACTGCTCTGGCTTCTCAATTTAACAGCCCAGTCAGGTGGATCTCCCTAAAAAAGCAATGGCTTCCATCAAAGGCATAGTCAAGACCCTACCTCGTGCATGATTAAAAATAGCTCAGAGCCCTGAAATGCTCTTTTCCCCATCTCAAACGTTTCAAAGACCTGCCATTAAATTCCACTTTCCCCCGGAGGGCTCTGAAAGAAGGATGCTTCTGTCCAGCATGTGGCCAAGGACAGGGAGCTTCACCAGGAGATGGGGGCTGCAGAAAAGCCATTTCACTGGGACACTGGGACAAGCTGCTAGCCCCACAAACAAGCTCTTCCCTTCAAAATCAGCTCAAAGTCCATCTCTGCTCTGCCTTTTGTGCCCACTCCAAGGGCTGCCTCTGGGATTTGTCATCTACTTTCCCACATGCCATACCATCACACTTGCCCTGGCACCTGATGGCCATCTAGGGCTCAGATAAAATAATTCACACCAAAGACCTCTTAAACATCAACTGGTGTCAGACACTGGGTCAGGAGCTAGGAATACAAAGAAAAATATGCCTAGGACAGCTAACTGACCAGATCAAGGGGAAATATCATTAACAAATGCAAAAAAAAAAAACAAACAAAAAAAACTTTAAAATGGTCACTTGCTCCCATTTACATCTCCCGTGAAATCCTAGTCTTCTACTTGCAACATTATAATTCTCTCCAGTGGTGACTAATTGTGGCGTCACAAAGGATTATAACTCTAGTTGAGGAATAAGCAGTAGAAGGAGAGGAAAGATTCTGTTTCCATGTCAGTGTTTCTGGCAAATTTGTTTTCAAAGGCGCAAAATAGACCGTCCACTTTATTCTCACATTTGATGATAACAAGAATGTCTCACATCTCTTGAGTTTCTTGGTGAGTACTTCACTGAGTACTTCTTCTCATATGTGATCCTGGCAGAAAGATGCCTTTCTGCATCTTGAGGCTTGTATCCTCTGCTCTCAGGGCACCCAGAAAAAAAAGTCTCTTTCCCCAAAGTTCACAGAAGTTCTGGAATTTTGTCTCCCCTGCCTCTAACTGGCCTGTGTCCATTGCTGAACCAACCTCGGAGGACAAGCAGTACAGCAGTCACATTCCCCGTCAGCTCCACCCAAACCACAAAGACAGTGAGTGCAGGATAGCGAGTTTCTCAAGGAAAATCAGGATGCTACTTCCTACCAGAGGGCGGTGGAAAGGAAACGAGATGTCTATTGAAGGGTGAAATCAGCAGCCTAGCCTAGGCCCCCATCAGTTGCAACAGAGGTTAAAAAAAAGTCATCATATGATACAGACTAAGTAAAGAACTCAGAGCCCTGTCTCCCATCTTCTTTTTTTTTTAAGATTTTCTTTGATGTGGACTTTTTTTTTTTTTTTTTACAGTACGTGGGCCTCTCACTGTTGTGGCCTCTCCCAGTGTGGAGCACAGGCTCTGGACACACAGGCTCAGCGGCCATGGCTCACGGGCCTAGCCGCTCCGCGGCACATGGGATCCTCCCGGACCGGGGCACGAACCCGTGTCCCCTGCATCGGCAGGCGGACTCTGAACTGCGCCACCACGGAAGCCCCGACGTGGGCCATTTTTTAAAGTCTTTACTGAATTTGTTACAATATTGTTTGTCTCCCATCTTCTGTGAAGCTTGGCATTGCATCCACAATACAGACCTGAACATTCATCTAAAAAAATTAAGACACAGTTTGATGTAGTAGAACAGGGCTTCTCAACTTCCTCACTATTGACCTGGGACTGGATAATTCTTTGCTGTGAGAGGTCTGTTCTGGGCATTGTGGGATGTTTAGCAGCATCCCTGGTCTCTACCCACTAGATCCTATCCCCAACTCACCCCCAGCTGTGAAATTAAAAATGTCTCCAGACATTGCCAAATGTTTCCTGAGAGGCAAAATCAGCTCCCAGTTAAAAACCACCATGTTAGAAGGCATGAGGACAGAAAAGAAGGGTTTTCAACACTCACCAGGAAGGACAAACCCAACTCACCTGGTCCAGCTGAGTCCCTCTGCAGCCCTGGGGCCTGCCCGGTTGGAATTCTGGGCAGGAGAATTGGGTTACTGGACACTGGGTGACAGAGACAGGGATTTTCCAGTCCTCTTTCAAAACTTTGCTCAGAGCTGGCCTCAGAGGGGCCAGGGTCTCCCCTCTAATTCAAGTTTCATGTCGTCATAAATCTTACCCCTTACTGAGCACCTACTGCATACAAGGCACCACTGGGTGCTTATGTGTATATATTTTCTCACTTTATCACCACATCAACATTCCAATACAGATGTTAGCTTCACATCACAGAGGAGGAAAGTGAAGCTCTGAGAAATTAGCTGCCCCCAAATCACACTTAGTGAGCGCTAAAGCTGGGATGCAAAACTGTCTGGCAGAGTCCAGAGTCCCCACCTCTTCTAATACGCTTTGCGGCCTCCCTGCATGTCCACTTGTTACCGGAAGCGGGGTCCGGTTGCTCTCCACTCAAAAGCCATTAAAGAGGCAAGGTTGGTAAGGAAAGTTTGCTTTATTTTGGATGCTGACAAACGGGGGGATGGGGGGCGGAGCGGACGCCTGTCCAAAGGCCGACTCCCCCCAGCTGACAATCAGGGGGCAAGAGCTTTTATAGACGGAAGTAGGGGGGTCCATGCAGAAACAGCCCAGTCAGCTCTGACAGTCACCTTGATATTGGTCATGCGGTGGTCTGACCAGCATCATCTTGATTGTTTTAAGTACAGTTAGTCTTCAGTTCCAGGGCCGGTTTGTTCCCATTTCCTTGAGGCCAGTTTTCAGAATTGTGGCAGCTTATGTCATGGCTACAGTCTGGTCATCATGTAGGTAACTTCTTCCACCTGGGCTTTCAGTATCTACAACAGCTCCCAGGATAGGGCTCAGAATATTATCTACAGCCCTCGAGGAGGAACTAAAGGTCCTTGACTTTGCTTCATGACTAAACTAGTATTATTTTGGTCTCGTTTGACTGTTTTCCTTTGTTTCTGCGCTTCCTCACTTCTCTGATTAAACTTATTCTTTGGCTCAACTTTTTCTCAGACAAAAGGCAGGCTGAGGACGTGGGGGGACAAGGACCACAGGGTCTTGCTCTGTTTCACACTCCTGATGGCTTTCTGCAGCCAAGCTCCCGTGACTTACCATTTCTATTCCAGTTTCTCTTTTCTTTGAGATACTATTTTATATTGTGTCTCATTCTTCTTCCTGTGCTCTGGGTTTCCACTTTGAGAGTTTAATCGCTTCATCTCTACAGATCTAACGGAACAAAGGAACTGAATAACATCAACTATTGCTCACCCTTAGGTGAATGACTGTACTTAACTATTCTCTTGAATATTTGGTCATTTTAGAGATTGGTTTCATGACTTAATTCTGCCTGAATTTAAGTTTATCATTTTAAAGACCTCACAGTATGATGAAAGGGCCTATGTTTGAGACTCAGAAGACCTGGGTTTTCCTTTTGACCCTGCTACAAACTTGCTGTGTGACCTTGGGAAACTGATTCAGTGTCTCTGAATCTCAAATTGGGTACCTAGGTTTATTCATCTACAAGGACTCTTCTAGCAATTTGATAAAGGCACTAAATCTAAAATTAATTCCACGGCCATTTAAAAAGTGTAAAATATTTAGAATAGGCCGGAGAGAGTCCCACCGTGTGGAATAACAGCTCACAGCTGATTTCAGCTGTGTTCCGTGGGGACAGAGAAGGCAGCAGGCCTGTGTCACCTGAGTCTCGAGAGAAAAGGTCATTAAAAATGCATGCCCAGGCTGCAGGAGGACACCTAGTGAATTAGTGATGGCCCTCAGATGTCTGCGTTGCAGGGTGATGGTGAGACAGGAGGCGGGGCCCTGAGTGAGGTCCAGCGGAAGATGGGTATAAACAGAGCGCCCAGCTCAGAAGCCCTCCAGCCTGGTTCTGGGTGTAGCCACGGCACAGAAGGCGCCACCTCCGAGTTTTAGGTGAACACGATTCACTTGGCAGGAGAAGCAGGGCAATCACGCTGCCTCTCACACCACCAGAGCGTGCTCGGGCCAAGCCTCCAGCCTTCCGTCTCCCAGGCTTCTGGCTGCCCAGAAAACAGTGGCACTGTGGTCATAAAGGGGAGCCCCAGAGCAGGAAGGGGGACCCTGCAGAGATGACAGAGTGGCCTGAACCCCTGCCAGGAGCCAGAGACCTTTGAGGCCAGGAGGGAGTTTGTACAGTGGACGCCCCCTTCCTCCCTTCCCCCGCCGCTCTCCCATCCTGAACTCAGCTGCTGAGCTCAGCTGCCGGCAAACTATTTTCTGTTGAGTCCTCAGAGGGAGTCTCCAGTGGATCCCCACAGCTGAAGAATTAGAAACCCACTGAGCTGGGGGAACCCACCCGAGCTTCGTAGTAAAGGTGGTCTGAGAGCTTGAGAAGAAAACCTCCAGGGAGTGGCCAGGGAAAGGAGCCCCTTTCTCTCTCTGCCCACGCTAGGTGCCATGTGCCAGGTACCAGGTGTACTACTGGTGGGGGGACGACCCAGAGGATGCTGGGGAAACACCCAGGGCCTCCCCTGGCCCCTCAAGTCCTGGGCAGATACAGAGGCCAAATAGGTAAGGACAGGCTTCTGCCCTGGTCCTGTGGACAGCAGTGGAGACGATGACACAGCTCAGAGAAGGATTTAGCATAAGGGGAGGGAGGAGGAGTTTGTCCTTGGGCTCCAGGCTGGGCAAGGTGTCTGGGAGACCCCGGTCACCGAGGATGGGAAGTGGACACATCCAGCCAGAGGTAGACAGAAGACTTGGAGCTCAGGGGTCATGCATTTGGGGTCATCAGAGAGCAGGAAGGAGCTGACACTTGGAGGGTGGATGAGTATGCAGAGCAGAAATGCGTAGACTGAGCAGAAAACACCATTTTAAAATGTCCTTTGTTGAGAGGCTGGGTTTCCTGGGCCAGGTCACTTTTGAGTTATTAGAAAGTGCAATGGTGGTCTTGCCTGGTGGCGCAGTGGTTGAGAATCTGCTTGCTAATGCAGGAGACACGGGTTCGAGCCCTGGTCTGGGAGGATCCCACATGCCGCGGAGCAACTGGGCCCGTGAGCCACAACTACTGAGCCTGCGCGTCTGGAGCCTGTGCTCCGCAACAAGAGAGGCCGCAATAGTGAGAGGCCCGCGCACCGTGATGAAGAGTGGCCCCTGCTTGCCACAACTAGAGAAAGCCCTCGCACAGAAACGAAGACGCAACACAGCAAAAATAAATTAATTAATTAATAGAAAGTGCAGTGGTGATGATCACCACACATAAACTTCACATAACTTTAAAGTCACAATTAAAAGAACAGTCACAGGACTTCTCAGTGGGTAAGACGCCGAGCTCCCAACACGGGGGGCCTGGGTTCGATCCCTGGTTAGGGAACTAGATCCCATGTGCGTGCTGCAACTAAGAGTCTGCTTGCCACAACTAAAGATCCCTTATGCCACAACTAAGACCTGGTGCAGCCAAAATAAATAAAAATAAAATTTTAAAAAATAATAAAAGAACAATCAGCAGTCCTCCTCGGCACCATACAAGCTTTTACAGATAGTTGTGCTGAGTAAGCTTCCTCGGCAACTCCAGGCTGAATGCATGCCTCCTCCATCCACTGGAAATGTGCCTCAGCTGTCTCACCCAGAGAAGGCAGGACCTTCATCAGCTCGGTTTACCCTAGAACAGTCTCTAGCACATGGATGACACTCAGTAACTGTTTGATGAATGAATGAATGAATGAATGAATGATTTACTCAGCAGTCTTTCAAGTAAAGAGTAGACCCCCTTTAAAAAAATCATTTCTATATCCAAAGCCCCTATACCAGTGCTTGACACACAGTAGGTGTTAAATAAATGTTTTTGAATAAAGTGAAAGTTTCCAATGCCAACAGCAGGCAATGTTTGCTCCCTGGCTGCCCTGGGAATCATTTACACAACACCTCCACACCACCACTCCCCATCCCTCACCTAAAATTTAGATGAATTTCTGAGTTGTTCTCTAGACAAGCAATACAGTCACTTGTTCTCTAAAAATGTGTGTGCAAACCTTTTTTCTTTTTTTCTTTCTTTTTTTTTTTTTTTTTTGCTAAAAACAAGCCCAGCAAATGTCTAGCCTCCTCTAACAGCAGAAAAATAAACAGAGGACATAGTAAGGACATGGCTTAGAGGAAGAGAAAATGGCTACCTGTTTTAGTTAATCTGAGGAGATGATTTTATAAGAAACTTTGTGTATTTGTCAGATTACAAATGAGAGCTTCCAGACCTCATGGTCTCTTTTTGATGATGCTGAACCTCCCGCATTAATCCCCTCAGGAGTAGGCTGGGGGTCCCCTGGTGGCGCAGTGGTTGAGAGTCCACCTGCCGATGCAGGGGACACAGGTTTGTGTCCTGGTCCGGGAAGATCCCACATGCCGCGGAGCGGCTGGGCCCGTGAGCCATGGCCGCTGGGCCTGCGCGTCCGGAGCCTGTGCTCCGCAACGAGAGAGGCCACAACAGTGAGAGGCCCGCGTACCGCAAAAAAAATAAATAAATAAATAAAAAAGAGTAGTCTGGCAGGACGGCATCTTGACCACCAAATCTGCATAATAGACGTAATTACTACCATCAGGGTGAGTGACAGAAACGCTGTCATTAACGATGTTGTGTAATCTTCCTTTTCTGTTTTGGCCTATGGTAAATTAAGAGCATTTCCCTGTGCTCTGAAAGGACTCAACTGTCCTGCTTCTCTTTCTCTCCCCGCCCCCCGCTGCTCCCTCATCCCTCACTCTTTTGTCCTCCCTCCTATTCCCACACCCATCATCCATTGACTCACCTCCCCCTGTTTTCCTCTGGGATCTGACCAGAAGCCTCCCCCTTTCCCTTTTAATTTAGGTTGTGACATCTCTCGTGAGGTCGCTAACCTTTATTTAGGAGACTGGGAGCCATTACCCACTGCTGCAGAGCGCCGCCCAGCCCTCTAGTCTTGGAATTTGGTCCGAAGGAAGCATCGCTTCCACGTGTGGGCTTCCAGTAGGAATTCTGGGGCACAGAATTCTTGGCTGGGGCTTCCCTGGTGGCGCAGTGGTTGAGAGTCCGCCTGCCGATGCCGGAGACACGGGTTCGTGCCCTGGTCCGGGAAGATCCCACGTGCCGTGGAGCGGCTGGGCCCGTGAGCCATGGCCGCTGAGCCTGCGCGTCCGGAGCCCGTGCTCCGCAACGGGAGAGGCCACAACAGTGAGAGGCCCGCGTACCGCAAAAAAAAAAAAAGAATTCTTGGCGGTGTTTTTTGGGTGCAGTGGGAACTAAAGTTTAAGTGGTCATGTTTGAAGCCACTCTGGTGGTGGCAAAGCACGGGGCAGAGACCAACTTTTTGCTGCAAATTGATGCCAGTTTTGAAGAACAAGGAGTTCCAGGCAGGAACTAGCAAGCTCCAGTGTTACTAAAAAACTAAAAGCAATTAAAAAACTACCACTTGAATTCGTTTCCTAGGGCTGCAATGACTACAAAGTGCCACAAACTGGATAATTTAAAGCAACAGAAATTTATTTTCTCACAGTTCTGGAGGCTAGAAGTCCAAAATCAACATACTCTCTCCAAAACTTTTGGGGAGGATACTTCCCTGCCTCGGCATAGCTTCTGGCGACACCAGCCATCCTGCGTGTTGTCTTGTAGATGCATCACTCCAACCTCTGCCTCCGTCTCCACGTGGCCTTCTTCTCAGTGTGTCTCTGTGTTCTCTCCTCTCCTTTAAGGACACCGTTCAGGGGCTTCCCTGGTGGCACAGTGGTTAAGAATCTGCCTGCCAATGCAGGGGACACGGATTTAAGCCCTGGTCTGGAAAGATCCCACATGCCGCGGAGCAACTAAGCCCGTGCGCCACAACTACTGAGCCTGCGCTCTGGAGCCCACGAGACACAACTACTGAGTCCATGCGCCACAACTACTGAAGCCCACACACCTAGAGCCCGTGCTCTGCAACAAGAGAAGCCGCCACAATGAGAAACCCGCGCACCGCAACGAAGAGCAGCCCTCGCCCACTGCAACTAAAAGAAAGCCCGCGCGCAGCAACGAGGACCCAACACAGCCAGAAATAAACTACTTAATTTTTTATAAAAAGGACACCGTTCACTGGGGTTAGGGTCCACTTTAATCCAGTACGCTCTCATCTGAACTAATCGCACCTGCGAAGACTATTTCCAAATCTGAGATTCCAAGTGGACATGAATCTGGGGAGGATGCTATTCAACCCAGTACATTATTTTAAAGACATAGGAAGATATATTTTTAAAAACATTTCTGGATTTCTTCATATTCTCTTGCATATCTTTCAAATATCATCTAGGGGAGAAGGGAAGCAATGGAAGAATATAGTATTTTAATTGGGGGCGTCTTTTAATCCCAAAGAGTTCTCACAAAGCTAATTTAAACTTAGGGGCCTCAAGAAAAACAAATTTCACAACAATCCTCCTTAATGTTTATTTTTCAGCTGAATATACACATCTCCTCTTTGGAAAAGGGCCTTTTCCTCTGTGCCTTGCCTCTCTCACGTCCCAAATTCACGGGCTGCTTTAGGGTGCCTCCTTATCGGAAAAGAGAGGTAATGTTGTAAGGACAGCAAAAATATCAATGTGAGGTGTGGAAGAAACACCCCTTAGGGCTTTCAAAGCCTCATTTTAGAGTGAATTAAAACTTATTTGTATAAACATCGTGTGAGCTTTTCTTAAATTTTCAAATAGAATTCAGGAACTAGAACTAAGGTGGCCTTCCTACTACTTAAATTTCCAGTTCCTATGTCCACACAATTACAGTGAAAGAAGCAAAGTCAATAACCAAGATACTTCAAGTCCAAAAATCTGATTAAAAAAAAAACATAAAAATAACCTAAACCAATTTTTTTTTAAAGCATTGGTTCTCAACCAGGAGCAATTTTGCCCCCCAGGGGACATTTGGTTATATCTGGAGACATTTTTTGTTTGTCATGCCTGGAGGGGTTCTACTGGCCTCTAGAGACCAGGGATGCTGCTAAACATCCTGCAATGCCCAGGAAGGCCCTTCACCACAAAGTACGATCCAGCCCCAAACATCAATAGTACCAAGATTGAGAAGCCTTGGTGTAGCACCAGGAAAACCTTTCCAAAACCTTATTTTGATCATGTTTTGTTCCTGCTCAAATGGCTGAACATTATGTTTGAGAATTCAACCTCCTTGACCTTGAAGACCTTCTAGAACTTACCACAGGTTCCCTTTCCAGCCTTCTCTCACTACTCCCAATATGAAGCCTTCTTATCTACTACCTTGAGCCTGCACTTACACTGTTCAAGCCCTTCATAGCTCACCCTATTTTGAAAATGTTTCCCCTCGCTCAGACTCAAACCTCATCTGTCATTCAAGGACCAGCTCATGATCCCCACTTTCCAGAAACTCTCTGGGGCCAGCCCTCTCCTCTCCGTCTCATCTTTCGTCCCTCTCCCCTCACTCAGTACACTCCAGCCACACTGGTCTCCTTGCTGGCCCACTCATACCCCAAGCTCTTTTTCCCCTCTCTTCACCTGGCTGCTTGTACGACTGGCTTCTTATTCTTTAGGTTTTAGCTTAAATGTCGTCACCTCAGAATGGCCCTCGCTGAGCTTCCTATTCACTGCCCAATTTCTCTGTCATCACTCTGGTTCCTTCATGATATTTATCACTACATAGTATCCTGTCTATTCACAGGCTTGCTTACTTCTTTCCTGTCTTTTTTTTTTTTTTTTTTCACACTAGGATGTGGACTTTGAGGGCAGGAACCTTGACTAGCTTTTCAGCAATATGTCCCAGCCCTTTCACAAGAAGTCTGACTCATAATACATGTTCAGTAAATATTTGTTGACTTAATGGATGAACTCATGGGCCGGTGTTTTGTTATTGAACTCGTGAGAATCTCTCTCATTCTCAAGAGCAGAGTTGCCCCACCCCCATAGTACAGCATGACGCTTTGGGGAAGTTTCTAGTAATTGTGCACTGGATGAATAAGCGCCTGCCACAAATTTAATACGTATAGAGCTTATATCCCAGTAGTTCTAGATGTAGACTCCACAGTGGACCTGCTTTATAGTTAATTCTAAGTGGCTGATGGAGGATGCAGGAAGCAGTACTCTGATTAGGCAAATTACCTGATAGCCACTACATTCTCATGAAGATTTCAAAATTGCTCCAGTTCTGTTCTATGGCACTAACATGCCTTGCTTATTATCACTGGGCTTCATACTCTTTCTAGGAATAAATTTCCATTGATTTGTTTATCAAAATCCAAGCGGTTCCTTGCTCTGCAAAGACCTGGCAGAGAACCTCTCAATCTCCATTTGATTCTCCTCCCCTGGGGCAGTTGCAAAGGAGAACAAACATTGTACTTACAAGGCATTTTGCCACATTTCCTCCAGTCACCTATGGCAGAGAGGCTAACTATCTCCTGATACCGCTTTTCCTCATGTTTGTAGAATTGTTAGTTGGGATGTTGCCACCCTGGTTAAAGCCCACATGTCCCAGACTCCTTTGCACTGAGGTTTAGCCATGAGACAAAGCCCTGGCCAATGGGATGTGAATGGAAGGTATGTGTGAGCTTGAAAGGTGAGTGCCTTCCCCTTCTTTCTCTTTTCTGGCTTAAATATGGATTAGGTAGTGTCCTCCATGCAGATGAGGGCAGTATTCCAAAGATGGCAGAACAAGAAAATGGAAGGCAATTGGGTCAATGACTCCATCACTGCCGCGCCGGCCATTCATGCTTAGGCTCAGAAGTTTCCATGAGAGAGAACACTTTCTATCTTGTTTAACTGACTGTTATTTGGGGTCTTGCTCCAAAAGATGACCTGATAGCCTCAACCTTTCCTACCTTCCCCACTAAGAAAGTCAGCAATACCATCCCCATTTTGCCAAACCGAGATAAAGAGGAGGTGCGCCCACGTCATTCAATAAAATCTGCAGAAATGCTAGATTTGAGCCAGTACCTCCTGGGACATGTTTTTCTCTGCCTCCTCTGCCACTCAACCTCCTCACTACTGCCTATCCTTGGCCTTGTCTTAGCTCGTTCCAACCTTGATGTCGCCCATGGGCACCAATCAGGTGGTGCAACACAATCTAAATAAAGGATATTTTGAGAGACCCTGAGCAGGCTTATCGCCAGTCAGCAGTGCTTTTTACATTCCCAGAGGGAACTCACCCCATTCCTTTTTCTCAGCTTTCCCGGAGGTTTCATTTACTGCACAAAGACAGAGCACAGTTCCTTCGACTTAAGGATGCCTCCAGAACTTGTGATCTAAGCCTGCCACTGTGGATTGCTTTCAGGTTATCAGAGAGCCCTGAAACATGAATACTCTTTGCCAATATCAAAGTGCTTTCCAATGGTCTCCACTGACCTTCCCCCCTTTCACCAGTTGTTGAAAATAGATGATCCTAGTGTCCTAAAGTGTTCTCAACGGAAGCAGCCAAGAAAGAAGGTAAGTGAATCAATTTGTTCACGCAACATACGTGTGTGGAGCACCTGCTCAGCTGCCATCCTAGACACTGAGGATCCATCAGAGAGCTCCCATTTTAGTAGGGGAGACAGATGAGGATGGAAAACAGGAGGAACCAAGAAGGAGAGAGAGGAAAAGGGGAGCTAGGACAAGGAGAAGGAAAAGTAGGTTCATATTGTGATGAAAGTGCTATTAATGGGGGCTTCCCTGGTGGCGCAGTGGTTGGGAATCCGCCTGCCGATGCAGGGGACGCGGGTTCGTGCCCCAGTCCGGGAAGATCCCACATGCCGCAGAGGAGCTGGGCCCGTGAGCCGTGGACGCTGAGCCTGCGCGTCCAGAGCCTGTGCTCCGCAACGGGAGAGGCCACAACAGTGAGAGGCCCATGCACTGCAAAAAAAAAAAAAAAAGAAAATACAGTGGGAAGTGGGTCAGGCAGGCCTCTCCCAGAGGAGACTGATTGAGCTGAGGCTTGAATGACACCAAGCCAGTCGTGGGGATAATGATGTGGGGAGGAATTCTGGAAGAGGGAACAGCAGATGTCAATGCCTGGGGGTGGGAACATGCCAAGTTTGTTGAGGGGCAGACAGAAGACCCTTCTTGGCTACAGTGACATGAGTGAGGAGGAGAGCATGACATGGGGTTAGTTCAGGGTCCTTCCAGCTCTCAAAGTCCACACGTGGAGTTGGAAAGTGGACCTGGAGGTCAGGAAAAGGGGAAATGGGAGACCCACCCTTAATCAATGTCCTTCCCATGGAGAGAGGAGCTGAAGAAATCTCTGAAAATCTATTTCAATTGTATCCAGTCCCTCACTATCTCAATGTCCTTTAGAGAGGACTCTGCCTGTGTTTACACTTGGATGTGTGGTAACTATGCTGATGAGGAGGGGACTGACAATTGAAAGCTTTGCTAAAGCTTGGTGTTAAATGTATCTGCTTCCAACTTCTCCAAAATATGTACCTTCCAACACAAGCAGAAAGTAAAACTTCCTCTTCTAAGACTAAATACTTAATGGAACAACCCACCATGAAAGTAAGATCTAAAGCCTAAAAAAAGAAGATTCTTGCCTTGAAATCCTGTTTTTCTGCATTTATGACACACCATGGACCGGATAGCCCCACCTCAGCCTTGAGTGACCCAAAACAAAGGTTCTGATCATGTCTCTGGGGTGAATGAGATAGGTTCACGTGACTTGCTTTATGCCTTTGGGCCTCAGTTTTATCTTTGAAATGAATATAAATACCTCAAGACTAATGTCAGCTAATTGGTAAGTAGACTCTAGAACCTACCTTTCTCATTTTTGTAAACCATGATGACTTCTGCCTCTCTCTGTAGCATACCTCCCATAATTTCCCAGAAATGACTGCTCACAGGTCTACGGTCACACTTTCATTGTCTGGGCAGTCAGTGGCCATACCATGATAGACAAGATGACCATGGTCCCTGCCTTCAAGAACCTAAGTCTAGTGGGGAACACAGATACTGAGCAAGTAATTTCTGGAGTAAGTGCCATGCAGGGGAAATTCAGGTCCCTTTGGACACAGCCATCTACAATGTCTAGGCCTAAGGCTTGGAGAACTCAACTCTCCTTGAGGGTCTCATCCATCTTGAGAAATTTTTTCTAGCCTTTGAAGACTGTTTTGCTTTGTGATGCACTGAGGAAAGTATAGGACCAGCTGGTTTTGCTTTCTATCACCTGCCTGAGGTTCACTACCCCATCTTCCTCTATATATACTTTTGAACAGGGTAACAGAAAGTGATGTGGGATAGTGGAAAGACGCAGCATTTGGCCTCAAATGATCTGGGCTCAAATCCCAGCTTTGCCTCTGAGAAGTCCCCACACACTCTGAGGATAATAACTCCTACCCACCCCGCCCCCAAGGATTATTGTGAGGATCCATGTGATCATTTACATGAAAATGCTTTGCACACTATGGAGCATTATTCTCATGTCAGCTGCTATTTCACAAGTCTTAGCATATTCTGGACTTCAGCTTTCCTGACACTAATATACAGATTCCTGCTATTCTTTTGTGACACCCTTCATTACATGCCCCTCCTTTCATCTTTTGTTTGTGTTCATTTCAAATGAAAGCTCTAACAGCCTTCCCTCACCACCATGTTGGTTCTTTTAGCTGCCTTTTCCTTTTTTTCCTCGTGATATTTTGGAACTGGTGTCATTTAAAGCTTCATAACCTCCCTGGGTCCTTTCAGAGTCACTCTCAAATCCAAATCTCAGACATCACTCTATTTCGTTTACCAATTTGGAAAATCAGAAAACGTTTAGTCCAGATCAAAATGATCGTTCTCAGCCTGATGTCAAGTGTAGCCTCAGCTTTTCCATGAAATCTCTCCCATTTGGTGGTGGCCCTGGAGGAACTGTATGGAAGCATAGGGGTCAAAATTCCCTTGAGGGTCTAATATGGTGGTTCAGAGAACTTAGCAGCTATTTGTCTAGAGACTCCTCCTCATAACCCAGAGTTTTCTTAGGGCTCCCAGACTCACCCCACAACTGGCCTCATCAAACTGAAGAGCTGGGTCCCTGTTCGCTGGTCACCACCCCAGCCTCCCAGGCGGTTCTTGGCAGGATGGGGGCAAGCTGGCCTGGAAGCATGTCGTTCCTCCCAGGACCCGCCAGAGGCAGCTCAGGCACGAGCTTCCCTTCCTCGTCCAGACAAGCCACCACTGACCCTGGTGGCAACCCGCCAGCAGCGTCACTGTCCTCTCTGTTCCTAACCATCACCAAGGACTTTGCATCCAGGCACTTGGAGTCAGAACAAGAGGGTCCTAATCTTCCATTCAGGAAGTCCCAGTGGTTGCCAGGTGACATCACAGGTGAGGATTGGGGAGAACTCCTGAGGCAGGCAAGCAAGGAGACTGTGGATTGATCCAGTGTCTAAGTACAAACACGTGAAAACTCAAGCCCACAGAAAGGAAATTAACATCACTTTTTGCCCCACTTCAGTGGAAAAGGAAGCTGGGTAATTGCAGTTCAGATGCAGCTTCTTTATTGGAAGTGTCTTGCTGCCAATGACAATAAACAGGGAAGCAGGTAGGAGGGATGACAAGCCCCTGGGTCGTTGCCATGAGGGGACGAGCCACCGGGTGGTGCCAGCAAGGACGCTGCTATGGCAGCAGCCCTTTCCCAGCTGTGGGCACCTTGGCCGGGGTCCTCAGCCCAAAGTCCACAGGTTGCTTCCCTGACTGAGGCAGTGTGGTTTCTGGAAACACAAAGAAACACACGCAAAGGGCAGCTCATTAAAAAGGATGAGACTCTTGGAGCAAAGAACCAAAGCATGGCGGGGCTGTGGCTACTCCCCAGCTCCCGGACCTCTGCTTTACCAGGTAACAGTAGCTTTCTTCCGAGTGACTTAGGAGGAATCCCGGGAGTGTGCATGTGTTTTCAAACCAAGACGCCAGAGCTCTTTGGATACTGTGCAGGACTCAGACTTTCTTCTTTCTTTCTTTCTTTTTTTTTTTTTTTAAAGCCTCTTAATTCAATCTACCCATCTTCCATAGTCATCACCAAATGTCACCAAATCTCCCATGTCAGATGGAAATAACTACTCTTTGCTTCAAACACAGGTTCGTTTATATGCTGGAATATGACACATCTTAGAAACAGCAAATCAAGAGGCATTCTGAAAAATAAGCACTAGCAAAAAAGTAACTTTATATTGTTCAAAACACTCAACTGGGAAATACCATCATTTTCACATGCTGCAATCAGAGCCATTAAATGAACTTCATCTTTGTAATTCTGAGTACTTTTAAAAAAAATATGTGCCCCCATGGGTTCTGGCAAGCCTGAGGGTATTATTGTTGATTTGGTGATGATTTCAGAACTGTTTAAGGGTATCTTAGAGTCGTTTAAGAAAGTTTTCCTTTTTTCTTCCCCCTCACGCCTTTTTTTTTTTTTTTTTGGTTTTATGGAAATATTGACCCATGAGGATTTACTTAAATCCTCTTTGGTTATAGGCCTCCAAAGACAAAGCCATATCCATGGCAACCACAGGCCGCCCAGCAGAAGAGAGAACACATCAGACCCAGAGCATAATAGCTCTGTTTACTGATGACTAAGATCTTGAAAGCACTACTGTACATTCCGACTCCCGGCTCAGGGCAGGACTCCAGGCTGTCCTCACCCTTCAGACTCAGCAATCTATAATCAGAGCCACAGAAAGGGAGAGAAGCCCTTTTCGCAGCCCTTGGGTGTTCCTCCTCCCTAGAAGGGAGGAATGTGCCACTTCTCTCAAGGCCCGGAATGGTCCTGCGGGAAAGGAAATCGTGAGCCGACAGGAGAAGCAGGCGGGGCCAGGGCAAGTCACGTGGGGTGGGGTGCAGACGCACCGGCTGGAACTTCATGGCCCTTGGGGGGTCGGGGACCTGCCTAGCTGCAGGCCCTCTAAGGCCAGCCTCATGCCGAGGCCACCTCACCTCCGGAGGCAGAGGCACAACCAGCAGTAGCAGGCCCTGCTGGAGCCCGGATTCCCAGGTCACAGCCAAGTGTTCTGTGATTTACCCTTTAACCCCGCTTCTTGCACCAGCAGGGCTAATCCATCAGTCTTTTCCAGGCGCCAATACACATCTGGTAGACACACAAAGCCAAGTAAAGGATTGTGCACACCAAGCACCTCCCCTGCTTTCTGACACACGGACACCAAACAGGAGCTCACACAGCTCTCATCCCGTGGCTGAATCAATCAAGTCTCTGGCTTGCTAAGAACCCTCAGGCAGCTAGCCATGCCTTCCTTCCAGAAAGTGAGTTCATCAGAGAAACCACCAAAAGGAAAAGAACTCCAGCCCCAAATGCATTAATTTCAACCCCAATCACACCGGAGCCCTCCCTGGGAAGATTTCAGGTGCCCGGATCTGGGGGGGGGGAGGGGCAGTGGAAGGGGAGAAGCATCGCAGGGCCCAGCGATCCAATCCTGGTCCTGTGCTCCCCCCCCAGGGTCTCCCAGTAAAGGAGAAAGGCCATACCCACGCGCTTAAACGGCAGAAAACTTCTTCCGAGGAGAGAAAGACAGGAGGAACCCGGCGCTTCCTTCGTAGCAGCCTGGGGGGTTTATCTGTTTTCTATGCCTGACTTCTACATACATGTTTATTTGAATGTTTTAAAAGTTCCAGATGTTAAAACAGTTTGAAAGTCACAGCTCTAGAGACAAGAAAAGGGGATGGAGAGCAGGAGGATGAGAGAGGGTAGGGGAAGGATTTTGTAGTGCCTATTGAACACCTTTATGTTAGTTTATTTGCTCATTCTTTCATTGACCTTATCACATAGGCATTGCATTTGCTATTGGTTTTTAGATGAAGAACTGGGATTTGAAGAAAATACAGAATTCCACCCCCCCGCCCATGTCACACGTTGGCAGTAAAATCGATTCCAAGTCTATGTCAAGTTGAAGCTTCGCCCCAGGGCTGTTTGATTCACCCCAGCTTTATTCCTCTATAAAACTAGTAGCTGTTTACATATGATTACAGATAACAAAATAAAGAAAGCTTACGCTGTCAGCCAAGTTTTGACAAGAAATTCGAAATATTTGTGTCCTCGCAGGCCCCAAATTGAAGCAAGCACTGTGACCAAACCTTCGGTGCCAGATTTATTCTAAATTCTAAAAGCTCTGTGCTGAAAAGGGGGACTCTGTTTCTTGTCACCAGTGCCCCCGGTGCTCTTTGTTTTAGATCCCAGTACTTTGGAGATGTTTAGACTGCTCCATTTTTACCATCCAAGGAGAGAGAACCTCATAGAATTGCTAGGAAATGGAGCCAGCTCTCTATATACAGGGAATTGTGCACAGTGTCCTTGCCAGAAAGGGAGCATGAACTCGGGCTATGCGGCGAAGTGGGAAGGGTTTGGGAAGGGCTCCATTCAGGGCTGTGCACTGGGCAACTGCTAACTGCATGGAATCAGTTTTTGTGCTCAAAAAGGCTCATGGAAGCAGCCAAGGTTCTTTGACCAGACCTGCTGGCTTTTTAAACTTTGGGGCAAAAAAATTGGGGAGGCCAGTTGGGAATCTCGCCAGAAAAGGTTGGCTCTAGCTTCAACGTCCAGGGCAAACAGAACCAGTAAAGGAATATTGCCCCATGTGCACTGCATCTGGTCACTGAGATCATTTTATTCACCAGTGGCTTGTGGCCTAAGCAGAAGTTGGAGAATGGATCCATGATACCACCTTAAAAAAGAATCTTATGTTGGCTGCACACTTCATCCCTCAGAACACCTCCACAAATTGTTGAACTTGTTTGACCTAACTCAGCCCTGGGCGGACCAAGCAAGCAGTTGGTGGTGAAGGAAAGGACAGGACCTTGGGTGTCTACACTGGAATTCAACAGCAATGACAGGGGCGCATATCTACACCTAGTCATCTAAAATTAAACAACCCAACCAAAACAAAGCAAAACAAAAAAACCCCGCACAAGCAACTTTAGCCTCGCCTCTCTCCCCCATCACACCCCCTCCCAAAATATTCACAGAAATACAACTGCTGCTTCCTCCGTCCAGTAGCGGTGGTGGAACAGGGGAACCCTAGACTGTCTCTTCTAGTCTCTCTGTATCCCCTGTACCCGCTACTCCCAAGCCAGTTACCCTCCACTCACCAGCATCTAACTTCACCTTTACGTCGTGTTCCTAGGGATGGTGGCAAAAGTTATTATAATGAAGCTACAGTGCTTAGGCTCCTAATGTTTCTCGTTCTCACTGAATTTCTTTTAACTTTCTATTTTGAAACAATTGTACACTCACAAAAAGCTGCAAAACATTTAAATGTTAATGGTCCTTTATCCGAGAGCTGTAGTCACACTCGCTATGTCCTCCTTCCTCCAGGTCTCTGCCCTTTGGGGTCCTCAACCTGAGGACAAGAGTCATTGGAGGGCTTCCCTGGTGGTGCAGTGGTTAAGAATCTGCCTGCCAATGCAGGGGACACAGGTTCAAGCCCTTGTCCGGGAAGATCCCACATGTCACGGAGCAAATAAGCCCGTGTGCCACAACTACTGAAGCCCACGCACCTAGAGCCCGTGCTCCGCAACAAGAGAAGCCACCACAATGAGAAGTCTGTGCACCGCAACGAAGAGTAGCCTCCGCTCGCCGCAACTGGAGAAAGCCCGCGCGCAGCAACGAAGACCCAACACAGCCAAAAATAAAAATAAATAAAATAAATTTATTTTAAAAAAAGTCATTGGAGACTGGAGATTTATGAAGTCTTGCGGGGTTGGGGGGGTCCTAACTTTCTTGGAAGCAGAATGACTTTCTACATACATATGTCTATGTATATTTATACCACGTCCTCAGAAGATCATGTTTAAAAGATAGAGATCTCTCTCTAAATATCTAAGTTACTATGCTTTTACTATGCTGAGCCTAATAGAAGTGAATTCTATTTTCTCTTTTTACTATTTTATTTGTCATATCTGACACTGGTCTCTTCCCGGCTTGTTAAAGTACCTGTTGTTTCTGCTAACCCTCAAATAAGAATTCAAATTATTGTGATTCTTGATATAGAATCTCATTGTGAGAAATCTCTCAGGGATTTCCACACCCAGCAGATAGATCAAAACTCCAACTAAAAAAAAAATTTTTTTAAGCCACTCTGATTTTCATTTGCAAAACAGCAATAAGGAAAGGAAGCGCTCTGACAAGAGGGAAGTTACCAGATGGAGAAGACTAACGGGACCTAGGTTGTGCGCTTAAAAAGCCTTTAAATGCTAGAGAAGAGCTTTCAGTGAACGGTTCACAGACAGTCTTGGTTCACTAAAAGAATGTCACTTATGGCTAAAATGGCATTTCCTGTGCAAGACCCAGGGCATCCAGGTTTTGTTTTCCGATGAGAATATGGACCAGCCACATCACCCTGGATGAGGGCATGAATGGGAGTTTAGTGGGCCTGGAGCCTTGTCCCTTCAGTGTCAACCCTGCCCACTGCAGGAGTCAGCCCAGAACCCATGTCTAAAGGGTGAGAGCACGACCCTCAAAAGGCTCGCAAAAGGTTGGATGGCTCTGAAATGCCCTTGTGCTGGGGGTAGCTGAGAGTACACTATAGGGCATCTCATAGCACCAAACTCATAGCACCCCAAACTCCCAAGCTATATGAATTTACTTGCGGCGGGGGGGAAGTTCCTGACTATACTCATGTCAAAAATAATTTGGAAACTTGAAATAAGTACAAGGAAAAAGATTAAATGTACCACCCAGAAATAGCCACTGTTAACTTTTTGGTATATTTCCGTCCTGTTTTTAGGTATGTGTGTATTGTCTTCTATACAAAGTTGGACTCAAACTATACATAGAGTTTGGGATTCTGCTTTTTTCTGTGTCATTAGATAATCTTGGCTGTAAATAATCTGCTCTACAATATTCCGCCATATGGATGTACCATTTGTTCATTCATTCTCCTATTACAGGACCTTTTTATCATTTCAAGTATTTTTTAATGATAGATGATGCTGTAAGGAAGAAAGCATCCTTGTTCATCAATCTATATCTTTGCTCTTCTCTGATTCTTCCCTTGATGTAGATTTCTGAAAGTATAATAACTAGATAAACGGAAGAAACACGCTTACGGTTCTTGATGTGTATTCCATGCTAAACAGTTTTCCGTGAAACTCGTACCAACCCAGCTTTCCAGTGTGTCCCACAATCACACACAAAACATATGCAAGGGGCTTCCCTGGTGGCGCAGTGGTTGAGAGTCCGCCTGCCGATGCAGGGGACGCGAATTCGTGCCCCGGTCCGGGAGGATCCCACATGCCGCGGAGCGGCTGGGCCCGTGAGCCATGGCCACTGAGCCTGCGCGTCCGGAACCTGTGCTCCGCAGCAGGAGAGGCCACAGCAGTGAGAGGCCCGCGTACCGCAAACAAACAAACAAGCAAACAAACAAACAAATATATATATATATATATATATGCAAGAAACAATGTGCCAACATTAAAGTGCCCAATTTATAAAATAAAATAATTAGTAGCTCAGGGTCTTCGACTGATTCTTCACATAATGTAACAAGATCAGAAGGGACTAGAAATTTTGCAGGCTTTATTAACCAAGATTTATTAATAATAATAAAGAAAAAAGACTAACAAGCACCCCAGAGCCCCTGAAAGCTTATATAGTATCTTTGCTCAAATTGGAAAAAGTCACGCCTTTCTCAAGACCCTTTACAAGATGGCAGATAATTTTCTGCCATCTGCCAGAAAATTATCAAAATCTATGATGACTGCAATGGAACTGGAGGCCCTCGGAGCTGCGCAGTGCACATTTGGTGCTCTTGAGATGTGTCACTGCAGGGCTAGAGGTTTATATACAAAAGCGTGTGTCTGTCACTACAGGCTCCATACGTGACAGAATCTCTCACATCTTCCCAAGCACACACTCTCTCGACCACACCACTGATTGCAACAGCCAGGCACCGTTCAGTTAGAAAACCCTCTTATTTGCCTGAAAATGACAATTGCCCCAGAGACGTGTGCTTTCACAGGTATTCCAGCCTGGATTGCCTGCGCTCTTCATTTGCTCCATTTAGATGTCCCAGCAGTGCCTCAGAGTTGTCAGAGGAGACAAATCTCATTCTCTCTGCCCCACTTCTCTGTCTCTCTGGGGAAGCTTATCATCTTGGGGTTGTCAACAAATCATCCCTTCCCTTCACACCCCACCGCTGAGCTGTTGCCAAATTCTGATTATTCCTCCTTTACTTCCCTTAGTGCAGCACTCCCTCTGCCTCCCTTGAATCCATTAACCCCAATCAGGACATTAATGAGCACAGGTTATGGAAAATTACTCCAGCTTCTGATAACTGGCAGGTTCGCTGCTCCCACTGCAGACTCAATGAGCATATTTGATGCTTACAAAATGTCCTGCCTTTCTCTGTACCCTCCCCCTCCCTCCCCAATCTCCTGTATTAGGGCTTAGAATGGAAAACAGCACTCAACAGAGGTACCCAGAGGCAAGAAATAGATGATGGGGGGCTTCCCTGGTGGCGCAGTGGTTAAGAATCTGCCTGCCAATGCAGGGGACACGGGGTGGAGCAACTAAGCCTGTGCGCCACAACTACTGAGCCTGAGCCTGTACTCTGGGGCTCGCATGCCACAACTCTTGAAGCCCATGTGCCTAGAGCCCATGCTCCTCAACAAGAGAAGCCACTGCAAGGAGAAGCCCGTGCACTGCAACGAAGAGTAGCCCCCGCTCGTCTCAACTAGAGAAAGCCTGCACACAGCAACGAAGACCCAACGCAGCCAAAAAAAAATAAATTAAATAAATTAATTTTTTAAAAAAGAAAGAAAGAAATAGATGATGGGGTTCTCTGCCTTTGGCAAATCGATTTGCTAGGTTTATACACAAGTGAGTCAGGGTCAAAGGCGATGCAATCGGACTGCTGCAGGTGTTGGATCAACAGAGCTAAAACTCACTGAGGGTGGGGCATGAGGTTCCCTGATAATAACAAGGTGAGCTCCCCAGGTCCACTGTCAGACGCTGCAAGATCCAGACAAAATCCTGACAGGCCTCCATTTTCTGCACACGATTCGGCAATTTTGCTTTTGAGCTCCCCGTGGCAATCCTAATGCAGGTGACACTCCTCAGACTCACTGTGGTTCTGATGAGACAGAGATCCCTAGCATCAAGCACTCCTCTAGGGTCCACTGTTTCCATTTTAAGATGAGGGCATGCCGTGGGACGGCCAGCCAAAAATATGTAGGCCTCAGAGAAAACTGCTAATCCCCATAGCCCCTCCTCAGCCCTCTTTTTTTAAACTTCCCCTTAGGAAGTCTGGAAAAAAGGTGGGAGAGAAGTCAGAGCCATCATAAGCTGCGGCCCTGAACACTTGCCTATGTTTTGTCAGTTTGTGGCCATGACCAATCCTGTCTCCTTCATTTCCATTGAGAAGAAAACTGGGAAAAAAAATAGTTCATAGTAAAGAATTTGGCCTTGCCCAAAGAGAGGTCTGGCCTTTGCCCTTGGCTTCTGGGAAGTAATCTATCAAAGACACTCCTACCCGAAAGGAGTGTCTTTGTTTAGGGTGGGGTCTGGCCCTACTGGATAGCTTTAGGGTATCCAGAAAGACCAACTATGTGACTTAGGATGGGAGCTTTGGGTCACATGTTATCAGGCAGCCTAGAGGATGAGCTCAGCCACGTGGGTGATCAAGCAATCAATCATGCCTACATAATGAAGCCCCAATAAACACTCAGGTGAGCGTCCCTAGTTGGCAATACTCCATGCCTATTGTCACACATCAGTACAGGATGGGGGTGGGATAATGCATCCTGACTCCATGGGGAGAGAGGAGAGGATGACAGAAAGGTGTCCCAGGCTCTGCCCAGTGTGTCTCTCCCTTTGGCTAATTTCAGCCCGTATCCTTTCCCCGTAATAAACCGTAACTGTGAGCGCTACAGCTTTCACTGAGTTCTGTGGGTCCTTCCAGCACATCATCAAACCTGGGGATGGTTTTGGCAATGTCCCAAACTTGAGGACGGTGTCCAAAGTGAGGGCAGTCTTGAGGGCTGTGCCTCCAAACTTTGCAGTTTGGCTAACTCCAGGCAAATAGGCTGAAAACAAAGTGTAATGTGATCTAGGTTAGTCCACAAGGAAACGTTTTTGTAACAAAATTGCCAAATTCTGAAAATGAGGTTATGGAAGCCATTTCAAAGACCTGTTAAATGTTCTCATCTTCCCATAAAAGTGTGGTTGGTGCTGACCACAAACAGAGAAACTGGCCAGAAGATACTCAAATCCCCTCGAATCCAGAGAGTCTCATCCTGGCGGTGGAACCCTCTCTATGCTTAAACCTCCAGAGCTTTCCCGTAACATTTAGAATGAAATCCAGACTTCTTACCTTATTCATGTGTTTTTGTGTGTGTGGAAGATTCCCCAACTGAAATGTAAATCTAGATGGGTGCTGGCCCATCATCGGTGCCTATAAATGTTTGCTGAATGAGTAGCTCAAATAAAAGGAATATAAAAATGCTTATTTTGCCAGCAAGATTTTACCTCTGGCTTCATTTTCTTCTTCTTTTTTTAAATTGAGATATAATTCATATACCATAAAATCCAGGCTTTTACATTCGGGGGTTTTAGCATACTCACAAAGTTATGCAACCATTACCACTATTTAATTTCTCTGGCTTAATTTTAATCCTCCTTCCTCCCCACCATGCAGTTATAATGAGGGTCGCCAATCACAATACCCCACATGCATTGACCATCAAGAGGGTACAGGGCCCAGGTAAGGCCACATTCCTCCCCAGCACTTTCCAACAAAAACTAAGAAAAGAAAGACCTTCCCTCTTAGTTGGAGGAGCTGTGAGAAATAAGTATGGAGCTGGTGATGCTCAGATCCCTGCCACGTGGAAAGAGCTGGTCCATAATAGGTGAGAATAAATCTGACACCCAGAGAGACAGAGAGACGGACACTGGTTCTGGTTGTCCCTGAGGCCAGCCACGTCACTCCACTTTCCACAGTTTGGTTATATAAGCCAATCATTCTCCCTCAGGCCTGAACTAGTTCCAGTGGCTTTCTGTAACTTGGAACCTAAGATGTTCCTTGAGACAATACAGTCCTTGTCCGGCTCACACATTCCCTCAGCACAGGTTTATTAAGTATTTACTGCATGCAGGGCACTGGTCTTGGGGCATGCGCTCTAGCGGGGAGCCATCGCAAGTGTGGGAAATGCAGTGAGAGAGAAACACGCAGACCAAAGCATCTCCCCCACTGTCAGAGAAGCAGGAGAGACTTCTGGAGGAAATGACGTCTAAGTTAAGACCTGAAGTTAGAGAGGAATTAGTATCAGAAGAGAGGTATACAAGATGCTAAGGGGAATCAGAGGGTATTCCCATCAGGAGTCTCCCAGCAGGAGAGGTAAGGGATGCTCCGTGAAGGACAGGACATTTGAATTAAGCCTTAAAGGATGGATAAGATGCAGATATTTAGAGAAAGGACACAGGAGCATTTCAGTAGAGGAAAAATCGAGCAAAGGCCAGATACAGGGCAAAGTGAGAAATTAACTGAAACCTGGGGTGCACAGAGGGAAGCGTTAGAATCAGGTTGTAAAGGTAAGTTGGGAGCACATGGCAGGCCAAAGCCCTGAAGGTGCAGGGGAGAGGCACGCTCAGCTCCACGCTGTGACAGGCAGCAGGATGTGAGATAGAAAAGATGGGTGAGATGGGGGTCAGAGAAACCAGTTTGGTAACTACTGCAATAGTCCAGGGAACAGATGATCTGCCCAGCACAGTGGCAGGGGAAATAGATAAGAACGGACCTCGGCATCACTGAAGAGGTAGGAATGATCAGATTTAACACTGTGATTAGAAGTAGAGAAAGAGGAACTAGACGTGATAATGATGACAGTGATGATAATGGTGGTGATGGCAACAAATTGTCATTGGCCCCAAACTGGGCCAAGCACTTTATATGCATTATCTTATCTAATCTTCACAACCTTATAAAGTAGGTCCAATTATTACCCCTATTTTACAGTCTAGGAAACTGAGGAACAGACAGATGATGTAATTTGCACAGAGATTCTGAATAACACTTTTTTAAAAAAAGGAATCCAGGCAGAAGAGACTTAAGGAGGAGGACAAGGTCATTGCTGCGTAGAATGAGGGTAAGCTGCCTATCTGCATAAAGCTGAGCCCCAAACTTCGGTTTGAATGCATCCCTGCCAGACAGCAATAGTCTTACCTACATTTTCTTCATGAGTCCCCAACAAAGTACAAAATCCCAAGGTTTCTTAAGTCAGATAGATTATCTTGACTGCTCCCCCATCCACCATGCCTGTCACTCTGTGACAAAAGGAAATTAGATTCATCTGATCAGCTTTGATTTTCACAAAGCTATGTGAGATGATTACCCAGTACGCTGTGGTCTTCTCCGTGTTTGCAGATTGATTTTTTGATTATTTGTTCCAGTGATTTTCCAAGTATTAAGTGTTTTTCCAAGTTGTTCAGCTCTACAACGTGGGTAAGTTAAAAAATTCATATTTGCCTTCCCTTTCCTGTATTAATATGAAGTGTTAATGTTGCAATTATTTAGGAAGCTTTTTGCATGCAACATGTATCTCTCAGGGAGCATACATACAAATCTATGTGACTCTATATACCCATGTGGGTGGGCATAAAGCAGTATCTACGCAGACTCCCCCAAAGTTTATGACCATATATAAAAATAAAAGCATACTGAGAACCTATGACTAGTTCAAATATCCCAAATAAAGATTATCACTTTCTAGAAATGTCTGTATGGGAAATAAAAAAAAAAATTTTTTAACTCAAAACTTCAAGCAGGAAAATTGTTACGACTGTGAACACTGACCGAAATCAAGATATGACAGAATTTTTAAAATTCATCTTCTCAGCACCCAGTGGTGCAGGAGGGAGTGGTTTCAGCCAGGACACCATGAAAGATTCAATTTGGGGGACAATCTAAAACACAGTCTAACAATCTAGAACACAATCTAAAATCCAGCCCTAGGGAATCAGAGGCATAAAATCCCGGACCCAATGTTTCATGGGTAAAATGAGGAGCTCCATTAAATGACTGCAGTGGGCATTTGCAGCTCAAATAGTCTGTGAATCTAAAGACTGATTAGGAAGATGATTAATGAAAATTACTGCAAAATGTTCTGCAAACATACAAGGCTGTAAAATGCCAAATATAACTCAAGCAACCATCTCCCCACAAACTTAAGCTCTTTTCATTTAGTTAAGTACATGTCTATAGAAGTATCTACTATGCTCTGCATCTCTTAATTATCATATGCATCCAAAGGAAGCTTTTGTCAAATCCGTGAGGCCACAAGTCTATTTTATGGAAATGAACGATTCATAGGATGAGTAGATTTAACAACCTTCATGTGAATGGAACTCACCTGCCATATGAAAGCAAGTTTTAAGACAAACAAAAACAAAAACCACAGCCCCTCAGTGGCAGCCCTCTCCATCAGCCACCTTCCCCCCCTTACTCATTTTAGGCCCAGGAGCCCTGAGGACTGCATTGTTCCTTGTTGTTTTCCTAGACCCTAAATAAACTCTAAATAGTCCCTTTATTAAACTCTGTTAAGAATGTCATCAGTTTTCTACTGGGCCCCCGGCTGATACAGACATAACAATAATATCTGATAACAAAATAAGGATTAAATTGAAAAACGCGTGTAAAACATTTACCCTGGTTCATAGTACATGCTCAATAAACATTACTTCTTATTATTATGTTTTTTATTTTCCTATCAACTCTGTCCTACTCGATTCAATAAATGCAGATCACCTGCTGATGATCAATTTCTCCTCCAAGCTCTTTATTTAGGAATTTTGAATAAGCATATATTTAGCCTAGTATTTTTCTCATGAAGGATGGCATTTTTGTGTCCCTTAAAATCCCAAAGGACTTTAAAAAGAGAGCAAATTTCAAACGAAGTCATGTGGATGCCAAGTCTTTTTCACAGCCGTTTCTCAGGGTTAAAGGCAGTCTGAGAACAAATTGGGGAAGCTACAAAGAGTTCAACACCAGTGGGAAAGAAGTGTGGCTTCTAAATGCCCGGAGACTTTTCCTAATGGCAAATGGTTGGAGAGGTAAGCAAGATAAACGATTACAGCAGAGGATGCACTTATTTGGGTAACAGTTGGAAACTGTCTCGTCACACATCAGTACTAAGATTTCTAACTCTAGAGCGCTTATTGAGCCTATCATGAATACTTGAAGTTTTTTCAACAGAATGTGTCAAATAAATATGTTAGGGCATGAGAAGAAAGTGCTGTCTTTGCCATTGCCTCACTCCTCGATATTTGTAATAACCTAATTTTCTTTTTTCCTCCCTCACCGCCCCCCCTTCCCCCCGCAATAACTGGTTTAGTGAGCTCTTTGAGTCACAAACACAATCGATTGTACCCTGAACTACTCTGCCCTTAAGAGTATGTCTTTTCTGGAAATCTTGCTATCCTTCTCAAAGGAATGGCTTTAGGCAACTTAAAAGCCCTATCATGTCCTACAATATGGCTTTTCTTTTTCTTTCACAGAAGAGCACTTTTTGGTCATTAGTTCCATATTCACAGTACAAGGAGAAATTACGCAGAAAAACCAGCTGAAACAAATATGTTAGCACGGGACCGGCTGGCTCCCTGCTCCTCAGATTTAAAGACTTATTTCAAAAGCTAACTTGGCACTGTTCCGAGTTACTTCGTTTCCTCCTGCTTCTGCCAGCGGACCGGGTTTGGGTGGGCTGTGTACCGACGACCGCTGCAGGGTAGACCCTGATTCCCTCCAGCTTCAATCTCTCCTGGCTGCTCTGAAATGGGGTTACAGCGTTTTCTAAAAACACTAAGCTAGTCCCCCCACCCCGCTAGTTAAGAGGGTTTTGAATTGCTCTTCTTTTGTCCTAAAAGATCTGAAGTTCCCACACCGGGAGTCGAACCCGGGCCGCCTGGGTGAAAACCAGGAATCCTAACCGCTAGACCATGTGGGAAACGACGAGAGTCAACGCAAATCTAGACAAATTATGTCTTCAGACTCAGCTTCCTCCCACCCCGCCTCTTCCGTCAACCTTTGTCAGACTTGCTTCTGCGCATGCGGAGATGCCTTCCGGCCCGCCCTCTATTCTTCCGCGCTTTGAGGAGGGCGCTGGAATCTCTTTTTCTTCCACGTTCACGTCTTCTATGACCTCATCCAGTCTCCTGATTTTTAGACACCACGTATACACCGGTGTAGATTCTAGATTGATGAGTCATTATTCATAATTTCTCACAAGAAATGGGCAGACCACCAAAGGACTGACACTCCTTTGGAAGGACGTAAAAGCGCCTCCACAGAGGCCGGAGTGGGCTGGGCGCCGGGTCCCTGGCGGCCACTGACCAGCCGCGGGGCAGCCGCTCGCAGTGCAGCAGACCCGCCTCGGTGCAGCCGGGCAGACCCGCACGCCGGAGGAAACGCACGGGCCGCGTCCCCTGGGCCGCCAAGCCCGGGTGTCCCCAGCGCCCGGGGTGTGTCCCTCTCCCCTCCGCACTGTGCGGGGCCGTACGCAGGCCCCGTCCCCAGAAACTTTCCCTTTCCTCTCAAGAAACAGGAGGCAGGGCTGCCTGGAAGCCTGGAACACTCCAGGTTCTGTTGACTGAACGGTAAAAGGCAGGGTTCGTGTCACTGAAAATAGGCGATGGTGGTCTGTGAACGTACTTTTAAAAACCGGAGAAAGTCCCTCATGGCCAGCAGGCGTGACTGAGGGAAGGTCCCCGCGGTTTCCCAGCCCGGTCTCGGCTGGAAGCAGCATCTCTCCGGGCACAGTTTCTGCCTTACAATCGGCCCCGTGGATGAGGAAGCACAAAGAGCCAGTTATTCGGGCAGCCGGGGTGGGAGAGCTGCGGTCCCGGGGGCCTCGTGGCGGCTTAAACTACACAGAAGTTGTTTTCGCGAGCGCCGAGCACGTGGGAGCCCGCTTAAAAGCTGGTTCTGGTTCTCGTTTACTCCCTCCTCTCTCCCCACCGGCCAAAGGGTCTTAGAAGGTTCCCGCTCTTCCCCTAACCGAGGCTCTCTAAGGCTTCCATTGTGACATTCATCAGCAAGAGTGGAAAGAAACGGTTCTTACATATGAACACGGATGAAGCTCCCGTAGAGGGAGTCGACATAATCCAACACCATTGGAACGTCATGAAGTCCCTGAAGGAAAACCACAACCCACCGACTGAAAACCTGCTCTGTGTGTTAGACACGTTCCAGTATGTTTGCGCAGTTAATCTTCATAGTATACCTGTGAGGTATGTCTTATGCGCGTCTTTGGGGGGGGGGTCCTTCCTGTACGATCTTTGCATCCTCGAACAGTTTCACTTGTTTGTTTTTCCGTCAGTGAGACAGCTGCTGCCTTCCTTCGGGGGGCATCTGTTTTGGAACAGTAAAGAAAACTCTCCAAAACAAACCTCATCAGCTACAGGCTGTGCTACATCTGTGCTTCTCAATCTGAGGGCGGAGATTTCACGTATCTTTCAGTTTTGTATGTCCACGTGATAATTCTCTTTTAAGAGTACCTTTCCAGTTTTAAAGATAAAAGTTCCCCCAGGTAACCCATACATTGGACAGGCACCATCCTTGGGATATAACCAGAATGCAGCTTTCCTTTGGTCTCTTACTATCCCCGAACTGAAATTGGTTCCATTTTTCCCCTGTCACTGGATGAGAACTTGAGCGGTAACAGAGAGCTCTATGGTCACTTTAAATAACAAAGCACAGTCCAGGACAATATACCGTTCAGCAACTCAATCTTCATTCTGGATAGATAGTTCTCCCCCACCACCCATCTTGGGCATGACTTCAGGCTAGGAACGGTGGGGAGCTGGGTCAGGCTCCTAGCAGCTCACCAGATCGAATTTTAGCTTCTCTTTCTAACCCTGCATTCCGTGGCATCACATGGGTAGCCTGAGATGGCCGTGCTGGAGAGTATTTACACCACGGAAATAGGCAGTTACTCCAAGGCAGGGCTTTTTACCTTAGAGAGCTGGTGTGCTGCTTAAAGAATAGCGGTGTGCTGGTTCAGTATTTACCAGTAGACCCGGGGCCAGGGTCTGCTGTCCAGGAAAGAGGGTGTGACCCACTTCTCACTTCTTTCTTTGGCCTTCCTCCCTACCAGGCTCCAAGGCCCTCCAAGATTGGAGCGCAGGGAAGGCAAGGGAAAGGGGGACCAAAACTTGCTACTGGATCGGTACTGTGCAAAGCCAGCTTCCTGGGGCTTCCCTGGTGGCGGCGCAGTGGTTGAGAATCCACCTGCCAATGCAGGGGACACAGGTTCGAGCCCTGGTCCGGGAAGATCCCACATGCCGCGGAGCAAATAAGCCCGTGCGCCACAACTACTGAAGCCCCGCGCACTCTAGAGCCCACACACGTGAACTACGGAGCCCACGCGCCACAACTACCGAATCCTGTGTGCTCTAGGCCGGTGTGCCGCGACTACTGAGCCTGCGTGATGCAACTACTGAAGCCTCCGCGCCTAGACCCCGTGCTCCGAGAGCCCGTGCTCCACAACAAGGGAAGCCACTGCAATGAGAAGCCCGCACACCACAACGAAGAGTAGTCCCCGCTCGCCGCCACTAGAGAAAACCCGCGCGCAGCAACGAAGACCCAAAGCAGCCAAAAAAATAACAAAAAAAGTCAGCATCCTGCTTTCTGGGCCTGAACGTGTTTTAGGGCTGACTCGTTTCCTCCGTGGCTCTCTGTGGGTTCCCCCCGAGGCCTCCCTGCTTGGACCCCTTGGACAGCGTCTCCCAGGAGGCCAGCAGTGACCTCCCAGTGTCGGTCTTACACCAGAGACACCAAGATCACCAGTGCCTTTGTTTAACTGCAGATTCCCAGCCCCACCTGGAGCTTCTGAATGAGAACTTCTAGGAGCAGGGTCTGAATTTTAACAAGCACACGCACCACCACCAAATGATTCTGATGCCACTAGAGTCTGAGAAACACTGAACTACACGACTCTAAGTTCCCTTCAGCCTCTGAAAGACCATGATCCCTGAAGCAAAATTTCCATCATTTCCCTTTCCTGCTCAAGAACCTGAAAAAAAAAAAAAAAAAAGGCTCCTAACTGCCTGTTAAGTAAAAGCTAAATTCCCTGGCCAAGCCCTCCCAGCTTTCCATACCCCAACCCTCACATAACCTGTTACTATTACCCTCCCGTGCCCCCTCTTCAGAGACTGCATTCCACTCACACTACTGTGTCTATCCCATTTGCCCCTCATGCCTTCCTGCCCTGATCCCTTTGTTCCACCTCTCTCTGTACCCTCCCCACTCTTCTTCCCACATCTGACCCCAACTCCAAGGCCAGCTCAGCCCCATAAAGCCCTATGGGTTCATTTCCTCTGAGTCCCAAAGCACAGTCCTTTAAAAAATGGTGAGGTAGGCTTATGCCTTGCCACCCTTATTATTTAAGTTATTTAATAGGAAAGTCCATGAATAAAAATCAGATTCCATAATCCCCCTGGGAACCCAGTCCTGCACTCACTCATTCTGCCAAGTAGTCCTTCCTTTTATCTAACTTAAATACTTCCTGCTGTACTTCTGTGTGAAAGCTGCCCCCTTTTTAACCAGCAGCATGAACAAAATGTTCCTGGGAGGAGGGAAAAAACACAAGTTTTTGAGGTTTAGCCAGACCAGTAAGTGAGCTGCATTTCTTTAGTTACACACACACACACACACACACACACACACACACACACACACACACACAAAGCCTCCTTGTTGACACAAGGAACCGCTATTCCTGTTCCCATGCATCTAAGGCTGACTCTCACTGGGCAGCTCTCCCATTTCATCCACCATTTGATACATTTGATCCTGGATAAAAGCCCCAAATACATTTTACTTGCCGGGCATCTACATTAGCCAGAGCGGTGGGTGCAATTCAGGTCTCCTGCTTGTCAGTCATTTAGGAGCACGAATGGTTTCCATTTCAGTGGGCCCAGGAGTCACCCTTTATAAGGGCATCGAAAGTAAGTGCCAATTAAATTCCACTCTCCCAAGGAGAGCTCTGGCCAACACAGACCCAGCCTACGGCATAAAGTTAACCTCAAAGCTCTTTTGGGTAACAGCATCTGCCCCTGCTGACCAGTTGGGGTGAGTTAATCTTCAT
Source organism: Mesoplodon bidens (assembly GCF_964165515.1). Taxonomy (NCBI): domain Eukaryota; kingdom Metazoa; phylum Chordata; class Mammalia; order Artiodactyla; family Ziphiidae; genus Mesoplodon; species Mesoplodon bidens. The sequence continues at coordinate 21,716,063 of NC_138174.1, read as the reverse complement.
GGCCTAACACTAGGTTCAATTTCTAAAATTGGATCTGAGCTCAGGAGGCCACTGGGATAACAGAGCTTCCTCGGGGCTTTTTTTAGGTTATATAACTCTGTCCTTCACCTCTATCCCGAATCTAGGATCGCCTTCTCGTCCCATGACTCAGGACAAGTACCCTTGAACTCCCAAAACTGGGTTAGGTGCTTGTTCTGTGGGCCCATCCCATCAGTCATCAGGCTGGATGAATTTCCCTGCTTCCCTCTCCATGGTTGATGGTAAGCTCCTGATGGCACAGTCTGGGTCTCGTTCTGTTGTCTCCCCAGCTTCTGGCACAGTTCTTGGCAAGAAGAGACTCTTCCTCAGCCAGGTGAAAATATCTTCACAGCGTGGTATCTTTCCTGACACGTGAGCCACACTCAGTAAATGTTTAAGTGGTTGCTTACTTGATTCATTCATTCATTTAGTAATGAATCAATCAGTCAATCCCAGGGGAATAGTCTTGGTTTCCAGCCAGCACCTAAGTGGCAAAGCAACTGACTAAGAGTCTCAGTGGGCCACAATGTCAGTCTCTGAGCAACTACAACATAGAACATGGAACCACATCACTGTCTCCCAGTGTCCTCCCCCTTCACATACACACTGCTTTCTCCCCACACCGTCCCTTCATCTGCTCTGATGGCACAAGACAGGGAGAACTTTGTCAGACTGTAATCATACGCACCCCTATCCGTCTGCTCAGCCCTGGGGCAGAGATGAGCTTTCCTTAGTTTTCTGGAGGACCACACTCTGGGGTTGTGCAAGGCCAGGTACCCCATGGCCTGGCACCTAGAAAACTTGCCCAGCGTTGTAGTTTCCTGTTCCACATGGCAGTTGCCCAAATATTGAAATTATGGCCCTCTGAGACTTTCAGTTAGCTTGCTTTGCCACTTAAGTGCTAGGTGCAAATCAAGTTGGACCTTGTATGGAAGGTTAAAACTATTTGTGATTCATTTCTGGATTTCCTACCAGCAGTTCTGAGTTGAGTGAGCTTTCGAAACTCATTTTCTTCTATACCTGGGAGATAATCTGTCTCAATTTTCATCATTGCCAGGGATTATGTCAAGTTCAGTGCTCATCATGGCACCCAGTATATAAGACAGTGCTTGGTATAAAAAAATAATATCGCATATAGGATTCACTTAGGTGCCATACAATTCTAAACACTTTAATATATTAACAATTCTCACAATGACCCAATGAGATAGGTACTAATATTATTACCATTTTATTGATTAGAAAACTGAAACACAGGAAGGTTTAGTAACTTGTTAGAAGTCTTACAACATATAAATAGTAGAAGCAGGATTCAAATGCAGGCATTTTGTCCCAGAATCTGAACTCTTAATATTAAACTGCCTTTACTATTATACATATTGCATAAAATAGGGCACTGTCACTGACAATAATAATAATAATAATAGATAATGCCATTAGCAACAATGACAACATGCATTCTGAGGCCAGATGGAATATTCAGCAGAGAGTGAAGACGTTTTGGGATCTTCCTAAACCAATGAAAATAAACATTTCGTGATTTAAGACTTCATAGATGCTGACAGAGATGCACCCCTGGTCCCTTCTTCCTCATCATCTAGCCATTTTCAGAAATACCGCTTTCTTCACTGTTATCCCAAAGTAATGTTTTCCCTCTCTCACAGTCTAGGGTTAGAAATCTCATAACTTTTCCCCCTAACCTCTATTCAGAATTACTGTTCACTGTTGATTAACTGGATCACGGAATCAACAAACAAGGCACGAAGATTCATGAGGCTTAAGACATTCTGCCCTTCTGAAGCCACCGCCTACTTGACATCTGCACATGGATGACTACTGAGCATCTCAAACTTAACATGTTTAAAACTGAGCCCCAGAGAGTCCACCACTTCCATTCCCCCAAACCAGCAACTTCTGCAGTCTTCCCATTTCCATTAATGGCCGAAACATCCTCCGGTTTCTCCCACCAAAAATCCTGGAATCACCGTTGATTCCATTTTCTCTCTCATTCTACACCCAATCCCTCAGGAAACCCAACTGGCTCTGTCATGAAACTACATAAAGAACTTGATCACTTCTCCCCATTGCTCTGGCCCTGGTCACTATCATCTCTCACCTGGATGACAATCTCTCCTATCACACAGAGCTTGTTCTCAACTCTACAGCTAGAGAGATTCTTTAAAAACAAATCAGATCACGTCCCTTAACTCTTCAAAACCCTGAACACCTCCCATCTCACACAGAATAGAAGCACAAGTCCCAACGATGATCTACAAGGCCCTACCCCATCCCACTAATTGTACCCCTACCCCGTGCACTGGGCTCCAGCCACACTACTCCCCTGTCATTCTTCAAATCCTCTAGATATGCTCCCAGCTCAGGGCCTCTGCACTGAGTGGGGAGGGAAGAGCTTTCCAGATGGAGGGAACACGTTCATGGCTTGCTCCCTCACCTCCTTCAGGTCCTTTAGAAATTTTCATCTCAACAGGACCTTCCCTGTCCACCCAGCTGAAATTTCAGTAACCTGCCTTTTCCGGATTTACGTTTTCTCCTCAGCACTTAGTGACACTTGATCTACTATGTACTTTACGTATTTGCCTTGCTCGTTATCTGTCCTTCCTACCAGAAAACATTTCTGCTGTTTTGGTCACGGCTGTCTCCCCTGCCTTGAACAAAACTTGGAATTTAGTGTGGGCATTCAGTAAATATCTGTCGGCCAAATGAACGAATGAAGACAGAGGACTGCATTGAAGGGCACTCTGAGGGATATGGACAACAACCACTATAAGAATGAAGAGGAAAAAGATCACTTCTGATAAGGGCAGTCACAGAAATGTCAGGAGGAGGTATGGTGTGAGCTGGGCTTTTAAAAATGAGGAGGGGGAGGGGCTTCCCTGGTGGCGCAGTGGTTGAGAGTCCGCCTGCCGATGGAGGGGACACGGGTTCGTGCCCCGGTCCGGGAAGATCCCACGTGCCGCGGAACGGCTGGGCCGCTGAGCCTGCGTTTCCGGAGCCTGTGCTCCGCCACGGGAGAGGCCACAACAGTGAGACACCCGCGTACCGCAAAAAAAATTAAAAAATAAAAAAAATAAAAAAATTGAGGAACCTTTGGTAAGTGTAGGTGGTGGGGAGAGCCCAGTTGTGAGGTAACAGGAGCAAAACTCTGGAAGCAGATACATACAAGACATGGGGTAGGGGTACTGCACAGACCCGCGCACCTGGAATGGGGGTTCCTAGAGGAAGGTAATGCTGAAGAGTTAGGCTGGGGCAACAGAGAAGCTTTCGCATGCAACCCGGGGAACTTGGATGTTGCAGATCAGGATTCCACATCGAATCTTAATTTCCCACTTCATTTGTCCAGGCTGTAATCAGCTGGCTCCACAACCACAGCATATAAAATACTACTGTGATGATAGGGCGTAAGGAAGGCCAAGAGATTTCTCATCAGCCTCGGAGTATTACTAACCACTCACTGTTCACAGAACCTGTGTTGCCAGTTAACTTACTGTTGCCAAGAAGAGAGGCAGCTTTGACTCAAACATCTGAAGGCTGGGACCATAGCTTTTAGCAATGCACACGTTAGAGTTGTAAAAAAAAAAACAATCAGAAACAAACTGGGGAATTTATCTTACAGTCAGTATATTTTGATTTCCCATTAGATGTAATGGCCAAGACTCAGCAAATTAGAAAGCAGCTGAACTAAGTATTGTCCCAAACCTTTAGAAAAACATGATTTTTGGAGGGGGCATTCAGTAGAACGTTAACTTCCAAGCAGCTGATAGACAGTTCCCAACAATTAGATACTGTTGAACAATAATAATATCTTCTTCCTGAGCCATTCTCAGGATAATAAAACTTTTATAAAGAGGACTAGGCTGTAATACTTCCTGAGTACTGGGTAAGTCAACTACTAATGACAGATCCAAGAAGAGCTGAATATCCCGTTAGCAATGTCCCCTTAAAATTAAAAAGCTATTCAGACTACATCAGGACAGCACTTTCTCCCACCCACTGCCTGTTCCACTGAAGCCCCTGTTCTTTCTACTCTACCTAAAAGGAAACACTCAACACCATTTCCTAGTGACCCTCAAAAAGCAGATACCCATCAGCATTGCTCTGAATCTATCTTTTTCTGATATTTCTCTGGGCAAACTTCTGAGCAAAGGCCAAACAGTGCTTGTTAAAGTAGAAACAGAAATGCAAGGGGGAAGCTATACAGCAGACAAATCAGAACCAGCAGCAGCAATTCTCCTGTGGAATAAATGAAGACCAAGCAAATGAGAAAAACAAAAGCTCTTTGTTCAGAGCTTGCTATAGCAAAGAAGTCAGCCACTGTCACGAGCACTTGGGCGGAGACTCAAAGGCAGGCAGGGAAGTGGGAAAGTTTCATAGGGACCGGACAGCTGCAGGAGGTCTGCCCTGATTGAAGCTGTTGGCCTGGGGAAGCTGGAGGCAGGCTGACTAGAGGCAGAGGATCCTATGTGAGTGTGGAGGGGGTGAATATTTGGCTTTCTCTGATTGGTTCTTTGTTGGACGTGGAGACAAAATAGGGCAGCTGTCAGTTATTAATCAAGTCCTGGTCATTTGGGCTGATTGCTTCAGAAGCTACTTAGCCTCCTGGGTTGTTACTAGAGATAGCAGACTGACTCCCTACAAGCCTGGCTGGCTTCCTGGGTAGTTTAAGTGTAGACCACAGGTGGGTTTCCCGGGCAGGCTGCTTCAGGCTGCGGGTCGGAGTTCTGTGTTTATCTGTGGCCTGGCCACCGTCCATTTGCACACTCAGTCTGTCATTCCCAAGAGGGTTAGCCGTGTCCCATAGCTGTGAAGCTCCTCTTCAGGCCGAGGCACATAGTCCAGCTTCTCCTCACTCCTTCCTTCCTCTCGCCAGACTGGACTCCCCACACGTGGCCCAGCAACAGGACTCTTCCCTTCGTCCTTTCTGAAACTTCCCTCCTACCTTGCCTGTTTGATCAAGGCTTTCCTTTGCACTCCAAACCACTTTGCCGTCACCCCCAGGGCAGTCTCTGATGAAGGGCCTCCCCAGAATGCACCAGGTCCCCTTCTCTCTCTGCAGTGTTCACATGTCATTTATTTATTGACAGGCACGCAGACTTATTGTATGGTATTAACATAAATAGCAGTGACCTTGTTCGTCTCCCAAGACTGTCCAGGGCCCAGAACAGTACCACAGCAGAGAGGTGCTTAGTAAATGGTTCTGATGCTTGGTGACCCAAGCTATGCTTTAGGAAAGCAGAGAGCAATTCCAGTCAACTGGTCAGAAGAGTTTCAGGTAACCTGCTTAACCCCAGGTGGTGTCTTTCTCTCCCAGGCCCTCCTTCTTTTTAAATTTAGAAACATAGTAAAGGCATTTCACAAACATGTGCATCCTCTATTTTTGGAATAAAAAGTTTCCCCACTGTTTGAGTAGTAAAGTTATTACATATACATATTTACCCAGATACTGATTAACTTCTCACTTATGATAACTATTAAACTAAAAGTCACATGCAATGATTAGAATGAAATAGGCCTTCCACATTCACAATCCAAACAAAATACACTGGTTAAGTATAATAAAAGCTGATGTAAAACAAACAAAAAAAAGCTGATGGAACAGCGTCTCATACAACAGTGCTGTTTACCTAGATCCAGATCAATTCCTGCAACACCTAGAACTTACAGTTATCCACCATGAAAGCCTGGTATGGGGTGACGTTTTGTCCAATTCCTGGTACCAGACTATTAATAAATTTCACTCAATTAAAATAAATGGATTCTTTATGCAGAGTGAAGTAAGTCAGAAAGAGAAAAACAAATACCTTATGCTAACACATATATATGGAATCTAAAAAAAAAAACTGGTTCTGATGAACCTAGTGGCAGGACAGGAATAAAGACACAGACGAAGGGAATGGACTTGAGGACATGGGGAGGGGGAAGGGTAAGCTGGGATGAAGTGAGAGAGTGGCATTGACATACATACACTACCAAACGTAAAATAGATAGCTAGTGGGAAGCAGCTGCCTAGCACAGGGAGATCAGCTTGGTGCTTTGTGTCCACCTAGAGGGGTGGGATAGGGAGAGTGGGAGGGAGGGAGATGCAAGAGGGAGGGGATATGGGGATATATGTATACGTATAGCTGATTCACTTTGTTATACAGCAGAAAGTAACACACCATTGTAAAGCAGTTATACTCCAATAAAGATGTAAAATAAATAAATAAATGGATTCTGGAAAAAAGTCTATCATAAAACTTTCAAATACTTACATGGTCAAAGTCAGTCAGTGCTATTTTAAAACAGTCACAATTCATGAACTAGTGCTCTCTATTGAGATACTTGTCCAAGGTACCTGGGTCCAAATTCTGGCTTCTAAAAAAACAGTCAGGAGAGCCATTATTTGTAAACACCAAATCTTAAAAGTATAAAACTACTCTGTTAATTTTGTAAGTTCTGAGCCATTGCTCCCTGTTCTCTTTATCTTCTCTGACATCCTCCCTTGGATACAGGAACCCATCACTTCCCTGGAACTCAGTTAAGGACCAGAAAGGATACAAATAATAAATAGCGCTTCTCATTTGCATCATGCTTCAGTTTTTTTTTTTAATATTTATTTATTTAGGTTGCACCCGGCCTTAGTTGTGGCCCGTGGGATCTTTAGTTGTGGCATGCAGACTCTTAGTTGCAGCATGCATGTGGGATCTAGTTCCCCAATCAGAGATCGAACCTGGGCCCCCTGCACTGGGAGTGCGGAGTGTTACCCACTGGACTACCAGGGAAGTCCCGCTTCCCATTTTATAAATCAGCTCATATAAAATGAAGTCATGTGGACCACAAGTTATGGGTGAGATATAATCAAACCTCTGTGGTGTTCTATCTCTTAAAAGATATCAGTCATTATCAGGGTGTGGGTCAGACATGGGAATTTGCACAAGCTCTATGACAAGCCCATAAAATCATATGTAATCTAATAAAGTTGCCAATGAGCCTGTCTCCCTGGATCATATGAATATGTTTCTTCCTGCCTCCACCTAATGTAGCCCACAAAATAGGTCAGGTAATTGCCCATGCTACCAAGTAATAATACAGGATTTCCAAGTCAGCTGTCCTTGGCTACTCTCTTCCCTGACCTAAAGAAAGATATTAAGTTCAAGATAATGCTGGAGACTCCTCGGGCAATTGCCCAGTTGCCCCCAGGAAACGAATTCCCTCCTCCTGCCTACTAACCTCTAGTCAAACAGGCTTTTAAAAATCCTGTGCTGGGGCTTCCCTGGTGGCGCAATGGTTGGGAGTCCGCCTGCCGATGCAGGGGGGGACGCGGGTTCGTGCCCCGGTCCGGGAAGATCCCACATGCCGCGGAGCAGCTGGGCCCGTGAGCCATGGCCGCTGAGCCTGCGTGTCCGGAGCCTGTGCTCCGCAACGGGAGAGGCCACGACTGAGAGGCCCATGTACCGCAAAAAAAAAAAAAAAAAAAAAAAAAAAAAAAAAAAATCCTGTGCTGGTTATTTCTCTCCTGTGCTCTATGATGCCGGGCCATCACTCTGTAGCCGTGCTCCCTTCACCACCTGGCTCCCTGTTTGGCTCTGTCAATAGGGGGCACTCGAGGGAGACTATGAAGCTGTTTGCTTCCAGTTCCCAAGCCTGACCATGACCACACCCTAACTCATCCTAGCCTAGTAGCAGCTGTTGGTTCCAGGGGCAGCAGTTCCTTCCAACACTTCCAGAATCAGCATGAGCAGCACCTCCGCTCCCTGCTCAGAGACACTAGCATAGACACCAGCATCCCCTCAACAGAGGTGTGAGTGCCAGCTCCACAGTCTCCCCTTTAAGCTTTTGAGGAACCAGGACCAACAAAGTAGGATGTCCTCCAGCCCAGAGGTCTGAGTCAGGGCCCTGCACCAAGGTTCTAAGTTTCAGAAAATCCCAGCCTCTTACTTGTGTTACCCCAAGCCTCGGGGTGATCACTATTTCCTATAATTCTTACCTCTGTGACACCAGTGTCCCGTCTTTGCCTTTTTTCTTCCCTAATACCTGTTTTTCTTCCCTAATATAAACAATCCATTATATTAAGTTCCCTGTTAAAACACCTGCTGTGGTTTCTGTCTCCTGATTGGACTCTGACTGATACAAGTCCAATAAAGGAACTCATTCAGCCTGATTTCATATCAATACTTCTTTAAGAGAACGGGTGCTCGACTTCCCTGGTGGCTCAGTGGCTAAGAATCCGCCTGCCAATGCAGGGAACACGGGTTCGAGCCCTGGCCTGGGAAGATCCCACATGCTGGGGAGGAACTAAGCCCGTGAGCCACAACCACTGAGCCAACGAACCACAACTAGTGAAGCCCATGTGCCTAGATCCCACGCTCCTCAACGAGAGGCCACCGCAATGAGAAGCCTGCGCACCGTAACGAAGAGTATCCCCCGCTCTCTGCAGCTAGAGAAAGCCCGCGTGCAGCAACGAAGACCCAACGCAGCCAAAAATAAATAAATAAATTTACAAAAAAAGAAAACCAAAAGAACACAGGTGCTGGCTGCTATTTTCCAAGAGGTCTTTATTTATCTCTATTAATTCATGCTCCAAGGGCAGGGACTGGTCCTCAGTTTGAAAGATCCAGAATTGACTATGTCAGCAAATAAAAGCAAATCAGTCTCTGAATCTTTTATAATGTGCAGTGAGCATGTCGGCCCTATGCTCTAGAGAGACAACATCTCTTTTCAAGGCTGATTGCTATAGAAAGATTCTTGAAAAGACAGTCCAGAAAAAAGGAAAACACAAGAGACCCTAGGAGAACTGTCTCCCAACATTTATCTGAAGCTTGCATATAAACATAGAGCAAGGACAGTTAGTTGGATAATTGAATTGCTTACATTTCCACACCAGAGATCTATCTACAGGACCTAGAATAGTTGAGTCTTTGGGCCAGGGTCCCCCTTTCTTATTGAGTGCCATTATGTCCCTCTGAATCTAGATTTCTCTAAATTACAGGATATTGATCCCTTTTCTCATTGACATAGAAGTAAGTTGGATATATAAATATTGTTAGTCAAGTCTTGTTCTGGCCAGTAACTAAACCATCCTGTCCCTGTAAAGTGAATGCACTGTCTGGATGTTACCCATTATGAGATTTAACTATATAGAGAGGACAGTCATATTCGCAAGTAAAGTAGTCCCCGCTTATCCACGGGGGATGTGGTCCAAGATCCCCAGTGGACACCTGAAACCGTGGATAATACAAAACCCCGTAGATACTATGTTTTTTCCTATACATGCATACCTATGATAGTTTAATTTATAAATTAGGCACAGTAGGAGGATTAACAACAATAACGAATAATAAAATACAACAATTATAACAATACACTGTAATAAAACTTGTGTGAATTTGGTCTTTCTCTCAAAGTATCTTATTGTACTGTACTTACCCTTCTTCTTGTGATGAGGTGAGATTCTTGTCCTGTGCAGGACAAAGTGAGACAGTGTGGGATTTCTTTGTGCTACTCAGAGCAGTGCACAATTTAAAATTTATGAAGTATTTATCTCTGGAACTTTTCACTTCATATTTTTGGACTGTGGTTGACCACAGGTAACTGAAACCACAGAAGGTGAAACAGTGGAAAAGAGGGGACTACTCTAGCTGGAAATTACCTTACTCTCCCTTGGTACCACCCATCCTCAACCTCAAAGACCACCTTAGAGATCTAGTTTGAGCATAAAATTGCTTTCTGCTGTTTTTCCTTAATATAGTGCTAAGGAAATCTATCTTCTATCTACAAATATCTTTACAGTACACATTGGTTCTTAGAGTCTTAGGAGAAAGTAATGCCCTAGGTATTAGTAGACTAAGATTCTTGACCTCCTAGATCAATGTCAAATGTGAGATCGTAGCTGATGCCTGACTTATATAGGAAGCAATCAATAAATAGTAGTTGTACTGTCGGGGCTCTGGCAAATAACTCCAACTGAGTACATTTGTGCAAAATAAAGAATTTATTATAAGAATAACAGGGTGTCTTCTAGAAATCCACAGGCAGGAAAGCAGCCAGTTTTGGAATGCCTACCCTGCCTTTGCCTTTCTGTATAACGTGACCCCATTCATTGCCATTCATTCAACTCCTATGTGCCAGGCACAGTATTTGCAGCTGAAACACAATAGGAAACACAAACTGATCATTTTTTTTTTATAGTTTAAGTCCCAGAGCTTACAGTCTAGTGAAGAGAGACAAATCAAATGATCACACAAATAAATATAAAACTGCAACTTTGGCAATGCTGAGGAAGGCAGGTACACGGTGTGAGTGTGTAAGAAAGGAGGACCTCACCTACTTGGGGAGATCAGGGAAGGCTTTCCTGAGGAAGTGAGGACTGAGCAGAGATCCAAGCTGAAGCTAGTAGTAACACGATGTTAGAAGAGAGGGAAGAGCTCTCCACGCAGGGAGAGGAGTAAAGGCCTCCTGGCAGGAGGAAGTACGGCTGGAGCTCTATGGCTGGAGAGCAGAGAGATCAGGTGACCTGCCCAAGGTCACAATAAAACCAGGGTCAAAGAATGGGGACTTCAGCCCAGCTTTACACAATGCTTGGGCTATTTCCATTCCACTACCAAGCCACCCTAGCCAGCAAACATCATCTTCCCACTCAAAACTCTCCTTAGGGTCAGAGGCTCATCAGTTAATGCTCACCACAAAGGGTAAAAATGACCAAGTAGAACATGAAAAAGAAATGCAAAACTTGAGCCACAGAAACTGAGAACCTTGCCATAGAATACAGTTTGTTGTTTCCTTGTCGAGCTTGACTAGTCGGGGACTGGGGAGCCTTGGGGATTGTCTATGTCAGTAGTACTCAAAGTGTGGTTCCTGGGCCAGTAGCAGCAATAGCAGCAGCTCCTGGGAACTTAACAGAATTGCAAATCCTCAGGACCCACCAAAGACCTATGAGTCAGAAACTTGGGAGGTAGACCCAGCAATCTGTATTTGAACAAGCAAGACATCCTGCAGGGGCTTCTAATGCACACACAATGGTCTACATCAGAGGTTTCCAAACCTGTCAGACCATACTAATCACCTGAGGAACTTGTTAAAACATTCCTGGGCTATACCCCCATATCTACAAAAATCAGAATCTCAGGGTGGGAACCTGTATTCCGATGATCAGCCTGGTGTGGGAGCCACTGGTCTACATCAAAGTAATACAGTATCTGACATGGTGAGCAATTAATTTTCAAATGCCATTTTTCCTTGCTAGGTAATTAAAGACAATAAGCTCCACAAGCTCTACAAGCCAGACTCAGTACATAATATTTTTTAAATAAATTTATTTATTTTTGGCTGCTCTGGGTCTTCGTTGCTGCATGCAGGCCTTCTCTAGTTGCGGTGAGCGGGGGCTTCTCATTGTGGTGGCTTCTCTTGTTGAGGAGCACGGGCTCTAGGCGCGCGGGCTTCAGTAGCTGCAGCCGTGGGCTCAGTAGCTGTGGCTCGCAGGCTCTTGAGCGCAGGCTCAGTAGTTGTGGCGCACGGGCTTAGCTGCTCCGCAGCATGTGGGATCTTCCCAGACCAGGGCTCGAACCCATGTCCCCTCCACTGGCAGGCGGATTCTTAATCACTGCGCCACCAGGGAAGTCCCTCAGTACATAATTTGACTGATAATCGTCTATCTTCTCAGCTCTTTGATTTTAAAACAGTACCTTTCAGAGATTTCTTATTTTGATGAATGTCTCCTTGTTGCAGTCTCATATATTATATTCACCAAAAAACATATGAGATCTAGTAAGTGCTTACCAAATTCAAACCTTGTTATTTTAGTTGTGGCCAAAAAACCTGTTCTTGAATATGTCCCCAGGTTCCAAAATATTCAAAAGAAAAGTGCCCAGCCTTGTAACACAAATATGCATCTAATTCAGAGCTCTTCTTTTTTTCCTGCTTCTGCAAGGAAATAGATTTCTATCACAGTGATTTGGCACTGTTTTAAATAAACACAAAAATAAATATGTAAAGAATTGAGACAATATTATGTCTAAAAACAAAAACCAGAAAATATTTCCAGAGCTGAAACCATAAATGTCATCCTAGATTAATTTTCAAGCAACAGAATTTTCAAGAATCTTAAAATTCTTCCATATACTGGGATTTATGCAGTTCATCTGCAAATAATATTGACTGGTGTACTTAGGTAATTTTATATGTCTCAGAAACTCTCAAGCAAGACAATGATATATGACTTACTTCCCTCAAGATATAAGAAGGTCACAGTCCCATGAGAAGGGACAAAAAAATGAGTGGTTACTGTAACATAAAAAAAGGGACTTCCGGGTAAGATGGCGGAAGAGTAAGACGCGAAGATCACCGTCCTCCCCACGGATACACCAGAAATACAGCTACACGTCGAACAACTCCTACAGAACACCTACTGAATGCTGGCAGAAGACCCCAGACCTCCCAAAAGGCAAGAAACTCCCCACATACCTGGGTAGGGCAAAGCGGAGAGATTCCCGCACAGAGGATCGGTGCCGAGCGGCACTCACCAGCCCGAGAGGCTTGTCTGCTCGCCCCGGCGGCGCTGGAAGCTGAGGCTCGGGCTTCGGTCAGAGCGCAGGGAGAGGACTGGGGCTGGCGGCGAGAACTCAGCCGGAAGGGGGCTAATGAGCCACAGCTAGCCGGCAGGGAGTCCGGGAAAACTCTGGAGCTGCCGAAGAGGCAAGAGACTTTTTCTTCCCTCTTGGTTTCCTGGTGCGCGAGGAGAGGGGATTAAGAGCGCTGCTTAAAGGGGCTCCACAGACGGGCGCGAGTCACGACTGAAAGCGCGGAGCCCAGTGACAGGCGTGGGACGCTGGGGCTGCTGCTGCCGCCGCCAAGAAGCCTGTGTGCGAGCGCAGGTCACTGTCCACACCGCCCTCCTGGGAGCCTGTGCAGCCCGCCACTGGGGTCCCGGGATCCAGGGGCGGCTTCCCTGGGAGAACGCACGGCGCGCCTCGGGCTGGTGCAACGTCACGCCGACCTCTGCCGCTGCAGGCTCCCCCCGCCTCCGTGCCCCTCCCTCCCGCCCGGCCTGAGTGAGCCAGAGTCCCCGAAGAGGCTGCTCCTTTAACCCTGTCCTGTCTGAGCGAAGAACAGACGCCCTCCGGCGACCTACACGCAGAGGCGGGGCCAAATCCAAAGCTGAGACCCAGGAGCTGTGAGAACAAAGAAGAGAAAGGGAAACCTCTCCCAGCAGCCTCAGAAGCAGCGGATTAAAGCTCCACAATCAACTTGATGTACCCTGCATCTGTGGAATACATGAATGGACAACAAATCATCCCAAATTGAGGAGCCAGGAGTCAGTGCTGTGCCTCTGAGGTGGGAGAGCCAACTTCAGGACACTGGTCCACAAGAGACCTCCCAGCTCCACATAATATCAAACAGCGAAAATCTTCCAGAGATCTCCATCTCAACACCAGCACCCAGCTTCACTCAACGACCAGCAAGCTACAGTGCTGGACACCCTATGCCAAACAACTAGCAAGACAGGAACACAACGCCACCCATTAGCAGAGAGGCTGCCTAAAATCATAAAAAGTCTGCAGACACCCCAAAACACACCACCAGACGTGGTCCTGCCCACCAGAAAGACAAGATCCAGCCTCACCCACCAGACCACAGGCACTAGTCCCCTCCACCAGGAAGCCTACACAACCCACTAAACCAACCTTAGCCACTGGGGACAGACACCAAAAACAACAGGAACTACGAACCTGCAGCCTGCAAAAAGGAGACCCCAAACACAGTAAGATAAGCAAAATGAGAAGACAGAAAAACACACAGCAGGAGAAGGAGCAAGATAAAAACCCACCAGACCTAACAAATGAAGAGGTAATAGGCAGTCTACCTGAAAAAGAATTCAGAATAATGATGGTAAAGATGATCCAAGATTCTATTTCCCAGATCCAAAATCTTGGAAATAGAATAGACAAAATGCAAGAAACAGTTAACAAGGACCTAGAAGAACTAAAGATGAATCAAGCATCGATTAAAAACACAATAAATGAAATAAAAAATACTCTAGATGGGATCAATAGCAGAATAACTGAGGCAGAAGAACAGATAAGTGAGGTGGAAGATAAAATAGTGGAAATAACTGATGCAGAGCAAAATAAAGAAAAAAGAATGAAAAGAACAGAGGACAGTCTCAGAGAGCTCTGGGACAACATTAAACGCACCAACATTCGAATTATAGGGGTTCCAGAAGAAGAAGAGAAAAAGAAAGGGACTGAGAAAATATTTGAAGAGATTATAGTTGAAAACTTCCCTAATATGGGAAAGGAAATAGTTAATCAAGTCCAGGAGGCACAGAGAGTCCCATACAGAATAAATCCAAGGAGAAATATGCCAAGACACATATTAATCAAACTGTCAAAAATTAAACACAAAGAAATCATATTAAAAGCAGCAAGGCAAAAACAACAAATAACACACAAGGGAATCCCCATCAGGATAACAGCTGATCTCTCAGCAGAAACTCTACAAGCCAGAAGGGAGTGGCAGGACATAATTAAAGTGATGAAGGAGAAAAACCTGCAACCAAGATTACTCTACCCAGCAAGGATCTCATTCCGATTTGATGGAGAAATTAAAACGTTTACAGACAAGCAAAAGCTGAGAGAGTTCAGCACCACCAAACCAGCTTTACAACAAATGCTAAAGGAACTTCTCTAGGCAAGAAACACAACAGAAGGAAAAGACCTACAATAACGAACCCAAAACAATTAAGAAAATGGGAATAGGAACATACATATTGATAATTACCTTAAATGTAAATGTTAGGACTAAATGCTCCCACCAAAAGACACAGATTGGCTGAATGGATACAAAAACAAGACCCATATATATGCTGTCTACAAGAGACCCACTTCAGACCTAGAGACACATACAGACTGAAAGTAAGGGGATGGAAAAAGATATTCCATGCAAATGGAAACCAAAAGAAAGCTGGAGTAGCAATTCTCATATCAGACAAAATAGACTTTAAAATAAAGACTACTAGAAGAGACAAAGAAGGACACTACATAATGATCAAGGGATCGATCCAAGAAGAAGATATAACAATTGTAAATATTTATGCACCAAACATAGGAGCACCTCAATACATAAGGCAAATACTAACAGCCATAAAAGGAGAAATCTACAGTAACACAATCATAGTAGGGGACTTTAACACCCCACTTTCACCAATGGACAGATCATCCAAAATGAAAATAAATAAGGAAACACAAGCTTTAAATGATACATTAAACAAGATGGACTTAAGTGATATTTATAGGACATTCCATCCAAAAACAACAGAATACACATTTTTCTCAAGTGCTCATGGAACATTCTCCAGGATAGATCATATCTTGGGTCACAAATCAAGCCTTGGTAAATTTAAGAAGATTGAAATCATATCATGTATCTTTTCCGACCACAGTGCTATGAGACTAGATATCAATTACAGGAAAAGAGCTGTAAAAAATACAAACACATGGAGGCTAAACAATACACTACTCAATAACGAAGTGATCACTGAAGAAATCAAAGGGGAAATTAAAAAATACCTAGAAACAAATGACAATGGAGACACGACGACCCAAAACCTATGGGATGCAGCAAAAGCAGTTCTAAGAGGGAAGTTTATAGCAATACAATCCCACCTTAAGAAACAGGAAACAGGGCTTCCCTTCGGGTGGCGCAGTGGTTGAGAATCTGCCTGCCAATGCAGGGGACACGGGTTCGAGCCCTGGTCTGGGAGGACCCCACATGCCGCGGAGCAAGTAGGCCCGTGAGCCACAATTACTGAGCCTGCGTGTCTGGAGCCTGTGCTCCGCAACAAGAGAGGCCGCGATAGTGAGAGGCCCCGCGCACCGCGATGAAGAGTGGCCCTCAATTGCCGCAACTGGAGAAAGCCCTCGCACAGAAACAAAGACCCAACACAGCTATAAATAAATAAATAAATAAATATTAAAAAAAAAAAAGAAACAGGAAACATCTCGAATAAACAACCTAACCTTGCACCTAAAGCAATTAGAGAAAGAAGAACAAAAACATCCCAAAGTTAGCAGAAGGAAAGAAATCATAAAAATCAGATCAGAAATAAATGAAAAAGAAATGAAGGAAACAATAGCAAAGATCAATAAAACTAAAAGCTGGTTCTTTGAGAACATAAACAAAATTGATAAACCATTAGCCAGACTCATCAAGAAAAAAAGGGAGAAGACTCAAATCAATAGAATTAGAAATGAAAAAGGAGAAGTAACAACTGACACTGCAGAAATACAAAAGATCATGAGAGATTACTACAAGCAACTCTATGCCAATAAAATGGACAACCTGGAAGAAATGGACAAATTCTTAGAAATGCACAACCTGCCAAGACTGAATCAGGAAGAAATAGAAAATATGAACAGACCAATCACAAGCACTGAAATTGAAACTGTGATAAAAAATCTTCCAACAAACAAAAGCCCAGGACCAGATGGCTTCACAGGTGAATTCTATCAAGCATTTAGAGAAGAGCTAACACCTATCCTTCTGAAACTCTTCCAAAATATAGCAGAGGGAGGAACACTCCCAAACTCATTCTACGAGGCCACCATCACCTTGATACCAAAACCAGACAAGGATGTCACAAAGAAAGAAAACTAGAGGCCAATATCACTGATGAACATAGATGCAAAAATCCTCAACAAAATACTAGCAAACAGAATCCAACAGCACATTAAAAGGATCATACACCATGATCAAGTGGGGTTTATTCCAGGAATGCAAGGATTCTTCAATATATGCAAATCAATCAATGTGATACACCATATTAACAAATTGAAGGAGAAAAACCATATGATCATCTCAATAGATGCAGAGAAAGCTTTCGACAAAATTCAACACCCATTTGTGATAAAAACCCTGCAGAAAGTAGGCATAGAGGGAACTTTCCTCAACATAATAAAGGCCATATATGAAACCATATATGAAACCATATATGAAACCATTTCCACTAAGATCAGGAACAAGACAAGGCTGCCCACTCTCACCACTCTTATTCAACATAGTTTTGGAAGTTTTAGCCACAGCAATCAGAGAAGAAAAGGAAATAAAAGGAATCCAAATCGGAAAAGAAGAAGTAAAGCTGTCACTGTTTGCAGATGACATGATACTATACATAGAGAATCCTAAAGATGCTACCAGAAAACTAATAGAGCTAATCAATGAATTTGGTAAAGTTGCAGGATACAAAATTAATGCACAGAAATCTCTGGCATTCCTATATACTAATGATGAAAAATCTGAAAGTGAAATCAAGAAAACACTCCCATTTACCATTGCAACAAAAAGAATAAAATATCTAGGAATAAACCTACCTAAGGAGACAAAAAACCTGTATGCAGAAAATTATAAGACACTGATGGAAGAAATTAAAGATGATACAAATAGATGGAGAGATGTACCATGTTCTTGGATTGGAAGAATCAACATTGTGAAAATGACTCTACTACCCAAAGCAATCTACAGATTCAATGCAATCCCTATCAAACTACCACTGGCATTTTTCACAGAACTAGAACAAAAAATTTCACAATTTGTATGGAAACACAAAAGACCCCGAATAGCCAAAGCAATCTTGAGAACGAAAAATGGAGCTGGAGGAATCAGGCTCCCTGACTTCAGACTATACTACAAAGCTACAGTAATCAAGACAGTATGGTACTGGCACAAAAACAGAAAGATAGATCAATGGAACAGGATAGAAAGCCCAGAGATAAACCCACGGACATATGGTCACCTTGTCTTTGATAAAGGAGGCAGGAATGTACAGTGGAGAAAGGACAGTCTCTTCAATAAGTGGTGCTGGGAAAACTGGATAGGCACATGTAAAAGTATGAGATTAGATCACTCCCTAACACCATACACAAAAATAAGCTCAAAATGGATTAAAGACCTAAATGTAAGGCCAGACACTATCAAACTCTTAGAGGAAAACATAGGCAGAACACTCTATGACATAAATCACAGCAAGATCCTTTTTGACCCACCTCCTAGAGAAATGGAAATAAAGACAAAAATAAACACATGGGACCTAATGAAACTTAAAAGCTTTTGCACAGCAAAGGAAACCATAAACAAGACCAAAAGACAACCCTCAGAATGGGAGAAAATATTTGTAAATGAAGCAAGTGACAAAGGATTAATCTCCAAAATTTATAAGCAGCTCATGCAGCTCAATAACAAAAAAACAAACAACCCAATCCAAAAATGGGCAGAAGACCTAAATAGACATTTCTCCACAGAAGATATACAGACTGCCAACAAACACATGAAAGGATGCTCAACATCTTTACTCATTAGAGAAATGCAAATCAAAACTACAATGAGATATCATCTCACACCAGTCAGAATGTCCATCATCAAAAAATCTAGAAATAATAAATGCTGGAGAGGGTGTGGAAAAAAAGGAACACTCTTGCACTGCTGGTGGGAATGTGAATTGGTACAGCCACTATGGAGAACGGTATGGAGGTTCCTTAAAAAACTACAAATAGAACTACCGTATGACCCAGCAATCCCACTACTGGGCATATACCCTGAGAAAACCATAATTCAAAAAGAGACATGTACCAAAATGTTCATAGCAGCCCTATTTACAATAGCCCGGAGATGGAAACAACCTAAGTGTCCATCATCAGATGAATGGATAAAGAAGATGTGGCACATATATACAATGGAATATTACTCAGGTGGATGGACCTAGAGTCTGTCATACAGAGTGAAGTAAGTCAGAAAGAGAAAGACAAATACTGTATGCTGACACATATATATGGAATTTAAGAAAAAAAAATGTCATGAAGAACATAGGGGTGAGACAGGAATAAAGACACAGACCTACTAGAGAATGGACTTGAGGATATGGGGAGGGGGAAGGGTAAGCTGTGACAAAGTGAAAGAGCAGCATGGACATATATACACTACCAAACGTAAGGTAGATAGCTAGTGGGAAGCAGCCGCACAGCACAGGGAGATCAGCTCGGTGCTTTGTGACCGCCTGGAGGGGTGGGATAGGGAGGGTGGGAGGGAGATGCAAAAGGGAGGGGATATGGGAACATATGTATATGTATAACTGATTAAATTTTTTATAAAGAAAAAAAAAAGGCCCTAAGTACTGGTTATCTTCAGATAGTTTAGTGGTTAGGGTCAGCAATCTTTGATTGTGTAAAACTAGAATTTGTGAACTGGCTGCTGCTACCATTCCAATAAAACAAAGAAGTGGGACTTCCCTGGCAGTCCAGTGGTTAAGACTCTGCACTTCCACTGCAGGGGGCGTGGGTTTGATCTCTGGTCAGGGAACTAAGATCCCACATGCCATGCAGCCAAAAAAAAAAAAAGGAAGAAATTTCAGTAGTTTTAAGAAAATGAAGAAAAGAGCATAGGAAGGAAGAAAGGTAGCCTTGATTAAATAACTCTGCCTTTGAAGATATTAAAAAGAAATCTCTAACTGTAAAATTAATAATAATAGATTGTTTCCTATTATACAGTATCATCTTCAAAGAAAAGAAAAACAGAAACCCTTCTGTAGAGCACAAAACGTAGAAGGCAGTATCAAGAAGGTAAACCATTTTAACTGTAATAAAGGGATGAGAGCAAAAAAAAAGTCTTAAGTTCCTCCTGTAGTTCTACAGAATAGGGAATTTTTTGAAAGTAACAAATTCCTATCTCATACTACACACAAAATAAAGACCAAAATATAATATCACAAACATATATTACAAGAAAAAAATATATTTTTGTATGACACAAAGCCCCAAAGCCATCAAAGAAAAAGCAATAGATCAAACTTCCCCAAATTAAAATACTGGCAAGAGACTGAAATATTAACAAAAGATTGAGATCCATAACAAAGTGTCTGTACAAATCAAAAAGAAAATGTACAAGCAACCAACAGGAAAATAAAGTACTAGAACAGGAAATTCACAGAATACAATGGCGAGAAAAAAAAAAAAAAGGCTTAGCTTCACTAATGTCAGGGGGAAGAAAGCCATTCTCTCACCTAACAAAATTACTGTATCTGCTGTTTGTTGGATGTTCTTGTCCCTCAAAAAGGTCATCTAAGTATAACCTATGTTATATTTGAAAGGCCCAACACTGGGGACCACTCAACTACTGCAGTGAGAGGACCGCCTCTAGGGGTAGGAGGGTTCCAAGGAAAGGCACGCGTACCTCCCCAACCAGTGCCATGAGGGGTATGGAGACAGAAGCCTGCACACCACCCAGTCCTTCTTACAGTCTCACATCCTCCTCACGCACCTGAACGGTAAGTCCCAACTGAACTAGGACGAAATGTTTACTTTTTTTTTTTAAACTTTGAAGTCTTTAAGTCTTACATACTGGCACATTTCATGTATCAGCAAAACTAGTAAAAAGGTTTGTAATACACTGGTAGATTCCCATGTACTTGTCAAAGAATAATTTTCAAAAAGTTGGAAACATAGCACAGTAAAGCACACGTCAAAACAAAGGTTTGTTTAACTTATTACCAAAGGACCCTGAAGGGTGACAAAAGAGGATACCAGAAAAGAATGTGGGAATAAGGTCACAAAGTTAGATGCTAAAGTGGTTAATGTCCTACAAGGCTAAACAACTGTAACATCCTTTCTACTAGAGAAAAACAGCATGTCAGTCCACCAAATAAAGATCACTTGCAGCTTATCAGTAATGTACAAGTTAACATCTGGCTTTACAGAGAGTCTGGGCCATAATCAAATGAATCTCTTTCATATGTAAGGGTGATCCTTTAAGGACAACAAATAGTGATAAAGGTATTTAGTAAATTGAACAAACAGAACAACTGACAATCAATGGGGGAAACAAATAATTCAAGGAATAGAAAATAACATGAAAATTCTAACTGATATCTTTAGAAATTTAAGGGTACTACACCTTTGAAAAAAGCAATTAGAACACGAAAGCAATCTTGACTATTTAAAAACAAATTAGTAAACTTAAAAACTAAACAGAAAAGCTAAATGATGTAATGGACATGCTTGAAGAAGGAATTAGTGATCTGGAGGATAACATTTGAAGAAATCTTTCAGAATAGAGCAAAAAGACCAAGACAAATTATATAAATCCAGTGAGAGGATCAAGTCAGGAGGTCCCATATTCACTTGATAAGAAGTCTAGGGAAAAAAAAGACAAAATGGAAAGAAAATAAATCATTTTAGAAATTGCCCTTAGTCTAAGAATGGTACAATTCTTCAGAGTGAAAGGACCATTAGGTAAGCAGCATGAATGACATATATTATATCCCACATACCTGGGTGCATTACTGGTGAAATTTTAGGACTCCAAGCATAAAAAGAAAACCCTGAAAGTTTTTCATGAGGGGGAAAGGTAAGTTTTTACCAATAAATAAAGAGAGAGAATCAGATTGATGTCTGACTTTTAAGAAGCAATGCTGGATGCTAGCAATCATGTTATACCTTCAAAATTCTGAAGGGAAATGATTTTGAAACTAACACCCTAAACTTTTTTTTTAATTGAAATGAGGATTCAACATTTAATTACTTGATGATATGCTGCAGTAAACCAAAAAACTAACCCTGGAATGAAAGAAAAAGTAGTGAGAAGGAAACAGTGAAACTTATAGCTGTCTAAATAATGATGCATAATATCAAGACACAAACACACACACAGGCCAAGATAATAGAGATTAATCTAAAACAAATCTCACATGATTACACCAGGAGAAGAGGCCCAGGTGGGGAAGTGACAGAATGCTAAGGTAACTGACTTAACTGGTGGAAAATACGGCTACTGATTAACTGTAACTATAGAGAAAGAAAGGTAACCCTTAAAGGAACAACAATAGGTTGAATTATTTCCAAAGCACTAAGAGGAAGAACAAGGAGAAAAAAAACGACAGTCAATCAAGCCAATAAAATGGTAAAATAAAAACAAGCACGATAGGGGCTTCCGTGGTGGCGCAGTGGTTGAGAGTCCGCCTGCCGATGCAGGGGACATGGGTTCGTGCCCCGGTCTGGGAAGATCCCACATGCCGCGGAGCGGCTGGGCCCGTGAGCCATGGCCACTGAGCCTGCGCGTCCGGAGCCTGTGCTCCGCAATGGGAGAGGCCACTACAGTGAGAGGCCCGCGTACCGCAAAAAAAAAAAAAAAAAAAAAAAAAACAAGCACGATATTCAGAAAATACAAAATACGATGGTAGGAATAGTCCAAACATTTCAACAATTTCAATTAACATGAATGGATTAAACTTCCCAGAGGCTCTTAGATTGAACTTCCCCAAAGCTGTTTTGACTACATTAACTGGGGAAAATAGGAGCCAGTGCAGAAAGTATTAAGGACAAAAGAGAACATCTCAGTTATAAAAGGCACAGCTCACCAACAGTCACATAACGCTTTCACATCTCAGAAATCAATTCATTAAATGGACAATAAGAATGTAGAAGGCCTGACAATTAACAAGTTAAATCCAAAAAAGAACAGGCAAGTCACCCTCCCCCCCATAACTCATAGAATATTTACAGATATTGACTATGCATTCCATAAAGTAGCAACCATACAGGTTACACTCTTATCTGCTTGGTAATTTTAAATACATTAAGTAATTCCTGGTTTAAATATAAAGGCAACTGAATCTGAAATTACCCACTAGAAATAAACAACAGTCACCACAGCTTAAGACTGTCAGACACAGCCAACGCAGTACTCAGAGGAGCATTTTCAGTTTTAAGTACATTTACTAGAAAACAAGAAAGATTGAAAATAAAACACTGCACAATATACCCGAAAGCAGTGATTGTCAACACCCCTGGAGATAGAGTGGTTCTCTGAAAGTAGCCTAGGAGTCTGTGAATTCCTTTATATATTTAAAAGCCTATGGAATTTGCATGCTAACCTGTGATAAAACTGCAGACCAGTCAAAATCTGAGTATTAAGTCGGTTTGTAACATTGGTTACTTCATCCATCCTGATGACATGAATTGGGTTAAGAGTCACAACTTTGAATAATGCAAGGCCTTATTCATTTTTCTATCTTTAATCCATTAAAGTAGTATACGAACTGAATTAATTAATGAACTGGACAGATAATTTTCCAAAATATGGGGCTCACTGGAGGAATAGAGTAAAGCAAAATAAAAAGGTCTGTATGGTGGTTACCAGGTTGGGAAACACTGACTTCAGTATGAATCTTAATCTCAGGTCTGTGATGTCACGGTGTTTCGTGCCTGGTGTTCCAGGATTTGGGATGGCATCTTACATATGTAGAGGAACAAGAGGGCAGAGACCTGCTACCAACTTTCTTGCCTTATTTCTTTTTTTTTTTTTTTTTTTTGCGGTACGCGGGCCTCTCACTGTTGTGGCCTCTCCCATTGTGGAGCACAAGCTCCGGACGCGCAGGCTCAGCGGCCATGGCTCACGGGCCCAGCCGCTCCGTGGCATGTGGGATTTTCCCGGACGGGGGCATGAACCCGTGTCCCCTGCATCGGCAGGCGGACTCTCAACCACTGCGCCACCAGGGAAGCCCTTGCCTTATTTCTTGAAGGCAAGATTCGTGGATTTCAATAATAACAATGTCAGATAAAATTAATTTTCCAGCTACAACAAGAGACTAATTTATAAAAATCCAGTTCCTTTGGCTGTACATCAAAAGGGTAGAGCTCTAGCACTAGCTAGCACAAATGACTAGAACATAAGACCAGAACCTCTGGTATTATAGGAGATAAAAAGATCTTAGCAGCTATTTATTTAAAACATTTTTAGAAGGTTCAATTACTATCTTTATAGGACAAATTTTAATTATTTAAAACTCAGGTACCATGATTTCACAAACGACTGTTTATGCTATAAGAAACTAACTGAACCTCATCAAGTACTATACTTTACATACTTTTTCAAAGGAAAAATCTTTTAAAAGGTCCAATTCTGAACCATACCAAAAAGAAGCACTTCAACTGAATTGAAACACACACAGAGGGCATATCTGTAATGTTTCAAATGATCAATATTTGAGCTACTTAAATGCCAATAGGTGAATTTCAACATGTCCTTTGAAATAAACAGTGAAAATTAAAATTTCAAGACCGTCTCATTGTATTAATGTGCTCTGGTTTATTTTTAAAATATCCCCCTTTGCTGAAGTTAAAGAATGACTCTTCCTCTCCCGTATTAAAAACAAAATGACTGTATTTCTCTCCCCAACCTATAGCTCTGCTCAGCTGAATTAAAAAATTTTTAAATTTTTTTCTTTACCACTAAACCAGTACCTTCAATTCTTAACTGGCCCAAGGGCAGACTTCCTTACATGACAGCAATAAACACAAATAAAAAGTAGAATTCTGCCAGCAAATATTATGTATGATCCCAACAATACAGACACAGTCTTAAAAATCAGTTATGTATTTATTTGTATAGAGTCAAAGGAAAGACTTGAAAATCCTACATAATAGCCCATGAGGCTTACAATTTAATTACTAATCCAGTTTAAAAAAAAGAAAAGGTTTCCCTCCACAAACTTGAAGATGTTACTATTTTACAGCTTCAGATATGTGTGCTAAAACACCAGACACCTATTCATCTTTAGTTTTTGCAGAAGTAGTATTAAGTCCAAAAAAGTCTTTTTTGATGATGTACCGAACGCACTGCAAAATCACGTTTCTTTCATGTCGAATGTCTGGAGCTAAAAGCTAAAAAATGATAAATAAAAAGATTAGCTGGTAAATAAAATATATCCAAGAAACACCATCTGAAATAGCATGTGTGCCTTCTCTATATAAAGAACACAGAACAATAAAGATGTGTATTATATTTACTATTTTACTAAAAACACAATGCAAGAATATTTCCTTTTAACCAAAACTATCTAGCTTTAAGCACAAATGTTCACATTTGAGGTCCTCTCTAGGACTATCCAGCAAAGGAAAGGAAAAAGAGGTTTAAAAGTCTACAATTCTTTAAATCTAAAAATCATGTCAAACAGGATCCTCCCAAACCCAAATCTATAAACAGTATAGAAAGTGGTAAGGAGATATGGTAAATATAGTAATAATGAAACTAGCAGTAAAAAATCCTAACTCTGCTGGTCTTTCAGAACTTCCCATTTTTGTGTTTACTGTAATTGAAAGAAAGCTGAAAATCCCTGGTATCTAGAATACATAACCAAGGAATTATATGTGATTCGCCAAAAAGATTTAATGTAACTACTCATTTTACTTCTGATGTCATTAATGTAGTTCAGAAACACCCACACAGGACCTTTCAGTAGAAAGATGATTTAATATACCACTTATAAGGTAAACAATTAAAAATGCAATTTACTTTATATAGCACCAAAATTTACAAAACAGAGTACATTTCAGATCAATTTTATTAAGAAGCAACTGTGTCTACATGTATTACAACATGTCATAGAGTGTAGTCACAGAACAACTTCAGCTACAGCAGAAGCATATAACTGACCAGGCAAAATCAGACTTTGCACAGAATGCCAACAGATAGTTTTACAATTCCACTGAAAATTTCAGAGTATTTCTATCACTCTTAGATATGAAAGTCTTGGATCTTTGAACAGCTTCATGCCCATCACTTAGAATCAAAAGAGGCATTGCTTCTTTACAATTTGAAGAAAGATCATAAATTTTTGAGCACATCATGCTGAGAATAAAGCCAATAATGCACAGAATAAACATAAAACCCTTTCTCTCCCTTCAGCCTGCACTGTATTTAGCTGTGCTTTCAACAGGAAAACTTTAAAAAGGTCAGTACACTTCAATACATATTTCTTTACCAACCACTTAAACCTAGATTCCTTTATTTTAAGCAGTTTTGAAAATTGTAATTATTCTACATTTACCAAATATCAGCTATATTTCAAATGCAGCTTCAGAATTAAGATACATAGATAACTCTTCAAGGAGCATATGTCTCTGGTAACCTTAAAATACACACACACAACAGGAGCTCTATCTTCAAGACAAGAGAAGAACACAAAGATCAGAACATAAAGAAAAATCACTTACCATTTCCAGGAGATATGGATGGTGTGCTCTTGGTTCAAATAATGTTTGATGATTACGATAATTTTTTTTCCTCTTAGGATTTGTGTTTTTAAAACTTTTCTTTTGGCTCTCATACTTGGCTTCACAGAAATTTCTAACAGTTGCTTTAACATCTTGACTTGGTTTCTTAGGCGTACTGCTATGAAGAACCTGGTCTTCTGCCAGAATGTCTGCTTCAGTCTTGATGGGAGCTTCTAAATGTGATGAAAAATAAACACAAAAATAAAAAACAAATTAAAAAACAGGGAAAACTTCCAAAGATAACAAAAAAACCCCATAACATTCCCCTTCCCCAGCCATAATACTGGCTACTTATTAGTTAAAACTGAGCATGTACAATGTATTATACAAAATTTTTCAAATTGTGAGCTATGACTGCCAATAATTGAGATTACCACAAAGAACTACAGAAAATGATCCCTATGAAAGAAATAATACCAGATGGAAACTTGGATCTACACAAAGGAATGAAGAGTGCCAGAAAGTCAATATGTGGATAAATACAAAAGACCTTTTTTCTCATTTGAAAAAAAATTTAAAGATAATTGACTATTTAAAGCAAAAATAATAATAACAATGTATGTGGGGTTTATAACATCTATAGAATTAAAATCTAAGATAACAATAGCACAAAGGAAGGGAAGAGGAAAATCTAAGTATATTGCTGTAAAATTCTTAAATTACAAGAATACTTCATTTTACTGTGCTTCGATTTAATGTTCTTCACAGATAGAGCATTCTGTACAAATTGAAGGTTTGTGGCAACATTGAGCAAGTCTATCAGCACCATTTTTTCAACATCATTTGCTCACTTCATGTCTCTCTGTCACATTTTGGTGATTCAATATTTCAAACTTCATGTCTCTGTGTCACATTTTGGTGATTCAATATTTCAAACTTTCACTGTTATTAAATTTGTTATAGTCATCTGTAATCAGTGATCTTTGATGTTACTATTGTAATTGTTTTGGGTCACCACAAACCATGCCCATATAAGACAATAAACTTAATTCATAAATATGGATGTTCTGACTGCTTCACCTACCTGCCATTCTCTCATCTCTCTCCTTCTCCCCAGGCCTCCCTATTCCCTGAGACACAATACTGAAATTATGCCAGTTAATAACCGTGCTACAATGGCCTCTGAGTGTCCAAGTGAAAGGAAGTGTCTCATGTTTTTCACTTTAAGTCAAAAGCTGAGACAGGCCAGAAGCTAGGCCTCTTGTACCAGTTAGCCAAGTTGTGAAAGCAAAGGAAAAGTTTTTGAAGGAAATTAAGTGTTACTCCAGTGAACACACAAATGATAAGGAAGGGAAACAGCCTTATTGCTGATATGCAGAAAGCTGTAGTGGTCTGGACAGAAGATCAAACCAGCCACAACATTCCCTTAAGGCAAAAGCCTATAATCCAGAGCAAGGCCCTAACTCTCTTCAATTCTTTGAAGGCTGAGAGAAGTGGGAAAGCTGCAGAAGAAAGGTCAGAAACTAACAGAAGTTTAAAAGAAGCCGTCATCATGACATAAAAGTGCGAGGTGAAGCAGCAAGTGCTGACGTAAAGCTGCAGCAAGTTATCCAGAAGACCTAGCTAAGACAATTAACAAAGGCGACTACACTAAACAACAGAGTTTCTATGTAGACGAAACAGCCTTGTATTGGAAGAAGATGCCATCTACAATTTTCATAGCTAGAGAGAAGACAATGCTTGCCTTTAAAGCTTCAAAGGACAAGCTGACTCTCTTGTAAGGGGCTAATGCAGCTGGTGACTTAAAGTTGAAGCCAATGCTCCTTTACCATTCTGAATATCCTAGGGTCCTTAAGAATTATGCTAAATCTACTCTGCCTGTGCTCTATAAATGCAACAACGAAGCCTGGATGACACAGCACATGTTTATGACATGGTTTACTGAATATATCAAGCCTCTTGATGAGACCTACTGCTCAGAAAAAGATTCCTTTCAAAATATGACTGCTCACTCCTGGTCACCTAGGAGCTCTGATGGAGACGTACCAGGAGATTCATATTGTTTTCATGCCTGCTAACACAACATCCATTCTGCAGCCCATGGACAAGGAGTAATTTTGACTTTCAAGTCTTATTATTTAAGAAGTACATTTTGAAAGACTATAGCTGCCATAGATTAGTGATTCCTCCTATGGCTCTGGGCAAAGTCAATTGAAAACCTTCTAGAAAGGATTTACCATTGTAGATGTCAGTAAGAACATTCATGATTCATGGGAAGAGGTCAAAATAGCAACATTAACAGGAATTTGGAAGAAGTTGACTACAACCCTCATGGATGACTTTGAGGGGTTTAAGACTTCAGTGGAGGAAGTAACTGCAGATGTGGTAGAAATAGCAAAAGGGTCAGAATTAAAAATAAAGCCTGATGTGTGACTGAATTGCTATAATCTCATGATAGAACTTTCACAGGTGAGGGGCTGCTTCTTAGAGATGACCAAAGAAAGTGACTTCTCGAGATGAAATCTACCCCTGGTGAAGACTGTTGAATGACAACAAAAGATTTAGAATATTACATAAACTTAGTTGATAAAGCAACAGCAGGTTTTCTAAGGACTGACTTCAATTCTGAAAGAAGTTCTACTGTGAATAAGATGCTATCAAAGAGCGCTGCATGATACAAGAGACACTGTTCATAAAAGGAAGAGTCAACTGATACAACAAACATCACTGGTGTCCTATTTTAAGAAACTGCCACGGCCACCCCAGCCTTCAGTACCCACCATCCTGAGCAGTCAGCAGCCACCAACATCAAGGCAAGACCCTCCCCCAACAAAAAGATTATGACTCACTGAAGGCTCAGAATGGTTAGCATTTTTCAGCAATAAAGTATTTTTCAATTAAGGTAAGTACACTGTTTTTTTTAAAGACATAATGCTATTGCACACCTAACAGTCTACAGTATGGTGTAAACATAACTTTGATATGCACAGGGAACCAAAAAATCTGTATGACTTGCTTTATTGCAGTGGTCTGGAACAGAACCCACAATATCTCTGAGGTATGACTCTATATATGCAGCGCTATAGTATCATTTGAAAGTATATTGTGATAAGTTAAAGTTGTATCCTATAAACTGTAGACCAACTCCTAAAAAATAAAACAAAGAGATATACCTAATAAACAGATAGAACCAAAAACAGATGAGACAAATAGAAACAAATATCGATAATTACAACATTGATTATAATTATTTATTTAAATACCCCACTTAAAAGGTTAGGTGGTATACAACCCAGCAATCCCACTACTGGGTGTATACCCTGAGAAAACTATAAATGAAAAAGAGTCATGTACCACAATGTCCATTGCAGCTCTATTTACAATAGCCAGGACATGGAAGCAACCTAAGTGTCCATCAGCAGATGAATGGATAAAGAAGATGTGGCACATATATACAGTGGAATATTGCTCAGCCATAAAAAGAAATGAAACTGAGTTATTTGTAGTGAGGTGGATGGACCTAGAGTCTGTCATACAGAGTGAAGTAAGTCAGAAAGAGAAAAATAAATACCGTATGCTAACACATATATATGGAATCTAAAAAAAAAATGGTTCTGAAGAACCTAGGGGAAGGACAGGAGTAAAGACACAGACGTAGAGAATGGACTTGAGGACATGGGGAAGGGGAATGGTAAGCTGGGACGAAGTGAGAGAGTGGCATGGACATATATACACTACCAAACGTAAAATAGATAGCTAGTGGGAAGCAGCCGCATAGCACAGGGAGATCAGCTCGGTGCTTTGTGACCACCTAGAGGGGTGGGATAGGGAGGGTGGGAGGGAGATGCAAGACGGAGGGGAATATGGGGATATATGTATACGTATAGCTGATTCACTTTGTTATACAGCAGAAAGTAACACACCATTGTAAAGCAATTATACTCCAATAAAGATGTTAAAAAAAAAAAGGTTAGCTGGTCAGACTGGTAAACAACAACAAGACCAACTACATAATGTCTACAAGAAACCAACCTTAAATTGCAGGCAGTCCTTGCTTTGCGCAATTTGAACTGAGATTAAGCCTCAGGAACAACGCAAGGTAAGGACTGCATATATAAAGTCAAAGGTTGAAAGTAAAAGGATAGAAGAAGATACTGTGTATACAGCAATCATAAATTTGGAATAGCTATATCAATATCAGACAAAGGAGACCTCAGCACAGGGACTATCGACAGTGATAAAAAGAGACAGTTCATAATGATAAAGAAGTCAATTTGTCAAGAAGACAAAACAGTAACACCTAAAAACAGAGTTTCAGTATACATGCAGCAAAAGCTCACAGAACTGAAAGGAGAAATAGACAAATCCATTATTAAGGTTGGAGACTTGAATACTCTTCTCTCAGTAACTGAAGAACAATGAGACAGAAGATGAGCAGGGATATGAAAGACCTGAGTACCATTAACAACCAATTCAAACTGACAACACTCGACCCAACACACATTCTTGTCAAGTTCACATAAACATTCACCTTGTGTTGGGGTATAAAACGAATCTCAATAAATTGAAAACCTGAAAGCATACAGAATATGTTCTCTGACCATAACAGAAGTAAATAAAATCAATAACAGAAAACTATCTTTAAAAACCCTCCAAAAATTGGAGCTGAACAACAGACTTCTAAATAACCAGAGTTAAAGGATATATCACAAGAGAAATTTTAAAATATTTTGAAATAAATAAAAACAAAATGTGTCAAATTTGCGGGGTGCAGCTAAAGCAATGCATGGAGGCAAATGTATAGCTCTGAATGCTTACATTAGAAATGAAAAAATCTAAAATCACTTATCTAAGTTTCTACTGTAATGAGGTAGAAAGTGAGGAGGAAAGAAAGAGCAAAAGTGTGAAAATCAATTAGAAATAGACAACAGGAAAAAATCAACAAAGCCAGAAGGCAGTTCCTTGAAAAGATTTATAAAATTAATAAACACCTAGCAAGATGATCTGATCAAGAAAAAAGGGGGGAAAAACCCCAATTAATAGTACAAGGAATCAAAGAAGGAACATCACTATAAATCCTACATATGTCACAAGAAAATATCACAAACAACTTTATGTCAATAAATTTGACAATTGGTCAAACTGAAACAAATTCTTTTGAAAAATACAAATTACCAAAATTGGCTCAAGGAAAAAGTGGAAAATCTGAATAGTGCCATACCTATTAAGGAAATTTGATTAATTTAGAATCTTCCCCCAGAGAAAATGCCAGGTACAGATGGCTTCACTACTGAATCCTACAAACAAGAAAAAATTGCAGCAATTCTACACAAACCCTTAAAAGAGGAGGAGGAAACAGATCCCAACTCATCCCACATCCAGACAAAGCCTATAAGAGAAGAAAAACACAGACTAATATTCCTCAAGAACACGGATACAAAAATCCTTAATAAAATATTGGCAAATCAAATCCAGTAATGTATTAAACAGGTAATACACCAAGACCGAGTAGACTTTATCCCAGGAATACAGGGTTGGTTTGACATTTGAAAATCAACTGGTGTATTTCACCATATTGAGGAAAAAAAACAACAACCATATAATCAGTTGAAAATTCACAAGTATTAAGATAGGAATTCTCTCCTCTCAGCCCCAAATGGTTTTTCTATATTTTTGATTACCATGAATTATAGGCTGATGTGATATAAAGAGTTCTATTCTAGAAGTCGGGAACTGAGTTCAATTGCCTGGACAAGAGTATAACAGGCTAATCATATGCCTCAAAACTCTCAACATTCAAGCATTACATAGGACTGAATGTGGAAATTACATTTGAAAGGAAATACAGGGTAAGTGTTAGAAGCACAGACTCTGTTACAAACTGTTAGGTTCAAGTTCTAGATTCAAGACTTCCTAGCTGTGTGACCTTGGAGCAGCTACTTATCTCTGCCTAAATTTCCTCATAAGTAATGGCACCTACTTCATGAGGTTACTGCAATAATTAAATGAGTAAAGCACATTAAACAGTGCCCGAAACAGAGTAAGCACTATATAAGAATTTGCCCTGATAGTGATTTTAATGTGCCTTCAAACTAATGGGGAAAAGAGGAAAAGAAGAGAAATATAACCATAAAACAATGGAGCTAAGAATTCACAAGTGGTTTGCAGAGTTCAAAACTATGGGAATAATAATTAAAGGCAAAAAAGAAAAACTAGAGCACTATTTTCTATTATTCCCTTTCCCTTCAAGTATTGCTCTCCCAGTCCAGGAATAAAAATGTCAAATGACTCAGAGCCTATATTGTCAATTCCCTGCTAAGGAATGAGGAACTGGGACCACTTATATGTTTCTGAGGTTCACAACATTTTCCGGCTTAGTATCATATTTTAATGTAATATTTATCAATCCAAATAGATTTAAAACATAGCCACTGAGTTTTTTCAAACCTAAATCACTCTTTTTTGTTTGTGGCCTTTTGAATCAATTTTCAGTAAGTATGGAGGTCCCTCAATCATAGTCAAACCTGTTTGCAGAAACAAAACAATTTTGGCGAGTTGCAAAACTGTGCTTAACTTCTTTCTCACATGGCGCGAACAAAAACAAAAAACTAACATGCAAGACCCAGGATAGATAAAACGTCTGGAAATACTGCTCACTGAAATTTTCTTTCCTATCTATATCTTAATGATTCTGACAGCCCCAGAACCAAGTATATAGCCTCTTCTTTTGCTCAGTCTTTCTGGAAGGACTCTTTCCTTGTTTAAAATTCATTCTGGAAAAGCACTATTCATGTTTAAGATCCTCTACACACTTCTATGTTAATTCCTAAGTTAAGACAGGTCTTAAACATGAAAATACGGTCATTAAAATCTGTGAGAAAGAATCAGACTGCTTCTCTCCATTTAGAACCCACTTAAATAAGCAGCCTTCTAGGTGCTACTTCATGGTTCAGAGAAGGCTCACTTTATTTCCTTGGTTTATTTATCCTGAAGTCCCTCTGTGTCAATATCCTATCCTATCCTATAGCCCAGAATTAACACTGAAAGCTAGAAATTTGCTAGTGACCTGGATGGCTTAATAAAGCTGAATTCAAATTACATAAAATAATTCTTAAGGCTTAGGAATGTGAAGCAAGGACTTTTTCCTTAAGGCAGGACATTTCAGACAATTAGTCAAAATGAATTCATACAAAATCAAATATATCTTTTAACAGACAACATCTTCTGTTATGTACTAGAAAAGAAAAGCTATGCATTACTGTGCAGGAAGAAAGCAAATGCCACGCAAAGAAAGACTGTAATGGAAGGCAATATAGTTGGCTTCTTTAGACATTTAAGTCCCTAAACCTAAGCTTTACATCAGCTTTGCCATATACTAGCTTTGCAAACCTACCCTCTTGAAGCTTAAGGGTCTATAAAATGGAGGGTTGAAACCTCAAAGATCCCTTTCAGTTTCCTTTCTTCCTTCTAATTTAAAAAATAGTGGCAGCCTCAAAATGAAGACATGAGTATAAAATGTTTTATCTTAGGAATGAGAGAAGAAAGCATTAGTACAGCTTGTTTTTATGGGATTCAGTAATCTGGTAATAGCTCTCTTTGCTATCACCTGTCATAAATACAAACGATAAGCAGGAAATGTAATACGTGTTTAAAGAATAACTTCATCTTCATATCAGTATAATGGAAACAAGAGTAAAGAAATAAATACTGTTTTTCTTAAGATTAAAAAAAAAAAGAAGAGGAGGCAACCACCTGCTAAGGAATACTCTGATAAAGCCAAAGTAGTTTATATTTCAAAATTCAACTAGCTTTTAGCCAGTTACCATAGTAAAAGGAAAAAAGGAAAAAAAATTCCTGTTATAGATAGATCTAAACCTTAACTTTCGTATTAAAGCCCAACCCTTCCTTCAACATCTCAACTACACAAACATTGATTTTCTCTAACCTAGCCAACATTAAAAGTCCTGCCAATTTCATCCAATTACATTCAAACCTTCCCTTCATCCTACATATTCACTTTTAAGACCCTCTGTTCTTGAGTACAGCCCCTACTGTGATTACATATCTGAGACACACACTCATGAATTCTCTCATGGTTGGCTGGTGAAGCCTAGATAAAATGACCACGCAGAGTCAGGTACACAGGCACAATAGGACACATGCTTATTCACTAAACAAATGCTGGATTACTGATATGAACCTTGGGCTAAGAACTGCCATACTGCCAAGCCTACTTGCAGCTCTTTTAAGTGGCCCTAAAAGAGACGCTAGTGATTGAGCTGGTTTATTATCATCTTTAAAGGTTAACACACGTATCCTGAACAACGTTAACTTCTCAGAAAGACTATATGAAGGACTCCGTGTCTCTCAACCTTTAAAGTACATACACAGGCGAATGCAACGCAAGTATAGGGTTACTGTACCTAGATAATTTAGGTAAATGAGCTCTATAAAGAGCAATGTTCCATATACATGTAAGGAATGTTATTATCCTCTTTGTCACAAAGGACCTCGCTCTACCTACTAAAGGTGCAAAACATGTTAAGACAAGGGTTCTTGAGAGTAGAGAGAAGTAATTAACCTTCTTCACTATATCTTTTAGAATTTTCTTTAATTTCACTAGTGGATATTATCTCTTCCCATTCCTATTCTTTCATTATTGTTTGCCCTTTTCTCCTAGAGGAGCAATACATTTCCCCATTTCTCCCACTTCATTTCATCCCATGTTAACTTCTGAATCAAATGAAGAAGGAACTGGAGGATCAAAGAATGTGCATGACACAACGTGTCCTCAGATACATACACATGAAAGGATGCTACTGATGCACAGTGTACATCAAAGGCAAAGAGCAACGAAACAAACCTAACTGTAACAACTGAGGCCATGACTTACCTTCTGGCTCACTCTCGGACCCCGAGAGGCTGCCATAGCTGCTCATTAGGGAGCACAGGGCTGGTGTCACTTCCTTAGGTATGACGGCACTTTGTGGTTTCTCCTCTTTATCAGACTCTGGAATAGAAAGACCGAAGAGTACAACTGTATACCAAAAATATCTACAACCATAAAAAAGAAAGCTGATAGCCCCCCACTCCCTCATGTGTTAGTGAAAAGAAA
Source organism: Mesoplodon bidens (assembly GCF_964165515.1). Taxonomy (NCBI): domain Eukaryota; kingdom Metazoa; phylum Chordata; class Mammalia; order Artiodactyla; family Ziphiidae; genus Mesoplodon; species Mesoplodon bidens. Next base: position 21,680,900 of record NC_138174.1, on the reverse strand, counting down.
GTAATTTCTGATCATTTCCTCAGTCTTCTCAAAAATGAAATCCAGGAGACTCAAAAAATTTCCCCTTGGTTTAAATTTTTATGGTCAGATAAGCTATATGCTCCAAAGAGAAAACAGAGGGGCAAATGGAAGCTATACACGACTCACGACTTCTTACCATGCTTCACAGGTTATGGAACTTGGGCCTTCTCTAAATTAACTAGACGGTCTTTGTTATTATTTTATTTTATTTAGGCTATTAATTAATTTTATTAAGGTAGCAGGAAGGCCATAAATTTATTTGACTTCACTGGATTAGGATCACAGACTCTGAAAATTAGATTTAGAATAAATAAAATATCCACTCTTTTTGTTGTTTTTAAGACTGGGTTAGAGGGCACATATAACGTTTCAACCATTCTATAGCTAAAGGCACAAAGAGTTACGCTGAACTGAACCTGCCCCCAATTTTTATTATTTAGAACTTCTAAGAACTTAAGTAAACAAGCCAACTATGAGAATTTACCAAGTACTAAGAGCCTGCCAAAGGTAAAGTGTTTGATCAGACCCAGCAAGCCTAGCTATAGCCCCCGGACACCACCTATTATGTTTATTTTTGGCAGCTCTCAAAATGTATTACATCTATTCTAAACAAGTCAGTAACGCCTGACTGAAGAATGAAGACAGTAAGTAACCTGTCTGTGTAATGAACCAACTCAACCCACAACCAATATGAAATGTTTCAAGATAGTACTTAACGTTTACTAAGTCAGTCCAAGGGAAACCAAAACATGCCAGGAGGAAACAGGAGGAAACTTCTTTGTGAGTATGGAATTACCACCTTCTGGTGGATGAAGTTAAATCCTCTCTCCTCCACCAACCCACACTGCCCAGCAGCAGACCCTCCAAAAACTGCTCCTTGTCAATTTTTAGCTAACTTATTACCTTTTCTCCTGAATTAATAAAGGGCAAGGAAAATATGCAGTTATATATATATATATATATATATATATATATATATATATATATATATATATATATAAATAAGTTACTAGTGGATAAAACAGAATCTGCAACAATATTAGTATAGACACTGGTCATCTCATTGTTTGAATGCTGATGTACCAAACTGTAGTATGTCCTTTTAAGACCCAAAGAGAGGCACGAAAAAGTACAATACAGTTGACTATATAATGCTCTTTAAAAGCATGAGCTCATTTAATCCTTATGAAGTATCACCTTCACTACTTTTTTTTTTTTTTTGGTTGCATTGGGTTTTTGTTGCTGTGCATGGGCTTTCTTTAGCTGTGGCGAGCTGGGGCTACTCTTTGTTGCAGTGGGTGGGCTTCTCATCACGGTGGCTTCTCTTGTTGCAGAGCACGGGCTCTCGGAGTGTGGGCTTCAGTAGTTGTGGCTCACAGGCTCCAGAGCGTAGGCTCAGTAGTTGTGGCGCACGGGCTTAGTTGCTCCGCGGCATGTGGGATCTTCCCGGACCAGGGCTCGAACCCGTGTCCCCTGCCTTGGCAGGCAGATTCTTAACCAGTGCGCCACCAGGGAAGCCCCGCCTTCACTATTAATTACAGGTGAGGAAACCAAAATTCAGAGAATCTGAACTGGATGATCCTTCAGGTAACAAATCTATAGAACACATGGGTCAAGTTTAAACTCTGGCTATCTGATTCCAAATCCCAATTCTTAACTAGTGGGCTAGAATATCTCCTACAGATATATAAAGTCCTCTTCTTAAAATTAAGTCATCTTACCAACATGTCTCTCTGGTCAAGAATGTTAATAAATGTCTTCCAGCTATAGCCCATTTCTCTGTTCCCTTTCACAGCAAAACCCCAAATAACTATTTATATAATTCACCAGGGAATACCCAGGCCTGAAATTTCCTACAGCTATCTGACAGGCTCCAGAATCTACTCCAATCTGTCTTTCAGGCCCACCACACCAGTGAGCCTTTTTCTTCCAAGTTCACTGGATTCCTCTGTGTTGCCAAAGAGGAATACTTGTTGGTGCTCATCTTATTTAACTTAGTGACGACATCTGACAGTCCAACTGACCCTTGAACAACACGGGCTTGAAGTTCATGGGTCCACTTATGCACAGATATCTTTCGATAGTAAATACTATTGAAACTGATCTGCAGTTGGTTGAATCCATGGATTCGGAACTGTGGATACAGAAGAACTGCATTACATGGAAGGCAGACTACAGGTTACACTTGAATTTTCGACCACGTGGAGGGCTGGTGCCCCTAACCTCCCAAACTGTTCAAGGGCCAACTGCAGTCATGTTTTACTTTTAAAAACATTTCCTTCACTTGGCTTCCAGGAACCTTTCACTTGGCTCTCCTTTCCCAGTCTCCCTACTAAATTCTCTTCATTGGCCAACTTCAAAATTCTTGAATGTCCCTGGGTCCAATCCTCAGCAACCTTTTCTCTTTATGCCTCCTCCTCCTCCTCCTCTTATGATCTCATTTTATCTCAAAGTACTATCTAGGTGCTGGTAAATCACAAATATATACCTCCAGCCTTCAATTATCCCCTAAACTCCAGAATAACCTAACTGCTATTCAACGTCTCTACTTGGGTGTCAAACAGGCATCTCAAAGGTTAACATGTCCAAAAACAAGCACTTGATTTCTCCTCCAAACATGCCTGCCAGTAGTCTCCATCTCAATAAACGCCAGCTCTTCTACACGGTTACGCCAAAACCTAGCAATCACCCTTGACTCTTCTCTTTTTCACATACCATATCCAATCTAGCAACAAGTACAGTCAGCTCTATTTTGAAAATATATCCAGAATCATACTCCTCCTCATCACTTCACTTCTATAACCCCAGTCCCAGTCAACATTTCCTACCTGGTCAGTTCTAGCAGCCTCCTGAAAGGACACCCTGATATGACCCGCCCACCTCTGCAGTCCATTCTCCACCTTAACACATCACATCACCTCTCTGCTCAACCTCGGAGTAAAGTCCCAAGTCCTTTGCTGCCTACAAGACCCTACTTGATCTGATCCTTCACCACTTTCTTCCTGGCTTACTCCACTCCAACCTTGCTGTTCCCTGAATACACAAAGCACGCTCTCACCATGGGATGTTCGCACTTGTTGCTTTCTCTGCTTGGAAAACTCTCCCCTCAGGTCTCAGTCCCTAATTTTACTCAGATTTCTTAATGTCGCCTTATCATACAGATGCCGTTGCTGATTATATAAAACAGCACACCCCTTTCTCCAGCTGCCATTCTCTATCCTTTTCCTTAGCTTTACTCATCGTTATGAAGGATATCAACCCCTATTTACTGAAGCTGCCCCAAGCAGAACATAAGGTACAGGAGAGAAGGGGTTTGGCTTTGTTCAGTACTGTATCCTCAGAGCCTAGAACAGTACATAAGTGCTCAAGAAATATATGAAGAACAAACTCTTGCATGAATGAGTTAAGGACAAGTTCAAAAAGGCTAACTGGTACAAAATGATAGAGCTATGCCGAGGTGGTGCCACAAAAGAAACCTGATTTTGTCTGGATTCAGAGCTTATTCTTTTTTCTTTTCAATAAAATGATTCCATTTTCCTTAAAAAAATCACATACATGTGTATAAGAAAAATATTGAAGGATATAAAACAAAACGTGAGCGGTGGCTGTCTGTAAGTAGGTTGTTTTTTATTTTGCTTTTCAGTTTTTTCCTCACATTTTCTGCATTATTTTTGTAATCAGAAATGAATAGAAGAAGAAAACATAGGAAAATAAAACCTGGAGGAAAGTGTTTCCTCACAATTCAATTCAAGAAGTGGACCACACAGCTTTAACTGGCCTACATATCATCCCTTTCCTGCCTCCCTTTTTTTCTAAACTTTATATTTTGAAACAATTTTAGATTCACAAGTGTTGCAAAGATAGTACCAAGAATTTCCATATACCCTTCACCTAGCTTCCCCTAATATTAACATCTTACAAACCACAGTACATTTACCATAGCTAACAAATTAACATTGGAATAGTACTACTACCTAAACTACAGACTGTAACGTAATTTCACCAGTTTTTCCACTAATGTCCTTTTTTCTCTTCTAGGATTCAATCCACCATATCATATCACATTCAATCACCATGACTCCTTGATCTGTGTCTTCTCCAAACCTGTGACAATTTCTCAGTATTTCCTTGCCTTTCATGAACTTGACTGTTTTAAAGACTACGGTCAGTTATTATAGAATATCCATCCCTCAGCTGGGTCTGTCTGATGTTTTCTAATGATTAGACTGAGGCTGTGGATTTGAGGTAGTGACCTTCTCATCATATATCAGGGGGTACATCTCAACCTATTACTGGTGATATTAACCATGATCCCTTGGTAGTCTCCACCATAATGTTACTATTCTGCTCTTTCATTATTCTATTCCTAGAAACAAGTCACTAAGTCCAGCCCACATTCAAGGGGAGGGAAATTAAGCTCCACCTCTTGAAGCAAAGAATTTTAGACGTACATTAAAACCACAACGTGAGTGGCTGGTGTACTCATCATGAGGAGTGTCACAAAGCTCACTACACTTAACTGCCTTCCCAAGGGTTAAGAGCTAGGAGTTCATACAAATGAATACCTCTTTTCCCCTATTGCCTTTATGGAACAAAGCACAATTATACGCTGTAACCCCAAGAAGATTTATAAATTCTCACAAAGAAAAAGCTATATCTTGAAAAAATCACTCTAAAAAAATGGGAACTTTGGTTTATAGTTTCCAAACCTCAAAACCAGGTATTTAACAATGGGCATTCATGATTTCTGATGTGCTAGGCCAGCTTACTTTCTCACTTGAATGTCTACCTTTTTAACAACAGAAGCCATCTAGCTTACCTCGATGCATAGTTAGACTGATGTCCCAGTGTTCTATGACAAGAGCTATATTTGTTATGATGAATGACTAACAAACTGGATCCTTTGTTTTGTGAACACTGAGGCACTTTAGTCAGTGATGCTCAAGGACACATTACTGACCAGCTGCTTTCCTTCTAGCCCAGACAATACTTGTTAAAACCACGGGCCAGGAAAGCCACAGAAGAACATGCTGTATTTAAACAAGAGCTGAGCACCGCCAAGGAAATCCAGTGACAACAGGCCACACTCAACACTCACAAGCTGAGACTCCAAATGACGGGCTTTCCTTTTGAAACAATGTCCATTCCCAATTGAAAGCATCTGCACAGGGACTTCCCTGGTGGCGCAGTGGTTAAGAGTCCACCTGCCGGGGCTTCCCTGGTGGCGCGGTGGTTGAGAGTCCGCCTGCCGATGCAGGGGACGCGGGTTCGTGCCCCGGTCTGGGAAGATCCCACATGCCGCAGGGCGGCTGGGCCCGTGAGCCATGGCCGCTGAGCCTGTGCGTCCGGAGCCTGTGCTCCGCAACGGGAGAGGCCACAACAGTGAGAGGCCCGCATACCGCAAAAAAAAAAAAAAAAAAAAAAGAGTCCACCTGCCAATGCAAGGGACATGGGTTCAAGCCCTGGTCTGGGAGGATCCCACATGCTGTGGAGCAGCTGGGCCCGTGTGCCACAACTACTGAGCCTGTGCTCTAGAGCCTGCGAGCCATAACTACTGAGCCCGTGCGCCTGGAGCCTGTGCTCCGCAACAAGAGAAGCCACCGCAATGAGAAGCGTGCACACCGCAACGAAGAGTAGCCTCTGCTCACCACAACCAGAGAAAGCCCACGCGCAGCAGCGGGGACCCAGTGCAGCCAAAAATAAATAAATAAATTAATTTAATTTAATTTAGAAATTCTCCATCTTTAAAAATAAATAAATAAAGCATCTACACGATTAATAAGGGTTCACATACTGCCAACTACCATCAAAAAAAGGTGGGCTCAGGCAGTGATTTTCTAAACGTGACATGAGGTTTATAGAGATTCTCAACAACTACTATCTTGTCTAAATGTGAATGCTGCTGTCTAGATAAGGTTCTAAGCCCAAAAAAGGCAAAAAATAAAAGAAACTGGGATCTTCATTTTTAAAGTGACCTTAGTGCTGAAAAGTGTCAAGTGCGACATTTGAGCATGAATAGGGCCACACTGTCATAATGCTGCCCTGCCACCGACAACTTGAATAACAAGCACAACTAGATCTTAATGAAGGTTGATTGGCTCTGGCCCATGTGAAGGAAGCTGCCTCCAAACAAGGTAAAACTGATAAATTGGAAAGCTGAGAATCTGAGAATATCTAGGGCATGTGAAAAAATGGTACATGCGGTTTTCTGTAGGTATACCTGGAGTGGAAAGCTGAAAAACCAACACTCTGAAACATTGATTTGGAAAATGTGAAAGTCCAGAAGAAATCCCAGGGAAAGAATAACATAAATTTAAATGGAATCTCTCCTACAAAATTACGCTACCATAATTTGATTGTTGGTATTTTGATTTCCTCAAAGAACAATATTATAAATTTACAGCTTACTTTTAGGATTTTTTATTATTATTCAAGACTTACATTTTCATCTCTGACCTTCAGAATAGGTAAGCGTTTCAACATTAAGCCAAAACAAAATTACTTGCTATCTCTCATTCAACTGCTCGTAGATCTGACTGAATGCTTTCTACCATGAGGATGAAAGGCATTTAACTATTGTTTCTCAGGTCTAAGGTGTCTCTTGAAGATCTAGATACAAATAGAAGCAAGATATACTCATCTTTTTGTTAGTGTTTCACCAGATTGATACACTGAAACACTTCTTTAAAAATGAGAAAACAGAATTACCCAACCAAAGCTAACAATGCAAAAACAGAGTATTCAGTGCTACAGAACCCTTCAAATGTTCATTTAGAAAACTGCATAAAGGGAAGAATTATGTAATTTTCAAATCAGTAACACTGTTTATAACAGTAGTCTTCACATTTGTGTTTCAAGTATTTTAATGACATGGAAGTTTATATTTAGGTACAGATTGTATTTCATCATCAAGGTCACAAACTGTAAGTTTGAAGAAGTATGTGGGCTCTCTCCAACATTTTTTGAAGGAAAAAAAATCAGTGCCCAAGAGTAAATTCAGCCCTGGCCCAAAATGTCTTCTGTCTTTGCCTTGCTAGCAGCAAGCATAAGATGCCTTTTTAAAACTCTCTCCCACATCTCAACTATCCTAGACTCCTACAATATTTTTTTGGCCAAATTCAGACTTCACATGTAGAGGTAGTATAGTATACTAGGAGTTAGACACCTAAATTCTAATTCTGGCTCTGCCATTAATTAGCAGCATGACTAAGGTAAATTACTCACTCTAAGTTCCTTGGTTCGAAAATGGAAGTAGCATCTGTACATACGTAAAACGTTGTCAGGAGGAAAAGAACTAATATATACAAAGCATTTAGAGCACAGAAGTATTGGGTTGGCCAAAAAGTTCGTTTGGGTTTTTCTTAAGATGTTACGGAAAAACCCAAACGAACTTTTTGGCCAACCCAATACCTTACTCAGTAAGGTTACCTTACTCAGTAAGTGTTAGTTGGTGTTAAAATAATTTATTATTATTATTCCTACTAAATTTTATCTTGTCACTCTTAGCCCAGCATTCCCTTATGCCAAGATCTTTTTCCATCCTGATTTAGTCAATGAAGTAGTTATACCCCTGTTTCTTCCCATCCATAAATTCAGGAATCTGCCACGGGACTTCCCTGGTGGCAGAGTGGTTAAGAATCGCCTGCCAGTGCAGGGGACATGGGTTTGACCCCTGGTCTGGGAAGATTCCCCATGCCGCGGAGCAACTAAGCCCGTGTGCCACAACTACTGAGCCTGCGCTCTAGAGCCCACAAGCCACGACTACTGAAGCCCGCGCGCCTAGAGCCCGTGCTCCGCAACAAAGAGAAGCCACCGTAATGAGAAGCCCGCACACCGCAATGAAGAGTAGCGCCCGTTCGCTGCAACTAGAAAAAGCCTGCGCGCAGCAACGAAGACTCAACACAGCCCAAAATAAATAAATTTATAACATAATCTGTGATTGTCGTAGAAGCCGCTTTCCCCCAAGCTGAGCAGAGCCTGCTAGCAAACTTGCAATGTAACATCAGTAACACCCCTTTGCAAAAGAAGAATCACTAGCAACTGGATAAAGCCTCACATCGTTATTAGAAGGAAAGGTGGTAAAATATTTACATAAACGTTTTTATTTTTCAGAAGAGAAATGAAGCCTTAGCGGTGTCTTTCTGTGACAGCAACATTTTGGTCCTTTAATTTCTCAACTTATAAGCAAGAGTGAACTTATCTCCTAAATTCTAGAAGAAATTTAAGAAGAAACAATAAACACACATAAATATATTCTATGCTCTGAGGAAGAACAGTATTATTTAAATATATGGAATTAACATTATTTACCCAAAGAGACCGTGTTCATGCTGAGCAGCATAAATACTGGCTTCCATTGGAATTCCCGCTTTCTAGGTGGGAAAATTCACATAATGGTGCAAATCTGAATCCACAACATCTATACATTCAAATTAATCTTAAGAAAATTTCCAAGATTATATGATACTAAGGAAATTATCCAATAAATATAATCTTTCTCCCACATTCTGCCTGCCTCATGCATTCATTCCCAAGATTCAGAAAAAGTTTCTTTAAACAAGGTTTTTGACAAAACACTCCTATTAAGAACAAAAGCATCATTCTCCCTTTTTACATTTTTTGCCATTAAACTCTCCCCAAACAAGGATGTGAAGAATCAATCTCTGCATCACTGGCTATACTCTTAAAAACACGGTGTTTTCTTATTTAGCTTACCGGAATCAGTGTTTACCAAAACACCCAGAGGGTCTGAATTTGCCTCTGGTGTACTTTCAGGCTTTGAATCACACAAGGGATTGCCTGACCCAATGGCTGCTCTCTGTCCAGCATGACCATTTTTCCATTTGTGACGTTTGCCAGGACTTCTGATTTTTGCCATCTGTGAATGTCTGGCCATCCCCTTCATCTTGCTGGAGTAAGAAAAATGCAATTCTTAATATAAAAGGCACTGACCTTTCAAGAAAAATTTGAAAAAGATTACTGAATGCAAAAGAAATTTAGCTGACAATCACCTGTCACCTAGTACATTAAAGAGACCAGAATAAAATAAATTCAATGGCTTCCAAAGTAGAACTTTAAAAGGATAACATACCACAATACACCATACTTTATCAATTCCAAATTGCACATTTCCTCCCATAATGTAATCCCTCTGAAACTGGGCTATGTTGTACAATCTACAGTAAGTGAATTTAATTGGCAGCATTCTTTCATTCCTATTATACATTAAGATAAAATGTTCCTTTCCTTAGACTTTACAAAGTGCATTAACTCTTATCCACTTAATTGTAAGTAGCCTTAAAGTTTCTGACGCTTTTACAAATATGCTACCTTGTTTCCTGTTTAAACTTCATGGTTTTTGTCTAAACTTCATGGTAACTCCTTGAAATAGATTAGAGAGGTATTACTCTCTTCACATTACACGAGGATAAACTTAAAGATCACAGACCAAGCACAATTTCACAGCTAACCCAAATCAAGTGCCCTCTCAAACCACAGCAATTACTACTCTTAGGAGGAAAACAAATACTTATGTGAGCACATACTTACGTAAACTATGCATAGGAAAACAAAGACCATTTTAAAAAAAAGGTTCATTACATATACTCTCAATGGACAATAAAACAAAGTAAGAAAATAATACCAAGGCACATAATAATCAAATTGCTCACAGCTAGTGAGAAAGAGAAAATCTTAAAAGCAGTCAGAGATAAAAGGTATTTTATATAGAGGAACAAAATGATGGCAGCAGATTTCTCTTGGAAACAATGCAAATAAGAAAACAATGGGGCAACATCTTTAAAATACTGTAAAAGTTTTAGAAAACTGTTAACCTAGGATTACGTATCTAGCAAAAATATCTTTCCAATAGGAAGGTAAAATAAAGATCTTTTCAGACACACAAAGCTGAAAGAAGTCATCTCCAGCAGACCCTCACTACAAGAAATGTTATAGGAAGTCTTTCAGGCAAAAGGAAAATGGTATCAGATGGAAAGATGGATCTACGCTAAAGAATGAGGAGTACCACGAATAGTAACTATATAGGCACCCCAACCATCAGCTAACAAACCCCCAGCTGTGACTAAGCCTTGTCAAGATCACCAGATAACCCCCAGCTGACCCCAGATATCTGAGCAGTTAAGACTATCATATGGAGAAAAAAAAAAAAAAAAGACACCTATTAAGGGTAAAAAGGCAAGCCACAAATTGCAAGACTATATATATCTGCACTACCTATACTCTACGCAAAAAAGGATTTGTATCTAAGTAAATAACCCCTACTAATCAAGAAAAGCAACCCAGTTAAAAAGTGGTCAATAGCACTTGTGTTTGTCTAATTTCTGGACAAAGACTTCTAGACAGGGGCAAAAATAAATCCTCTTTTGCAACCCAGAACTCATTGTTCAGTATGAGTTTTGATACAGGTAAGAAGGAACATGATACCTAAAAGAGAATCAAGTGATGGGGGTGTCTTCATAAACATAAAGGTTGCTTCCAGGACTATAGAGCTGATAATTTCCCTCATATCTTAAGCTTTTAAATTATCAGCTGTATTGATTTAGTACTGTAATTTTAATGTTGACATGAAACAAAGATGGCTTCTTTTTTTAAGCTTTTATCTTGAACACAGTGTTTGGATTTTAAAAAGGTATTGGCATATCCCAATGATCTGTACTGTTCTAGGGTGTGATGGCTTAGGAGTGAATATGGTTTGAACCTAACACATTTTTAGAGGATGTCAAATTCAGAACCAAGCAGGTCCATCTCCTGACCCTAAACATGGTCCTAAAGTAAATCGCTTGAGGAAATTGGATCCCAAAGATTACACGTGTGGAATTTTGAAGTGTGTCCATATTCCCCTGGAGATCAAAGAAGCCCAACTAAAAGAATTGTGGGCTAACATAACAACTTCTTTTTGAAAGGGCTATTTTATCTTGAAGATTATGAGTTTGGAGGAACTAAGGTGATTGGCAGTAGAAACAATCAGAACACGTGAAATTCCTTAAAAATTTATTAACTTAAATAATTTTGTCTATGTTACCCGTGAATTTAAAAAAACGCCAAAAAAAATGATCAAAGACTTGAACTGGCACTTCACAAGAGAATATCGACACGACGGATAAGCATATAAAAAGATGTCCAACATCGTTAGTCATGAGAGAAATGGTATAACATGAGGAAAAGGTATAACAATACTATGCATTGACCAGGACACACAGCAATTAGATACAGAGTCAGTAGGAGTATAAATTAGTACAAGTGTTTTGGAAAACTGTTTGACTATATCTATTATAACTAAATACCTAGTATGACCTAGTGTGTGTGTGTATATGGCCAATGTAAACAAGAAACAAGTACTCATGTCCACAAAAGACACTTAAAAGAATGTTCATAGCAGCTTTATTCATAATAGCCCAAATTGGAAACAATCCAAATGCCCAATAGTAGAATGAATATATATTCTCACAATTAAGTTCTATATAGCAGTAAGAATGGATTTACAGCTATACACAACAATAAGGATGAATCTCACAAGATAATTTTGCGCCACAGAAACTATACACTAAAGAAGACACACTATATGATTCCATTTATACAAGGTTCTAAGAACAGGTAAAATAAATTTATGATGATAGAAATCAGAAAAGAGGTTACCTTTGTGGGGAGGCATGGAACTAAGGAGGGCCTAAGAGAGAAACCTTTGTGAGGTAAAGATGTTCTATGTATTCTTAATGTGTGGAAGTTACATGGGTATGTAGGTATGTGAACGTATATAAATTCATCCAGTTGTACACTTCAATACAAAACAAAATGGAAAAACTTCTATGAATGTGAGGCACTGGGGAAAATGGGATGTCTCATATACTGCTGGTGGGAGAGTAAACTACAATAGCTTCTGTGATAGGTATTTAGCAGTTACCCATCAATATTATAAATACACATGTCTTTTGACTCAGCAAAACCACTTCTAGGAATCCATGCTCAGAAATATCTGCACATGTGTAAAATGTATGTCCAGGGCAATAATGGCAACTTTTTATCAGTAAAAGATTGGTGAAAACTTAAATGTCTGTCAATAGAGAATTGTTTAAAAAAAAAAAAAGACCCTACGGGATATTCCTATGCTTCTTACACACCCTCAGAGAATGAGGAGTCTTGTTTATATGTCAATATAGGACAATCTCCAGGTATATTATTTGGCTAAAAAAAGCAAGATGTACAATAGTATCAAAAAAGGAAAAAAAGACTATTACCTATGTGCTATATAAAGATGAAATATCTTTAGAAAGATAAAATGGGTTGCCTCTGGGAAGGAGATCTGTTTAGCTAGGATACAAAGACAGAAGAGACTTGTTACTGTAAATCGTTTTGAAAACCACATAAATGTAGGGTACTACTTATTTTGAAATATAATGTTAAAATTTTTAAGTAAAAAAGTTACAAAAGCAAAGATTTCAGAATTGAAAGTATAGAGGTTTTAGGATTTGGGTGTATGCTCTTTTTTACTATTTATAAGTACATACATGCATTTAAAATAAGCATTGAGGGTGCAAGCAATTTTAAGGAACTTACCCATACTGTGTCGTTGTCAACACTGCTCCCCTCTTTTCCTTTTCAATTTTTAACTTTTTCTTCCTTTCGATATTAGCCAGAGTTGGGTAATTTCTAGAAAACAATAAAAGTCCATTATAAAAGGGCTTTTAGAGTAAATTTTAATTATGCAATCAAGCAATTGCTGCATTTAACAACTTTTGTTTAATGACTAATGCAGTAAATTGATATAAACTTTTAATTCCTTCTAGAATTTTTTTAAGGGTGAAAAAGTAGACTATAACAATGCTACTCAAAGTGTATACCAGCTGCCAGTCCAAACTCTACTACCAGTCTGTTACCAAGTAAGGAGCTTACAACAGAATTTAAATCACATATATCATATAATATGCTGAAACTGATATATAGTTCATTTATTTGGCACATACCCATAAATACTATAAGCAAAAATGTATTTTCTTATGCATCTACTTATGCAAATACATACTAGGAGGTATATCCAAAGTTACCAAGATGAGGAAGAGACAGTTGTTAAAAAAAAAGCTACAGTCTACCAGGAAGGTTAAGAAAAGCATGGTTATTTCTAAAGACTAGTTATAACAAAAGACAAAATATAATAAGTACCCTCAGGAGTATAAGGGAGGGTGGGAAGGAAAGATCATATCTAGATGGAGAAATCCACAAAGAAAGGAACATGAAAGACACTCGTCTTAAATGGTGTTAACAGACAAAAATCTGATGGAAAAGTGTCAGCATGTGCTTTTTTTTTTTTTTTTTGGCCATGCCACATGGCCTGTGGGATCAACCAGGGATCGAACCCATGCCCTATGCAGTGGAAGCACAGAGTCTTAACCACTGGACTGCCAGGGACCTTTTTTTTTTTTTTTTTTGGTCAGAGTGTTCTAAGCAAACAATGCAGACAAACCGAGGCCTCAGAAAGTGTGAGAGAATGGCAAGTGGTTCATTCTTAAACAAATAGTCACAGGCAATCAGACCAGAAAGGGAAGCTGGGGCCAAAATGTGCCTCGAATGCCGGACGAGGAAGCTATTTTTAATTCAGTGGTGTTGGGGAGCCACTGAAAGTTATGAACAGGGAAAGATATGAACAAGGCAGTGAAAAAAATTAAATCTGACAGCAGCGTGCAAGATGAACTGCTCTGACAAAGCTTCCTTTGTTCCTTAGCACAGTTGTGTGGTGATGGAGGCACCAAACTTTGGTGGTGAGAGGAACAGATCCTAGGAGCATAAAAAGCATGAAAGGAGGGGAACACAGACAGCCCTCTACCACTCAGCCTGGCTGCTCATTAGAGTAAATTTTGAGAAACATCAACACATCATGTTCTGCCATCATTTCGAGGACACTGTCTCTACCCTTCTTTTTTTAACATCTGCATCACTGACTGGGATAGCACAGGCAATGGAAGCCCATGGGCTGGGCACACTGGAAGATAAGAATAGAAATGACATTGAGTAAGTGGTGAAGTAATCAGAAAAAGAAAGGCAATGAATTTCAGTGAGGACAGTGCAAAGCAATCTATCCAGCCAAGAAAAATAAACTCCACAAATAAAAGATGATTAATGTACAAGTTATAAATAAACATAAGAAGAAAAGATCAAGGTCACAGGAGATAAAAATCTGACAGGCAGTCAGCGCCACATGAGTACAGTTTTGGAAAGCAAACATAATCTAAGGTGATATGAAATGGATTCTGGCACAGGTACAAGTGTGAAATCATCTTCTCATGACACTCAAAGGTGATCAGAAACTCTCAGGGCACTGCATCCAGCTTTGTACTTCTAAACTGAAAAGGAATGTTAAGGAAAAATAAAACTTGGAGGGGATTCAAGAGACTCAAAGATGATTAACAGGATGAAAAAATAAAACCTCTGAAGAAAGATGAAAGGAACTGGAACTATTTGCAGCCTTTAAAAGAAGAAGAGAAGTGACAAAAAATGATCTTACAGAGAAGATGGCAGCCAGCTGTTCTCAACCTGAAGACAAACTACACAGAAGCAGAAATGATGAGGAAAAGGTGATGACTTTCACAGGCACCACAGTGTCTAGACATGTAACTCACAGCTAATCAACGCTCTTCACACCTCTGAAATTCACTTATTCTTACTTATTCTTAAAAATGTTAAAGAAACACAAAATGTGTTTCTTTAACGTTTTTCTTCTGAGTGTTACAGAGCAACCCTTAACATGTTGGGCCATATGCTAAACAAAGAGACTTGGTCCTACAGTGTTTCATGTATAAGCAAGGAGCTATGTAAATGCTTCTCAATGATAAGGAATACAAACAGTTTGTTACAGCAAGTGGATTTTCGGTGAGATATAATAAAGAATTCCTTAAATGAGACATCAAGAATGTTGTGGAAACTCCTTTGGTGGAAGTCTTTTTAAAACAGCTCACTTTTTCTTTCTGGCTGACTAAAGTGTCACTTTCCTAAAGGTAGAGGATCTTTATATCCCTTCCAAAGTTATAAGATTCTATTTTTCAGTGCTTAAATTAATAAAATTTTCTTGCAAACATTATACCATTCTTATTTACATAGAACCTAGAAACTAAAAGCTAGGGAAAACAAGGGTATCAGAGAGCAAATTATCCCCCCAAATGGGAAACCAGAAACACAAGACCTAGTTATACATACAACAATAATCAGAAGCCCCTTCCAGCAACATACTAGTGAGATACAAGAATAAGGAAAAGTCTGGATCTTTGATAAAGGACACAGTTCAGGTTTCTAAGTACAAAAATCCAGAGAAAACTGTTGAAAAAAATCACAAATTGTCTTACATTGCACAATTACATACCAATAAAATTTAGTCCAATATCTCCTGGTAGAGAATGGATGTTATAAAGACTGTGACAAGTGGTATTTTCTCTATTTTTATCTGCTAAAATCACTTTTCTCCCGACTTCCATCTTTTCCCAACACCCCCAAAGGAATTGGCCCTGAAACCGTATGCTTTTTACCTCGCTCTCTTCCCCCTCTTTCATTTCTTACCCCCCGCTTTGTCTTCCCCTTGCCTAAGCCTTAAGCCTCCAGTGACAATCCTTAAGCCCCAGAGTCAATAAATTAGCAACATGGAACCAACCATTATCTTAGCACATCTCACTCTGGTTACCTTTCTCTTTCCTTATCCTCAAATCACCATCCACTCTTTGGCTTTTCCCTTAAGCCTCTTCTGTAGAAAAACACAATCCCTCTTTATTCTCCCTGAATCACGGCTACTTCAACACTACTGCATTTTTACTTCAAAGTCTCTCCAAACTTCAAAAAGATGTAGCATTCTTTAGGAGCACAGCCCCTCTGCTGGAATTCTGAAAGAACTGGGGACACAGCTGTAAAGCGTTTCCTCAGAGCCACAGTAACTGCAGTATTAAAATAAATAACACAACTACTCCACCTAGTGGACTCCAAATCTGCCGTGAAGTATGTTTCAACGTCTCTAAAATAGAGGTTTGGGTAATGAACCTCTACCACTCATTTTTCCTAATGCCAAATCATACAGCATTTGTACCCGACAAGAATTAAGAAAGAATCACTACGGGTTTTTTTTGGCTAGGATTTCTTTTTTTGCAGGTTATTAGTGGAAAGCCTTAAAGTTTTTAATTAAACACAACTATGGATGTTTGTCAGAACTATGCATTAAAAAAGAATAAACTTCACCTTCAAATAAATTGGGGGGAGGGAAGGGGTGGCACGACCCCTCTCACAAGAAGTCTTGCAAAACGAACTGATTGCCCTGCCTTCCAAAGACGCCAGCTATCCCTTGACCAGACACTGTTATCCCCACACAGCAAAAATTAATGCTTCAGTTGCCTGTGCTCTCACGGCCACCTATGGATATTCTTCCCATGTCTCCCATTAGAGTGAGGGTCTTAAAGGCAAGAGTCTACTCCTACCTCTTTTCAGTAACCTTGGCCATATATAAAACAATCTTTGCCTTTTCAAATACTGAATGTTTACCTCTAATTTCAAGCTAAACTCTTGTCAGGAAGTTATTCAAAGCTATAATGTACATCAACATAAATTCAAAGGTGGCTGAGAGTTCTCGATTACATGACAAAACCAAACTAGTCTTCTACCAGGGACTTTATAGAAACACGTGCTACCTAAGCTAGTTTGCATCTTCAAATGTTAATATTCCTTAAGTTTCTCTAGCCAGTGGAATTTTTTCCTTTAAAGCACTTGCTGCACAAAACCACAAGGTGGCAGAGTTCACGTTCAGATGGGGAAAGCTACTGTAGAAAGTAATGCATTCAAATACAGATCAATTTCGTTTGTCTTGGTGATGAACTGTCCTATGTGGTGAGAATTTATTGTTCAAAACCACAGCAGTTTAAGTACCATTAGTTACATTACTGAATTCCAACTACAGTTATTAATCTGATCAACATTGCCCAATTTCTTTAACTGTGACAAAGGTATAGTTTAAAACATAAATTAAAAATATGAATCTCAGCAAGATTTCTCCAACCACTTACTTGTATATACCAAAATAGAACTACACCCATAAGAAAAAATATTTTCAAGCCCCACTGACATATATCAACATTCATAAACATCCCTTCTACCTATGGCACCATGGGATATAAACAGTCACACAAACCATGGTTCTTACAGTTCTAAAGCTTGTAATTTATTATTTTTTTAAAGACACATAAGCAAAAAAGTTCATCAATAGTACCATAATGAGGGGCATCTACACTAAGGAGGCAGAGGGGATACCACATTCAAAGAGGGACAAGATACCCCTCTAGGCAGATAAGGAAAAATACTACCAAAATTTTAGGCTGGCAGGATTTCAGCTGGACTAAGGCAGTGAGCAGAACTTCAAGGATAGAGAAGGGAGGGTTTTCTGGAAGCAGCATAATGCAAACAGAGGTTAAAAGTTCAGAAAACTTGTTTGGGATATGAAAAAGAGAAAAACCAAGTCTGGCTGGGACAGAGAACTCCGATAAGCAAGTAATGTGGGATTCATCAGGAAAGATATGTTAAGCCCACATTACAGGACCCTGACCGTCGGTTCTAAGGTGCTGTTTCCACGGGCGTTTTAGCTGGCTACAATGAAATCAGTTTGACAGATGTCTGTTTAAGTGTCATTCCACACAGTCACCGCTGTAACGAAGAAATACATGCACACTAGCATCGCATCCCGCATGAAAAAAGAACAAACACAAGGAGAATAGCCTAACCTCACTGGTCAAAGTCAGTTCCTTAAGTGGGATCAGCACTGCTGAGTGTTCCTCTGCAGAGTGTACTTCAACTGTGTGGGTTTCCTGAACAACACTTAGCAAGTGAGCCAGAGCTGAGATTTTGCCAGGTGGGTGTAACGAAGGGCACTGGAACGAGGGAGCTGAGCTTCTGAGAGTGGTGGAGGTGACTTAAACTTGGCAGAGAAGCAAAGACAGAAGGGCGGTGAGAGAAAAAGAAGGTAAAGGGGGTAAGAGGGGGGAGGCTTCAACTAGTCCGGGACCAGGTACAGGTGACAGTGACACAGTTGGATGGAATGAAAGTTATGACCCAAGAGGAGTAAGCCCAACTTCAAGATTTCTGGGGCAGAAAGTCCAGAAGATAAGATCCACAGGGTGGCCGTGAGAGTAAGCGGCAGAAACTGCATGGAGGTAAAGGACACTGGAAATTGGAAGGTAAAAAGGTGCCAGATGAAACTCTTTATTGTAAGCTGTGAGTCTCAAAAAGTCAGCGGAATTCAAAGGATTCTGTTGGACCATCTATATATATGCCAAGGGCAGGGTGGTAAAGGCAACTGCAATCCGCCTTGTTAAGAATCACGGGGGAGGGACTTCCCTGGTGGTCCAGGGGTTGAGAGTCCGCCTTCCAATGCAGGGGATGTGGGTTTGATCCCTGGTTGGGGAACTAAGATCCCCCATGCCGCGGGGCAACTAAGCCTGCACGCCGCAACTACTGAGCCTGAGCACTTTAGAGCCCACACGCCACAACTAGAGAGCCCATGCGCCGCAACTACTGAGGCTGTGCGCTCTAAAGCCCGTGCACCACAACTAGAGAGAAGCCCGCATGCAGCAACATAGAGCCTGCGCTCCACAACAAAAGATCCCATGTGCCGCAACGAAGATCCCACTGCCGCAACTAAGACCCAACGCAGCCAAATAAATAAATAAATATTTAAAAAAAAGAATCATGGGGGAGGCTGTCAGAGCTGCAGAGAGCTGTGGAGACAGATGGCAGGAAACTCCAAGAAGAAGGGCCAAGGAGCAATCATCTGGAGTCCACGTCAAGGGGGCCCTACAAGTCACAAAATCAGTCACTTTTTGTTCTGGTTTTATTTGACCTTTCCACAGCAATCTGCACTGATAATCACATCTTCCTTCTTGAAATCCTCCCTTCTACTGGCTTCTACGACAGGTCATATTCTGAGTTTTCTTCTACTTCTCTGGCTCTTGCTCAGCAGGCTTGTTGGTTTTAACTCCCTTTTAGGCTACCTTCCCTTTCCACTCTACCCTCTCTCTGTGGGGAATATCTTCTGCATTCATGGTTTCATGATTTTAAAATATCTCCAGCCAGTCTGGTCTGAGTCCCAATGCTTACACAACATCTTCAAATAGATGTCTCAGAATCTCCTCATACTCAACGATGTCCTAAATCAACACCTCCAAATGTGATTCTCTTCCAGGGTTCCCTGTCTGAGGAACAGGCACCACCTTTCACAAAGGTGCTTTCACAGAGGAACTTGGACATCTCCTCAAAACCTCTTTCCTCCTCAACCTCACAACTGTCCAACTACCAAACAGTGCCCATTTTTATGTTCTATATCCACCTAGTTCTCTCTGTCCCCACAACGGCCATCTTTCAAAAGCTTCTATCATCTCTTACCTATATTCAAGTTCCTATACTCATGCCAATCTGTCTGTGCACTAGCCCCTGCCTCACCTTATTTCTTCCTAATTAGGTCTAAGTTCAGCTCAACTGCCCTTTGTCAAGGAACACCCCACTCCTCCAGACTAGATGAGGTCCTTCCTCTTATATGCTGAGGAGGGTAGAGTGGAGGACTGTGGGAGAGTAAAACAGCTAGAGACACAGTAGAACAGAACCACTGAAGCTGGCTACCATTAATTTAATAGTGGGTCCAATTTTCCCAGTTTATATAATGACTTAATTTAAACACTCGTTAGATATAAAAGAACCAAAGTTGGTTAATCAGGAACTCATTTCAGGACTTCCCTATTGCCTTAAGTGAACTCAAAACTTGAGAGACTAAACAGCTTACTTAGTTAACTTCTCAGTTGCTTTATAATCATTGCTGACTAGTAGCCATCATCATTCTCCTCAAAAGAATTAAACATATACAACAGGGGCTGGCACCACTGAGCTGCAACAACTTCCAACTGACCAAAGTCAGGGCAAAGTACCAGGGAAAAACCTTTGCAGGTAGGCACTTTCCAATCCATCTAGCAGGATATAATCTTCAATACTGTCATCACCAGCTCTTTAAAAACTAAGTATCAGGAAGGGGAACTACCTCTTCTTGTTTGATTATTCCTCTGTGCAAAATAGTAAGAAAAAGATACACCCAACAGATAAAAAACAAATAAGCAAAACAAACAAAAAACAAAAAACTAGAGTGAAGTGGAATCATGAGAAGAAAAAAATTGTACCTGTAAAGAAGCCACCTAGAGGAGGCAAGGAGCTTTATATGAACTTCTTCGAATTCTTCACTAAGTCAAATCACATCACGGTCCCAACTCCTTGACTTCTAAGTTTGACCATGCAATTGGCTAAGGCTCCTTATCAATGCCAAGACTGGTTCTTCCCATACTGCGCCATTTAACAGTAATTCAGTCCACAAATATTTATTCTCCACATACTAGATCCCAGGTACTATGCAAAGTGCAGCAGAATCAAAGATGTCTAAGACTAGGGCCACCTATAATATAATGCAACAAACGCTATTGTGTTTGTATTGATAAGCTATGTATTCACACAGGAAGTAGTGAATAATGCTTTAGGGGAGGTTGGTCCATGGACTGGCAGCCAATCCACACACTTATGACAGGGTATACATCAGCTATGTCCCTAAACCAAATATATTTAGCTCAGATGACATTTTCTTCTTACCAAGACTTTCTCAATGAAGGAAGTAAGGTATAGATTTATATTCTGGTACAAGTTCCTTATCTTGTTACAGACTAGCACTCTGGCAGCATTGAGATAGAGGAAATGAAGAAGAAGAAGAAGAGAATGACAAATCAGGTGACACTTAAGACAGGTCTTGGGACTTCCCTGGTGGTCCAGTGGGTAAGACTCTGCATTCCCAATGCTGGGGGCCTGGGTTCAATCCCTGGTCGGGGAACTAGATTCCCGCATGCATGCGGCAAGTAAGAAGTCCGCATGCCGGGACTAAGATCCAACGCAGCCAAAATAAATAAATAAATACATGTTAAAAACAAAACAAAACAAAACAGGTCTTACAAGCTAAATAAGATTCTG
Organism: Mesoplodon bidens; assembly: GCF_964165515.1. NCBI lineage: Eukaryota > Metazoa > Chordata > Mammalia > Artiodactyla > Ziphiidae > Mesoplodon > Mesoplodon bidens. Next base: position 21,659,852 of record NC_138174.1, on the reverse strand, counting down.
CCGGGAGATAAAGAGGAAAAGGCATTCTAGTATACCCTACTCCTGGTGGCCTAGACTCTTACCCTAGATTATTACATTTGTTAGCCAAGGATGCTCTTAAAATTCTATTAAATCCATCGAGTCCATGTTGACTGCTGACTGGCTGGACCCAGGTTTACTTGCTTAAGAATTAAATTCCTCTGATTGTCCTTCACCCTCATCCAACTCTTTACACAGTATTAATAATGGATAGTTACATACACATTTACTGAATTCTATTTGTTCTCGGTTGGTTCTAAATCTTTATGTTTATGCTGGTTTTCCTCAGAATTACCTTTCAAGCTTTAAAGGGCAGTAACTAACTCTCTCACATAACAGTGCAACATTTCACACAGCTCTTCATATACACACATACAGGGGCTTTAAGCTGAAAACTTTAAGTTGAACGGAGTACAACTTTTACCTGCTGGTTAAAAGTTTTTCAGTATCTTTCTCGGCCTCTGAAGGTAACTCTTCCTATCTGAGGCTCTCCTCATTTTTCAATTCCAGAAAAACAGCTATTGACTTAAAAGCGCTGCTGACCATCCTAATAGCTCTGACTTGGTCTTGTTTCAGGATGAGGTATCCTGGTCCTATCCTGAGACAACAGCTTCCTCATGGGATTTTTCATTGGTCGATTCTAGCTAGACATCTATTAAGCTTTCTTCCCTTATAAGTATAAAGCTACAAGTCACAAGGTAAGACTCAAATTTCTTCGACTTTAATTACAGGAAAACATTTCTCGTCTTTTTATGGATAAGGACAGGCACGTGTGTATCTTGCCACTTGTACTCCCTCTGCCTAGCACACTCCAATCATTCAACAACTTTTTTAAAGTAATCAAAACAATAAACATAACAAAGTATTATACATTTTTTTTTAAATAGCACCCACCCATCACTGCCTCAGTATTGAATATTTAACAGAGGGGGCATGTAGTGGCTCCCCTCAAAGAGCAAGGTCCCATTATGACATCAGTTATTTATGAAGAGTTCCTATTAGGTCTACCAAAAGCTACATTCAAATAGCCTCATATAGGGCTTCCCTGGTGGCACAGTGGTTGAGAGTCCACCTGCCGATGCAGGGGACACGGGTTCGTGCCCCAGTCCGGGAAGATCCCACATGCCGCAGAGCGGCTGGGCCCGTGAAGCCACGGCCGCTGAGCCTGCGCATCCGGAGCCTGCGCTCCACAACGGGAGAGGCCACAGCAGTGAGAGGCCCACGTACCGCAAAAACAAACAAACAAACAAACAACAAAAACAACCCAATCCAAAAATGGGGAGAAGACCTAAATAGACATTTCTCCAAAGAAGACATACGGATGGCCAAGAAGCACATGAAAAGTTGCTCGACATCTCTAATTATTAGAGAAATGCAAATCAAAACTACAATGAGGTATCACCTCACACCAGTTAGAATGGGCATCATCAGAAAATCCACAAACAACAAATGCTGGAGAGGGTGTGGAGAAAAGGGAACCCTCTTGCATTGTTGGTGGGGATGTAAATTGATATAGCCACTATGGAGAACAGTATGGAGGGTCCTTAAAACACTAAAAATAGAATTACCATATGATCCAGCAATCCCACTACTGGGCATATACCCAGAGAAAACCATAATTCAAAAAGACACATGCACCCCAATGTTTATTGCAGCACCATTTACAATAGCCAGGTCACAGAAGCAACCTAAATGCCCATCAACAGACGAATGGATAAAGAAGATGTGGTACATATATACAATGGAATATTACTCAGCCATAAAAAGGAATGAAATTGGGTCATTTGCTGAGACATGGATGGATCTAGAGACTGTCATACAGAGTGAAATCAGTCAGAAAGAGAAAAACAAATACTGTATGTTAACGCATGTATGTGGAACCTAGGAAAGTGGTACAGATGAACCGGTTTGCTGGGCAGAAGTTGAGACACAGATGTAGAGAACAAACGTATAGCCACCAGGGGGGAAAGCCACGGGGGGGTGGGGGGGCGGGGTGTGATGAATTGGGTGATTGGGATTGACATGTATACACTGATGTGTATAAAATTGATGACTAATAAGAACCGAACCTGCTGTATAAAAAAATAAATAAAATAAAATTCATTGAGGACTAATAAGAACCTGCTGTATAAAAAATAAATTAAAATTTTTTAAAATAAAATAAAATAAAATTCAAAAATTTAAATAAATAAATAAATAAATAACAAAAGAGCAAATTTCCTTTTTCAAATTGTTCCTTAGGGCCAGAACGGTCATTATTTTCAAGTACTCAGCCTTGCCACAGTAAAACAAAATTGTTTCACTAGTTCTTAACTCTTTACTCACTTTCTTCTTTCTTCCCTCCATCTTGCAATCTCCTCTGGAGTGTCTAACTTGATTTTCTTCATACCAGGAGCATGCGTCTAAGGGGAAAATGTCTGCTGAACATCAAGAAGCGTATTGTATGCTTTTGACTAAATCTCAAGTATTATGGGGGATAATGGAGACTGTGTGCCCAAAAGTAAATTTACTAGCAGAGACAATTTTAAAACTAAGTAAGCAGGTTTTATCTATCCTTATTACGACTTTTCCTTTAAAGGAAAAAGAATTTTTCTCATCTTTAGATTAGTACTACTGATAAGAAAAAAGTCATAATATCATTTTGGTTACAAAGTGAATGTCACCCAATACTTGATTGATATTAAATACCCAGATGAATTACCTACCAACCAAAGTTAAGAAAGTTAGCTAGAGAAATAATGAATATACGAAACAATTTGAAACAGCATGGTATAGTAAAACAGAATTTGCCATCATGAAATTCAAGTGCAGGGGTCAGTCCTGAGACCCTGGGCAAATCATTTTACCAATCTGTTAAATAGGGCCAAGATTTATTTACTTTACACAGTGGCTTATGAGGATAAAATTGAATAGTAGATGTAAAAATGCCTTACAAAGTACAGTGTTCTATGAATGTTACTCATTAGTAGGCTATGTAAATAGAGAGCTATGAAGATAATAAATCAATGAAATACAAAGAGCATGTAACAAACAAACAAAAAAAGAACTTACATTTCTCCAATGGAATTGGACAATCTTCTCATGTGCACTAAAAGAGCAATCTACCTCAGGACACTGTAAGAATTTTTAAGAAAGGCTACTCAATGTTTTCCATAAAAAATTTACCTTACTACTATATATACAGACATATTCTGGTCATATTACATAGTATCCCATCTATGTGGTGTTACCACTGAATACCTAAAACAAAAATCATTCCAAAACAGAGCTGCACTCTCTAAGTATATAGTACAGTAATGCATATCATTTACTTCTCCACTTGAGTGAATGCAAGACATCAGCAATGTTGTAAAATGTTCTTAATTCCTAAAATTAAGGGGCACGCCTACAAACTGAAAGAGAACCTTTCCAAACTAAGAACTTACTTTTTAACTTTTTTACTTCTCAAATATCCTAGTTAAAAGTACTTAATAAGGTCTAAACCATCCGTAGAGGGTGCTGGGCCAAGGCAAATTACACTGTGTGGTTAAATAGTCAAGGGCAGCCTTAAAGGAGAAAGAACTCACAAAGGCGCACGGAGCAACCGGAGGGGAGGCCCAGCCTCTCACAGAGGAGAGGAGGCGCATACATACAAAAACAGCTGCCAGACCTCCCTTCTCTTTTACTGCCATCTCACACTTCCTGAAGCAGCGGGCTTCCCACCCTCAAACTGCAAATCCCAGGGTCACTGTCCCAATTTGGCAAGTCATCAAACAACATTTCTATGAAAACTATAAACTTTTAAGGGAAGGAAGCTCAGAATTTCTACCAAATACACCCATTTTGCTAAATAAATATCAGGACAACTAAGAAAACCTACCTTCATATGTTCGGACATGTGTTTATCATACTTCTCTTGATTTTTAAAACCACGATCACAGGTATCACAAAAATAGTGAAAAACTGGTTCCTTTCTTTTCTGCAAACAAAAATGAAGAGGCGTTAGGCTTTTGGTGAGAACTCTAATCATCAGTAAAAATATAGTACATATTTTGATTTTTCACACAACCCTTACAGGTGGCAAAAACTTCTGAATACATTTCTAATGAAGGGATGATTCTGTTTTTATTTTTAACAAATACATTAGGAAAAGCCAGGCTTGTTAAAAAATTTTAAATCTGAGTAAAGCTAATATAAATTGTGAGTAGATTTCAAATTGGTAATCTAATTAAAACTTAATAGAGCATATGTCAAAATGACCTAAAAATAAATATTCAGGGTAAAAACGGTATTTCTTCTTTTAGGAAAAACAAGTGTGTGCGTGTGTGTGTGTATATTTTAACTACAGAATGAGAAAAAAAGAACTATTTAGGTAAATATTAGTTCTTTTTAATTCCCAATTTACTATTTTTATGTTTAAACATAAAACAAAAATGATTATTACAATGATAGGCTATATAGGGCCCCAATTGTTCAATGTTGAGATTATGTTAATAAACATACTTTCACAATATTTTGTTAATATTAGTTACATAGTTTTGATGCCAAAATGAAGGGTACTAATCTCATGCTGTAGATTTTACTCAATTTATTCTAAACTAATAAAATTATTTACACATCTTAAAAGTTGAAAGACCAGATTATAAGCTACATCAGAATAAAAGAAGCCTATTTTAAGACTCAGTTTCTGAACAAAACGAAGGGTTGTTCCTCATTAAAAAAAACAAAAACTTTTAATTTCATCCTTCTCCTACCAATATGCTAGTAAAATAAATAAATTAAATACATAATATGTATTATGTATAACATATATATTATACTTTTGTTTACTTCATTGAAGTTTAATAACATTTACATTTATCTGTAATCATAATTCCCCATTATATTTACTCCTGATACTATACTGAAATGGATTAAATGTTTTCTTTTTCTACAATTTCTCCGTTTATTTCTCAAAAAGATTTTGCTTGAAGATTTTACTTACAGCCAAGACCCTTAAAGATCCTTTTATGCAAGGCTCTGCTGTGTCAATAATGAATGCAAAACACTGAGACAGTTATGATTGAAACACAAGGTATGAAAGTGACATAGGGACCAAAGTGTCACATTCAAGAACATCTTAAAAAATACCCTTTTTTTCTGTTTTCTCCTGGGAGAGACGTTGAAGTCATTGACCTTTGCATCATGTTTTTGTGGAAGATAAGAATGTTTAACTGAAAAACAAAAAGAGATCCAGAAATGTTTACAACTATACAATTATTTAAAATTTTGCTACAGAATGTCATAAATACTTGTGTAAAAACAGTGGTAAACTACTTCTAGGCAGAACAGTAATTCAAACAAATTAACAAAGATTAAGACTAGTTTACCAAATAAACATTTTTCAAATTAATACATATTGGTAAGATTACATGTCCATAGACGCTTTGGATGTCTAAGTAAAGGAGTGGACAAGCTAACCTGGTAAAATTCCTTGTAGTTATTTCAGACATTAGAAATGTAAACCAGGGACTTCCCTGGTGGTCTAGTAGTTGACTCTGGGCTCCCAATGCAGGGGGCCCGGGTTCAATCCCTGGTCACGGAACTAGATCCCGCGTGCCGCAACTAAGAAGAGCCCACATGCTGCAACTAAAGATCCCACATGCCGCAATGAAGATCCCACGTGCCGCAACTAAGGCCCAGCGCAGCCAAAAAAAAAAAAAATTTTTTTTAAAGAAAAAAGAAATGTAAACCATAAAATCCCTAATGGAGCTCTTTCAGTATCAATTTTACACCAGGAAAACAGACCCTTGTGAAATACATTTCTTCTCAAATATTTTTCCTTTCTTATTGCCATGACCCAACTCTGAAACCTTGATCTTTCACCCAGATCACTGTGACAGCCTTCCAGACTGGCTTCCAGTTCCTAAGCCCTTTCTTCCAACAGACCCTGCACACTGACACCACAAAAATAATCGTCCAGTCATCACAACCCTGCTCAAGACCCTGGAAGCAAGTAGCTTCCTAGAGTCCTCCGATGAGATCCCACTTTATTTTTTCACCCTGCCCTTCCTTGTACCTTCCACATACAATGCTTCAGTCACACCAGAACACTGCAACCTTCAGAACTCACCTTGCACTGACACCTCTTTGCTTCCACCTAAAAAGTATCTCTTCCAGAATATTAAACATCTCCCAATACACTTCTTCCAAAAGTTTCCCCAACTTTCTCCATACTCTGAAATCTCCTTTTATATGCCTCTATCACCAGTCACACTGCACTGTGATTTATATTTATGAGCCCATCTCACCTCGCTTGGCACTGTCTTAGGCACATTCATATCCCCAGCATTAGGCACACAGTAACACTGATTTGGATTCAACTTAATGTAAATTGAATTGTTCTAAGCGAACAATTTCATGGTTTTAAATATGATCTCTATGCCAATGACACCCCGATTTACAGCTCTAGCCACAAACCTCCCCTGAAAGTACAAACTAATAGCTAACAGCCAGTTCAGTATCTCTACTTGACACAAATCATATTCCAAACTCAACTCCTGGTCTCCTTTCCAAATCTACTCCCTCCACATCCTTCCACTTGCTTGGCAAAAAACTTTTAAGTTATTCTCGTCTCCTCTTTACATCCCATCCCACATCCAATTCCTCAAAAAATTATGCTGGCCCTACCCTACCTTCAAGATATATCTAGAATCCAACTACTTCTCACCACCTCCTGAGCTCCACCTTGGTCCAAGTCCCCAGTATCTCTCACCAGGTTAACCGCAATACCTTCTTAACTCATCTCCCTTTCCGTCATTTCCAATCAGTAGCCATATTAACCCTTTGAAAACATAAATCAAAGCATGCCACTCCCTTGCACTAAACATATCGTAACAGTAGAAGTCCCACGATCTACAAGGCCCTCTTCCTCTATTGCCTACAACTCCACCCCAGGCTCAGTTCTTTCTTGCCTCACTGGGTTCCATTCTGATCTATAGCTTCTGCCTCCAGGCCTTTGCACTTGCAGGTCCCTCTGCCTGTAACGCTATCCCCCAGATACATGCACTGTTCTGATCCCTCACCTCCCTGAAGTCTTTGCTCCAATGTCACCTTACTTACGACTCACACTGACATTTAAAACTGCACTGCCTGTCACTCTGCTCTCTCTCCATAGCACTCACTGCCTTCTAATACACACTGCTTTCTTTTGTTTATTGTCTGTCTTCCTACACCAGGAGATTTAAGCTCAAAATAAGGATATTTGTATGTTTTGTTCACTGCTTTATCTCCCCTTCCTAGTTCATAGTTGGAATTCAATAAATAATTGTTAAACTGAATGAACAGGCAGGAAAAACATAACTGTGGAACAAACTGTGAGACATTAATGACCAGACTCCAAGAGTGCAAGGCAGTATCAGAAGGGGAGAGAGCAACAGGGGTGGAAAAGGAGAGGGGAGAAGGGAAAAGGAAAGGGAAGAGGTGGTACAGAGAGAAGTAACAACCTACCCGGAGTGTTGTGGGGCTGCCGATGCCAAGGAAAAACACCAGGAGGCTGTGTCCAGTACCATGATGTTGAAGCCTGGAAATTCCAGGAAGGCTGGCCATTGAGTTGACGCTGAGAATCAAGGGGGGACTGGGCGTCGAAAGGGGGCTGTGCCCCGGGAAGAATCTGGGCGTCAAAGGGGGGAGGCGCCTCGGGGAGGCTCTGGGCCTCCGCGGGGGGCTGCGCCTCTGAGGAATGTTCGGACCCTGCTGCGGGAAGCGACGAAGGCGGTGGTGGCGGCGCCGGCAGCATCGCCCAGAACATCCAGTTGTCCGGCAGCGAGGCACCGTCGCTCAGAGGCTCCAAAGTGGGGGTCACCTCGGGAGCTGAAAACCACCCCGTGCGAGTCACGCAACCACTTGCCGGCTCACCCATGCCATCCGCCTAGTAGGGAAGCCAGCGTGCGAAAGTGGAACAAGCCTTAGGCGTCACTTCCGTTATCGCTAATGATACAGGTCAGCCAATCACAGGCTGCTACGTCATTGGTCGGGGCCGGAAAAGCTTCCCTCATTTTCGGCGTATGGCGGGCTGACTCGCGGGGAGGTTTGACTAGGCGTGGATACACCTGTGTGCGGGACCAGTGTCTGCCACTGCGGATGGCGAGGGATCTTATCGGGCCGGCACTGCCGCCCGGCTTCAAGGCCAGCGGGTCAGCGGAGGACGAGGAGCGGGACCCCAGCCCCGGTAAGCGGCGGCGTCCCCTGCCCGCCAGGCCCTCCCACCCCGTCTCTGGCCCGGCCCAGTTCTCGGAGTAGTGGTCCCGAGGCCCGGGAGGGCGGAGGAGTGGCGAGTGGGCGCGGCCCCACCCGAGCTAACTTTCCTTCCCAAGCGTGGCCGTGGGGGCTGTAGAAACGAGCTTTGGCCTAGTAATCATTATCACCAAGAAGTATTCGCATTTAGTTCTCCATGGGCTGGACGCTGTGCTAAACGATCGATGCACATTCAGTGATTTAATACTCTTGGCCACTGTATAAGGTAAAGATTATTATTTCGTGTTGCAAATGGGGACACTGAGGCCCAGGCTGTTGCGCATACCACACAGTTAGTTAAGTGGTGGAGCCCGACTTAGAGCGAAGCCTGTACTCCGAACCTCTGTGCTTTCTTGACTTCTAACGTGCAATGAATGCCCTTGGCTCTTGCAGAAGATGCTCTGCGCCCTAGCCCCCGACCTGCCTTCCTAGCCTCTCGTCCTGTCCTGACACACGGCTCAGAGCTCAAACCAATCCGAGTTTCTGCGCAGTTCTTCAATTCTCTAGGCTCCTTTGGCCCTCGCCCTCCTCTTCTTGACATACCTGACAAACTCCCACCTCATCCTTCAAGCCCTAACTTCAGTGTCACCTCAGTGAAGGCTTTCCAAACTCTCCCAAGCATTGTCACGCCCTCCTCTTTACCCACGGGTTTTTTGCCTACTTAATTACGTCACGTATTTAATACACTGTTTTCGAATAACTTGCTGACATATCTGTCTCCACCATTGCACTATAGTCTTCTAGCCTTAACACATAGCAGGCACCTCGTATTTGCCAAATTCTTCTCAGACTCCTCCGTGATGAGTACCCATCTGCTTTCATGTTGGTACTAATTTGTAGCCTGGGACTGACTGAAGTTGGCAAAGAGCAAAGCTGGAAGAATAACTCTTCCATTTCTGAATCTAATTTGCATTCTTTGACTACCCAGAGGCCGTGTTTCCACCTAGAGGTTTCTTTCCAGGTCTTGTTTCTGCTATAGCTGTTGAAAAGTTAGGCTCTTATTTTAGCAAGGAAGGATCCATTCAACTAAGGTTGAAGAAAAGTGGGGTTAACCAAACTTTTTATTTAGCACACAGGTCTGAGATGGACCAATTTAATTTTATTTGAATACTCTGGAAAATTGAGTGCTGGGAAGTGTCCCCTGAGATCATGTTAAAAACACGGGGGTGCAGATGTTTTCTCAAGACCAGTCTGCATACTCCAGACACTGCTTTGTGTAAGCTGAGTGGAGCCTGGGCTCTTTTGACTCTGACTTTATTCTCATCTGCGGCAACCTTCACGCCACTCATCCCAGCCACATTCGCAGTCACACACTGGATCCTATTCCACCTCTGAAAACTTTTTTTTTTTTTTTTTTTTGGCCGTACTGTGCAGCTTATAGGATCTTAGTCCCCTGACCAGGGATTGAATCCGGGCCCTTGGCAGTGAGATCATGGAGTCCTAACCACTGGACCGCCAGGGAATTCCCCCATCTCTGAAAATTTAAATTCAGATCTTATTCTCAGCCAGAACCCCTTATTCATCCAGCATTCTTCCTCAGTTACTCTCATTACAAGTTTTTTATTTTTTAGTTTTGTTTTTAGTCCCATTGAGCCATGTGATCTCTGCCTCAGTCCGTTTTGGCCTCAAATTTCCTTTAATTACTTCTGTCCCTGCTCAGCTTAGCCTCCATGGTCCGTCCATTCATGCCTTCTCTTGCCAGTGTTTTCAGCCGCCTTATCCCATTTAGTATTCTGTTAAACCCGTCTAGCAAAAACTCAGCCCTGGACCAGTACAGTCGTTCACCCCTGATGAGCCCACACCCAGGCTTCCAAGAATCCTCACCCCTCCACAGGCTAAATGCTGCTAAACACTATAGTCTCCTCCCTGGCTGGGTCCACAGTTCTGCCCAGCCATCCTCAGACGTTTCCCCACGCAGGTCTCCTCCCCCATGATCAACCATGGCTTTTTAAAACCTTCTCTTTCTTCTTTACACTCTCTCTCCATCTACTTCACAGAAAAAGTAGATGCCATCCTAAGAGAACTTCCTCATTTTTCTGGCACAGTACCTAAAAACTTTCCCAAACCTCTGCCCAACTCTTTCGTCTTCCCTTTGATTATAATGCAAGAGGGGAACTACCTCCTTCCAAGGCTAATCCTTCCATTTTCACTCGGAACTCCTGCCCTCACTTGTCCTGGGGGCTCCTTGCCCTTAGCATTTAACCAGAACATTCACATCGTTCCCATCTTCATGAAGACTACTCCACATCCCCCGGTAGCCACTCCTCTTTCTCTCTGACCAACTCTGGATCCTCCCTGTTTTCTCCTTAACCCACTGCATTCTGGCTCCTGTTCTTGCCAATCCACGGAGACCACTCTCACCAATTTCACTGTGGAAATAAATGAAGACCACCCACCAATCGTCTCGGCACCTTTTTGCTAAATTCAAGGCACCCTTTTCAGTCCTGACCTTGTTTGACCTCACAGCCACATTTCCCCCTGATGATCCCTCCTCTCTTCTCTTGGTTCCAGCCACTCTGAACACATTTCTAGATGTGCCAGGCCCTTAGGCTTTCAGTTCTTTGCAGATGCTTTTCCCTCTGCCTGGACCACTCTTCCTCCAATCCACACTCCCTTTGCCCAGCTAACTCAGTCTCATCTTTTAGCCTCAGCCCAACCATCACGGTTTTTTTTTTTTTAAGTTATTTTTGGCTGTGGTGGGTCCTCGTTGCTGAGCGGGGGGGGCTACTGTTCGTTGCGGTGTGTGGGCTTCTCATTGCAGTGGCTTCTCTTGTTGCGGATCACGGTCTCTAGGCGCACGGGTTTCAGTAGTTGTGGCACACGGGTTTAGTATTTGCGGCACACGGGCTCTAGAGCACAGGCTCAGTAGTTGTGGCACACAGGCTCTAGAGCGCAGGCTCAGTAGTTGTGGTGCACGGGCTTAGTTGCTGCGCGGCATGTGGGATCTTCCCGGACCGGGGCTCGAACCCTTGTCCCCTGCATTGGCAGGCAGATTCTTAACCACTGCACCACTGACATCACTACCTACTCCCATCAAAAGACAGTCGGGGCTTCCCTGGTGGCGCAGTGGTTGAGAGTCCACCTGCCAATGCAGGGGACACGGGTTCGTGCCCCGGTCCGGGAAGATCCCACATGCCGCGGAGCAGCTGGGCCCGTGAGCCATGGCCGCTGAGCCTGCGCGTCCGGAGCCTGTGCTCCGCAACGGGAGAGGCCACAACGGTAAGAGGCCCGCGTACCGCAAAAAAAAAAAAAAAAAAAAAAAAAGACAGTTGGATTCTCCTTATTGACATTTCCATGACTTAATCCTGTCACAGGATCAGCAAGCTTTTCCTGAACCAGATAGTAAATATTTTAGACTTTGCCAGTCAACAGGCAAAATCAAGATTATTATAAAAATATGTATATAACAAGAAAGCAAAACAAATTTCCACAAATCTTTATTGCTGAAATTCAAAATATAATATAACAGTATAATTTTTATTGTAGTTTAAGTCTACTAATGAGAAGAATGGATTTGCTTTGGAGGGAATAACGTTTTGTTTAATTGGGATTCAGAGTCAGTGTTTCCTATTATAATCGATTGCTGATCTATAATAAGATTTAATGTGCTTTATACTGAGTACTTCTTTTTGTATGCATAATTCTGTGTGATAGATATTACAAGGGAAACATAATGACATAATCTCTATTTTCATGGAAGTCGTAATCTACTTGTAAAATTACCATTGCAGTAGAAGAGCTACCTTAATGACGCGCATCACTGCTTTAGGAAGGAGATGGAATAGTTCATTACAAATGCCTAAAACAATTTTTTGAGACATTTTATATAGTTCTGAAGAGTGATACCTATAAAAAAAAGTGAAGCTAGGGGGCTTCCCTGTGGGTGCAGTGGTTGAGGGTCCGCCTGCCAGTGCAGGGGACATGGGTTCAAACCCTGGTCCGGGAAGATCCCACGTGCCGCGGAGCAACTAAGCCCGTGCGCCACAACGACTGAGCCTTTTCTCTAGAGCCCGTGAGCCACAACTACTGAGCCCATGTGCCACAACTACTTAAGCCCGCACGCCTAGAGTCCGTAGTCCACAACAAGAGAAGCCACTGCAACGAGGAGTAGCCCCCGCTCGCCACAACTAGAGAAAAGCCCGCGCGCAGCAACAAAGACCCAACGCAGCAAAAAAAAAAAAAAAAAAAGAAAGGAGCTAAAAAGGAAAAAAATCTTCTCTCTTTAATACTTAGGAGCAAGAGGAAGATGGAAAGAGCCAAGAGTGAAATGTAATCCCCTAGTCTCTTTCATGTTAAACTATATCCGCCTAGAATTTTGAAGAAAGGGATATTTATGGAAGGTTATATGCTCCCTTGCTATATTCTAAAATGTGCTTTCTCTAGGAATTAGTAGTACATACAAAGATAAACCAAAAATCAGTAAAGGCATTATTCATTACAGTCAGAAGTCAGATATAATCTCCACTTATAGTTGGGGAACATTTACAAACGAAGACATAACTGTTCTTCAGTCTTAAACAGCAGTTGGAGATATGAATTTTATCTTTTAATTCTTATTGTTTTCCTCTTTTTGCTCATTGATTGTTCTTTTCTAGGCATGCCGTATTACCAGTTTAGCTTTTTTTTAAATATATAAATTTATTTATTTTTGTCTACATCGGGTCTTCGTCGCTGGGCGTGGGCTTTCTCTAGTGTGGCAAGCGGGGGCTCCTCTTCATTGTGGTGCACAGGCCTCTCATTGCTGTGGCCTCTCTTGTTGAGGAGCACGGGCTCTAGGCATGTGGGCTCCAGAGCGCAGGTTCAGTAGTTGTGGCGCACGGGCTTAGTTGCTCCGCGGCATGTGGGATCTTCCCGGACCAGGGCTTGAACCCGTGTCCCCTGCATTGGCAGGCAGGTTCTTAACCACTGCGCCACCAGGGACGCCCCAGTTTAGCATTTATTTTCTATAATTCCTTCCTTTATTTAATGATACATGGGAGAATGTAGAAAAAAATGGATCCAATTTTTTAAGATAAAAGTTTGGATTTTTTTTTTTTTTTTTTTGCTGTACGCGGGCCTCTCACCCCTGTGGCCTCTCCCGCTGCGGAGCACAGGCTCCAGACGCGCAGGCCCAGCGGCCACGGCCCACGGGCCCAGCCACTCCACGGCACGCAGGATCCTCCCGGATCGGGGCACGAACCCGTATCCCCTGCATCAGCAGGCGGACCCTCAACCACTGCGCCACCAGGGAAGCCCTAGTTTGGATTTTTTAAGTCAACTTGTTGTGTATTGAGCACTTGTTCTATGGTAATACAACAAGGAGCAATAGGAAAAAAATTTCAGAAATAGACCTGTGGTTCCAACACTGAGCCTGCTTTCTCCCCTGAGTTTTATATTAATATACCCAAGTACCACTGATCATACCACTGAAATTTCTAATGGGCATGTTAAACTGAAGATGTGAAAAACAAGCTCTGAGCTCTTCCCCCAAACATGCTTCCCTCCTAGTCTTCTCCATATTAGAGAATAGCACTACCATCCTCCTGGCTGGCTAATCAGGCCAGAAACCTACGACATCCTCAGTTCCTTTTTGGCTGGCTCTCACTTCTCACATCCAAACCATTAGCAAATCCTGCTTCTTCAAAGCAGTTGCAAATCAAACCATCTCATATCAGCTTTCTAACTCATCTCCCCTACTCCTGATTCCCTATTGTCCACAAGCTGAGTTTTTTGTTTTTGTTTTAATAAAAAAGCTAACTCAGATTATATCTCTCCAGACTCAAAACCTTGCAGTGACTGCCTGTTATAACTAAAATCCAAATTCAATTACCACAGCCTATGCTCACATTTATGGAGTGCCTACTGTATGCCAGCTACAGTGTTATATGCTTTGCAGGTATAATATGTATTCTTCACAACAGCCCTATGAGACTGGAACTACTGTTAACCTCACTTTACAGATTAAGAGAATAACACAGGAAGGTTAAATAATATCCAGATCACACAGCTAGGAAGTGGCTGAGCTGGAACTCACAGCTAGAGTCTGGCCCCAAAGCGTATAGTGTGGCCCCTTTGAACCATCCGATTTTGTCTTGTCACTTTGCTTACTTTGCTCTAGCCACACAGGCCTTTTTATCCCTCAAGCACATCAAGCTTGTTCTCTCCATAGGACTTTCACACTAGTGATTCCTCCATCTAGAATGTTCTTCCCTCAGATTGTTGCATGACCACTGTCATCGTTTAAGTCTCCCTACAAATGTCTTCTCAGGGGAACCCTCCCTGACCTCTGTCTTTAAAATTACCGTCCCACGTATTCACAGTCACCTTTTTTTATTTGTTTCTTTTGTAAGTTGTTTCTCTAGAAGTACTCAATAAATATTTGTTGAATGGATGGATGTTGACTTTGTTGAATGTTGTTTAATATAACGGTTAAGAGGTTCATATCCTACCTGCACTATTTAGTTGTGTAAAATTGGGCAAGTTACTGTCTCTCTGCCTCAGTTTCCCCATCTGTAAGCTAGAAGTAATACTGCTTTCCTAATAAGATGGTTGTCAGAATTAAATAGGGGAATGCATGTAAATCTCTTAAGTTTTTGTTGTTATTAATACTGAAGGAATAGCATACCTGGAAGCTCTTTGGAAAATCATATTTCCAGGCCCTCCTCCAGGCCAACTAAGTCAGAATCTCTGGGGCAAGGGCACAGGAATCTCTTTTTTAAAAATATTTTGGCAAGTCTGATAATCACCCAGGCTTGGGAACTATGTCAGTAGAGTTTTAGCATCACTGCTGAGGATCGACGTAGACAGTTGTGTCTGTGTGACATCATACAATGACATCGTGCAATAATGTATAATTTTGCTAAGCCATGGAGTGAGAGCAGTTCACTATGGTGAGTGAGCACAGAGCACCCTTACCTCTTCCTTGGCATCTGCATCCCAGTGTGACCTCATTCTCTTCTCTGAATCTCTACTAGTAAGCAGGAGAATTTAGAGTGCCTCTACTTTTGTTTCTGCTTGGAAAATCATCTCGAACAGAAAGCTAACTGAGAAGTATGGTAATACCAATAAAGATATTTTTAAGTGGTGATTCTTAGTCAGAAACCAGAATGGATAATTTTGATTTTTACCATGTTAGACTGTGGAATGGCAAATTTGTTATTTGGTTAGCTCCGTGATATAAATATTGTCTACCATACACTGTCCGTAAGGAAAAAACAAAATCATGAAACCATTTTGGCAGTTGCACCAACCAAAATTGCAACCAATGCAAAAATTGCAAGATGTCAGGGAAATTATGTGCTATTGCTACATTTATAAGTTTGGCTATTAAAGCTTTTGTGAATCTCATAGGTAACACTGTGTAAGACATGATTTCTGCTTTCCTGGAGTTGGAAAGACAAGCCCACTGTACACAACAGGAGCAAATGAGATTCAAGTCCATAATAAATGATAGCCAGCCAGTGCTGAGAATTTCAGAACAGAAAGTGTGAAATGTCAGCTAGGGAGTTCATTGAAACAGTTGTGGCTACTTATGACATACACAAGACATCTTCTTTAGTTGCAGGACCAGCTCTGCCCCCTAATTATAAAAGCAGTAGTTCAAAGTCATCAGACAGCGACGAGGACAGTAGTTCTTTGTCTGAAGAAGGAAATGAAGAATCTGAAGAAGATGACACTGGTCCAACTGCAAGGTGAGTCACTTATTACATTAAATGGTAAAACCAAGCTTCAAATCTGGTGTACACTGGCTAACAGAGAGCTAGTAAGGGGATATCAACCTGCATTTATACAGCACAGGAAGAACTTACTTCATATGGCATTTCCTCATGAACTATACCTTTCAGAAGGAAATTTATTTTAGTAGTATATAGCTCTGGAGATATCTAGAATTTCAATAAAAGTCTTATATACAGGATTTTTCCTTAAGGTATTATTGAAGTGATTAAATATTCTAACTAAACCATACATCTTCTTTTTTAAAATTATGTATGCAGGGAACTCCCTGGTGGTCCAGTACTTAGGACTCCGTGCTTCCAATGCAGGGGGCACAGGTTCGATCCCTGGTTGGGCAACTAAGATCCCACAAGCCGCACAACCAAAAACAAGAATATGCTTTAAAAAAAAATTATGTATGCAGTATGTGCTTTTTGTTTAAGTAAATGAATGATTCCCTCTGACCTAGCCTTACTCACCACAGGTCGATGTAAATAAGAAGTCGAATCTTTGTTTATTATTGGACAGCAAGGTCTTTTTTAAAGCACTTTAATGAGTAGGAGACAGAAGTAGCAACTTAAAGCCTTTACTTAAGTGAATTTAAAAACCAGTGCCATAAACTTTTTGCTCAAAAATATCTAGCAAGTAGAGTATTTGAAACTTCATTGAATGGACTCTTAAACAACACAGAAAATATAGAAAATTGATATATTTCTGCTGTAAAGAAGTAACCAATCTCTATTTTTAGACCATAAATGAATTTCAAGAAAAGATTAGTATAAGATCTGTGGTAGATTTTTTTTTCTTATTTGGCAAGATTAATTTATTGTTTCAGTGTTTGTACAACTAGTTGAAGTTAATGTTCTTTTAAAAATGGAAATTTCGGGCTTCCCTGGTGGCGCAGTGGTTGAGATTCCGCCTGCCGATGCAGGGGACGTGGGTTCGTGCCCCGGTCTGGGAAGATCCCACATGCCGCGGAGCGGCCGGGCCCGTGAGCCATGGCCGCTGAGCCTGCGTGTCCGGAGCCTGTACTCTACAACGGGAGAGGCCACAACAGGGAGAGGCCCGTGTACCGCAAAAAAAAAAAAAGGAAATTTCTCTATGAAGAAAATTTTGACATACATGCATAAAATTACACTACTGTGTTTTCAGAAAACAGAGGAGAAATCAGGATGACGATGATGATGATGATGAAGGGTTTTTTGGACCGGCCCTTCCTCCTGGATTTAAAAAGCAGGATGATTCTCCTCCAAGGTGGTAATGTGTACTACTTCCGGCCAGTCTTTTCTAGTGTCCATTAATTCATTAAAGAGTTGTCTGAAATTGTTTTTTAACTTACGTGTTTATATAACATTTGAAATAAATTGGAAGTAAAAATAACTAATTTTAAAATTCATATAAGGAAAATAATTATTTACACGTTTATGACACTTTTATAATTCATAAAAAACTTCCACATCTCTTATTTGGTACTGACAAGAGTGTTCTGTGGCAGGCTGGGTGAAACATGACCCTTCTTCCCCATTTTTTTTTAAACAAGTAAGGTTGCACACATAGTCAGTGGTACACCTGGGGCTGGAATCCCGGTATTTGACTTCTAATTCAGATGTCTTCTTAATTATTTATTGAAGGAATAGACAAATCCCTATGTACCAAGTTACACAGTTAACTTCACCGAACCTCAAATTTGTCATCTGTGGAATAAGATAGCAACACGTACCTTACAGAATTGTCGTGGTGATTGAGATTTCATATTTATATGCATATATATACGTGTGTGATTCTTATATAGTGCCTGGCACAGAATAAACATATAGTAAATACTGATTCCTGTCTTCTCGGAATTATAAAATATTTAACTGCTGAATATGAAATTGCACACTATATTGTTTATAATTCATAACACTGTATCCCAGTATGCAAGAACAAGTAGAAAAGGCTGTTGTACATTTTATATTCAGAGGTTATAATCACACTTGTCAGCTTCTAATTTTCATGTAACTTTTGGGGAGTAACTGCCTCTGAATTCAACTGAAAAAACACTTTTTGTTGTGAATGTAGTCAGTTTCTGTAATGGCATCAGCAAGTAAAGGGATGCTTATTGAAGAAAAGAAAGAAGAGAAATAAGAGGAATAGGCAATCCACTGCCTGTTTTTATATGGCCCCGAGCTAAGGATGATCTTTAAGGGGTCATTAAAATACAAAGACGAATATGCAACAAAGACCAAATGTGGCCCTCAGAGCCTAAAATTTCCTGTCTGGGTTTTTATGGGAAATTTGCTGACTGCTGGGCTATAACATTCCTTTCAAGAAAATAGATTATTAGATACATAGCGATTTCTTTCTATTTTGACAATAGTAAAATATATGTTTGAAATAAACAGGTGGAAGCATATATTGGAGGCAAAACCTCATACACGTCCACAGCATGTGCCATGGTTATGTTCCTTTACTGTATTTTAAGATTTTATGTGTTAGTGGTTTTATACTCACAAATCCCCTGAGGCCAGAGAGTTGAGCTGTAATTGCGTTTGTAGATCTGCTAAAAACTGTACTCACAAAAAAACCCATACAGCACTTCTTTATAAATGATAACTAATTTGATCTTTCTAACAATGCCACCCTTCCGCATGTTTCATTTGCAAAATTGTTTTGGTTCATAGCAGTTTTATGAACCAAGGCAAGAGGTAATTCAATGGCCAGGATCAGACCCCAGACCTTGTGACTCTAGTACTATTTTTGTCCTACCGGGAAACCTATCTGTAAGACTCTAATTGAACATAGTGCAACCTGGAAAATTCAGCTTAGGGCATCAGTGCCATCTTGGTTGGTAACACTTGCACAGGGACATCTCTGGAAAAAAACAAAGAATGGAGAAACTTAACAGTATGAAAGAGTCGAAAGTATCGTTCTTCTTTTGTTTTTTCCATACATAAAGTAGGACTTTCTCTTTTTAAGGCCTAGGATTTAGGCAGTTTTCTCTTTGAACGGATGTCTGTTCCCTCAGACTGTGGCAGTAGGGCAGCTAGAACGACACTGAACTTTGGCATCAGACAGACCAGGGTTCACACTCCAGCTCTGCCACCGACTAGTTCATGTTGTCGTTGGGTGTTATTCTGCTCAGATAGAAAACGGAGTGACTTATACCAACCAGGGTTTTGTGAAGGAAACAGAAAAGTACACTGGTTGAAATGTGGTTAGCGTACTACCGTTTCCTTTCTATACAAGTCTTAAATGAACTATTTTCCTTCTTGTACGCTTCCACATCATTATTGGATTGTTCGTTAGGACGGTGTTTAGGTTTTTATAATGCCTTGGCACACATAACCATAAATTACTAACATCTGTTGTATGCATGTGCTATGTATGTCCTTAGAACCCAATTTATACTTACGTAGTTCTGACTATAAATATAATGCCACTAAGGTATTTTTCAGTGGACGGTGAATATCAAAACTGAAAGCCAAGGCCAAGGCACTAAAGCCAAGGCTTTAGTCCATAAGTTATTATTTTTATTTAACATACTTCTTTTAGGAAGAACAAAGGTATACACCATTGCCACAAAGATTGAGAATTACTGGTTTAGCATCTAATCATTGACTAACAAATAGAAAGTTAAAATACAAAATTTAGATTTTTATTTTTATGATACTCAGTGAAACAATACTAGGTTATAGAGTAAAAATAATATGTTGAATAAGATTCTCATTTTCAACATTTGTTATTATCTGGCTTTTTATTATTTGTGTGAGCTTTTATTCTGAAAGCTGACTTTTTAAAGTCAGGGAGAATGATAAAGGTACATTTTATTTTTCAGGCCTATAATAGGTCCTGCATTACCACCTGGTTTTCTTAAATCTGCACAGAAAAGTGACAAAGGCAGAGATGATCCAAGACAAGTATCATCGTATTTCAACTCTGAGGTTTGGAACTTTTTCTATTAAAAAATAAGATGTAAGAAACTCAAGACTTTACATAGGAATAACTACAGTCGTTTGACTCAATCATATTCAAACTAATTTAGGATTGTAGCTAGGTAGATGAAATCAAAAGCTGTCATAGACCTGAGATTCTTTTAGAAAAATAACAAGGCAAATTACATGTGACAGGGTGTTGCCTATTCATGCTTCTCATCCTTGAAGGAAAGCTTTAAAGTACTAGAAACTAGAACATGATGAAAAGTTTAAAGAATCACTGTGATTTGATCCAGAAGAAAACAAGCTAAGAAAATTTTTAATAGTGAAATAATTATTATAAAATATTGAAATTAACTTTCTCCTACCCAGCTCTCATACCATTGTATAACAAGGGCACTAGTGGATACATGATGCTTTGAACAGAAAGAACAAGTAATTTTGGAGTCAAGGAGGAAGGCTATATTCTTAGAGAGGGCCAGTCCTTAACAATAGCTGAGATTTGCAGAATACTTTATAATTTGCAATGCATTTTCCCCATATATGCATTTTCAGCTCCTCCAAAACCTTATGAAATAATCATGATCTGTATCTTAGAGATGCTAAAAGCCAGAGAAATTGGGTAACTTTACTCCAAATCACAATTTCTACTTATCAAAAGTCAAAGCTCAAACCCAGTTCTTAGGATTTTATATCACCTGTTCAGTCTGCTAATCTGCAGTGATTAATTCATACTGCAGATTAGCAGACTGAACAGGTGCTAATAAATTCAAATACTCCTGTGCATCTCCACTGAGAATTCAGCAATTCCACTGAGGTTGTTACTAAAGGAAATATATAATTCAGTGGTTAAGCTCATGAACTCCAGAGTCATTTACTCATTCTTTTAGCAGATGTTTATAAAACACCTATAGTGTGTCAGGCCCTTAGTCAGAGAAATCAGTCTGACAACAAATTCTGTTGTTCCCATCTTCAAAAACGTCCAGAATCCAGCCACTTCTGCTGCTACCCTGATCCCAGTCAACATCATATTTCACCTGTTTCATTGGTCTTCATGCCTTAGCCTTTGTTCCTCCACTACCTCTTCTCAACACAGCAGCTAGAGCGACCCAGATAAAACAAAGTCAGATCATGTCATGCATGCTCAAAACCATCAATTTGCTCCTCCTCTGTCTGCATAAAAGCCAGAGTCCTTACAGGGCCCTCTATTATCTGGCCTCCATTAGCTCCCTGATTTTCTCTCTAATTTTGATCTGACCACACTGGGCTCCTTGCTCCTTAAATATGCCAGACAGGCTCCTACTCCTGAGCCTTGATACTTGCTATCCAAGTCTTTCCAAAATGGTTTTCCCCTAGATACTTATGTTGGCTTGCTTACCACCGGCTAGAGTGCTTTTAGCTGCTAATAACAAAAAAAATCCAACTCACAATGAAATGTAGTCTTAACCTTGTTAGTTAACAAATTGGTTGTTTATATAATTTCCTGGGTGGTCTGTAATCTGTATTCCCCAAATAAGAAAAATGTGTTTCATACCTAAGAAGAGGTCTAGAGGAAGGGTCATTCCAGGGTTGGTAAATTCAACAGACTAATGAGATCATCCAGGGCCCAGTTTTTTATGTCTTCTCTATCATTTACAGTATGTTAATTCCTCTTAGGCTGACCAAGTGCTGAGATTAACATGCAGATGGCAGTGTCCAGACATAGGGTCCCTATCCTGTGCCCCCTTTTTAGAGAGAGGAAAACCTTTCCAGGTTTCCTGTAGACCTCTCCTCACATTTCTTTGGCCAAAACTGAATCATATGCCGTGCTCAAGCCAGTCAGTTGGCCAAGAGGAATGAGACCAAAGTGATTGGCTTAGAATTATCAGCATTTTTACCCAGGGATTAGAGGAGGTCCCAGTTTCCTGAGAAGCACGTGGTTCCAAAGAAAATGAACAAAACACAGGGTTCTCTTAGCAATAGAGTAGTTATTCGTTGGAGCTGTTACAATCCCTATCTGAAAGACAAACCAAGGCCTAGAAAGATTAAATAATATGCTTGACAATCTTGAGAAAGAAAAACAGAGCTGGAGGAATCAGGCGCCCAGACTTCAGACTATACTGCAAAGCTACAGTAATCAAGACAGTATGGTACTGGCACAAAAACAGAAATATAGATCAATGGAACAGGAGAGAAAGCCCAGAGATAAACCCACACACATATGGTCACCTTATTTCTGATAAAGGAGGCAAGAATATACAGTGGAGAAAAGACACCCTCTTCAATAAGTGCTGTTGGGAAAACAGGACAGCTACATGTAAAAGAATGAAATTAGAACACTCCCTAACACCGTACACAAAAACAAACTCAAAATGGGTTAAAGACCTAAATGTAAGGCCAGACACTATAAAACTCTTAGAGGAAAACATAGGCAGAACGCTCTATGATATAAATCACAGCAAGATCCTTTTTGACCCACCTCCTAGAGAAACGGAAATGAAGACAAAAATAAACAAATGGGACCTAATGACACTTCAAAGCTTTTGCACAGCAAAGGAAACCATAAACAAGAAAAAAAGACAGCCCTCAGAATGGGAGAAAATATTTGCAAACGAAGCAACTGACAAAGGATTAATCTCCAAAATTTACAAGCAGCTCATGCATGCAGCTCAGTATCAAAAAAAGCAAACAACCCAGTCCAAAAATGAGCAGAAGACCTAAATAAACATTTCTCCAAAGAAGATATACAGAATGCCAACAAACACATGAAAGAATGCTCAACATCACTAATCATTAGAGAAATGCAAATCAAAACTGCAATGAGGTATTACCTCACAACAGTCAGAATGGCCATCATCAAAAAATCTACAAACGGGCTTCCCTGGTGGCGCAGTGGTTGAGAGTCCGCCTGCCGATGCAGGGGACATGGGTTTGTGCCCCGGTCCGGGAGGATCCCACATGCCGCGGAGCAGCTGGGCCCGTGGGCCATGGCCGCTGAGCCTGCGCGTCCGGAGTCTGTGCTCCACAACGGGAGAGGCCACAACAGTGAGAGGCCCGCGTACCACAAAAAAAAAAAAAAAAAAAAAAAAAAAAAATCTACAAACAATAAATGCTGGAGAGGGTGTGGAGAAAAGGGAACCTTCGTGCACTGCTGGTGGGAATGTAAATGGATACAGCCACTATGGAGAACAGTATGGAGGTTCCTTAAAAAACTACAAATAGAACTACCATACGACCCAGCAATCCCACTACTGGGCATATACCCAGAGAAAACCATAATTCAAAAAGAATCATGTACCACAATGTTCATTGCAGCTCTATTTACAATAGCCAGGACATGGAAGCTACCTACGTGTCCATCAACAGATGAATGGCTAAAGAAGATGTGGCGCATATATACAATGGAGTATTACTCAGCTATAAAAAGAAACGAAATTGAGTTATTTGTAGTCAGGTAGATGGACCTAGAGTCTGTCATACAGAGTGAAGTAAGTCAGAAAGAGAAAAACAAATACCGTATGCTAACACATATATATGGAATCTTTAAAAAAAAAAAAAGGTTCTGAAGAACCTAGGGGCAGGACAGGAATAAAGATGCAGACGTAGAGAATGGACTTGAGGATACGGGGATGGGGAAGGGTAAGCTGGGACGAAGTGAGAGAGTGGCATGGACACATATACACTACCAACTGTAAAACAGATGGTGGGAAGCAGCCGCATAGCACAGGGAGATCAGCTCGGTGCTTTGTGACCACCTAGAGGGGTGGGATAGGGAGGGTGGGAGGGAGAGGCAAGAGGGAGGAGATATGGGAACATATGTATATGTATAGCTGATTCACTTTGTTATAAAGCAGAAACTAACACACCATTGTAAAGCAATTATGCTCCAATAAAGATGTTAAAAATAATAATAATAATACTACACTTGAGGTCACAGGGCTGATACAGTGGCAAATTGAGGCCTTGAAACTAGGTCTAACTCTGCAGTCCAAACTATAAACCAGTAGGGTACGTAATTTCTATTATATTTCTGGATAAAATATTATAACTCACCTTTTTAAAATTTAAATAACTCATCCAGGACACCAAAATGATTTAATACCTAGATTGGAGTTAGGTTTGTGATTCTGGATTCTCGTTTTATTTTAGTGTATTGGGCCTGATTTTGTTTGTTCCTCCATCCATGCATTTAATTTCTGCCTCCCAATATCCTAAGTGATTTTTATTTCTGAAAATTTCAGGCATCTACCTTTATAAAGCCATCTCTTGTTGGATGGGAGTGTAACTATCATTAGCTTATCCCATCATCCTAAACTTCAACACTATATTGATATCATGTCTCTTACAGTATTAAAAGTTTATCATGTCTTCTATATCTGCTCATTTTATGTCACTATGTATTATATTTGTGGGGGGCTACAAATATGTTTAAGACAATCCCTTTGCTATCAAAGAGCTCACTGTTGTAGAGATAAGCTATAAACATTTAAAGTTAGATCATTAGCAGTTGAAATAAAATAATAGAGGGGCTGCTGTAGTATAAGTAGAAAAAATACTGGCCCTGATCTTAGAATATTGGAGTCTTAGATACTAGTTTTATAACCTCAGACAAGTTGTTTAACCTTTCAAAGTAGGTTTCCTCAAAAACAAAACAGGAATAATAATGCCATTTCCCAGTCTTTAAATGAAGCAAGGTCCATAGTTATTGAGAGAGAGAGAGTGTATGTGTGTGTGTGTGACTTAGAATAAGCCACAAGACAATATGTGATTATCTAGTTATTTGTACTAAGAGCAATTGTTATAAGGGTTCAGAGAAGAAACCACAGAAAGTTAACCATTAAGTGGTTAGCAGGGAAAATGTAAAGAACACAGATTAACTTGCCTAATCCTGGTAGTTTGAAAAAATAAGAGGAAGAAGCTTCCTGTCACAGCTGGAGGACAAACATCTTATTGTTGTTCATCTTGTTTATCTTTCTCTCCTTGTTGAGGACAAGGACTGTTTTATTTATTTTTTTATACAGCAGGTTCTTATTAGTTATCTAGTTAATACATATTAGTGTATCTATGTCAATCCCAATCTCCCAGTTCATCCCACCACCACCACCCCCCATGCCACTTTCCCCCCTTGGTGTCCATACGTTTGTTCTCTGCATCTGTGTCTCTATTTCTGCCCTGCAAACCAGTTCATCTGTACCATTTTTCTAGGTTCCACATATATGCATCAATATACAATATTTGTTTTTCTTTTTCTGACTGACTTCACTCTGTATGACAGTCTTTAGATCCATCCATGTCTCTACAAATGACCCAATTTTGTTCCTTTTTATGTCTGAGTAATATTCTACTGTATATATGTACCACATCTTCTTTATCCATTCGTCTGTCAGTGGGCATTTAGGTTGCTTCCGTGACCTGGCTATTGTAAATAGTGCTGCAATGAACATTGGGGTGCATGTGTCTTTTTGAATTATGGTTGTCTCTGGGTATATACCCGGTAGTGGGATTGCTGGGTCATATGGTAATTCTATTTTTAGTTTTTTAAGGAACCTCCATACTGTTCTCCATAGTGGCTGTATCCATTTACATTCCCACCAACAATGCAAGAGGGTTCCCTTTTCTCCACACCCTCTCCAGCGTTTGTTGTTTGTAGATTTTCTGATGATGCCCATTCTAACTGGTGTGAGGTGATACCTCACTGTAGTTTTGATTTGCATTTCTCTAATAATTTGTAATGCTGAGCAGCTTTTCACGTGCTTCTTGGCCATCTGTATGTCTTCTTTGGAGAAAGAAGGGGCTATTTAGGTCTTCTTCTATTTAGGTCTTCTCCCCATTTTTGGATTGGGTTGTTTGTTTTTTTAATATGAGCTGCATGAGCTGTTTATATATATTGGAGATTAATCCTTTGTCTGTTGATTTGTTTGCAAATGTTTTCCCCCATTCTGAGGGTTGTCTTTTCGTCTTGTTTCTGGTTTCCTTTGCTGTGCAAAAGCTTTGAAGTTTCATTAGGTCCCATTTGTTTATTTTTGTTTTTATTTCCATGACTCTAGGAGGTGGCTCAAAAAAGATCTTGCTGTGATTTATGTCAAAGAGTGTTCTTCCTATGTTTTCCTCTGTGAGTTTTATAGTGTCCAGTCTTACATTTAGGTCTCTAACCCATTTTGAGTTTATTTTTGTGTATGGTGTTAGAGAGTGTTCTAATTTCATTATTTTACATGTAGCTGTCCAGTTTTCCCAGCACCACTTTTTGAAGAGACTGTCTTTTCTCCATTGTATATCCTTGCCTCCTTTGTCATAGATTAGTTGACCATAGGTGCGTGGGTTTATCTCTGGGCTTTCTCTCCTGTTCCATTGATCTATATTTCTGTTTTTGTGCCAGTACCATATTGTCTTGATTACTGTAGCTTTGTAATATAGTCTGAAGTCAGGGAGTCTGATTCCTCCAGCTCCGTTTTTTTCCCTCAAGACTGCTTTGGCTCTTCAGGGTCTTTTGTGTCTGACAAGGACTGTTTTAAACCCAAGTGCATATAGCATCTAACTCAGTCTTACATGAAAACCCTTTAATAAAATGATTTACTAATGGGACTTCCCTGGTTGCTCAGTGGTTAAGAATTCGCCTGCCAATGCAGGGGACATGGGTTCAAGCCCTGGTCCAGGAAGATCCCACATGCCACAGAGCAACTAAGCCCATATGCCACAACTACTGTGCCTGCATTCTAGAACCCGTGTGCACCGCAACTACTGAGCCCATGTGCTGCAACTACTGAAGCCCGCATGCCTAGAGCCCGTGCTCCGCAACAGGAGAAGCCACCTCAATGAGAAGCCCACGCACCGCAACGAGGAGTAACCCCCACTAGCTATAACTAGAGAAAGCCCACACACAGCATTGAAGACCCAATGCAGCCAAAAAAAAAAAAAATTAAAATCACTGTTCTTTAAAAAAATTAACTTCAAAAAATGATTTACTAAGAACTACTTGAATTCAATTATTGCAATACTATTGTGTCTTTGGGGTAATGAGAGAAATACTTTGGGAACCAAATTAACTCGTTCGGGCCAGTATTTTGTAAGGCTTTGCACAGCATTTCTGTTTCAGTGGACTGTACTAAATCATGAAGGCTGATACAGCTTCCAAGGATGTCTTATTTGTGTGTCTCTTATTCCAAAGAGCTCTTTCTGTATCAGGAAAGAAAATGGTTTCAACTTGTGTCATCTCTGATGAATCATTAATAATTCTCTGGAATATTACAGAGAAATTGTGAGGGCACATCTATGTCCATCAGGAAGAGGACTGAGATGAGTTAATGAGCTCTGCTGTGGACACAGGGAAGAGGTGGGACAGTCCACAGCCCCTGGATTTGTCATTTTTGTATGGTGCACTTGAGGAGGGCACAGGAAAGGTGCTCAGTGATTAGCCAGCAACACAGTGTTTGCTTTTTGTTCTGTTTCTAGGTTATCAGTCACAGTTAAATTTTAAGTAATTTAGGATCATTTTCTTATTTTCAGAAGGAAACAGGTAGCAGTGAAGAGGAGGACATTATTGGGCCGATGCCTGCCAAAGGACCAGTTAACTCTAGTGTAACGACAGACTTTGAAAAAAGGGCCCAGAGAATGAAAGAAAAACTGACTAAAGGAGACGATGTAAGTTTTAAATACATAGTACACTTTTCTCTGAGAAATTGACCAAATATATTAAAAATCTCAATTTTAAAAACAGACATTAAAAAGATGTATATGTACATATGTAAGTGTATAAAAATTTAGGCTCTAGGTAATTCAGAAGCTACAAAAGGAAAAGAGTAGAAATTTTGCCTACTTAAAAATTTCTGTATGGCAACAGATAACATTAAGTCAAAGGAACAATAAATTAGATAAAAGTATTCATAACATATATGACCAAAAAAAATAGTCTATTAAATCCTTTCTCTTAAAGTCTGTTAAATAACTTTCAAGCCTCAGTTGAGAAGCATAGTCACTTATACAGTATTCTACACACATACATGTGCACACACGCACACATATACACATTTTCCAAGGCAAATTTTTTTTTTTTTTTTTTTTTTTTTACTTTTTATTTCTCTTAAAGGATTCATCTAAACAAATTACAAGAGAGTCTTGGATGACTGAGCTTCCTCCAGAGCTGAAAGACTTTGGTCTTGGGCCCAGAGCTTTCAAGAGAAGAGCTGATGACAAATCTGGAGATCGATCAGTCTGGACAGATATGCCAGCTGACAGGGAAAGGAAAGCCAAGGTAAGAGGGTTTGTTTGTTCCTTTATTTTTGTCCATGTTGACTCTATTTTGAAAAAATAGGAGGCAGAATTATTTAAGAGTACTGTTTTTTAAATTATGATTCCAAAGGGAAAAGATTTCCCCTGAAGGAAAGTTAAAAGAAAGTGACGCCAGTTGCTTCCTGTGTACTTACTTACTATTTCCCAATAAATTGTCTCATCTAAATCTCAAGAGAACCTGGAGACATAGGTTTACTGACCTCATTTTATGAAGGGAGACACTATCCTCTATGAGGTCACCTTTTCTGGAATTAAAAGCTGGTAAGTCATGAACAGTAATTCCCTTCTAGACCTTTCTGACTCCAAATCCCCTGGTCTTTATACATCATACTATCTCCATGAAAATTTCTTTTAAAATGTCTTGAACAAGCCAAGGCACAGATTAACCTAGCAAGTTAAGTGATACATAAGGACCATCTCTCAAAATAACAGTAGCTCAAGTGCACTAAACTTCATAATTACTGTCAAGATAGGCAAAAAGCCCTTTCATTAATACACTGAATAATTTATTTTAAAAATACCCACAAAAGTATGCATAAAATATTATTGTTAGATTTTCTTTCCTTGGATCTCTCCATTTATTATGAAATATTCCATTGTAAGTTAGGGGTCCAACCAGTGTCCTCAGCACTAACTCCTTAAATTCACTCCATCCCAAAGTTTCAGTTTCCTTTAGATGTCCCATTCCAATCTTAAATGCTTGACTAAGTGGCACCTTATGATTATAGCTTTATCAGTTCTGACTTAAATTCACGCCCCTAACTCTGTTTATCTTGTTCATCAATACCTAGAATTATGAGGATTTCCATCTTCATTCTGTAACTGTAAATTGAATATCTCCTCTGCCAGGTATTCTGTTTGGTCACAGGTAATAGAAAAAGCTCCTTATGGCGCTTTCATTTTATTGGAGAATTGGTTGTGAAATAGTGTCATTCTTAAAATGTGGATGATATGTGGCAATCTCCACATTTTAGCAGAATATGTGGCAAAATCATAAGTTCTCCTTTGCCTGGAGGATTCAAGGAAATCTGAGAGTTGTAGCAGAAAGGTAAGGTGAACCAACACACCTGAGGGCAGAAGAGACAACAGAAGATACGGTATAGAAGTGAGCCACACACCGTGATTGACTAGTGTTGGAATGCCTGTCTGCTCTTTCTTAACTGGTCTTCTATAAAAATAACATACTGACGTTTTTTATAATTTAGCCTTTAAGATTGTCTCCAAAAAGACATTTAATCCCCTTGCTTACATGGACTTTTTATTCGTGCTTTTTCCAGTCCTTGTGTTCCTCATTGTATGTGAGTAGATGTCTAGCCTACAGCCAGATATGCAGGGAGTCTTCCTCAAAGAAAAATACCACAGAAAAATGGAACAAACAGAAACTAGCCAGTATAATTTGAACTCAGGTGATTTTAGGCCCTATGACTGAGTTCTTTAGATCTGGTCATTCTTTTCAGGGCTGAAAGTGTTTTGTTCTGTGTTTACAACAGACTCCCAAAGGGATGACTAATACCCCTTAAATTTTATGTGACACTGTATTACAGCATATAATACCACAGACTTATATTTGTGGTACAAGTTATGTAGTGTCACAGAGCTGTCCTATATAAAGGTTGTGACTAATTTTTGATTTTTGTAACAGATCTTAGTCAAGTTTCCTTTTTTATCTTTCTCCAAATTAACTTTTTGTAGATTTTCTCCACCACTTCATCTTACTTTTTTATATTTGATTCCCCAGCATTCATCTCTCATACCACTAATGTTCGCACATTCACTTAACCAACATGCCCAAATGAAGTAAGATGGCTTTTTAGAAAGAAATGGCAGTGTTATGCATAAATTAATTGAATGAGATCTGTTATGTTCTCATTTCCCAGTCTTGACTAGATTTACTAACTCTTAACTGGTCAGGTTTTCACCTCCATCTTATCAGAACATCATTTTTTCTCTTAATTTTTACAAGTAAAAGAATCTGGGGAAATTTTTATGGAAAAATAAGAAATGAGCTACTCCTATGTTTTTTAACATACTTTATTTATTAAGTACAATGTTGTTTTAGTCCATCATTAAGGTAAAAATGGTGTGGGGACCTCCTTGGCTTTCTTAAGCAAACAGCAACAGTATAAAAACATGTTTTGAGGGCTTCCCTGGTGGCGCAGTGGTTGAGAGTCCGCCTGCCGATGCAGGGGACACGGGTTCGTGCCCCTATTCCGGAAGATCCCACATGCCGCGGAGCGGCTGGGCCCGCGAGCCATGGCCGCGGAGCCTGTGTGTCCAGAGCCTGTGCTCCGCAACGGGAGAGGCCACAGCAGTGAGAGGCCCGCGTACAGAAAAAAAAAAAAAAAAAAAAAAAAAAACATGTTTTGAGGAAAGTGGTTTTCAGTTGATTTTATATGGACCTTCTTCTTTCCTGGTTGTGACTATATTCTCCAGAATACTTTTTTTTTCCTAATTAAAATTTGTTGGAAATTTACCTAAGTATTTCATTTGTGTGTGTGTGTGTGTGTGTGTGTGTGTGTGTGTGTGTGTGCGCGCGCGCGCTATGGTAAATGGTATTTCTTTTTAAATTTCAAGTTCCAATTGTCCATTGCTGGTATATTTTGTATGTTGACCTAGCATCCTGCAGCTTTGCTACACTTATGCTTACTAATGCCAAGAGTTTTTTAATAGATTCTTCGGCATTTTCTACATTTCCAGTCATGTCCTCTGTGAATAAAGATAGTTTTCTTTTTATTTTTTCTGTACCCCATTTATTTCTTTTTTTCCCTCAAGAGTGCTTTTCCTAGCTTTGAAAACAGATAATATAAGATTTCTTTTTAAGCCATATTTTCTCTTCTGCATTTCATTATTGTTTGTCATTTTCATCTCGTGAGTTTGATAAAATCCGGTTAGTTGATTGGTTAGAGGTTTTGGGGGTTTTTTTCTTGCTTTCAGGCAAATGTTAGAGTAGGACACTAACAGATCCCTTATCAAGTATATTAACATTTCTAGTGGGAAGAGATTCAACGGGCCTGGCTTCGTTTAGTCTCCTATTACTCAATCTGAGTTAAAATAATAGTATTTCTTTTTTATTTTCTCAATTATATGGTTTAGTAATGTGTTTTCTGTGTTCGTTCCTCAGGAGACACCAGAAGCAAGAAAGTCATTCAATAAGAAGGATGAAGAACATATATTGACAGGAACGGAAAAGAGATTGGTCGAGCAGGTATCCGCATACAATGTAAGTCAGGGGATAAAATATATGGCCTTTCATTTTTTCCCATCTTTTAATGCTCTTCTCATTTTTTCTCTTTTTCTTGTTTCTCTTTCTTAGTCTTCCTTTTCATCTCAGTCTTTTTCTATACTTCTGTTCTGAAAAATACTCTTGTGTGTATGTGTATATGTGTGTGTGTGTGTGTAGTCCTTTAGGCTTTTTAAATGCATCTCATAACATTTTCAGTTCACTTTTTACTTAAGTCATATATCAGAAATTCAATTCCTAGAGATGGATAGCACATCATTATAAAATAAGAGCCCTACTAACTCCTAGAGAGCCCAATTCATACATTTTAAATTGTAAGCTGATTTGGAATGTTTGATGTAATGATTTAAATATGGGAGAAAAATATAAATCTATATAAATATAAAAATTTAAAATATGGTTCAATCTAAATTTATAAACTAAACAGTCAGTATTCATTGGGCATATTATTATTTTGTAATAGTTTCTTACTCATAAAAAAAAAAAAGAAACAAAAAAAACAAAAAAAAAACCCACTAGTGTTCCAGCTCAAAGAATAAATGTAAACCATTGAACCCTTTGGTCCCTGAAAGGTATTCAGGAAAATTACCTTCTGTTCCTAGCATATTAGTTCATGAAAATTTCCATAAGCATTAAAAATATAGTTAGCATGATTTATTGGGCATATATAGACCAGTACCACAAGCAGTGAAGCATACCTGGAACATAGTTGGAAACTGACCAGAAACCCAACCCAAATGGAACATCTTTGAAAACTGACCAGCTCAAAGTCAAGTCTCAACAAAATTGAAAGAATCACCATCATTCAGGCACCACAAAGAATTTAAGTTAAACTTCATATTAACTTAAAAGCCCTACACAACTGGAAATTAGAAAATTCAAAATTTAAACTTTACATCAAAGAAGACATGATAATGGAAGTTAGAAAATACCTAAACCTGAATGATAAAAAAATATTCAGTACAACATATCAAAATGTGTGAGATGTAACATAAAGTGGTACTTAGAGGCAAAATTTATAGCTGTAATGAGTTATGTTAGAAAGGAAGAATGGCTGAAAATTAACAAGCTGTGCCTTTTTCCAAACAGGCATTTCTTATAAAACTAAACGAACACCTAACCTATGACCCTGCAACTCCACCCCTGGGTGTTTATGTAAGACAGATGAAAACATGTTTTCGCAAACTCGAGCGTGATTCACTCATAATAGCTTCAAAAAGACTTATACAGGAATGTTCATAGAAGCTTTATTCATAACAGCTAAATTCTTCAAGCAACCTGGCTGTCCATCAGTGAGAGAAAGAAAAAGCCAAACTGTGTTCATGATAAAATACTACTCGGCAATAAAAAGGAACAAATTACAAATAAATGCAACAACGTGGATTAATCTCAAAGTCATTATGCTGAGCGAAGGGAGTCTTACGCAAGACTTCCTACCCAAGTACTACTGTATGATTCCATTTATATGAAGCTCTACAATAAGCAAAATGAATCTATGGTGGGAAAAGAATCAGAATAGTTGTTGTTGGAGGGGGATTGTGGAGATGGACTAGGAAGGGGCATACAGAGCTTTCTGAGGTGATGGAAATATGTTCCAGAAATTGCTAGGAGTTTGAATTGTAAAACTCAGTGAATGTAGTATTAAGATTTGTGCATTTCATTGTATGTAAATTTACTTTAAAAGAAAAAACTGCAAACAAATACTGAACTCTAGTTAGTGAAATCATGCTGAAATACTAGGGATACATGTAGCAGTGTCTGCAATTTATTTTAAAACACATCCAAAAAATGAGCATTCTAATCTTATGCCGAAATGTTGGTTACTTATGAGATATAGTTTTCAAAATATTAATATAGTCTTAAGACTAAACCACCTTATAACTCTTAGTATTGATAAATTGAACACTCTTTAAAATATTACCATGAAGGCAAAATAAAAACCAAACAACTAGAATCTTAGCATGAATTTTCAAAAACTGCTGAAAAACTAGCCCATTCAAAATAAATTGCCCTGGCTTTTTGTAAATTAATATAAAACCTACACATTTTTGTTAAATGATTAAATTTGATAAATCAGCAAACCAGTCATTTAGCAAATTGATCTCTACATGAATTGGCCTTTGGGGTGATTTCTAGTTACTTACTTAAACCTTATAATGATCTATTAACAAAAAATTACTATTAATGATCTCTCAACTGTCAGCACTCTCTCAACTTTGATTTTTTTTCACATTGGTCTTTTTTTTTTTGCATTCAGAATGGCTAGACATTTAATAACTTCTCAGCTGAGGACCTTTTTCCATCTTTTTTCCAAACGGCACAAGCTGGCAGCATTGCCACCCTACTGGATACTGAGGGACAGAGTAAAGAGAGTGAGGAAGGGCTATAGTGCCCTGACTCTCCAGCTCCCCTGAACAGGGCGTTTTTTTGTTTTTTTGTTTTTTGTTTTTTTTTAAGCGGTACACGGGCCTCTCACTGTTGTGGCCTCTCCCGTTGCAGAGCACAGGCTCCGGATGTGCAGGCTCAGCGGCCATGGCTCACGGGCCCAGCCGCTCCGAGGCATGTGGGATCTTCCCGGACTGGGGCACGAACCCGTTTCCCCTGCATCGGCAGGCGGACTCTCAACCACTGCGCTACCAGGGCAGCCCGCGTTGGGTCTTTGTTGCTGCGCGTAGGCTTTCTCTAGTAGCAGTGAGCGAGGGCTACTCTTCAAGCGGTACGCAGGCTTCTCATTGCGGTGGCTTCTCTTGTTGCGGAGCACGGGCTCTAGGCGCACGGGCTCAGTAGTTGTGGCTCACGGGCTCAGTAGTTGTGGCTCACCGGCTCAGGAGCGCAGGCTCAATAGTTGTGGCTCACGTGCTTAGTTGCTCCGCGGCATGTGGTATCTTCCCAGACCAGGGCTCGAACCCATGTCGCCTGCATTGGCAGGCGGATTCTTAACCACTGTGCCACCAGGGAAGTCCCTTGACTGATTCTTATGAACCCTGCCACACTACTAAATCCTTTGTATTCATTAGATGACTTAACTCCTAACTCATCCAAATATTTAGACATTATTACTATTATGATTTATTATCTTACAGCTGAGAAATTGAGGCTTAAAAAACTTGCCTAAGGTCACCAGTGTTGAAAATGTCAGCACCATTATTGCTAACCAGATTTTTCCAAATGCAGAACTTTAGTTCTTAACTGTTTCTCCATGCTATGTGTATTGATAGGTTATTTTTTTCTTAGCAACATTTGATTTTTTTTCACCTCCAGTTTTCATTAAAAATAAAGAATTCGGGGCTTCCCTGGTGGCGCAGTGGTTGAGAGTCCGCCTGCCGATGCAGGGGATGCGGGTTTGTGCCCCGGTCCGGGAAGATCCCACATGCCGCGGAGCGGCTGGGCCCGTGAGCCATGGCCGCTGAGCCTGCGTGTCTGGAGCCTGTGCCCCGCAACGGGAGAGGCCACAGCAGTGAGGCCCGCGTACCGCAAAAAAAAATAAAATAATAAAGAATTCAAAAGCACTTAACTTGCAAATCAATTTGTTTCCTAAAGACTTTACCAAGGTTTATGAAATGACCAATTTATGAAGTGAGAGGGATTGGGAACATGGAAATAGTGCTAATTCAAATAAATATTTACTAATACAGCATCCAGATAGAGCTCAGTTTATAGGAAATAGCAACCACATAACTTAACTGATAAAGTCAGACCTCATTGTCAAATCAGACAGGTGATTGACACTGACTTTCTGTGAGAAAGTCTGACTTCATTTCTCTGTTCTAATAGATGTGATTATGATCATTCCTGTGACACTTCTGAATTGTAACGTAGGTGGGTAGGCGCCATGAGTTTGTCGTCTGATGAAATAAAATGCTGTCACCTTCATCGTTTCTTACCGGTTATTTTGCTTTTACTGAGCTCTCCTTATGTCTTTGCTCTCAAATATATTCTCTGGCAGGAGGCAGGGCCTGGAAGAGATGTGGTTGTTAAGCAAAAATCGTCTTTTCTTTCATTGCCCCATTCTGCAGTATATCTGAATTCAGAACATTCCAACAAGAGCCAAACTACCCATTCCAAAAGGACATTACGCTCTTAAGAGAAATATGTTTGAGACACAAAAGGACACAAAGCCTCCTGGGTTTACAGCTCCTTGATTAGAGGAAGTTTCATTCATACAGTATTTCAGGTTTTTTATTTGATGCTCTGGAGACTTGCTGTCCAAGACAACATTCTGTAATAAGATTCTGAAAGGCCTCTCCTTTGTTAAATGGGAAAGGGCTGTAATGAAAGGGGAGACATCCTCACGAGATGCATTACCAGGCAAGTCAGCTTTAAGTGAGGCTAAGAAGTTGAGAATCATGGGTAGGTAACGTTGAAATTCTCCATGCCTTCATACCCTGTGGAATCCACTCCGTGTGGCCCCCAAGGATACATACATCGCAGTTTGTTGGCTGCTGGTCTGTACTACCTGCATCTACTCCTGCATCCCATTCCCTGCTTCTCCAATCCAGGGCTGTTCTGTCTTTTAGTTTAACCAATACCAAAAGGTTTGTAAAGAATCTCCAATTTATGAAACCAGTTGACTTTGCTCAGACCTCATCCTACTAGATATATTTGAAACTGTGAAACTAATGTATTGTAAATCAGCTATAGTTCAATTTAAGAAAAAGAAAAAGAAAAAGAAAATGTGAGCACCTACCCCAGCTAAAAAGAAAGAAAGTGAAAGAGATAAAGCTGAAAGGACAAAAATTCTCTTGGCACACAGACTATGCCAGCTTTTCCTGCACCGGCCTTGGATTTTGTCATCTCTGTGCCGTGGTTATTCTGCTTTGCACTTGCTTTAGCTTCAGCCTGGCAGTGCCCATCTCTTCAGTTCCACCCGTTCAGGGTTCACGGACCAGCCCATCCATGAAGCTTTAACCGGGCTCCCAAGTGAGAAAGTAATTGCTCTTCTTTCTCACCTGTGTTCTTGGTTCAGACTCTAATGTTGACTAATCACACAATGATTTTCATGATGGTTATTTAAACATTAGTTTACTCTCCATCTTGCTCTTCTTTTATTGTGTGGCATATAGTTGGTAGATACCTTCATTTTGGTCTAATTGAATTTGCCTCTGATAACACATTTTCTTCAGAGATGCTGTCTTAGATTTGGAAAAACCTATTGGGTTTGTAAATAGCCCTCCTTAACGTTTACCATTACTACTTCATTCTTTTGTTTCATGATTATATTCTGTCAATGACCTATATAAGATTTTTCTTTCTACTGTCTTGCTCTCCCCAGGAATCAAAAAGGTCAGAATCTCTTATGGACATTCATCAGAAAAAACTAAAGAATAAGGCTGCTGAAGATAAAAATAAGCCCCAAGAAAGAATACCATTTAACCGTGATATGGACCTCAAAGTTCATCGGTTTGATGAAGCTCAGAAAAAAGCCCTGATAAAGAAATCTAGGGAACTAAACACCAGGTTTTCACATGGCAAAGGCAATATGTTTTTATAAGTAAGTATATTTCAGTGAGGTATATTTTCGTACTGATAAATTTGAACTTTTCTAAATACTCTGTTACATATAACTGTAAAAATTTATTTCCTTTTATAATAAAGTAGATTATAAAGCTGCAGATCTTTATTTTCTAAGTAAACTGTGAGATTTGAAAATTCAGCCTTGTGGAATAAAAAATGTTGTATACTGGGAAAGTAGTCTTGTCCTCATAATAACCTAACAGGGCATTAGTATTCAAAATGCTAAAATAAAAGCTTTTCATTTGTGAGGCATGGCAAAGGAAAGCGTGGTTTGAAGCTTGGGTAACTATGCTTTATTAAAGAATGAGCTTTGCTAGCAGTCTTTTTATGTTAAACAAGATCACAAAAGATGTTCATTGCTTTTGAAATGTTCTCTGTAGGTTAAGGTTCAAAACCGTTACATCACTCATACATAGCCCGAACTGACAAGGGTTCGTAATGGTGATTATAGAAAAGCTAAGGTTGCTTCTTAAAATCTTTGTGATTTTTAATTGTATGAAACCTACATCAGTATTAAAATGTGACTTTCAGGGAAACTACGGTTAAAGTGAGAAATATTTTCCAACTTACTGAATTTTCTTATTCTTACTTCAGGGGGATTTCCCTGTGCAATGAAGAAGAGTTGAAGAATACTCTTTTTTTCTGTCTGTCCATCTTTCTTCCATATATTTTGAGTTTCTTAAGATTAGAGGATTACTTTAGTCTTACAAACCACGCGTCCTTTAAAGTCACGTGGAAACATGAAATCAGTGTGTCTTAATGTAGAGTAGAATTTTATGTGTCTTTGGCTTCTAAGGAAATGTGGGCTTTTCTTCAAGTAATTTTTTTGAGGATTCCCCCCCTCCCCGCCACTCCCTAATTTCACAAGTGCCCAGTTAAGATCTGGTCAGGACCATCCACTGAGTCTCTCCCACAGCTCAGACTCTCTCATCAGATATTATGAACTTGCCCTGAGTGAGTGTGTCGGGTCCTCACAGTGAATCCATGAATTTGAAATTGTTTGGGTTTCCCTCTAAACTG
The DNA here is from genome assembly GCF_964165515.1 of Mesoplodon bidens. NCBI lineage: Eukaryota > Metazoa > Chordata > Mammalia > Artiodactyla > Ziphiidae > Mesoplodon > Mesoplodon bidens. Next base: position 21,621,935 of record NC_138174.1, on the reverse strand, counting down.
CAGCCAGTGAATACACAACATTTACTTGAAAATAGAGAGTATGGAGGTTTTGTCCATTTTGTTATCAATTTGCTTGTTGTGGCAATCAGGGCTTTTTATCTGTGGTTTGGATTTTTTGGTTTGTTTGTTTCTAAGTCAGAAAGAGGGACCTCTGCATTATTTCATGTGCTAAGGAAAAACTATTTTGATTTTTCCAACTTCAGTAAGTATTTCAAGGGAAGGCAATCTGAGGGACAAGAGAACACCGTTAACCGTTACCAGTGTGAAGTCTGAGACCTGGTCTCTGTGATCTCCACCAAAGCTTTCTAAGTCTTTAACCTGCTTTGGGATGATCTGACTTGATTCATTTATATTTAACATGCTTTAGCTAATTTATTGGGGACAGGTCTTTTATATCAATCATAAGTTACTTTTTAAAAAAATCAAACTCATAATCCCTGAATACAAAAATGGAAATGGAAACTGTAATCAAAACCGCCCTGATGTAAGCTGGGACGAAGTGAGAGAGTGGCATGGACATCTATACACTACCAAATGTAAAATAGGTAACTAGTGGGAAGCAGCTGCATAGCACGGGGAGATGAGCTCGGTGCTTTGTGACCACCTAGAGGGGTGGGATAAGGAGGGTGGGAGGGAGACGCAAGAGGGAAGAGATATGGGAACATATGTATATGTATAGCTGATACACTTTGTTGTACAGCAGCAACTGACACAACATTGTAAAGCAATTATACTCCAATAAAGATGTTAAAAAAAAAAAAAACCACCGATGGAGTATTGTAGTATTGTAAGTTTGTGATGCTTTAAGCACTGCCCCTTAAGATGTTAAACAAAACTCTTAATAGTTAAAGCTTAAATTCAAATTCTGGAAGTTATATTTTCTTACAGATTAATCCCGATTGTTCTGCTACTTCTGTGCTCTAGTTTTGATGAAGCACACGGTTTTAATGAAAAAAGATTCTGAGTCCTAGCTCATCTAGGCTTCATGAAAATTGAGTAAACTGTTCAGTCAACTTATGTGACAGATTTTTCTCCTGATCATAGAAGTACAATGATCCTCCATAACCGTAACCTACTCAAAGAGTGTTACTATTTATAAGATGAATTTTTCTCCTAAGCAAATTGAAAGAGTCTAGTCTAAGCAGATTGAACAGAGCTACCTTTTGACCAAAGATGTCATTTTTAGTGGATGATATTTTCTGAACACAAAACTTTGTACAGGAGCATCTATTACTTTCATTAATTTTGTTATGATTTTTTTCCCTGACGAAAGGAAGAAATGTTTTCTAGTTCCTCATCTTTATGTAAATTCCTAATATATATTTTTGAGAAATTTTGCTATTTTTAATGTAAAAGTGTCATCTTTGGATACTTACTTTTGCTTTGCTTTCCTCACCTGAAGGTAGATAGGGATATTTCTCTAGTACGTATTTACTATTTCTTCCATCACCCTTGGAATGTCTGTGACCTTAACAAAAGGGAGAAAATATTAATACTTTCCATGAGTGACCACCTTACATGGTACCTCAGGTCTAATGCTCTTTTGTGCCACCCTGAGGACAGTTTTAACGAAATGTGAGGCCAAGCCAGAGGTTTTTGCCCCATGGAGAGACCAAACCCAATATAACTACATTGGCAATAAAAGAAGAAAGTAGCTATCTGAACAGGATAGACAGGTGGTCTTCATTTTTTTCCCTTCCCTCTTCCAAAGTTGCAAAAGGCCTGGTAAATCAATTCTCCTCTCCATTTGGCAGAAAATTGGGATTGCTGACATTTTCTGCTAAGAACGTTTTAATTTTCTGTACTTCTCAGCCAAATTTTGTAGAGCTGTAACCTCTTTTGAAACTTAAAAATGAAGAAGAAAAAAGAACAACACTAAGTTCAAAGAGGGTAGCAGCCATTTTAACATTCTTTACTGTTTGGTGAAGGTGACATTTAAGTTCACTGTCCCTGAAATTATATGATTTTGTTCAGCTGTCTAAATTGTCATCTCAGGTAGATTTTGATGCTTCAAATAATAACAACATTACTGGTAAATAAATGGCTTTAGCAAGTGGGGGAATTGGGAGGGGAGACAAAAGGTGAGAGGTGGTAGCTACACCCATAATAAGGCTGTCTCATCCGATAAATTTTTTTGTGTTGGGAAAAATATCATAAATTAAGCCCTATGCCAAAAAGAGAAAGAAAAGAAAAGCTACGGTTTTCTAAGAGTTTTTTATCTTGTTCAGATGTAGCAGCTACTTGACATTTATCACTTGAACATTTTATGGTTCTTTGAATTAATGATTTTTTTTAGAAGTAAGGTTGGGCTTTAGATGGTACTGAGGCCTACATGCTCCAGAATAGGTTAACAGTTATCATATAAATTATTTGATGCTGAAACATCTTAGAACTTTTTGTTTCTTATATAGGGTGGATAATGTTAACATTATATATTACTTAAAAATGTATGGTCGTGGGAGATAGTTTTTAGACTATTTACAGGAGCCCTTATCACTTCTCTTCACTTTTTCCATGGCAATGACAAGTATTGTTCACAAAAAACAGTCTCTGTTGAGTTGTATACCTAAGAGGAAGAGTCACCATGGGGGAAGTAGCTAGGATAGTACCCATGTAACATCAGTACCAAGTCTCCTACTTCAGACTGTTAGTTTTTTTACTTTGGCTTTTGACACCATCATGTGATTTTAGTCTGCAGTTACAAAAGGTCATGCATTTCCTATTATAGGAGAGGTATATTTTTTTGCAGCTTAAATATTAACCGTGACTAGAGTATGTACAAAATTAAAAAGCTATACACTGCCCCTTTCAATCTTTTCATTTTGAACTTTACAATTAAAAGACTGTTTTTAGAAAAGAAGAATTCCTGAGGTGTGTTTTTTTTATGTATGAATAAAGTTGCATCTATATCTGAGAAGTTGTCGTCTTTTTGTTTTGTTTCTTTTAATATTATTAGCTTATCTGAAGCAGGCAATGTGCATAAAGAGAATATCCTGTAAAGATTTATTCTAACCAACCAGATCATTGTGGGCTGTTGTGGGTTAAAAAAAAAAAGTCTTTCACTCCAACTCACTTGCAAGATTTTCATTATCCCAGTATAACGGCAAATATAAACTATTTAGAAACACAAGACAGACAAATTGGAAATGCTTTTAAGAGCACCATGGCACAAGAGGGGCTGGCACTGGATTTGTAACCAATATTCCATTTCTATGTGACAGTTGGTGGTTTTTTTCTGGATTGGTTGATTATGAGATTTTACGGTTTTTTGTTTTGGGTTTGGGGTTTTTTTTCCGTTTTTCTACTTCTCGAATTCTTTCAGGAAGCATGTATTTTATAATTCCAGGGGAAATGAACCTCTTTTTTTTTTAAGTCCCAATTTTGTATTATATAGGATCAGAGTTAGAAACTGAATTACTAAGGAGACAGGACTTGGGATTTCTCTCTTCCTTTATTTTTTTTAAATTTTTATTTTATATTGGAGTATAGTTGAATAACTGTGTTAGTTTCAGGTGTACAGCAAAGTGATTCAGTTATACATATACATATATCTATTCCTTTTCAAATTCTTTTCCCATTTAGGTTATTACAGAATATTTCTCTCTTCCTTAACTGGGGAAGTGACCAAAGAGATACTTTGCAATACAAAAGCTAAGCATTAAATGATAGGAATCTGGACATACAGGATCCAAGGAAAGAAAGCCCTTGAGTTTTCAGATCAGTTCCCTATAATAAGTATTTCTTGAGGAGATAATGTGTTTGTTCATTCAGTAAACATTTGTTAAATACCCGGGTGTGTCCTAGGTGCTAAGAACACAGTGGTGAACCAGACATTCGTAGCCCTCGTCCGTGAGAGGAGGTTCTGTTCTAGTCACTACAGAGTGTTCACAGGTAAGTAACACAGATTCCCTGCCTCGTGAGACGTGGGAGAGAAGATCTCAGTAAAAAAGACCAAGTAAGTGTATATCATGATGACTATAGCTAATACTGCTGTATGGTACATAGGAAAGTTAAGAGAGTAAATCCTAAGAATGCTCATCACAAGGAGAAATTTTTTTTTCTTTTTATTGTGTTTATATGAGAAGATGGATGTTAGCTCAACCTGTTGTATCATTTAATAATATGTAAATCAAACCATTGTGCTGTCCACCGTAAACTCATACAGTGATGTATGTCAATTCTCCATAAAACTGGGGGGGACGCCACAAACTGGGATTAGTGTTACAAAGAAAACAGGGTAATGGGACAATCCAACAGGTAATTGAGGATGGAAATCCTACCTGAGTAAGGTCATAAGGAAAATCTATCTGAAGAGATGTTATTTAAGCTGAAACCTAAAAAAATGACAAACTAGCAGTTTGAAAAATGACTTGTTACCAAATCAGGTCTGGCTGCTCGCTGCTCAATCAATACTCGAGAGAGAGGCAAATGTCGCGAGAAAGGAAAGCTGCTTTTAATCAGAATGCTGGCAGTCTGGGGAGATTGTGGACTCAGTGTCCCCCTAAAACCACCTCCAAAGATTCTGCTCAGCCAGGAAAGTTTTTAAACGGAAAAAGGGAAGTAACCTCAGTTAATCATTGAGATAGGGGGTGAGAGTCGTCGCCATCCCCCTCTGTGCGGGCTCGTCGTGCAGGCTTATAGATGCTGTCTTGTTCACACAGTTGGCTTCACACGGTTTGTTCGTGAGATTACTGAAGGGGAAGCTAGGGAAGAGATCTGACCATCTGTTAATTACGTTTTCTTCATTTCTACTTCTTTGATCCATGGAAAGAACAGGTTAGGCAAGGTATTGTGTGATCAAAAAATTGAAAGGTGTGCTGGGACCCGAGTTGAGTAGAGCATGGGGCTGCTGGGTTTAAGGTAAGTGATAAGACAAAAGGGGCCTCCTGCAGAGACCCCTTTCCTGCACCCAGCCCTTTCCTGCCAAAAGGTGCTTACAGACTGACCAGGTATGCAAAAACCCTGAAGCATCTGTTCTTTGGTGTTTGAAGAATCGCACCAGTGTGGGAGGTGTACAGTGAGAAATATGCGTAGGGTTGGTCCCTGTGCCAGCAGATACTGGGAAGCCCATGTAACTGCAATTAACCCAGTTTTAGAAGGTAAAAGGAGCCTCCCAGAGGAGATTGGCTCTTGTTCAAGTCATAAACATCGCACAGGAGTTGGCCTGATGTATCCTAACATCAAAGATCTACCTTACTGGCCTTCCAGAATTTCCTAAACATATCTGAATTCATACCTTAGGCCCTTGCTCTGAAAACCTGTATGAATCCTCACTAACAACGGTCATCAGTTATCAGAATATTAGTACATTGAACTCCTGCCTATACTTTATCACCAAACCTGCAATTATTTAAGTAGAGCTGTTTGCGTTTTTTTTTCTTCAGAATTTGTTATAAATGATTGTTCATTTCCTCCTCTTAGGCCTAATTATTGAGGATTATATACAGCCTTTTTAAGAACTAAATAACACCAGATGATTCAATAGATATTGATTGATATCAATCAGTTAATTAATTAATTGATAGCAGTTAATCTTTAGAATTCCAGGACATGGCAGAACCTTTTCATTTGAGGACTGAGAATACAGTAGACCTGTTTCTTAATTTGAGAGCCTTGAACCACCTCCATCAGAATCACCCGGGGAGCTTGTTTAGCTGCAGATTCCCAAACCCACCCCTGTTGAATGGGGATCTTTGAGGTTACAGTCAGGAAATCTCCATTTTTAACAATTATCCCCTGTGATTGTTTGTCAGCTCAAGTTTGAGAATCACCGCACTTATCATATATGTTCCTATAAACACTCCCCTCTCCCTTGTTTATGGGTTCCACTTTCCTATATTAAATATTCTTAAATACATAGTCATTTTATGTTACATGGCTATAATCACCAGTACTGATAATACTTGCATTATGAGGGGTGGATTATCATTTCTCTTGAGTGAATTGATGCTTAAAAGTTTTCATTCTTGAAACATTTTTTACCAGCCAGGTGCTGCAGGGTTTAAGATTATACTGTCAGTGGTAACTCAGTCTAATTTCATTAGACTTTGCCTTCTCTTGGGCGCCTTTTAAAATGGGAGAGTCCCTGGGAGCAATAGTTAGGTTATAAGATCCTTGTCCCTGGCTGCCTGGGTCCCTATGAGATCACTGAATGCCCTGGAAGTACAGAACATTGAAAGGGTTAGGGGGCTCAATGGGATGCTAAAGATGAACTTCAGAGTGGGTGCCTTGTGACTATTTTCCTTGGGGGAATTAATCAGTGAATGTTACTGAAGTATTTTAAAGTCTTAGGTAACTGCTTTGGCAGCTAAGGTATTATTTGAACTAAGCTAGCAAATATACTTTTAGATATCAGTTTCTGCATTTGCTAATAAAAGATGACTATAGATAATAGCAAACAGCAAAGGTACATGATTGTATTAAGACTGAAAAATGTCCAGAACCTAAGCTAGAATATTGAAAAGTATTTCGAAGCTCATTTTCAAGTCTCTCTGATCACCTCCTTTCCACTGTGCAGCCCTTTATAGAACTTCCATTTGGTTTCCTTAGGATGGGTTAATGTTGGCTGAACAGACCGTATGATCAGGTATTTTGTCCTAAAGTTTTCTCTTTACATAATCAGCATTCTGAGATAAAAATAAACTTGCTCCTTTTATCACTGGACAGAAAAGAAGAAATGGAGTTGCCTATGAATATAACTTAGGATGATTTTTATCTTTTTGAGTAATGCTGAAAGCAACACATCTTGCTCCCCTAAGAATACGTAATACTGTAATACCTCATCTGCACTATACACTTAAAGAAAGCAGTTTATGAACCTAAGGTTGCTACTTTTTACAACAGGTACAGACATAATTAATTTGACACTGGCCAGAAAAATCAATCTAGAAATTGTGCCCAATTTTCAGTCTTCATTTTAACTGGACACTTTATGGTCTTTAAATGTCTTTTTTTCCCAACAGCCTTGTACACTGGTTAATAAAATTGCCATACTTGGAAACTGAGACTCTTAGAGTTAAAAATGTTTGCCAGTCAAACTGGTTTGTCAGTAAAGACAAGATTAGGACTCACCCTATCAACGTATAAGATGTCAGTTGACCCATTCATAATACTGTGGTCCTTCTAAGAAAACATGAAAAGATGGATTCAGAGCATTTCCTTTTACCATCTAATCATAAAGAGCTTTTTAAAAAATCACATTTATATTCTTTTTTTAAATAAATTTATTTATTTTTTAATTTTTGGCTGTGTTGGGCCTTCATGGCTGCGCGCAGGCTTTCTCTAGTTGTGTGGAGCAGGGCCTACTCTTGGTTGCGGTGCGTGAGCTCTAGGCACGTGGGCTTCAGTAGTTGTGGCACACAGGCTCAGTAGTTGTAGCTCGCAGGCTCTAGAGTGCTGGCTCAGTAGTTGTGGCACATGGGCTTAGTTGCTCCGTGGCATGTGGGCTCTTCCCAGACTAGGGATCTAACCCGTGTCCCCTGCATGGGCAGGCAGATTCTTAACCACTGCGCCACCAGGGAAGTCCTTATATTCTTTGTAATTAGTGCATATCAACACCCAGAAGGACTGCATCTTTAGTTCAGCATTTATCAGAACTGAGTAATACCTAGGTTTAGAGGGATGAGGGTGATAGTTGAACAAACATGGTGTGGACCCATTTAGACAACAAAATCCTCTAGGTCAATGTTTTTGAAACTTCAGTGTTCATCAGAATCCCCTGAGAGCTTATTAAAAATATAGATGCCCTCGCCTCATTATCAGAGATTTTGATTCTATCTGTAGGTTTTGGTGTGGGCTCAGGCCTCTGTTTTTGGCGAGCTCCCCAGGTAATTCTAATGCACTCCAAAGTGTAAGAACCAAACTTGGTTTGGTCCAAACATGGCATATTAAGATTTCTAGAATCAAAAAGGTCAGATTGCTGTTATGCGGTGGCCACTGAGCCCCTTGATTCAAAGAACAGAAGGCAAAACTCATTACCCAGCTTCCCTTGCTGCTAGAGCACACGTATGTGGCCTGGGCTCAGCCAATCAGATGTACCCACATAGGATTGGGATTCCAAGGAGAGAAAAGTAAAGAAGCAGACATTCCCAGAATCATCTTGTGGTGGAGGTGGCTAGATTTTCAGCAGCAGCAGAGGTGGCATTTCTGGTACCCAGTCCCAAGCATCACTGTTGTGACCCGCCATGTTGGAGGCCTGTGATGTGGTGTGGAACGGTGGTAACACTGGAGCATTGCAGTGAGGTTGAACATATCCCTGGTTATATAGCTTCCAGACCTGCTTAAACTGGCCAGGTATATTATTTTGTTTGCAACTAAGAGCTCTGAGTAACATCAGGGAGTTATACTCTGCTAGTTAAGAGCAGAACTTTTGGAGACGGCATCTTGGGGTCAAATCCTGGCACTGCCACTAGCTGTGTAAACTTGAGAAAGTTTCTTAACCTATCCCTGCTGTAATTTGTCTTAAAATGGGGGCACGGATACCTCATAGGGTGTTATGAGGATTACATGAGATGACACATGTAAGCAATTAGCACAAAATCCAGCAGTAAATGCTGGTTATCATTATTGTAGGCCCGTGGATAACAGACCCACTCATTTCTTACGACCTCAGAAAATTCCTATATTTAACAGGACTCTTGGCAGCAAGTGGTAGAAACCTAACTCAAACTGGCTTAAGCAAAAAAAAAGATAACCCCGGCTTGAGGTGCAACTGGATGTGGATGCCCAGTTCATGTTACCAGGATTCTGGCCCTGTCCCCCAGCCTGCGTCCTTTGTGTGGACTTCATCTTTAGGTGGGCTTCCCAGGTGGTGACAGGCAGAGATAGTAGCCCCTCTAAACTGACATCCTACCAGCTTAGCAACCAGTGAAAAGAAAGCCTCTCTTTCCCACTAGTTCCAGCCAATAATGCCCAAGGACTAAGGCTAATTGGCTCTAGGGACCAGCTTTGGTCACTTGTTTACCCCTGAATCAATCATATGGTCAGGAGGTCACCCAATAGCCCAGGCTGGTTCACATCTCTACCTTTGAAGCCAAAGGGTGGGTTAAACCTGATCTAAACCACATAGGCTGAGAACTTGGGAGGGTAGCTCCCTAAAAGAAAGTGAAAGTGCTGTAACTGGAAACAAGGTAACGTGCTACAAAGGACAAAACATCTGATGCTTGCAATAGCCCCCATCTCATTTTTTATTCCCACCAATTTGTTAATGAGAATACCAGTGTTTTGTTTACAAAAATGGGATATAACCCATCTACCTGTCTATTCACCCCAGGTTCACCTTTGTGAACCACCCCCCCACACCCGGCTTTGTTTTTGGCCATGCTGCACAGCTTGTGGGATCTTCATTCCCCAACCAGGGATCAAACCCAGGCCCTTGGCAGTGAGGGCGCAGAGTCCTAACCACTGGACCACCAGGAAATTCCCTTTTTGGCTTGGTTTTTTTTTCTTTTTTGTGAATCTCCTTTTCATTAGGTAGCTTCTACCAGTTCTCCTGGTTATGAATCTTTGTATGGGAGGTTTGGGGAGGGAACAAGCACACACTGACCAGCTTTAGAGATGACTTAGCGTCGGTAGGTTCTGCCCAGTAAGACAGCACTGCTTGTCCCCTGCTTATTTGGTTCCGTGAAATCCTCTGACATCAAGAAGTACATTTAGCACAAAGTAGATAAGAAATGAGGCTGTCATAGTTTATTCACCACATTCAGCTGCCATGTATAAATCACAACACAACTCAAAATGATTTATTTAGCCTTTCCATTTACAAACAAGACAAGAAAAAAGAAGAGAAGGAAATGAAAAAGTATATAAAGGATTGCCAGCTTCCACCCAGTCAATAGCGAGGAAGCCTACCTGCCATTGCCAATTTATCATGTATCTTGATAGAAGGTGTCCAATATCTGAGGCAGCCCTCAAGAGGTGTTAACCAAAGTTGGGGCCACAAACTCCCAAATCACGAAAGTAGGAGGAAACAGGAAGGGGAGTAGGAGATTCTCAGATTTACCTCTTGAGCATCTGCAGAGCTGGGTCTGGAAGAGGGCCAGAGGCAAGTGTCATGGGCTGGACAGTGGCCCCAAAAGGCATGTCCACCCGGAATCTCAGAATGTGACCTTATTTGGGAGAAGGATCTTTGCAGATATAACTAAATGAAGGATCTCAGGATGAGATCATCCTGGATTTGGGTTGGGCCCTACATCCAATGACTGGTATCCTTACAAGAGAAAGGAAAGGGAGATTTAAGACACAAAGACACACCAAGGGCTTCCCTGGTGGCGCAGTGGTTGAGAGTCCACCTGCCGATGTGGGGAACACGGGTTCGTGCCCCGGTCTGGGAAGATCCCACGTGCCGCGGAGCGGCTGGGCCCGTGAGCCATGGCCGCTGAGCCTGCGCGTCCGGAGCCTGTGCTCCGCAACAGGAGAGGCCACAACAGTGAGAGGCCTGCGTACCGCAAAAAAAAAAAAAAGACACACCAAGAAGAAGGCCACGGGAAGATGGAGACAGAGATTGAAGTTTTGTTGCCACAAGCCAAGGCACTCTACAAGCTACTAGAAGCTGGAAGAGGCAAAGAAGGATTCTCCCCTAGAGCCTTCTGACACCTTGATTTCACACTTCCAGCCTCCACAACTGTGAGAGATAAGTTCTAAGTTACCAAGTTTGTGGTAGTTTTTTTCTGCAGCAACCCTAGGAAACTAATGTAACAAGACAGGAAGCAAATTTGCCTTTGCTTCATCAAGCCCAAGATGAGGCCTAGTGTTAGCAACTTCTCATCAGCAGTCGTCATTGGTTGAGGACATGGTGGCCAGTCGATTTGTCAGATGCTCTGAGGGTTCTGGCCTCCATGCATAATGGTTCCCTAGGAGAAACTGGAGGGATTGTTTCCAAAAGAAAATATATTCTGGGCAGGCAAAAATTTGAAAAAACAAAAAACACTACAATCAGTAAAGGCCTGATATGGAGTAGTTAGAAATGGATTTTTTTAAAAAAGAAGTGTTGTCAAGTGAAGGTAGTTCATTAATAAATTGTTGTTTAAAATTAGCAATCGGATATGTTGCCGTAGTACTGCTGGCCTCCTATACATGGCAATTAGATCATGTGTAAATGTATCTTTCTAAAGAGGAAAAAGGTAGAATATTTTTCCTTACATAGGTAACTATTTCTAAATGAGCTTTGTACTGCGTCACAAGCAATTAAGGTTCAGTGTGGGCAGTAATGACATTAATTTAGGCGATGATAATACAAATTACACTTACTAGAGTATGAGCTTTGAGTTCTCAGTTACAAGGCAGAAAAGGGTTCAGGAGTCACTCAGACCAACTCAGTGTGTAGCTATAGCCCCAAAAAGCTAGTAGAGTATTGGATAATATAAGAGAGAAAAGAAATACAAGAAAAAGTTGCACTGCTTCCTGTTCTAGTTTCTATACCGCAAGGAAAGAACTCAATAGAGAAGAAGGAAGTCTACAGGAGGAGAACTAAATTAAGTCCTGTGTACAAATATTTACTGAGCTTCCACAATGTTTGAGTCCCTGGTCTAGGGATGCAGAAATGATTAAGATGTGGTCCTCAACTTCACAGCCTAAAGGGAGAGACAGATACAGAGAAATAGCTGTGATAATGCAGCGTGGCAAGTTCAGGACAGACATGCACACAGGACACCAGGAGATCACAAAGGAGAAAGCAGGACCTACCAAGGTTGAGCTGAGAGCAAAACAGACAGAGAGCAACATGGGGGCTTGGGTCGTGGTGCTGTTATGTGTGTTTGGGATTGAGAGGGACCAGTTTGAAAGGAAAGACAGTGGAAGGGAGAGGTGGGGAGCTAAGAGAAAATAATCTCACTGAAAGGGGGGAGTTAAAGGATGATGAATAAGGATTGGCCTTAGATAAACAGGAAGAGAGATCCACATCCTCTGAAAGTAGAGAGAAGGAAATGAGGGCAGTTACAGGTATCAGTAGGTTTTAGGTAAAGTTCAAAAGCATAAGGGAGATTATTCCTGGCATCCTCAGTTTGCTGAAATCGAGGTTTTTCTAACCTTTGCGTGTGTTGAGAATATGATGAACACTCTGGATGTTTCACCTCTTAAAAATGCACATTACACAGATTCTTACATATAATTTCAGTTTCCCAACCTTTGAATCCCAACCATGGACTCTGGATAGAAAACCTGCATTCCACCCAGAAGAGACAGGTCATTTGCTGAGAGGAAGGGGTCGGGGTTGGCAGGTTTAGAATCAACCCTGAGGGCAAAGGATACGGTCCTACACAGAGACCAGTGAAAGATGAGTCATGGCGTTGATCCACGTTGGGATGTCAAGAGAAGTGGAATCCCAGGTGGGAACGCAAGCGATTAACACACATTCCAGACTGAGTGGGGAGGAAGAGAGGCCACGAGGAGACAGACAAACTGGGAGAGGGGCTCTGTGAGCTGGAAGGGAAGATGCCTCACGTCATGCAAAAAACTTGCTGGGGAAATTGCCAGCACGCACTCCCCTGCCGGAGGTGGGCACGCAATCAGTGCTTTGGAGCTGCCGTAAATTGCCCTGTTTTCCCCTCATGGCCCATTTATGCCTCCTCTGCACATCGGCACCACCTGCTTCTCCCTCCACATACAAACTTGCTCAAGTCTCTCCCCTACTTAAAAACAAAACAGCAACAATGAACCTTCCTTCAAGGACAAGGTTGCCCAGACCAGTCCCTGTGTGTGATACACCCGCAAATTTTTGTTGAATACGTGGGCGCGTGAAAGGAGCTCCAAGCAATAATTGGAGTCCACTACCTTTTCTTCCCACGCCATTCTCATCTTTCTCTCCCCTGCTTTCTCCTCTCATTCCCCTCCTCTCTGGGCACCACCCCGGCTCCATTCCCCTGTCCCTCTCCATTTTTACTCCTTCCCAGCCTCTGCCCCAGAACTGCCACTGGCAGCCAGGGGTGCCTCAGGACTGGCGGCTGCTTGGCCCATCTTGGGGAGGTTAAGCTAACAGAGGGCAAAAAGGGTGGTAAAGAAGAGGCCTCGGGCTTCCCTGGTGGCACAGTGGTTGAGAGTCCACCTGCCGATGCAGGGGATACGGGTTCGTGTCCCGGTCCGGGAAGATCCCACATGCCGCGGAGCAGCTGGGCCCATGAGCCATGGCCGCTGAGCCTGCACGTCCGGAGCCTGTGCTCCGCAACGGGAGAGGCCACAGCAGTGAGAGGCCCGCGTACCACACAAACACACACACAAAACTAATAATAATAATAACATGGCACTGGGAATTCCCTGGCAGTCCAGTGGTTAGGACTTGGTGCTTTCACTGCAGTGGCCTGGGTTCAATCCCTGGTCAGGGTACTAAGATCACACGAGCTGCACAGCGCGGCCAAAAAACAAACAAACAAACATGGCAGTTCCTTCAGTAAACATAGCAAGGGGGACAGTCAATCCCATGTGTCCACTACAGGCCTTCATAAGTGTCTTTCTGTCTACTCACCCTTTGAATACAAATGTTCTTCAAAATATTCTGCTCTTTTCACCTATGGCTCTGCTTTTCCTTGGGATACCCAGGACCCTTAAATCTAATCTCTAGGCAGATTGCTTTCTTTAACCCCAAATCCCCTGCTTGCCACCCATCTCCACTTGGAAGTTCTACAGGTACTTCAAACCCCTGACCAACATAGAATTCATTATTTGCTTTAAATCAAAATACGCTTCTCTGAAAGAACACACAAGAAACCAGTAGGTGTAGCTGCCATGTTCCAACCCCTCCTCCTAGACTGTTAGGTCTTTCTGTGAATGGGCACCACCATCAATGAAGTCACTCAAGCCAGAGCCTAGGCATCATTCTTGACCTTGGTTATGAATATCATGCCATAAAAATGACTTTTGTAACATACAAACTTGATTATATCATTGCCCTACTTAAATCTTTCAATGACTCCATAGCCTTCAGATTAAGGTACCATCTCTTCTAATGGGCTCCCAAAGCCCTCGGCGCTAGGGGGAGGGCAAGCGGTGTCTGCCTTCCTCCTCACCTGTATTTGTGCCACTCTGCGTGCGTGCGTGCACAGACACACACACACACACACACACACAGCACCCTCTGCCCAGTGAACAGCCTGGACCTCCCAGGAGGTGCCTGTCACCTCTGCACCAGATGCCCCATAACTGTCAGCTGATGATGCTGTGTTGCAGTTTGTCTGATATTGACAGCTTCTTCTCAGGTTTAGGTTTTTTTCAACAGCACTAAGTCTTTGTAGTTGCTTCTGACTGCAGAGCTGCTTTGAAGGTAGCAAGCATATGAACCCAGATAGAGACAGCTGTTACTACATTTTGATAACAGAAACCCCTATTTGATGAAATATTGTCATTTTTTTTTAACCTTGCAACCTTGAGGGACAGCATCCTTGAACATCCAGCTTACAAATGTCTTCTATCTCGATAGCTTACACAGCTTCCCCAGCCAGTGGGTCCCTCCTTCTGTCATTCTCCAATAGCTCTTTGTACTGTTAGGAGCCGTTCGCTTATTTAGTCCCCTCCCTATACTCCGATAGATTGTGAATTCTGTGAAGAAAAGAGCCTGTATTTCTTACTAGTATCATTTCCAGGGCCTAGCTGAAATATAATAGATACACAGTAAAGTTTGTGGGAGAGAGAGGGTTGGGTGGAAGGATGGATGGATGGATGGATACATTAATACACGGAGAAAAACTATTTTTGCTTCCTAAATACTAGCAGTAAAAACTTGAGGTTTTTCCAGAGTGAAGCAGAGGTGGAAATGCTAGAGGTACCACAAGGAGGCACTAGAATTCCACATGGGTTCCCTCTGCCAAGAAAAGGCAGATCCAAGTGTCTTGACCTGGGCTGATGCCTTGTGACAGAAGCCTGGCTGAGCCCGAATGGGCCAAGAGGGATGATTTGAAAAGGGGACTGAGGGGGAAATTAATGCAAGGCGATTACGGCACAGCTATGGCAAAGAGGAATGATCACTTTAAAGGGACTCTAACACAGAAGGACCCCCTCCACCTTTGGAAACATCCCACCGCCCTGAGAAGCCATGTCATGTTGGTGCCTCTCCCATTTTCCTCCTCCACTAATTAAGCAAAATACTCAGGCTCATACTACAGCGATTTCATTCTACGACCACGATATTTCCCCACTGAATCCTCTCTTCCTTATTAAATGAGAATGAGGAAAATAGAACTGTCACAAATATTATTACCATTTCCCCTTTTTCTTCCCAAGAGGTCACTGAAACTTTCATCCCAGACCTTGGAACCCTGGATTTCTGTGTAGGCTGGCAAAGAAAAGAAAAAATCCTTTTAAATCTCAAATATATGTCTCTAACTCCTGTGAGGGACTGGGAAATGTAACCATGGAAACCAGAGTATGCCTGTAACCATGGAGACCTATTTAAACCAGCTGGGCCATTACTGTCTAGAAGCTGGTAAGGCTTTGGCTGTTAGAAGGCCAGTTAATATGGTTGAATGATTTCAATTTAGGCGAGTGTTTTACAGACAATTAAGTAATTTCTGGGTACTGCCAATACTGTAAAATGTTAGAGAGACAGCCTTTTGATAGGACTTCCTCTGTTAGACTAATTTCTAAAGGATCTCCCAAATCTTTCTCCCTCACCCTCCAGAGCCATCGCTTTATCAGCAAACACACATTAATCACCTTGGTGTGCTGGGCGCTCTGCTGGATCCCACCATATATGTATCCCAGATAATATACATTCTCTGTCCCATCAGCTTTAATGTTGAGGCAAGTCCTTGAATAAAGGATGTACTTATCAATAGGCTTCTTGGGACTTCCCTGGCGGTCCAGTGGTTAGAACTCTGCGCTTCCACTGCAGGGGGCCTGGGTTCAATCCCTGTTTGGGGACTAAGATCCCGCATGCTGTGCGGTGTGGCCAAAAAAGAAAAAAAACAAAATGCTTCTTTACCAGAACCCATCGGAATTTGGCTTTGTATTGCCAGTACGTGAGATGTGAACTAGCCTGTTTTCATTTTGAAGGAAACTTTCACTAGCCAGTGTCTTAGCAGTGCTTCACAAAGTTCATAAGCACTCTGTTTATCCGTTTCTTTTGTTCTTTCCCTGTGTGTGTTACAACTCCATTATCGCCCCTGCAACCACAGCTTCAAAGGCCTGATGACAGTTTGGTCTGCGAGCTGCTCTGTGGCGTGTTTTGTACACCAAGGTGTTAAAAGGCAGAACACTGGAGTCAGATCCCTTGTGTCTGCCACTCACCAGTGTGTGACCCTAGGCAAGTGACTGGACCTTTCTAAACCTAAAGTTTCCCCATCTAGAAAAGGGAAGTAAGACCCATGTCTCATGATTATAGGTTATTCAGTAATAACTTTGCACACCTCTGAAGATTTACACTGTTAGCAAGTTTTATCTTCACACTGTTAGCAAGTTTTATCTTCTGGTCTTATCTGTATCCCCCAGCATCACTCAGCACTCTTTCATGTTCTTAGTCCCTTCTCCTATTTTACTCAACAGCTGGTCCAAATCTTTACAACCTCCAGCTTGCACCCAAAACCCCCTGGCTCCGCAGATAATGATGGTGCAGAAGATGATAATAACAATAAGTGTTATACAGTGCTGATTATATGCCCAGACTGTTCTAAGCCCTTCACATATTTTAACCCATTTAATTCTTACAACAATCCACTGAGGATTATTATCATCTCCATTGTACAGATGAGGAAACTGAGGCACATGGTGTTTGGGTAAATTTCTCAAGGTCATAAGCTAGTGAATGGCAGAAAGAGAATGTGAACCCCAGTGGTGCCCCCGGAGTCTGCACCACTATGGGGTGGTCACCCTCCCTCCAATGATGGTGTCTCCTAGCTCACTGAGTGTAGAGTCCACGGGCACAGTCTCCCTCAGACATCTCTTGGTCAACCCCTACTCTCGCCACTACTAGCAGACATGTTCATCAGCACCTGTCCCCACGCCCTTCCTCGATGTTTCAGAGGAAAGGATCAGCCTTCCTCCAATCCCGCAGTCCCGTCAAATCCCTCGATGCCTTGATTATCCGCTTCCTTCCTGATCCTCAGTCCATCTCTCATTTGGCACTTGCCTCTCAACACGTAAGTAGGTCCAGTCTGTTCTCTCTTATTAAAAAAAATTTTTTTTGACTGTCTCTGTTCATCATCTTCTCTTTCCTTTTCACAACCCAATTCCTAGAGGAAGCTTTCTACCTTTGTCTTTAGGCTTCCTGACTCCCACTCCACTGCGGTCGCTCTTCCAGCGGCCCCCCAAAGTTGCTCAAATACCTGACTTTTTTTAAGGTCCTGCTCCTCTCTGCAGCATTTAACTTTATCCACCTGGCCATGACCTTCTCCTGTTCTTCCTCCGTCTCTTTTGCTGGCTCCTCCCGCACTGCCTATTCTTATGTCTGTGTGTCCCTGGAGATCTTTAACCTGCATCACCTCTCCCTGGGGACTGTCAGTGTCGAGTCTGTATCTTTATTTCTTTAGTATTTATTTATTTTGGCTGCGCCAGGTCTTAGTTTCGGCACACGGGATCCTCGCCGCGGCATGTGGGTTTCTTTGTTGTGGCACACAGAATTCTTAGGTGTGGCACGTGGATTTCTTAGTTGCGGCATGCAAACTCTTGGTTGAGGCATGCATGCGGGATCTAGTTCCCAGACCAGGGATCGAACCCAGGCCCCTTGCATTGGGAGCGCCGAGTCTTACTCACTGGACCACCAGGGAAGTCCCAAGTCTGCATCTCTAACCAGAACTTTCTTCTGAGCTTCAGAGCAGTAGATAAAAATGCCATTAACCATCTTGACTGGAGGATCGTGGACTCCTCATCCTCAACTCATTACCACCATCCACCGAGGACACCTAGTCACCAAACCAGAAGTCATCCTCCAGTCCTTCTCTCTCCCCCACGTCACCAGGACCTCTTACATGTACATCTTTTTTTTTTTAAGGCTATTTATTCTTTTTTTTTTAAGACCATACTTCATTCAGATTTCTTTTGCTTTTTTTTTTTAATTTTATTTATTTATTTATGGCTGTGTTGGGTCTTCGTTTCTGTGCGAGGGCTTTCTCTAGTTGCGGCAAGTGGGGGCCACTCCTCATCACGGTGCGCGGGCCTCTCATTATCGTGGCCTCTCTTGTTGCGGAGCACAGGCTCCAGACGCGCAGGCTCAGTAATTGTGGCTCACGGGGCTAGCTGCTCCGCGGCATGTGGGATCTTCCCAGACCAGGGCTCGAACCCATGTCCCCTGCATTGGCAGGCAAATTCTCAACCACTGCACCACCAGGGAAGCCCACATGTACATCTTAAAATACCTCTTCTTTCTGTTCTTCATCCAGCCCCTCCACCAGGCTCTCATCCCTTCTCTCTCAAAATATTCAGATCACCTCCTCACTGGTCTCCCTCTACCTTAAGCCTCAACCTCTGTCAACAATAATGATACCAGCAAGCTGTCTCTAATATGCATATCAGTCCAGTCCTCAAAATTCACTAATGCTAGCATAATGAAAACCAGTTCCTTTGCATAACAAGAAAGGCCCTTCCTGACCTGACTCCTGCCTTTCTCTCCAGCCTCATCACTTGCATGTCTGCCTCCATAACCACTGCTTCTCTCGTGCTACAGCTGCAAAACAGGATTGGACGTAATGACCACCAGCATTTCACTCACGCTTCCTCACTTGGCCCATTCCATCCCTTCTTTCTGGAACTGCATCCCCAGTTTGTCCATCAGGCAAAGCCCTCATCTCTATTCTCTACCCGCTCTGGGCCGCCACCCATCCCCTCCCTATCCTCTCACCGGCCTGGCTTCTCTTGTGCTTTCCACTCACTCCCATGCAACAGTTTATCTTATTGTACTGTAATTATTTGACTGGTCTATCTCCTTTTCTAGACTTACTAGTTCCTTAAAGGCAAGTACTATTTTTTTTTTGTCCTGGTATTTTTGTCCCTCCAGTGTCCAGCAAACTGTCTTCAAAATAGCCGACATTTACTAAATATTAGAAATTAATATTGTTATCAAGAGGATGGCAGAGAAATTCCCTTGGAGCTAACACTTTTCATCCTGATCATAATCCTCAGCACACACTGAATGCTGTTGGTAGGAATATTACTCAGCCATAAAGAGGAACAAAATCATGCCATTTGCAGAGACGTGGGTGGACCTAGAGACTGTCATACAGAGTGAAGAAAGTCAGAAAGAGAAAAACAAATATCGTATAATATCACTTATATGTGGAATCTGGAAAAATGATACAGATGAACTTATCTGCAAGCAGAAATAGAGACACAGACGTAGAGAACAAACGTATGGATACCAAGGGCAGAAAAGGAGGGTGGGATGAATTGGGAGAATGGGACTGACATATATACACTACTATGTATAAAATAGATAACTAATGAGAACCTACTGTATAGAACAGGGAGCTCTACTAAATGCTCTGTGGTGACCTAAATGGGAAGGAAATCAAAAAAAGAGGGGATATATGTATACGTATCGCTGATTCACTTTGCTGTACAGCAGAAACTAACACAACATTGAAAAGCAACTATACTCCAATAAATATTAATTTTTTAAAAAATGCTGTTGATAACTGAACAAAGAACTTTGACCATGAAATAGTGTAGAGCCAGAGGGATGTATTAGTATAAATACCCACATGGATGACATAAAATCATTGGCATACAGACATCATAAATTCACGTACCAGGTAAGGGCTTACACCAGATGACTTCTCAGGTCTCTTCAAACTCTGACATTCTGTGAATGCAGGTATCAAACCAAGACATCCAATCAATCAGCCACCATAGAGTGCCATTATGTGCAAACTTTTTCCCTAAATACTATAATGAATAGAATGGAATCTCACCAGCATTTAAATCAAAGATAAATATAATTAAAGGCCACTTAGATGTGAGATTGGAAGAGTTAAATAGAGGGAGACAAAGGAAAGCACTCATTCAGTTTGTTCAGCTAACATTAGGGACACGCTCCATGTCTGCTACTGAACCAAATTCGGGTCCACTCACCGGACACGAAGCAAAGCCAATCTACTGACACTGGCTTGTGGTGAAGGAAAGTATAGCATTTATTGCAAGGCCAAGCAAGAAAAATGGGCAACTCATGCTTAAAAGACCCGAACTCCCCAATGGCTTTCAGGGAAGGGTTTTTAAAGGCAAGATGAGGGAGAGGGGGACTTCCCTGGTGGTGCAGTGGTTAAGAATCCACCTGCCAATGCAGGGGAAACGGTTCGATCCCTGGTCCGGGAAGATCCCACATGCCACGGAGCAACTAAGCCCGTGCTCCTCAAGCCCGTGCTCCGCAACAAGAGAAGCCACTGCCATGAGAAGCCCGTGCACAGCAATGAAGACCCAATGCAGCAGCAAAAAAAAAAAAAAAAAAAGATAATTAAAATAAATGAATAAAAAAAAGATGAGAGAGAGGGTTGCGGGGTACATGATCAGCTCGTGGACATGCTTCTGCCTGGTTGGTGGTAAGGTGACATGGTGGTGTTTCGGGGGTTAACATCATCAACCTTCTGATTCCAGCTGGTCTGGGGCCTGCTTGCTTGTGGTCAGCAGGCAGTTAACTTCTTCCACCTGGTGCGGGTTTTAATATCTGCAAAACAACTCAAGAGTATGGCTCAGGATATTATCTATATCCCTTGAGGAGGAATTAAAGGTCCTTGACTTTGTTTTATGGCTAAACTATTATTATTTTGTCTTGCTAGGCTGTTTTCCTTTGTTTCTTCATTTTCTTACTTCTCTGATTAAATTTGCTCTTTGGAACTCGGGGAAGGCCTAGGAAGCTAAAAGTTTTCTACAAACAAGAGATGGGGGACATGGAGACAGTCTGTTCCCAGGAAAGCCCCACAGTGCCCTGTTCAGTTTCATGTCAGAAGCTGGGGTATAACAAAGAAAACCATGTGTTCTGTGGTCAGCGTGCTCATGGCCCAGCCAGGCAGACAGACACATGACCGTCAAATACAAAAGGCAGGGAGAAACTGCTGTGATTGATTCTGCCTGAAGAGGGAACGCAGAAGGGAGCACAGGTCTCAATCAATTTCCCAGTCGTGGCATTTGGTCTGGCTTTTGAGGGGCGAATGTGGTTTCTCAAGTGGAGAAGGGAGAGTTCCACACTGAGGGAACTGAATGAACAGAAACCCACAGGGTTCAAAGCTGAGGCACCTTGGAAACCATTGAGTTTTCTCCAGGACACATACAGCAACAGCCGAGCTGCTTGCTCAGAACTCCATAGGGACTTCCAGAGCCCAAGTGATGATGCATGGGTAGTTCTGGGGGGAGTGATGGGCAGTGGGGAGGTGGGGAAATAGAGCAGGGTCACCAAAAGTTAACTGTTTAATCTACCACTGATCTAGCCTTCCTTCTCTGCCTTATCCACACCTTTGCCGGGTACAGAAGTAACTCTATATCTAATACAGTAGTTTGACAATCCACGTAGGTAACCTGTGGTTCTCAGATAGCTCACCTTGCCCCCTGCTTCTCTTCCTGAAGGAGTATTGAGTTCCGTGGTTTTTGCAACCTTATCATGGCCAGAAAGAGCTGGGGACTTCAAGAACCTGGGAAGGCATCTCTTTTCCCTGGGGTACTGCCTGCCATGCTGGTATCTGAGACTGAAAATCCATGGCAACTCTGGTCTAACTCAGCTGGACCCAGCCCAGCAACGTTCCCTAAACTCTGAGCCCTCATTGGGCCCCCGTTGCTCTGAGGTCTGTCTGTGACTCGCCATCAACCCAGGCTTGGGTGTTCTTCCCTGCACAGGTCGTAGCTGCAGAACTACGGCTCCTCTGCCAATCAAGCTCCTCAGCCACACTCGGATAAAATCCGTGCCGTACTGGAGTTGAGGGAGGCTTTGGACAGCTAAACCTCGGCGACTCCCTCTGCCTCACCAAGATGAAATGGTGGCACCCACAAGCAATTCAAAATATTTAAGAGCTGTCATGTTCATACACAATAGCCAAGAGGTGGAAGCAACCCAGGTGTCCAATGATGGGTGAATGAAGGAAGAAAATGTGATCTATACATACAATGGAATATTATTCAGCCTTCAAAGGAAGGAAATCCTGTCACGTGCTAACAATGAACCTTAAGGAGATTATGTTGAGTGAAATAAGCCAGACACAAAAGGACAAATACTGTATGAATCCACTTATATGAGGGACCTAGAGGAGTTGAATTCATAGAAACAGAAAGGGGCTGGAGGGAGGGAGGGAAAGGGGAGTTTTGTCTAACGGGGAGAGAGTTTCAGATTTCCAAGACTAATAAGTTCTGGAGATCTGCTTTACAACAATGTGAATATACTGAATACTACTGAACTCAATAATGGTTAAGATGGCAAATTTTTTTTTTAGGCTACACTGTACGGTGTGCAGGATATTAGTTCCCTGACCAGGGATCGAACCCATGCCCCCTGCCTTGGGAGCACGGAGTCTTAACCACTGGACCACCAGGGAAATCCCAAGAAGGTAAATTGTATGTCATGTGTTTTTTAACCACAATTTTAGAAAACGAAAAATAAAAAGAAAATATTTAAAAGCCCAGCAAGCACAAACACTGTGCAGTCCGAATGGACACTGGTCCTTACGATCCCCATCAGGCAGTCAGAACTGGCTGCAGACTCCCAGGACCGCTCCATGGGTGAAGACCGGCACGGGAGCGTCCTCTAAGGCCTCCCCAACTGATCTATATTCCATCTCCTCACCAGGCACAGCTCTGCCCACTCTGTTCTCCTCTCACTCCTCTTATTCTTCTCTCCACAATTTCTCACGCCTGAGGAGGCTTATATTTCATACTTCAAGTACTATGCATGCACAGTTTTTACATGCAAGGAACAGAACTGACTCTGACATAGTTAAGGGGCAAAGGAACTCATCAGAAGGACATTGGTAACTTGCAGGGTCCCAGGGAGGACCAAACCTAGGCACCGAGGCTCTGCAGCCAGGAATGATGTTCAGGATAAGGCCTTAGAGACACTGCTGTTGCTATGGACCCTGGACCCCACAGCTTACGCCACTGACAACACTGGACACTGGATGCTGCCAAGGTCACTGTCATCAGCCATCACTGTAACTGACTCTGCACCTCACCTGCTTCTTCCAAATACCAGCTTTCGAATCAAAGTTGGGGTAGATGTATCTGCCTGGCATGTGGTGCCCTCTTGTATATTTCAGGAAGGCTGGGAAAGCAAGTATCTGGTACTTTCTGATTCTACACTGAGTACAGGCTCTGCTCAAATAGAGAAAAGGCCTCCAAAGTTTGGATGGTCAGTATGATTAGCATGCCCCAGACTTCCCTCACATCTTATTTTCCCATTACCGTATAAGTAGTACTTGCCTTGCTGTCCTAGATCTTAGGGATACGATTGTCAAGTTTAACAAATAAAAATACAAGATGCCCAGTTAATTTGAATTTCACATTAACAGTGAATAATTTTTTTGGTATAAGTATGTCCCATACAATATTTGGAACAGACTTATTCTAAAAAAAGTATTCCTTGTTTATCTGAAATTCAAATTTAATGGGGCATCCTGTATTTTATCTGGTGATCCTCCCTAGGGATACCTTTTTTATATTGCACTGTACTTTTCTACACTCTACCAGGGCCTGCTTCCTGGGTTTGCTAAACATACTAACGTACAAAATCCGTATTCAAGACAATAGCTTAGGGACTTCCCTGTTGGCACAGTGGAAAAGAATCCGCCTGCCAATGCAGGGTACACGGGTTTGATCCCCAGTCCAGGAAGATCCTACATGCCTTGGAGCAACTAAGCCCGTGTGCCACAACTACTGAACCTGTGCTCTAGAGCCCGGGAGCCACAACTACTAAGCCCACGTGCCACAACTACCGACGCCCACAAGCCTAGAACCTGTGCTCCGCAACAAGAGAAGCCACCACAACGAGAAGCCCGCTCACCGCAATGAAGAGTAGCCCCCACTCGCCGCAACTAGAGAAAGCCCGCGCGCAGCAACAAAGACCCAACGCAGCCAAAAATAAATAAAAATTAAATCCTTAAAAAAAAAAAAGACAATAGCTTAGCTGCCAAATCCTGGTTTTGAATTCCAAAAATTGGAAACTACCCTGTCTTTCTCTCAGCTTTCCTCCCATAAAAGATTTTCATTTCCTCCAAATCAGATATATACCTTTACTAAGGTGAAAGTTATGTCCTTGGGAAAGCAAAGGAGAGAAGCACATTAAAACTCAAAAACAAAAACAAAAACGATTACCCAGTTGCAGTAAGGAAAAGTGGAGTAAACAGTGCAGAAAGATTTCATGAATTTTTTATACTGGGCTCTCTCAAATTCTAGGACCTCAAGTTTACTATGACTCACACTTAACAAGGCTTTAATAAGAGATGAAATTATAAAGTAAATGAAACCAATTTTCCTGTGCAGCATATGGAAATGAGTCTGCGTGAGTCAACGATTACTATTGCTCTCACCTCCCACATAGCAAGGTGGATTCATTACCCAAATGCCAATTTGTTCCTTTCATGCAGAAAGGCAAATGATTTTCAAAACACCGAATTTCAATATATTATAGACAAAACTTCTAGGACCACGTCCTAATGTTACTTAAAATCATAAATAACACAAACCAGGCACACAACTTTGTCAAATTCTTCTAAAGAACCTACTCAAACATTTCACTCATTTACCCAGGTCTTATATGAGGAATAGTTAGACCTTCCCAAACCAGTGTCAGCTTTCTCTGGGCTGCCAGACGAACCGCGGTGGGATATTTCCAAGCCACAGAAAATAAATGGTTTCTTTAGACCATTAGGTATGCACGTTAGAATATATTTCACTAACCAGCCTCAGATCCTTGGGAAGAGAACGGATTTATGTATTTGCTTCAATTACACCTTTTTCAATTCCTCAAATATGCCTTGTGCCTCTTCTTCGTACATGCTGTTCTCTCCTCCTGGAACCCTCTTCCTTGCTCCATCTAATCAAGTCCTGTAGATCTCTGCTGAAACAAGTCAATTCCCTGACTCCCCAGACTAGAACAGGGCTTCCTTTTTATGCTTTCAGAGTTCACCCTACCATTCCTTCGTAGGTTTTATTTATTTATTTATTTATTTATTTATTCATTTATTAGTATAGGTGCTGCCAAAGCGAGCACACTTGGTAGGATTTATAAATCTACAGCTGTGTGGTTTTTGGCTTAATGTCTGTCTCCCTGTATGCTTTAGCAATGGAAGCTTTACTGCATGCATGCCAGCCAGAGACCGTATTTCCCAGCCTCCCTTGCAGCTAGATACGATCATATGACTAGAGTCTGGCCAATGGGTTGTGTTCAGCTTCTGAGTGTAGCCCTTAGAAGGAATGGAGCACACCCTCCCCATTCTTCTTCCTCCCGCTAGCAGCCTGGAAGGCAAATGTAATGATGAATGGTCTTTACTGATGCAGGGATGAAGGGATGGAAGAACAGCAGGATGAACGTGGTGAGCATCGCCCTAACCACCCGGTCAGCCCTCAACTAATGATCGGGATTATTACATGAGAAACACTGAAACTATTTTCTTGTTTAAGCCACTGTAGTGTGTCTCTTATTAAAGCAGCCTATAGCCAGCAAATGCAGATTTGATCCCAAGGCTGCTTGGCCCCAAAGCAAGCTTTTGGGGGTTGCAAGCCCCCCAAACCACCCCATGATGTTTTTCCACACCATCTACCTCTTCTCTGTGTAGACTTTACATCATATATCACAGATCATATAGTAGAACACTTTGATGAAGGTGGTTCTCACGCCCTGGATCTACATTAGATCTCAGAGTGAATAAAAGATGGTACCCGCCGGGAGTTTCTTCCATACTTCTTCCTTCTCACTCCATTTTCATGTTTTACCTGTGGGAGCTTCTTGTAAGGTCCTGAGGACCACCTTAATGTCTATTATTATAAATAAGTAATTTGGCTCCCACATGCCAGGCAGCAGGCCCTTCCCCCATCACAGCCAGGCGAGAGGCAAGCCAGCCATGATCAAGAATCTTAATCTCTCTTAGAGGTCAATATTGCTTAAGGCTGTCACTCCCTCTGCTAGTAACATGAATATTTCAGAGATGATGGAATCAAAGCTAAAAAGCAGCCCTTGACCTAAGGAAAGACCTGCATAATTTTTTAACTTAGTTCTTTCCATATCACGTATAATTTTACATAAATATGTATCATGTGCTATTATTATTTTGGTACAGTGCTTTTTCTTTTTTCTTTTCTACTTGGTTTCCTCCTTCCTTTCACCTTTTTCTTCCTCCCCTCCAACACCAGCCATTCCCACACTAACAAACACACAAACCAGGTCACCAACCAAGTATGCATTCTCCCACATTTTTCTCCATGCTCACAGAAGCACATACAGAGATTTGGAGGGTTTTTGTCATGGGCAGCGAGGAGGGGGGGCTTTACAAAAGTGAGATCATATTATACACACTTTTCTGCATCTTTCTCTTCTCATTCAACAATAATCTCATAAAAGTCTCTCTAAGTCAATTGGTTTAGATTTAACTCAGTCTTTCTAATGACTGAATAATAATTCATGGTGTTGATGTGCCATAAATTATTTCAGCCCTGGACTTTGTTTCCTGCTTTTTGTCACAACGAATAATGCTATAATAGCTATCCACGTACATGTGTTTTTATGGTGGTTTTATCTCTGTAGGATAGATTCCCAGGTGTGGGCTTGCTGGGTCAAAACGCATATGAATTTTTAATTTTAATAAATATTATCTTCCATGGCAATTGATAGCTTCCTTACAGCCAGCACCTCACAGCTTGTGAGGTCTTAGTTCCCTGAGCAGGGATCGAACCTGGGCCCTTGGCAGTGAGAGTGTGGAGTCCTAACCACTAGACCCCCAGGGAATTCCCAGAGCCAACCTTTTTTTCCCTTTGCTCCCTATAACTCTCCTCTTTCCCCACTTTCTGCTACATCCTTTCTCTCTTTCATTTTCTATTAAAAGGCTGACATGTTCATTTTAGGTCTAATCTTATAGGCTAAAATGTCATTTGTTTGTGCTAATCTGTGAAAATACAATGAATATTATAAAATTGAAACAAAAATCATCATTGTTTTAAAAGGCTCTCTCAGGAAGAAGCCCTCTTCTACAGGGAACCAAGTGATTAATAATGTGACCAGAGATATGTAACACAATACCTATTTTCCCTCTTTCTGTATTTAATCAAGATACGTGTTCACAAACATCCAGGCACTATGGTATGGCAACTGAATATTAGCAGTAGCAAATTTTGTGACCCCCTGCCAATGTTTTGTAGGTCGGTCATTGTATGGAGTACTGCTTTCCTGAGGCATAATCTGCCCCCAAGTCCTGCTCCCAGGACCATGTATTCACTTGACAAATATTTACAGAGTTACTCCTCTCTGCTAAGCACTGTACTAGATGGTGAAGACATAGCACTGCATAAGATGGACAAGATCCCACTCTAGCTCCAGGGAAAGATGTTAAACAACTAATTACACATGTGTTTGGATAATTTTTTTATTGTGATTAATATACATGTAATATGAAACTTGTTTAAGCCACTATACTGTGTCTCTTAGTAAAGCAGCCTGTATCCAGGAGTGCAGAGTTAACCATTTCTAAGTATACAGTTCAGTGGCATTAAGTACATCCACATTGTTGTGTAACCATCAATGACATCCATTTCCATAACTCTTTTACCTTGCACAACTGAAAATCTGTACCCATTAAACAGCTCCCCACTCCCTTCTCCACCAGCCCCTGGCGACCACCATTCTGTTTTCTGTTTCTATGAATCTGACTACACTCATGTAAGTGAAATCACACAGTATGTCTTTTTATGACTGGCTTATTTCACTGATCATAGTGTCCTCAGGGTTCATCCATGTTGTAGCATGTGATATAATTTCCTTCCTTTTTTTTTTTCAAAGCATCTTTATTTATCATTATACATTGAGATCCAGAGTCAAGTAACTATTCAGTTTTTTTTTAAACGGTTGCTCCACGTGGCGTGCGGGATCTTAGTTCCCCGACCAGGGATAGAACCCACGCCCCCTGCAGTGGAAGCACAGAGTCTCAACCGCTGGACCGCCAGGGAAGTCCCAGAATTTCCTTCCCTTTGAAGGCCAAACAAGATCTTATTGTATGTGTAGATACTTTATTTATTCACCAGTGGACCCTTGGGTTGCTTCCACCTTTTGGATAGTATTTTTAAACATTTTTCCCTTTATTTTATTTTTTATATTTTTAAAGGGATTTAAGCTCCCACACTAGACTCACAGAGCAGGTAAAGACTGGCAAATTATATCTCCCACACAACTTTCACTACACATTCCCAGAGAGTAAACCTATGTTTGAACTACTATTTTTAAAATATTAACCAATGTTTTCTCTCTAGTGATTTCCTTGCCTCTCCTTTCTTTCTCCCTTTGAAATAGTGAGGTTGTGTGCATTGCCCCAGAGGAGGTGTGGCAGGGCACAGAGCTTTCCAAGGATCTCTCTGATTGCTGTTGTTCAACAGCCGAGGTGCCTAAGGAAATAGAACCAGACAGGACTCTGGGAATCTTAGCAGACAGCTTCAGGGACAGATGACACTAAAGACAAAATGATCACCCTCAACACTTCTTTTCCTCCCCTTCCTCTCTCCAACTATAGAACTTTAGTCCTTCAGAACTAGAGAAACTTTGGGGACCCCCAAGTTGACTGAAACTCTATTTCTACCACTGTGGTTAAATGGGATCTTAAAGTATAAATTAAGTTATATTTCTTGCTCACCTGAGCTGTGGACTATCTCTATGCCTATACATAATGAATGATTTATTACAATGGTATCACATGCTGTGAAAGAAGGACTGGGTTCTTTGAGAGCCTATGACAGGGGCCTCATCTGGATGAGAGGAAGGGGATGGCTGGAGATCAAGTGAGATTTGCTTTCAGTTTAGCTGAGAGCTCAAGGATGAATAGGAAGCCCTTAAAGAGGATGTGAAGGGCTTCCCTGGTGGTGCAGTGGTTGAGAGTCCGCCTGCCAATGCAGGGGACACGGGTTCGTGCCCCGGTCCGGGAAGATCCCACATGCCTCAGAGCGGCTGTGCCCGTGAGCCATGGCCGCTGAGCCTGCGCGTCCGGAGCCTGTGCTCTGCAACGGGAGAGGCCACAGCAGTGAGAGGACTGCGTACCGCAAAAAAAAAAAAGAGGATGTGAAGAAATAAAAAATAAATTTAAAAAAATAAAAAGGATGTGGGTCAAGCACTTCTTATCTCCAATGCTGCTAGACCGCATATTCCCATGTCCTCTGCCTGGAAGAAGAAAAAAAAATCCCCACCATTGCTTTGTTACAGGAAAATTTGTCCAGCACATCCCCTTGCAATAGCCCTAGTTTCCCAATTTTTCTTAGTATTGTTGAGATGCCCAAAGCTCCTGTAGATGTTATCATTTTCTAGGTATTTTAATTTGAGAATTCTCTAGATGTTTCAAGATGCCATCTTGGTCTTTGCAGCATATCTGTTAAACATCTGAGCATTCTTTATAAAACACAGACATATCAGCTGACATATTTTCTCCCTTGTGGCATTCATATTCAATCTTAACACTCTATCCTTTATCATGCAAAGCCATCATGTTGAAAAGCAAATAAAGAAAATATATTTTTCCCACGTCATTAATTACTCCATTTTTGGGCTTCCCTGGTGGCGCAGTGGTTGAGAGTCCGCCTGCCGATGCAGGGGACACGGGTTCGTGCCCCTATCCCGGAAGATCCCACATGCCGCGGAGCGGCTGGGCCCGCGAGCCATGGCCGCGGAGCCTGTGTGTCCGGAGCCTGTGCTCCGCAACGGGAGAGGCCACAGCAGTGAGAGGCCCGCGTACAGCAAAAAAAAAAAATTACTCCATTTTTATTTTTATTTTTGCGATACACGGGCCTCTCACTGTTGTGGCCTCTCCCGTTGCGGAGCACAGGCTCCAGACGTGCAGGCTCAGCAGCCATGGCTCACGGGCCCAGCCGCTCTGCGGCATGTGGGATCTTCCCGGACCCGGGCATGAACCCGTGTCCCCTGCATCGGCAGGTGGACTCTCAACCACTGCGCCACCAGGGAAGCCCAATTACTCCATTTTTAAGCAGACACAAACACTTCTGCTCTTTGGCTTTGGAACAGCTACTGTGGCTGCCAGCTGGGACTCCCGGGGGCTTTAAGAGCCTTAATCACTAGAATAAGCTTTGTTCTTTTTAAGGAAAATAAGACTAAATTAAAGGCACACTCAGACTTTTTCCTCCTGGTTAGAATAGGCACAAAATTTGGTGATTAATTTCTCATATACCCACCAGTGATTTTTTTTCAGTTACTATAATTTTAATAAATTTTTATTGAAATATAAGCAAATTATAATTTAACTATTTAGCCTAAATCTGTTTTCTGAGCTTCAAACTCATTTCCAGTTACCTGTGACATCTCCCGTTAACTATCTCATGAGTATCTGAAGGGAAAAATATTCTAGACTCACATTGCTTCTGATGCCAAATGTGTAAGTTCTTTTCCCCACACCAAACAATTTTCCAATTCTCTGTGGACGCCAGCTAGGTGTCCTACAACTCACTTCAGTTCTGACACTCTACCTGGAGTTAGCATCAGATGCCACAAGTTAAGGGTTCAGTCCCACAAGGGCCCTCACTTCACACACCAGTCACAAGTCCCAGGTCACCACCTGTTCTTCTGACCAACCAGCTAGAAGTTAGGGTTCTCAGGACCTCCTTCTGAGGTGCATAACTCGGTAGAATGGCTCACAGAACTCAGGGAAACATTTTACTTACTATTACTGGTTTTTTATAAAGGATACAACTGAGGAAGAACCAAGTGGAAGAGATGCCTAAGGCGAAGTAAGGGGGGAGGGGTGGATGTGTGCCCTCTCTGGGTGTGCCACCCTCCCAGTGAAACCTGTTACCAGAGGGGGGACCCCTTCCAGGGGCTCTTGTCTAACACTAGGAAATGAATTGTCCGAGGAGACACACATACTGACAAAGCAAACGGCTTTACTGAGAAGGGACGCCTGGGCAGAGAGCAGCAGGGTCAGGGAACCCAGGAGAACCGCTCTGCCCCGTGGCTCACAGCCTCAGGTTTTATGGTGATGGAGTTGGCGTTCTGGGTCATCTCTGGCCAGTCATCTTGCTTGTTGCCCGTATGTGGTCTGACTCAGGTCCTTCCTGGTGGTGCGTGCATCTCTCAGCAAGATGGATTCCCACGTGTGGGTTTCTGGGAGGTTAGCAGGACATATTATGGGCTGGCGTCTCCTCCCTCCTTTTGGCCCCTCCCGAATTCTCCTTCCTATTGTGAGACAACTCTTGCAAGCCATTATAGCGTGCCTGGCCAAGGCAGGCGGTTTCTTTCTCTTTTTTTTTTTTTGAATATTTGAATTTTATTTAATTTATTTTTTTATACAGCAGGTTCTTACTGGTTATCTATTTTATACATATTAGTGTATATATGTCAATCCCAATCTCCCAATTCATCCCACCACCACCAACCCCCCTTGGTGTCCATACGTTTGTTCTCCACACCTGTGTCTCTATTTCAAGGCAGGTGGTTTCTGTCAACGGTTCCTTAACAGAACACACCCCAGATGGGACCCGAACCCAGTCGCACCTCAGATGAGATGCAAACCCACAATCTTCCAGCTGAAACCGCACAATTCATCTCAGGACTTAATAAAGCTCAGGTTCTTTATATCTCAGCACAGAAAGAATTCAGTGAGAGACAAAGCGATAGGTAAGAAGTGAATTTATTTAGAGAGATACACATCCTATAAGCAGAATGTGGTCCATATCAGAAAGTGAGAACAGCCCTGGGAGATAGATACACACTCCACAGACAGAGTGTGGGCCATCTCCGAAGGCAAAAGAGGCCCCGGAGTGTGTGGGTGGTCAGTTTTTACAGGCTGGGTAGTTTCACAGGCTAAGGAGTGGGAGGATTATTCTACTATAATATTTGGGGGAAGGGGCGGGGCTATCCCAGAATTGGGCCGTTGCCCACTTTTTGGCCTTTTACGATTGGCCTCGGAACTGTCATGGCACGTGTGAGTGTGTTATTCAGCAGATGCTAATGTGTTATCATGAGCGTATCATGAGCGTATCATGAGGCTCAAGGTCTACTGGAAGTCCGATCTTCCTCCATCTTGGGCCTAGTTGGTTCTAACCAGTTTATGCTGTATCCTCAACAGCTCTGTCATTCTTTTAATGGTTGTGCCCTGCCCCCTTCCCTCCTGTCTCAGCAGCACCTCCTTGTATTCACCAACTCAGAAGCTCTCTAAACCCTGTTGTTTAGGGTTTTTATTAAGGCTTCATTACGTAGGCATGATTGATTAATTAATTGGCCACTGGTGATTAAGTCAATCTCCAGCCCCACACCCGTCCCCAGAGGCAGGGTGGGGAGCTGAAAGTTCCTACCCCCTGGTCACAAGGTTAGTTCTTCTGACAACCACTCCCATCCGCCAAGAGTCACTGCATTAGCATGAACGCAGGTGTGGCCGAAGGACTTATTGTGAATAACAAGGAAGTTACAGGATTTTAGAAGCTCTGTGCCAGGAACCAGGAGCTAAGAACAAATGTCTGTTTCTTATTATGTCACAGCATCTCAAGATAATCATGTCCAAACCTGAAACCTTGATCTTTTTCTGCACATTAGTATTGTTGATATCCCACACGTGCCGTTTCCAGATTCTGGAAGGCATTTACACACACCATCTTCCTTTCCTGCCCAGAATGCTTCTCCCCACTCCATATCTGATTGGCTTCTACCCAGCTTTCAGACTTCAGCTTAAACATCACGTTGTTAAAAAAGATCTTCCCTGACGCTGTCTCAGTCTAAATGCTATTCTCTCAAGTTTCCTTCACTTCTTCATCGCACTTATTGCAGTTTTAAATAATGTGTTTGATGATTATTTGGTAGTGTCTGGCTCCCCTGCTGGTGTGTTAAGTGTGAAGAAACAGGAGACCTGACTCTTCCTGTGAGCCCCCAGCAGAGTGCCTGCTGCCCAGTGCTCAGTGTTTTTGGATGAATGAGCGAATTGTCTACGTCTGTAAGCTCCACAGAAATTGCTCTCATGGATGATGATATATTTTTCCCGACTGAAGGGTTCTGCAGTCAAGTAAGTTTGATGAATAACTGAGTTAAACAAAGTTAAACAGGTTTGTGTACTGCAAGATTTCTCAGAGCCTATAATTTGTCCAGGAGCACTGTGAATACAGTACAGGAGAGGGGAAATGAACTGTAGAACTCTTATATCACAGAGTGTTTTTCGAGACAAACATTCTATAGCTCTTAGGGAAAATTCTAGCAAACAGTAATCATTTAGCATTTAACGTAATAAATACTCCTTTTAGAAATATATCTGTATATAAAATATCTTCATTCTGTGGTCACTAAGTCTTCTGTAAGCATTATTTCATTTACTTTTTTTCTTTTTTGAGACTTGATTGTTTTAGAACATTTTTAGGTTTACAACAAAATTGAGAGGAAGATACAGAGATTTCCCATATACCCTGCATATGTATACCCTCCCCATAATCAACATCACTCACCAGAATAGTGTTTTGTTTTGTTTTGTTTTGTTTTGCAGTATGCGGGCCTCACTGTTCTGGCCTCTCCCGTTGCGGAGCACAGGCTCCGGACGCCAGGCTCAGCGGCCATGGCTCACGGGCCCAGCCACTCCGCGGCATGTGGGATCTTCCCGGACCGGGGCACGAACCCGTGTCCCCTGCATCGTCAGGTGGACTCTCAACCACTGCGCCATCAGGGAAGCCCATGTCCTTAAGTTTTCATTAATTTATTTTGCTGTAAGTGATGCTTTTCAAAATAATGACTAGAAAAGTTAAGTTATAAGATCCAAATTCAACTCTTTTCAGTAATTACTCAGAATTTTGATGTCAATACTAATGAAAATAGGGAGGAGAGTTTCAAAACTTGATGACTCTTTCAGAGCAGAGCTGTTGACCAAGATCTAGAAAATTCAGTAATTTCTTCCCTTGGCTATTTTAGAGTAAAAATGTCAGAGGAGGGGTGTGCTAGTAACCTTGCATGCTTGCATTACAAATTTCTTAAATCCGTGAATATGTGCAAATTAGAAAGAAGAGTGCATTATGTAGTTCCATGATAACTTTCTGTTCACAAAACCTGGTGTCTACAACTGAATGCTATGGCATGCAAATTGATAGATGCTGCTCTTAGGACTCTGTGGCTACAAATAACAAGAACCAATTCAAGCTGGCCTAAGCAAAAAGATGGAACTTCAGAAGGTGGCAACCTCGCAAAGGCTGCTAGCTCCCTCTCCCAGTCCACCCCTGCCCTGATAAACTGGATTACAATAATGACGGAACAATTCTGTAAATTTATTAAAATTAAAAGAGCCTAGGGACTTCCCTGGTGGCTCAGTGGTTAAGAGCATCCTGCCAGTGCAGGGGACATGGGTTCGATCCCTGGTCCGGGAAGATCCCACATGCCGCGGAGCAACTAAGCCCGTGCGCCACAGCTACTGAAGCCCGCGCGCCTAGAGCCCGTGCTCTGCAACAAGAGAAGCCACCACAATCTCACCACAACTAGAGAAAGCCCCCACACAGCAGCGAAGACCCAACACAGCCAATAAATAAATAAATTTTAAAATAAATAAATAAATAAATAAAATAAAATTTTTTAAAAAGAGCTTAACATTGTAATAGGAGGAGACAGATAATAAATAAGTAAAATATATAGAATTCTGATGCTAATAAATGCTATAGAGAAAAAGTGTATGGACCTAGAGACCTACAAAGACAGTTGAGAGCTCTTCTCATCTCTCTCTCTTTTTTTTTTTTTTTTTGCGGTACGCGGGCCTCTCACTGTTGTGGTCTCTCCCGTTGCGGAGCACAGGCTATGGACGCGCAGGCTCAGCGGCCATGGCTCACGGGCCCAGCCGCTCCACAGCATGTTGGATCTTCCCGGACCGGTGCACGAACCCGTGTCCCCTGCATCGGCAGGTTGACTCTCAACCACTGCGCCACCAGGGAAGCCCTCATCTCCCTCTTCGGGAGAGAGAAAAAGTGCTTGTGATCTGGTGCTGGAGGACACTCAGGAAGAAGGAGAGATCTTCTCTTTCTTCTGATGATTGCAGTCTAGAACTAAAGCCAGCTGATCCCCAACGTGTTGGAGAAAGAAGCAGGGTTGGCTGGAGACCAACCAGAGGAAAGAGAGAATGTGGTATCATACTTGTCTTATGTGGGGGAAAGACAGATTTCTTTGTGTGCAAGAAAGTGCTAGGGAAAAGTAAATATAATTAAAGGTCTTAATTCAATTACCCAGTAGAAGTCTGGAAAGGAGAGATGAATCCAGAAAATTAAAGTGTAGAAAATATACGATAAAATGTCAAAAAAAAAAAGCCAGAAATAAATGAAAATGTTGAACTCACCATTTAGAAGATGGAGTCTTAAAAAAATTAATAAGATGTAGTAACATTTTAACCACACGAAGAGACACACTTAAAAAGGATCTAGACAGATAAAACATAAAGAGATGGGAAAAGATTAAGGTATGGGAACTGAAAGATAACCAAGATACCAATTTTAATATTAGAAAAAATAGGATTCAGAGTTTAAATGTCATAGACAATAAAGGGAATGTCACATATTGAAAAAAGGAACAGTAGACCATGTTGATAAAAGGAACAATAGATCATCGATCAACAATAACTCCAAAATATATAAAGCATCAATGGACAGAATCCCAGAGAGAAACAAATATATCAACAAGTATTTTTGGAGATTTTAAACACAACACCTCCAGAAACTGATAGAGCATATTGGGGGAGGGGTAAGATTATTTGAAAAACTTATTTAACAATTATTTATTGAGCGCCTGTTATGTGCCAAGTGCTTTAGATACTAGAGCTGTAGCAGTGATCAGAACAGTCAAAACCCTATCTTCCAAATTTATAAAGAGAGAAGGAGATCAGTGGTTGTCTGGGACTGGGATGGAGGGGAAATTAACTGTAAAGGGGCACAAGGAAACTTTCTGGGGTGAAGAAAATGTTCTAGATATGATGATGATTGGTCCGTAAATTTACCAAATTAAAAGAACTCACATTAAAAAAATTTTTATTGAAATACAGTTGATTTACAATGTTGTGTTAGTTTCAGGTATACAGTAAAGTGATTCGGTTATACACACACACACACACACATATATATATACACATATGTATTCTTTTTTTTAGATTCTTTTCCATTATAGGTTATTACAAGGTATTGAATATAGTTCTCTGTGCTATACAGTAGGTCCTTGTTGTTTATCTATTTTATATATAGTAGTATGTATGTTTCAATCCCAAACTCCTAATTTATCCCTCTCCCTTTTCCTTTTGGTAACCATAAGTTTGTTTTCTATGTCTGTGAGTCTATTTCTGTTTTGTAAATAAGTTCATTTGTATCGTATTTTTAGGTTCCACATGTAAGCGATATCATACGTTTGTCTTTCTCTGACTTACTTCACTTAGTATGATAATCTCTAGGTCCATCCATGTTGCTGCAAATGGCATTAAAGAGAACTCACATTTTAATGTGGGGAAATAGATGATAAGTAATAAAGAAGGAAAATATATGCTATGTTTGATGGTAATAAGTGCTGCAGAGAAAAATAAAGCAAGGAAGGGGAACAGAGAGGGAGGTAGAATTGCAAGTTTAAATAGAGTGGGCAAGGAAGACCGCTGAGAAGGTGACATTTAAATGACAATTGGAAGGAGGAGAGAGAGCTTTGTGGAGCTCTGGGTGTGTGTGGGGGGTGATGTTCTAAGCAGAAAAATAAGAAAACAGACAATCAAAAACCAAAATACTAAAAACACATGAGCTTAAGAAGTCAGAAAATAAGCAACAGGTCACACCCAAAGAAACCAGAAGAAAGAAATCAATAAAAATAAAAGCAGAGAACATCAGCTTTTAGAAAACTAAAAGCTGTTTTTTTTTAAACTGATCAAGAGAACAGTAGACAAGAAGCAACTAAATCACAAAATAGAAAAATAACTGCAAACACCGCAGTTTAAAGTAATAATAAAATGGGTAACTATTTGACAACCTAGATAAAAGAGATTTGTTCTGAAAAAAACCCAAAAATGTCAAAATTGATACAAGAGGGAAAAGAAATTTGAAGAGACTGATAATAGTTAAAGAAATTGACATTGTTATCAAAGACATCCCCAATCTTACCCTCAACAAAGATGCCACTCTAAATGGTTTTACTCTTGAGTTTCGATGATTTTCAAGGAACAGAAAATAACCATTTATACAAATCATCCCAGAAAATGGAAAAAGAGGGATAACCTCTCTTCTTGAGGCTGGTATAACTCTGATTTCAAAACCAGACAGTATCGGGACAAGAAAAGGAAATCTGGGCCCTTTATACTTCTGAGCATGGATGCAAAAACCTAAATAAAATATTAACCATCTAAATCCAGCAGTATATTACAAATAAGATACATCATGATCAAGCAGTGTTTTTCCTAGGAATGCAAGAGTGGGCAACATTATAAACCTCTACCAGTGGGTGACTGCCTGGTATATGATAAATGCTCAGTAAATATTATTGGTCATTTATTGATTAGTAATGGTGCTGGGAGCACAAGCTAGTACAATGCTTTAGAAAACAATTTGTCATTATCTTGTAATGTTAAACATATGTAACTTCCAACTCAGCAATTCCACTCCTAGAAATATACCCTAAAGATTCTTAATTATGTGCACTTGTAGACATATGCAAGAATATTGTTAGCAGCTTTCTTTGAAATAGCAAAAAAGGAAATTTTAAATTTTTTAAAAAAGGAAGCAGCCTAGTTCCCTGGTGGTCTAGTGGTTAGGATTTGGTGCTTTCACTGCTGTGGCCCAGGTTCAATCCCTGGTCAGGGACCTGAGATCCTGCAGGTCACATGTCGCAGCCAAAATTTTAAAAAATAAAAACAAAAATAAAAAGGAAGCAACCTAAATGTCCATCCATTGGAAAATGGATAAACAACTTGTGTTATAGTCACAATGGATTGCTATTAAGCGGTGGGATTGAGGTAAGAAAATGGAGGTTGAAGATGAAAGAGGAAAATGAGGGGGGATTTGCACCATTAAATGAGCCTAGTGTGCTGTGATCTGCAACTGAGTAAGACAGAAATGAAAAGGCAAGGATTTGTTGTAAAGATGAGGATGTTACTTCCTAGTCCACAAGCACAGGAATGTGGCTGGGCTGGGCTTCAGAAAGCTACTGAAATTAAGGTCTGCAAAGCTTCTAGGTCTCTTTCTCCATCTCTCATCTCTGCTTCTCCATATGGATTTGTTACACTCCTCTCTCCAAGGACTTATTTCCTCTGCATCCTCTGCAGGTTCACGGTGAAGGTGGCTGCTTCATGGCTGTTAAATTTGTAAGTTGCAGCTCCAGCCACCTAATGTGTACGACCTAATTCTTCCTGTATCCCAATTAAAAATTTCCAGAAAAGAGATTCCTTTACAGGGTCAAATGCTAGCTCTAAAAACTATGGATCCTATGATACAAATACAGCTGCCAGAGGTCCACTCCAGAGACCTGTGGATCGGGATGGCTGTTCCCCAAAGCAGGGGATCCTTGTGAGCTGAACGGTACTTGCACATGACCAATGTCAGAATCAAACTGACGGGAAGGGGAAGCTGAGATGAAGTGAGAGAGTGGCATGGACATATAT
The DNA here is from genome assembly GCF_964165515.1 of Mesoplodon bidens. Taxonomy (NCBI): domain Eukaryota; kingdom Metazoa; phylum Chordata; class Mammalia; order Artiodactyla; family Ziphiidae; genus Mesoplodon; species Mesoplodon bidens. The sequence continues at coordinate 21,583,281 of NC_138174.1, read as the reverse complement.
ACACTACCAGATGTAAAATAGATAGCTAGTGGGAAGCAGCTGCATAGCACAGGGAGATCAGCTCGGTGCTCTGCGACCACCTAGATGGGTGGGATAGGGAGGGTGTGAGGGAGACACAAGAGGGAGGGGATATGGGGATATATGTATACGTAGAGCTCATTCACTTTGTTATACAGCAGAAACTAACACAGCATTGTAAAGCAATTATACCCCAATAAAGATGTTAAAAAAAGAATCAAACTGACATTCATGTACAGGTCAAAGGACAAGGAGCTTGGCTCTGATGCCCAAAATCTGGGTTTGCAAGCACAGTCATTTTGCCTACACCCTCAACCAATTCATGATTTGAAGTAATCGAGAGACATCTTCCAGATAGATGTCTGGAAAGGCAGTTTCTAACATTGTCTAACATTGTCAGAAAGAAGGAGGCATTAAATGGGCATCCCAAGGGAGGGGTGGCAGGGCCCCTGATGTGGCCTCTGCACTGCTTCCATATTGGGGTCCCAAATGGGGAGGAAGGAAGGCAGAGCAGCTGGAGTCAGATTATAAAATATTTTGTGTGCCTGGCATTTGAATTTAATTTTGACAGTGGAGGGAGCCCCTGAAGGTTCCAGAGCACAGGGGTGTTGCGTGTGTCCTTTACAGTTAAGGCAAACAAGTTCAGAGGACTTAGCATAGTCCCCAAAGTTAAACGATGAAAAACAATCATGGTTCCTGATGGAAATTATTTCTTGAATTTATTCTGGTTTTCACTTAATTTATATTTATTGGCAAATATCTCTCAGATATATCAGAGAAGCTGTTAAGCAGTCGTTGCCCTGGACAGTGAATACACAGAATCCTCCTCTTCATCACCTGCAGAACAGAAGGCAAAACACTACACCTTCACCTGCTGCGCGGTTGGAGGACTTTATAAATAGTCTGTGGAGAAGGCTCATTGCATTGTGCCTCCCAGGAGAAGCCAGTACATTGCAAATTCAGGGCAGTCCGCTTGCAGACAAAGAGTAGGAGATGCCCTGAAAGTCAGTGATGTGAACGAGCCCTACTTTAAGCAGGGTGCTCTAAATGTGCTACCCTTCTTCTATCTGAATACCAGTATTTCACCCCATTTATAAGGTCCTTCTGTGCAGCTTATCTTTCCACACCGATTAATTAACATCTGGTTCAATAAGGTTTCACAGCCCATTGACTTTCTTTTTATTGAAGTATAGTTGATTTACAAGGTTGTGTTAGTTTCAGGTGTACAGCAAAGTGATTCAGTTTTACATATATATAAATATACAGATTCTTTTCCATATTCTTTTCCATTGTAGTTTATTTTAAGATATTGAATATAGTTCCCCATGCTATATGGTATGACCTTACTGCTTATCTATTTTATATATAGTAGTATGTTTCTGTTAATCTCAAACTCCTAATTTATCCTCCCCTTCCCCCTTTGGTAACCATAAGTTTGTTTTCTATGTCTGTGAGTCTGTTTCTATTTTGTAAATAAGTTCATTTGTATCATTTTTTAAGATTCCACATATAAGTGATATCATACGATATTTGCCTTTGGCCTACTTCACTTCGTATGATCATCTCTAGGTCCATCCATGTTGCTGCAAATGGAATTATTTCATTCTTTTTTATGGCTGAGTAATAGTCCCTTGTGTATATGTAACACATCTTCTTTATCCATTCCTCTGTTGATGGGCACTTAGTTTGCTTCCATGTCTTGGCTATTGTAAACAGTGCTGCTATGAACATTGGGGTGCATGTATCTTTTCGAATTAGTGTTTTCATCTTTTCCATATACATGCCCAGGAGTGGGATTGCTGTAACATATGGTAACGCTACTTTTAGTTTTTTAAGGAACCTCCATGCTGTTCTCCATAGTGCACTGCCCTTTGACTTTTGACAAGCTAATCATGCTCCCATAGTGATAATTTTACTTATGTCTATATGAACTCATAGTCCATTTTTATTTCCACTAATCCCACAACAATTCTTGTGCAGACAGTTGCCAGAGCAGAACTTGATTTAACTGTGTGGTTCTAAGTAGCTATTGCCTAGTCGTGGTTCACCAAAGGGACAATAAGCAGAACAAGATCAACACACTGATGGTCCGTGGGAGCATCAGGCAGTTACCATCCTTTAATGTACAGCTTTGCCACTTCCACACGTACAGGCAGGAAAGCATCTCTCCCTTCTTCTCTCCGTCAGCATTTCCTCCTGTCACAGGCAGGAGGGCAGTTTGTGTGAGGAAAGTCAAGAAATACAGATATCTTTTTAAATAGAAATAATAACAGATTCAATTCCTTCCTCACGGAGTTATTATGAAGATCCAATGAGAAGCAGGTGAAATTCCTTTGTAAGCTGTAAAGGGCAAACTTGCTCTGTGCCTAAAACCTCCCAACGTCTCCCCCAGGTCCTTGGAATGAAGTCCAGAGTCTGTGCAGGGCTCACGTCTGCAGAGGTCTCCTGTCTCTCTGCCGCCTCCAACTCTAGGCACCCCACGACCTTTGCTCAGGCCAGTCCCTGTCTGTACCCTTCCTTCTCTTGTCCTCCCTTTCACCCTCATCTGAGTGGGCGATCCTCATCCATGCTTCCTTAGCAACTCGTGCTTTCCCCAGGGCAGCGTTTCTCAGCGGCATCACTGACATTTGGGGCTGCATAGTTTTTAGTGAGGAAGGCTGTCCTGTGCACCGTAGGATGTTTAGCAGCATCGATGACCTCTATCAACTAGATGCCACTAGCACAGCCATCCCCCCACCCCATTCTGACAACCAAAATTGTCTCCAGACACTACCAAATGTCTGCTGGGGAGCAAAATTGCACCCACTGAAAACCCCCCGCTCTAAGGTACTGCTTATATTGGGGCCAATTATACCCCAGATGCTAAGGAAAAGAAGAAGAAAAAGATTCCATTATTTGCTAATAGTGGTCTGATCTTGCCTTCAAGCCACCATCACACTACTGAGAGAAAACACTTCAGCTTGCTAGTTAAAGGTACCCTGTTCTCTTCTGGTGAAAAATCATCTCTTTCTTGTGTGAAATGTGGAAAATTCTTCTCTGAAATTTGATTTCATGTTTACTCATGAATAGCAGCTGCTCACAAAAGTTGTTCACTTTTATGTGCCTCTGAGCACATAAACATCCTAAAGGTTTATTTTATCTTGTGTCTCAAGAGAAGCAAGTGGGACTGAATGAGCTGACTGTTGATCAGGTCGCAGACCTGGGAGGAGGGAACGGGCCCTGTTTCTGGCCATCCCCTTGCCTAGATCTATTTCCAGCTTACCACCTAAGCAGGGGCGCGATGGCTTCAGCACTTACCTAAGGGCACTTAATAATGTCCCAGTATTTACCCAGAAAAGAGAGGAACAATGCCCCTTACTCTGAGATCTCCCCAGAACTTTTCCGGTTATTTAAAACCTCTCCTCCCCCCCAGCTTTGGGGAGGATGAAGGAGAGGGGGGACCAGCCCACGTGGTTGCCCCCCCTGCCTTCTTTCTCCTCTGCCTCACCTCTCAGAACCCAACAGGATTTGTTTTTCTTTCCCTGCCTGCCCGGCAGGGATTTCCCCCACGTCATATTCCCTTCCTTTCCAAATTCCCTGTTCCGCTTCCCTGCGGGCATAATGGCAGAGGGGCTGCAGTGAAAGAATCACTACAGGGGCAATAGGGGGAGTTAATTGAAAAGTACCTCCCTTTCCTCACACATCAGCTAATGGTCATCTCTTTCTTTGTTGTGTCCCTTGCAGGGCAGGGTTGTGTTTGCCTTGGGGCCCATTGTATCCCTGGCACTTAGCATGATGCTGTGTAACAAATCACCTGGGATGGAGCACCCTAAAATAACACATATTTATTAGATCACAGTTTCTGTATCTTGGGAGACCTGATGTGGCATAGCTGGGTCCTCTGCTCTGGGTTTCGCAAAGCTGCGATCAGGTGTCAGTGCCTTGAGATGGAGTCTCACCTGAGGCTCCAGGTGCTCTTCCAGCCTTACCTAGTTGCTGGCAAAATTCTCCTTGCAGTTATAGAACTCATGATGGCTGCTTCAAGGCCAGCAGGAGAACCTTACACTTTCAAGAGTTTCATCTGATTCAGATCCACCCAGGTAATTTCCCTTTTGATTAATTCAAAATCAACTGATGAGCAAAATCCCTTAACCTTCGCCATAAGTACACAACCTCACCACAGGAGTGACACACGTCATATTCACAGATCCTGCCCACCTTCAAAAGGAGGGATTATACAAGGCCATTGGGTGGTCACCTTAGAATTTTGTATACAACATCCCCCAAAAATATGTGCCTTTGATTGTGCACCAGATATTCTATACCTTTTCTGTGTCTGGCCCACACTGGCTTCTTTTTGTTCCCTGCCTCTTTACTTCTCCTCATCTATTTATGATCTTTTATAAGCAATGCACTTTTCATCTGCCTCTGTGTTGATAGACCCATTTTTATCACATGGAAACTCCATATTACATATTAAAGTCCCTCCTTTGTAGTATAACATGCATAATACATAAGCAATCATCCCACCACAATTTCACAGCACGCCAGGCATAAATCCAAGGCAGAAGATGTTTGTTTGTATATTTTCATAATTCACTTTAGGCTTTAATTACAATGAGGCAATAAAAGAAAGATATGAGGACACTGATCTTGTGTCTGGCATCTTTGTCATTCGCTTCGTGTTGACAATTCCCAGTGAAATTCAAGCATCTCTCTCTCCACTTCAGCTGCTGTTCTCCAGTCTGCTGAGAGCGTTCAAAACAAGTTACCTGCAGCCTTATGAATATCCAGCTCATTCTGCCCTACTTACTTCTCCTGAGACACAAAACAAAACAAACATAAAACAAAACAAATACCTTTAGGGTATTTATGTGTTCAGAGACAGACTTCTAATTTACTCAAAAGTGAACCTCTTTTGAGAGCAGCTGCTATTCACGAGTAGACATGAAATCAAATTTCAGAGAGGAGCTCTTAACATTTCACCCAAATAAACCTTTTAATTGTGACTTTCTTAAAGCCAGACAAAATGGTAAAGGGACCTCCCGAACGTAGCTAGATTGTCCAAAGGAGGATTCTACTGAGGAGATATGAACATTTGGAGCCACAAAGCCTGTTCACCTCACCCCTAAACCTGCTCGCTATAAGCATTCCATCCTATTGATTTTCCTTCCACCATCCAACTTGATTCACTGAAATGGAAAGAGGGAACAGCATGTACAAAACATGCAGACATGGAAAAACCTTTCATTGGTGGAAATAAAAGTTAATCACACCTTGAGGTCAGGGGAAATAGTGGGTGTTAGGACTTCAAAGATAGCCGGGTCATGATCATTCAGGACCTTCTGTTAAGGAGCTTGTGTTCTTCCCAGAGACGCTCTGAATGGAGCGCCCTCTGATGGTTGAATGATGTCCCATCCCCAAAAGACTTCTCTACATCCTAACCCCTGGAATCTGTGAACGTTACCTTATTTGCTGATGTAATTGATTTAAGTATCTTGAGATGAGGTCATGCTGGGCCATCCAAGTGGGCCCTAAATTCAATGACAAGTGTGCTTAAAAGGGACAGAAGAGAAGGCCAGCGTGAAGGTGGAGGCAGAGACTGGTGTAATGTGACCCCAAGCCAAGGAAGCCAGTAACCGCCAGAAGGTGGAAGAGGCAAGGAAGGGAGTCTCCCCCAGAACCTCCGGGGAAGTGTTCGACCTGCCAACGTCTTGATTTTGGTCATCTGGCCTCCAGAATTGTGGCAGAATACATTTCTGTGACTGCAGCCCTAGGGATCAGATTCACGCTTCCACACCCCGGTCTTTATGGAGATCTGCTGTCCATCTTTCAAACTCAGCTCAGGTGCTGTGCTCTCTGCAAAGACTCCCCTGACCAGCCCAGGTAGAGGCAGGCCCTCCCTGCTCTCAGGTGGCCCCTCCTTCCCCAGTGGCTCTCACACTTCCCAGTTTGTTTCTCCCGTTGCTCCTTGTTGCATTTTCTGGTGACGCCCAGCCGTCCCTGGCCATCTCTTCTGCACAGGTGCACAATACCTAAACCCTTCTGGGACCGTCTACAAGGATTCCCAGACCCCTTTCCAGAGGTGTGACTACAACCTTGGGCCTCAGTCTTACAGGTAAGTGATCCCCTGCCCCTTCACTGCTCACCTGGGTTTTGAAGGGAGGACAAAGCAGATTTAGATGTGTTCCCTAGAGCAGTACCAAGAGCAAGCCTGCAGATAGGCTTTCTTTTCTTTTTTTTTTTTTTTTTAAGTGGTACATGGGCCTCTCACTGCTGTGGCCTCTCCCATTGCAGAGCACAGGCTCCGGACGCGCAGGCTCAGCAGCCATGGCTCACGGGCCCAGCCGCTCAGCGGCATGTGGGATCTTCCTGGACCAGGGCACGAACCCGTGTCCCCTGCATCGGCAGGTGGACTCTCAACCGCTGCGCCACCAGGGAAGCCCCTAGATAAGCTTTCTTATCCATCGGTGGCAACCTTTCCTCACCTTCTTCCACTTTTGCCATCAGAGATTGGCTCTCCTGGCTTCTCTTTGCTGTGTTGAAACAACTCATGAAAGCTGTGCAGCTGCCTTCCTGGGACAAAGGCCAGAACTCATCAACTCACAAAATCTCTAATAAGAGGTTAAATACATACTCTGAGGCACAACTAACACAAAAAAGAAGGGATTTTATGAACTCTAGGAAATGGTACATTCACTTCCAAAATCCTTTCTACTTACCCTGCGTCCTGGGTTTACCTCTCCGTCCTTCCCCTGCGCAGGCTTTCTTGTCACTGGCTTCAGGGGCTTTCCTCTCAGAATCCCCATCCCACCTGCCACCTTCAAATTCTCCCCTCTGGAACACAGAAGGTTCCGTTCTGGCTCAGGGCTTACTCTGAAATGCAAGCTCAGCAAAGGCAGAAGCCCATCCTCCTGAGGGAGTTTCTCACCTGAACATGCCAGGGGGGAATTATCCCTCGCCCCATGCAGTGCATCGTGCATCTCATCCCAGCATACACAGTGCTTTCCTTGATAGGTCAAGTGAAAGAAATTCTGTCCATCTTCTGAAACACATACAACTTTTATAATCAGAAAAAAACTTTACGCAAAAATTAGATAACATGTGTGCAACTGTAGTGTATATCATACCCAGGCTGAAATAATTGTGAAGGCGTGCCCTGACTATTGATAGAATTATGGTATCAGGAAATCTTTTAGGAAGTTTGCCAGGATCTATCAGTGGTTGAATATGCTTCCTCTTATATCTGGAAATCCTCCCCGCTGAGGCTCTATGCCATAAAAAAATCTCTCAGAAGGGTATCTAGATATACATTCAAGGTGCTGGTGTAATAGCAAACACCAGGGAGAGATTGTTTATGGATAAATAAGAAAATAGTTAAATAAATGGCAGTACATTCACACAAGAATGCCCAGGACGTATATATTCTGACCTGAAAGGATGTTTATGGTACACTGATAAATGTTTATTCTTCACCTGTGTCAGGGTTGTGAATTCGCTCACACAGCACTCAGATGTATGAATAGAATGTTAGGCCATCGTATCCCATAACAAATCTGATCTTATGAACTCACATCATTTGGGGTAGCAAGGGTAAAAAGTTAGTCCAGGGCTTCCCTGGTGGCGCAGTGGTTGAGAGTCCACCTGCTGATGCAGGGGACACGGGTTCGTGTCCCGGGCCGGGAGGATCCCACATGCCACGGAGCGGCTGGGCCCGTGAGCCATGGCCGCTGAGCCTGCGCATCCGGAGCCTGTGCTCCGCAACGGGAGAGGCCACAACAGTGAGAGGCCTGCGTACCACAAAAAAAATAAAAATTAAAAAATATGTATATTTAAAGGTAACCTCCTTTTAGTGGGAATTTGAGGGAAGACAAAATAGGAAATAAACGTGTAGTTAACACTTCCAGAGTTTGACTGCAAGTCCTTCTATCACCACCCTGCTCCTAGGCTTCCCCACTTGGTCCACATTCTAGTTTGAGGAATCTTTCTAAATTGCAAGTTTTACCATGGTGTTCATCTGCTTAAATCCATTTGTTTTTGTTACATAAGAGTAACAGTGAGTTGCCCCAAGACTTGATAGTAAGAGTTATACTCCACACGGAATGGATGTGATTAGTTATTTTTTCCAGGATCCTAATATATTGCCCTTAGAGGAAGAATGAGTCCATATCCCATCCTTCCCACCTGGGGAAAATCACAGGCTACCATTGCTAATTGGTGCGTGTTGTATCCCTGGATGCAGTACAAATGAAAAGGTAATTGAGACCCGCTATTTAAAAAGATTTTGTGCAAAAGAGGTGAGGAGTGGAGCCAGTAGGGATGAATAAATGAAAGGTGAAGTCAGTAATGAGCTTGTTATTACTGCCTGACATAAACTAGCTGGACAGAATGGGGTTTCTTGTTAGGGAGGAGAGAGAAATAATAACAGTGATTGCGTGTCCACTGTGGTGTGTACCCACAGACGGCCTTCAGCTGATCAGCCCCTTCAGGGATTACCTGAACTGTGTAGACAGGAGTCAAGCCCCTTCCTGGGGCAGCCCACATCCAATAACTGATTGACAGAGGGTGTCTGAGTCAGCTCGGGCTGTTGTAACAAATGCCATAGACGGGGTCGCTTAAACAACACACGTTTATTTTCTTGCTGTTCTGGAAGCTGGAAGTCCAAGATCAGGGTGCCCGCACAGTCAGGTTCTTGGTGAGAGCTCTCTTCCTGACTTGCAGATGGCCACCTTCTCACTGTGTTCTCACACGGTGGGGAGAGAAAGAGCTCTGGGACACACTAACCCCATCACAGGGTGCCACCCTCATAATCACAGTTCAATTTAATAACCTTCCCAATGCCTCACCTCCAAATACCATCACATGGGGGTTACGGCTTTGACAATGAATTTGGGAAGGACGCAAACATTCAGTTCATAACAGGGGAAAGAAGGCCTGGCCGTATTAGCCCTATTTGGGACAATCCTGAAGAGTCGTTCTAGCTTCAGAGCTAATCTGGATTCGTGCAAAACGTACTGTCCCCAGTAATAGTAATTTACACATGCTTTGCAATTTACAAGTAGCTTTTGACCTCATGTTCTCAGTACCTTCTTTAATCACCATGAACACCATTGTGAGGCATCACTATTTTTCTGCCTTTAAGGAGAAGAGAACTGAAGGTCAGAGAGGGTACTTGCCCAGGACCTTATGGCTTGTTAAAAATAAGGTTGGAACTGAGCTTGAAGGAGGGTGAGTAGAACTGAAAAAACAAAAAAACAAAGAAACAGAAAACAAACCAGGCCTGTGCTATAGGCTGGGTTGGAGAATTTGGTACCCACAGCCAGACCACTCATGCTTCTATTTTCTATAGCAAGGCTGCACTGTCATTTCTGAGAGTGTTCTCATTTAGATGCCAACATGTTCACAAGTTATACTCCAAGGCCAGAGGCACTCAAAACATCAAAGAGACTAGCAGAATTTTAAAATGTTGGCTGCCTTAATGAGTTTTCAGGTTTTCTCTCCGGGAAAGTAACAGGCGAAGCTGCTGTAATTCTTTCCAAGCAATATGGCACCTAGGACACAGAGATGCCAATAGTCTCCTTAGCAACCACCCAAAATTGAGTTGCTAGAAGATGAAATCCTGATTCCTGCGACAGATCACATGGGGTCAGGCACTGTTTATCTCTCTAGCAGAAACCACAAGTCACTGGTATTTTAACTGCATCCTTCAGATCAGTAAGGAAAGAAGTAAACAGGAGAAATGAGGGCAGTTACTAACAAGCATGCAGTGAACATAAAACATTCAGCTAGCTCCTTTGAAGCGTACTTTTGTAAAGTGTGCTTCAGAAGCCATTGCTTACACACACACACACACACACACACACACACAGTGTTTAGGGCTTCAAACACTGCCTTCTCTTCATTATAATTCTAAACCCACAAATCAAGCTCATTTGTGAATGTTTGGTTTGGGAGGATTTTTCAGTTACATAGTCATTTGACCATTATATGTTTGCCTCATCCAGCATTGCTTTTAACAGTCTTGCTTCCCCAAAGACCTAAATATTGAGCAATCCTGGAGTCAAACTGAAACCAAAGGGTATAATCAATGTTATCCCTTTTCATTAAAATAGCCTTGCTGTGCTAACAGGCGGTGACTGGTCATGTAACCAGCTGCTGAGTCCTTGACAGATGGGGGTCTATATTATATTTTCTGTTGTCTTTCGGAACTCTGCTTCAGTTATTTATTTAACAAATATTTATTGATATGTTCTTGATATTAATATATGTCAGGTGCTCATTAACATTTTAAAGGACTGTTAAACAGTGGTATAATTATTATGACAAAAATTTCCCCCAACAAATAATCTGAACCATGTCGTTTAAGCACATTTGTATAGATTTACAGGACCAAAGATGTTACAGCCAAATAGCACCCTGCTTCTCATATGCATAAAAAGCGGAAAACACTTTGCAAGGGTTAAAAAAGAAGTGATCTTATAAAATCGACAAAGTATTTTGTGTTAAAAATCAATTTTTTCCTTCAGCCTTTAAAAAGAGTCGTCTTGTAAAGCTGACCTCTGAGGGAAAGGAAATGACATTTTAAAATAATAGCTTTAGCTTTTTCTTCACGACTGCTAAACGAAGGAGTTAGACCAAAGGCAGGCAGCCTGGGGCACCTGGGACCAGTGAATAGGAATGGAGGTTAGTTCTGATGTACTGTACTTCTTTTTCATCTTTCTTTTTCTTTTTTCTGTCCTTTTATTCTCCTCCCCATTTTCTTTTTTTACTGCCTAAAGGCCTATTCATGAAATTTAAAAGATAAAAAATGTTTCTAGACGTGTGGCTAGTGGCAAATAGCAAGCTTTGGCTTTGCTGTGATAGGTGGACCTCTGCCATTTTTTCTAGCACCATGGCTTAGCATTAGAGATGTAACTTTGCAAGACACAACAGTGTATGCCTGACATGCTGTCAGAATCTCACTGTTTCCAAAATACTGTGAACTTTCACAGTGATTTGTGGAGCAATTTTGAAATTCGAGTCAGAGAACCTTGGAATCCTTAAGGAGACAATTTGTAGCAAGCTGTCAGCGACAGTAGTGGGTGTTTTAATGTATATGCGCATACTTCTACCCCAGTTTTAGGGTAGAGTTATAATCTTGAAGGAATTTCCACACACACCCCACCCCGCTTTCTCTGGCACCTGTTTTTCTATTCAGAGTTTCATGGTACTGTCGCCATGTGATGGAAGGAGAAAAGCTAGAGAGAAATAATTCTACCTGTCAAAGAATTAGATTTTAAAAATGTAAAGCTTTCGAGCTGGAAGAGAACTGAAAGTTTCTGACTTGCCTTGTTCACTGCTCTATCCCCAGTGCAATGAATATTTATTGAATAATGAGTATATGAATTAACCACCCCCATCCCACCTCCATTCTCAAAGTTTCAAGTGCATATGAATCACCTGGGGATGTTTAAAGTGCAGATTCTGATTCAGTAGGTCTAGGGTAGGGCTTTAAATTCTGCATTTCTCACAAAGCTCTGAAGTGATATGATATTGTTCGTCTGGGGACCACACTTTGAATAATGAGGCTCTAAACCATACATTTTAAACTTCCCATTAGTATTTTCATCTTAAAACATACACAGCTGAATTTTCCTATGGTAGTGGCTATTTTGTTTTATTCATTAGAGTAGAGATTTTTAAATTGGATTGTGTTATGATTGTTGCATTTACAAATGAGCATTTGGGGACCGTAAGCATACTAAATAAACTGACTCATCTAGTTGCTGAGAGAGAGAGAGGAACAGGTGGAAAACTAGCCTTGTTATCCCAGCCATGGAAATCATATAATTTCACTTTCATAGCATTCTTTTTGTTTGAAGTGAGTCACTGTATCAAGGGGTAGGGGTCCTAGGCTTCACATTTTGAAGGAAGGAGTATCAAAGAATTGGGATATATTTTACTTTATTGTTCAATTTTAATATTATTTTATTGAAATTTAGTTGATTTACAATGTTGTGTTAATTTCTGCTTTACAGCAAAGTGATTCAGTTATACATATATATACATTCTTTTTAAAATATTCTTTTCCATATGGTTTATCATAGGATGTTGAATGTAGTTCTCTGTGCTCTACAGTAGGAACTTGCTTTTTTTACCTATTCTCTATATAAAAGCTGACATCTGCCAACCCCAAACTCCCACTCCATCCCTCCCCCAGCCCCCTCCCCCTTGGCAACCACCAGCCTGTTCTCTATGTCCGTTATTCTGTTTCTGTTTCATATAGATAGGTTCATTTGTGCCATATTTTTTTTCTTTTTAATTTAATTTAATTTAATTTTTTATTGTAGTAGAGTTGATTTACAGTGCTGTGCCAATCTCTGCTGTACAGCAAAGTGACTCAGTTATACACACACAGACATTCTTTTTTTACTATTCTTTTCCATTATGGTTTATCACAGGACATTGAATATAGTTCCCTGTGCTGTACAGTAGGACCTTATTGTTTATCCATCCTGTATATAATAGTTTACATCTGCTAATCCCACACTCCTAGTCCTTCCCTTCCCCACCCCTCCCCCTTGGCAACCACAAGTCTGTTCTCTATGTCTGTGAGTCTGTTTCTGTTTTGTAGATAGGTTCATTTGTGCTATATTTTAAATTCCACATGTAAGTGATATCATATGGTATTTGGCTTCCTGACTTACTTCACTTAGTATGATAATCTCTAGTTGCATTCACATTGCTGCAAATGGCATTATTTCATTCTTTTTTATGGCTAAGTAGTATTCCATTGTATATATGTACCACATCTTCTTTATCCATTCATCTATCAATGGACATTTAGGTTGTTTCCATGTTTTGGCTATTGTGAATAGTGCTGCTATGAACATTGGGGTGCATGTATCTTTTTGAATCATAGTTTTGTCTGGGTACATGCCCAGGAGTGGGATTGCTGGATCATATGGTAATTCTATTTTTACTTTTCTGAGGAACCTCCATACTATTTTCCACAGTGGCTGCACCAACTTACATTCCCACCAACAGTGTGGGAGGGTTCCCCTTTCTCCACACCCTCTCCAGCATTTGTTATTTGTAGACTTTTTAATGATGGCCATTCTGACTGATGTGAGGTGATACCTCATTGTAATTTTGATTTGCATTTCTCTAATAATTAACAATGTTGAGCATCTTTTCATGTGCCTATTGGCCATCTGTATGTCTTCTTCGGAGAAATGTCTATTTAGGCCTTCTGCCCATTTTTCGATTGGGTTGTTTGTTTTTTTGTTGTTGAGTTGTATGAGCTGTTTTTATATTTTGCAAATTAAGCCCTTGTCGTTCACATCGTTTGCAAATATTTTCTCCCATTCTGTAGGTTTTTTCATTTTGTTTATGGTTTCCTTTGCTGTGCAAAAGCTTGTAAGTTTGATTAGGTTGGGATATATTTTAAAGCCACTCCAGAGTCCTAGCCAAAGGCAGCAACAGGAGTTGCCCAGGAAGATAGGCAGTAACTCACGTCCAATAGTAGCTTGCTCTGGCATCCTCTCAATAGATGTATTATAGTTTTCCTTTTTCTTGCCTGGTGGAATTTAAATAGTACGTAGAAAGTTCATCTAAATTCAAATAGTAACATAGCAGGTGCAACATACTTGCTCTAGTCTGCCTAGTCACACAAGAGGATATTGGTTAAATCTGTCTGGATATGGAGAGGAATTTTTATCCTGGCATTTGTCTCTCTACCACCTGCCAACCCCACCACTACAACCAATACGGAAAATCAGGACTGTTAAGTTCACTTTGTAAATCATCAGTGACCTAAGAAAAGACAGACAGATGGGGGCGGGGGGTGGGAGAGAGAGAGAGAGAGAGAGAGAGAGAGAGAGAGATGTTTTAGTCATTGAGGGAAGAGATTCTTGGAAAGAATTCTCATACAATAAATGAATAATCTGAGTCTAAAGAGTCACAGTAATTATTTTATTTAGAAGATGATAGAAGAGAAAAAAATCCATTGAAAACAAATCTGCATTAGAGCTAAATAAAAAATGTTCAATTACAACTCTTGTAAGATGGATGGTCAATTCTTCATCTGGGTTCTTAGTGAGTATTGGATTCCTGATTTACAAAGAGCGTGTTTGAACCCAGGGAAAGCAATGAACATCCTTTTCACAAGAAAGCATTCATGGCTCAAGGTCTCTGCAAGCTGGAAGGAACTGCAAAAGAATCAATATAACAAAATCAGTTTTAAAGTGTGATTTACATAATGCTCTTTGGATTCAGGAAATAGGCAAATTCTGATTATCTTATTAATGAAGAGTACATAGGAACAAAAGGATATAAAATAATAAGTAATTGCTAAGGGCCTTCTCTCCTGCTAGAGTTGAATCTGAGCCTCGAAGCCAGAAAAATAAAATAGCAGTGGAACAGAAATATCACTAACTACTGACTCCTCTCAGGAGTCATTCCATCTTGATCAGTTCTGTCCTCCCAGAGGACAGTAAACAAATAGCTTGTTTACTGGTCCTGAGGCATTGCAGAGATGTGTCCACATGGGGCAGCTACTTACAGAGCAGACTTATGACCCAGCCTAGTTTATCCCCACGCAGAGCCGAACTTCTGTGCAAATTGAATGGAGTTACTCTGCACTTGATTCTCTTAGTTTAGCAAAGACAGTGCTTTTCCTTCTGGATGCTTGAGAGGCAAATGCTGTAGAAATCTATTATGTGTAGAAACAAAAACAATTAGGCAATCAGCCAGTAGCAAATTTGGGAGCTCCAATTTTAATAGGCCATGGAAGCTCTTCTTGGTGGGTGATCAAAGGATGTTGCAGGAAAATAAAACAGAAAAGGCTATGGCTTTGGGGTTGAAGGATAAAGAGGATGCAAGACTGGGCATCAGAGTACTACAGATGGTGAAGATATTTCAGTTCTGCCTCTGGGCTTAAGAGGATGATGGCCAGGGGCATTTTCAGGGATGCTGGCAAGAGGAGTACCTGTTTTGAGTCAGGTGAGTCTAGATCATGGAGAAATATGGCTGAAACATCACTAGATACCGAGATAAGATGTTTGTTTTATCCAATGGGAAGCTATCAAAAGTTTTAAAGAAGCATGATATCACCAAAGTCACGCTTTAGAAAGATGAATCTGGTGCCAGCATGTAAAACAGTTTCAAAGGCCATGGACTGGAGGCAGGAGGCTCAGGATGGGGTCTCTTGAACAAGGGGATGAGAGATTGAAACAAAGCACGGGCAGTAGATGCAGAAGCAATGGGCACCAGGTACATTGGGAGGGAGGGTGGCTGGCACTTGACCACTCACTGGCAGGCAGTGCTGACAGGGTAGGCTCTGAGGTTTTCAATATGCAGGGTCTGAGCCATCCAGCTTGTCCAAGGATAAGGCCATCATGGAAAGGAGTGCCAAGGCCACTGCAGAATGAACATCCAGTTGCCCAGGGTCCCACTAAGACATGTTCACAGACAAAGGCATGAGCAAGATGTCCTGACATTTTCCCTGCATTTGCTGCTTTATAAAACTCCTTTCTTTTTTTTCTTTTGTAAAAAATTTTTAAAAAATTTTTATTGGAGTATAGTTGATTTTCAATGTTGTGTTAGTTTCAGGTATACAGCAAAGTGAATCAGTTATACATATATCCACTCTTTTTTAGATTCTTTTCCCATATAGGTCACTACAGAGTATTGAGTAGAGTTCAGAACAGGGGTTCTGTACAGTAGGTCTTTATTAGTTATCTATTTTATATATAGTAGTGTGTATATGTCAGTCTCAATCGACACCAGCTTCACATTTGCCAACCATAGGAAGGGAAATAAATTTTGTTTCAAAAACAGGAAAAAAAAAAAAAAGAGTACTACAGGTGGATTGAGAGCCGAACTCCCTGGAGTACTCCTCCAGCCTAAAAGTGTCTCTGTTAATGTAGGTTAAAATGTTTAATGTAGTACCTAAGAGAGAGTCCATCCAAATAAACCCATACACAGTAACCTTGAGTCATTGTGTCAATGAATCCACATGGGGAGCCTAAGCCAATGGTGGGTGGGTCGGTGGTTAATGTGCCTCAACCCCTCAGCCCTGGTCCCCACTGGCTCCTCTGGGGCAGCCTCTGTCCCAGGACAGCAGCGACTCAGCCCAGCACCTGGACTATAACAGTTTTGCAATCCCTAATGAATTATTGGGTCTAAGCAATACTCATCGATGGTTGCCAACATCGCAAGAAGAAAGAAAGCTAGATGTGATCTCTCTCTGGCTGGAAGTGCACAAGAGCACACAGGAAGGAAATCATCTTCACCTCCACCAAAATCAAGCCCGAGTCTGATCATGCCTCAAGATCTAACTAGCAGTTTGTAGGAAATAAAAGGGAAGGAGAAACATCATAAATGATACCCTCAGATGCAATGAGTAAAATACAGAATGTAGAAAAGTGTATAGTTAAAGAACTATATCTAAGAAACTAATCTAGTTTCTTTAACAACGAGACTGAGACAGAGAGAGAAAGACAGAGAGAGAATGAGAACTGAGAGACATTTCAACCAGTCACAACATATGGCCCTTATTTGGATCCCAATTCAGACTACAGTTTTTTTTTAACTTTAGGTGTTTTTAAAAATTATGGTACAATATACAGAACAATTACCATCTTATCCATTCAGTGGCATTAAGTTCATTCACAATTTTGTGCAACCGTCACCATCATCCAGCTCCAAAATTCTCGCATCTTGCAAGACAAACTCTGTACTCATTAAGCTACAATTCCCTTTCCCCCTCCTAGCCCCTGGCAACCTCTATTCTACCTTTTTTTCTACCATGTTTTTATGAGTTTGACTACTCTACGTACCTCTTGTCAGTGGAATCACACATACTTATCTTTCTGTGACTGGCTTATTTCACTTAGAATAATGTCATCGAGGTTCATCCATGTTGCAGCAGGTGACAGAATTTCATTCCTTTTTTAACATTGAATAATATCCCATTGTATTTATAGGCCACATTTTGTTTATCCATTCATCTGTTCTTGGACACTTGAGTTGCTTCCACCTCTTGGCTCTTGTGAATAATGCTGCCATGAAAAAAATATATTTTGAAGGTCTGGCCAAAGTGATGTATAATTCTTTTCCCCTTTTCCTTTTCCTGCTGGTTGGAAGATGCAGACTTTGTGGTCCATCATGCAGAGGAGGACAACACCCCAGAGATGACAAAATAATAAGTTGGAAGAACCCTCGGTTCCCAACAAGTACATGGAGCAGAGCCCTCCTCATCTCAGTTGTGACACGAGAGGGAAGTAAACACTGCATTGACAAAGCTATTGCAAGAGCTCTACTTATAGCAAGGAGCCTTAAACTGAGCTTTCGACTCTACCCGTTGATGGGTAGGCACATCCTTGCTTTAGCTAGTATTTCCACCTCACCCTGCATGTGAAAACTATTCCTGTCCCTGATGTTTGTGTATTTGGGTGGGAAGTCAGATCCATCAATAAGGAAGGGCCTCGCTTTTGCTCTTAGCAGGATTATGGACATAATTCCTCATTGATATTCAGCACACATGGCCTCCCTAGCTTTGATATCTGAACACTAGTGAGGATCCATCTGTTTAATATGATATTTTAGGACTTACTGTTATTTGTGATTTTTATCTGGGCACTTTGATCAAGGGTTTCAGTGCTGTTTCCTAACTATAATTTTATTTAATATATAAAGTATGATATAAATGTTTTGGTAAATCATATATGAAAACAAATTGGATTTCATTACAGCAATGACACATTAAATTTTCTCATGCTTTATTTAACACTTTATTCCCAGAGTAATCCCTAATGGGCAATTAAACTGACTTACTGAGACTGAGGGCTTTTAGCAGGCCACAGTAACCATATGTTACATCAGACATAAGACATTTAACAAAAGCAATTCAACTGAATTGTGTTATCCATCAGGGAAAATACATGCAGAGTCTTGTCTCATCTCCAAGAAGGAGCAAAGCTATGTGTGTTTATGTGTGTGTGTTTTGTTCTGTTTTCTTGTACTGAGTTACCACTTGGTACATGGTCCTTTTTTTTTTTTTTCATTGAAGTATAATTGATTTACAAAATTTCATTAGTTTCAGATGTATAATGCAGTGATTCAATATTTTTATAGATTATACCCCATTTAAAGTTATTACAAAATAATGTCTATATTTTCCTGTACTATACAATATATCCTTGTTGTTTATTTTATATATAATAGTTTGTATCTCTTAATCCTTTTCCCCATCTCCTCCCTGCCCCCTCCCCTCTCCCCCCAGTAACCACTAGTTTGTTCTCTATATCTGTGAGTCTTTTTCTGTTTTGTTATACGCATTTGTTTGTTTTATTTTTTAGATTCCACTTGTAAGTGATAACATTCAGTATTTGTCTTTCTCTGTCTGGATTATTTCAGTACACATAATACCTTCTAGATCTAGAACGTTGTTGCAAATGGCAGAATTTTATTCTTTTATATGGCTGAGTAGTATTCCATTATATATATATATATATATATATATATATATATATATATATATATGTATCTCACATCTTTATCCATTCATCTGTTGATGGACACTTAGGTTTCTTCCATATCTTGGCTACTATAAATAATGCTGCTATGAACATTGGGGCACATGTATCTTTTTGAATTAGTATTTTTGTTTGCTTCAAATATATACCCAAGAGGGGAATTGCTGGATCATATATGGTAATTCTATTTTTAGTTTTTTAAAAAAAGATTTATTATTTATTTATTTATTTATTTATTTGGCTGCATGGGGTCTTAGTTGTGGCATGTGGGATCTTTGTCGAGGCATGTGGGCTTCTCTCTAGTTGTGGCGTGTGGGTTTTCTCTCTCTGGTTGTGGCGCGCAGGCTCCAGAGTGCGTAGGCTCTGTAGTTTGTGTCACTCAGGCTCTCTGGTTGAGGCATGCGAGCTCAGTAGTTGTGGTGCACGGGCTTAGTTGCCCCATGGCATGTGGGATCTTAGTTCCCCGACCAGGGATTGAACCCGCGTCCCCTGCATTGTAAGGCAGATTCTTTACCACTGAACCACCAGCGAAGTCCCTATTTTTAGTTTTTTAAAAAAATTTTTTAAATATTTAATTAATTAATTTATTTGGCTGCGCCAGGTCTTAGTTGTGGCACACAGGATCTTTGCTGTGGCACATGGATCTCTTAGTTGTGGCATGCAGACTCCTAGTTGCGGCATGCATGTGGGATCCAGTTCCCCAACCAGGGGTCGAACCCAGGCCCCCTGCATTGGGAATGCAGAGTCCCAGCCCCTGGACCACAGGGAAGTCCCTAGTTTTAGTTTTTTAAAGAACCTCCGTTCTGTTTTCCATAGTGGCTGCCCCAATTTACATTCCCACCAACAGCGTATAGTCCCTTTCCTCCATATCCTTGCCAACATTTTTTATTTGTAGACTTTTTTTTTTTTTTTTTTTTTTTTGCGGTACGCAGGCCTGTCACTGTTGTGGCCTCTGCTGTTGCGGAGCACAGGCTCCGGACGCGCAGGCTCAGCAGCCATGGCTCACGGGCCCAGCCGCTCTGCGGCATGCGGGATCTTCCCAGACTGGGGCACGAACCTGTGTCCCCTGCATCGGCAGGCGGACTCTCAACCACTGCGCCACCAGGGAAGCCCTATTTGTAGACTTTTTGATGATAACCATTCAAACAGGTGTGAAGTGATATCTCACTGTGGTTTTGATTTACATTTCTCTGATGATTAGTGATGTTGAGCATCTTTTCATGTGCCCATTTTCCATCTGTATGTCTTCTTTGGAAAAATATCTATTCAGGTCTTCTGCCCAGTAAATGGTCCTATTTTGCTACACAGCGAGGAATCACAAACCCTTGTCAATTCGACCTCCTAAATCTATCTATATGTTTCCAGTTCATCTGCTTCTCTTTATCTCCACTTTCCTCATAGAAACCACTGCTCCTTCCAACGTGGATTAGTGCAGTAATGTCTGAACTAGTCTCTTGGTTTCCATTCTGGCCCCTTCCTATCCACTTTTTTTTTCCACAGTAGCTAAAGAGATCTTTTTTAAAAGGTAAACTTGGGTCTTCCCTGGTGGCGCAGTAGTTGAGAGTCCGCCTGCCGACGCGGGGGACGCGGGTTCGTTCTCTGGTCCGCGAGTATCCCACATGCCGCGGAGCGGCTGGGCCTGTGAGCCATGGCCGCTGAGCCTGCACGTCCAGAGCCTGTTCTCCGCAACGGGAGAGGCCACAGCAGTGAGAGGCCCGCGTACCGCAAAAAAAAAAAAATGTAAATCTGATTATTTTATACTCAGGTTTAAAACCCTTCTTCAGGGAATGCTCTGGCAGTCCAGTGGGTAGGACTCCACGCTTTCACTACTGAGGGCCTGGGCTTGATCTCTGGTCAGGGAACTAAGATACCGCAAGCCGCGCGGCGCAGCCAAAAAAAAAAATACTTCCTCAAGTTTATATTTGATCTGAACAAGGCCTGCAAGGCCTTGCATGGGCTGACCTCCCATTCCCTCTCCAACTGGTGGCACTGTCACTGCTTTGTCACTCACTCACTGTGCCCTGCCAGCTGGCATCCCCCCGCTGCACAGACATCAGCACATAGGTCCCTTTGGGGTTTGCAGATGCTACTCCCTTTTTTTTAACTGGGGTATAGTTGTTTTATAATGTTGTGTTAGTTTCTGCTGTACAGCAAAGTGGAGTTCCCTATGCTATACAGCAGGTTCTCATGCTACTCCCTTTTCTCCAGAACACTAATGATTAAATAAATATACTGAACACCAAGATAATAAAACCAAAAACTCATCACTTCCCAATTATTTTACTGTATTTTATGATTGTCTATGCACTCTATTTACATCTAATGTAGCCATAGGGTGAAAATACTGTACCATGCCATGCTAATATGCATCTCATCCAACTTCACACTGCAAATCAGGCAAACAGGGACTTACCTGGAGGTTCAGTGGTTAGGACTCTGCGGTTCTACTGCAGGGGGCCCAGGTTCGATCCCTGGTTGGGGAACTAAGCCGTGAGGTGTGGCCAAAAAAAAAATTTTTTTTTAATAAATAAATAAACTGAATCCTCAAAAAAAAAAATCAGGCAAACATTACAAACCAGGGCTTTTTCTGGGGGTTAGAAAAAGCCAGTTGTTATACATTTACCAGCACACCACTGCCTATAATAAATCTTTTGTGTTTCCTTTCAATTATTTGACCCAATGTAATTAATGCAGTTACCACATAGTTTTCACGTTGTAGTGTTAAGTCTTTTTTTTTTTTTCTGGTACGCGGGCCTCTCACTGTTGTGGCCTCTCCCGTTGCGGAGCACAGGCTCCGGATGCGCAGTCTCAGCGACCATGGCTCACGGGCCCAGCTGCTCCACGGCATGTGGGATCCTTCCAGGCTGGGGTACGAACCCGTGTCCCCTGCATCGGCAGGCAGACTCCCAACCACTGCACCACCAGGGAAGCCCAAGTCTTTTTGATTTATTTTCACATTTAATCATGTCGGAACTCTACAAGGTAGGTATAATAATCCCATTTTATAAGCTAGGAATTAGGTGCCGAGATGATGAAATAATTAAGGTAGTAGGCAGCAGTGCTATAACTTGAAGCCATGACTCCACAGCTCATGCTCAACAATTTGCTCGTGCTAACAACATGGAAACTATTGCAGGGAGTATTTCTTTTTGTTTGTGGATGACTGGGGAAGCAAGGACTCTGCCAGCGAAGGCAGGTATTCTGTGAAAGAGAGAACTGAGAGGACAAAGGGAGAGGCAGGGAGAATTTACAGATGGGATCATATAGCCCTGGTGTGATATCGAAGCAAAATTATCGACCTATACCATCACTAGTGTAGGGGAAATCTAATTAATGACCACATTGCCACATTCATTTGTAATTTTTGAACGAAAATCTTTATGTTAATAACCAATACAGAGTAAGTCTGGCTTATTGAGAAGGATTTTGCAAAAGTTATAAATTCCAGTTATAAGATAAACACTAGGGATATAATGTACAACATGATAAATATAGTTAACACTGCTGTATGTTATACATGAACATTGTCAAGAGGGTAAATCCTGAGTTCTTATCACAAGGAAAAATATTTTACTCTGTTTCTTTGATTTTGTATGTATATGAGATAATGGATATTCACTAAACTTATTGTGATAATCATTTCAGGTTGTAAGTCAAATCATTATGATGTATACCTTAAACTTATACAGTACTGTATGTCAATTATATCTCAATAAAATTGGAAGAAAAAAATTTTTTAAAAAGAAGGATTTTGTGATGGTGTTTTTCTGCCTATATGAATGTCGCTGAAGGTAATACTTCCTCTTGCTAGAATGTTTCTGAGTAAGTATGAACAAAGAGAATCTCTGGCCTAGAGGGACACTGGGCCCCAGCCATCATCTGATGACTTTATTTCTTATCCCATTCATAATTAAAAGTTACTAATTTGAAATTTTATACGTTTATTTTACATTCAAAGTCTTTGGTAAAGTCACATGTTAAGGATGACTGAAATAATTCCAGAGGAGCTCTGTTGAAGGAGCTCTAGAGAAATGCATTTGAACTAATGTGGTATAAAACTGTAATAAAATGGAAATTTCATGTATTTGCCAAAATTCTGAGTTCATAAAATTACCTTCATTTCTTTGGCATCACATACTTACATTAATAATAATAAAATAAGATATTGACATTTTCCATTAAAAAAAAACTTGACTAGTCAATCATCTGGGAGAGTAAAGAATTTGTGAGTTTCCTTTTTGCGTGGTGACCTCTGTATCTGTCTGTGATGGTTAATTTTATGTGCCAACCTGACTGGGCCGCAGTTTGCCCAGATATTTGGTCCAACGTTATTGTGGGTGTGTCTGTGAGGGTATTTCTGGATGAATTAACCTTTGAATCAGTAGAGTGAGTAAAGTAGATTGTCCTCCCCAATATGGGTGAGCTTCACCCAATCAGTTGAAGGCCGAAGTAGAAAAAAAGGTTCAGTAAGGGAGAATGCACTCTCTCTGCCTGTCTTCAAGCTGGGACATTGATCATCTCCTGCCTTCAGATTTGGACTGGAACTTATACCATCATCTCTCCTGCCTCTCAGGCCTTTGAACTCAGACTAGAAGCATACCTTTGGCTCTCCTGGTCTTCAGCTTGCCAAATGCAGATCTTAGGACTTCTCAGCCTCCGTAATCATGTGAGCCAATTCCTATACAGTAAATGCCTATCCATCTATCTATCTATCTATCTATCTATCTATCTATCTATCTATCTATCTATCATGTGTTTCTCTGGAGAACCCTGACTAATACTGATTTTGGTACTGAGAGTGATCCTAGAGGAACAGGATGTTAAGGATAGGCTTTCCTAAATTGGTTCTGGGTTTTTGGAACTGGCCGTCTAATCTAATTAGATTTAAAGATGCTAATGACTCTATTTCAAGTAGTAAAGGGAACAGTGATGGTCTCTGGCATGATTGGGCAATAGAGATACCTAAAATATCTGCACTGGATATGCCTAATTGACCACAAGCAGAAATCCATGGAACCTGTGTGAGAGTGGATATTAAGGGTATGGGATCATGGTGGAAAGAACATAAAGCTGGATTGGGCCAAAATTATCGATGTCTGGCATATAATAGGCCCTTAGGAGGGTGAAGGATCTAGCTGTAATATATGTTACCCTGCTGGTCTCCAAAGTAAATCTGTGAATCTGCTTCATGGAGCCCACATTCTCCTTTCCTCTCACAGCTCATAAGCATCCTCTTCAAGCTGGAAGGAAATTTGAAAAGGACAGATAGGAGAAGTCTGTTCTTTATTCAGCAATGTAGGAGGATGAGGTGCTCAATAAGTTGGGGTTTTTTTCTTCTTCCTTATATAATCATTTTTAAATCTTCACTTTTTCCTTTCTTCTCTAGGCATTTCTTCTTCTTTAGCTATTTGTTCTCCCCCAATCCCTGTAAACACACACACACACACACACACACACACACACATTTTTAGGCTTCCCATAAGCCACAGATTAAGGCCAAGGTTCTAATTCTTTACTCTAAAGTTCATTACTAGGGTCATCCAGGCTACATTAAGTCTCTTTTCTTATGGTCTCATATTTTAATTTATTCCTTCTATTTGATCAAAGCTTAAAGCAGCTCGCTTATCCACTTGTCCTTTATATCTTTTAAGGCCATTTCCCAAGCTGTGACACAAGAATGCAATCTTCCTTTTTAACACATGCCTCGTCTATTTTTCCTGTTAGTTTTCCCAGCTGATCTCAGAGACCTGACAGCTTTTCCTAGCCCTATGCTGCACAGACATGGAATTTCTTCAATTATGTGTACGGTTCTGATGCAGGATTCAATACATTACTTGCCATTCTTACAATATCTTACTGTCTGTTTCTCTTCCAGCAAATGTTCATTCAGCCAAAGCCTATTGAAATCTGACAGGGTGTCAAGCATTGTGCCAGATGTTGTGAATAAAAAACGAACAAAACACTATTTCTGCCTAGGAGGGGCTCATAGTCTAGAAAGCAAAGGCAGCATGTAAACATGTATATTATAGTGCATCGTGCTAAGTATCACACACTGTGATGTGAAGAAAAATAAAACTTCCTCTGGGGGAGTTGATAAAAGATCTCATAGGAAGTGACATTTCCATTAGTCTTGACACCTAAGTAGGAGTCTGCCAATCAGAAGACAGAGGTGAGAATGAGGGTAAGGGAAGAATAGGGCATCTGAGTAAAAGGAATCCAGTGTGCAGAGGCTCTGAAATAATTGAGGAACATCCTGCTGTATTCAGGGAGGTCTGATGGGTTAGGGGTGGTTGGATGTGTGGTGCATTGAGTGGCAGGGATCAAACTGAGAGGGCCTGTGTGGAGAGGATTGAATTTTATTCTAGAGGCAGGAAGAGAGAGAGGAAATTCTATAAGCAGGGAAGTTTAACAATCAGATTTGTCTGTTACATGTCTATTGTCATTGACCTAATTACAGGGCTCCGGGTTTTGGAGTCTAAAAGGGATGTACTCTGCTTGTTTAATTGGAGGTGCTCAGGGTGCCTTTCAATTGAGACCACTTGTGCTAATTCACTTTATTACTCCTACCCTGTCCTCCAAATGCTGTCTCTCTCTCCTTGGCCAGGGTTGGACAGATACTGACAGCCTTTGTCTCCTTGAACCCCATTTTTCTGTTTTGACACCTTCTTTCTTCAGTTACGCTGACCTAGTCTTTGAAAGTATTGCTGACGTTTTGGCCCATCCCACCTTATGCTCTAATCACTCGGGCACAGCCCACGGCAGTAGCCACACCCACTCAAGAAGTTGCCCGCTCAGGAAGTTTGTCCGCAGCAGCGCGCCGTACTGACGGCAGCAGCGCGCAGGCGCAGTTCCCGCCTCCCGGCGGCGTGTTCCGCTTTTCCCGGGATCCCAGCGTCCCAGTAAGTGGACCGCGACTCTTCACAGTCAGCCTCCGGCTCCGGCTTACCCTGTGCTCCGGTCCCTCGCCCCGCAGTCCCCCAGCTTCCGGGGCCGCTGCTCTGGCCCGCACGCCTCCGCCGGCGACAGACCCATGGCCGAGCGCGGGGAACTCGATCTGACAGGCGCCAAGCAGAACACCGGAGTGTGGCTGGTCAAGGTAAGGTTTGCGCGGCTCCCGCTTGCGCTCCTCAAAGTAGTTTCAGTGACTTGAGACTGTCCCACCCCGTGCGCCTTTTAAAGCTCTTTACGGCCTTCTCATTAGAGCTTCAGTTATCTTGAGAGGCAGGACTGATTATTATGCTCGTTTGCAGACGAGAAGATTAGTTGAGGGACGCCCAGTGTTTTTCAGCCAATTAAGAGCCCGAACCTGCCTGGCATGGATCTCCTTTCCCCACGACCTGGTTTTTCTGGGGCCCTGTCTTGGTGTCCCCCAATGTGAGCGGTGCATTTAACCCCAAACTGAAAAATGTCTGCATCTTCTCTTGGTGAAACTGATTTTAGTTATCAGTCTGTATAAGGAAGTTGAGTGTCTGCTTCCTGTTAGAATTTTCTCAGCCAGAAAGTAGAACTGGTCTCTGCGTACCCTTAAAGTGTTCTTTTAGGTTGTTGGTTCTTATGAAGTTCTTGGGAGAGCTGAGAGAGCTCTGAACTCAGGGAAGGAGAGGCCGTGGACTGGAGTGTTCTTTTGGAGCATGACCTGGTCTCGTGAAACTGTCAGCAAATGTCTTTCGTTTTGTTTTGTTTTGTAAAGGCAGCAATCTTGATTAGCCCTTAGTGAGCACAGTATTTGTGCTTTACTTTTTATATTGGGGAATGTTGTCTTTTAGGAGGGTTTCATAAGACATATATATGTTCAAAATGTGATTGTGACGGTATCCGAAACTCAAGTAAAATGTAGGGACCTTGGTTTGTTAGATTTTTAGAAACTTATATCACATGGCTGAGTTCTCATCAGTTAAATCTGAGAGGCCCGTCCTGTCTGCCTCTCTGAAGTACTCTTATGCTTATTCGCTAGCCAGTCGAACCTGTATTATATTCTTCAAAGCACTTGCCAGAGTCCAAAGTGATTCTGTGTTCAGTGTTGGTTACCTCCTTTTCCCCAGCACATGCACAGTCACATTTCGCGAGACTAGGCTCCTTGCCTGTCACACCCCGAACTGTGTTTGGCACATGGTAATAGCTCAGATATGTGATGAATGAATGAATGAACTCTTATTCTTCATTGCTAGCCTTAGTCTCTGGTACTCATTTGACTTATCATGGCGATATCAGTGTGATTTAAGTATCCTGGAAATCAAAGAGGAGATTATTATGCCTAGAGTAGAGGCTTGGGACTGTATACTGTTACTGTCACATTGTGAAATGGGGATGTTTTAACTTTAGTCTGCAAAAGTGAGGAAACTTTTGGAGGTTTTTGAGTAAGGTAGGGATGCAAATGATTCTTTTAGGGGAAAAAAAAACCTTGAAGGGAAGATAACAAAATTAGTCAAAATTAGAAAATTATCACAGGGTCATAGGCATTTGATAGTGAATTCTGAGGAGTTAGGGAAACTTTTTCAGCAAAAGTTGTCAGGATGTGGTGACTGACTAACTGAGGATGTGAAAGAAAGCAATGAATCTAAAGTTAAGAAATATTAGTGTTCTTTCATATATGGCCATTTGAATACATTTTATCACTTTAAAAAGAACTCACCTCAGACTAATGATTTGTTCTGTTTTATAAAGGTAGTTATAATGTTTCAATTATTTATTGTTTGCTGTATCATTGTTTCCTTACATCAATTTGGCCTGCATTATTTCTTCTTTTTCTAACCTTACGTATTAAAGAAAAATAACAGGCTTGCAAATACTACATCTTTCCAGAGTGTGAAAGGACTTTTTTTTTTTTTTTGCCAGTTCTTGTTCTCTGACAACCTTGTCTCTTAAAGAGGATGAGAATTGCTATCAAATACTTTCTGTTCTAAAATCCATTCATGTTCCCTCTTTGTTTGACAACTTTTATTTCTGCTTTAGTTAAAGGAATGCTAGTAGGCAGTGAGGTTTGATTTGCACACATGTCAGATAGTTTGAATTTGTTTCATTTGCGCTGGGATTAGCATCCAGTATGATTTTCCTGCCCTTATCCTAAGCATATTTGGATTTTTATCTCTGAATTATAGGAATAAATTATATGAGAGCTTCAAGTTGTAATGGTTAATTTCATTTTCAGCTTTCTTTGTGTGATATTAAAATATAACATGTTGTTTATAGAGTTTATTTTCATTCTTACCCAATTAGAATTTGTGAATAGAACTACATACAACTTTAAATCTTTTCAGTACACATGAATATTTCTTATAAATAATGCCTTGAGTTCTGATCTTTGAGGATCATTTGTTGTAAAATACATGAGTTTCTTCCTAGAGTACTGCAAGTTTATGGGCCATTTTGTTCATATTTGATTAATTCCATCACTAGACAGGTATGGAAAAGGATAAATACAGTAAGGGCTATACATACAAGATCTCTGAGAGTTTTAAGTAGAAAGAAGTTGTCAGGTGGGAACAGGGAAGACTTTGGGAAGGTGACGTTTAAGAAGAGCCTATGGAGTTGATTAGTTAGAAAAGACTTCCCAGCAGGGCTGGTGAGTGTGTTCAGGAAAAGGCAAATATAGTGGAAGATTGTGTACCAGAATATCCACTACCTGTAACTGTTCTGGCCTAATGAAATGCCATTTCTGGAGTTTTGAATATCTTAAATCTACAAGAGAATGATGATCTAAATAAGTTTTGATAGATAATAGACATGATTGGATTTAACTTCACAATAGATGTCACCTGCTAAAAAACATAAACAGCTGCAGTTTTTACCTGGTCAGGGAGCTAGTCCCTTGTAGTTAGCATTGCCCTATTTCTGTTGCTTAGTCTATGCCACTGTTAGGTTGCCAGCTGATCACACTACTATTACACACCTGGTACCAAGTCAGGATCTAAAAATGATATTTAAAAAGTTTTTAGCATAGTTCTTTTGTTTGGCTTCCAATATTTATGTATTTATTTTAAATTTATTTATTTATTTATTTATTTATTTTTGTCTGCGTTGGGTCTTTGTTGCCACATGCAGGCTTTTCTCTAGTTGCGGCAAGTGGGGGCTACTCTTCGTTGCGGGGCGAGGGCTTCTCATTGCGGTGTTTTCTCTTGTTGCGGAGCACGGGCTCTAGGCACGTGGTTGTGGCATGTGGGCTCAGTAGTTGTGGCTCATTGGCTCTAGAGCACAGGCTCAGTAGTTGTGGCGCACGGGCTTTGTTCCTCCATGGCATGTAGGATCTTCCCGGACCAGGGCTCGAACCTGTGTCCCCTGCATTGGCAGGTGGATTCTCAACCACTGTGCCACCAGGGAAGCCCGGCTTCTAATATTTAGACTTCTGGAAAAAAAATCATCTTATCTAGTTATGATTGGCAGGAGGGTAGGGTACCTGATGAGGAAGAGGGGGAGATAAAGCTGGCAGGGTTTTTAGGAGTGGTGGGGTTTTTGTAAGTAATGAATATCATACTGGAGCTTGAATTATAAGAAATGCTATCTTTTGAGGGAAATGGACAGGTGGAGGTACTGACAAGCTCTGCAATGGGTCGAACCAATAGCTTCCTAGCCAGCAAAAAGGTGTTTAAAACCCCATCGGCCTTCCTCTTATAAGCATTTTGATTGATACTTGTTGGAGGAGGGGATCAGGACAGGAGGGATGGACACCATCCCCTGTGAATATTGGGTCCTCCATTCAGCAACTCAAATGCCACCAAGCTCAACTTTTATTTTTTCACAGACAGTTAAACAGTTGGACATTGGCAGCCAGAGAGAAAGCTATGTACCAGGGAGAGATGAAACCGGAATGGGTGATACCGCAAAGTCTTGCAGGAGAAAAAGGAACTTACATTTATAATGTACCAAATATTTTGCACAGCAAACCTGTGAAGGAGGTACTAATTATATTTTTCAGATGATAAAATTGAGGTTTCGGGAGGTTAATTATCTTGCCCAAGCATGGAACAGTAATTCAGATTTAGGTCTGCTTGGCTAGAAAGCTTATGCCAGGAATAGGAAATGTCTTTTTTCCCCCTTGGTTTTCTTTAATGAATCATCTCCTTGGAGAGCAGAGGTGAGGTGGGGGACTTTGTTTTTATGGCCTTGGGTCTTGTCAGCTCCATATGTTGACCTTCAAGAAAACGTGTGAGTAGAAGCTGCCTGTCATAGATTGGGTTCCCGGGAAGCTGGTTCTGAGGAGGAAGTTAGCATGCAGAGGTTTGTTATGGAGTGCTCCTGGGATCATCACCTATGGAAGGAAAAGGACTTATGCAGGATTGGGTACAGGGTGGTTTACTCCAGGAACAGTGGGCAATCGTGGCCAAAGGGCCTGTCTTCAGTGGAGGCAATTCCACAGAGAGCTAACAGCTGAGGGCTCTCTGTGGTTACTCCCAGCAGCTAGGGGAATAAGGGCTTCAATCCTAAACGAGGAAAAGGGTGTCACATTAGTGTCTAATACAGTGTCCAATACTCTGGGAGAAACAGGGCTTTGGAGACTAGTAGTTGGGGAACTAGATACTTGATGACGCAAAGTTGGCAAACAAGCTTAGGGGAGTAACTACCGTATATATCACCTTAGCACCTTGGCTTCAAAGGCACTGTTGACCTTACAATTGACCTGTAGCTTGAGCGAGCGGATTGATTCATCCAACAAGCTTTCAGTGATCGCCAGTCGTTGTTGTAGGCTCTGAGTGTGTTATGGTGAGCAAGAACAGACATGGCCTGGGCTCTGTAAACTAGGATCTGTAGTCTGCTGCTGGAGAGAGACATCAGTCAAGTCCTAATGAAGACAGTTCCAAACAGATAAGGGCACTGAAGCAAGGAGTACTGTTTTGTGAGTGTGGACGGCAAAGGAACTTGACTTGGTCTGGGAGGTCAAGGGAGTTTCCCTGAGGAAATAATGTTTAAGTGAGTCATTTTCTGGTCTTGGGAAATCTGAGAAAACATCCCTGTACCCATTATCTTGTCTCTATCTCATTTTCTTTAATGAATGTGTAGACAGTGGAAACAACACAGATATCTCACAAGTGACATGTTGACAAGAGTGTTTTGTGGAGATTTACTAAGGATAGAATTCAGGTGCTCTCATCCAGAAACAAAGGTAATTATGTGTGGAGATGGTATGTTAATTAGCTTGACTAGTGTAATCATTTCACTGCATATATCAAGTCATCATGTTGTACACCTTAAAAATAAAATATAATGTTTTAATGAAAAATATCAGCTGTCCAGGGGCTTCCCTGGAGGCGCAGTGGCTAAGAATCTGCCTACCACTGCAGGGGACACGGGTTCCATCCCTGGTCTGGGAAGATCCCACATGCCACGGAGCAACTAAGCCCAGACACCACAACTACTGAGCCTGTGCTCTAGAGCCCACGCGCCACAACTACTGACCATGAGCCTAGGGCAACAAGAGAAGCCACCACAAGGAGAAGCCTGCACACCACAACAGAGTAGCCCCCGCTCGCCACAACTAGAGAAAGCCTGCATGCAGCAACGAAGACCCAATGCAGCCAAAGATAAATAAAATTAAATCTTAAAAAAAGAAAAAAAAACAATAAAAATAAAAATATCAGCTGTCCAAAAAAAAGTATTTTGGAGCCTTGAAACCATATTTACCATTATTTTTTCCTTTTCCTTCTACGTCTTTTTTCACAACTTAATGGGCCTGGGACTTCTGGGAAGCCCATTTCCGTAAGCTCTTGGTGTAGAAAGTTATATATGATTGACATAGTATCCTCATTGTATGCTGTTTTTCATTACAAGGGTGTAGTGTTTTGGCAACCTTTTGAATTAAATAAGCTGGTAGGGTTACCTGGGAACTTACTTTTTTCCTTTTTTTTGGCCGCATTGCCCCCAGCATGCCAGATCTTAGTTCCCTGACCAGGGACTGAACCCGTGCCCCCTGCAGTTGGAAGCGCAGAGTCTTAACCACTGGACCACCAGGGAAGTTCCATGGGAACTTACAGTTTTATTATAATAATGATGACAGTGCAGTATGAGTTCCAAACTTGTTTTTATCAATTAACTTCGGGGACGTAATCTTTTTTTAAGTTGACAATTGCTTGTATTAGATACAGTTATTGTACTGGATTTGATTCTTAAATTTGTTTTAGTATACGATACATACTTAGAACTATTGTCTTGTTGTTTGGTGGCTTAAATTGTAGTCTCCAGCAGTTTGATCGTAGAATCTTCTGACCTGGTTAATGTATTGAAGAACAGTGGTCTCATCAAGAGTTCCAGAACATTCTTTTTTTTTAAATTAATTATTTAGTTTTGGCTGCATTGGGTCTCCGTTGCTGCATGCAGGCTTTCTCTAGTTGTGGCAAGTGGGGGCTACTCTTCGTTGTGGTGCGTGGGCTTCTCACTGCGGTGGCTCCTGTTGTTGTGGAGCACAGGCTCTAGGCACGCGGGCTTCAGTAGTTGTGGCTCGCAGGCTCAGTAGTTGTGGCATGCAGGCTCAGTAGTTGTGGCTCGCAGGCTCTAGAGCACAGGCTCAGTAGTTGTGGCGCATGGGCTTAGTTGCTCCGTGGCATGTGGGATCTTCCTGGGCCAGGGATCGAACCTGTGTCCCCTGCATTGGCAGGTGGATTCTTAACCACTGCGCCACCAGGGAAGCCTCAAGAGCTCCAGAACATTCTTGTCTTCCCTTTATCTTAATAACATTTCAGGGAACCAGCAATGAGGGGACAGTGGCAGGTTGGAAAATGCTCCACTCTCCTATTGGTGTTTTCCTCTCTTCCGCCTTATTTTAAGGTAGATCTCTGAAATAAGGTTTCCCTTTGAGAATGCAGTGAGATTTATTAAAGTTAAATTCTGTATCCTGGATTTATCCTAATAACACCATCATTGTCATTACATTAACATTCCTTCAACAATATCCAGTCACTAAAGTAATAACTCTGTTCCTACGGTGCGCCAGGCTATTCTAGATGCTAGGGATGTGTCAGTAAACAAAACACACGAAATGTCTACCTCGAGCAGATGGCATTCTAATGGGGAGCGAGAATGGACAATAAACAGATACGTATATAGCAGGTGATAAGTGCTCTGAAGAAAAACAAGTCAAGGTAAAAGGTGTAGAAGGTAGCTGGGGATGCTATTTTAATAGCGTGGGGAAGGGCCTCACTGATAAGGTGGGCCTTGAGCAGAGACCTGAAGGAAGTTATGGGGATGCCCTTAAGATATCTGGAGGAAGAGCATTCCGGACAGAAGTAACAGCGAATCAAAGGCCCTCGGATGGGATGGTGTTGGCAACGTTCACAGATCTGTGTGATTAGAGTCGAGTGAGTGAACGCAGTAGGAGGGTCATGAATCCATAGATCCGTGAGGCCATGGATTGCAGAGGGCTGAATCACCCAAGACATTATAGAGGATTTTTACAGTGAGTGACATGGGAATCGAGTAGCCATAGAGAGGCAGCTTGGCATGCTGATTGTGGAGCTAGACTGCCTAGGTTAGAATCCTGGCTTCCCACCGCCAGTAATTGTGAGACTTTGGACAAATGATAACTTTATGGTGCCTTAGTTTCTTCATCTGCGAAATGGAATAATAATAGAGCTGTTATGAGGATTAAGTGAAGTAAAAATTTAAAGTGCTTAGAAACGTACCTGGCACGTGTTAAGCACTGTGTAGATGTCTGTTAAATAAATTGAAAGGCTTTGAGCAGAACAGTATCATGTGACTTAGGTTTTAATATGGTCACTCTGGCTGCTGTATTGAGACTAAAGTGTACATGGGCAAGAGTGGAAGCAAGGGAATCAGGAAGCTATTACAGTAAGAGATGGCTATTACAAGAGACGATGGTGACTTGGATTAGGCTGGTAACCCTGGAATTGGTGAGAAGGACATGGAGTCCGGATATAATTTGAAGGTGTTGCTGACAGGCTATGTCAGTTAATTGGATGTGGAATGTGAGAAAAAAGGAGCTATTCAGGGTAACTCCAGTTTCAGACTGAGTGCCTGGAAGGACGGAGTCGACTTTTACTGAGATAGGAAAATTGCAGGAGGAACAGGTTTATGAGGGAGAAATAAGAGTTCTGGTGTGGATATTTTGAGTTTGAAATGTCTAGTGAATATTCAGATGGAAAGTTTGAGTAGGCAGTTGGATATATAAGGTGGGATTTGGAGGGGAGAGCTATACATTTGGGAGTTGTCATTATACAGAGGGTATTTAAAGTCAAGAGATTGGATGAGATTACATAAGATTGAGTGTGGATGGAGAAGAGGAAAGGTCTGAGGACTGAAATCAGGGCCCTCTGAGGTTAAGAGGTCAGGAAGATGAGAATCTAGATGTGTGGAGACCAAAAAAGGAGAGTCCAGAGAAGTAGGAGGAAAATCAAGAGAGATTGGAGTGACTTGAAGCCAAGTAAAGAGTTTGAGGAAGGAGGAAGCAGTAAGTTCTCAAATATTGTCGATAGGTCGGCAAGACGAGGACTAAGCATTGGCTTGGCGACATGGCGAGCTTTTGTAACCATGGGAACCAGTTTCAGCAGAGTAGTAGAGGGGAAGCCTGTCTAGAGCAGAACAAAGTGGCAGAGGAGGAACTGTAGTCAGCCAGCAGAGATGGCTCTTCAAAGAGCTTTGCTGTATAGAGAGGCAGAGAGACAGGACAGTGGGTGGAAAGGATTAGAGAGCCTGCCCTTGCCAGGTGTGTGATCATGAGTCACTTTGCTAACCTCCCTGTGCCTCAGTTTCCTCATTTGTAAAATGGAGACAATAAAAGGATTGTGTGAGAGCTAAATGGTTAATATATTTAAAACATTTAAAACAGTGCTTGTCACTTCATGTATTAGTTATCTATTGCTATATAACATTATCGCCACAGACTTAGTAGCTTACAATAGTGTGCATTTATTATTTCATAGTTTCTGTGGATCTGGAGTCCTGGTGTGGCTTAGCTGCGTCCTCTGCTTCAGAGCCTCTCACAGGATGCAGTCAAGGTGTCAGCCAGGGCTGGACTCGCAGCTGAAGCTGTGCCTGTGGAAAGACTGTTTCCAAGGTTCCGTGGCTGGCAGAATTCAGTTCCTCTAAGGTTGTGGGACCGAGGGCCTAAATTCCTAGCTGACTGTTGGCTGGAGCCTGCCCTTAGTTTCCTGCCACATGGGCTTCGAAGCAAGACAGAGATCACAATCTGATGTAACCTAATCACAGAAGTAACATCCCATCCATCACCTTTGCCATATTGCATTGACCAGAAGGAAGTCACAGGCCCTGTTCTCACCCAGGGAGAGGCAGTTACACAAGGGTGCGAATATCAGGAGGTGGGGATCATTGGGGGCCATCTTAGAGTCTTCTGCCACATTTAGTAAGCGCTCTGAGTGTGAGCTATCACCGTCATCATTGTTACTGTGATGGGGGAATAATTACGTAAAGGGAGTGGAGGAAAGGGTAGAATTGAAAGAAAGATGTCCTTGATTAGACTACAGGGAAAAATTCAGTGCACACCTGGAGGGATTGGCCATACATGGTTCATCTGTTAAAAGGGGAAAGCAGGGCTTCCCTGATGGCACAGTGGTTGAGAGTCCGCCTGCCGATGCGGGGGACGCGGGTTCGTGCCCCGGTCTGGGAAGATCCCACATGCCGCGGAGCAGCTGGGCCCGTGAGCCATGGCCGCTGAGCCTGCGCGTCCGGAGCCTGTGCTCCACAACGGGAGAGGCCACAACTGTGAGAGGCCCGCGTACCGCAAAAAAAAATAAAATAAAAAAAAAGGGAGGGGGGAAAGCAGAGTAAAAGCCCCACGTGTGGCTAAGCGGTAGATTGATTGATTGACTTTTTGGCCAAGCGGTATGGCACGCAGGATCTTAGTTCTCGAGGCATGCGGGGTCGAACCCGCGCCCCGTGCAGTGGAATCTCGGAGACTTAACCACTGGACTGCCAGGGAAGTCCTAAGTGGTAGATTTGGAAGTATCCTTTTGATTGTTCATCTTTCCTCAGTGGAAGAGGAACGAAGAAGTGTTACATATTTGAGGAGTGAAGAGAACATGTGACCTGTCTGCAGTGGCTTTCCCACTGCAGGTGAGAATTGACCAGGGAGAGGGCGTTAAATTGCCTGGCATCTTGAAGGGCTTACTTGATGTTAGTAGCCGTGTATTTCAAGAGAGACCGTTGAGCATGATTGTTTTTCTTCAGCTGCTCAGGTGCAAGTGTGGAGGAAGAATAGCACGATCAAATAAATAGATAAATTAATTAATAAAATAAGTAGTCGTATAGCTTGGCTTTAATCAGGATTAGGTTCTTCCAGGCCAGTATGATGGAGGGAGTTAGGGGCAAGAGAATGGTTATAATGATGGGTTGTAAAGTGTAGCTCCGTTAAAGAGAGACGTGAGGACATAAGCAGACAGATATAGAGTCTATGATTTGAGGGATGGAAGAATTGTTGGAGTCGAAGTACTGAGGAAAGGGCCAGGAAGTTAGGAGGTGGTGGTCAGAATTGTTCCTTGAAATACAGTTTGCGGAAAGGGGTACTGTTACTGATAACGAGAAAGTCTTACAGTATCTAAATGTAGGGCTCGTTTGAATCAGTAACTTGGAATATGATGAAGAAAAGCCACCATCTTTCCCCTAAAGACTTTGTTAGGGAATACAGCTTGTGATCGCTTGGTAGAGTAGGCTGCTATCTGTAGAACAGAGTTTTCTCTTTGTGTTAGAGTAATTGACAAGAAGGTTCCCTGGGGCTAAAAATCCAAGGCAAGCTAGAAGCAAAGGCTTACTTGTTAGGCAGTATTTCAGGATTGAGGCCATGAGGTAATAATTTACATAGTTCAAGGATTCAGGGTTTTATTTGATGTTGTAACAGTATTTGTCCAGATCAGTTTCAGATCTTGTATTTAGTTCTGACAGGTAATGTTGACATTTGCTTCTTTGACTAACCAGTATCCTCTTGCTCTGACACTGTACCAGCACCCTGCGTCTACAGTATGTGCTGTAACAGCACTTACTTAGGGCTCCCTCTTTTCAGTTTCTGTGATTCTAATGGTGTTGACTGTCCCTCACCAGAGGTGTCATTGACTCAGGATGACAGTGCAAGGATCTCATCTGTGGGTTCAATTATAGGCCCAAGGAAGGACACATGACCTAGTCAGAGCCACGAGAGACAATTACAGTTTTGCTGGGGATTTGGGGAAAGAGAACTCTTGCTCTTCAGAAGCGGCTTCAGCCATCTTGCTACACAAGGGGGAAGGCTGTCAAAGAAGTGAGTCAGTGTGGTGAGAAGAGATGAGATGGTGAAAGAGGCCTGGTTCCATCATTTGAGCCCTTAATCAAGCCACTTTAAAACTACCTCTGGAATTTTTAGTTACTTTTGCCAATAAATCCTCTGTATGCCCAAGTGGGTTTTCTTCTCATTTGTAATCAAAGGAGACCTAATAGGTAGATACAGTTATCAGAAGGAGTGTGCCAAGTCCTCTAAGCATGCATAAATAAGTGGAGTGCAGTGTAGTTGAAACTTTAAGATGTGGAATCTTCAAAACCCCTTTTCCTTTAGGATCTTTTACATACTCTTATTTAGTTGTATAACAAAGAGAGCATCTGACCAATCTGGAGTCCTCTTGTGGCTGATACTATCTAACCATGTCATTTCAACCCCCTGAGCCTCGGTTTTCTTATCTACAGAATGAGGAAAGCGGTAGCAAATTTTGCAGGGTGATTGGGAGGATTAAATGGCATAGTGGGTGGAAAATGTGTAGCACTGTACCTGACACTGTTGGCTCCCTTCCCCTTCATCTTTTCTAGCATATTGTCTGACACAGTAGTTGTTCAGTATATTTCAGTGTAAAGAATGAACAAATACCATTAGGATCTTCTTTTATTCTTGAATTTTTACTATATCCAGACCACTGCTATTTGTTTGACTAATGGTCAAGTGGTTCTTTTTGCAAAAGAAATTGTGCTAGATAGAATTTTTTTTTTCCTTTGCAGCCTTAGAAGGTCTCTCTGACTCAGTTACACATTCATGTTCATTGTTATCATTCCAGGATTACTGTGGGAAATAATAATGACACCTGACACTCACTGAGTGCTTGTTTGTGTGAGGCATTATGCTTCATACTTTATATGTACATATAAAGTATGAAGCATACCTTAAAAGTATGTACTGATTCCCGAGTTCAGACTACTTGTTAGAAGAAATGAAATAAGGTCCATAGTAGACATTCAGCATATATTCCCTTAATCTTTTTGAGAATTAAAACCCTTCTGATTACATATATCTAATTTCAGACACAACACAGTTAAGAACATAGATGCTGGAACCACACTGCCTGGATTTGAATCCTGGCTCCTCATTTGCTAATTATATACCCTTGGCTAAATTTTATAATCCCTGGGTGCTCCAAATCATAATCTGGAAAATGGGGATATTCCCTGGTGGTACAGTGGTTAGGAATCTGCCTGCCAATGCAGGGGACACGGGTTCGAGCCCTGGTCCGGGAAGATTCCACATGCCATGAAGCAACTAAGCCCGTGCACCACAATGACTGAGCCTGTGCTCTAGAGCTCACGAGCCACAACTATTGAGCCCACGTGCTACAGCTACTGAAGCCAGCATGCCTAGAGCCTGTGCTCCGCAACAAGAAGCCACTGTAATGAGAAGCCCGCGCACCGCAAAGAAGAGTAACCCCCACTCACTGCACCTAGAGAAAGCCCACATGCAGCAACGAAGACCCAACGCAGCCAAAAATAAAATTAATTAATTAATTAAAAAAAATTCCCTGTAGAGATGTGAGGTATAAATGTATGAAAAGTGCATATAAGTGTCAGGAAAGTACTATTATATAACTGCTAGCTGTTATATTGAATAACTTCTTTTATTTCAGCAGATCCTTCATCATATTGGTCAGTTATAATCTTATACATAATAAATAAATGTAAAATATATAAAAATATAAAATATGACTTTTGAATCATCTTAAGCTCAGTAGTGTCTCTAAATAATATCATGTCAGAGTGTTACGCTCCTCCAAGAAGCCTCTTCTGTAGCCTTTCTCATCTCTGAACTTTTATTGGACTTACCTGGGAACATAAGTTAGCACTTCATATTGTTAAGTTATATGACCAGTTTTAGTTTTGTGTCATCAACTTGACTGACTTTAAACACTTTGAGAGCTAAAATCATTTATTACATATCTTAGTACCTCTTTAGTGCAAAACATATAATGAGAGCTTGCTACTTAATTAGCAATTATTACAGACAGAAAGTATATATAGAAGCCGTGTATCACTTTATGTTTAAAAAGATTTGTTAGCATCTAAAACATAGTATAATAGTGTCTCATTTTGTTTTAGGTTCCTAAATATTTGTCACAGCAATGGGCTAAAGCCCCTGGAAGAGGTGAAGTTGGGAAACTGCGGATTGCCAAGTAAGTTATTTATGAATTTTTGACATTTTATAAAACTTTTATGAATTTTTTTTACAAGTGCTTTTAAATGTAATTAGAGTTCTTTTTCAAACAGAGAATTTACCTGAAAAATAAGAAGTAATGAGCATGCCAAGGCTTGTCAAGAGATGATTAGGTGCCCTGTAAGGATTCGTGTGTACGCATGTGTACACACACACACACACACACATTCCTCTAATGAGAGGTGTAAATATCAAGTAAAATTTATTGGTAAAGCCTATTGGCAGTGAAGTAGCAGAGTATGTAGTTACCTCATCCATCTATCTGCTCCGCATCTTTGAGGAGGTACGCTTGAGTTGGGCATAACTGGATGCACCAAGTTAAGGGCTTCAGGAGAAGGATTTTTCCATTGTGCCACCGTACCTATTTATAGAGGCTTTGGAAGAGGGTAGGGAACATCTGGTAAACAATGTAAGAGTATTGTTTCCTGGTTGAGAAAATAACCTTGTTAGACAAGGAAGCCTCCATAGCTCAGCTGGTGTCAGCCATAGGCCTTGTGTTCCCCTCTTACTGTCCATTCATTCTTAATCCAGCTCTAATCAGATTTCCATGCCCACTACTGCATTCAGATGGCTCTTGTATACCACTAATATCCACCTCTTTATCACTGAGTTTTTGTTTCATAACAAACCACCCCAAAGTTTAGTGGCTTAGAACAAAACCATTTTATTAGCTTATAATTCTATGGGACCGTTCTAGACAGTTCTGGTTGAGGCTGACCTGGCTGGTCTTCCTGGCTAGAATGGCCTCATTTATGTGTCCGGTGGTTGGCTTGCTGTCAGCTGGGGCAGTTGCCACGTGTTTTTCACCTCCAGCGTGCTCCTTCACGTGGTGGTGAAGGAGTTCCTAGTAGCAAGAGAGAGGGAAGCCCCACTACACAAGCGCTTTGCAAGCTTGTGCTTGCATCATGTTTGCCAAATGTAAATGTAACTTGCAGTAGACTCTACCTCTTGATGGGATGTGAGGCAAATAATTTGTAGTCCTAAAATTTTTTTTTTTTTTTACAATCTACCACATCCACATTCTTTTTTTTTTTAAGTTTTAAAAAAAAATTATTTATTTTATTTTTGGCTGTGTTGGGTCTTCATTGCTGTGCGCGGGCTTTCTCTAGTTGCAGAGAGCAGGGGCTACTGTTCGCTGTGGTGAGCAGGCTTCTCATTGCATTGGCTTCTCTTGCTGTGGAGCACGGGCTCTAGGCACGCGGGCTTCAGTAGTTGTGGCACGTGGGCTAAGTTGTTGTGGCACTTGGACCTTAGAGCGCAGGCTCCGTAGTTGTGGCACACAGGCTTAGTTGCTCTGCGGCATGTGGGATCTTCCTGGACCAGGGCTCAAACCCACGTCCCCTGCGTTGGCAGGCGGATTCTTAACCCCTACGCCACCATGGAAGCCCCTACCACATCCACATTGTTAAATCTAAGAGTCAACCAACAGCTCTTCTCAATTGACCTTCAACAGAATTTGACATAGTTGATCACTTCTACCCTCAAACCCTTTTTTTTTCACCTCACTTTTGAGACGTCAGTCTCTTGCTGGCTCCTTCTCATCTTCTCAATTTCTAAATGTTATTTGGACACCCTCTGGGTTTTGTTCTTTGGAGGAGCAATCCTGTGTTCTTGGATGATGTCGTGTCTTTAAAGTAAGAAGCTTTGATACTTTCGTGGTTTATGCCCTAAATATCAATATTTTTGTTCTTTATCTTACTTGCATTTGTTTCAGACAAATCTTTTAATACTTCCTTTTGTTTTCACAAGATATTTATTGGAAATGGGCATGCTTTTATATCCAAAATTCTAATGTTAGGTAGAGAGAAGTAATATCTTCTTTTCTTAAGAAACAGCTACACATTTAATAGCAGAACTGGGCTTAAATTCAGTCCTTTGAGTAGTAAGAAAACTCCAGCAGGTTCCAGTGCCAGCTCCGTCACTTACTATCAGTGAGACTTTGGACAGATACTTAATCTTCTGAGTTTAGATTCGCTACCTTTCCCTACCATGAATATTGCATTCCTGAAAACCTCTGTGTAAAGAAAATACCTAGTTGAGGAATGTAAAATCTTTTGGTTTGGGGAGGAGGGAGCTGGTATGGGAAACAGAGTTAAAGGAGCCAAGCTCTAGGGAAACCTATGTAAGCCCTAAGTACTGCTTTCATCCCTAAGGTGAATATTAAAGATAGCATGCTGAATAAACAGTAATGGGTGTGCTGTGATCACCTTTTCTTGATCACCCTTTGTTTGGAAGAAAATTTCAAGCTTGTCCTTAGTTTAAAGCAGATGTTTTACATAGTTACATCTAATATGCACAGGGAGGCCGTATCCCTAGGTCATGACCAGTTTACATGTCTTACAGCGCTGGTTTACATATCTTTCCTGTGTAATTATTAATAGTGTCTCCTCTTTCACTCTCCAGAGTGTCCTGGTTTTGGCAATAAACTGTATGTTTGCCCTTAATATTAACAGATGTGTGTATGTGTATTTTATACGTAAATTAAAAATCTAGCAGATTTTCCACCTAACATGAAATATAATCTTGCCGTGTAGAAGAGCTAGATGCTTTTAATGGTGGGAACAGATTTTTAGCAGTTGCTATCCTAAGATTGCTATGGAAATGCTTGAAACCAGCTTGTTCTGGAGTAGGTCTACTGGCTATCTTATTTATGTTTCTAATTTACTTAGTTTTCATTCTTCTTTACTGATTACTAGATTCACTATTAAACAAGTGTAGGATGAGCAAGGAATGGCTTAGCAGTGCCTGTGACTAGGTTATCGATACTTTAATTTCAGCTAAATATGACTCATCAAGGTTTTGTGGCTATAAACAAAAGGCTCCATTAATAGATGATCGTTGTTTAGAATGAAGTGGGATGCTAACCCCACTCTTCTTTGCCAGTGAGCTTCCAGAGCAAACTTTGTGTTCAGTTTTTAGTGCTGCACTTAGAGACATGGACAAATAAGTTCATTCAGTGGAGTGAGACTAGGACAATGAGAAAACTAAAATCAATTTCCTGTGAGGAACCATCGTTTGAAGGCACAATGGCTGTTTAAGAGAAGACTTAGGGCAAACCAGTGAAACTGTCTTCAAATATTTTTAAAGACTAGAAGATGTATGATCAACTATTGATCCTTAGAGGCAGATTAACCATTTGGTGGGTTATCTGTGTGGTTGAAAAAACTTACGTTTGGGTAAAAAATGAAAAATAGCTAAGGTTTTAAAAAGGCAGTGTGGTATACCGATAATGAGTATGGACTCAGGAGTCAGTCACCTCTGGGCTTTATCCGGGCCTTGTCATTTACCAGCTATGTGACTTTGGGGAAGTTGCTTATTACCCTCTCTGTTTCCTCATCTGTGAAAAGGAGATGGTATTAATACCTCATAGGTTAAGTGCATGTAAAATACTCTGTAAGTGTTCACCTGCTGTCATGCCCCACATACCACAAAGTACAGGCAGTAGACCCTGCATCATGCCTGGCACCTCCCCTCCCCGTCAGCTCTCCCAGAGTTAAGCAGCAGCACCAGCTTGCTGTGCAGTAGGCCAGAAGCTAGGAAGAAATACATGGTGTGGACGTTGATTCCAGCAGAGACGGGCACTGTGGAGTAAAGGAATCAAGAGAGGCAGAGGGGAGGGGGAACACATGCCGCTGGGAACACATGCAGCTCTTCCCAAATTTGGTTCTTTTAATACCTGAAAAAGGGAGAGTCCAGAATAAAATGAGAGTAACAGCTTCTTTCAACAGTTGGTAACATTTGGGCCATTTTCGTCAAGCAATTCATGCCATGTCCCTAAATCACTGTACTTGGACTATTCTTATACCTTTGGACATCTGATGTGTACTGCATTTTAATTGGTTTATAGTTTTGCTTTAGTTTGTTTAATTTTAAAATCAGCCTTTCTACATTACCATCCTGCCTCAGAAAGCTTCAGTTTTCAAAATGTTTGATACATGTCATATTTTACTGACAGTCATACAGTTTGTACTAATACGGCTTCTTTCAGAGACGTTTAATTTCTAGTTTTATTTCTAAACACACTTAACTTCTGAGGTCATATCGGGGCCCACTAATAATAGAAAATGCGCAAATAAAAAAATCAGTGAGGGCTTCCCTGGTGGCGCAGTGGTTGGGAGTCCGCCTGCCGATGCAGGGGACACGGGTTCATGCCCTGGTCTGGGAAGATCCCACATGCCGCAGAGCGGTTAGGCCCGTGGGCCATGGCCGCTGGGCCTGCGCGTCCAGAGCCTGTGCTCCCCAATGGGAGAGGCCACAACAATGAGAGGCCCACGTACCGCAAAAAAAAAAAAAAAAAAAAAAGTGAGATAATTTTTTGTTATAAAAACTGACTAAGTTTAGAACAGTGTTATACTGTTGATAGGAGTTTAAATCAGTACAAACTTTCTGAAGGGCAGTCTGGCAAAACATATATGTATATGAATGCACATATATACATACACACATATACGTATATATACGTATATAATACACACACACAGGCACAGATACACACTGCTGATCAAAACAAAGTAGAATAATAATCCCACTGTTTCCTCTGCCGGTTAGCTCACAGTGCAAGCATTATATTCAGTTCTTGGTGCTGCCCTTACAGAAAGACACTGAGAGACTCAATTTGTCATCATTTATTCTGATGTTCAAATTGTCCAAAGTTGAGCCAATGGAAGCTCCTTCTAGCTGGCACTCGTGATCTTTGTTTTCATTATTGTGGTAAAGAATACATATAAAATTTACCACCTTAACCATTTTTAAGTGTACAGTTCAATAGTGTAAGTCCCATAGACTTTGGGCATGTCTTCATCATTCTTTGAGCACTTACTTTTTGTTAAGGAAAGATGTTTTAGACTCATCTTGTACATTTCTGTCTGAGCCCTGGAGTCAGTCATTTCTCCAAAGAGCCTTGGTTTCCTCTAGAGGAAAATGGGATTTGGAAACTAAGCTCTGGACACCACAGGTGCTCATGGCTGCTCCCAGACCCTCTAAGTGGGTGTATATGAACACACACCTACCTCTAGGTCTACATTTATTTTTATATTTACATGTGTTGAAAATCATGAATTTATACCAATACCCAGTTCTAGTTCAGCACTACAGGGTGTGTTCTAGTTTCCTCCCTTTTCATATTTGTACCTCTTTCTGAAAGTGAGAAACCTGGTTCCTGTTATTCTTAATATATTCACTTATTTGTTCAGGCCCTTGTTCTTACTTGTTCAGAGTCCCCCACTTCTCCCCGCATTGGTGATTGCCCTCCTCACCCTTCTTGCGCTATAGCAATCCTTGTTAGGCTGTTGTTAACCTTTGCTGCCCTCCACAGGGATGCTCTCTCTCCTCAGCCCTTCTAGGCTTCCACCCCCTGTTCTGAGGCTGCCCTCTCCTCAAAGCCATGCCTCCTTACCCCACTAGGGCTCCAACAGCCTGTTTCAGGCTCTCCTTCCATGTGGATGCCCTCGCCCCACTAGGCTCTGACCCATTTCTTGTTGAGCTGTTCCGTTATGGGGTGCCCTCCTTTACCCCACTGGGCTCTGGCACCTTGCCCCAGCCTGCCCTCTCCACCCCAGGCACTTCCTTTCCACCTGGGCTATGATTACTCTGCTCAACCCACTCTGCAGATGCCTACCTTGCTTGGCCTCCCCTAATGGTTTTTGAGCTATATTGTTCAAGAAGGGGACATATGAATAGGAATTCAAAGTGAAACAAAACAAAAACCACAAAAAATCCTGTGGAGCACAGGGTTATTATTATTATTATTTGGTTGGTTTTCTTATCCTGAAGAAGCAGGTGATTTATGGGTTATCAGTGATTAGTGAAAAGTCTGGCCCCATTG
The DNA here is from genome assembly GCF_964165515.1 of Mesoplodon bidens. Taxonomy (NCBI): domain Eukaryota; kingdom Metazoa; phylum Chordata; class Mammalia; order Artiodactyla; family Ziphiidae; genus Mesoplodon; species Mesoplodon bidens. Next base: position 21,538,544 of record NC_138174.1, on the reverse strand, counting down.
GTGTCAAATCTAAGATGTCTTTTAAAAGTGTAAGAAAAAGGAAAGACATTAATGTTTTTAAAAAAGGCAAGAGGAGCGAGGTTGGAGTCTAAAGAAGTATCTGTGGAGTATTGAGAAACAGACTCAGAGTAACGAGAAACATTATGAGACTTTCAGTGAAAGGGTGGGCCAGGTGTTTACCTCATCCATTTCTGAAGATATTACTGTGTTTTACCATAGTGGATGTTCATAACTTTGACCACAGATCATCATGGAAAGGGTATATTTTAGTTATAATGTAGAATGACAAAAGGTCATGTATACTTCATACATTCATATACCAAGACAAAGCAATACATAATCCTTGTAAAATAAATTTTAAGTTTTCAAGGGTTAATATTTATTTTAGAAAATTAACTCATCCACAGTTGATCAATCTCTTATCATTCCAACTAAGGTGCTATTATAATATATACAGTTGTCCCTTGAACAATAAGAGTTTGAACTGCACAGGTCCACTGATTACATGGGTTTTTTTCAGTCAGTATATGCTACAGTACCACACGGTGTGCTGTTGGTTGAATCCATGGACGTGGAACCGTGAACACAGAGGGTGTCGTCCACCCTAACCCCTGCATTGTTCAAGGGTCAACTGTATATGAAAAGGAAATTGACCTCCCCTCCTGTGTTCCCTAATTGCAGCTGGGTGATTTCTAGTCACTGACGGGAAATGGCAGCATGATCTTTAATCCATCCTTTTTCCTTTGCTGCCCACTTTCAGTCATTTCCTCTTCTATCGGTTTTGCCACGCACTCCTCCTTGCATTCTACAGCTGTCTGGTTCAGGCCTTCATTACTTTTTATATGCATTTCTGCATTAGCCTCAGTTCAATTCAGTAAACATTACGTGAGTGCCTTCTGTGTCTTTACCTTTGCTTTGCCTACAGTGCCTCTCTCTTAGGGTAGCTAAATTAGCTTCCTCTAGAAGGAAAGTTCTGGAGAGATAGGGAAGGGTCTGTAGTGAATTCAGTGCCTGACTGTGCACGTTGCGGGGATTGTTGTCATGCTGGATTGGGAGCACATTGTTGCCAGATCTTCCGGTCTTGTAAGAGAAGCTGGAAATTCATTATTCTTATGTGAAATCTTAAACTTTTTTCACCTCTGTTCTAGGTACTTCCCCAACAAAAAGAAGATTGACATTGTATTTTAATGTATGAAAGACTGGGAATTCCTACAGTAAACAAATCTCTGTAAGAATCTGGAATCCTTAGTCTGGCCTAAAAGGCTCTTTACCACTTGACTCCAGCCTACCGTTCACTGATGTTAGAAAGAATATGCTGGATACTTTCTCATTTCTGGTGTTTAGTTGGATTCTTCTCTTAGCCTGGAATGGCCGCTTGTTGTCGATCTCATCCCCTACTCAGTTCATCTTTTCCTAGCTTTCATATCTGCATTTCTATGACAGTTTGTTGTACCTCTGTCTTGAAGTTACTGTCCTGTTTGTAGTTGTTCATGGATTGGAGCTGTCTTTTTTTCATTAGACTGGGACCTTCTTGAGGATAAAGACCTATACTCATACTATGCGATGCACTTGTCACAGTGCCTAGTGGATGTATCGCAGACACTTAATGACAGTGAATGACTGAACCACTGAAGGAAGACAGGTTGGAACTCAGCCGGGGTGTTATGGAGAAATAGTAGTTTTCTAACTGGTCTTCATATCCATTCTATGTATATTTTCTGATGTCAGTTTCTTGGAACATGTCTTTGTACTTGTTATACTTTTGTTCAAACAATGCTTGTAGCTCTCCATTGCCTAAAGAGTGAAGTCCATGCTCTGTGCTGTGATATTCAAGATCTTATACGGTCTGGCCCCATTTCTCCTTTACAGTTCATCTCCTACCATTCTTTATTTTGTACTTTCCCTCCCAGCCAAATCTGATCACATTTTCCTGGCTTTGCTTTACTTTTCTTTTTTCGGCCCTGTCACACAGCATGCAGGATCTTAGTTCCCCCGACCTGGGATCAAACCTGCGCCCCCCTGCAGTGGAAGTGCAGAGTCTTAACCACTTGACCGCCAGGAAAGTCGCACTTAGCTATTTACCTTTTTTTTTTTTAAACATCTTTATTGGAGTATAATTGCTTTACAATGGTGTGTTAGTTTCTGCGTTATAACAAAGTGAATCAGTTATACATATACATATGTTCCCATATCTCTTCCCTCTTGTGTCTCCCTCCCTCCGACCCTCCCTATCCCACCCCTCTAGGTGGTCACAAAGCACAGAGCTGATCTCCCTGTGCTATGCAGCTGCTTCCCACTAGCTATCTATTTTACGTTTGATACTATAGCTCAAAAGCTGCCTCTTGTTGAGCCAATCCTTAACTCTTAAAATGGAAGAAGTGGTGTCCTCCTACCTAATCCTAGCACATTGTGGCTCTCTTAACTAAAATTAAAATTTATCTCACCTTATAGTTATGGATTTAGCTTTTATATCTTCTGCTGGCTGGGGATAGGGGCCTTCCACTCAGTACTTTGCAGGTATTTAATACATGTTTTTTTTTAATTAGGCTATTATTAGGGTGTACATTGATCCCATATTTATAAAAAAAAGGAAAAGAACAAAATTTTAAAATGTAATTCAAATAAATAAAAAATCGTATGGAAGGATATTTACTGTAGATAACAGATGTTAACAGTAGAATCTTGGCTAATTTAAAACTTTTGGCTTGTCTGTAATAAAATTATTTCTACATGGGCATATATTATTTTTATAGCAGAGAAAATTGCTTGTAATTTAAAAATTTTTCATCTTTAAGATTTTGTTAGGTAAGTGAAACTTCTTCAGCTAGACAAAATAAATAGTAAAATTTGTTGAAGTTCTATATATCTGGTATTAAATACGCCATTCACATGCTGCTGGATACTAAAAATACTCAGAGGGCTACCCTGGTGGCACAGTGGTTAAGAATCCGCCTGCGAATGCAGGGGACACGGGTTCGAGCCCTGGTCCGGGAAGATCCCACATGCTGTGGAGCAGCTAAGCCCGTGCGCCGCAACTCCTGAGCCTGTGCTCTAGAGCCCACGAGCCACAACTACTGAAGCCTGCGCGCCTAGAGCCATGCTCCGCAACAAGAGAAGCCACCGCAATGAGAAGCCCGCACACCGCAACGAAGAGTAGCCCCCGCTTGCCGCAACTAGAGAAAGCCCGTGCACAGCAACGAAGACCCAATGCAGCTAAAAATAATAAATTAAAATACTCAGAAATTAAAATAAGAATTGTAATAAGATCATTATTTGGATAAAATATTATTAGGTCAGGTTGTAATAGTGTTAAGAGACACAAACTCATAATATCTAAAATACTCATGTGGGATTAATGTGTATTTGTTTTTCCTATAGGATTACAAATAGAATAGTTTAGGAGAGCCAAGGATAAATATTAGTTAATCTCTGTAAATGTAATATTTTTATGTAAATATGTAGTATTATTTCTTTTAGTTCTTAGCTTACATTTGAAAAAAATATGAAATTAAATAATTGAAATTTTTTTCTTTCCTCTCTTTCAGAAATCAAGGAAGGACCGAGGTAAGATTATTTCTATGGAAATTTTATTTAAAACATTAGATTATTTTACTATGCATTAGTAATAGTAAAGAGAGGGTAGTGTTTACATTCTGGAAAACTCCACATCAAACTGGTGGCTGGTCAGGAACACGTACTAGTATAAATGCCACTCTTGTGTGAATGAATAGGCTCCTTTTTAGTTGTTCATGCTTAGCATTTTTCTACTTTGACCTAAATATCCCCTCTCTTGGTACTATGAAAATTAGTATTGTTTCAGTAATACTTTAAACATTATTTCAGTGTGGCAAATGCATTTGATTTGGATTTTTGAAGGCTTTAGATTTTGACCCATTAAGTCCAGGACATAATTTGCAGTACCTGTCGCATAGTAGAGAGATATTTAAATAATACTTCATAATCTTTCTACGTGGTTAAGAGATCAGTTTGTTAAGTTTATAAATCCCTTTAATGTAAAATTTGGGCAGATATGGTAAAAATCATTTTGAAAGAACACCTACTGTGTCTTTTTATTCTAAACCTCAATATTGAGTTATCCTTATGAATATTTAGTTGTATTGAAATATTCAAAAGTAAAACAGCACCATGTACTCATACAGTTACTGGATCTAAAAAGAAAGACATCTCCTGCTTATGGGAATGTTTAAGCTTCCTGAGTAAATAGCTCACTTCCCCCTGCTTCAAGTACAGTCGCTTTCTTAATACTTTTAAAATGTTCAGTCATTCAGCAAATACTGTTTTCCTTCTGTGTGCCAGGCATTTTGCTAGGAGATGGATGGATGAATGGATGAATGGACGGATAGATCTGTCTGTCTATCTATCTGTCTGTCTGTCTATCTATCTATCTATCTGTCAGTCTATCCATCCATCCATCCATCCACCTAATACTTATCTAATTTATTTAGGGGTATAAATATAACAAGACATGGTTTCTTCCTTGACCTCAGACACCTTAGGGAAAAAAATTTAGTTCTATTTTATAAATAGAAGTTTTTCAGCCATAGACCAGAGAAAACATTTGAAAGCTGTCTGTATAATGGTAGATTAGCCCCATTATTCTGACAAATGGGGATAGATTCTCTTATTAGGACTAATTATTAAAGATTTTTTGATAAAGTTTTTAAAAAATGCTTAATAAAATGACTGGAAAAGATTCACATTAAAAAAAGTATTTGATTTATAGTTAGAATTTCTGTACAGATACTTTGAATACAAAAGTCTATTGTAATAAACTCTGGTTAATGTGTCTACTAGGTGTCATTTACTTTGAATGAGGATCTTGCAAATATTCATGATATTGGCGGAAAACCAGCTTCAGTCAGTGCTCCTAGAGAACATCCATTTGTCTTGCAAAGTGTTGGAGGACAGACATTAACGGTGTTTACTGAGAGCTCGTCAGGTGAGTGGGAATAGAATTATTTAAATGCAATTCCCGTACATGTTGTGTAGATTTTCTCTCTCAGCGCGTACTCTAAGGTCATCACCAGGGCTGCTCCACCTATTGTGCTTTCTACCTCTTATTCATATCATACTACTTCTCTGCTCTAAATGCTTTCCTGTGATTGGTGAAATTTTGGCTGTTCCTGGACAGGTTTAATTTGCATTTGGGGCATGAAGAAATAGCACAAAGCAGATGGAAGAATGTGGTGCATCAAGCTGTCTTCTAGGATGTTGAGGAAACAGTGTTATGAGTTTTGCCAAGATCAGGTCATCCTTGCCTGTTTTGGTAAATTAATATTCAGTAACTATAAGTTGTGTCTTAAAAGATACTGCTTAATATTAGGGAATATTTAGTCAAAATAGAGGGAATATTTTGGCTCTTGTATGCTTTCTATACTTTTTAATGCATGGGGATTAATTTCTTTTAATTGGTATCAACTTCTAAGAAACTGTGTATAGTTTTTAATTTTGTGTGTTTGCTCTCAAATGTTTTAACAGTTCAATAAATCAGAGCAGGTGTTTCAGTTTGTGAATTAAATATAAAGGGATGGGCTTCCCTGGTGGCGCAGTGGTTGAGAGTCCACCTGCTGATGCAGGGGACACGGGTTCGTGCCCCCGTCCGGGAAGATCCCACATGCCACGGAGCGGCTGGGCCCGTGAGCCATGGCCGCTGAGCCTGCACGTCCAGAACCTGTGCTCCGCAACTATGGGAGAGGCCACAACAGTGAGAGGCCCGCGTACTACAAAAAAATAAATAAATAAAAATTAAAAAATATATATATATATATATAAAGGGAACTTTTTTTGTGGCATATGTAAGAGTATATGTTTATTTTCATTGTTTCTTGGTTTTTAAGCTTCACTGAATTTAGCATATTACTAGTAAGGCAGCAGGCCACCTCACTTTAACAGAACTAATTTCGCTTACCTGATTCAGAAAGTTTATTGGTTGTTTAAAAGAAAAACATCCATGGTTTTGTTGTATTTTCATTAAACATTACAAAGAAAGCTGTAAGATTGAGGACACAGGGAGGGGGAAGGGTAAGCTGGGATGAAGTGAGAGAGTGGCATGGACTTATATACACTACCAAATGTAAAATAGATAGCTAGTGGGAAGCAGCTGCATAGCACAGGGAGATCAGCTGGGTGCTTTGTGACCACCTAGAGGGGTAGGATAGGGCGGGTGGGAGGGAGACGCAAGAGGGAGGAGATATGGGAACATATGTATATGTATAACTGATTCACTTTGTTATAAAGCAGAAACTAACACACCATTGGAAAGCAATTGTACTCCGATAAGATGTTAAAAAAAAAAGAAAGCTGTAAGAAATTATAATATGTTAAGAACATTATTGTTTAAATAGAATATATAGTCGATCCTTGAAAAATGGGAAGGTTAAGGGCAGCAACCCTCACAGAGTTGAAAATGCACATGTAATTCACAGTGGGCTCTGTGTATCCAAGGTTCCTCCATATCTGTCGTTCTGTGTGCTCAAATTTAGCAACTGTAGGTTGTGTAGCACTGTAGTATTTACCATTGAGAAAAATCCACATATAAGTAGACCTGTGCAGTTCAAACCCATGTTGTTCAGGCATCACCTGTACTCAGATAACATTTTTGTGGTGTCTTGGATTGCCAATAGCTGCATAAATTGATGTCAAAAAAATTGGTCTTTTTTTTTTCCCCTGGGACGTAGAATTTAAAAAATGGTAAGGTAAAAGATTTGTATCATTACATTCTTCTGTTACCATAATAATTTGTAGTGTAGTATTACGGGAAGTAGAAAATGTTAAACATATGCATTTTCTCCTGGAGAAGATTCAACCATTCAACAAATATCTATTGTATGCTACATTGTGCAGGGCATAGCATAGGCACATCCAAGGAATCTGAATTAGTCTTGCAACTGATGGGATTTAATAAGACCTATTGAACCTGTGAGGTTTTCTCTACTTTTGTGGTTGTCCCTGGAGTAGAAGAAGTGTTGGCACCAAGATGATAAAAAGGAAGCAGTCTGGAAAAAAGCTTGAGGTAGGGAAACTTGAACTTCCTTGGTAGAAAAAGGTACCCTGTTTCAGATTTTTTAACCTCTTATCAAGTTGTTAATTTTTCCAAAGCATGATTCATTGCTGGTACGTATGCAGAAGACAGTGGTTTAGAAGGCTAAGGTTTGTTATCCTCAAAATTAATCTTTCATTTTTAATCTCATAAATCCTTTAGTTAGCGTTGTGATCTTTTTGAACGTTTTGTGTTCACATTTCTGGTTACAGTGTACTCCAAAGTGAACATGGTATTATAAGGATTATCTTGCCAGGAATATGGAAAAAGATGAAGATTGTCATCCTTCTTCTGGAGTTTGTACAATATGTTCTTGCTTTGTAGAACTGTGATAATACAAGTGCAGGTCTAAGTTGCTGTTAGATGGTGCACACTTTAAGGGAGGTCTTTGCTGCCTAATCTCAGTCATTTCTGTTTCATGTCATTGTTCCTTAACTCTCTTTGCACCTTTTTATGCCTTAATTTCCTTATTTATGAAATACAGATAATAGTTATTTACATTAGTGCATAAATATGAATATATTTAAAACACTTCGAATAATACTTGGTATATAGTACATGCTCAGTAACTATTAGCTGTTATTACTATTATTAATATTAGATTTTACTTTTAAACACTTTAGGTTTCAAATATATTTTAAGGTGTGTGCATGCATTTTACCTATATCTGGGTGTATATCACTTGATAAAATTTAACCAGAAGAGATTTTTACGTTCAGTGTTTTTAATTGCCTGGAGGACCAAGAGAAAAGCTCTAGAATTGTTAACAGTTCATTTCCTTTTCTGAGCCTGGTGTCATTTGCTATTTCTACTCATTAAGGTATCAGTTCTACAACTGGGTTCCTTGGCTCTCTAGGAAGTCATAAATAGACAACAGGGGCTCTGTGACTGCTGTGACATGTTTAAAATGCTAGCTAAGTGTGTATATCTGCATGTTTTTCTGCAGGACAGGACCCTAGCTTTCATTGGGGTCTCAGGGGGATCTGGGACCCAAAAAAGCTAAAGAGCCACCACTCAGTATTAGCTTGGTTTGTCATGAACCTGCCAAAGTGTTAAGTAACTGAGTCATTTTACAATGAGCAAGCCATTTATTTTACATTGAAATATACATGGAGGCACACATTATCCTGAATATTTTTCCATTATTCTCTCAAGCATAGAACTGTACCTTCTTATTAAAAAAAAATGCTTTTCTGGGCTCTTTATTTCTTTTTACTAGTGCCCAGGTCTATAAAACAGAATTTTATAAGAAAAGATTAGACCTTCACTTAAGTTCAGTGTGTTGAGTTTAATTTCAATAGCTTTATTTTCTCAGTTAACATACTTTTGTTGGTTTTTGAGAGACCTCTTTTGAGCCAGTTTTTCTAATGGTTGAATTCTACATATTTGAGTGTCTTTGGGGTGATGGGGTTAGAGGGGCCTGATGATATGTTTTACAATGCTTTCTCCTTAATTAAAACAATCTGCATTTTATGAGCATTTGATGAACACAATTCATTTGTTTCTAGTTGAGCATTCCTATCTCAGAGAATGGGTTTCATCTTTAAGGGCCATTTGGATTAGCCCTTCTTCCACCTCCAGATTTCTCCGTGAAATTCCAGATAATCTATTTTCTCTATTAAATATTTCCATGGGGATCTCTATTAGCTTATCTCTCTACCCTCATCTACATGGAAAAGCCTCATGTGTTTGGCCTTTTTTTTTCCCCCCCTTGGGTCTTCAGTTTAGTATTTTTATCTCCTATTTTCTGGAACCAGATAACTTCTGTTTCTTTTGTCCTTTGTACCATTACCTTTGCTCAAACTTATGTTTTCATTTTACAATTGCCAATTCTAGACTAAAAGTTGTTCAACAGATATTTTTGATGCTAGGCTCTACGCTAGAATAAGACTCGACCCCTGTCCAGTTGGGCAACTGATATGTGAAAAAATAATTGCTGCAGAAAGTGCTCTGTTAGAGTTATGTACAAAAAAGAGTATGTACTTTGCCTGAAGGAACTGGGAGAAGCTTCAAAAGTGGAGAAAATATTTGAGCTGGACCTCAAATATATGAATAAATGAACATCAATAGGAGGGAAGAAAGTGAAGATAAAATTTATTTCTCTCACCTTCAAGTATCCTGTTCTTCACTTAGCTTTCTGCTACCTGTCATACTCTGTCATCATCTAAAATCCGTTCAATGGTCCTGGTTAGATCAAAGCAAAAAAGCTCAGTTGTGGATTTCATAGTCTAGTTAAGAGATGAAAATCTTTGTACTGGTACAGTGGCAGTGGAAAAGAGGGCTCCTGTTCTAGAGATATTAGAGGAAATTTGACAGCTTTTGGTGATGAATTGACTGGGCAGGGACTGGAAGAGTGAGAAGTCTAGGATGGTTTCCAGGCTTCTTTGACTTGAGAATCTGGTTGAATGGTGAGACCATTATTGAGTTAGAAAGTATTGGAAGAAATGGGCAGGCTTAGAGCTGATAGAGACAAGGTGACTTTTTTGCTCTAAGTTTTCATTATCTTTTTTTAAAAATTTATTTTATTTATTTATTTATTTTTGGCTGCATTGGGTCTTCGTTGCTGCATGTGGGCTTTCTCTAGTTGCGGTGAGCAGGGGCTACTCTTCGTTGCGGTGTGCGGGCTTCTCATTGCGGTGGCTCTTGTTGTTGTGGAGCATGGGCTCTAGGCGCACGGGCTTCAGGAGTTGTGGCTTTCAGGCTCAGTAGTTGTGGCTCATGGGCTCTAGAGCACAGGCTCAGTAGTTGTAGCACACGGGCTTCGTTGCTCCACGGCATGTGGGACATTCCCGGACCAGGGCTCGAACCCGTGTCCCCTGCATTGGCAGGCGGATTCTTAACCACTGCACCACCAGAGAAGCCCCAGTTTTCATTATCTTTGACCCCTTTTTAGCAGCTCGTTAATTCAAAAAGTTGGTATTTGTACCTAGTTTTTGCAAGCCCTCTTTTACTTAGGCCTGCAATACTTCAGTGAGCAAAATCTCAGCTTTCATGGTGCTTACATTTTAGTAAGAGGAGACAGCAACAAACAGTAAACATAATAAGTAAATTGTGTTGCAGCCTAGAAGGTGGTAAGTTCTCTGGGAAAAAAGCAGGAAGTGGGATCAGGAGTACTAGGTTGAGGGTGGGGCTTCAAACTTTAAATAGTGTGGTCAGAGGTGGGTCCATTGAGAAGGTGGGATTTGAACTAAATCTTGAAAGAGGCAAAGTGTAGCCTTGTGGAGTTAGTTATCCAGCTAGGAGTTTTCAAGGCAGAGGGAACACCTTTGCAAGGTGGGAGCAAGCCTGGAATGTTCTAGGAGAAGCAAGGAAGTCAGTGTGGGCAGAATTGATGGGCAGGGGGAAGAGGCCATTAGGCTGGAGAGGAAGGGTGTTGGCAGTGGCAGATCATGAAGGGATTTGTGAACCATTATAAGGGTTTCGGATTTTACTGAGAGAAATGGGGAGCCACTGGGGGGTTTTGAGCAGTGCAGTGATATACTCTGACTTACATTTTGAAGGCCCTCTCTGGCCAGTTGAGAAGAGACCATGAGGACAAGGGTAGAAGCTAGAGGCTATTGCAGTAATCCGGGGAGAGGTGACAGAGACTTGGACCAGTGTGGCAGCAGTGACAAAGGTCTGGTTTCTCATCTGATGTTCCTCCCATCTTTAGTTGTCTGAACAGACAATCCACTTGGATTTCTTATCACCTGAAACTCAGAAGTTACGAAATCAAATTGACTTCTGCATTCCTTTATTCTCTATGTATCCGTATTTCTGCCAGTGATAACATCTTTCTTCTGTTCTCTGGGCCATGATAGTCCTTAGCCTCCTCTGACTCTCACATTCAGTCAGTTGCCCACTTGGTCATTCCTACAGTAGACATCACACATACACATTTCTCGATACCACTTAATCCAAAATCCTCTGAAAACGTCACCCATCCTCTCTACCCTCTTCTAGTGATCTGCTGGAATCCCTTCTCTCTCGCAGTAGCTTCCTGGCACTGCTCTCTCTCCTTTTCCCCTCGTTTTCCTCTGCCAGGGATTTGTTTGCCTTGTACAGTCATAGCCATTCTGCCCTTCATGGCTGTAGCCTTTGTTGATTCTTCCTTCATCTGGACTTGTATGGCAGTAACATTTGTATTACTCATCTTGTCCTGGAATTAAACCTTATGGGCAGGGGACTGTGGCTCATGCTTGTCTCCAGAGTGTCTAGTGAAGGACTGAGCACATAGCACATGGGCTTGTTAAAGCAAATGTGTGTTGAAATAGTTTGTTTTCCTTTATTTTCTCCTAAGAATTACTAATACTCTAAGGGTACTCTTTAGCATGTTTTTAAGTGAGATGGCTTGTTAGTGACAAAAGGATAGATTTTCTTCCTTCAAAGTTAAGTCTTTTTCTTAGGACACTTGAGGTTCAAAATTGAATGTTAAATTCCTTTGTTCCCTACTTTATTTCTTGCTCATTATATTTTTATTTTGGCACAGATGATTCTTCTACTTTCTCTTTGCTAATCAGATTAGTTCAGTGCTGTATGATGTGACACTTGGTTAACCACTGGACACATTATAATAATGCTTGGTGCATTTCCCCTGTTTGTTGGGAGTCAGTTGGTTTGAATTAAGCTTTATGTGTATCTGTGTGTGCTTTATAGCTTTCAAACTACAGCTGTCTTCTTTTTTGAATTTTTTTCTTATCACTGCTTTTTTTTTTTTTTTTTTTTTCCGGTACGCAGGCCTTTCACTGTGTGGCCTCTCCCGCTGCGGAGCACAGGCTCCGGATGCACAGGCTCAGCGGCCATGGCTCACGGGCCCAGCCGCTCCGCGGCATGTGGGATCTTACCAGACCGGGGCACAAACCCGTGTCCCCTGCATCGGCAGGCGGACTCTCAACCACTGCGCCACCAGGGAAGCCCCGTCCAAGAGATTTTAAACCCTAATGTGTTTCCTGGGGATACCACACGTAAAGCAGACTTTAATAGACCCAAATATCCTGAGACTGGGGTTCAGGAAGATTTTAAATAGGAAGTCAAGATGTAATTTTAGGACACACCAGTTTTTTTTAATTGCTGTGTCACTGCCTCAAATCACTGCCTGTTTCTGCTCCTGTCCCCATCAACTGCCCGTTACCGATCTGACTGACCACTGTCTTCCGCGCCTGCCTCTGCTCCCACCAGGATGACTGATCACGCTGCTGTTGCCTTCACTGGGCTTTTACCACCGTCTCCCCTCAGTCCCCCAGGGTAATCCTGTCTTTTTTCATCCCGGCCCTTCTCTTCATCTGGACTTCTCCAATTCCTCCATGAACTGTGGTTATGATTCCAATAAAGTTCTCTTAGAGACTGCCTCTGATCTTTTTTGGATTTCAGCATCTAGTTTTTCATTTATGCAGTTTCTCTGTATTCTCCAGCTTTTTGAAATAACTACTTCAAAACCGTAGAACTTTTCCATTAGAATATAATTTACTCAGGAAGACAGTTTTAAGGGGAAAATAATACATGGTGCCTCATTAGCTGAAAAAACTATCACTTGTTGGAAATGATTTCATCTCAAGACTATAAAAATTCATGAAAAGTAATTCAAATAAATTAACTGCATCACTGCTTCAGCTGACATTCACTTTCCACAAAAGCCTTTACTTGCTGTGAAGTCTTGTCGGAAAAAAATGTTAAAAGATGTTAAGTGGGAGAAAGAAAAACTAATTGGAGCCTATGTGATAAGTTTACCAGACTGTGTGTCTCACAAAGATAACCACAGTCTCTTCCCGTTAAAAAAAGAATAGATAGATAGATAGATAGATAGATAGATAAAATGATGGAGCCATGACTCTGGTTGGTTTCTTTTTAACATGTTAGTCCTTAAGAAGTTTAATGTTTCTGATATTGCGATATTTCTAAACAATACTGGCTGTGTCCAATAAGACCTATGCTTGAAAGATAAAAAACAATCTGTATTAGGAAGGAAACAAAGTTACTCAAGATATGTAAGCAATTAGTATAGAAAATTCAGTTTTGAATCCATGAATTCAGAAAGCACAGCTACCAGTGTTTTCTATTTTGATCTGAGTGGTGGTTACATGAATGTGTTCACTTTGTGAAAAGTCATCAAAGCTGGAAACTTATGATTTGTATACTTTTATTAAATGTACGTTATATTTCAGTGCAAATTTTATTAACAAAGAAAGCAAAGCACAAGGAGAAAACACCTTTTTCTAAAAATCCAGCAACCACATCTTTTAGTTTGTTCAAAAATTTTTGATCCCAGGTATTAAATCACGTCATATTAGTTTGCTAGGGCTGCTGTAACAAAATATCACAGACTGAGTGGCTTACACAACAAGTTTATGTTGTCACGGTTCTGGAGGCTAGAAGTCCAAGATTAAGGTGCTGGCAGGTTTGATTTCTTCTGAGGCCTCTCTCCTTGGCGTGCAGATGGCCGCCCCCTTGCTGCCTCTTCACATGGTCATCCCTCTGTGAACATGCACCCCTGTTGTGTCTCTTCATGACCAAAGGACACCAGTCGTGTGGCATTAGGGCCCACCCTAACTGCAGAGTACAGTAACTGTAGAGTTACAGTTTACTATTTTTGTCTTGATTGGATTTCTCCAGAAGCTCACCCTGTGGGTTACGATATTATGACATTTGATTGGGAACCTGAGAATGACTCTGCAGCACAAGATTATGTCTGTCCCATAGTTTATGCATCATTGGAGAATAGTATACACTTCAACCAATAGAATCATATTGGCTGAATTTATAGAATTAGAAGGAGTGCTATTTAAATGGTAATCTTCTCACATTATTAGTGGAGAGGAAGACGCCTTATGAACCAGACCATTTCTGAACAGGAGTTGTGTGTACGCGTGTGTGTGGGGTTGTGGTGGTATTGGGATATTGGTTGGAAGAGACCTTAGTTTACGAATAAAGGTATTGTAATTCCGACATTCAAGGATGGTGGCTTTGCTGCATAGTTAAAAGGAGAGTATAGGACTTTCCTGGTGGCACGGTGGTTAAGAGTCCACCTGCCAATACAGGGGGCGCGGGTTCGAGCCCTGGTCTGGGAAGATCCCATGTGCCGCAGAGCAGCTGAGCCCGTGTGCCACAATTGCTGAGCCCATGTGCCATGGCTACTGAAGCCCATGCGCCAAGAGCCCGTGCTCTGCAACAGGAGAAGCAACCACAATGAGAGGCCCCCGCACCACAATGAAGAGTGGCCCCTGCTCGCCACAGCTAAAGAAAGCCCACGCGCAGCAACGAAGACCCAAAACAGCCAAAAATAAAAATTATTAATTAATTAATTAAAAATAAATAAAGTATACAATTCGATTAAAACAAAAAAGGAGAGTATATTGGGAGAATAAAAAGTCATAGACTGAAGGTAGAGTTTTAGTACTAGGCCAAAGATGTTTTAGGACAAGACACTCAAAGATATTGGTTCATTATTACAGTAAAATAGGGACCAGCAAACTCTGGCCTGTTGAAACTATCTCCCAGCCATAATATCTTTAATTTGGAAAACATGGCTCTCATGGTCCTTTGGTTTTTTGTTTGTTTGTTTGTTTTTTAGCTAAACTTCAAAGGTAGAAGAGGCAGTGCTTAAAGATGATCAGGATCAGCAAGGAACTCACGAATATAACTCGCTAATTTATGTGTGTTATGGCTACTAAAATACTGCTGGTGTAAGAAACTGAGTCCAGCCTTCAGGTGTATTTTATTTGGCTAGCTTTTTGTTTTGTTTTTAGTGAATACTGAGATTTTTAGGCAGGACATTTCTTCTCCAGAGGGCCAGGATAGTAACCATTATTCCTTATTAACTACTCAGTTGTTTTACATAACTCTTTTACCTGCCCCAATTTGAGACTGCCTAATTTTAGTCCAGTCTCTCTTTTCTTTTTTTTTTTCCAGTCTCTTTTTCTGAGGTAGCAAAATTGTTTTGAATGCCTTTGAGAAATAGAACTAGAGGCCAGTTTTCTTATTCTGTATCCATGTCCTTCCTGCCATTGAAAGAATAGGAAAGAAGTGAAGAGATGAGTAAGAAGCCAAGTTGTATCTCTTTGGACACAGGACAGAATGATAATGTGCTCTGTAGTTTTTGCTTTAGGAGTCCGGACAAAACTTGGAAAGAAACAGGTTTAAGTGATTTCGGGGGTCCTGCCTTGCTATTCATTTTGCACCTCTGAGGCAAATAATAAACACTATAAATTTTCCTTTATATCTGAGGTTAGGGGATATTAAACTTTATTTATTTATTTAATTTATTTATTTTGGTTGCCCTGGGTCTTAGTTGTGGCATGTGGACTCTTAGTTGCGGCATGCATGTGGGATCTAGTTCCCCGACCAGGGATTGAACCCAGACCCCCTGCGTTGGGAGCACGGAGTCTTAACCGCTGTGCCCCCAGAGAAGTCCCTAGGGGAAATTAAAAGAAAAAATTCCTGGAGTGAGAATCTTAATGTTCCTGAAGGTTGTCAGATCTATCTTAGGGGTGGAATCGTTCAGTTTATTTGGTTAGGGAATTAAGAAATTCGACAGTAGAGACTTAACAGGGTGTCTGTATTTCCCAACTATAATTTAGGATGAAAAGCACTGTGATTCACTGTCTAAAAGATAAGTACAGCCTATACAAGCCCATCATTTGTACAGTGCTTTTACAGGATACTTTTGCAGTACTCTCACATGACCCTCAAGAATTCTGATAGGAAAAATAAATAACTCAAGGTGGGTTAAGGAGATATAATTTGACCACCTATTATGAGATCGTTATACCAAGCCCTGAGAACGAAATGATTTGGAAAGGCACAAAGTTCTTGACCTCAGAGAGTTCGCTTCTGAAATGGGAGTGGTTTACTGGGAGCAAAAGGGAGAAGCTGCAGCAGATAATCCTGGATGAGTGAGAGAAGCTTCGCTGAGAACCTAGCTGGAGTTAAGAACTGAAGTATTAGTTGGGGTTCTACTTGAGCAAGCAAAGCATGCCTGTGGCCTTCAGAAACAGCGTGTGCAGAGGTGTGAGAGCAGGATGGGTTTGGAACTTCGCGAGTGTAAAGGATGAGGCGCGGAGTGAGGAGACTTGGGACTGGATGTGCATACACATCAGAGAGTGAGTCGAGCTCTGATGATGACTGCTTTCCCCTACTTTGCTAAAGGGAAATGGTAGCTCCTGGAAGTGTGTGCATCTTGGTGAAGATGCTTTGGGAGCATTAAAGATTGGTAGCATCCTCACAATCCAGGAGGTAGGGAGGGGCTGTGGTGCAGAACATCTCAGACTGAGCAGTGCTACTAGAATAAAGTTTGAAGAAAGGAGGGGAAAAGAGAGGTGATATTTAATGCCTGGAATTTGTCAGACATGTAATTCCAAAGGGGCTCATTCTTTTGGGGGCTGCCATTTTCTCATGAGAGACTCAGTATCATTTTGAAGTTAATTGTCATGCAGTTATAAATATTTTATATGCATTTCTATTTCATCTTCTTATTGCTCATACTGAAGAATGAGGAATGTTTTGATCATTTGGGGGTACAGTATTTTTCAAAAGACAACTATTATCTTTCTTTAAGTGCCTCTTTCACGAATGGTGACTGTTTTTCAGTATTATCTCTCATTACTTTTATTCAGACAATGCACAGTACTTCTCATACTGTAGCACTTGAATATTTGTCATTCTAAAATTTAATTTGCTTTGAATACTTTTGTGAAGGATTTCACATTTTATGATCATTTGTTTCATGGCATTACCCTTCAGTGAAAAGAATTAGCTTTGCTAGTGTTTATAATTCTGTTTAAGATCCTTTTCAGTTATGTTAATCATTAGCCCTTATTTGGAGCCAGTTTTTATTTATTTATTTATTTATTTTAAAATTTATGTATTTATTTATGGCTGTTCTGGGTCTTAGCTACAACATGCGGGGATCTTTTAGTTGTGGCATTCAGGACCTTTTTTAGTTGCGACATGAGAACTCTTAGTTGTGGCATGCGGGATCTAGTTCCCTGACCAGGGATGGAACCCAGGACCCCTGTGTTGGGAGCGTGGAGTCTTAGCCACTGGACCACCAGGGAAGTTCCTGGAGCCAGTTTTTAGTTGTCTTGGTTGATATATTGTCTAATTGACTATGCAAATCGTTAGCTGGATGTAGTGATGTTTTATAAATAGTAAGAAACACATTTAATCTGCTTTAGATCTAATCAGATGATACATATTTGATATAAGTTGGTAAGAATTTCCATTTTAAAGCACTCTGCCTTATTGTGGAGGATACTATAGTGCTGTCTAAGCTGTTTAGGAAATCAGATTTATTTGAAAACCATTTGTACCATTTCTGCAGAACCATAGATATCATTGTAAAACTGATTTTGTAGTATTATTTATTTATTTATTGGCTGCGTTGGGTCTTCATTGCCGCATGCGGGCTTTCTCTGCGTGCGGGGGCTACACTTCGTTGTGTTGCACGGGCTTCTCATTGCAGTGGCTTCTCTTGTTGCAGAGCATGGGCTCTAGGCACACAGGCTTCAGTAGTCGTGATGTGTGGGCTCAGTAGCTGTGGCACACGGGCTTAGTTGCTCTGTGGCATGTGGGGTCTTCCTGGACCAGGGATCGAACCTGTGTCCCCTGCATTGGCAGGCGGATTCTTTTTTTTTTTTTTTCCCCGCAGTACACAGGCTTCTCACTGCTGTGGCCTCTCCCGTTGCGGAGCACAGGCTCCGGACGCGCAGGCCCAGCGGCCATGGCTCACGGGCCTAACCGCTCCGCGGCATGTGGGATCCTACCGGACCGGGGCACGAACCCATGTCCCCTGCATCGGCAGGCGGACTCTCAACCACTGCACCACCAGGGAAGCCCGGCAGGCGGATTCTTAACCACTCTGCCACCAGGGAAGTCCCTGTAATATTTTAAATAATTCTTTGGAAGTTTGGTGCTTAAGGTTATACTTTTAATTTTATTTATTTATTTTTCTGATATGATTAATGTATTATCATCGTAAGAGTCTATCTCAAAACCTCCAGAGCTAACCATGGGGTAACTGGATATCTGTCAGTACCAGGTAGAGGGTGGGGCAAAAGCGAACAATGTGCACCTTAATTGTATCCTCTGCTGCTTCCTTTGATCTTCCCTTCTTTCCCAAAGTGTGTGGTCCAACTAAGTCTGCATTAAGTGATTTGGGGACTGTTTACCCAGCATTCATACTAGTAATGGAATTGGACAGAGGTGATGTCCAAAAACAAATAGCTGCTGAAGTAAATTATAACATATTATATTAGAATATAATATAATTATTGATTTATTTTTAGAAAAATACTTTTTAGTTTTTAATGGAAAACTTCAAACATAGTAGAGAGAGTAATAAATGAATCTCAATATACTTATTACTTAGCTTCAAAAATTGACAACAGCCAGTCCTGTTACATTTTTTATCTCCCTTTCCTACCTCCCTTATCCACTGCTAGATTACTTCAAAGCAAATTCCAGGTTTATCGCCTTGTCTGTGCATATGTTAGTTTGGTCCTCAGATCCTACTCATTCTTTAAGGATTGCTCTTATCCCTCCTATTTAAAATAAAATAAAATAATAAATAGCTCCAAAATGAAAACTTGTCTGTTTTCTGCTTAAACATTGTATTGAATTTCTGAATTTTTCATAATTCCCTATTTTGTCTATAAGTAAATGTGATGTCCTTTAGTGGTCTTGTAAATGAAAAAGTATGTGCATTATATTGCCTTTTTAAATAGAACAGTTTTATTGATATATAATTCACTTAGTAACAATTTACCCACTTAGAATATACTGTAATTCAGTGCTTTTTAGTATATTTGCAGAGATGTGCACCCAACACCACAATCGATTTTAGAACATTTTTATCACTGCAAGAAGAAACCCCATACCTATTAGTAGTCACTTGTTATTTTCACCCTGAACCCCCATCACATAGGCAACCACTAATCTACTTTCTATCTCTATAGATATATCTATTCTGGGTAGTTCATGTAAATGGAATCATATAATATTTGGGCTTCTGTAACTGGCATTTTTCACTTCGCATAATGCTTCAAAGGTTCATCCATGTTTTAGCGTTAATCAGTACTTCATTCCTTTTCATTGCTGAATAATATTCTATTGTATGGATAGTCCATATTTTACTTATCCATTCATCAATTGGTGGATGTTTGGATTGTTTCCACTTTTGAGCTGTAATGAATAGTGCCGCTGTGAGCATTTGTGTACAAGTTTTTTGTGAACTTATGTTTTCATTTCTCTTGAGTATATACGTGGAAGTAAAGTGCTAGATCGTATGGTAACTTTATGTTAAACCTTTTGAAGAACTGCTCGACTGTTTTCCACAGCAGCTGTACTATTTTTCATCCCACCAGCAATATATAAACATTCTGATTTCTCCACATCCTCATCAACACTTGTTATTGTCTGTCTGTTTTTTGTTTCTTTTGGCCGCACAGTGCAGCATGTGGAACTTCCCTGACCAGGGGTCAAACCGTGCCCCCTGGAGTGGAAGCACAGAGTCTTAACCACTGGACCACCAGGGAAGTCCTGTCTGTCATTTTGATTATAGTCATCTTAGTGAGTGTGAAGTGGTCTCATTGTGGGTTTGATTTGCATTTCCCTGATAGCTAATGATGTAAATATCTTTTCATGTGTATCGTGGCCATTTGTTTTTTGTTTTGGGTTTTGTTTTTTGGGGGTTTTTTGGAGAAATTTCTATTCAGATCCTTTGCCCATATTTAAACTTGGTTGTCTTTTGTTATTGAGTTGTAAGAGCTGTATACATGTGTATTATTATCACTTATATGATTTGCAAACATTTTCTTCCATTCTGTAGGTTCTCTTTTCACTTTCTTGATGGTATTCTTTAAACCACAAAACTTTTAATTTTGAGGATATCCACTTTGTGTGTTTTTCCTTTTTGTTGCTTTTGTTTTTGGTGTCATATTTAAGAAGGCTTTGCCTAACTCTAGGTCATAAAGAATTACTCCTATGCTTTGTTCTAAGAGTTTATAGTCTTATCTCTTACATTTCGGTTATGGTCTACTTTGAGTTAATTTTGTATTTGGTATGAAGTGAGAGTCCAACTTCATTTCTTCCATGTGGATATCCAGTTGTCCAAGCACTATTTTTTGAAAAGACTATCTTCTCCCCATTGAATTGTCTTGGCACCATTGTGGAAAATCAGAAATTATTTTACAGACTCTCAATTCTGTTCCATAACTCTATATATCTATCCTTATGCCAGTACCACAGTCTTGATTACTATAGTTTTGTAGTAAATTTAGAAATTGTGAAGAAATTGGGAAGTTGAGAGTTCTCCAACTTCTTTTTTTTTTTTTTTTTGCTGTACATGGGCCTCTCACTGTTGTGGCCTCTCCCGTTGCGGAGCACAGGCTCCGGACGCGCAGGCTCAGCAGCCGTGGCCCACGGGCCCAGCCGCTCCGCAGCATGTGGGATCCTCCCGGACCAGGGCACGAACCCCTGTCCCCTGCATCGGCAGGTGGACTCTCAACCACTGCGCCACCAGGGAAGCCCCTCTAACTTCATTTTACTTTTCATGATTGTTTGGCTATTCTGGGTCCTTGAATTTTCTGGTGAATTTTAAGATCAGTTTGTTAATTTCTGCAAAAATACCAACTGGGGTTTTGGGAGGGATTGTGTTGAATCTGTGGGTCAATTTAGAGAGTATTGTCATCTTTTGCGGTACTTGGGCCTCTCACTGCTGTGGCCTCTCCCGTTGCGGAGCACAGGCTCCGGACGCACAGGCTCAGCGGCCATGGCTCACGGGCCCAGCCGCTCCGCGGCATGTGGGATCCTCCTGGACTGGGGCACGAACCCGTGTCCCTTGCATCGGCAGGCGGACTCTCAACCACTGCACCACCAGGGAAGCCCGAGAGTATTGTCATCTTAACAATATTGTCTTCCAATCCATGAACATAGATGTCTTTTCATTAATTTAGGTCTTCTTAATTTTTTAATAGTCTTATAATTTTAAGAGCATAAGTTTCATACTATGTTTTAAAAAAATAAGTAATGACTTGTTATTTTTCTAAAAAGAGATGCCTGTTATAAAAAATATTATAACAGTATAGGAACATTCAAATCACCCAGAGTTACACCATCAAGAAATAAGTATTGTAATTATCACTTGGTGAACATCATCCCAACTGTACATCATAAAGATACACAGAGACAGAAAGAAAGGTAGAGAGAGAGAAATTGTGTTTGTTCTGTTTTTGAAATTACTTTAATTAAACTTTTAATTTCAGATAGTTGTAGATTCACATGTTGTTGTAAAAACTAATACTGAGATCCTGTGTACTCTTTACGCAGTTTCCCCCAATGGTAATATATTGCCAAACTATAGTACCGTCCACTGACTTTGATATTGACATCCTTTGATCTTATTCAGATAGCTGTCCCCAGTCTTACTTGTACTTACTTGCATGTGTCTAGTTCCATGCAGTTTTATCACGTGTAGTTTTATGTAGCCACCGCCGTAATGAATATACAGAAAGTTCCATCCCCACAGAGATCCCTTGTGTTAAGCTTTGTAACCATGCCACCTTCCTCCCACTCCCCAGCCCCCGCTTACCCCAGCCCCGTCGTCATCCCCTGGCAACAACTGATCCGTTCCCCATTTCTATAATTTTATCACTTAAAAAGTGTCATAAATGTTATGTAAATAAACGTTATATAAATGCTTTCTTCACTTGGCATAAATTTCCTGGAAATTCATCCAAGGTTTTGCATGTCTCAATAATTTATTCCTTTCTATCACTGAATATTCCATAGTATGGATGTATCATGGTTTGTCTAGTCATTCTTTGAAGGATATCTGGGTTGTTTCCAGTCTTTTGCTATTACATATAAAGCTGCCATGAACACTGTGTATAGATTTTTGTGTGAACGTAAGTTTTTATTTAAGCCCGAGAAGGCATTTGCTGGGTCATATGGTAATGCATGTTAAATTCTGTGAGAAACTACCAAACTGTTTTTCAGAGTGCCTATTTTTAAAAATAACAATATGGATAATTTAAAAAACATTAAAAATTTTTGTTTAATTTATTTTTGGCTGCGTTGGGTCTTTGTTGCTGCGCGCGGGCTTTCTCTAGTTGCAGCGAGCAGGGGCTACTCTTTGTTGTGGTGCGCAGGCTTCTCATTGCGATGGCTTCTCTTGTTGCGGAGCACAGGCTCTAGGCGCGTGGGCTTCAGTAGCTGCAGCACGCGGGCTTAGTAGTTGCAGCATGCGGGCCCTAGAGCACACGGGCTTCAGTAGTTGTGGCGCGTGGCCTCAGTAATTGTGGCACGCGGGCTTAGTTGTTCCGCTGCATGTGGGGTCTTCCCGGACCAGGGATTGACCGGTGTCCCCTGCATTGGCAGGCGGTTTCTTAACCCCTGAGCCGCCAGGGAAGTCCCAAAAAACATTTTTAAATGTGAACACTAACATACAAAAAAAAGGCATTAACATAAGCAGTTGAAATAGAACATGGATATCTTTTCTCTGTCATAGCTCATTCCTTCCTCCAAAGAGGTAGCCATTATCATTGACATTTATGATAATCACTTTTTTCCCATAATTTTAGCATTTAAGCCTTCCTCCCTCCGCAATATATTTCATGTTGCCTGTGTTTGAATGTTAAATAGAATCACAGAGTATGCACTATTTTTTGGCATGGCTTTTTCACTGAGCATTGTTTTCTAACACTAATGCATGTTATATACAGCATCCGTTTATTCATTTTCTTTGCTGTATTCCACAGTGTGTATTTAACTCAGTTTATCCATTTTTACTGTTGCTGGATATTTGTGACTTATTAACAGTGCCGCTGTCACATGTTTATACTTGTGCCCTGGCACAATGAAATTTTAAAGGTATGTTCCTAAGTGTGGACTTTGGTCACAGAGTTCATGTTCACTTCTAGTTGATCATGCCAAACTGTTTTCCAAAGAGGTTACACCAGTTGATAGTCCCATCAGCAGTGTATGTGAGTTCTTTTTGTTTCAATTCCTCTCCAATGGTATTGTCCTTTTTTTTTAATGTTAATTGGTATCGTGATGTGTAGTGACTTGTCTTTGTGGTTTGATTTGACATTTCCCTGATTTCTAATGAAGTTGAACCCCTGTCATGTATTTATTGTCCATTTGGATTTTCTGTTTTGTGAAATTCTTGTTCAGATCTCTTGTCTGTTTTTTTTTTTTTTTTTTGCGGTACATGGGCCTCTCACTGTTGTGGCCTCTCCTGTTGCGGAGCACAGGCTCCGGATGCACAGGCCCAGCGGCCATGGCTCACGGGCCCAGCTGCTGCGCGGCATGTGGGATCCTCCAGGACCGGGGCACAAACGCGTGTCCCCTGCATCGGCAGGTGGACTCTCAACCACTGCGCCACCAGGGAAGCCCTCTTGTCTATTTTTTATTGCGTTGACTTTTTCTCTTTGAGTAGTAATTCTTTATATATTCTGGGTATAGCCCATAGTTACATGGGTTACAAATGTCTTTTATTTTGTGATTTGCCTTTTCACTTTCTTAAAGGTGTCTTTTGATAAACAGAAGTTATTGTCTTTAGTGCAGTCCAATTTATTAGTATTTTCTTTTATGGTTTGTGCTTTTTGTGTCCCATTTAAGAAATCTTTCAGCTTCCAAGATCATAAAGGTATTCTCATATCATTTTCCAGAAGCTCTTTTGTTTTGTGTTTCACATTTAGATCTACAATCTACCTGGAATTGTTTTTTCTGTATGGTGTGAGATAGGGGTCAAATTTTATTTTTCCTCCTTATGGATGAATATCACATACTTTTAAAAACCATCTTTTTCTCACTGTTATGCAGTGCTATCTTTGCCTTAAGTATCTATTGAAGCACAGGTCTATTTTTAGACTTCCTATCCGTTCTGTTAGTCAATTCATTTATTCTTGTGCAATACCACACTTTCTTTCCTATTCTAGCTTAATAATTCTTGATATCCAGGACAGCAAGCCCTCCCACCTTGTTCTTCTTCAGGAGTTTCTTGGTTATTCTTGGCCCCTTTCCATTTCTGTATAAATTAGAATCATCTTGAAGTTTTCCACAAAGCATTTGACTGGATTTGGCCGGGGCAGGGGGTGTCTTGACCCTCTATAGCAGCTTAGGAAAAATTGACATCTTTTATTGACTCTTGCAATATATGTACATTTATGAAGTCTTCTTTAATTGTTCTCAGTAATGTTTATAGTTTTCTCTGTAGATTTCTTATATATTTTAATTATAATTCCTATATATTTGATATTTTTGACCCTGCTGTATAAAGTATCTTTAAAAAGATTATCCTCTCTTTGTTGCTGGCATATAGAAATACAGTTGAATTTTAACATTGATCTTATATCCAACAACCTTTCCAAACTGCCTTTATACATTCTACTCATTTATCTATAGACTTTTTAAAAATTTTATAACTACATAATTATAAAATCTGTGAATATAATCACAGTTTTATGTCTTTCTTTCCAAATTTTATACCTGTCATTTCTTTTTCTTGCTCTGTTTTACTAGTTGGGGAAGTGATGAGGTCGCTTTCTGTTTAACATTTATTTTTGTTTGCTGTAACTTTTAGTTAGTTTGCTGTTTTTGGTAGTTAGTCCTCATCGGATTAAGGAAATTCCCTTCTCTTCCTAGTTTGCTAAGCGTGTCAATGAATAGATGAATTTTATCAAATACCTTTTCTCTATCTATTGAAATGATTATAAGGTTTATCTTATTAATGTGTAAAATTATGTTGATTTTTTTTTTACTGGTAATCAAACGTCTATTCTTAGAATAAGCCCAACTCAGCTTTGATTTATAATAATTTTAAATATTGCTAGATTCAGTTTGCTTATCTTTTGTTTAAGATTTTTACATTTATGTTCATGAGTAAAATTGGCCCATAATTTTCCTCTCTCCTAATGTTCTTGTTAGGTTTTGGTGTGTTGAGGTTATACTGTCTTCATGAAATGAATTGGGGAGGTGACCCCCTTTTTTGTTACCAAGAAGAACTTGTGTGAGACTGGGTTTATTTCTAACTTAAATATTTAGCAGAATTCACTGATTAGTCTGAGTGGGCAGGTTTTAAGTTATAGAACGTTAAGGGACTTTTCCACATCCTGTTTACTCTCACCCCAAGGGTATAGTCTTTTGGGATTTTAATTTTTAAAGTAAGGAACTTCTGTTAGGCGTTCCACCTTGTGCGCGCTCTGGACTTTGATTTCTGTCCCCCCACACTTGCCTTGGACGTCTGTCTAAACAAAGGGTCTTGTGTTCTTCGGATTGGCTCATGACCTCAGAGAGTCTTGTTTTCCCTATCTTTGGAGCTTGGTGATTACTTATTATCTTGTAGTCTTTTTAATACTTTCAAAATTTTATTCAGCTTTTACAGTTGTTTTTGGTGTGAGATTTGATCTAAATAACTTAGCCCACCATTATAGGGAATAGGAAGAACTCTAGTTAATTTACTTGAATTAACAGAAGAAAGATAACAGAAAGAATTGCAGAATGTCAGATAAATGCTTCTTTTCCACAAAAACTATGAGTTCCCAAGAGCTCCTTCTAAACTTGGGGGTTGGAGGTGTGGATGTGAGGGGAGAGAAATTAAGGGATTGGAGTTATTACGTTGTTTATTTTTTTAACCCCACGTTTCATTTTTTGACAATCTGTTGATTCTCTGTTATGAAAAATTAGGAAATTATTTTCCTCAAAACACAATTTCTCAAATTTCATTGATTGTATTTTCACTTTATTAAGATTAACATTCTGTTCTGTAGCTAATTCTCCTGTTATTTAACCTTAGTATTAATTGTATAAATAGATTTGTACTTTTCGTTTAGTCTGGTTGCAGAGCATGGGCTCTAGGCACGCGGTCTTCAGTAGCCGTGGCTTGCGGGCTCTAGAGCGCAGGCTCAGTAGTTGTGGCGCACGGGCTTAGTTGCTTCACGGCATGTGGGATCTTCCCAGACCAGGACTCGAACCCCTGTCCCCTGCGGCAGGCAGATTCTTTTTTTATTATTATTATTATTTTTAACTTACTTTATTTTATTTATTTTATATTTGGCTGTGTTGGGTCTTTGTTGTGGTGCGGGGGCTTCTCATTGCGGTGGCTTCTCTTGTTGCGGAGCACGGGCTCTAGGCGTGTGGGCTTCAGTAGTTGTGGCATGCGGGCTCAGTAGTTGTGGCTCTCGGGCTCCAGAGTACAGGCTCAGTAGTTGTGGCGCACGGGATTAGTTCCTCCGCAGCATGTGGGATCTTCCCGGACCAGGGATCGAACCTGTGTCCCCTGCATTGGCAGGCAGATTCTTAACCACTGCGCCACCAGGGAAGTCCCAATTCATAGTAGTTTTAAGGAAAGTCATTGTCATTATTTCAAAATAATAAATCAGAGTCAAAAAGCTTGGCCCAGAGAGATTTGGGGAGAATCTTCGAATGAATAGCTGTAAGACTATTTAAAATGTGTCAGTTGGGGCTTCCCTGGTGGTACAGTGGTTGAGAGTCTGCCTGCTAATGCAGGGGACACGGGTTCGAGCCCTGGTCTGGGAGGATCCCACATGCCGCGGAGCAACTAAGCCCGTGAGCCACAACTACTGAGCCTGCGCGTCTGGAGCCTATGCTCCGCAACAAGAGAGGCCACGATAGTGAGAGGCCCGTGCACTGCGATGAAGAGTGGCCCCCACTTGCCACAACTAGAGAAAGCCCTCGCACAGAAATGAAGACCCAACACAGCCATAAATAAATAAATAAATAAATTTAAAAATATGTCAATTACTTACACTGTAAACATCTCTAATGTTCTTAAAAACACTTTTTTGATGAGCTGAGCACCTCACCTCTGAATCATATTTACGTTGTTTGATTTAAGTTGTTTGATGAACACTATTTTTCATAGATGGAGGAAAAAGTCAATTTTCTACTTTTCAAAGCTAGAAGGAGAATGTAGGTTGACAGAATGTATGTGGTAGTGATTGAGAATGGGTTCTAGAAACTGACTGCTGAATTAAAACCCTCCTCAATCTCTCATTAGGAGATCTGAAGTCTTTGACACACTTCTTTGCCAGACTTCTGTTTCTCCATTTGTAAATTAGTTGTAGCAATAACAATGTTTTTAGCAGAGTGCCTGGCATGATTTAATGCTCATTTTAACCTTTTTTTAACCTTTTATTCATCTTTATTTTAATTTTATTTTTTTATTATTATTATTATTATTATACACGTATAATATGAGCCTGTAATTGTGCAGGCTAGGATTTTGAACAGAGCTGAGCAATAAACTTAAAGGTGTAAGGATCTTCAGCTACAAAGACAATTTTAAATAAGTGTCCGGTGTAAATATGTTTTAAAAATATGGGTCTAAGAAAATGAATTGCTTTGGCCTGTATCAGATTACAAGAAAATTTAAAAGCAGTCTGTCATTAATGTGAAGCCAAGCAGAAGATATTATCAATCCAGAAAGATTGACCACGCACTGACATTGGTCCTGTGCTTCTCTATTTAATTTTATAAAAGACTGGTAGGGAACTAGGGTAGCGGGCATCTTCCTTGAATGTTTTAGAATAAGAACATCTCTCTGTCTGTCCTCATCCGTTTAGTTATTTAAGGCACTATAAGTGACTAGAAGCTAAAAGATGCAAGGCAACATTTGGGTCTATTTATCTGTATTGGTCTTAGTTGACATCTTTCATTTATTTGTTTACTAATTTTCGAAATACTTTTTCTTTCTGACGAACTCTTTTACGCTGTGTTCTTGTGTTTAAGTCTTCTAATGATTTATAAATCATTTGCCTCCCATGTGGCTGTGTAAAAGAAGGTTTTAAGCAACAATAACTGTATTTTATCTTTTGAAGTTGTGCAATACAAAAACAAGTAGTATGTATTTAGAAATAAATATAAAATAAATCTGTTAATATGTGCATGAGTACATTTTGCCTCTTAAGGGATCGTCAAATTTGGGTTATATAACCAGAAAAACTCACTTATCCATGTCCTTTAGGTCACTTTTTATCTGGTTATTTTTAAAAGTATGTGAGCTTTATCATCTGTGCTCCAGTATTTTAACTTAAGTGTAAAAAAGCTAGCAGTAGCTTTTCCTGATCCTTCTGTTAACATGTTCTTGGGGAAAATGTCTAATTATTTGAGTAGTTTACTACAAGCTTATTAATTTGGAAAATTGAAGATAATACTAGCTACTTAGGGAACAAACAGCCGCCCTGCTGGTTAAAGCCTCGGGCCCCTCTCTGTGTCTGGAGGTGGCTCTTTATGTAACTCTTCGTTCATTCATCCCTTACTGTTTCTAAAAAAATGATCATGTCTGTCTCCCAGCTTCCACAAGTTTAGTTTTTCCGACTGTTTCTCTTTCTCAGTTTTTTTTTACTTCATTCCCTCCCAGAAGACTCTAAAACAGAGCATGCAAGATGCTTTTTCATCCTAAGTATTTTAATTGCTTGATACCGCAGGGAAGCAGGGGGATTATGCTCTTGTCCATTCCACCCTCACACTCCCCCGCCACCCCCAAAGCAGGGGAGGGGGGGGTAGTATAAAAGTTGACTATATCTCAGAAATCTGTGAAGTTGTTCCTGTGCCTACCTGATATATAAACACCCTTCCTCTCCCCCTATTTGCATAAAGATATTCTACTTTTTCTTAGATGTTCCCATTAAGAATTTTTAGTTCATTTTTAGAAATCAGTTTGGTGGTTATTCCCAGGTAGCTGTTCTTCTGGATTTAATCCAGTACTGAATCTGTACCTGAATGAGGAAAAATCTGCCTGGCTCACAGAGGTTTCTCTCCAGGTTACACTCATTCCCGGACCTATCAGTTACCCCTTTTCCTTTCTGTGGTTGTGGCCCCACACTTCTCATCAATGGATTCTCTGTTCTAGTGTGGTTTTTCTGTAGCAACTCACCAGGCTGACTGGATGCCCTTTTCATTAACTTTGGCGTCTTCCAGTATTTTAAACCAGGTTTTGGCATAGTCTACTGAATGGAGATGCCCTCCTCCCTTGAACGTTATCCTGCCCATTTTCAAGGCTCACGTCCTTTGCTGAGTCTCCCACTCAGTTCCTGGTGCCTGGGTGAAAGTGGTCTTACACAGTGGTTGGAGATTGCTTGCTAGTGGTGCGCCTGAGGCAAGTTGTTTAATTCTGTGGGTCTCTTTTCTCATCTGTAAAACGGGGGCTTTAATACCACCCACCTCCATCTAAAGTATCAATGACTTAATGCGTTTTTCTTCTTTGTACAGAAGTTCCGAGGTAAGAAGTGCAGGTCTGGTATGGCGGTTCCATGGTTATCAGCAACTGTCTGCCATCATTAGTTTGTGGCTTCCATTCTCAAGGTGATCCAGAATGACTGCTGTGGTTATAAACATCACATCTACATTCCAGGCAGCAAAATGGAGGCAGGAGGGCAAGGCAGAAAGGCTCACCCAGCTTTGTGAGAGGACCATATCCAAAAGTCACACCCTCTCAGTTTTGCTTATATTCCATTGGCCGGAACTCGATAACTTGACCTTGCAGCCACAGCATATCAGGAAATACAGGTTTTTATCTGGGTACAGTTGCCACCTCAGTGGAATTAGGGTTCAGTTACTAACAAGTAAGGGAAGAATGAGTGTTGGGGAAGTAACAAGCACTCTGTGTAGCTCTACTAGAAAGGAGATAAGGCAAATAAAGTACTAAGTACTGACTGATAAATCTTAACGCCTCAGTGAATGCCAGGCATTTTTATGACTTTTGCTAAAAGGTCAGATTACCAGCATGTCCCACTTTTTCTTATTCCTTTCCACCCATTCATATACTTTTCAGGGTAGTGATCTTTTATAATACCATAATACAATAGCTGAAACTTACAGAAACAACCATAGATGATTTCTTTGAAGGGAAGAGCTAGGTAGGTAGTGGTTGTTCCCTTGTTGGAAAACCATTAGTCTCTGTAGAAGTTTCATCTTTTTTTGCTTCATTAGCAGTTCTTAACATTGGTGGAGTTGATATGTCTTTTTTTACTTTGATTGGTACATATTCTTTTTATTTTAATAAAGAGAATTCCACTTAAAAATGTTTTTATTACATCCTTTAGTTAAATGGAAAGTCTTAGGGTGATACAGAATGAAGATTGGGAATGATTTTACTTATGCTTATTAGCCTTGCTTCATTAAAACACCTCATTGTTAACTACCACATTTTTATATCAAGCTTTGCTGTTTTTCTGTATATTCATCATGTAGTGAATTTTACAATACACAGATTTTTGTTCTATAATAGAGCTATAGTCGAGCCTTCTTTTCTTGCCTCTTATTAAGTACAATCTGCCTTATATCCAAATAATCTAAATTTTGATAAGATAGAAAAAAGAGGGAAGGGATATATAACTGGGAACCAAAATAACATTTTGATAAAGCCTGCCTCCAGTTTTCAAGGTAGCTGAATATTTATATATTGAATCCCAATGTGTTATTTTCTGGCTGTGTTGTAACAAGTAAACATATATGTGTCATAAATGCCTGCGGTTGCATTGTTTTGGTTTTGTTGTTTTATAAATCAGTCACCTGTGACTTTTAGATTCTTTTGATGTTTCTCTCCAGTAATCATCAACTTTTATTAATAATTATTTCTGCACACAGCTCTATGTAGTCTTTCCTTTTTCTTTTTTTTTAAATTAGAGTATAATTGCTTTACAATGCTGTGTTAGTTTCTGCTGTAGAACCAAGCGAATCAGCTGTATGTGTACATACATCCCCTGCCTCTTGCGCTTCCCTTCCACCCCACGCCCCACCGCGCCCTGCGTCTTTCCTTTTTCGTTCCATGGTGGTTTCTTTAAAAATATCTATACGTGGATAGAAAAGATATGCAAACCTCAAAGTAGTTTTCTTAGGATGTTTGCATGTATATTTAATTTTATGTTTTTAAAAAATAAATCTAAATAAAAATTCATCAAATGGTATGGTACCTGAAGTAAATGCTAAATGTTGTAGTCCTTTGTAAAACCACATTAAGTCATAGAAGGTTATCAAACTCAAGCGACCATTGAGGTTAAAGTTAGTATCATTCAACAATTTTAAGAACCTTTAAAATTAGTTAATAAATCTCTTTTATAACGAGGCAAAATCAGTAGGGTGGAATTTTTTTTAAAAATCGGTAAATTTGCCCAATTTTACACTTTAATGATGTAGAAAAATATGTGCTAAAGATTCTAGAAGGCCATAGTCAAAATTACTTTTGAAAAGTTGGGCCTTTCTTCAAAAAGAAATTTATAAAATTAACTAGATCTTTAAAAAATAATAACTAGTAAAACTTGCTTTTAAATGTAACTGAATATTCTGGAATCCTTGGTTTGGAAAAACCTGCTGTACTATTAGGTTAACTGTGTTATATTTTATACTAGGGAACAGTTTTCTAAGACAGATAATAAAGAAATATATTATAATTGTCTAACTCTTTAATATCCAGTTCAGTATTTTTTCTAAAATAAGTAGTAATTTAAATAAATTTAGAATTGCCATATTTTATGTACAGAATGCTTAATATTGTATAGTTTTTGCATTATTGGAAAGATTTAATTAAATGTAAGTTATTTATAATAGCTTATAAGACTTCTATCAGTGACTTTTGTTTAATAGAAACTCTTGAACTATTGTGTATCTTTGCAAAGAGAAGAAGTAGGAATACAGTCACCTCTTTATAAATTAGGCAAATTTAAAATTTCATCTTATGAATGGATGAAGAAGATGTGGCGCATATATACAATGGAATATTACTCAGCCATAAAAAGAAACAAAACTGAGTTACTTGTAGTGAGGTAGATGGACCCAGAGTCTGTCATACAGAGTGAAGTAAGTCAGAAAGAGAAAAACAAACACCGCATGCTAACACATATATATGGAATCTAAGGGGAAAAAAAAGTTCATGAAGAACCTAGGGGCAAGACGGGAATAAAGACAGAGACCTACTAGAGAATGGACTTGAGGATATGGGGAGGGGGAAGGGTAAGCTGTGACAAAGTGAGAGAGTGGCATGGACATATATACACTACCAAATGTAAAACAGATAGCTAGTGGGAAGCAGCCGCATAGCACAGGGAGATCAGCTCTGTGCTTTGTGACCACCTAGAGGGGTGGGATAGGGAGGGTGGGAGGGAGGGAGATGCAAGAGGGAAGAGATATGGGAACAAATGTATATGTATAACTGATTCGCTTTGTTATAAAGCAGAAACTAACACACCATTGTAAAGCAATTGTACTCCAATAAAGATGTTAAAAATAAATAAATTAAATAAATAAATAAATAAATAAAATTTCATCTTAGATATTTCCCTCTGCCCAGCACATCTTCCTTTATCCCCACCCCCTTGGTATTTATTCACAGAAGCAAATTAATTTTAATATTAGCTTAAGCAAAATATGATTAGGAAGATGTCTGCTACAGAAGTAGCCATTATATATTTCAAAGCTAAATACAGTGGGAGGGGGAGAGAGGGGAGGGATGGACTGGGAGTTTGGAGTTAGTAGATGCAAATTATTATGTATAGAATGCGTAAACAACAAGGTCCTACTGTATAGCACAGGAAACTATATTCAGTATAATGGGATAAACCATAATGGAAAAGAATATAAAAAAGAATGTATATATGTGTATAACTGAGTCACTTGGATGTACAGCAGAAATTAACACAACATTGTAAATCAACTATACTTAAATTTAAAATATTAAAAAGCTAAATACAAATAATTTCTAAGTTGCATGCTGTTTTGGATAGGCCATATTACATTTCTGCTTTATTTTCAAGATAATTATGATTCAGATACTCAGATTTTAACCTTGACTGACATCATTGCAATTTAAGGCATTTGATCATAATTTATTACACAGGGGTATCTTTAAGAGTATGGTATCATATATTATTGCTGACTGAGTTTAAATTGCTGATAAAACAGCTGCAGTGATTATTTTGATCTTGCAGATTTTGTGCATGAAGCTAGAAGATAAAAGTCCCAAGAAAAACTCATTATATGTATTTTTAAACTAATGAAGTTGAAAACTGCATTTGCCTGGAGCAATTTAATTTAAAGTAGATTCTTGTATCTTATAGTATTCATCACAGTATTAAGCATGCATTTGTCAAAAGTCCTCTGTTCTGTTCATGTCTAAGTTGAAAGCCTAATTAATGTAAATGTGCATTTTTGTGCCTGTTCTTCATGGTTATCTCATGAAGGAACCTTTACACTGGATAAGATAATAACCAGTGCTTATGGGAAGTCTGTGATGGGTGAGGCATTTTACATGTAATTTAGAATTTATGCCTTATAAATGCTCTATCAACTAGTTATTATTATCTCCATTTTACCGTGAGGATGTTGAAGGTCAAAGAAGTTAAGCATCTTGTTTATGGTCATGTAAGCAAATTAGTGGAAGTTAATTGAATTTGAACCCAAGTCTGACTCCAGAGCCCATGTGTGTTTCACTGTGCCATTTTTTTTTCTATGAGGAAAAATATGTCAGTTCTTTGGACTGTATAAGTCATAAAAAGTAACCCCCCTTTTCAGCAAACCTGACGTGAAAATCTAGATTTGCCAATATACAAATTCGGGATATTCTTTATTCTTGTGAGATGATTCATCTGATGTTCTTTAAATGACACGACATGACATTTAAAATATTATTTGCTTTCCCAAAATTCAGCTGTTTTACTTAACATTTTAAGAATACCTGCATTGTGAGATTTTTATCAAGTGAGGCAAACCTGTATTTTGGTATTCTTTATTTAGCATGTTCTTCATGAATGCCTGTTTTCACCTGTTTAACACCAGGTTCTGGGTGTTAGATAAGTGGCCTGCAAAAACAGATATAGTTCCTGCTGGCTCTGGAACTGGTATAGCTGGGTTTCAAATGTTGGTTCCACCTTTACCTCTCAATAACTGTATGATCTTATTAGCAGGTTCCTTAGCCCTCTTAGGCTCTTTCTTCATCTGTGAGAAGGAAAAAATAGTACCTTTCTTAGGGTCATCGTGAGAATTAATTGAGATAATATATGTGCATAGCATGGTACCTGGCATGTAATAAAATAATAAATGTTACCTTTTTATCATCTTAAAAATAGCACTTGAAATATAAGTAGTTTTCTTTAAAAAAAACTGAACGAGCTTAATTGGTATCATGATCTTCAATCTGGGATGGTAGTCATCTTTTTTGTATCATTTGAAAAGTCTCATGAGTGTTTCCCTTCATTTGTTCTGCACGCTGCACACATTTTAGAAATATAGTACACCATAAGCTATGTGTTTATTTTTAATATTTTAAGGACAATGCCAGAATCACTGTGTGGTGTAATTCCAAATACAGGCGTGTATATGTTTGGCTCATGGCAAGTACAGTAACCTATTTTTTATTACCTTTCTTCTGAAAAAGAAGATGACGAGTCACTTTGTGATTTATTCTTTGGAGCAATATTTACTTACGAGAAAAGATTTGAGGAAGAAATTCTTCATTGACTGCAAACAAAAATGTTATGACAGCTTCACTCTGACTTACAGTTGGCATTTTGTATGATTTCTTGAATTTTTTGAATGGAAAGTATTTCTAAGTTTTTTTTTTTAATGGTGAAATTTTAAAGCTAGATATTTTCTGTACACTTACAATATTTAGGCACTTGAATATGTAAATACAAGTGCAAGTAATTTTGAATTTAAAAAGGTACATTTATGAAAAGTTACACAAGAGTTCTCAATCTAGCCATATTTCCTTGTAGATTCCTAAATTGTTTTAGGATATGATTTATCAAAAGCTTGAGGAAAAATTAAATGCATTCCAGAAACGATTTTTTTGAGATGTACAAAAACACGAGTGACAAATTTCTTTAAGTAATGGTTTCCATCAATAATTTTGTTATAACAGTTAAATTTTCTTTTTGTGAACTGATGCAAAAACCTCACTTATAATACGTCTAGGGAGATTTGTTCAGCTATATTTCCTGTAGAAAGAGATGTCAGGGCTATTTTTATTATCTGTAATGAAACCCTGTTAGAGAAAATCTTTCTTTGACATTAAATCACTATCCTTTTTTTCATTACGAAGTCTAAATGCCAAGGAAAAGTCAACTTGTAAGCTGGAGAGGTATATAAACAGTTCAATTATAGTGACTGCTAAAATAGATTTTATTATTTTTTTCTGTTTTCATAGTTCTTTTAAATCTTGATTAAGCCATTTTTAAGTACATAAGAGATAATTTGATGCTTTAATAGAAACATTTTTTCTTGTAATACAAAAAGAAGATTGTGTGGTTGATGTGGAGATTTTTGTTTTTAATGTGAATTTTTAAAGGACTTTTTTGTACAAGAGGTTTTTAAATATTTCTTTTAGTATATACAGTCAACATTTGTATTACCTCAGATGTTGTAATGGGAAGTCAGTTATACTTCTGAGAATGAATATTAGCTTTGCTGAGTTTTTATGTGTAAGCAAACTTTTGGCTTATATGCTAACTTATGTAACCTCAGTTAAGATTTTCAGAAATATTTTGTTGAAGTTTATTAAAGTTAAGATTTAATTATCAGTTTTAATTGTTAAATTTTAAAGGAGCCAATTTAAAATGTAATTTGTTCTTAGAAACCAAAGAAAATAAGTGACATAGAAATAAATGATTTAGCTGTTCTTTGGGAGGAAAAAAATACACTCACATTTAAAGCTAAGTTTCTAGATTGTTTAATTGAGATAGCCATATATAAAACTTAATTTCTAAAAATACCTTCTTATTTAGTATGAAGCAAAGAAATTACCACAACTCACTGAGTCTGAGGTTTAGCATCAAAAGTGATGCTGAGAAGAATAAAGTTCTTTCATAAGGATGTTTAGTAATGTTCATCTAATATTTTTGAGCTTGAAAAATGAATAGATAGGACGATTCTGAAAATGAACTCTTTCATTATTCTAATACCATGTACTACTGTATTGAGACTAAGTTAGCCATGCTGTGTTGGAGCTCAGCCTGCAAAGAAATGAATTGGCTGATTTTTGTCATTTGCAAGTCCAGCCAGGGTTACTGCAGCCTGCCAGTTGACCACATCAATGCATAATTTTGTGTGAAGTCATCAAAAGGTACTATTTGTTTTAAAAGTGACACATTTAACTTTTTACTATAATTATTAATACAAGCAAAGAAGTTAGTAGTGCTTTCTTTTTTTTTTATTGTCATCAAGCAGTTTTCTAGGAATTTTCAGCAATATATCAGTTCAGCTGTAATTCTAGTATGAAATACAGAAACTATGAGCAAGCTTTTGGTGCCTACCATTAAAAATTAAATCCATAACTTTAATTCTTACAATCTCATTTTGTTTCACCACAGCTCTGTTTTAGTAGATCTGCATATCTGTCTTGGTCTCAATGGTTAATTTTACCAGTTCAGTTTCTTTGTAGATTTTTGCCATAAGTAGAAAGGATTTAAAATCTTACAGTCCCTTAAAATATTTTATTACCATTTACTTGAAGGAGTGATAGATAATGTACATGCTTGTTCATTGTGCAAATACTTAAGACATTCTGATTGAAAGACAGCTTAAGGAAAAATAAACAAATAGCAAAAGCATTCAGTCTTTATTTACAATATGTAGAAGATCACTGTTTTCACTTTAAGTGTACGAGTCTGATCAGCAGGAACACCCTAGAGAAGGACATCTTTAGCAATAGAATTTACATACCGTTAGCTCACAGTAATTGCTTAGCAGCCGGTCTCTGAGTACAGAGCTAGCTGGGCACGTTATTTGGGATGCCTTTGATGCTGTGGTTTTCCGAAGCTTGCTGGCTGCATGCTTGTTGCCTTTGTTCGTGACACAGGTAATTACTTGATAAAATGAAGTGCATCGCTGTGAACAATCGACCCTTTGGAGCAATCCAGGCTGGTCAGCAGTCTAAAACCACACTTTAAGGCCATCATTATGGCCTCGAACTTAAGAGTTTCCAAGGTGCAGACAAAGGTGTTGTCTTCCTTCAGTACAAGTCGAGTTCCATTTTCAGACTTTATGAAGTATTTAAATTGAATGATGTTTGACGATACTGAAAACTCCTCTGGAAAGCCATCCAGCCTGCTTTTGGACACCAGAACAATGCGAGATTTTATTTTTGATATGAAATCAGGAGCATTACAGAAGATTCTCAGTCCTTGTGAGCGATCATGGTTATCTGTTATTTCCAAGAAAGTAGTCTCCCTGGGTGTTAGCTGTTCTTTTTCCCACCTGGACTTCACTTCCTCCGCCAGCCCCTTGAGCTGAAAGAATTCTGCTTCTTGTGCGAGAAGTTGATTTTCTCGAAACCCTTCTGGCAGTAGAAGTTCTCCATTTCGTAGGAAGTTTAGAACATGCCTGAAGAGGAGCCCATCCCTGTCTATGAAATAATGACCATCGGCATCAAATGGACAGAGGATTTTTCCATTTACTATACCTTCAAGGAAAGTGTCTGGGTACTTGGTCAGTGTTTGTTTCTGAGTAATGTATAAGTATCCACCAACGTTGAGGGTCATCAGGGTGGATTTGCAGTTCTTTCCCTGGTCAGCATCTTCCAGGCTGTTGTGTTTCCCTTCATACTCCTTTTCTTTTTCTCTTCTGTTTATTTTACGCTCCATTTTTGAAACTGCTATTTCAGCTTGTTCTTCTTGGCGTTGAGATTTTTTAAAAAGAAACACTACCACACAGACACGCCTTTATTCAGCCCCAGCCTGGTGTTGGAATGGAAATGCTGGCAGCATTGCCAGCACTGTCGGCTTGGTTTTGCAGTAGGTGGCGTATCAGCTATGTATGCAGGAGCTTTCTGGAGTAAGAGGGAAAAGAGATAATTTGCATTTAACTGTATCAGGGAAGGAACTCACTGTGAAAAGGTTTTCATGTAGCTTCTTTGAAGTAATGAAAGTTACTGAATAAATTGAATTTCCTATTGGCAGTTGAGCAGTTACATATGTTTATTCTCCAGCTAAGTGTGAATTTTTATCCACTTCTAAATGTCTTTTAAGTTATTAATCAGGCAGGCTTAATATTGAATAATAGTGTCAGCTTTTGGAGAATAATGTATGTTGAATTAGTATCATTTTTTTAAGTAAATCATAAGTAGGAAACCCAAAGAGAAAGGACTTAGGTGTATAGAATTTTTTCTCCTAAAAAAAGCCACACATTTCACAAGTGGTGTAGTCATTTTAGAGACACAAGTGAGAATATTTAAACTTGTTGTTTGTGACATTGTACTTGAATTTAATTGGATTTGCCTGTGATTCTGCTTTGTGGATCTTTAGCAAGTGAGAAGAAATTTTCTTCATGTCCTTTAACAAAAGTCTCTGTTATTTTGGCTTTTTACCCTAAAGGTAAAAAATCAAATATACAGGTTTTACAGTAATCTTTTTTTTTTTTTTTTGGTTAAGATTGCCTATGGAAAATTCATAAGCTTGTTTCACCCTAAACGTGCTTCGCTGCTGAACAAAGACTTGGACTGCTGTGGAAAATGCTGTAACCGTGTGTCTGTGTGTTTGTGCGTGTGTGCGTGTGTGCATGTGCTCCCTCGAGAAGATAACAGAGAAACACATTCAAAATACCTGCTGTAAAATAGTGTCATGGGCCAAGTTAGTTGGGTTTCTTTTGCCGCTGGGGGAGAGAAAAGACCAAAGCCTAGCTGCCTTTTTTTTTTGGAGCTGGAACAGTGTCAGTGTCGTGGGTTTTTTCCCCTTTCTTTTTTTTTTTCTCCTTCCGCTGTAACTTGCCTTCCAAAACATTTTAGGGATCTTGAGTTTTCATTTCTAGAATTTAAAGACCCAGTGGTAAGAAATGTGAGCATTGTCCCCAGTACACTATTATTTGGCTGATCTACCTGCCAAATTATTCTGAGGAACTACATTGTCCTCAGAATTAGACTTCAGATTTTGTTAAATTGATTTATATTTTTATTACATTAAAGGTATTTGAAATTTTTTCAACTTTGTTTTGATAGAAATGTTGGTGCAGATTCTTCTAAAAATGCTTGCCTTGCATTTTCTGTAAACAATGTTAGATTTTCTTCAGATATAAAAATTTTACTTTTAATTATAGCGCATTTTGAATTTAGTATTTACGTATCCTTGAGCTTATCAAAAGTTCATTGAAATTAAACTAGGAATCTAAGACATAACATTTTTAGGGCTGAGTTTTTGCTTTGAGACTATGAAATTGAACCAAAGATAAGATTGACTTCTCCAGAGTTTTTAGTGTTTTATGTAGAACTTTACAACTTGTTAATAGTAAGCCAACATTTTGACTAAAGCTTCCTCTCAGTACTGCATCATTTAAGAAGAGTTTAACTATTATATTCTAATAATTTCATGTGTGTTGATTTTGTGGGTTTGGAATCAGGTCTTACCTATGGCTATGACTTCTTCTGAAATATTGAATAGATTTGGGGGGTACAACTTTAGAAACAGAATTCTTGTGTTAATAGTCAGTGCACATGAGTAGCACCATGTAATGGCAAAACCAGCAAAAGCATGCCAATTTCATTTACAGTTATAGTCCTGTTTCAGTGAACTTTGTGGGACACCAGAATCGATAGAACATAACTGTAGTATAGTGGTGGAGACTGTGCTAGAATTTTCTTTGTATGTTTAAATAAAGTGATGTAGTTGAATTCTATGTAAGGCTTAGTCTACTTCCTTATACACTGTTTGGCCTGTTTATAGATGCCTTCCTGGGGGAGCCCTAAAGCTAGTGCTGCTGGAGGATTTGCTTCCGTGGGGTGGGGAGGTGAGGCAGGCAGGACTGGAGGAAGTTGGACTACTGATCCCTTCAGCCATCACCCCTGGGGCCACCTTACACTTGCTGACTTGCTCACTTCTGGTTTCTGCTTTCTGGTTTTTAAAATTGCTGGTGCGTGTTCTTTGTTTCTGCTGGCTTGCCTTGACAGACTCTGAACCACCCTATCATGTGCCTCTAACCCTTAACCGCTCTTTCTCTTTAGACTTCACTCTGATGTTCCTGGCTTCTGCAGACCTGACCTGTATGATTTGTTTGCCAGCTGTGACCTGGCAACAATAGTGTAACAGAAGCCTTGTCTGACTGGAAGCTGATAAGAATCCATAGGACTTTTCTTTTATGTCCTATTGCTCCCAACTTGTGGTCTTAAGAAAGAAAAATGGTACCCAGTAGGTCCCAGCTTCTCTGCATTACTCCACTCCATCCCCATTAAAGCAAGATGATTGCAGTTTACAGAAATCACGGGGCTTTGTTGATCATTGCTGCTGTGGTGGTTCATATGCCCCTTAGGAGAAAGCCAGGTTGTCTTCTTTTTAGTCTTTTTTAAGCTTATATTTACCTGCTTTGGGGGCTGTAGGGTGGGGAGAGTCATGTCAATCAAGTCCACACATCCCTAAAACTGTAAAAATGGTGCTTCAATAACTATTCCAAGGCAAACATCCACGGTTTATGTGACTACATTTCTCTGCCTCACTGCAGGTACAAACTGGAAGTAATCAGTTCAGTGGTTTCAGCAGAAGGGCTTAACCTACACATCAAAGATTAGCTCGCGGGCTTCCCTTCCCTGGTGGCGCAGTGGTTGAGAGTCGGCCTGCCGATGCAGGGGACATGGGTTCGTGCCCCGGTCCGGGAAGATCCCACGTGCCGTGGAGCGGCTGGGCCCGTGAGCCATGGCTGCTGAGCCTGCGCGTCTGGAGCCTGTGCTGCACAACGGGAGAGGCCACAACAGTGAGAGGTCCACGTACCACAAAAAAAAAAAAAGAGTAGCTCGCTTTAGTCCACTTGACCACTAGACTTGAAGATTTCATCCGCTTTGCAGGCAGAAAGATACATATTTTAAAAAGTGTCTGTCATAGACATCTGTAATCACCCATATAAAAGAGCCCTTTAGTCAACTTTGAAGATTTATTTTCTCATATATATATATATATATATATATATATCTGTTTCTTACTTCTTTCATTCAACTGTTTTTTTTTTAATTAGTTCATGCTGCCATATATACATCTGTTTCACTACTTGTGGATGGCACATGGTATTTCACACTTACGTACCCAATAAATGTTGTTTTTGATTCCCTAGTGATGGACACCCAGGCTGCCTCAATCCCTTGCTGTGATGAACAGTTTCAAGCATGTCCTCTTATGGGTGTCTGGAAATTTGAGGGCTTACTGGCCATGTTCAGTTTCACTTAGAACTGCCAGATGACTCCCGAGATCAGCTCTATCAGTGCGCTCTCCCACCAGCAGTGCCTGTGGTTTCCTGTTTCCCCACATTTTTTCCAACACCTGGTGTTATCTGCCTTTCTTTTTTTGTTTTGTTTGTTTTGTTTTATTTTTTAGATTTCACATATAAGTGATATCACATAGTATTTGTCTTTTTCAGTCTGACCTATTTCACTTAGCATAATACCCTCCAAGTCCATCCATGTTGTGCAAATGT
Organism: Mesoplodon bidens; assembly: GCF_964165515.1. Lineage (NCBI taxonomy): Eukaryota > Metazoa > Chordata > Mammalia > Artiodactyla > Ziphiidae > Mesoplodon > Mesoplodon bidens. Next base: position 21,497,113 of record NC_138174.1, on the reverse strand, counting down.
CAAAATTTCATTCTTTTTTATGGCTGAGTAGTATTCCAGTGTGTGTGTGTGTGTGTGTGTGTATCTTCTCTATCCATTCATCTGTTGATGGACACTTAGGTTGCTTTCATATCTTGGCAATTGTAAAGAATGCTGCTATGAACATTGGGTGCCTGTATCTTTTCGAATTAGAGTGTTCTCTGAATATATACCTGGGGGTGGAATTACTGGGTCATATGGTAGCTCTGTTTTTAGTTTTTGAGAAACCTCCATACTGTTTTCCACAGTGGCTGCACCAATTTACATTCCCATCAACAGTGTATGAGGATTCCCTTTTCTCCACATTCTTGCCAACATTTGTTATTTGTGTTCCTGTTGATGATAGCCAACTTTGAGGATGTAAACAGTGTCATTGTCAGGTTCTTGTCATGAGTATATTCATTGGTTAGGCCCAATGCCTAACCAAATTTTAGCAAAACCTTTCCACTATATGGTGATGCTCATCTTCCACTGTCTGCATTAGGCAGAATTTATTCCAGGCCAGTGGGAATTCCTACCTTATCTACCAACTCTTGATGGGAAATGAGGTCATCGTCATCAACATTATTGACACAGAACATGACCATAATATATGCTTGCTCCATTTATATGCCAGAGATATTCTCCTGCCATGGAAGGAAGTGGAACCTTACCAAGAAGGTATCTCTCTTGGTTGGAAGATAGAAGATTTGATAATCCCCCTAGACTCAACAGATCACTTTCTGAAATTCAAGCACTCCTTTCCAAGGAAAAGGGATGGTGTCAGAAGCTGCCTTTATTAAAAACACTGGGCTTCTGTTTCCTCATTCTCTGCCTCTACCAAATCTTTTCGGTTATTTTCACCTGCATACATTAATGTCTGTTTTTTAAAAAGATTATTTCCTATTACCTTAGGAAGAAAGTAAACCCAACTACAGAAAGAGCAGTAGCTGTCAGTTTTCACTTAAAGCTGGCACTATGTCTCTGCCCTGGTCTTTTGCAGATTTTTTAAGGCTTATTGATCTGGGTCTTTCTTCTTCACTTGAATTTATACCCATCTACTTGATTCTGCAGTGATATCTTTATCTGTTCATTTTCCAAAATCTGGCTAACCTTTGGCCATCTGACTTTCATGTCCTCTGATGCCTTTTTGCCTTGATCTTCCTATACCTTTCACAAGCTGAGTTTCTCTCTCTGTTTTTTTTTTTTTTTTTTTTTTTTTGCGGTACGCGGGCCTCTCACTATTGTGGCCTCTCCCGTTGCAGAGCACAGGCTCCGGGTGTGCAGGCTCAGCGGCCATGGCTCACGGGCCCAGCTGCTCCGCAGCATGTGGGGTCCTCCCAGACCGGGGCACGAACCCGTGTCCCCTGCATCGGCAGGCGGACTCTCAACCACTGCGCCACCAGGGAAGCCCTCTCACAGAACCTTTTTTTTTTTTTTTTTTTTTTGCAGTACGCGGGCCTCTCACTGTTGTGGCCTCTCCTGTTGCGGAGCACAGGCTCCGGATGTGCAGGCCCAGCGGCCATGGCTCACGGGCCCAGCCACTCCACGGCATGTGGGATCTTCCCAGACCAGGGCACGAACCCGCGTCCCCTGTATCGGCAGGCGGACTCTCAACCACTGCGCCACCAGGGAAGCCCCTCTCTTTTTTAATGTGTGGCTTTCTTGTTCTTCATAGCCTCCCGTTAATAGCATTGAATGTGAGAAATATTCACTTTGATACTCAGCTGTAATCATATTATTTTAGCCTCTTTTTTGGTGTTAAAAAACATAAATAAATTACACAGTGTAATGTATTAACATATTTTAAGAATCAAGGATTTTTCTGTGTTAATCTAATTCTATTTGAACATCAAAACTTTAGTTTCGGGCTTCCCTGGTGGCGCAGTGGTTGAGAGTCCGCCTGCCGATGCAGGGGACACGGGTTCGTGCCCCGGTCCGGGAAGATCCCACATGTCGTGGAGCGGCTGGGCCCGTGAGCCATGGCCACTGAGCCTGTATATCTGGAGCCTGTGCTCCGCAACGGGAGAGGTCACAACAGTGAGAGGCCCGTGTACCGCAAAAAAAAAAAAAAAAAAACAAAAAACTTTAGTTTCATTTTGAAATATAAAATTTTTCTGCAAAATTAGATGTTGTCTTGTACTGGGGCTTCCATCCCCACAAGTACTACCTCACTACCTTATGGAGCTGACTGACCACAGTATCTCACCACCTGTGCAGAGTGCTGAAGTCCTTCTAGGACACATTCAGTATAGCTTTTGGCAGGAAGGTGATGTGGATGTGTAATTCCAGTCAGATGAATAAGCTTGTAAATGTTTTGCAGTGTTGAACTGAGTCTTCAGAGAAGCCCAGAAAACTTTACTGCATCAGCAAATTTTTAAACCTCACTTGAGGAGTGTAGAAAAGATGAAAACACTTTGTATCAAAACGAGCGCAAATAAGAATGACAGACTAAATGAGAAGTTCTGACAAAATTCCATTCCACGTTTCTTTGCTTTTCATTACAGAGGTAATCTTGAAAACAATTTACACATCACATTAATTCATTTTTAAAAAATTTTATTTATTTATTTATTTATTTGGCTGCGTTGGGTCTTCGTTTCTGTGCAAGGGCTTTCTCTAGTTGCGGCAAGTGGGGGCCACTCTTCATTACAGTGCGCGGGCCTCTCACTGTCGTGGCCTCTCCTGTCGCAGAGCACAGGCTCCAGACGCGCAGGCTCAGTAGTTGTGGCTCATGGGCTTAGTCGCTCCGCGGTATGTGGGATCTTCCCAGACCAGGGCTCGAACCCATGTCCCCTGCATTGGCAGGCAGACTCTCAACCACTGCACCACCAGGGAAGCCCTAATTCATATTTTAAATGTACTTTGGGAGATGAGTATTTCAGGGAAACCTGTATTTTATAATTCTGTAGGCAGAAGTCATTTAAGTTTTTAAAAAAGAGTTTGCTTTTTTTTTTTGAAGTGCAGACTGTGCATTATTATTCACTGGAAAATTTTATTGCAACTAGATGAGCAAAGCACTTCTATGAGCCATTAAATGAACACTGAAATTATATTGTGTAGAACTCATTTTTATAGTGCTATTTGGCAAAATGGGATTTTGCCTCCTCTTTCAGAAGGAGATGTTTTAAGTTAATAGCCATTGTCTACAATCTCAAAATGAGGGACATGACTTTGAAAAGTTGTAAAATTAATATTGTTATGAAACCAGTAACCCAAAGAGTCTCTGCTGCTGACGCTGTGCCCTACCAATGTCCCTCCTGTTATCATCTTGATTTTAGATTCTCCTGTGTCTTCAGTGATGACATGGTGTTGAGGAGAGAGGGGGTCCTGAACCAGCAGGACGGGATATCATGGTTCATAGGAGGAAATGGAGTTTCTTACACAGAGTAGAGTGATTGCAAATCAGAGATGGAGAAGTCTATCATATTGCACACTTTTTCACATTTCACATTTCTGAAATCAGGGTATGTCTTAAAATCCTTGGCTTGTAAAATTCTCATGGTAGTATTTTGTCTTTCTTGGTGGCACATAAAATGATGGTGACTATTGCAATTGATGGTATCTTAGATTTGATGAAATATTTGAGCAGTTCTATAAGCTGTTATCCCCATACCACCAGAAAATAAAATTACCAGGGCTTCCCTGGTGGCGCAGTGGTTGAGAGTCTGCCTGCCGATGCAGGGGACACGGGTTCGTGCCCCGGTCCGGGAAGATCCCACATGCCGCGGAGCGGCTGGGCCCAGGAGCCGTGGCCACTGAGCCTGCGCGTCCGGAGCCTGTGCTCCGCAACGGGAGAGGCCACAACAGTGAGAGGCCCGCATACCGCAAAAAAAAAAAAAGGAAAAGAAAAGAAAATTACCAGAGATACAGGAAGATGAAAAAATGTAGGGGAGAGGAGGAGAGAAATATCAGGGCAGTAGTTCTCAACCCTGGCTGCTGCATATTAGAATTATCTAGCGAGGTTGTAAAAACACCTCTTGCCCACACAGTGCAATTAAGATAGAATCTCTGACAGTGGGCCCGGTAGTTTTTAAAAAGCTTCCTAGGACTTCCCTGGTGGCGCAGTGGTTGAGAGTCTGCCTGCCGATGCAGGGGACATGGGTTCGTGCCCCAGTCTGGGAAGATCCCACATGCCGTGGAGTGGCTGGGCCCATGAGCCATGGCCGCTGAGCCATGGCCACTGAGCCTGTGCGTCCGGAGCCTGTGCTCCACAACGGGAGAGGCCACAACAGTGAGAGGCCTGCATAGCGCAAAAAAAAAAAAAAAAGCTTCCCAGGTGATTCTTAGGATCAAGCAGAGTTGAAGACCAACCATATTCAGGAAATTAATGAGCTCAGGAAGGGGAACTTATCTCAAAGGAGTTCTTTTTTTTTTTGCGGTACGCGGGCCTCTCACTGCCGTGGCCTCTCCCGTTGCAGAGCACAGACTCCAGACGCACAGGCCCAGCAGCCATGGCCCACAAGCCCAGCTGCTCCGTGGCACGTGGGATCCTCCCGGACTGGGGCATGAACCTGCATCCCCTGCATCGGCAGGCTGACTCTCAACCACTGTGACACCAGGGAAGCCCTCAAAGGAGTTCTTTTTTTTTTTTTTTTTTTTTTTTTTTTTTTTTTTTTAAGTTTATTTATTTATTTTTTTAATTAGTTTCTGCTTTATAACAAAGTGAATCAGTCATACATATACATCTGTTCCCACATCCCTTCCCTCATGCATCTCCCTCCCTCCCACCCTCCCCATCCCACCCCTCCAGGCGGTCACAAAGCACCGAGCTGATCTCCCTGTGCTCTGCGGCTGCTTCCCACTATCTATCTACCTGACGTTTGGTAGTGTATACACGTCCATGCCTCTCTTTCGCCTTGTCACAGCCCACCCTTCCCCCTCCCCATATCCTCAAGTCCATTCTCAAGTAGGTCTGCGTCTTCATTCCCGTTTTGCCCCTAGGTTCTTCATGACATTTTTTTTTTAAATTCCGTATATATGTGTTAGCATACGGTATTTGTCTTTCTCTTTCTGACTAACTTCACTCTGTATGACAGACTCTAGGTCTATCCACCTCATTACAAATAGCTCAGTTTCGTTTCTTTTTATGGCTGAGTAATATTCCATTGTATATATGTGCCACATCTTCTTTATCCATTCATCCGATGATGGACACTTAGGTTGTTTCCAGCTCCGGGCTATTGTGAATAGAGCTGCAATGAACATTTTGGTACATGTCTCTTTTTGAATTATGGTTTTCTCAGGGTATATGCCCAGTAGTGGGATTGCTGGGTCATATGGTAGTTCTATTTGTAGTTTTTTAAGGAACCTCCATACCGTTCTCCATAGTGGCTGTACCAATTCACATTCCCACCAGCAGTGCAAGAGTGTTCCCTTTTCTCCACACCCTCTCCAGCATTTATTGTTTCTAGATTTCTCTTTTTTTTTTTTTAATTAGTTTCTGCTTTATAACAAAGTGAATCAGTCATACATATACATCTGTTCCCACATCCCTTCCCTCATGCATCTCCCTCCCTCCCACCCTTCCCATCCCACCCCTCCAGGCGGTCACAAAGCACCGAGCTGATCTCCCTGTGCTCTGCGGCTGCTTCCCACTATCTATCTACCTTACGTTTGGTAGTGTATATATGTCCATGCCTCTCTTTCGCTTTGTCACAGCTTACCCTTCCCCCTCCCCATATCCTCAAGTCCATTCTCAAGTAGGTCTGTGTCTTTATTCTCGTTTTGCCCCTAGGTTCTTCATGACATTTTTTTTTTAAATTCCGTATATATGTGTTAGCATACGGTATTTGTCTTTCTCTTTCTGACTAACTTCACTCTGTATGACAGACTCTAGGTCTATCCACCTCATTACAAATAGCTCAGTTTCGTTTCTTTTTATGGCTGAGTAATATTCCATTGTATATATGTGCCACATCTTCTTTATCCATTCATCCGATGATGGACACTTAGGTTGTTTCCAGCTCCGGGCTATTGTGAATAGAGCTGCAATGAACATTTTGGTACATGTCTCTTTTGGAATTATGGTTTTCTCAGGGTATATGCCCAGTAGTGGGATTGCTGGGTCATATGGTAGTTCTATTTGTAGTTTTTTAAGGAACCTCCATACCGTTCTCCATAGTGGCTGTACCAATTCACATTCCCACCAGCAGTGCAAGAGTGTTCCCTTTTCTCCACACCCTCTCCAGCATTTATTGTTTCTAGATTCCTTGATGATGGCCATTCTGACTGGTGTGAGATGATATCTCATTGTAGTTTTGATTTGCATTTCTCTAATGATTAATGATGTTGAGCATTCTTTCATGTGTTTGTTGGCAGTCTGTATATCTTCTTTGGAGAAATGCCTATTTAAGTCTTCTGCCCATTTTTGGATTGGGTTGTCTGTTTTTTTGCTATTGAGCTGCATGAGCTGTTTATAAATTTTGGAGATTAATCCTTTGTCAGTTGCTTCATTTGCAAATATTTTCTCCCATTCTGAGGGTTGTCTTTTGGTCTTCTTTATGGTTTCCTTTGCTGTGCAAAAGCTTTGAAGTTTCATTAGGTCCCATTTGTTTATCTTTGTTTTTATTTCCATTTCTCTAGGAGGTGGGTCCAAAAGGATCTTGCTGTGATTTATGTCATAGAGTGTTCTACCTATGTTTTCCTCTAAGAGTTTGATAGTTTCTGGCCTTACATTTAAGTCTTTAATCCATTTTGAGCTTATTTTTGTGTATGGTGCTAGGGAATGATCTAATCTCAAACTTTTACATGTCCCTGTCCAGTTTTCCCAGCACCACTTATTGAAGAGGCTGTCCTTTCTCCACTGTACATTCCTGCCTCCTTTATCAAAGATAAGTTGGCCATATGTGCGTGGGTTTATCTCTGGGCTTTCTATCCTGATCCACTGATCTATCTTTCTGTTTTTATGCCAGTACCAGACTGTCTTAATTACTGTAGCTTTGTAGTATAGTCTGAAGTCAGGGAGCCTGATTCCTCCAGCTCCGTTTTTCGTTCTCAAGATTGCTTTAGCTATTCGGGGCCTTTTGTTTTTCCAAACAAATTTTGAAATTTTTTGTTCTAGTTCTGTGAAAAATGCCATTGGTAGTTTGATAGGGATTGCATTGAATCTGTAGATTGCTTTCGGTAGTAGAGTCATTTTCACAATATTGATTCTTCCAATCCAGGAGCATGGTATATCTCTCCATCTATTTGTATCATCTTTAATTTCTTTCATCAGTGTCTTATAGTTTTCTGCATACAGGTCTTTTGTCTCCTTAGGTAGGTTTATTCCTAGATATTTTATTCTTTTTGTTGCAATGGTAAATGGGAGTGTTTTCTTGATTTCATTTTCAGATTTTTCATCATTAGTGTATAGGAATGCCAGAGATTTCTGTACATTAATTTTATATCCTGCTACTTTACCAAATTCATTGATTAGCTCTAGTAGTTTTTCGGTAGCATCTTTAGGATTCTCTATGTATAGTATCATGTCATCTGCAAACAGTGACAGCTTTACTTCTTCTTTTCCAATTTGGATTCCTTTTATTTCCTTTTCTTCTCTGATTGCTGTGGCTAAAACTTCCAAAACTATGTTGAATAAGAGTGGTGAGAGTGGGCAGCCTTGTCTTGTTCCTGATCTTAGTGGAAATGGTTTCAGTTTTTCACCATTGAGGACAATGTTGGCTGTGGGTTTGTCATATATGGCCTTTATTATGTTGAGGAAAGATCCCTCTATACCTACTTTCTGCAGGGTTTTTATCATAAATGGGTGTTGAATTTTGTCGAAAGCTTTCTCTGCATCTATTGAGATGATCATATGGTTTTTCTCCTTCAACTTGTTAATATGGTGTATTACATTGATTGATTTGCGTATATTGAAGAATCCTTGCATTCCTGGGATAAACCCCACTTGATCATGGTGTATGATCCTTTTAATGTGCTGTTGGATTCTGTTTGCTAGTATTTTGTTGAGGATTTTTGCATCTATGTTCATCAGTGATATTGGCCTGTAGTTTTCTTTCTTTGTGACATCCTTGCCTGGTTTTGGTATCAAGGTGATGTCGGCCTCGTAGAATGAGTTTGGGAGTGTTCCTCCCTCTGCTATATTTTGGAAGAGTTTGAGAAGGATAGGTGTTAGCTCTTCTCTAAATGTTTGATAGAATTCACCTGTGAAGCCATCTGGTCCTGGGCTTTTGTTTGATGGAAGATTTTTAATCACAGTTTCAATTTCAGTGCTTGTGATTGGTCTATTCATATTTTCTATTTCTTCCTGAGTCAGTCTTGGCAGGTTGTGCATTTCTAAGAATGTGTCCATTTCTTCCAGGTTGTCCATTTTATTGGAATAGAGTTGCTTATAGTAATCTCTCATAATCTTTTGTATTTCTGCAGTGTCAGTTGTTACTTCTCCTTTTTCATTTCTAATTCTATTGATTTGAGTCTTCTCCCTTTTTTTCTTGATGAGTCTGGCTAATGGTTTGTCAATTTTGTTTATCTTCTCAAAGAACCAGCTTTTAGTTTGGTTGATCTTTGCTATCGTTTCCTTCATTTCTTTTTCATTTATTTCTGATCTGATCTTTATGATTTCTTTCCTTCTGCTAGCTTTGGGGTATTTTTGTTCTTCTTTCTCTAATTGCTTTAGGTGCAGGGTCAGGTTGTTTACTCGAAATGCTTCCTGTTTCTTAAGGTGGGATTGTATTGCTATAAACTTCCCCCTTAGAACTGCTTTTGCTGCGTCCCATAGGTTTTGGGTCGTCGTGTCTCCATTGTCATTTGTTTCTAGGTATTTTTTAATTTCCTCTTTGATTTCTTCAGTGATCACTTCGTTATTGAGTAGTGTATTGTTTAGCCTCCATGTGTTTGTATTTTTTACACATCTTTTCCTGTAATTGATGTCTAGTCTCATAGCATTGTGGTCGGAGAAGATACTTGATACAATTTCAATTTTCTTAAAATTACCGAGGCTTGATTTGTGACCCAAGATATGATCTATCCTGGAGAATGTTCCATGAGCACTTGAGAAAAATGTGTATTCTGTTGTTTTTGGATGGAATGTCCTATAAATATCAACTAAGTCCATCTCGTTTAATGTATCATTTAAAGCTTGTGTTTCCTTATTTATTTTCATTTTGGATGATCTGTCCATTGGTGAAAGTGGGGTGTTAAAGTCCCCTACTATGAGTGTGTTACTGTCGATTTCCCCTTTTATGGCTGTTAGTATTTGCCTTATGTATTGAGGTGCTCCTATGTTGGGTGCATAAATATTTACAATTGTTATATCTTCTTCTTGGATCGATCCCTTTATCGTTATGTAGTGTCCTTCCTTGTCTCTTCTAATAGTCTTTATTTTAAAGTCTATTTTGTCTGATATAAGAATTGCTACTCCAGCTTTCTTTTGATTTCCATTTGCATGGAATATCTTTTTCCATCCCTTTACTTTCAATCTGTATGTGTCTCTAGGTCTGAAGTGGGTCTCTTGTAGACAGCATATATATGGGTCTTGTTTTTGTATCCATTCAGCCACTCTGTGTCTTTTGGTGGGAGCATTTAGTCCATTTACATTTAAGGTAATTATTGATATGTATGTTCCTATTCCCATTTCCTTAATTGCTTTGGGTTCGTTATTGTAGGTATATTCCTTCTGTTGTGTTTCTTGCCTAGAGAAGTTCCTTTAGCATTTGTTGTAAAGCTGGTTTGGTGGTGCTGAACTCTCTCAGCTTTTGCTTGTCTGTAAAGGTTTTAATTTCTCCATCAAATCTGAATGAGATCCTTGCTGGGTAGAGTAATCTAGGTTGCAGGTTTCTCTCCTTCATCACTTTAATTATGTCCTGCCACTCCCTTCTGGCTTGTAGGGTTTCTGCTGAGAGATCAGCTGTTAACCTTATGGGGATTCCCTTGTGTGTTATTTGTTGTTTTTGCCTTGCTGCTTTTAATATGATTTCTTTGTGTTTAATTTTTGACAGTTTGATTAATATGTGTCTTGGTGTATTTCTCCTTGGATTTATTCTGTATGGGACTCTCTGTGCCTCCTGGACTTGATTAACTATTTCCTTTCCCAAATTAGGGAAGTTTTCAACTATAATCTCTTCAAATATTTTCTCAGTCCCTTTCTTTTTCTCTTCTTCTTCTGGAACCCCTATAATTCGAATGTTGGTGCGTTTAATGTTGTCCCAGAGATCTCTGAGACTCTCCTCTGTTCTTTTCATTCTTTTTTCTTTATTTTGCTCTGCATCAGTTATTTCCACTATTTTATCTTCCACCTCACTTATCCGTTCTTCTGCCTCAGTTATTCTGCTATTGATCCCATCTAGAGTATTTTTCATTTCATTTATTGTGTTTTTAATCGATGCTTGATTCATCTTTAGTTCTTCTAGGTCCTTGTTAACTGTTTCTTGCATGTTGTCTATTCTATTTCCAAGATTATGGATCATGGAAATAGAATCTTGGATCAGCTTTACTATCATTATTCTGAATTCTTTTTCAGGTAGACTGCCTATTACCTCTTCATTTGTTAGGTCTGGTAGGTGTTTATCTTGCTCCTTCACCTGCTGTGTGTTTTTCTGCCTTCTCATTTTGCTTATGTTACTGTGTTTGGGGTCTCCTTTTTGCCGGCTGCAGATTCGTAGTTCCCGTTGTTTTTGGTGTCTGACCCCAGTGGCTAAGGTTGTTTCAGTAGGTTGGGTAGGCTTCCTGGTGGGGGGGACTAATTCCTGTGCTCTGGTGGTTGAGGCTCGATCTTGTCTTTCTGGTGGACAGGTCCACGTCTGGTGGTGTGTTTTGGGGTGCCTATGGCCTTATTATGTTTTTAGGTAGCCTCTCTGCTAATGGGTGGGGTTGTGTTCCTGCCTTGCTAGTTGCTTGGCATAGGGTGACCTGCACTGTAGCTTGCTGGTCGTTGACTGAAGCTGGGTGCTGGTGTTGGGATGGAGATCTCTGGGAGATTTTCGCTGCTTGATATTATGTGGAGCTGGGAGGTCTGTTGTGGACCCGTGTCCTGAAGTTGGCTCTCCCACTTCAGAGGCACAGCACTGGCTCCTGGCTGCAGCACCAAGAGCCTTTCATCCACCCGGCTCAGAGTAACAGGGAGAAAAAGTAGAAAGAAAGAATTAGTAGAAGAAAGAAAGAGAGAGGGAAAGAAAGGAAGAAGGGAAGAAAGGAAGGAAGGAAGGAAGGAAGAAAGAAAGGAGGGAGGGAGGGAGGGAGGAAGGATGGAAAGAAAGGAGGGAGGGAGGGAGAAAGGAAAGGAAGAAAGACAGGAGGGAGGGAGGAAGGAAAGAAAAAGAAAGTGGAAAGAAGAAGGGTGGGAGGGAGGAAAGAAAAAGAAAGAAGGAAAGGAGGAGCGGAGGGAGGGAGGGAGGAAGGGAGAGTAGGAAAAAAAGAAAGAGCAGGTAAAGTAAAATAGAATAAAGTATGAAATATAGTAGCGTTATTAAAATTAGAAAGTAATTATTGAAAAAAAAAAAAAAAAAACCGGACCGATAGAACCCTGAGACATATGGTGGAAGCAAAGCTATACAGAGAGAATCTTACACAGAAGATTACACATACACATTCACAAAAAGAGAGCAGGGGGAAAAATCAAAAATCTTGCTCTCCAAGTCCACCTCCTCAATTTGGGATAATTCGTTGTAAAAAGAGGAAAAGGGCGAGAAGTCTGAAATCTTGCTCTCTAAGTCCACCTCCTTAATTTGGAATAATTCGTTGTAAAAAGAGGAAAAGGGGGGAAAGTCTTAAATCTTGTCCTCAAAGTCCACTTCCTCAATTTGGGATGATTCGCTGTCCATTCATGCACTCCACAGACGCAGGGCACATCAAATGGACCGTGGAGCTTTAATCCGCTGCCTCCGAGGCTGCACAGAGAGATTTCCCTGCCTCTGCTCTCACAGCTCCCGGGTCTCAGCCTTGGACCTGGCCCCGCCTCTGCGCGTAGGTCGCCGGAGGGCGTCCGTTCTTCGCTCAGACAGGACGGGTTTAAAGGAGCCGCTGATTCGGGGGCTCTGGCTCACTCAGGCAGAGGGGAGGGAGGGGCGCGCAGTGTGGGGCGGGCCTGCGGCGGCAGAGGCCGGCGTGACGTTGCAGCAGCCCGTGGCGCTCCGTGCGCTTTCCCGGGAAAGCCGTCCCCGGGTCTCGGGGACCCCAGCAGTGGCGGGGTGCACAGGCCCCCCGGAAGGCGGGGCGGACAGTGACCCGCGCTCGCACACAGGCCCCGCGGCGGCGGCGGCGGCGGCGGCGGCGGCGGGCCGCGGCGGGCGGGCGGCGGCGGCGGCGGCGGCCCACGCCCGTCTCCGAGGTCCGTGCCTTACCCGCGGCTCGTGCCTGTCACCGGCGCTTCCCCAAGCAGCCCTCTTAATGCCCTCTCCTCGCGCACCAGGAAACAAAAGGGAAAAAAGTCTCTTGCCTCTTCAGCAGCTCCAGACCCTTTCCCCGGACTCCCTCCGGGCTAGCCGTGGTGCACTAACTCCTTCAGGCTCTCTTCCTGCCGCCAGCCCCAGTCCTCTCCCTGCGCTCCGACTGAAAGCCGATACCCGAGCCTCAGCTCCCAGCCCCGCCCGCCACGGCGGCCGAGCAGACAAGCCTCTCGGGCTGGTGTGTGCCTGAGGGCACCGGTCCTCTGTGCCAGAATCTCTCCGCTTTGCCCTCCGCACCCCTGTTGCTGTGCTCTCCTCCGCTACTCCGAAGCTTTCCCCCTCCGCCACCTGCAGTCTCCGCCCGCGAAGGGGCTTGTAGTGTGTAGAAACCTTCCCCCCTTCACGGCTCCCTCCCACTGGTGCAGGTCCCGTCCCTATCCTATTGTCTCTGTTTATTCTTTTTTTCTTTTGCCCTACCCAGGTATGTGGGGAGCTTCTTGCCTTTTGGGGGGTCTGAGGTCTTCTGTCAGCGTTCAGTAGGTGTTCTGTAGGAGTTGTTCCACGTGTAGATGAATTTCTGATGTATCTGTGGGGAGGAAGGTGATCTCCGCGTCTTACTCTTCCGCCATCTTCCTCCGGGGTCCTGAAGCATGTCCTTGCCTCCTATCACACTGGAATCCCATCAAGCCTTCAGGCTTCCTACCAGCTTACAGGATGGAATCTGCTGGCGTCTCCCCGCTTTTCCCCTCCATTAATGGCAGGGTCCCAATGTGTACTTGCGACCCATGCTTTTCTCAAACCAGTGCTTCTCCCGTTTAGCGCTCAAAGGAGTTCTTAATGATGAGGGCATAATTTCTACTCTGTAGTTATGAGGATCACTTACTATTAAAGTGTCTTGAAAATTGTAAAGAACTAAACTAGTATGTGGTTTTACTACTATTCCTAAACATAGTGAAGAGAACAGGAGTTATTGAGGATGAAAGTAATGAAACTTGAATCATATTCAGTTGATTTAAAAATGTGTCATCAGATGGTCTATATTAATACTGTATCCCTCAACCATATTACAGGCTTTCTAAGTGCAGGAGTCTTTATTTTTCTTCCTTTGTACCCCTCATCACATCTAGCACAGTGTTTGGCACTATTTAACTGTAATGAAGCACTATAGTAAAAGTCTTTTCTCCAGGAGACTTAATCTTTCCTAGAAGGATTTGTTTTTCTGTCCATTTAATCACATTTGCTATTGTTTTTGAATTCTCTCTAATTTCAAGTGCAACAGCCGAAGCTGGATCACACCCTTTGATGAAGGTCTAACTAAGACAAACTATCACAGTACTATGATTTTCCTTTTCATTTATTATTACAACCCAGCATTACTTCATTTTTAAAAATAAAACTATATTTTATTTCTGGGTTTTATTCAACTTATTATTTTTTCTTTATCCATTTGTCTTTTTTTTTTTTTTTTTTTGCGGTACGCTGGCCTCTCACTGTTGTGGCCTCTCCCGTTGCGGAGCACAGGTTCCAGACATGCAGGCTCAGCGGCCATGGCTCACGGGCCCAGCCGCTCCGCGGCACGTGGGATCTTCCCAGACCGGGGCACGAACCCATGTCCCCTGCATCGGCAGGCAGACTCTCAAGCACTGCGCCACCAGGGCAGCCCCACATTTGTCTATTTTTTGTTAACATCTTTACTGGAGTATAATTGCTTTACAGTGGTGTGTAAGTTTTGCTGTATAACAAAGTGAGTGGTAGTGTGTATATATCCATGCCACTCTCTCACTTCGTCCCAGCTTACCCTCCCACTCTCTGTGTCCTCAAGTCCATTCTCTACATCTGCATCTTTATTCCTGTTCTGCCCCTAGGTTCTTCAGAAGCTTTTTTTTTTTCTTTTTAGATTCCATATATATGTGTTAGCATACAGTATTTGTTTTTCTCTTTCTGACTTACTTCACCCTGTATGACAGACTTTGGGTCCATCCACCTCACTACAAATAACTCAATTTCATTTCTTTTTATGGCTGAGTAATATTCCATTGTATATATGTGCCACATCTTCTTTATCCATTCATCTGTCGATGGACACTTAGGTTGCTTCCATGTCCTGGCTATTGTAAATAGTGCTGCAGTGAACATTACGGTACATGACTCTTTCTGAATTATGGTTTTCTCAGGGTATATGCCCAGTAGTGGGATTGCTGGGTCATATGGTAGTTCTATTTGTAGTTTTTTAAAGAACCTTCATACTGTTCTTCATAGTGGCTGTATCAATTTACATTCCCACCAACAGTGCAAGAGGGTTCCCTTTTCTCCACACCCTCTCCAGCATTCATTGTTGGTAGATTTTTTGATGATGGCCATTCTGACCAGTGTGAGATGATATCTCATTGTAGTTTTGACTTGCATTTCTCTAATGATTAATGATGTTGAGCATACTTTCATGTATTTGTTGGCAGTCTGTATATCTTCTTTGGAGAAATGTCTGGGTCTTCTGCCCATTTTTGGATTGGGTTGTTTGTTTTTTTGATATTGAGCTGCATGAGCTGCTTGTATATTTTGGAGATTAATCCTTTGCCAGCTGCTTTGTTTGCAAATATTTTCTCCTGTTCTGAGGGTTATCTTTTCGTCTTGTTTCTGGTTTCCTTTGCTGTGCAAAACCTTTTAAGTTTCATTAGGTCCCATTTATTTATTTTTGTTTTTATTTCCATTTCTCTAGGAGGTGGGTCAAAAAGGATCTTGCTGTTATTTATGTCATGGAGTGTTCTGCCTATGTTTTCCTCTAAGAGTTTTATAGTGTATGGCCTTACATTTAGGTCTTTAATCCATTTTGAGTTTATTTTTGTGTATGGTGTTAAGGAGTGTTCTAATTTCATTCTTTTACATGTAGCTGTCCAGTTTTCCCAGCACCACTTATTGAAGAGGCTCTTTTCTCCATTCTATATTCTTGCCTCCTTTATCAAACATAAGGTGACCATATGTGCATGGGTTTATCTCTGTGCTTTCTGTCCTGTTCCATTGATTTATATTTCTGTTTTTTTGTGGCAGTACCATACTGTCTTGATTACTGTAGCTTTGTAGTATAGTCTGAAGTCCAGGAGCCTGATTCTTCCAGCTCCGTATTTCTTTCTCAAGATTGTTTTGGCTATTCGGGGTCTTTTGTGCTTCCATACAGATTGTGCAATTTTTTTGTTCTAGTTGTGTGGAAAATGCCAATGGTAGTTTGATAGGGATTGCATTGAATCTGTACATTGCTTTGGGTAGTATAGTCATTTTCACAATGTTGATTCTTCCAATCCAAGAACACGGTGTATCTCTCCATCTGTTTGTATCATCTTTAATTTCTTTCATCAGTGTCTTATAGTTTTCTGCATATAGGTCTTTTGTCTCCTTAGGTCGGTTTATTCCTAGGTATTTTACTCTTTTTGTTGCAATGGTAAATGGGAGTGTTTCCTTAATTTCTGTTTCAGATTTTTCACCATTAGTGTATAGGAATGCAAGAGATTTCTGTGCATTAATTTTGTGTCCTGCTAATTTACCAGATTCATTGATTAGCTCTAGTAGTTTTCTGGTAGCATCTTTAGGATTCTCTATGTATAGTATCATGTCGTCTGCAAACAGTGACAGTTTTACTTCTTCTTCTCAGATTTGGATTCCTTTTATTTCTTTTTCTTCTCTGATTACTATGGCTAAAACTTCCAAACTATGTTGAATAATAGTGGTGAGAGTGGGCAACTTTGTCTTGTTCCTGATCTTGGTAGAAATGGTTTCAGTTTTTCACTGTTGAGAACGATGTTGGCTGTGGGTTTGTCATATATGTCATATATGTCTGTTGAGATGATCATATAGTTTTTATTCTTCAGTTTGTTAATATGGTTTATCACACTGATTGATTTGCATATATTGAAGAATCCTTGCATTCCTGGGATAAATCCCACTTGATCATGGTGTATGATCCTTTTAATGTGCTGTTGGATTCTGTTTGCTAGTATTTTGTTGAGGGTTTTTGCACCTATGTTCATCAGTGATGTTGGCCTATAGTTTTCTTTTTTTTGTGACATCTTTGTCTGGTTTCGGTATCAGGGTGATGATGGCCTCGTAGAATGAGTTTGGGAGTGTTCCTCCCTCTGCTGTATTTTGGAAGAGTTTGAGAAGGATGTCTGTCAGCTCTTCTCTAAATGTTTGATAGAATTCGCCTGTGAAGCCATCTGGTCCTGGGCTTTTGTTTGCTGGAAGACTTTAAAGCACAGTCTCAATTTCAGTGCTTGTGATTGGTCTGTTTATATTTTCTATTTCTTTGTGGTTCAGTCTCAGAAGGTTGTGCTTTTCTAAGAAATTGTTGTTTTCTTCCAGGTGTCCATTTTATTGGCATATAGTTGTTTGTAGTAATCTCTCATGATCCTTTGTATTTCTGCAGTGTCAGTTGTTACTTCTCCTTTTTCATTTTTAATTCTATTGATCTGAGTCTTCTCCCTTTTTCTCTTGATGAGTCTGGCTAATGGTTTATCAATTTTGTTTTTCTTCTCAAAGAACCATCTTTTAGTTTTATTGATATTTGCTATCATTTCCTTCACTTCTTTTTCATTTATTTCTGATCTGATATTTATGATTTCTTTCCTTCTACTAACTGGGGTTTTTTTTTTGTTGTTGTTGTTCTTCTTACTCTCATTGCTTTAGGTGTAAGGTTAGGTTGTTTATTTGAGATTTTTCTTGTTTCTTGAGGTAGGATTGTATTGCTATAAACTTCCCTCCTAGAACTGCTTTTGCTGCATCCCGTAGGTTTTGGGTCATCGTATTTTCATTGTCATTTGTTTCTAGGTATTTTTTGATTTCCTCTTTGATTTCTTCAGTGATCTCTTGGTTATTTAGTAGCATACTGTTTAGCCTCCATGTGTTTGTATTTGTTTTTCCTGTAATTGATATCCAGTCTCATAGCATTGTGGTCAGAAAAGATACTTGATACAATTTCAATTTTCTTAAATTTACCAAGGCTTGATTTGTGACCCAAGATATGATCTGTCCTGGAGAATGTTCCATGAGCGTTTGAGAAGAAAGTGTATTCTGTTGTTTTGGGATGGAATATACTATAAACATAAATATAAATTAAATTGTTTAATGTGTCATTTAAAGCTTGTGTTTCCTTATTTTCATTTTGGATTATCTGTCCATTGGTGAAAGTGGGGTGTTAAAGTCCCCTACTGTTATTGTGTTACTGTCAATTTCCCCTTTTATGGCTGTTAGCATTTGCCTTAGGTATTGAGGTGCTCCTATGTTGGGTGCATGAATATTTACAATTTTATATCTTCTTCTTGGATTGATCCCTTGATCATTATATAGTGTCCTTCTTTGTCTCTTTTAATAGTCTTTATTTTAAAGTCTATTTTGTCTGATATGAGAATTGCTACTCCAGCTTTCTTTTGATTTCTATTTGCATGGAATATCTTTTTCCATCCCCTCACTTTCAGTCTGTATGTGTCCCTAGGTCTGAAGTGGGTGTCTTGTAGACAGCATATATATGGGTCTTGTTTTTGTATCCATTCAGCCCGTCTATGTCTTTTGGTTGGAGCATTTATTCCATTTACATTTAAGGTAATTATCGATATATGTTCCTATTACCATTTTCTTAATTGTTTTGGGTTTGTTATTGTAGGTCTTTTCCTTCTCTTGTGTTTCCTGCCTGGAGAAGTTCTTTAGCATTTGTTGTTAAGCTGGTTTGGTGGTGCTGGATTCTCTTAGCTTTCGCTTGTCTGTAAAGGTTTTAATTTCCGTGCCGAATCTGAATGAGATCCTTTCTGGGTAATCTTTGTTGTAGGTTTTTCCCTTTCATCCCTTGAAATATGTCCTGCCACACCCTTCTGGCTTGCATAGTTTCTGCTGAAAGATCAGCTGTTGACCTTATGGGGATTCCCTTGTATGTTATTTGTTTCTTTTCCCTTGCTGCTTTTAATATTTTTTCTTTGTATTTAATTTTTGATAGTTTGATGCATATGTGTCTTGGCATGTTTCTCCTTGGATGTATCCTGTATGGGACTCTCTGTGCTTCCTGGACTTAATTGACTATTTCCTTTCCCATATTAGGGAAGTTTTCAACTATAATCTCTTCAAATATTTTCTCAGTCCCTTTCTTTTTCTCTTCTTCTTCTGGGATCCCTATAATTCAAATGTTGGTGCATTTAATGTTGTCCCAGAGGTCTCCGAGACTGTCCTCAATTCTTTTCATTCTTTTTTCTTTATTCTGCTCTGCAGTAATTATTTCCACTGTTTATCTTCCAGGTCACTTATCCATTCTTCTGCCTCAGATATTCTGCTATTGATTCCTTCTAGAGAATTTTTAATTTCATTTATTGTTTTGTTCATCATGGTTTGCTTGCTCTTTAGTTCTTCTAGGTCCTTGTTAAGCATTTCTTGTATTGTCTCCATTCTGTTTCCAAGATTTTGGATCATCTTTAGTATCATTACTCTGAATTCTTTTTCAGGTAGACTGCCTATTTCCTCTTCATTTGTTTGACCTGGTGGGTTTTTACCTTGCTCCTTCATCTGCTTTGTATTCCTCTGTCTTCTCATTTTGTTTAACTTACTGTGTTTGGCATCTCCTTTTCAGAGGCTGAAGGTTCATAGTTCCTGTTGTTTTTGGTGTCTGCCCCAGTGGGTAAGGTTGGTTCAGTGGGTTTTGTATGCTTCCTGGTGGAGGGGACTGGTGCCTGTGTTCTGGTGGATGAGGCTAGATCTTGTCTTTCTGATGGGCAGGACCGCGTCTGGTGGTGTGTTTTGGGGTTTCTGTCAACTTATTATGATTTTAGGCAGCCTCTCTGCTAATGGGTGGGGTTGTGTTCCTGTCTTGGTAGTTGTTTGGCATGGGGTGTCCAGCACTGGAGCTTGCTGGTCGTTGAGTGGAGCTGGGTCTTAGCGTTGAGATGGAGATCTCTTGGAGAGCTCTCACCGATTGATACTACCAGGGCGGTCTGTGGTGTACCAGTGTCCTGAACTTGGCTCTCCCACCTCAGAGGCTCAGGCCTGACACCTGGCTGGAGCACCAAGACCCTGTCAGCCACACGGTATGTGTTAGGCGTTCCACCAGACTCTGGGAATACCAGCAGGGAACTGCTTCTGCCTTGCTGAAGACAGCTTTTTCTGAGACACAGCTGCCAGCAAACCAGAGGTCCTGCAGTGGGGCGGCCATACATCTATGGGGCCAGAGGCTGGTTCTGGGGACTCAGAGTTAGAGGACTGGAAGGGCAAGAGGAGAAAGAGGAAGAGGGAACTGGGAACTAGAAAGCTGGTGTGGAGAGATAGAGCCAACCTCTTATTCATGAAAGCAACTTTTAGATTAGGGATTATGTCTGTTTATATAGCATTACAACATTATGCCCACATCTGTATTTGAGGATTTTTATTGATTAATTATATATAACAAGCAGAAAGGAGACTACTGTGAAGTATAGGAGGAATGATAACTTGTGAACTTGCCTTGTAAACAGTAAAACATACAAATGTTTGTTTTTAAAATGTCGTTCTCTAAGTTATTTCTTTGACGAAATGTTTGTCATGGCTTCTGTAGACTCATAGAACAATCCAAACTCCTTTGTACGTTTAAGGCCTCCATCTTTGATTTTGTACCTGACGTAACCACTCTTCAACTTCCAGACAGCCAGTCTTGTCATTCACAGGTACTCTTTGATGAGCATGACAACATCCCTTGTACAGGAATGTACGTAAACCTTCTTTCTCCCAGTCCACAGGGGAAAAGTTGAAGAGCAGTAGTAGGAGTGAGGAAGCCGAGATGTTTTCTAATCCTAAGTCTAGTCCTCAAATTATGGTTTCAGTATTTGGTTTAAAATTGGGAATTCCTAGCTATTTAGGCATGTTTGTAATTTGAATATCATTATAAGAAAACATATTGCATAAACAGATAATTTTGGGGAGTACTTATATGGCTGCTCATTTTGTTGCTTTTGAGGTAATTAATCAAATGCTGACTCTGTAGGTTTACTGATATCTGAGCATGATCTTTTATTCCTAAAATCCCTGAGTATTAGACAGAGATCAGAACATCAATTGACAAATTTGAATACAGTAAGAAACATCTTCTTAATAACATAGGGACTGCAACTTTGCCCAACTGGTTTGTTAAGATGCCATGTAGCATGTATTAATAGGCCTTGCCTTGTGAACCACAGGCAGAAACTGCTAGGAAAAGATTTTAAATGAGAACAGTGGAGACTGGTAGGAATATTAAAAATGGTTTATCTTTTTTTGTGTGTGATACGCGGGCCTCTCACTGTTGTGGCCTCTCCCGTTGCGGAGCACAGGCTCCGGACGCACAGGCTCAGCGGCCATGGCTCACGGGCCCAGCCACTCTGAGGCATGTGGGATCTTCCCGGACCAGGGCTCGAACCTGTGTCCCCTGCATCGCCAGGCGGACTCTCAACCACTGCGCCACCAGGGAAGCCCTAAAAATGGTTTATCTTTTAAATGCTCTTGCTCTGTTGAAATATTATTTCTTTAGTCCTTTTCCAGCGAGGGTAGACACAGGTGTGATGTAAGGAAGAATCAGGAAGGTAGCTTCAAATCTCAAGGATCAGTCCAAAATCTTGGTTCTAACCTTTTTAACTTGAGTTGGAAGTGCTCTTAAAGGCCTCCACGTTGAACTGGATTGAGTGGTCTTGTGGAAACGAACGCCTGTAACTTCCTGATGCCCACCATCTTCTTAACACATTACTTCTCATTACTGACATGTCAGTGCTCATAGACACCCTTCCTGCTTACTTCCACTTTAACTTTCAAACTAGCCAGGCCCTTAACTTGTAAAAAATGCCAGTCGGTTGTTTCTCTTGGGTTCCTCAACATAGAGTATGTTGGAAGGTCCAGCTTAGAACAGAAGTTTGTATATTTTCAAGTCTTCGACAGCTTCTCAACATTTTCTCATTGTCATTCCAAGAAACAGTTTTCCTCTAATTTCTACTCAAAGAAAATTTAATTATATCTAGGTCTTTTAGAAAGTATTAGGACAGACAGAATAAATACTAATGAAATAATAAAACATCCTCAGTTGGAGGGGAAGGCCAGTTTTGTTTTGTTTATTTTAGTGAGAGAGAATTGGAGGAGATCTCAGAGATCCCGGTGACTTTATTATACGTATAGATGCTGAGGCCCAGAGATGTAAAGTAACTTCTCCAAAGTAACACCGCTGTTTAGAGACAGAATCAGAACTAGAACACTTCCATTCTTGTTATAGGATGAACTTTGTGTAACTTACCCTTTAAAACTTTCTCTCAATTGTTTTCTGAAACTAGGTGGCAGGATATAGATCAATAAAATACCATCACCAAAGGTGTATGTTCATAGTCATGAAGATTCTTTGGGTTACAAGTAGCAGAAACCAATAAGCAAACCAGTCTAGCCCCAAAAGCGGGGGAGGTGAGAAAATTTAGAAAAAGATCCTGGAATAGTTCCCAGAATCTAAAGAAGAGTTGAACGAGCGGCCAAGCCTAGGGAAAGATAGGAACCAAGCCATGGCTGGGCTTTCAGTAGGATGAGCCTATGTGGCTTCTCTTCAGAGTGCTGTTGTGACCATGTCCTTCTAGAGATTTCTGAGGTGGAGTGACTCTGGTATGGGTCCCTTAGTTTAAAATTCTGAGAGAGACAGACAGACAGAGAAACAGAGAAGATACAAAAGCCATTGCTCATGCTGTTCACACCACCTTCGGTGCCCTTCTGCTTCACCTCCCACTCTAAATCCTACCCATTTTTCCAGGTCCAGCACAAACATTGCTTTCTCTATCAAAGCTCTTCTTAATCCCCAGCTAGACATATTCTCTTTGTGTGTATGTGTTTTAATCCCAGTACTCTGTGTCTCTGTCATTAGATTATAACCCTCATAAACCATGGCAAATTCTGCGTAGTACAGTGGATCCCACAGCCTTTATGGAAGGACCAGTAGTCCTCCCAGTAGTTAAATTAAAAGATAGGGAATCATAAAAATGATAATAGTATATATTCCTACTGCCTTAAACATTTTAAGACCCACAAATGTACATTTAGTCACCAGTGTACATGTAGCACAGGCCTTTGCTTTCAGTATAGGGTGCTGATTGAGCATCTGATTTCTCTTTCCTGTGAAAAGCAAACCCATAATTTAGTTTAGATTTTGAGTTTTGGTTTCTTTAAAAAGGAGCAAAAACGTAGACACTGTGAAACAATATGAATGCAGAATCCTTCTAGACTTTTGTGTTTCTCTTCTAATCTCTAGTTGTCTCTCCAGTACCTAATTTGACAGATTTTTAGCAACTTATCTTTATATCACATCTTACAAAGCATTAAACCTAGTTTTTGTAGAAACATCTCCCTCCCCCATACTCTTAATTAATGAGATTATGTAATGTATAATCAAATTGCATAATTACTAACAGAGTAAAACTAGCATAAACAAGTTCCGCATAGTTTGAGCAGAAGTGTGTGGGAGTAGTAGAGATTAACCTACTACCCACTAGTGTATAGTGAGCTGTGGGCATCTGTCACCGTAGTTAAGAGGGGAACTGAGAGCCTTGGTAATCTAGAAGTGGGTTAAGTGGAGGTCTACCAAAAGTGCTTCTAGTGTGTTAAAGTGATTTATATATCTATCTCATCATCCTACTAGACCAGAGGCTCCCAAAATGTGATCTGGAAACCACTGGGTAGAGGGGTCCTGGAGACCCTTTCAAGGGGCCTGTGAAATCAAAACTATTTTTATAATAATACCAAGCCTTTTTGCCTTTTTCACTCTGATTTTCTAAACATTTTTCAGTTTTAGTTTCTAGTGTAATCAATATCAGTAGTAAACCCACATAAAAGGTTCTTTGGGGTTCCTCACTACTTTTCAGGCATATACGCCACACGTTTGTGAATGGCTGCTCTAGTCTCTACTGCTTGAGGGCAGGAGCCAAGTTTCATTTATCTTTGTTATTCCTGATGTGTTTTTGCATTATCTTTTACATAAAGGCACTTAGTAAATATTTCATAAATATATGAGCAATAAAAAGATTATTTTTCAAGTATTTACAGTCTTTCAAACTGGGCCAACGAAGTAGTTTTAAGTCACGATTCCTGTATTAATGAATATGATCTGTAATTAACAGCAGTGGTGTGCAAGTGGGTGCTTTCAAATGCCTTAAAATGCGATGTTTAATAGCTTTCTGCTGAAATCTTAAGCAGTGTTTTGGAAAAGAAGAGAAGCATGGTTTAGTGGAAAGAATATGAAAACATGTTCCTGTGAGGCTTTAAAAAGTGTGTGACACCTTTAAATCTTGCTTAGGGGGCTGTATTATAAGTAAATTGGTTTTTAAAAAACTTATTTAGGAAGAGAGCGGGAACATCAAAGAGTTAACAGAGATGTGGGGTTATTTAAGAGCAGCCAATTGGTAGAAGTTTTCATTGCTGCTGATGAAGACTTTTCCTTTTATTTGAGAAGCATTTGAAGGCTATTTTAGATTTGAAAAGGGGATATGATGGGCAGAAAATCATGGTTTGGGGAAGTGAATTTTACTGCTTTGTGTGAGTGACCTTGATTGAAGAAGAGTGATGAGTGGTGGCCAAGTTGAAGTGGGCAGGTGCTTTGGATGCTTTTAACCCTTTCAGGTATTATGTGTAGAAGGATGACAGCAGAAACCTTTAACTAGAAATTAAACTCATCCTGTCCACCAGGAGTAGGTACAGATAAATAAGTGGGGAACATTCACAGGTGGTATTGAAAGGTAGCTTTTTAGTATTCAGCATTAGTAAACACCTGGATATGTAACTAAATTATTTTCAGAGACAGTATTCCAGATCTATTTTGTTTTTTAAAAGGGATTAATTTATGTTTAAAAAGTGAACTTTTAGGGCTTCCCTGGTGGCGCAGTGGTTGAGAGTCCGCCTGCCGATGCAGGGGACACAGGTTCGTGCCCTGGTCCGGGAAGATCCCACATGCCGCGGAGCGGCTTGGCCCGTGAGCCATGGCCGCTGAGCCTGCGTGTCCGGAGCCTGTGCTCCGCAGTGGGAGAGGCCACAGCAGTGAGAGGCCTGCGTACCGCAAAAAAAAATAAAAGTGAACTTTTCTCATGCATTTAAGACACTATAGATTGGAATCTTTCCCAAATCTTGTTATTGGTATGGCAAGAGTTTTTCTAGATACAACTGTCAGCTTCAGTGGAGAGGCGCGCTCAAATATAATATTTGTTTTTGCTTTAAGAAAATTCAAATTTTAATCTTATTAAATTCATTAATAAGAGGAAACTGCTTTTAGATATTTAAACTTAAATTTAATATAAAATAATTGCGGCCTTCTTATTATTTCCTTCCTGGCATATTTTGGTGTAAGGTAGACGTGCTTCTCATCATTGCTCTTTTCAGTCATCTGTCAGCCTCTACTTGAGGTTTGTTGCATATGTTACATTGAACTATTGAGTTACTGTGTGTATTAGTACTTAGGGGCTATAATAAGGAGTTTCTAGATTTTGGAGGCAAAATCGAGAATGGTCACCATAAGAAAAATTTTCTAACATAAATCATGTGGGCATGGTTCTATCTGCATTCTATGTTTTGGTCAACTTATCTGTTCC
Source organism: Mesoplodon bidens (assembly GCF_964165515.1). Taxonomy (NCBI): domain Eukaryota; kingdom Metazoa; phylum Chordata; class Mammalia; order Artiodactyla; family Ziphiidae; genus Mesoplodon; species Mesoplodon bidens. Next base: position 21,472,218 of record NC_138174.1, on the reverse strand, counting down.
TCCAGTGAACTGTATGCTTCTTGAAGACAGTACTGTATTTCAGTCATCTTCGATTCTGCAGTGCCTAGATGGTTCCCTTCACATCGTAGGCATTTAGTTAATGTTTGTGGAATGCATGAGGTCATTCACCCTGAAAAGATGGATCATAAATGCATTGCTGATGAGCCAGAGGAGTTCCTGAATCTCTTCCAGAAACCTGGGTGATCTCTCCTGGAGATACGACTGAACCATAACTATTCCTAACCATAGTCGTACATATCCAGACTGCAGTAAAGCAGGTACCATCGTGGGTCAGTCATACATGCATTAACAAATAAGATGAGGTCTTAAAGTGACTTGGTGCCTAGTAGGTATGCAGTAGGTGCTAACTTTTGTTTTCTCTTGAATTTTGTGTCAGGGTCACCATAAGAATTCTTACTAATGGTGGGAAAAATTGCCCCTCTGTTTGGACAGATATTCATAGCAGTTAAAGCTCTAGTTTAGACACATCCATATTAATCATTTTGCTGGAAAATAGAAGTCAGAGCAACTGGCAGGCAGAACTGGTACACAGTATAACCCAACCAAGGACCTGCCTAGTTTCACAGTGTTTTCTAAGCTAGCTGTTCCAGTCACCGTTTATTCTAGAATTTTCTTTTTTGCACATATATGTGTGTGTGCCCATGCATGCATATATGTGTGTGTATGAATTTTTGATTTAGTGCTTTAGGCTAGCTGTGTTTTCAGAACTTACTTCTCTGCCAAAGATGATATAGCTGCCACACCCTTCAAATTTTTACTTGATTTTTATGCCCTTTTAAGCCACTCTCTTTAGGAAGAGCTAAGTGTATAAAAGCTGTTATTGGCAAGGGGCTGCAGCAGCCCAATAAATAAACCTGACAGGAGCCCAGTTTTTTACTAGCCAAGAATGAAGTTTTTCTGTATTCTGACCAATGATATTACTGTAAACTTAAAAATATTCCTTTTCTTTCCTTGATTTTTATTATTAACTATATTTGATTGTAATCACTGTTACCTTGGTTAGTATGTCAAAATACAGTCTTGAACATGTTCAATGTTGTTTCTCAATACATTTGTTAATTTTTGTCTTTCCATTCAAGATAAGCTTTCACTGGAAGGAATAGTGGTACAAAGAGCTGAATGCCGACCTGCTGCCAGTGAAAACTACATGAGATTAAAGAGGTTGGTGTTTTTTAACTTTAAAATAATACCTGATATTTCTTTTTTGGGATTGAAATACATATATTAGATTGTCTATAGACTGCATGAAAACTATGGTTATTGTTGAAAGTGTTTTCTTCAAAGGTTGTTTGGTTTTAAAACCAAGTAAGAACAAACTTCCAGTTATAAAGTAAATGTCATGAGGATGTCATGTGCAACATGGTTACTGTAGTTAATAATACTTTATTGCACATTTGAAAGTTGCTGAGAGAATACATCCTGAAAGTTCTCATCCCAAGACAAAAAAAAGTTTTTAACTACCTATGCTGGTGGAAGTTAACTAGACTTATTGTGGTGATCATTTCCCAATGTATACAGCTATTGAATTGTTTTCTTGTACACCTGAAACTAATATAATGTATGTCAGTTATACCTCAGTTTTTTAAAAACTCAAGTAAGAGTTTCTTTGGCAAAAGAACTTTCAGAACCTGGGCTGTTAATTTGGGGTATATTAAGCTATTGTGTTAATATAACCTGGACTCAAAATTTTTAAATGTCTTTTTCTAGTTGTCCTTATAAAATCTTGATTCTCCAAAGACATGTAATAAGATCTTTGTACTATTTTATTTTCAAGGGCTATAATTTTCCCATGATGAATATGTATCTAAAATACTATACATTAAAAAGCAAGTATAGGGCTTCCCTGGTGGCACAGTGGTTAAGAGTCCGCCTGCCAAAGCAGGGGGCACGGGTTCGAGCCCTGGTCCGGGAAGATCCCACATGCCGCGAAGCAACTAAGCCCATAAGCCACAACTACTGAGCCTGCACTCTAGAGCCTGTGAGCCATAACTACTGAGCCCGTGTGCCACAACCACTGAAGCTTGTGCGCCTAGAGCCCGTGCTCCGCAACAAGAGAAGCCAACCCAGTGAGAAGCCCACGCCCTGAAACCAAGAGTAGCCCTGCTCGCGGTAACTAGAGAAAGCCCACGTGCAGCAACGAGGACCCAATGCAGCCAAAAATAAATAAATAAAAAAAAAAAAAAAAAAAAAAAAGCAAGTATAGTTAGTTGCTAGAATACCATCCTTTTCTCTTAATCTACAAAGAACTTTTTAGAAACTTATTACTTTGTTAGAGATTTTGCTTTAGGGTCCCTCCTCCCCACTTTAGTACGTGGTTAACATTTTGTAATTAATATTTAAAGATTATGATTGTGAATTCTTGATACTTCAAACCTTGTGACTTTCAAAGAGTCTACAGTTTTTTAAACCCAGAAGAAATGTATTTATTGTACTTGCTTTATAGTTTATATTGAATGTATTTCAACCCCATGTAGTTTAGAATTACACATTTTTTCATTTACCCAGCACTTACTATGTGAAATAGTAGTGAACAAAACAAATAAAAACCTCTACCCTCATGGAACGTATATTTTAGACGATTGTAGCTGCTCAGACCTGGTAGTTGGGAGGACACTTCAAGTGACCGCAGCAGCCCCTATGGATATCCAAACTGGCTGAGCTGGATCAGCTCTCCGTTTCATAGTTTAAAAATGTTTCCCCTTTTCTCCATTAGATTGGAAGTCTGTCTCCTGGGAATGAAACAGAGAGACTGGCTTTGTCCAATAATTCCTCTAATTTCAGTGCCTCCCCAGGGCAAGTAAAAGGAGGACAATCAAAATGAAAACTTTTTTTTTTTTTTTTTTTTTTTGGCGATACGCGGGCTCCTCACTGCTGTGGCCTCTCCCGTTGCGGAGCACAGGCTCCGGACGCACAGGCTCAGCGGCCATGGCTCACGGGCCCAGCCACTCCGCGGCATGTGGATCCTCCCGGACCAGGGCAAGAACCCACGTCCCCTGCATCGGCAGGCGGACTCCCAGCTATAACAGTAAATAACTTTGGAACACAGGCAGTTGTTTCTCTTTTGTTTTTGGCCTATAAAGTTTATTATATAATACAAGTCTTTTTGAGAATTTTTCTTCAAGTAACTACTGAAATTGGAAAATGCAAAATCTGATTACTCAGCTGCTTGCTAAGGTATTTTTCTGTGGTCTTAATTTTCTTTAAAAGTTTCTAAAATTTTCTGATGATGAGATCAGGCAAGTCACCTGCTGTGTTTATGAAATGGCTGCCTTTTCCTTACCAAAAAAGACATTAAAATTGTTTAGCCTTTTGGAGTATGCTAAAAGACCAGCCATTATATATTTCAGTTACTTCAGTGGCTTGAGGAAACAGGGTGATTCAGGAGATGATAATTATGTGAGTTTCATAAAATAGATGCTATATGACATAAGTCTTGAAGGCTGAGATTTTTTTTGACCAAGTGGAAAAAGACATGAGTAAGAACACTTTCTACACAGAGAGACATGTAGGTACAGAGACCCGGGGAAGACATCAGGGTCCTGTATGTAGTTCTGCAAGCCTGGAATGCAGGGTTTGTTTGGGGCAGAACAAGCAGAAGCTCCAGCCCTTTTTTGAACTCTGAACTTAAATATCCAAAAGCCTGGTTGGATGTCCAGTAGACATTTCAAATATGTCAAAAACTGAACTCCCAGTCTTGCCCCTCAAACCTGCTCCACCAGCATTCGTTCTCATCTGAGCTCATGCCAACTCTGTCCTCCCATTTTTCTCAACCCATAAACCTTGGTTGCATTCTTGACTCCTCTCTCACACCCCACATCCAGTGTGTCAGAAAAATCTTCCTGACTGTACCTTCAAAATATTATACATCTGCAGTCTGACCATTTCTCACCACCCACATGATCTGCCGTTGTTTCTCACCTGGATCACGGCGGTAGCCTCCTAGCAGAGTTCCTGCTTCCACCCTTGCCCCACTGGAGTCTATTGTCAGCACAGTAGCCAGAGCAGTTCTTTTAAAACCTGTCAAGTTGTGCTGTTCCTCTGCTCACAGGTCACTTTCAGTGCTTCCTGTATTACTCAGAATAAAATCCAAGTCCTTAATAATTGTATACAGGAACCTACATGATCTCCCTACCATTCTCTTCCCCTTCTCCCCATTCGAATCTCCTGCTTCCCTCCCCCTCACTCACTCTGCTCCATCCACACTGATCTCGTAACAGTCCACGACCACAGGCACACTTCCATATGAGGGTCTTTGCACTGGATGTTCTTTCCTACCTGGACACACTTTCTCCAGATAGCTGCATGGCTCACCTCCTCGCCTCTTTCAAGTCTCTTCTCACATTCTACTTTTTCAATAAGGCATACCCTGACCACCTTATTTCCTTCTATGCTTGTATTTTTTTCAATAGCACATATCACCTAATGTAATTTATTTACTATATTTATTACCAGCTTTGCCCTAGTGCAGTTTAAGCTCCCATAGTTTGTTTTTTGTTTTGTTTTGTCTGTATGTGCACCTACTTTGTTCACTGATACACACACGCATACCCCCAAGTGTCTACAGTAGTTCATGACATGTAGCAGGTAGTCAGGAAATATCTGTGTTTTTTTGTTTGCTTTTTTCTTTTTGGTTTTGTTTTAAATTAATTAATTAATTAATTAATGGCTGTGTTGGGTCTTCAGTGCTGCGTGCAGGCTTTCTCTAGTGGCAGTGAGCGGGGGCTACTCATTGCAGTGGCTTCTCTTGTCATGGAGCACAGGCTCTGGGCGTGCAGGCTTCAGTAGTTGTGACATGTGGGCTCAGTAGTTGTGGCTCATGGGCTCTAGAGCTCAGGCTCAGTAGTTGTGGCACACGGGCTTAGTTGCTCCGCAGCATGTGGGATCTTCCCGGACCAGGGCTCAAACCCAGGTACCCTGCATTGGCAGGCGGATTCTTAACCACTGCGCCACCAGGGAAGTCCCAGGAAATATTTGTTGAGTGAATGAATGGCAGGAGAAAAGTTGAAATGTTAGCCTCATATGCTTGTTAAATTACTTGTTAAAAGGTCTTATATGCTGTGGTAAGAAATTTGGACGTCGTGTGCTCTTACTATTAGGGAGGCACTGGAGGATTTTAAGCTGATGGAAAGGGAAGGGATTTGTGTGTTAGAACAGTCATTCTGGCCACAGTACAGAGATTGAAACCAGGGAGATAAATTAGAGGCTGATGTAATAGCCCAGGTACAAAATGTCAGAATGACTAAACAAGGTGGTTCTAGGCAGAACGGAGATGACATTTTGAGGATATTTGGAGGTAGAGTTTGTGGGACTTGATAAACTCATCTCAAACTTCCATGGTTGGGCTTCCCTGGTGGCACAGTGGTTAAGAATCCACCTGCCAATGCAGGATACCTGGGTTCGAGCCCTGGTCTGGGAAGATCCCACATGCTGCAGAGCCGCTAAGCCCAAGCGCCACAATTACTGAGCCTGCGCTCTAGAGCCCGTGAGCTACAACTACTGAAGCCTGCATGCCCAACTACTTCAGAAGCTACAACTACTGAAGCTACAGCTACTGAAGCCCGTGCACCTAGAGCCCGTGCTCCTCAACAAGAGAAGCCACCACAGTGGGAAACCCTTGCACCGCAACGAAGAGTAGCCCACGCTACTCGCAACTAGAGAAAGCCCGCGTGCAGCAACGAAGACCCAATTGCAGCCATAAATAAATAAATAGATAGATAGGTAAATAAATTAATTAAAACTTCCATAGTTGTGGGACAGGGGATTTCTCTAGGACCAGACTGATGGTGGTGGCTCTTGTGTTGTGGCCTAGATACACGTCCTGCTGTGAGTCTCAGACTGGCTCCATACCATCCTGTGCAATGCACTGACGAGGTCAGAGGGATAAAGAAGTCCTTATAGTTTAATTTAAATCCTGGTTGACAATTTACGTAAAAACTTAAAAAGCAGGAAGTATTTAAACTTCAAGAAGCGTACCAATGGGTAAATTATCAAAATAGGAAAGTAATCTAAGTCATAAGTTGTATCTCATGTGTTTTGTTTATCATTATTCAACATTTTCCAGTGTCTGCTGTGATCACTAAGGTAAGATTCAATTTTAGAAAAACCACTAGATACTGTTCTTGCTCTAGAGAGCTTTCAGTCTTTGAACGTCAAGAAAACACACACAGCGGATTATTTAAAAATATTTATTGACAGTGTAGTGGGGGAGGAATAGAAATGTTTTGGTACTATTGATGTAAAGTGGAAAGACAGATTTTCAGATGTGGGTGATATCAAAGTGGAAGTGTTTGAGAACAGAATTGGCAATTCAATATTTCAGATATCCTGTACCTAGATATTTCATACGTAGGCTCAAAGTTTTTCAGGGCCTTCTTCTTTTTTTTTTAATTAATTTTTTTTGTTGATTTACAGTGGTGTATTAGTTTCTGCTATACAGCAAAGTGAATCAGTTATACATATACATGTCTCTACTCTTTTTTAGATTGTTTTCCCATATAGGTCATTACAGAGTACTGAGTAGAGGTCCCTGTGCTATACAGTAGGTCCTTGTTAGTTATCTATTTTATATATAGTAGTGTGTATATGTCAATCCCAGTCTCCCAATTTATCCCTCCCTTTCCTCTTCCCCTTTGGTAACCGTAAGTTTGTTTTCTACATCTGTGACTCTATTTCTGTTTTGTAAATAAGCTCATTTGTACCACTTTTTTAGATTCCACATATAAGCGATATCATATGATATTTGTCTTTCTCTGACTTACTTCACTCAGTATGACAATCTCTGGGTCCATCCATGTCCCTGTAAATGGCGTTATTTTGTTCTTTTTTTTTTTTTTTTTTGCGGTACGCGGGCCTCTCACTGTTGTGGCCTCTCCCGTTGCGGAGCACAGGCTCCGGACACGCAGGCTTAGCGGCCATGGCTCACGGGCCCAGCCGCTCCGCGGCATGTGGGATCTTCCCGGACCAGGGCACGAACCCGTGTCCCCTGCATCGGCAGGCGGACTCTCAACCACTGCGCCACCAGGGAAGCCCTATTTTGTTCTTTTTTATGGCTGAGTAATATTGTGTTGTATATATGTACCACATCTTTATCCATTCATCCATTGGTGGACATTTAGGTTGCTTCCATGTCCTGGCTATTGTAAATGGAGCTGCAATGAACATTGGCTTACATGTATCTTTTCAGATTATGGTTTTCTCCCGATATATGCCCAGGAGTGGGATTGCTGGATCATATGGTAGCTCTATTTTTAGTTTTTTAAGGAACCTCCATTACTGTTCTCCATAGTGGCTGTGCCAGTTTACATTCCCACCAACAGTGTAGGGGGGTTCCCTTTTCTCCATACCCTCCCTAGCGTTTATTAGTTGTAGATTTTTTGATGATGGTCATTCTGACCAGTGTGAGGTGATAAGCTCATTGTAGTTTTGATTTGCATTTCTCTAATAATTAGTGATGTTGAGCATCTTTTCATGTGCTTTTTGGTCATCTGTATGTTCCCTTTGGAGAAATGTCTATTTAGATCTTCCATCAGGGACTTCTTCTGACTGCCTACTCTTTAATGGCATTCAGGGTTTTTTTGATAATCTGGCTCTTGTCTCACTTCCTGGCTTCATTTTCAGCTCTTCTCCTTTACATAGATGTCTGATAGTTATATCACACTACAAGTTGTTTTCCCAGATGTACTAGGCACTTGTACATCTTATGGCTGTGTGATATGTTGCATCCTTTATCTGGAAGGCCTTAGCTACCTTCTACCAAGGGCCTTTAAAACCAACCCAAGTGTCACTTACTCACAGAAACCTTCTCATATCTTCCACTCCCCACTTCAGTCAGGATCTGCATCCCCTGTCCCTTTCCTATGTTCCCACATACTGTTCTTCTTTATGGTATATATAAATGTCTGTGTTTTCTACTACTTAGCTGTACATAGTTGCATCTTCTACAAGATTATAAACTTCATAAGGGCAGGAACTGTGAGTTTTATTTTTCTTCCTTTCTTTTCCATTTTTCCTTCCTCCTTTCCTTTTTGTATCTCAGCACTTGGCGTAGCACATTACAAATATATAAATATCCAGAAGTATCTGTTGGGTTGAAATTGATTGAAATAGAAATGAATGGCAAAACTAGGTACGGAAACATGGAAATCAGCAGCACTCAGCTTCTTTCTTTCTTTCTTTCTTTCTTTATTTACTCAGAGCTACACTTGAAACCTGGACTTGATTTCTCAGTTCATTTACATGTGCATGTGTGTGCACATACGTACACACACATCTCTTGCTTTGAGAAGAAAGTGATTGTAAAACAAATATAGAAACATTTCGTCAACAACGAAAGAGTTTTTCAAAGTATAAAATAAGAATTGAATAGTCTTCCATTTACAGAGGACTAGAAAAGAAAGCGTTTGTATCAAAGAAGACCTTTCTTTCCTTGACTTAATTGAGTGAGGTTTTTTCCTTAAATCAGTGAGATTTTACTGTATTATATTTTAGCAAATAGCAGCTGAACTACACTCTTAGTAATGTAAATGGGTATATACAAAGTGTATTTTATATTTATAACTAATACTCTCTAAGAACGATGTGTTGCTGTAGTGGGAATTTAACTTTAGTAGTAGATTCTTATTACAGCTCTCTGTTATTAAAATTTAGCTGATAAATTAGCCAAGTGTTATGAGAATTATAACTCCCATATTAATCAAATGTAAGTAAGATTCTGTTAGTTTGTAAGAGTCTGTAATTCATTTAAATGAAGGTGGAAATTAGTATTGCAGTAAACCCAAGAAATATGTAAACCTTTGAATCAGTGAAATTTAAGTCAAGAAAGAAATGAATCCTGTGCTATAATTTTCTTTTGTCCAAACCCATCACATATATAAAATTTTACAAAAATCCATTTAGCCACTCAAGAAAATCTAAAAATCAAATGGGAAAAAAAAAATTTCCAGTGCTTCTAGTACTTTCTCTTTATCTGACATAAATTTGGATGGATCTGAATGATATTTTATTAGGAGGAAATTTATTTTGAATTGCTAAATGTAAATATATTTTAAATAGCTTATATCTGATGTATTATATAATTAAAATTTAATTTGTATTGTTTCATTAAGTGTAACTTTATTAAGCATCTTGAGTTTTTCCTTAATAGTCAAATGATAAATTATGTAATCAACCTATTTATAATTCATATTGTACTTTTTTAAATGTAAAGGGACATAAATATAAGACAATCATCCTAACGTGTTTTCGTGTAGGAAATCCTAGTAATAGGAAAATATATGGCTTTTTAACTTCTGCATGTTTTTGTCACTAAGTCATCTAAAAATATTTGTCTCAGAAGTTTTTATTTTTAGTTCTTTCAGTGTTTGTGGGTTTTCTTCAAAAACCTAATAAGAAAAGCCTTTCCCTTTGGGAACAGAACATTGGCTGTAGAGGGGTGGAGAAAAGAAAAAGCAGAGTTTTCTTTTCTATGCTAAGACACCAGACAGAGGAAGCAAGTTGTGATTCACATTCTCTCCTGGGGAGAAGTTACCTTGATGTACCTGCCTAGATTCCTGATGCTTCATATTATGGTAAATGATGTCTTAGAATGTCTTATTGTAAGGGAAGTGGAAAGGACCCTCTCACTCAGTAGATCTTTACGTAATTTGTGGGTGATGTGATTCATGCCCAGAGAAGTTTCTGCAAATAAAATTTTTGCTTAATGCAATAACAGCACTGAAGCATTTTCTTTTCACCATATTTAAACTAGTTTTTGAATATATTTAGTCCTTGTAATTTTTATTTTTCTTCATATATAAATTACATAAAGAAGAATTACTTTATAAATGATATTTCTTATATATTAGGATGATTAGCTTATAGCTATATCCCTTTATATTTAAAAAAGTACAAGATGAGTTGTAACTAGGGTAATTATATAATTTATCCTTTAAAACAGGATACTTTTAAGAATGAAAGTAGGCCTAACCTGAGAGCCACACTGAGATAGCAGTGTAAACTGTCCCACATAAACTGTGATGTAAGATCACCCTTATTGTGAATAGCCTGGATATATTAAAATGCTGACTTTAAAATGAGAACTTAAAGAGCCAAATAATGAAAGTTCTGGCAATTAGGAAACATATATCAGAAAATCTAGAATAGAAACTGCTATAGCTGAACATAAACTGTTGTGTGAGTCCCAGTAGCCACCCAAAGCTGGGCATATGACAGTGCTATGTTAACGTTTAAATGTATATTTGTATAATCTTAATGTAAATTTGTAGATAAAGTTTATTAAACAGCAAAATGAATAATAAACTAAACTTAGTTTTACAGAAAATCAGTTTTCTGTTAATCCTAAATAAAAGATGAGGTTATAGAAGTAACTCAGGGTTCAATAAAGATAATTTTATGACCGGGGAAATACAGTATTGGATTTTAGCTTTCTGGTGATCTTATTTGAAACAGATTTTATTGAACAGAGTTTTTGGTGAATGTTGAGGTTAATGGTTAATATACTTGTATTAACTAGGTGCTTTCATTTGTAAGTATCAGAAAACCCAGTGCAAACTGGCTTAAAAATAAAAGAAATTTGTTGACTCACGTAAATTGAATCCAGTGGTGTTGTGAGCTTTAGCTGTGGCTTTACCTAGGCTTTACCTTTACTTCTCAACGTCCTTACTGTTCTAGCTGTTTTGAATTTTCTTGGGTTTGTCTTTCTCCAGCTTGCCTGTTTTCAGACTGGCTTTTCTCCTGGTAGCAAGGTGGCTACTTGCAGCTCCCAGGATTATCTGCCTCATTATTTATATGGGGCCCCAGGAGTTAAGTGACCTTGTCTTCAACCAGCCATTAAACAGAACCCTTCACTTCCTTCTGTGGGCCAACATGGGTTCTGAATTTATTTCAGAAACCAATAACTGTGTTAATGAAGGTGGGAAGTGTGCACTAATGCTTAGGGCCCACCTGTGGAAATGTACAGGAGGGAGGGTCAGTCCCATCAAACAAAACATGTGGCTGCTGCTCAGTAGGGGAAGGACAGGGTGGGTGCTAGGGAGATAATCATAAGATCAACAGCAAAACTCTTTTTACCAGAAAAGCATCTTAGGGGTAAGAAACACTCACCAGGGACATTCGCACCCTTCATTGCTTCTCTTGAGGAATGACCATCTTCTCTCTTGAAAGAGGGTCAGAACTTTTATTAGAAAGCAACTCTGTGAAGATGCCTTAATAATAGGGTAAGATGGTGAAGAGGTTGGGCTCTGGAGTCTCACTGCCTGGTTTCAAAGACTGGATTCCCCATTTACTGGCTCTATGATCCTGGGCAAAGTACATGGCCTTTCGGTGCCTTTGTTTCCTCATCTGTAAAATGTGGTAGTGGCATTTATCTCAGTGTTATGATAATGATTAAATAATACTATATAATACATGATGTGTCTGACACAGAGTAGGTACTCAATAAATATTACCCATTATGTTTATGGCAGTTGCCTGAGTAAGTACTCCTGTCCTAAAACCCTCTGGAGATATTCCCAGCCCAACCCGGTTTGTCTTAGTTCTCCTGATAAAAGAGACTTGCACACAAGGATTCTTTTTGAATTCCTGCCCTGAAGTAGATAAATTAGTTTAATCAAGTTTAAATTGGAAATAGAGCAGAAAGAGAACTAGAGCTAAGAAAAAGAATCTGAAGATTTTTTTTATAGAGTTCATGATAATAATCCTCTTTTCAAAACAAAAACCCTGAAGTAGTGGTTTAGAAGTTCCTAGATATTATCGAGATTCAGACCCAAGGAACTGAGCTAACCCTCTCTTCACAGTCTTTTCATCAGCCCTGTTCTTGCCCTCAAGAACTCCTTAACGTGCCCACCACCATATATAGATCAGAAACCCATGGATTTTCAGTTTATAAATCTTCTACTGGATGTTCAGAATCTTTATGGAAATTGTAAAGGTTACTGATCCTGAAATTTTCCCAACTTATCTTTGGAAACAGTCTTATCGTCCCCTCCTGCAGTGATACTTTAGCTGATGACTCTCCTGAGGTACCCAAATGTGTGATTTTTAAAATGTGGGGCTGGGGCTTCCCTGGTGGCGCAGTGGTTGAGGGTCCACCTGCCGATGCAGGGGACACGGGTTCGTGCCCCGGTCTGGGAGGATCCCACATGCCGCGGAGCGGCTGGGCCCGTGAGCCATGGCCGCTGAGCCTGCACGTCTGGAGCCTGTGCTCCACAACGGGAGAGGCCACAACAGTGAGAGGCCCACGTACCGCAAAAAAAAAAAAAAAAAAAATGTGGGGCTGTAAATCTTCTTCATCAAAGTTTTTTTTAAAGGCCAGAGAACAGGAAGTCCTAAAGAGCTAACCCAAGAAGGCAGTTAACCTTCTTTGCCGTAAGTGTGCCCTTGTTCTCACATCCTTACACCTTGAACTGCTCCTTTTTAACTACCATTTAAAACTGGAGCATTATGTGAAAGAAGCTGGATGTCTTCATTGAAGTACAATAATTTTTAAATGTATTATAAATAGATAACTGCAGTAAACATGCAAAAATACCAGTGGGATAAAACTACCATGAAAAGGTAGTCATGTGTTTTATGAAGAATTTTTTAAAAGACAGATAGATCTTCATGGGGAATGCTGTTTGGTGCAGGGAAGCCTTCTATTTTTGGCTGCATTGGGTCTTTGTTGCTGTGCGTGGGCTTTCTCTAGGGCGAGCGGGGGCTACTCTTTGTTGTGGTGTGCAGGCTTCTCATTGTGGTTGCTTCTCTTGTTGCGGAGCACAGGCTCTAGGCACGCGGGCTTCAGTAGTTGTGGCACACGGGCCCAGTAGTTGTGGCATGCGGGCCGAGTAGTTGTGGCCTGCGGGCTCTAGAGCACAGGCTCAGTAGTTGTGGTGCACGGGCTCTAGAGCACAGGCTCAGTAGTTGTGGCGCACGGGCTTAGTTGCTCTGCGGCATGTGGGATGTTCCCAGACCAGGGCTCGAACCCGTGTTCCCTGCATTGGCAGGTGGTTTCTTAACCACTGCGCCACCAGGTAAGTCCCAATAATGGATTTTTTTTTTCCCCCACACCGTGAGGCTTGTGGGATTTCAGTTTCCTGACCAGGGATCGAACCCATGCCCTCGGCAGTGAGAGCACTGAGCCCTAACCACTGGGTTGCCAGGGCATTCCTGGTGTAAGAAAGACTTCTTAGGGAGATTGACAGTAAAGATGTCCCTTTTCCCTCTGAAGAGCCATAGCAGCTGTCCCCACAGCCCTTGAGCTGTAGACTGCTCCTAAAGATTTACTATTCTGATGAAATAAGGATTTTCCAGATGATTATAAAAAGTTATCAGGAATATATTGATATATTAAAAAATTAAACCATTGGCATAATTAAACAACAAACAAAGGTTCTATATAATCCTTCTTTCAAGTCCTCGGATATTTTTACCTTAAGATTGGAGGAGGAGAGGGATTTTTTTCAGTACCTGGGTACCGTTGTCTCACCCTAAACCTAGCTCGTCTTTGGAATTCCCCACCTCTTCTGCCCGCTGTCTTGGTGTTCCTGGGGCTTCTGACCCCTTCTTATGAGGCTGCCATTCCAGCTCAAGTGTGCCCTAGAGCAAAACCAGTCATTTTCAGTCTTCCCCATGTGCTTTCATGTCCCACTGTCTGCTGTGCTCTTGCCTTGATTTCCTGCTTCCCAGACTCCTGTTCGTCCTTTAAGATGCAGCTCAAATGTCAGCCTGCACAACTGTTTCTCTCCACCCAAGATAAGTACCATTCCACCAAGCTCCTGCTTATACTTTTTCTAATAAACCACTAATCACGTTTTGCTTTTCATTCTACTTTTATGACTTTTGTTTATGTCTCTACTAGACAGTGATTAGTGTTTGTCTCTCCTGTTTGTTCCAACAGCTTTATGTTCAATAAATGCTAGTAGAGTAATTGACCAAAAATCAGTAGTTTAAAGTTAAGAATTTACAGTGTACCTTAATTAATGAATCTCTCCAGGATTAATACTCTTTTAAAAATGCATTTAGCTGTATTTAAGATTCAAATTATAGGTCCTGAGAAACAGTAATGGCATGTGGTGGTGTTTCTACAAAGCCTCACAGCTTTGCAGGGTAAAAATACCTCAGTACACAATTTCTCTTTGTTCACTCACAATTGAAAATCAGCAGGGCTAAACCTTAGGCAAAACTGTGAAGTATGGAAAGTTTATCTTTATTATCCCAGCATCTCCTTTTTTCATTTCTTTTCCTCTTAGTAATGCTGTCTTTACGCATCTATTTACTTTTTATCCTGCTCTCATCTTTTTTATTCTATCAATTCTGAATATATTTTAAGATTGAATGGGCCTAAGTCAAACTGGGTATTTGATTTTAAACCTTTTCTTACTAAATGTGAAATAATAGCCATCAGGTTACCTGTTCAAGGTATTTGAGTAGGCATATTTTTTTCACGAGAAAGGAAGAAAAGTCACTGAAATTATAGCATTTATAGGTTGGCCCTAAACACAGATGAAGTATGCCTTTTCGTTTGTCAGGGGAACTTATCACCAGGATAACCATCTGTGCTTCCTGGCCCAAGTGGGTAGATCTGGCCTAGCTGCGTTTGTTGGAGATCTGTTCTGAGAATTTAAAACTTACTGCTGAATGTGACCCACAGAAGTGGCCAAATGTCCTTAGGCAGGATCAGGACCACCACTAGTCTGTATGATGCCTTGTACACATTTTTAAAGGTGATCCTTCCTCAAGTGTTTTTATTTGTATCTGTCAGAAAATCATAGTAATTTACATATTTTGTTAAATAAGACATTACTACCATCTGCCAGAAAATTGTCACAATAATTACACAAATCTTTGCTGTCTCTGATGTGAATGTGGCATCATTGTACACGCTAAACAGACAAACCTGGGAAGGAGCTATACTCTCTGGTTTGCTGCAGGCCTTCAGGTCCTATTTTCTTACCAGTTGGCTTAAAATTTAAGTTGCTTGCCCGGTCCTTGCAGGCACTGGATTTTCATCTCTTGGTCTGTGATTCCCTGAAGCACTTGAAAACTAAGGAAATATACCACATGTTCCTTTATTAGGGAACAAGGGTCCCATTTAGTATGTTGAATCAGTAGGAATAATGATAATCAAGCCTTTAACTTATTGCTAGGACAAACTAATTTAAACTTTGGGATGATCAGGCTTTAAATATTCTTAGTAGTTAGTCAATCAAAGTACAAGAAAACCTGACTCATAAACATCTTATATACTGTCTCTTTTGCTTGAGACTCTAATGCAATTGCCATGGGACGTATTTGTAAAGAAAACTTGGATTTTTTAAAAAGAATCTTTCAGTTTATAAGTAGAGAAAGAGAAGATATTGTTTACAGATTTTATTTTCTTTATTTTTGTTTGTTTACAGATTTTAAAAGACTGTTTTGGGGAACTGATTTTAGGGTCACACACTCTTAAATGGCTTCATATTTATATTAATTAGATGTTTATTTTAGTTACTGTTTTTTTTTAGTCTTATTTCCATTTTCACAAATGATCATGGAGTCAGAGAGAAGTTGTGATTTACCCAAGCTCACAGTTTGTAAATGGCAGAGCTGGAATTTGAACCGAGATCTGTTTGATTCCAATGTGTTAGGTGGCTGGCTGCCTCTTCTGGCTTTTGTAGTTTCAAAACGTTGCCTGGCTTATCCGTAGGAAAAGGGAAGGGAGCTTGTTCTCTTTCTCTCCTCTCTTGCACTGGATGATCATTGCCCTGATGCCCCACAACTTAAACTAATATTGTTAGTACCATAGTTCTGTTTCATTTTACAATAGGATAACGTTTGTGGATTTATATATAAAATATATAACGGCTTTCATTGTTTCAGTTTAGATTTTTTAAATCAAATTTCAGGTTCTACAACTTAAAAATGAGCTTTGTTAGCATAACTTGCTTGAATTTCAAAGCTCCATATATCTGTAGAAGAGAGGTAGAGTATTCAGTGATTTTTATGTCTATGAAGTTTATTATTTTACTTTTGTGAAGTTTATGTGAACTTTGTAATCCCTTGAGTACTTTTGATGAACTAGTAGTTGTACCATTTTGAAGATCTAGTTCTCTTTAATATACCCTAGTATTACAGTTGTCATACACTGTATACTGATCCGTACGTGACTTTGAAGGCCTCAGAATGTCTACAACCCTTTTTTTGTAATGTGTTATGTATTTGAGGAAAACTGAAAATATGGAATTAACAATAATCATAATGTTCAGGCAGAAACTTTTCAAACTGAAAAATAGTCGACATGCGGGAAAAACATGGGAGAAAGATGTGGGCTTAGTAGTAAGCTTATACAAAACAAAATATGCCAATGAATGGTATTCCCGCTAAAATGCAGTTGCACGAGGGCAAGACTTCTTGTCTGCTTTATTCACTGGTGTATCTCTAATGACTGGAAGAGGGCCTGGCACCTAGTAGGTGCACAGTGAATATTTGTCGAATGAAGAAAGGAAGGCATGAGACTTAGGTTTTGTCTCACAGGCTGCCTAGGACTTTGATGACAATGAGTCGTGCCTTTTCAAGCTGTTGCATATGCCAAGTCTGTCTACTTCTGTCACTTACCCATGCTTCATAGCTTCAGAGTGTCATTTATTACTCATTTGCTCAACAGGTATTTATTGAGCATCTAATGTATACTGAGCAGTGTAGCATAAAGCAACCAGAGCTTATTTGTTTTGGGGAATGGATCGTACATGGGTCCTAAATCATACGTTAGAGTATTATATGATTATAATTTTTTATAATCATATTTTTTGAGAAAAAATTAGTTTATTTTCCAAAAACTGTGTTCTTTGTACTTACGATGTGACTTGTATTACAAAGCACAAATATTCCAGAAAGCATAATTTTTGTTATTAGAAAGGACTGAACCATTTGGGTCACATCACCTTTTACATGAAGAATCACGAGTGTTATATTACACAGATTTCAGGATCTACCAGGGTGGATTTCCTCCTGGCTTACTCGGATGCAGAATTTCCTGTAGATCTTTGTAACAAATCAGCTGCTAACTAAGAGGTTCATATCAGCTGGAATAGCCAGGTTATAGCCCAACATGATTAAAATCAAGGCTTTAAAGCAATTCGCTTCTGATTCATGCTCTACATCTAATGTTTGTTTGGCAGTGTTTGTTTACCACAGTTATTCAGGGGCATGAAAGAGAGGTTGGCACAAGCAGTAAATATCAGGTTTCAGAAAATATTGACTAGGTAAAGTCAGAGAAAGGAGTCATAGACTTTGACTAGATGAAGAGGGGGAGGGAGGGATTCTGGGTGGAACAGCACAGCATAATTTGGGATAAATCAGTAGGAGTGTTCTAGGAAACACAGTAGATCAGCCTGGCAGATTAGACAGAGGGCTGATTGTAGGGAAATGCAGTGTTAGACTGAACAGGCAGGCGAGCCAGTGAATCAACTGATGGAGCATAGTTCCCTCTGAGGGAGGTCCCAGGTCTCCTTCATAGCTCTGTCCTTGGCACGCTCTCCTCCCTTTGTTACTGTGGCCTCTTTAGTTTTCCTCTAGCCTTAATGGTCTTTGTAGCTCCTGCTTCTGTCTTGATCTCTTCCCCCCCTACATTATCTCGCTAAGTGATCCCATCCCCTTTCACCATACACACACAGTAACTCCAGAATTTGTATCTCCAGCCCAGACCTCTCTCCTGACCTTCATACTCATACATGTACAACATTCCCCTTGATAACACCACTTGGATATCACACAGGCATCTTAACTTCACATGCCAGAAATTGAATTTTTGGTTTTTACCCACCCTCCCACCCCTAATGCAGTTCTTACCCCACTCTCCACCATTTCCACTCACTCAGTCGGATCAAAAACCTGGGAGTTATCCTTGAGTCCTCTTTTCCTGACAAGACACATGCAGTCCATTTTCAGGGTCTGTCAGCTGTATCAACACTACACACCCTGAGCTACTGTGTATCACCCCTGCCGCTACACTGTTCTAAGCTGCCTTCTTCAGCTATATTTAGGACTGACTACCTAATTTGCAGGGCCTGTTGCCAAATGGAAATAGAGAGCCCCTTGTTCATAAATTATTAAGAATTTCAAAATGGTGACAGCATTGCATTGAATCAAGCGCAAGGCCCTTCTAAGTGCAGGCGCAGTGTGACTGCATGGGGCCCTTGCTAGTAAAGCTGGCCGTCCCTCTGCTATAGCAGACGCCTCCTAACTAGTGGCTCCCTGCTTCCCCCTATAGACCATTCTTCACATAGCAGCCAGAGTCATCAGAGTAGATCAGGTCATAGCATTTGCCTGCTTAGAATATACAGGAATCCTCCATGCTCTGGCCTTCCAGACTGTATGTGATGTGATCCTGAAGCTTCTTCAACCTCTTCTTCTACCACACTCCTCTCTCTCCTCTCTTCCCTAGGGAGCAGCCAAAATGGCCACTTTTTTGTCCCTCGGAACAAGAACAGTCCCATTTGAGGGCTCTTTCAGCCTAAGCACGAGTCTTTCACCAGATCTTAAAGGGTCAGCCTCCTTTCCATCATGCAGTTCTCAGGTCATATGTTACCTCCTGAGATAGGCCTTTCCTGACCACTCCTATGAAATAGTATAGCCTCCTCCCTGATACTTGCTACACCATTACCCAGTTTTATTGTATTCTTAGCACTTAGTACTGTGTGGCACTATCTTTATTAATTATTAGCTATGACTTATGGACGGTGTCCCTGTCACCTAGCGTAGTGCCTGCCACAGGATAATGTTCAATAATTATTTGTTGCATGAATGAATGTTTTTCATAATCTTTTTACCCTGTCTTACATTTTGGAAATTTATCGTAAGATCGACAGGGTTTATTCCTTTGTTCAGTTCTAATACTTTTTTATTTGTTGAATTCTCATAAAATTGAATTCATTTATATTTAATTTACAGATATTCCGAAGTTAATTTTAAAATCTCAAAGAAATCATTTTTTCTTTAAAATGGCGTGTCTTTGGTATGACACATACTATATGTACTATAGCTTGGACAGGGAATTAAAGATGCTATTACCTGTTGAAAGTGAAGTTAATAATATAGAATGAGTAGAGTTTTCCCTCTCAGAATCAGTATTTTACATCATAATACCAAAGGTTTCACAGCTCAAGCTTCACAAGTTTATGTAAAATCATTTATTCAGTAAACATTGAGCATCTATTATGTACCAGACACTTTACTTGTCCTTGAGTTGCTCACTTTAGAAAGCTTGTGCTTTTATATGCAACATTCTGTGTAGTTTCAAAAGAAAAATACTAAATCTACTTTATGAACTACACTCTATCTTCTAGCTTTTAAAAAGCCTTACTGCATAGTCCAGAACGATGCTGCTGTATAGAAGAAACACACACACACATACACTTTATGAAGCTAACATGAATGTGAAATATTTAAAGTTAATTTACAAATCTGTTGTTTACCAGTACTGTCTGGTACACACACCAGTTTTGGAGGGGGCGGGTGTGATGGTGGCCAAATGCTATTGTTCACAGAATTTTCAATGCTTTTTACATAATTACATTGAATGCCATATGGCATTTTATTGCAGCTCACTAGGAGTTTATACTTCTATTTGTGTTATCTTTAGTGCATTTCAGTAGCACTATTTTTTGTAATATAAATTTTAAATATTTCTTTTTCATAAAATATTATGCTTCAAGATGAAAATAATTCATAGAATACAGAACCCTGACTTTTCCAGAAATAACCCCCACGTGGATTCTAAGTGGTGACTGAATGACAGGATATATGCTATACAGTCCTTCAAATATGGAAAATAGGAATAACTGTTGCTGACCATGTCAACCAAGAGATAACATTATTTTTTTCAAGGACTATTTTTTTTAAAGACATCTCATTATATATATATATATTTTTTTTTAATTAATTTATTTTATTTATTTACTTTTGGCTGTGTTGGGTCTTCATTGCTGCACGTGGGCTTTCTCTAGTTGCAGTGAGCAGGGGCTACTCTTCGTAGCAGTGCGCAGGCTTCTCATTGCAGTGGCTTCTCTTGTTGCGGAGCATGGGCTCTAGGCACACGAGCTTCAGTAGTTGTGGCACGTGGGCTCAGTAGTTGTGGCTTGCAGGCTCTAGAGCGCAGACTCAGTAGTTGTGGCGCACGGGCTTAGTTGCTCCGCAGCATGTGGGATCTTCCCGGACCAGGGCTCAAACCCGTGTTCCCTGCATTGGCAGGTGGATTCTCAACCACTGCGCCACCAGGGAAGTCGCCTCAAGGACTATTTTTTTACTTTATTTTTGGCTGCGTTGGGTCTCAGTTGCTGCGCACGGGCTTTCTCTAGTTGCGGCGAACGGGGCTACTCTTTGTTGTGGTGCACGGGCTTCAGTAGTTGTGGCATGTGGGCTCAGTAGTTGTGGCGCATGGGCTTAGTTGCTCTGTGGCATGTGGAATTTTCCCGGACCAGGGCTCGAACCCGTGTCCCCTGCCTTGACAGTTGGATTCTTAACCGCTGTGTCACCAGGGAAGCCCTTCAAGGACATTTTGTTTTGAAAATTACCTCTGTTGGTCTGGTGCATTAGCATCCTTATTATTCCTGGAACTCTAGAGAGATGAGTTGTTTCTAATAGGTTTCCAAATAACTGTTACTAAACTGTTTTTAAAAGTTTGTAACTTTAACATTTTTAAAATTAGCTTCATGAATGAAAATCTTTCTAAAATATATTACCCGTTACACTTGTATCCATACCTCACAAAGTTTATTGGGAACATAATTTAGCCTTCTCTTTACCTTGTTTTTTCTCATGAATGCCTATTATTGAATTATGTGGTAGCTGCCTCCAGATACATCAAGAAGAGTGGGTTATTTACCCTTTCACAAGATGGCCACAGAGTATTGTACTTTGTGAGTTCTTTTGATTATTTTATGTAGTTCTTCACTCCCCTCTTAGCAGCTATCATTTTGTAATGTTGATTGTGTTACTGTCAGTTGCAGCCCCTCTCTTTGTTCTGATTTAGTGTTTTTAATTTCCTGTGAGCTGGGGAACCAGTTTTAAAATTCTATTAGAATGAATAATGTGTGTAAAAGAGGGCTGAATAGACTATGAATGAAGGTCTAATGGGCTCGCCTATGAGTCAAGTGCCCAGAGCTGTCATACTTGGCCTTGTGACGTATGTTTTGGTTGCTGAGATGCTCTTTTTTGCTTCTTTTCTGGTACTAGTTAGGACAGATGTCACTGTGTTTAATAAATCACAAAATAGAAAATATGTAGAATTTGGAACCCTTCCTTTGGATCACTTGGTCCTTGGTACACTGTACCATCTATCTGGAATTCAGATATATAATAAAGTATTGCTAATTAAATTCCCTGACATCTTTCCAAGTGCTTTGCCATGAAACTGAGTCATACAACTTAATGATCTCTAAAAGCTGTTGATTTCCAAATTCAAATTTCTATCATGGGTGAAGTATGCAGTTTCAAAATCCGTTAAGTGTTGACAGCATATCAGGATACTCTGCAGTTAGGCCCAGTGTACATTCAATAAACTGCCACCATATATAATGGGATACGTACTTTGTCAGGCATTATCCTAGGTAGTATGCCTAAAATGAATAAGGAAAACAGGGTTTCTGTTTTTATAGGGCTTATGTAGTACCCAGTTGCTCTCAGACTTTTACCTGTGTATACCGATCACCTGGGGACTTTATTTAAAGTGCTGATTCCAGGACCCGGCCTCCAGAGTTTTTGTCTCAGTAGGTCTTGAGTTGGG
The DNA here is from genome assembly GCF_964165515.1 of Mesoplodon bidens. Lineage (NCBI taxonomy): Eukaryota > Metazoa > Chordata > Mammalia > Artiodactyla > Ziphiidae > Mesoplodon > Mesoplodon bidens. The sequence goes on along the minus strand of NC_138174.1, from coordinate 21,450,461 downwards.
ACTACAAATATGCATTGTTAATAGGCAGCCTGATGATTCTGATGTAAGTGGTCCTGAGAGCACATTTTGACAAATATGTGTCTGGCTGATAAGGAATTATTAACAAGGAGGTACAGTCTTCAAGTAGTATGTAGACAAGAACAATGTATTTCTGCGTTTAACCTGATCAATATTTCATCTATAATCTAAACTATCTCAGGAGTCTATTTTTTAAATCACTGGCTTATGTTTCTACTTTTTACCTTTTCGTTGAGATAAAATTACTGGAAACTATGATTAAATCTAAGTATGGTGTTTCTTCTCTCTTGAATATCCCACCAACAATTAATCTTTTCCATGAGAATAACAGTGGCCTATGACAAGCTGTCTCCCAAAGATAACAGTTATTAGATCGCTAGAATACAGGCAGAACATTTCCACCCAACAGCTTCTTCAGAAATAAAGTGTCAGTGAATGCATCTTGAAGTATATGTGAGAAATTGTGTCAGTGGTTGCCTCCAAGGAGAGGATCTGGATGTCTAGGGGAGACTTCGTTGTTGTTGTTTTTTTTAAATTGAGGTGTAGTTGATTTACAATATCATTTTAGTTTCAGGTGTACAGCACAGTGATTCACATATATATATATTCCTTTTCAGATTCTTTTCCCTTATAGGTTATTACAAAACATTGAGTATAGTTCTCTGTGCTATACAGTAGGTCCTTGTTACCTATTTTATATATAGTAGTGTTATATTGTTAATCCCATCCTCCTGATTTATCCCTCCCCCTGACCCCCCTTTCCCCTTTGGTAACCATTAAGTTTGTTTTCTTTGTCTGTGAGTCTCTTTCTGTTTTGTAAATAAGTTCATTTGTATCACATTTTTAGATTCCATATATAGGCAGTATCATTTGATATTTGTCTTTCTCTATCTGACTTACTTCACTAAGTATGATAATCTCTAGGTCCATCCATGTTGCTGCAAATGGCATTATTTTTTTTATGGCCGAGTAATATTCCATTGTGTATATATACCACATCTTCTTGATCCGTTCATCTGTTGATGAACACTTAGGTTGCTTCCATGTCTTGGCTATTGTAAATAGTGCTGCAGTGAACATAGGGGTGCACGTATCTTTTGAATTAGAGTGTTCTCCGAATATATGCCCAGGAGTGGGATTGTAGGATGATAATGGTAACTCTATTTTTAGTTTTTTGAGGAACCTCCTTACTGTTTTCCATAGTGGCTGCACCAATTTACATTCCCACCAACAGTGTAGGAGGGTTCCCTTTTCTCCACACCCTCTCCAGCATTTATTATTTGTAGACTGTTTAATGATGAACACTCTGGCTAGTGTGAAGTGTTACCTCATTATAGTTTTGATTTGCGTTTCTCTAATAATTAGCGATGTTGAGCATCTTTTCAAGTGCCCGTTGGCCATCTGTATTTCTTCTTTGGAGAAATACTTGTTTAGATGTTCTGCCCATTTTTTGATTGGGTTGTTTATTTTTTTGATATTAAGCTGTATGAGCTGTTTGTATATTTTAGAAATTAATCCCTTGTTCATTACATTGTTTGCAAACATATTCTCCCAGTCTGTAGGTTGTCTTTTTGTTTTGTTTACGGTTTCCTTTCCTCTGCAAAAGCTTTTAAATTTAATTAGGTCCCTGAAAATGTTTTTCTTAATTCTTTTTACCTGTTCAGTCTTCTGTGTCAATCTTAGAACAATTTTTTTTTCCAAATTCAAAAAATTCCGGTAAATTTGTATTTTAAACCTATAAAATTGTTTGGGAAGAATCAGCTTCTTAGCATATTTAATCTTCCTATTCAGAAAAGCAGTTGTTTTCTCCATTTATTCAAGCCTTCTTTATATTTTTAGTAACAATGTGTAGTTTTCTTCATATAGAGTTGAACATTTTTGGTAAGGGTTGCCCTGTGTATTTATATTTTTGTTGCTATTGTAACTGCTTTCCCTTAAAAAATATTATATAGCTAGAATATAAGAAATCTACTTTTGTATATTTGCACTATTTCTAGTCTATCATTGTTCAGTTGTTTCTTTTTTTATATAAATTTATTTTATTTATTTATTTTTGGCTGCGTTGGGTCTTGATTGCCGCACGCGGGCTTTCTCTAATTGCGGTGAACGGGGGCTACTCTTTGTTGCGGTGCACTGGCTTCTCACTGTGATGGCTTCTCTTGTGAAACACGGGCTCTAGGCGCGTAGGCTCTGGAGTGCAGGCTCAGTAGTTGTGGCACATGGGCTCAGTAGTTGTGGCTCATGGGCTCTAGAGTGCAGGCTCAGTAGCTGTGGCGCAGGGGCTTAGTTGCTCTGTGGCATGTGGGATCTTCCCGGACCAGGGCTCACACCCGTGTCCCCTGCATTGGCAGGCGGATTCTTAACCACTGCGCCACCAGGGAAGCCCTGTTTCTCTTTTTTTAAAGTATATAGTTATGTTGCCTGCAAACGTATACTGACATTTCATTAGCATATGAAATTTAGAAGAGTTTTATATAAATATATATATCCATAGTTATCATTATATTAAAAGTACAAAATAAAACTTCTGGTCCTTAAGTTCCTGAGATTATTGATCAGAAATAGACAGTAACTTAAAAAAAAAATTCAGTTTGAGTTTATTGATTCCTCCACGGGGAATACAAATTTCAGCATGGAGGAGCCTAAGTTGTAAGGCTGGGTGGTTTTTCTGAAACAAGTATTGCATGGTTTCACAGGTATGTACGTATGTGACAACTTATCAAATTGTGCACGTAAAGTATGTGCAGTCTATTGTATGTCAGTTACACCTCAATAAAACTGTTTTAAAAAACAGTATCACAGAACCTTTGCTTGAGTCAGGTTTCTTCTTTGATAGTCTTGCCTTCATTTGCTTTCACTGAAGATTTCTATTACAGTTTTTGCTAATGAACTTGAGAAGGAGTGCAGATCAGTAGTTACCTTGGTCCCTGACAGGTAATAGACACTCTGAATGTATTAGGCGGAATGTAATTGAGTAACACTGGATTGCTTTTCCTTCTTTAGTACAATGCTGTCAGCACTCACCTCGCAGGTGCCTATGGGAATATTGTTACCCTCCAGTATGTGAGCCATGAGTAAAGAACATGGGAGACGGAGCAGCCGCCTCCGGACTGAGGGCTGGCTTTGCTGGAGAGGCGATGACCCAGGAAGGAGTTTGCCAGGCAGAAAAGGAGGAGTAAGAATAGAAAAGAAGGTGGCAAATGCCAGCGGATCCTCCGAAGTTCTAGAGGCTGTTTTGTTTGGGTAGCAGTCTGTCTTGCCTACTCCTCCAACAGCTGGTAGCTTTTTCATATTTGTTTCTCCTCCAGTACCTGACACTGGGCCTAGGTATGTTAGGTCTGCAGAACCCTCTTGAATTCAGTATCATATGTACACTTACTGTACTCACATGCTGCTCTGCCCTTCCACTCACTGGTACTGTGTAGCTTCTCTTCATCTCTTGTTTATTGTTCTCCCTGACACCAGTCTCTCCTTACCCTGCTTCATTCTCCATATTGCTGCCAGAACTCATCTTCATTTTACAGTGAATCCTTTGCTGTAGTTCCCGTCCTTTAACAACTGATTCCTGATAGCTCAGTTTGTCCTAAAAAGGTGATTCCAATCTAATTTGTGTGTCTTGAGCAATGCTGATGAAAAACCCATTCAAGTAGAAAGTAGGGGCAGAGTGTGGTGTGGTGTGGTGTGCACAAGTCACTGGGCTAAATAGGACAGGATTAGAAAGTCCTAATTGAAATCTGGGAGGATAAATTGAGGTATCTAGTAAGTGTGGCTTTTACACTTTGATGTTTACACCAATCAAAACAAGGATAAAAATAAGCATAGCATTGCCTAGTATTTATTGGAAGTCAGCGATTAAAAAAATGAAAATTCGCCATTTGCAGCAACTTGGAAGGACTTGGAGGGCATTATGCTAAGTGAAATAAGTCAGATAGAGAAAGACTGTATGATGTCACTTACATGTGGAAGCTAAAAATTACGACAAACTAGTGAATATAACAAAAAAGAAGCATACTTACAGATATAGAGACCAAACCTAGTGGTTACTTGTGGGGAAAGGGAAAGGGAGAGGGTCAATATAGGAGTAGGAGAGTAAGAGATACAAACTATTAGGTATAAAATAAGCTGCAAGGATATGTTGTACGACAAGGGGAATATACCCAGTATTTTATAATAACTATAAATGGAGTATAGCCTTTAAAAATTGTGAATCACTATATCGTATACCTGTAGCTTACGTAATACTGTACATCAACTATACTTCAATAAAAATGTTTTAATTTAAAATAAAGATCAGGATATAACTAACATCATTTATGTAACAAACATAATATGATATATTAATATAACATATTATTTATATCACTAGAATTTAGAAGATACTAAAATACAAACATGTCTTTAGTTAGTTCCTATATAGTGGCAGTTAAAAGTTCTTAGAGGCCATGTAAATTCATGAGGAAAAGACAAAAATATTTGGGTTTTTTTCGTTTCCAGCCTTTGTTTTTATAAGATTAAGTAAGAGTATGTGGAATGCAGGATAATTTTAATTCTTTGAGATAAATCTAATTCTAGCATTAATCTTTTGTAACTGTGTTACAGAAGTTCATGTCCAGCTTTTATTTTCATTCTTGAACGTAAAGTTTAAACTCTTCAAAGTTGAAACACAGGCAAAAATATTCTTTCTCCTCCCTCTATTAATGTTCTTGATAGGGAGAAAGTGAGACCATATGGCCTGGAACCCCATTCACAATGGAAAGTCTGAAGCAGTGAGTCAATAGGGAGTCCTTCTTCCTCCCTTTGCCGTCCTAAATGATGGTCTAAGGGTCTCTCACTCTTCAGTATCAGTACCACAGCAGCTGGTCCTAAACACAGCACTCTCTCTTGAACCTAACCACTCCTCTGATTTTCCCCCCGGCTTCATTTGGTGCTAATTAATCTCACTTTTTAATTTTTCAAAGGTTGCTAAAACAGCATATTAAAGTTTACCTCATTTTTTCAGAAATTCCCTCTGAATTCCAGCCCACATTGGTGGCCACATCCTGCCAGATATTTCCCATCTATTATTCCAGCATTTATAGTTTCAGGGAGTCACTAATGAAGTAGCCATTTGCTGTATTTGCTTAGTCACCATAGCAACAGTGTCTTGGTTCATGTATGCCTGGGTAGCTTCTTACAGTTTGACATGATACGGGGCTAATATTTCTGATTTCTACTCAGAGGCAACTGGAAATTTGCAGAATGGTATTTTTAAATTTGCTGAATAGAAGTTGTTTGATTCCACTGTTGTATTCTCTTGGCACCCATAGTCATAGAATCATAGACATTTTAATTTGGAAAAATGATTCATACTTGCAGTATATATCACAGGGGCTGGCTAGAGTAACATTGCATCTATCATCATAAGCAGCTTATTAAATCCCTAACCTAAATATTTTTAGGAGTAAAAGAAAGTGATCAGAGGTTAGCAGTTGGGGCTGCTTGATAATCTTGGATGCTTAGCTTTAAAACCATTTTAAATAATTCTGGTTATAAGAATTCAAGCTACAGTATAATAAATGTGAAAATTGGAAAGTACTTCTCCTCACAGTAATTTTTCCAGTCTTTTATTGTCTGATTTCTGTTAGGTCAGCTTCTTTGAACTGCATTATCTCATTCAAATATTACCCTTCCTACACATCCACTCTAAGTTCCTTCAGTCACCACTGAAACTAAGTTATGTAAATCTATTTTCATTTTTAAAATGTGTTTTCTTCAGATTTCACATAGCGTAAACATGTACCTTGCAGAAAATACACATTCTCTAATATACATTATTTGGAGAAGACGGTGTAGCCTGTTTGTTGTGATAGAGTTCACAGTTTCAAAAATCTGATCTCATCTTAAATGATAAAAAATTATTGCTGTACCATCTGTTTTAAAATATGTAAAAGCTCACTTTAAACCACCAAGTTCATTTCACACCTAAATTGCTTTTATCAAACACTCTCTATGCTTTAACCCCTACCTTGTGAATGAGTGAGTGAAACCCACAGATGCCCACTTCCCTTTAGTCATCTATAATGTCGTTTTGATCTGTATAAAAATGCAGCAAGCTCAAATCCTTACTAATTTCTTTCTTGGCTCTGAATATTGAACCTGAAGAAACATGGGCATATTTTAGAATGTGTTTATTCAAATATATATACGTACATATACATACATACATATTTTTTTCACCTTTTCCTGCCTAACTCAGTTACTGAATGGATTCACGAGGAGACCAAGGTTGTATGGTCAGTTGCTATTTGAGCATGTTACCTTGGATTGTTCCACAGACACAGATTTTGCCCTCGCCTTTAGCTAGTAACACTAGAAGGAACTGGGTGAAATAGCTTGGTATGAAACCATTACCACAACTGGAAAAAATAATGTAGGAGTTTATGCTTTCTTACTGCTATTCAGCCTCATTCAGGATGTCTACCAAAGCAACATTTACAAAGATTAATGACCCAGATCATCATATCAACACATTAGCAAAATAAAGTGGATTTTGTCCATATAAGTAGCCTGTGTAATAACTTGTATCATCCGTGCATGTTGATGATGCAGGAAATGTTTTTATACATTTGTTTGGGGCCCATAATAGTAGTCATTCTATGACTAACCAGAGCTACATGAAGAATAGCCTGATATCCCTAATGTTTTATAGGAGTTATAGGCTATAAAATAGGCGACTGAAAGGTAAAGCTACTTTTAAATGAGCTAGTAATACAAGTAAGATGACATAGAGTCTAAATCCATAAAGCATCAATACTGTTTTTGCCCACATCTTGTTTAGAAACCGTTTTCCTATATGCTAAATTTATTGTCTTTGTACTAAGACCAGCTATAAAAAAACTAGATTTGAATTGAACCAGGTAGTGTTTTATATATTTAGAAAAAGCAGACTGAAGCATTTCTATATTGCCTTCTTCCCTCTACTAATAGCAAGAAAAATTATTTTATTAAACTCATAAAATGATATATTCTTTTTTTTTTTTAGTAAGTATTTGTTTATTTATTTTTGGCTGCATTGGGTCTTCATTGTTGCGTGCAGCCTTTCTCTAGTTGCAGCGAGCGGGGGCTACTCTTTTTTTTTTTTTTTTTTAAAGAATGGGGATACTGTTTCACATTTAGTCTTGACCAGTTCCTGCACTTCTGTTTTTCTGATAGGTTTTTTTTTTTAAGATGTTGGGGGTAGGAGTTTATTAATTAATTTATTTATTTTTGGCTGTGTTGGGTCTTCGTTTCTGTGCTAGGGCTTTCTCTAGTTGTGAAAGCGGGGGCCACTCTTCACGGGCCTCTCACTGTCGCGGCCTCTCTTGTTGTGGAGCACAAGCTCCAGACACGCAGGCTCAGTAGTTGTGGCTCACGGGCCCAGTTGCTCCATGGCACGTGGGATCCTCCCAGACCAGTGCTCAAACTCATGTCCTCTGCATCGGCAGGTGGATCCTTAACCACTGCGCCACCAGGGAAGCCCTGGGGGAGGGGGGGCTACTCTTTGTTGCGGTGCGCGGGCTTCTCATTGCAGTGGCTTCTCTTGTTGCGGAGCACAGGCTCTAGGTGCGTGGGCTTCAGTAGTTGTGGCACATGGGCTCAGTAGTGGCTCACGGGCTCTAGAGCACAGGCTCAGTAGTTGTGGCGCACGGGCTTAGTTGCTCTGCGGCATGTGGGATCTTCCTGGACCAGGGCTCGAACCTGTGTCCCCTGCATTGGCAGGCGGATTCCTAACCACTGCGCCACCAGGGAAGTCCCTCAGTTCTTAATAAATCTATCCATAGGCTCTGTATAAGAGAAAATTTGCATGTTAGCCAGGTCATGTCAGTGTTCACAATTCCCCACCACATGATACCAAACCAGAAGCCTATTTATCAGTCAGTGGATAGGTTTTAGGAGCTTAAAAAAGTGGGGATTGAATATCTCTTGAGAGGGCTGGCAACATGAACTGACAAAATTGTGAAAATAGAAAACCTTAGTGTAATAACTGCTCTCAGCACTTTATCAATGTGGTGAACATTTGAGCATTAGTGTTTCTGCTATGAAACGGAGTTAATTTTATTATATTAATGGTAATTTCTAGCAGTTTCTCTTTTAATTTTTAAAGAATTTTATCCACAAAGGTAGAACCTGGGGGCTTCCCTGGTGGCACAGCAGTTGAGAGTGCGCTTGCCGATGCAGGGGACACGGGTTCGTGCCCCGGTCCGGGAGGATCTCACATGCCGCGGAGCGGCTGGGCCCGTGAGCCATGGCCGCTGAGCCTGCGCGTCCGGAGCCTGTGCTCCGCAACGGGAGAGGCCACAACAGTGAGAGGCCCGCGAACCGCGAAAAAAAAAAAAAGGTAGAACCTGTGTGAGACTTAAGCTCTCAAAACCAAATTCAACTTTAAATTAATGAATAAATTTCAATCCTTGATGAAAAGAGAAGGCTTTTGCATTCTGTTTATTAAACACTTGATTATTAAAGTGTTTTTAACAAGATGTGTATGATGTGATTCGAGACTATTCAAGGGCTTGGCAACCCCCAGTACACCACGCTGAGCTGCCACAGTGACTGTTTGGCCCGCAATTCTCTCATCCCGTCGTCCTCTGAGTCACACATCCCTGTGGGATTCTGTGGGCTCTCGTTGCTCATGGGGACTCCACAAGGAAACAGAAGGCGGGAGTCAGTTCCTGAGCCGGGCAGGAGAGTTCAGGCAGCAGCAGCCCCTAGAATTAGTACTTAGGCAACACCCACCTCCTGTTGATGAAAATAATCTGGGAGAAGAGATGGGTGGTGAAATCTGAGTGGCATGAGTGAAACGGTGATGTCAAGAAGATCTCTGAACACCATCTAAATGGATCTGCCTCACACAGAAGTGTACGCGGGTCAGTGTGGATAAACGTTGGATATAAAATCCTAAACTACTCCTTAGCGATTATGGGCAGAAAGGGGCCCAAGTATTATTGTTTAATGTTTCCTGCAGGCATTAGCCTCTTTGGCCGATGAGGTAGAATAATGTATATGAAATAATCTAGAGCTATTTAGAAAAACTAGAGAAAATCAAGGGGTCCTAGAGAAACCTAGAGAAAATCAAGGACTAAAAAGGTCCAGGAGGTGGAAAAATAGGGCCACTCACCTAAGTGAAATAGATATCCACAATCAAGGGAAGGAGAGGAATAAAACAGTTACTTCATTCAGGTACACCCACTATGCAGTTTGTCTGGAGGTGACCCTGTCTCCTGGGAAGAAAAATATTCACATAACCTCCTTGAATCATGCTTTAATATGATGAGGAAGATGGGGAAAGATAATTTTGAAACTAATATTTAGTTTTAAAATGGTTGTGAGGTATCTGCATAACTTAGGAAGATGGTCTGCTCAAATGCATTTTTCTACTTTTGTTAAACTCAAACTCATGTTCTGGTCACTAATGGTTGAAGGTCATATATGAGAGATTGATTTGAGTGCCCTAAGGATTAACTCCAAAAATATTTTGACTACATCTGAAATTCAGTAAATTTTAAAAATCTGATATGTAAACAGTTACCCCAACTGTAAGCTACCCTATTGCTGTGGTTAAATTATAATTAGTTCTAATTAGCACTTCCATGAGCATTACACATTTTACCTGCAGCTGAATGGCATTTGGAAAGAAATTTTCTTATCCTTGAAAATGTCAAAGGAGATCAAAGAAAGTGCTTTTTATCTGATGTAGCCAGATATCCTCCATCAGGGTAAAAGGTGAACACAGATTCCATAAATCTAATCAGTGAAGCAGGTAATTATTAAAAGTTATGTTTATTCAAATAACTTCCATACATTTCTGTTTAGTGTGGCTACTGAAGTGATTATAGTAAGTAAAATAATAATAAAATGTACTGAATGCGTACCATGGGACAGGCCATTTATTAAATGTTTTGTAAAGATTATCTCACTTATTTCTGTTGTTATAATTCTCATTTTTTTCCCATGAGAGCACCAAGGTGTTGAAGAGATGACCAAGGTAACACCTAATAGTAGAACTGGACCTTAAAACTGGAGTCTGGGTTCAGACCCTGCCATACCATGATATGGTACATTCTTTCTAAACTAAGCATTGTTCAGAGTTGTTCTGTGTGCCATAGGTTTGCTTAATCTCTGATTTTTTTTTTAAATGGGAAATTATCCCCATGAATCTGAATACAAAAGGTATTTCTTTGTTGCCTTTTTGAAAATAGTCATTCCTGGGTATCCATGGGACATTGGTTCCAGGACCCCCTGCAGACACCAAAATTCACAGATGTGCAAGTTCCTTATGTAAAATGGTATAATACAGCTGGACCTTGTTATCCATGTGTTTTGCATCCTCACATATGGAGGACCCGACTGTATTGAGTTATAAATATGGTTCCTAGTCCTTTTGATAGATAAGCTTTTACCCGCCACCCCTGGGAATCATACCAAATTATTTAGGCTTTTTACTTTTCTTGGAGTATGGAGAAGGGAAATAAAATGAAAAGTTCTTAAAAATGAAACAAGTATTTTTGTCATTCATCATCCACTGGAGTTTAGGGTAATTTCGTTTCTAGCATAAAAAGAGTAGCTACTTGGACATGTATTGAGAAACAGTAAATGGTCCCTGATTAGCTGAACTTTTTTCCTCATGTGTTTCTGCTTTGCGCCTGTACCAAAATATTGACTAGGGTATTTGATTAACGGGAAAAGCATAAGCAGTAAAGGGTTTCTTACATCAAATGCTATTGCTTCCTTCTGCCCACCCCCTTCCCCTGACCCCGCCTTCTTTTTCCCCTTCCCTGTCACACACGCTCTTACACTGAAATCACAACTTTCTAAGATAAAAAACAATTTGCTTTCATGAGATGATATAAGAAGTCATGCCTTACTTGGACTAAAGAAAAAACACATTGCAAAGAAAACGTTTCAAGTGACCAAAGTTTATAATTATTTGAACAAAAACTCCAGGCAGTGCAAACCTTAGGTACCTTGTTGCTTCCCAGGCTCCTAAGAACCAGTTGCATGTGCCGTCTTCCTGACCCACTTCCTCCCATTTGGACATCTGTAGTACTTGCATGCAACCAGAGCACTGGTGACTGGGAAGTAATGCTACTGCTTAGGCTAAAGGGATCCACTGAAGGTGCCTTCAAGTTCACGATAATAAGTAGATTACATAAGGAAAGACTATGAGAGAAAAGGAAACTACATAAGGTAGTAAAAATGTTCTGGCCATCAGGTAAGATATTTATATTTTGGACTGTTGAGTGGAGATTGTGTTGTTTAGCTAACAGATTAGGTAAATAGATACTCTCTGAATGTTGGTGATATATGCTCTGCCTGGAGAAGTGAAAATTTGATTGACAGTCTTACAGTGTTTTGGTGAAAAACAAAAAATTAGGCAAAAATTAAACTAAGACACATAAAATGTCTTCATTACACTGTCATTTATTTTACCTTACCCGACACATACCAGAAACTTGCGGATGGCTGTTGTTTCTAATGAATCTAGGAGAAAACAAGGTGCATTGTGAATTATCGTTTCCCTCACCAGATGTAGGTCCCTTCCGAACAACTTGCTAGCTAATGTAATGGACACGTTTTAGACATAATATATTTTCTTAAATAGCTATAAATATTTTAAATTGGGATAGTATATGTTTACCAACTTGAAAAGACATCTGGATTGCTTCATTATGTTTAAGATGCAGTGATATAAGAGCACTGGACAAGGAATCTTGAATTTTTTTCCCTTTCTGACAAGCTGTATGATCATGGGCAAGTCACCCTCACGCTGGGACTTAATTAGTGGTTTGAATTATATTACTCTCATGTAGAAGAATTCAATTCAGCGTTAAGTCTTTCATTAAGAGGGAACTGTTAGGACTCACCGACCTAGAGAACAGACTTGTGGTTGCCTGTGAGGGGTGGCGGGCGGGGGGAGGATTGGGGGTTGGGGGTCAGCAGATGCCAACTAGTATATACGGATGGATAAGCAACAAGGTCCTACTGGGTAGCACAGGGAACTGTAGTCAGTATCCTGTGATAAAGCATCATGGAAAAGAATCTGAAAAAGAAGAATATATATGTATATATATCTGTGACTGAGTCACTTTGCTGTACAACAGAAATTAACACAACATTGTAAATCAACTATACTTCAATAAAATTAAAAAAACAATCATAGGGAGAAGGAGAAAAAGAGGGAGCTGTTAGGTTGAATCATATGAAATTGCTAGTTTTATAAAAAGCCAAAAATGATCAAAATTCTGTCTTATATAGGAGATATTTTTTGACTGTTTGAGCATGAGCTAAAATGCCCTCTCCTAAGAGCAATCTGGGAGAGTCCATCAGCCAGCTCATGGATCTCAGGATGGCAGCATGGGATTGGAGGTGCAGGGAATTGCGGGTCCTTCAACAAAATTGTGTAGTTTTGATGCCAGTGTTTATGACGCACTTGTGTCCTGGCTTTCTTAGTTCTAGTTATAATTCTTAGATCTTTGCTGCTGCTTTGCTTAAAACAAAAAAACAAAACCCCTGGGATATAGGTATATGGATCAGAGGACTGCTAACTGGAGGCCTGGTATTCCTAGTGTATGTGTTTTTTGGTTTTATGGGGGGGTTTGTTTTGTTTTGGGGGAGGAGGATTGCCCTTTTTTAAAAATTGAATTAGTTGGCAGTGTCTAATGAATGATTTCACATAAAAATCTGACTCTGCATTTTCTTGAATAATTAGGCAATCTTGTAATAGCAGTCTTATGCTCCTGCAGAGTAACCTGGTGCTGAGGACTAGTTGCCCACTTGGGGTGGAGCTTGTGCTCTGTTTCCAGTTCACCACAACCCTCACCTCTCCCTGTTACTTTCTCCTTTACTTGACAGGCCCCTGTAGACATTTGCGTTTGCGATTCTCTTGCACTCTCCAGTAGAACTTTCTGCAATGATAGAAGTGTTTTATACCTGTATTGTCTAGTATGGTAGCCACATGTGGCTGTTGAACACTTAATGTGGCTAAGGAACTGAGGTTTTAATTTAAATTAATTTAAAGAGTTGCATGTTGCTAGTGGCTACTGTATTGGACAGTGCAAGCAGATAATGGAGTTTTTCCCTTTATTGGGTGTTTCCTACAGAGTGAACATTAAACCTTAATATATTTTACAGTCTCTTCTCTTAAATGCCAGATCTAAATGTTAGCATATATCACTGTAAGTCTTATGATTTTACATCCAAATTACCACCTCTGATTAAATGCAACCTAAAACCTTTCTTCTTCTCATCCTTTTTTTCCTCACTTACCATGTTTATATCACATGCCCATTCTAGGCCGTAGGGATATGAGCAAGGTCCCTGTTTTCATGAAGCTTACAAATAATTGACAAATATTTCCAAGAGATACTTAATTTTAATATTTACTGTCTGTAATCCTTCTAGTAGTTCTGCCAGATAAAGGTATATTTGATTAGTCGTCAACTGCAAGTGCTAAAATTTTTTCAAATCCACATTCTAATAGACTAAAATGTGTTACTATTACTGTTCCTCTGAGAGGCTCCCTGTCCTATTGAAGCTTCCTATAAATGTACTGTCTTAAAACTAGGCATCATCAGAACCTTTTTGTATTAGTAAATCAGCTCAGCATACACCTGGTTTCCCTCACCTGGCCTTTCTCCCAGCCTTCTGTCCACCTGCTCCCAAGCTGGGCCTTCTTCTGAAACTTGTTTTTGTTATCTGACTTAGTGGGTGTTTTCACAGGCAGTCCCAGCGCTCCGGGCTGTTCCTGCTTCTCCTTGCCCAGAGACTCTTCTCTCTCACCAGGCAAACATCAGCTTCCTTCTCCCCCTTGGGAGGCACTGTTTACCTCCTTCACTGCTTTACTCTCTCCCTTTCAAAAATGAAATCAGCATCTTAAGAAAATTTACCTTCTTTTGTGAAACCTGTCATTTCTTTTTTGGAAACCTGTCATTTTAAGAATAGAATAAATTGCAGTCAAACGCAGCTAGAGCACAAAGGATAGATGAATGCTAAAATAATGATATTTACATTATAAAATGACTCCTACATTGGCAGCTGCTGATGGAAACATTTGTCATTCAGTGTTTTTGTAGTTGTTTAACTCTGTAGTTAATAACCAGATTAGCAAGGCAATATTACTTAAGGTATTTTGCTTAGGCAGGAGAATAGTCTATATGTATAAAATCAGGCATTATTGGGAAATTTGTTAATATGGGATTCAGCCTTTGTGATCTAAAAAAGGTGTCCAATAAAGGTCATTTGTTCATTTGCTTAGCCAATATTTTTGAGTTACTTTTACATAAGAAGCATTATATGTAGCAGTGAGGTAAACAAAAGATCTATTGACTAAAATTTGTAGACTTCTCTTCCCCAATCTGCCAACAGCTTAGAGCAGTAGAATTTGGCTTTTTTCTGTTTTGTTAGATCTTACCAATGTTCATACTTTAAAATATTTGGGGATGTTTATGTTACTTTTTTTAAATGAATTTTATATTTTCAAAATATACTAAATAATTTGAGAATTGAATTCCCACTGTAGTGCATAAATCTTAATAAAGTATAATGAAGATCTTTAAGTAACTTTAATAAGGGTGATTATGCACCATGATTATAGCCTAGTGACTAGTGACATTGACTTAATAGGAATATTTTTTTCAGTGTTATAAAGGAGAATGTGCTCTTCTTTCTCTATCTCTCTCTCTCTCTGTGTGTGTGGAATTAGGCTAGTTGAAGGCAGGTTGTTGAGCATCAAGGAGAATTAAGTGTTTTTTGAGATATAATTGCCATACAATATTATGTAAGTTTCGGGTGTACAACAAAGTGAGTCACAATTTTTAAAGGTTATATTCCATTTATAGTTATTATAAGAGAATTACTTATTTTGATCTAAACTCAATAAGCTTTTAATTAGAGATGTTATTATATTATATGGCCTTTTAGGGACTGTATAGATTAATTGCTTGAACCTTTGGGTTAAAAAAAAAAGATCTGAGTTCCAGTTCTGTTTTGCCTTCTATAAGGAAAAAGCAACATTGAGAAGATGTAGGTAAAGCTTTTAACACAGTTTCTAGTAACATACTAAGTGCTTTAAATGTCTGTTATTTGTTACTAGTTGTCATTTTATTAGTGTTTAAGCTCTTGGGTCATGTAGCCCTTGAGCTTTTTCTTTGATGGGAAAAAATGAGAGGTAAAACTGACTCTTTAAATAATAATTTTAGAAAGACTGGTAATTCATTGAGTCCTAGTCTTCTAAGAATGTGAATGTGTATTCTAAATTGTCCTGAAATGGTGGTAATAATTAGCAACATGTATTTTTTTAATGGTTTGTAAAACAGGGCCTAGCTGTGTCTAAATGATCACATAGTAATATTTTTCTATTACTTCTTGAAAATAACACCATGTTTTTAAATTTTCTGAAAAAGTTAAGACCCAATTTTTTAAATGGTTGGGACAGTAAAACTTTTAGCTTCCTCCCAGTCCAGCATAAAACCTCTGTATGTAGTTTGCTGTTCAGCTGTACAAACCAAATATTTCCAAATTATATTATTTTGTACAAGCCTAGTTTTAAACCTCATTTTGACTTTGAAGGCATGTTGAGGTCAGTGATGTTTAATTTGGTGCTTTGTTCAGTGATGAAGTGGAATTGCAAATTGTTCTGACGCTTCATGAGGTAATGTTAAATGAATTATTTAATGTTAAGTAAAGAACCCTAATAAATTATTTTAAACTATGCAGGTTAATTAAAGTATTTTAAGATTTAGTTCTTTAAGAATATGTTATATTTTCAGTCCATAGATTAACCTTTTGGGGTGTTTTGTTTTGTTTTGTTTTAACCTACTTATTTATTTATGGCCGCGTTGGGTCTTCCTTGCTGCGTGTGGGCTTTCTGTAGTTGCAGTGAGCAGGGGCTACTCTTTGTTGCGGTGCGTGGGCTTCTCATTGCTGTGGCTTCTCTTGTTGTGGAGCATGGGCTCTAGGCTCACGGGCTTCAGTAGTTGTGGCGCACGGGCTCTAGAGCGCAGGCTCAGTAGTTGTGGTGCACGGGCTTAGTTGCTCCGCGGCATGTGGGATCTTCCAGGACCAGGGCTCGAACCCGTGTCTGCTGCATTGGCAGGCGGATTCTTAACCACTGCGCCACCAGGGAAGTCCCACCTTTTGAGTTTTGAATCATAAAGATATCCTCTTATAATTAAAACAAAACCCTTAGAGTTGACCTTTTAAATGTATAATAAAAAGGTTAAATTTTAATGTGAGCTTTTTATTTTTTTAAAAGTTAATTCAGTGTTTTCCTTTATATATTTAAAAGATTAAATACTTTGAGGATAAAAATGGCATGACACTCTACGGATGATGAAATTGGCTTTTAGAACTTTTGTATTGGAATTGAAAGGGAAGTATGCCACATGAACCTGAATTAGGATGCAGTGGCTGAAAATAAATTCTAGTGTAAGAGCATGACAAGAATAAGCTGCCGTTTATAAAAATGCACTTACCTGAACAAACTGAGACCCCAAGGAATTTTCAAATTGTGAAGTAATGGGAACAATCATTTAATGTAGAAGGAAGAAGCTAGCGCATGCCTCCCTCCTTGAATGTCTCATAAGATCAAATTGTGGAGTGAGGTGGTTGAAGCAGGAAAGATAATTTAGTGGCAGCATAACACGTAGATTACCATTTAGAGAGGCCAGACCCCTGAGAACTGATTGCATTAAGGGGATGGGGCTAAGGTTAGAGCACAGAGAGGTGTTCAGAGACAGGTTGCCACTTGGTTATGGTTTTTTTTCCCCCTTTTTTCAAGGAGTTACATACACATGCTTAGTTCTACCTCTTTGTAAATGTTCCTATATCTGTCTTCAATCATTCTTTTCTCTCTAAACGCTTATCTCGTAGTCACTTTGAGACATCTCAGCTTGGAGGAGTGATTTCTGCCCAGTCTTTTTCGCCTCACCTCTTACAAGCTTGGATTGCCCTGCTCCAGCTAACCCTCAAGTGCACATCTTGGAGTTAATCTTTACTTCATAGCAGCACGAAGTCAGTTATCATAATATCAACCCCCTGTCCCTCTTCAGTCCTGCAGATAATCAGTTATAGATAAGCATTTGTTTAATGTTTGTCTTCCACTAATCAAGCCTTTTCTTCAGAGAGAGGCACCCAGTAATCATTTGCTGGATGATTGCCTGTAAGAGGCTCCTTCTAAAGTCTGGTCATGGCACAGCTTTAGCCATGGGGATGCAGATGTGGGAGAACAGTGGATTAAGCTGGAGAGATATCAGGGACTTGATCCCAGAGGGACATGCAGTCATGTAAAGGAGCTTATGTGTCACCCAAGAACAGTTAAGAGGCCATTGAAGGATTGTTAGCCCAAGGCCATCTTTGGGTGGACATCTCCCTTCTAGACCTCTAGCTAGTGCCTTCTTCCTGGTTCATAGAAAGTATATTTGGCCCATGAAAAGCAAAGTAACAAACTACATATGATTTATGGTTACATATACAGTAAGTTTCTAAAGACATTTCTAAAGTACTTTTTTTACACTTCATAAAATAATGAATTTATGTATTTAAAGGATATATATGGATTTATGAATAATTGGAAGAATTAAAATATTTATATTTTAATACAGAAATGTCTATACTCAATTTGGGGATCATAGTTAAAAATAAAACCTGTAGTATTTATAGCTTTCAAATTAAAAAAGCAATTGGTAGATATTTAATATCTTCTGAGGAATTTGGTATTATATCCCTAAAAATAGGAAGAAATAAACAGAGAAATAACTCCAACCAAGTAATTAAATAATAAGAATGTTATAAAGGCAGGTACCTTTTATACTGCAAGTTGTGCCTTTGAAGGACTTTTATTTTTTTAAAGTCTTTATTGGAGTATTATTGCTTTACAGTGGTGTGTTAGTTTCTGCTTTATAACAAAGCGAATCAGCTATACATATATATATATATATCCCCATATCCCCTCCCTCTTGCATCTCCCTCCCACCCTCCCTATCCCACCCCTCTAGGTGGTCACATAGCACCAAGCTGATCTCCCTGTGCTATGCAGCTGCTTCCCACTAGCTATCTATTTTACATTTGGTAGTGTATATATGTCCATGCCACTCTCTCACTTTGCCCCAGCTTACTCCTCCTATTCCCTGTGTCCTCAAGTCCATTCTCTACGTCTGCATCTTTATTCCTGTCTTGCCCTTAGGTTCTTTAGAACCTTTTTTTTTTTTTAGGTTCCATATATATGTGTTAGCATACAGTATTTGTTTTTCTCTTTTGAAGGAATTTTAAATGAAAATTTTTAGTTCCTGTTCTGTTGAACCAAAGAATTTAAAGTCCCATTAAAAGAAAGTAATATGATGTTCAACATGTATTATTTTTAAATGACCAACATATTTAAGGCTTTCAAACTAAGACATGATTTTTCTTTTTCCTTTAAGAAAGTATACTTCCTTTTCTGATTATGATAGTGATAGATGCTTATTGCAGAAAATTTAGAAAGCATATGGAAATCTTAAATGCATTCATTCTGATCTCTTTTTTCCCATTCTTTCATGTTAAGTGCCATTTTCTTTAAAAACCCACCTTCTTTTTTTTGTCTGTATCAAGTAGGTAATTTTCTAACATGGTTCTCAGTTTCTTTGCTGTGACCATTGCATCTCACTAGTTCCTTTTGGGTTCATTTTACTTTGTGCTAAAATGAATCCTTGAGTAGTTCTCTCAGTGAGGATCTGTGAATGATAAACTTTGTTTTTGTACAAAAATACTTTTATTTCACTCTTACTCTTCAATTATAATTTAGCTAGACATGGTTGGCAATTTTTTTTCTATAGTACTTCAAATGTATTCTTGTATTCTGATATCTTGCTGATGAGAAGTATAGAGGTACAGTGGTACCTTTTGTCCTTTAAAAAATAGTCACTTTGATAAAAAAAAATAGTCATTTTGAAAGCTACACCATTTTCCCCCTTAAAACATTTTTTAGATTTACTATGCTCATATACCAAAGAATTAATTTTTAAAATAAGAAGTAAATCATTGAATGTGAGTCACTGGGTATGGTAATATTTAGTCCAAAACAAAATCTCCTCAGATTGCTATTTGAATATATATATTTATAATATGCTATACCTAGTGTCATAGGTTTATTTTATGGCTCTTTTTCCAAAAGTGATATTTTTAATTCTATTTTAATTTAGATGGATGGAGTCCTACAGTTGGACAACCAATGCTGTCCAATAGAAATTTCTGTGATGATGGAAATGTTATTTATATGCATTGTCCAGTAAAGCAGCTACTAGCCACTAGATCCTGAGTGCTGATGTGTCATCTCTTTATCATCTTTTTATCTCATCAAATGAATAGAAGTTTTGGATTAATACCTTGATTAGTTTTAGACCATATCACTTAAGATAATTCATTTTTACATGCAAATTATTTTCCAGAAATTTAAAGCTGATTAGCTTCTTTGTTTTAAAACTTAAAGTTTGACTGTAAAGTATCGGTTTAGAAGGAAGTTGTAGAATTAAATGACATGGTTTGTATGTTTAGCTTATGGTCTGGTTTCTACATTATTTTCATATTCAGTGTATTTTTGAAGTATTAAGACTCATGTATCTTCTTTATCTATTAAGTATTAGTCTTGAAGAATTACAGGAATAACTCTTCAGGCTTCACTCCAGTAAACAAGTAAGTTTGTTAATAATGCCTTCTGTTTTTCAGGTTACAAATAGAAGAATCTTCCAAACCTGCAAGGCTATCCCAGCAACTAGACAAAGTTGTGACAACCAATTACAAACCTGTTGCTAATCATCAATACAATGTAAGTCTTCATGTCTTTCTTCACTCTGTTCTGTCTTCAATATCACAGACTCTTAGGGTTTGAAAGCACCTCAGTAGTCACATGCCTTGCTGTCAGGCGCTTGAGTTATCCAGACTGAGTGAGGAAGATAACAGTTTGCCAAGCATAGAAAAGATGTTCACTGTGTATCCTAAATCATACGATGAGAAGAAGGCAACCACTCTTCAAATGACTCCTGAAAAGTTTTTCAAAGAAATAAAACACTTCATCGTTCAATGTTTCTAATGTTTTAGTGTCCTTAATAAATACTAGTTTTGCTGTTTTTTCTCAGTACCTTTATAACTGAGAGTTTTTAATGTTTTGACAAAAAAATTTAAAGGTCATTAAACAATGATAATTTTTCCCATTGATTATTAAGATTGCTTTGTGTAGTTTCAGCTTTTATGGGCGTTTTTACGGCCTCACACTACCATTCAAAGCAAGGACTGCCTCTGTGTGTGTGTGTGTGTGTGTGTGTATTTAAACCTTTTTTTATTGAAGTATATCATATATACTATATTTATTATATATATATACACAGCATATATATATATATACACACACACAGTATGTATTTTCTGTGTGTATAAAAATAGTATACACACATGTATATATATTATGTGTACTTTGTGCCAGGCACTGTTCTTACTATTGTAACTACTGCTACTATCCTTATTTTACAGATGAAATAACTGAGGCACAGAGAGGTTAGCTTACTTGAGGTCCACAGCCAGTAATTAGCCAGTCCAGGTGTTGAATCAGATAGTCTGTTTTAAGAGCCTTACTTTTTTTTTTTAATTGAAGTATAGGTGATTTATAATATTGCATTAGTTTCAGGTGTCCAGCAAAGTGATGCAGTTATGCACATTGTAGATTATTACAAGATACTGAATATAGTTCCCTGTGCTATACAGTAGGTCCTTGCTGGGTGTCTGTTTTATATATAGTAGTGTGTATCTGTCAATCCCATACTCCTGATTTATCCCTCCCCCTACTTCCTCTTTGGTGACCATAAGTTTGTTTTCTGTGTCTGTGAGTAGGAGCCTTACTCTTAATGAACCACTGTGCTGTGTTGTTGCACATCATTAGCAGTGCTAAAAGGGCTAAGGGTTCTGGGTCTTGAAGTACCTGCAGTATCAGGAGAAATGTGATGATTTTCTGAAAATAAAAGGAAGCCTAAGTTAAGTCAAGTAGCAATTAAGAGTTGATAACCTGTGTCCTACTTTGTTGCTTAAGATTCCCCTTGATACTGAGTTTAGGAAGACATAAACACTCTTTAAGACTGGCCTTAAGTTCCAGGCTTATTCAGTGACGCAGATAGTATCTGCCAAACCAGTGCTTTATGATACTTGAATTTCTTTCAGTTATTTTATGTGAAAGGTAGCAAATGCAAGTGCCTCCAGGAGGAAGCAGGCATCTCTCTGGGTGGGATGCTGAAATTTAAGAAGGTAAATGGTAGAGACTGATGAACTGGAGTGTATGTGCCCCTTCTAAAGACATTCAGATGTTAAAAATTGCTACACTGTGTGGATTTAGTCAAGCAAGTCACAATTCAGCTGCGTCCATGCAGGCTTCCGTTTTATAGCCTCTGGTTATGTGTCAGGGGAAAAGTAAACTAAAAAAGAGGATAGGCAAGCTAAGTGCGGACAAACATAAGATAATCCAAGAGGTATTTTTATGATGTCTGTTGACTGAGACAAGTAAGTAGAAGTCTCCTTCTTTGTCCTCTTCTATTCTAGTCTTGTCTCCTCTTAGATGGGAATACATACAACCTTCTGGAGCCAAGTGGAAATAGAGAAATAACATAGGATAGGTCTTACTTGTCTTTGCCTCTCTTCTTCATTAATATGCTTCTCCTGTAGCCCCTGACTATGCTTTTTTCTCCACTTATGGGTCAGGCTTCTGCATACCCGTTTCTACTCTTGTGTAAGTTTTTATTGCAGTGAGGACAAGAAAGACCACACCTTCCATAGGCTATAAAAAGATATAGCCTTTCTGGAGAGAAGTTTGGTAATTTGTGTCAGAAGCACTATAAAAGGATACATCCTTTGATCTAGCAGTCTTGTATCTAAGAATTTATCATAGTAAGACAAGTGGCCAAAGATGTATATGCAGTAGTGTTTCTCCCTATTGCTTAAGATAGGAAAAGGTCAGAAACACTTGTCCCAAAATAAGGATTAGTTCAGTACTTTAAGTTGTTATTTTTTGATGGTAGGCTCTAGAGTGATTTTATCCTAATTTTCCTCTTTATGAAATCTTTTTTGAATTGTTGCAATTGTCACAGTGAGCACGTATTGTCTGAATTGTTACAGTGGGCAGTAAAACTTTTCTGTTGGGATGGGAAAGGGAAGAAAGCTAGGGAAGAGTGTTAGTACTTAGCCATGACAATGTCCTACCACAGTTATCTAAGATTTGTCTTCTGTCAACAAAAATGATATTTTCTTAATGCGTGCTTTGTGCCTGAGATATCTACTCTTGGTGAACCAAATAGATAAAATTCCTGTCTTCACGGAGCTACCAGTTCTTTCAATTTCTCTGGTCGTGCCTTTCAGACCCAGTTGGGGTATAATCTATATTTCCTTTGACCTAGTGAGTCCACATTTGTGTATTATAATTGTTTTTTCTTAAATTCCATTATAAGGGTCACTCTTGTTATACTACCACGTACCATCATTTCTGAGGCAAAAGGAAAATCTCTCTGAGGTCAGTCAAAGCTGGCACCTTTGCTAGTATTAAAGCTCTGACCTCTATCTAATTCATATACAGAGTGACATTGGCACTATCTACCTGTCAGGTATAGAAGATACATTTCAAATGTCATTTTTAGAATGTTTTTCATTGCTTTCTTTCTACTGCTAAAATAATTACAAATATATTGTATATTCTAAACCACTCATTAGGATATAAAGCTATCATATCTCAAGAGGGAGGGGATATGGGGACAAGTGTATGCATATGGCTGACTCGCTTTGTTGTGCAACAGAAACTAACACAGTACTGTGAAGCCATTATACTCCAATACAGATCTATTTAAAAAAAATTTTTTTCAAAAGCTATAACATCCACTTTAAAGACTCTTTTTAACATTAAGTGACATTTCAGTTCATGGTAACAGCCTTTGTTAAGGTTGTCATAGTGTGAATGAGTCGTTAATATTGATGTAATTACAGTGATGAGTCATATAGTAATCTTTGATTAGCAAAGATTGACTGTAACTTACCACATTATGTTATTTGAATGTTTAGTGAATTTTTTCCATGGGAGTGTATCAAAATGGGTGAAGGCACCTGCATAGCTTTTAAAAGGATATTCAGTATTACAATGCCAACTGTAAGAAGAGTATAAAACTTTTGTTATTGTTGTCAGGAACATTATTTTTAAGTGATTGAGAAACACCAATGTGGTTCATTCAACAAGAATGACTTCGAGGTTATGTAATCAAGATGTTCAATTTTATTTATTTATTTTAAAAAATTTTTTAATTAATTTATTTTTGGCTGCGTTGGGTCTTTGTTGCTGCACGCGGGCTTCCTCTAGCTGTCGTGAGCGGGGGCTACTCTTCATTGCGATGCGTGGGCTTCTCACTGCAGTGGCTTCTCTTGTTGCAGAAGACGGGCTCTAGGTGCGCGGGCTTCAGTAGTTGTGGCACGCAGACTCAGTAGTTGTGGTGCACGGGCTTAGTTGCTCCATGGCATGTGGGATCTTCCCAGACCAGGGCTCGAACCCGTGTCCCCGGCATTGGCAGGTGGATTCTTAACCACTGCGCCACCAGGGAAAGTACTAAGATATTCAGTTTTTTGTGGTTTTTTTAAACATCTTTATTGGAGTATAATTGCGTTACAATGGTGTGTTAGTTTCTGCTTTATACCAGAGTGAATCAGCTATACATATACATATATCCCCATATCTCCTCCCTCTTGCGTCTCCCTCCCACCTTCCCAATCCCACCCCTCTAGGTGGTCACAAAGCACTGAGCTGATCTCCCTGTGCTATGCGGCTGCTTCCCACTAGCTATCTGTTTTACGTTTGGTAGTGTATATATGTCCATGCCACTCTCTCACTTCGTCCCAGCTTACCCTTCCCCCTCCCCGTGTCTTCAAGTCCCTTCTCTACGTCTGCGTCTTTATTCCTGTCCTGCCCCTAGGTTCTTCAGAACCTTTGTTTTTTTAAGATTCTGTATATATGTGTTAGCATATGGTATTTGTTTCACTCTGTATGACAGACTCTAGGTCCATCCACCTCAGTACAAATAACTCAATTTCGTTTCTTCTTATGGCTGGATAGTATTCCATTGTATATATGTGCCACATCTTCTTTATCCATTCATCTGTCGATGGACACTTAGGTTGCTTCCATGTCCTGGCTATTGTAAATAGAGCTGCAGTGAACATTGTGGTACATGACTTTTTTTGAATTATGGTTTTCTCAGAATATATCTATTTAGGTCTTCTGCCCATTTTTGGATTGGGTTGTTTGTTTTTTTGACACTGAGCTGCATGAGCTGCTTGTAAATTTTGGAGATTAATCCTTTGTCAGTTGCTTCATTTGCAAATATTTTTTTCACATTCTGAGGGTTGTCTTTTCATCTTGTTTTTGGTTTCCTTCGCTGTGCAAAAGCTTTTTTTTTTTTGCGGTACGCGGGCCTCTCACTGTTGTGGCCTCTTCCGTTGCGGAGCACAGGCTCCGGATGCACAGGCCCAGCGGCCATGGCTCACGGGCCTAGCCGCTCCGCGGCATGTGGGATCTTCCCAGACCGGGGCACGAACCCGTGTCCCCTGCATCGGCAGGCGGACTATGAACCACTGCGCCACCAGGGAAGCCCCTGTGCAAAAACTTTTAAATTTCATTAGGTCCCATTTGTTTATTTTTGTTTTTATTTCCATTTCTCTAGGAGGTGGGTCAAAAAGGATCTTGCTGTGATTTATGTCAAAGAGTGTTCTGCCTGTGTTTTCCTCTAAGAGTTTTATAGTGTCTGGCCTTCCATTTAGGTCTTTAATCCATTTTGAGTTTATTTTTGTGTATGGTGCTGGGGAGTGTTCTAATTTCATTCTTTTACATATAGCTGTCCAGCTTTCCCAGCACCATTTATTGAAGAGGCTGTCTTTTCTCCATTGTATATTCTTATCTCCTTTATCAAAGATAAGGTGACCGTTGGTGTGTGGGTTTATCTGTGGGCTTTCTATCCTATTCTGTTGATGTATATTTCTGTTTTTGTGCCAGTACCATACTGTCTTGATTACTGTAGCTTTGTAGTATAGTCTGAAGTCTGGGAGCCTGATTCCTCCAGCTCTGTTTTTCTTTCTCAAGATTGCTTTGGCTATTCGAGGTCTTTTGGGTTTCCATACAAATTGTGAAATTTTTTGTTCTACTTCTGTGAAAAAATGCCATTGGTAGTTTGATAGGGATTGCATTGAATCTGTAGATTGCTCTGGGTAGTATAGTCATTTTCACAGTGTTGTTTCTTCCAATCCAAGAGCATGGTATATCTGTCTCCATCTGTTTGTATCATCTTTAATTTCTTTCGTCAGTGTCTTACAGTTTTCTGCATACAGGTCTTTTGTCTCCTTAGGTGTGTTTATGATGTTCAGTTTTAAATTCAATATGAGGTTGAAATGTTCTCAAACTTTTGCCAGGTGGTGCTATATAAACATGAAGCCCAGTATTTCATTTTAACAGTTGAGGTTTTTTAATGCAATTTTCAGGATAGAAATAAGGGGGGAAATTTTTGTACAAAAAATTTTAAAGGGGGTGGAAATGGCATATGTATTTGTAAAAGAATATCCATACATACATTTGATCAGAAAGAAACCACTTTGCATTTACCCCCAGAAACATTTTCACTCACCTATGACACCTAGGTAAATTTACATTTGGTATATATGATCATCTCCAAATATTTGAATTCCTATTTTGTACATAGAGCTTTTCTAAGCATTAAATTCAAATTTATCTCTTTGGTTCACAAACTATCTGGGATACGATACCTACCATTCTTGTCATTCAGAAAGCATTTTGGGGGCTTCCCTGGTGGCACAGTGGTTGAGAGTCCGCCTGCCGATGCAGGGGACACGGGTTCGTGCCCCTATCCCGGAAGATCCCACATGCCGCGGAGCGGCTGGGCCCGCGAGCCATGGCCGCGGAGCCTGTGTGTCCGGAGCCTGTGCTCCGCAACGGGAGAGGCCACAGCAGTGAGAGGCCCGCGTACAGCAAAAAAAAAAAAAAAAAAAAAAAAAAGAAAGCATTTTGGGAGCCAAAAAGAATTATATTAGTAACATTATCTCTTAGAATAGTCCTTCCTTGAAAGCTTGGCCATGAAAACTCACCCTTTACTAGGATGTGACCTGTCAGGTTTCTCCCTTCGTGGCCTTTCCTCTGCCTTATTAGATCATCATTAAGTTTCTGAAACTTTTTCCAGGGAAAGTCTTTTGAAACACTAATGTTATGAGAATCTCCTTGAAAAAAACAGTTGTGTAAAAAGAATTGTGTGTTAAAAGAACTTGTAGATTCTGATTATATCCTTCCCCTTCAATATTGACACTGCATTTAATATACTAAACTTGGGAACCTCTAGGAATTTGTTTAATCCTGCATTTTGTAAACATTTGAACATCACATTCCCCATCCCTCATCCTTTCATGTAGCAAAAACAAACTGTGAAAAATAATGGCTGTCAAAATAGGATTTACAAGAGGGCCCATTGGGGGAGGGGGTGATTTTGGAACTTATATTTTTCTTGGTTTTTACCTAATAAAGGAAAGAAATTGAGCTCTAAAAATATTACAATGTGGATTGACCTTGGTACCTTTATGCAGTCCCTGTGCTAATCAGTCATTTTTCATTAGAAGAGTAGAAGTGGTACAACACAAGGACTTCCCTGGCGGTCCAGTGGTTAAGACTCCAAGCTTCCATTGCAGGGGACACAGTTTCGATCCCTGATCGGGGAACTAAGATCCCGCATGCCACATGGTGTGGCCAAAAAAAAAGAAAGAAAGAAAGAAAGAAATAGTACAACACAGAGGGCTTGGCATTGGTGCTTTCAGCGCCTCACGCTTTTGTTTTCAGCATTTTAGGTTTGGTGCTAAATTTAAGGATTTACAGATTATAGTATCTATTATTAACTAAATTCAATCTCAAAAGGTGAATAAATGGCTTAAAAAGATTCCAACAAAGAAACTGTAGATTAAAGATAATACTAATGAAGCAAATATATATCAACATGAAAGTGGCAAAACTGACACTTCTCTTCTAAAACGGTCTCTTGGAATTCCCTGGTGGTCCACTGGTTAAGACTCGGTACTTTCACTGCTGTGCACCCAAGGTTCGATCCCAGGTCGGGGAACTAAGATCCCGTGAGCGGTGTGGCACGGCCAAAAAAAAAAAAATCTCTTTTATCAGTAACTTTGTGAGGTAGAAACAGTGATGACGTGATCAAATCTGACAAGAACTTGGCCCTCCTGAAAAGGAAATTATCATTCTAAATATGGCTTGTGATCCCCTGTCTTTAATGATGATTCAGTTAGTGTCTATCATGGAAACAGAAACAACTCCAGATATTTCAAGCCGAAAGGGACTTAAAGTAGGAAACTGGTTACAAATGGTTTACAGAATGGAATAACAAAAATGGAAGGGCTGAGGTTGCCAGAGATGAGGAAGCTGCCGCTTCCAGAGGTGCTTCCACAGCACAAGAGAAGAAAACCGCCCTTCCTCCTGCTTCCTTCTTCCATTGGCAGAGCCCCAGCTGAGAACAGGCTGGCAGGGGGGTCTCGGAAGTGTGGCCTACAGTCCCCTGCTGTCGCCACCACCGCCACCAAGGCTGGGAGCTGAAGGCTTATTGGAAATAATTTGACATAGTGACCCTTGACCTTTGGGTTATACCGTAAGGTGTATTAGCTGTTGCTGGTTCAAAGCCATCACAGTTTGCAATTCATTTAAAGACTAAGCATCCAGAACATGAAGACGGATCCACTGTATTTTGAGAGCAAAACAAAAAAAAGTGTTTTGTAATTTTGACAAATTAAATTAAAACTTATTCCTAAAATGTTTTTATTTCATCTCTTTAAATTTTTCTTGTATGCTTTATAAAGATAACTGTGCATATTAATACAGAAGTACATTTTTTAATAATTTACAAATAGATATTCATATAGTTCATGCTTTACATTTTTTACTGATTGGGAATTCCCCGGTGGTCCAGTGGGTAGGACTCAGCGCTTTCACTGCTGAGGGCCTGGCTTCCGTTCCTGGTCAGGGAGCTAAGATCCCGCAAGCTGCGTGGCGAGGGAAAAAAAATATTTTTTTTACTGATAGAGTTGTATAATCAAAATACAGAGTCGGCTGATGTGTAAGATTCCTTTCAACTCCCTTCATCCCTGATTGCAAAGAAGGGTGCTTGTGTATGTGTGTTCTGGTTGACGTGTGGACATCATCATCCAGCCTGTGTAAATGTCACAGTATTCTTATATGCAGTCTCCATCGTATGACCTTTCTCATAAGGAATCCCTTTTCTCATAAGGATTTGTGTCTTCTGTTGTCTAGACAGTGGTTCTTAATGCTGGCTGTACACTAGAATCACCTGGGAAGCTTTTAAAAAGAAAAATACCTCCAGAGATTGATTGTATTGATCTACTGTGGAGGCCAACTCTTAAATTTTTAAGTTCCCTAGGTAATTCTAGCATTCCGCCACTGATCCACAGTTATAGGCATTTTTTATAGCTCTGTCTGCCATCTCCTGTTGGGGTAGGGAGCAAAAATGATGCCCGGGGGAGACCAGGAAGTCTCTTTCCACTAAACCTAAGGCTTTTAAAAAGGTTTAGTATCTTCTCGTCTCTGTTATCATCAATCCCCCTCTGTGCCCCACCCACCCCAGCTTGAAAAAAGATTTCTCTTCCCCTTTTTTTTCCTGGCAAGAGCTCTTAGTCTGCAAGTGATAGAGAATTGGAAAAATTGAACTAGAAAACTACTGTTGGAGGTAATAGAACTATTATATAAAATCTTGAAGTAAACCCCCAGGAACTTAAAAAGAAAATTTATTTTATGCATACTCTGTTTCCTTCTGTGTGGCAACCAACTGTGTTAGTCTTCAGAGCTAGGGTTGTTGGCAGTGGGGGGGCGGTTTGGCTTGGCTTTTTGTTTTGTTTTCAGGTATCTGTATAAATTTGGAATTTTGCTGATTAAAATGGATGCCTGCAGGACTGTATCTAAAGGCCTTTCGGCAGTATTTGCCTACTGTAGTATATAGTGTAGTGTAAGGATACATGCTTCGTTCATTTGAATTTGCACACCAAGGACTGATCAACTCTAAAGAACTAATTTCCTCCCAAGAGATAACAACACACTAAGCAGAAACAGGAGCACTGGGAGGCAGGGAGTCTTTCATAAGGATTTAAAATGCAAACCATGATATTCAAGGCTGTCATGCTCACTTTAAAAGCTAAAATAAAAGCCTCCACAAATACTGCCTTGACAAAGCAATCAAAGTATTTCTGCAAACAACAATCTAGAAATTTACAGACATCTGTATTATAATGTTTTAATTGGCAGTGGGTGGCATTTATAATCTTAGTCAGTGATTATTGTTTCAGTAATGATGGTTGAACAGCTCTATACCACATCCACGATGGATTTTCAACATTTGGTGGCGTTTTAGTCTTGAATAATTTGTTTTTTATTTTGAAAGTAAAATTGTATATGATGGATTTTTTGGATTGTAAACATTTGTAACTGGAGATTAAATTTCATGTTCTTTCTGAATTGACATTTATTTCTATGCAGCTGGTTACACTGTAGTCTGTGGTCATTGGGGGCAGATATAAGATCAGTAATTAAAATTCATATAATATAAAAGCTATTTCTAGTCCAGTACCTCTCCTACTGATATTTTGTAGTAGCTGCTAAGAAGTTAGAAATGACTGCTTTGAGTGTCATTTCCTTATAACACCAGTACAAAACAAAATGCCCAAAGGGAAAAGAGCTAAAATGAGAAGAAATAGCATTATCTCAAAACAGTAGTCTTCTCCTAAACAGACTAGTTCATATCATTTGTAGCTTATTTGTAGAGTTAATTTTATTTGTAGTACAAAGTTGTAAGTGCAATATTAAGATTGCCATTTCTACACAGTTTGGCTTAAAAAAGAAAAGTTACCTCAGGGATCTTAGTTTTGTCCTGAGTATAACAGTTATTAATAACTAAATGATCATGGAAGTAATTTCAGTCCCTTTTTATAATTACACATATATTGGAACTACCTGATACCACAGAGCAGAATTTGGGTTATGAGCCTATCTTGGACATTATCAAAAAAAGATTTAAATCATGCTGTACTGCAGAAATTTTGTTTTAAAACAATCTTTTCTGTAGGTTATCCTATAGTACAGGCCCTGAGGGCATTAAAGAGATATATGTCTGGGTTTGCAGATTACACTTCTAAGTGTTTTTTTTTTCTTTTGCAAATATTTGATTGATTGATTGAAGTATGGTTGATTTACAATGTTGTGTTAGTTTCAGGTGCGCTTTTCAGTGTTTTTATTTCACTAGTCAAAAGTAAAGTTAGGCTGCACTGTCCCCTGGGTTATTGAGCCATTCATAGACACATGGTTAACACAGAAAGACAAGCATACAAGTCTAGTCTGTTTTCTCTGCAATTTAAAGAAGGAAAGCAGCAATGTTAAATGCAGTGTTTTGAGATTGAAACATGTAAACCAAGAATTAAAAAGAAATTTCTGTGTAGAATTGGTACTTTTCTCACTACTCATTAACATTACAAATCACAACCTAATCTGACTCTTAATCTTATCCTCAGTATTTTTTTTAATATCTATTTGTTTATATTATTATTTGGCGGGTCTTAGTTGTGGCACGCAGGATTTTTCGTTGCAGCACACAGGCTTCTCTCTACTTGTGGCGCGAGGGCTCCAGAGCGCGTGGGCTCAGTAATTGCGGTGCATGGGCTTAGTTGCCCCGAGGCATGTGGGATCTTAGTTCCCCGACCAGGGATCGAACTGGCGTACCCTGTGTTGCAAGACGGATACTTAACCACTGGATCACCAGGGAAGTCCCTTATTTGAAGTTTCTTTCTAATTTATTCTAAATTATTTTCTTCAGTCCTTTTGGGTCTGACATATGGCTTTAGGGTTGGGACAACTTGATAACAAACACTTAAGTTTTTCTCTCCACTGCCAGCTAGAATGTATGCCCTCTCTGAACTGGGCCATCTTGCTTTACCAGCACGTTTCTTTACTTGAAAACATTTTTCTTGTTCATCTTCCTAGCTTCTCGAGTCTTTTTTTTTTTTTTTTTCCGGTACGCGGGCCCCTCACTGTTGTGGCCTCTCCCGTTGTGGAGCACAGGCTCCAGACACGCAGGCTCAGCGGCCATAGCTCACGGGCCCAGCTGCTCCGCGGCATGTGGGATCTTCCTGGACCTGGGCACGAACCCGTGTCCCCTGCATCAGCAGGCGGACTCTCAACCACTGCGCCACCAGGGAAGCCCTCGAGTCATTTTACACAAGGAAGAGATGGCTAAAGGTGGAAGCTGAATATACCATAACTTCTGTTTCCTATTTCCTTAATTTAATTTTTTCCATCTTCTTTCAGCATAAATTAAAACTGGGACAGAAGAGAAGACAGAATATCATACAACTGTAGCTCCATACTGAGAGTACAAAAGCCTAGCACTGGTCTTTTGCTAGGTCCCCACTTCTTTGTCTTGTTTTTCTTGAGGACCAATGGCCTTTCCCTAAATGAGATCCCACATCCCACTCAAGCCTGCGGGAAGGGAATAGGCTTTCCCCACTCCTCCTTAGTCTGATTCTATCTCCCTCTATTTTCTAGGTACCAAGTTAAGTTTCTCTTATCCCTCACTTGGTCAGAGTAAAGGGCTCTAACATCTTCATCCCGTGGTCCAGACTTTCATACTCTTTTACCAGGCCCTCCTTTCTACACTGTCCATCACAGTGGACAAAGCAAACCCTTTCAAATACAGTGCAACTGTGGAAGGAAATGTCAGGATGCAAACTAAGTACAAATGTAAACAGGGGGAAATAATGACATACTTGAGACCTTGGTCAGCAAAGCAAGGCTTAAAGATTAATCCCTTAAGGCATTCCATGATCTCATTCTTCTTTTTAATCCAATGACTGTTTGGATTTGTGGGTTTTGTCCTGGTCTGTCATGATTTCTTTCTCCATCATACAGCCACTGTCTTAGTTCTTTCTATCCTTCTTTTGACCCGAGAGAAAGAAAATTCTTCCTTGAGTGGCCCTCAGGTAGATCTCTGTTGGTCCTGGCTATCTCTGCAGCCTCCTTCCTCTCAGAATTGGGGCAGAATCTGTAATTCTGCCTTCTTCCTTAAGTGCATTTTTTTTCATCTGTTCTTCCATCTTCCTCAAATTGAGAAGGCGTGGATTTCCCCCTTGGTCATGGGTTTCTCTGGTCTCTCCCCTCTCCAGTCTTGCTTCTAGCTCTTCTAGTCACTCTGCTCTTTAACAATTCCTTTGTAGCTGCCCACAGTTGTTTTCTTTCAGGCTGTTTCCACCCAGAAAATCGAGACTAGCTAGATTTCATTCCTCCCCAACAATACAGTCTGTGCCATGCATTTGCGCTTTTTTTCAGCATCATGATCTTGTTCTAGGTAGCTCTGTGCTCTCTATTACTACATTACTACTATTACTACATTTAAAATGCTCATGGCCCTGTCTATACATTTTAATACACAAGCCCTAAGAAAGGGATACCTTTTGAAAGAGAGTGTCTTATTTGCCCCATATTTTGGTGCAATACCAAGCACCTAATCTATGCTTAATCTGTTGAGGAGATGAATGGATTTTGAGTTTTACTCCCAAGATGTACATATCATAAAAATTAAGACATTCAATTTAGTCCTTTCTCCTTGTATAGCTCCTAATTTTATCTAATTGAAAGACAGATACTTGTTGTCAGAGTTACTTCTTGCCTCTAATTTGAAAGTCTCTGATACATTTTTAGTCTTGACATCAGTAGAAATTAGACTTTATCTTTTTACATCTCTATTGTTAAAATCCAGAGAATAAGCCTAACTCTATGAAGCTGGAATTTGTGCCTAATTTAGTTGTACATTTTGAAATGTATTTCACTGTCTTTGAAGCTAGTCTCTAGATTATAGAGATGCACAGAAGATTGTTCTCTTGGCAGCTTTCAGCCCCCCTGCTGATGCTGTATTTACCAGGTGGGCTGCTGCAGTTTATATACATGTCCTATAACAAATAGTTCCTGAGGCTTTATCAAAATAAAGTTTTTCTTTAAAAAAAAGTTAAAAGCTTAATCAACTGACGTGAATGCAAGTAAGTTGCACGTTTTCAATAAAAAGGTAATTTTTTTACAAATGCACACATCTCTGGACGGTAACACTAGGAGAGAGTTTATACATTCTCTTCGTGTCACTGCTTACTTCATTTTACAGAAGAAGCAAGTTCAAAGAGGTCACAGAGTTGGGAGGAGAAAAGGCCTCCTGTCACCTCCCATGTGCTTTCCTTTTTACCAGTGTTTCCCAAACTTTTCATCCCTAGAGAACCTGTTCTGTGATCTGCCTGCCCCTCAACCCTCTTCCTGCCCCAAAAAACTCCCATTTTGAAAGATGTTACCTACCAAACTGCATGTAGCAGATAAACTATTTTACTGAATTTCGGGTAATCAAAAACAAAGAACTGCAAATTAGACTTTGTGATCAACATGAGCTCACTGGTGGCCACGCTGAATTGATATAATTTCGGTAAAGAAAGGCTTTTTGGGAGGAAATGGACACATTATGTAAAGCTTTAGGGAATAATGGAAACGGTTTACAGATGGGCTTTAATACCTTCTTGGAGCCTTAAAGGTCTGAGGAGTCCTGAGAGCAGTGAGGACCCCAGGTATTGAACCACCACTCTTTGACCTGCTGCTTTGCAGCTTAAAATCTAATAGTCACGTAGAGGACTGAAAAGAGAGTGCCTGTGTTTTAGAGTGAGCATGTTGAATTAATGCCTTTGTGTTTTTTTGCTTTTTGCACATAGATTGAATATGAAAGGAAAAAGAAAGAAGATGGGAAACGAGCTCGAGCTGATAAACAACACGTTTTAGACATGTTGTTTTCGGCCTTTGAGAAACATCAATATTATAATCTCAAGGACTTGGTGGACATCACAAAACAGCCTGTGGTATGTATACGCTCACATTGATCCTTTAAATACGTCCTGCTTCGTTAATACAGCTTTACTGAAGAGAAGTGTATTGTAAATGAATAAGTTCACTTGCAGCTATGCTGATGTCAGGCTTTGTTTCAACACGGAAAAGATGTCTCAGTGTAGCCTTTGTCCCCTCCCTCCCTCCTTCCCTCCCTTTTATCCTTCCTTCCTTCCTTCATTTTGTTTTTTTAACTCAGCTTCATTGTTTTCAATTTTAAATACATTTAATATCAGTAGTTCCCTATGAAGAAAAGGTGGATTTGTCCTCCTTTTGACTGATCCTTGACTTTAAGCCTGAAGTCTCTTTGTTTATATCATTTCTAGTCTTTCTTTTGTTCTCTTACCTCCCTCCAGAAAAGCTCAACCTGAAGAGTTGTATGAGTCTTTCACGGTGAATGTTTATCCCTGTCTTGTGAACTGTTCTCTGTGGATTTTTTTTTTTTTAATCAGAATCTATCTAGCACTAACGTTAGGTCTTTTTAAACTTGAGCTGAACTGCCTCGCAGTGCTTGTTGAGATTATGATTGCATTGGGCTATTCTCCATTTCCAAGGAAAATTTTAATAAATTGATGTTTTAGAAAGTTTTTGTTTGTTCTATAATCATTTTTTAATCACTTCTCCATTCTCTTGCCAATCTGCTCATAATTTGTGTTTCTAATCCATTTAAAATGTTGGTAACAAGTAAGGGATCTAAACCCTTTCTCCAGCCTTGGGTCACATTTCCTTCCATTTAACTTTCTCACACCTGAGGTTGGCAAGGTATCAAATTGAATTATATTTTAGTATTTTAAGTATTTAAGTATTTAAGTATTTTAAGTATTTTACTTAAAGTATTTTACTTTACAGGTTTTTAAAAATTAGATGGAAACCCCCTTACTTTTGTCCTCTTAACCACTTTGCTTTATCATTTTGTCCACTTTGCCAGGATACTCAAGAATATGTTAATTCTAACTGCTTCATTTATTTGCTTCAGAATATGTAAGAGATAACTGGTTTTGTAAAATATTTTAACATAAACGGCTTGGTATAATTTTTTTCTGATTTTTCAAAGCTTTAGGAAATTATTTCTGAAACTTCAGTATTGATGGTACAGCTTCCCATTTCTGTAGAGATTTCTTTACTGTTATATTTCATCCTTTCATTTTTTCATTAAGAAAGAAATTTGAATTCCGAAAGACCTAAGTACTTCGTTGTTTTTTTTTTTTTTTACCAGAGAGGAGGAAAGTGCTCATGCCGGCAGTATTATCAACTCATCTTAATGACTTTGCTCCCTTCAGCATCAAAGCCTTAGAAACAGCATTCCAAGCTAGATTAAAAAATTTGAAATAGAATAATTCATAAGCTAAGCTCTGTTTCTTCTGGTTTTAATGAAGTTTACCTTTGTATTTTATATATACATGAAAAGGCCATTCCAGAAATTCTGGATGCAAACAATATATTTTCATAGAATAACGCACACGCACACGCACACACACACACACACACACACACAATTAGATATGGGAAAATAAGTGTTTGTAGAGGGCCTTTCAGATGATACTAGGGAAAGAACTTTCTTTGCCCTTAACATGGGATGACATATTTTTAAAGTTTACTCATTTTGCATCAAAGAAAAGGGATAACTAGTATTTCTCTCAATCTTTGTTCTTCAGATAATTTTTACGTGGTGGAACTCAGTGAATCTCTTATAACAGAGCTTCTTAATTCATGGTCAGTAGATGGGCTTTAGGAGATCCAGCAACCCCCTGAATATGTACAAAAACGTGTGGATTTTTCTGGGGAGCAAATTTATAGTTTATATCAGATTCTCGTAGAGAGCCTGGGAACCTCAAAGAGCTTGAGAACCACTGATCTAGAAACAATTATTTTATAATAGTTTCATTATTTAGGGACTAAATTACCTCAGCAAGCGTAAAGTTTTTGAAGGCAGGTTTGTATATTATTCATATCCCTAAATATTCATACATTCCACAACACAAACATAGTAGCAACTCAGTAATTGATTTAAGAATCAGGAGATGGCCCATCCTCTGTACTTAAGGACCACCATATTTTCCTCAGATGGATTTTGACAGGCCTCATGTCATTTATGGCAGGAGCAGGGTAGAAAGAGCCATCTCAAGAAAGCATGGAATGCCAGAGCTACCGTTATCCTTGCATAAAGGGGAGGAGAGGACAGGAAGTGGTCAGCATGGATTCCAGTCCTGCCATTTACCTCAGTAGGATCTAGAGAAGTCACTTCCATTGCTAAAATTGAGGAGTTGGACTGGATAATCCTTGTGAGCCCTTCCAGCTCTCCATCTGTGATTCTCTCTTTCTCCTATTTCATCTCCTCCTCTCCACCTCCCACTCACATTTGAACTGAGTTGGCAAAGCCCCTTGACCTAGAAAGAAAGTGGCCAGAGCCCAGCTCTCCTCTGTGTAGGTAACTATCCCCTTTAAAAGGTTCACAGGGCATAAGTCAGTCTGTACTAATGGTCATGAATATACCCTTATTAATTTGATTTTAGTCTGAGCAATACCAAGAGAATGAAGGAACCCAGTGTAGCATGAAGGTCAGTGATCCAGGAAAGAGATTTCCTGGTATGATGGAAAGAGCACGGGACTGGAAGTAATAGGATCTCAGTTCAAGTCCCAGCCCTGCCATTTAGCCAAAGAGTCCTAGGTATTTAAATGCATTTAATATTTAATACATTATATAATTTAATATTTAATTTACTTAATATATGACATTCTTAATATAAAATTTACCAATATATTCAAATTAAATGTTTATCATATTATACTTTGTAAATATGTTTTTAAAATATCTAGTTTACAGGATCCTTATAATAATTAATGTTTATGAAATTTGCATTTGTCAACAGCAAAGTATTTTACTATTATTAATAGTATTAGTAAACAAATTTTTGAGCCCTTTGGAAAAGGGAAGAAAAGAGATCTTCTTTGTGTTAATCAATTCTTTAGTATATGCATTTAATGACATGCTCTTGTTTTCTTTTTTTGATTAATTAATTAATTAATTTATTTATTTATTTTGGCTTTGTTGGGTCTTCGTTGCGGTGCATAGGTTTCTCATTGCGGTGGCTTCTCTTGTTACGGAGCATGGGCTCTAGGGGTCCACGGGCTCAGTATTTGTGGCATGTGGGCTCTAGAGTGCACGGATTTCAGTAGTTGTGGCACGTGGGCTCAGCAGTTGTGGCTCGTGGGCTCTAGAGCGCAGGCTCAGTAGTTGTGGCACACTGGCTTAGTTGCTCTGCGGCATGTGGGACCTTCCTGGACCACGGCTCGAACCCGTGTCCCCTGCATGGGCAGGCGGATTCTTAACCACTGCGTCACCAGGGAAGCCCTCTGCTCTCGTTTTCTGATGGCCCCCAAAGCCACTTCTGATACCAAGTTTCTAACCATGAAGTGTATTACTTTAATACATCCTCTTTGTTATTAACACTACTACTATATTCTTAAGTTACCATCTGCTTTCTGACCTTTAGAATGTCATTTTTGACATTCTGAGTGAATCTGAAGTATTTTCTTGTTTTTCCAGTTCCTTCCCTTCTATATTCTTCTTCCTAAAAACCTTCACTTCTACAAGCAAAATTATTGATTAGAGAAACTGCCCTTAAAGGGCTAGCCTTTTTCTCTCATTCGCCGGTGTGTGACTTGCATAAGCAACCAAAGAATTAAAGTTACTCATTAAGGGCAAATACGCCAGTTTTATTAAAATGCCAGGCTCTGGTAACTGATGAAAAGTTGGAAACACGGTATCCATTTCAAGAAGTGTTTTTATGCAGTTTAAATTTTGACTTTTTTTCCCCCTCTCTAAAGTAAACTATCAGAGGAAGCCTATTATTTCTCTCCTGGCAGTCTTTGCTCTTTCACCTTGAATGTGTTATGTCTAGTCTTTCTTCATATTTTATTATATCTGTAAAATAGAAGCATAATATCATTTCCTTCAAAAATACAAACCATTAGGAACTGTATATAATTGCTCCCTTTGAAACACCAAACTGCCAAGACCACTTTGAGCCCTAGCATACTGTTCTCTTAACACAGCACCCATTTCCCAGTGTTTCTCTAAACATCCATTTCTATTAGAAGTGTCGTCAAAAATCAGCTCTAGGGCTTCCCTGGTGGCGCAGTGGTTGAGCGTCCGCCTGCCGATGCAGGGGACGCGGGTTCGTGCCCCGGTCTCGGAGGATCCCACATGCCACGAGTGGCTGGGCCCGTGAGCCATGGCTGCTGAGCCTGCGTGTCCGGAGCCTGTGCTCCGCACCGCAACGGGAGAGGCCACAACAGTGAGAGGCCCACGTACCACACACACACAAAAAAAAATCAGCTCTAATTATAACTGAACCTCTTCATTTCCTTATGCTCTAAATCCACTCAATTTCACGTCAAGATTCAGGGAAGTTTATCTTTAATTATTGATGGCCCCTTCTAAATCAGCAGCCCCAATCATGTCGACCCAGTGGACCATTTACTTTTTAATTCAGTGTATGTAATTGAACAATTTGCATGCTTTTATAAAGTAAGTTCAAATCAACAAGAAAAATGAGGCAGAAATTTGCATGGCTTTGATTGTGAAGCAGCTTGGTGCCCACACTTCAAATTGCCCAGCACTAAATAATGCTGAACAGACTTGTTTATTTGCCCAAAGTAAGCTTTCGATAAAACCGATGCAGCAATAAGGGAATGTTAACATAATCCTTGGTTTGTTTCCAGACAGGCCTAAATAAATGCTTGAACAGAAATAAGTGAAATTTGGCATCAGTAAGATACAAGAAGATATGCTTTTTTTTTTTTTTTTTTTTCCTTCGGTACGCAGGCCTCTCAGTGTTGTGGCCTCTCCCGTTGCGGAGCACAGGCTCCGGACGCGCAGGCTCAGCGGCCATGGCTCACGGGCCCAGCCGCTCCGCGACATGTGGGATCTTCCCAGACCGGGGCACGAACCCGCGTCCCCTGGCGTTGGCAGGCGGACTCTCAACCACTGCACCACCAGGGAAGCCCAAGATATGCTTTTTTAAAGGATAAAATAGCTAGGGAATTTGATATACTGAGCATTTCTCCTGTCAAAAAAATAAAATTTTATTTACAAATATATGCTCCTATAGATCTGTGAATTGGTAGGGACTCTTTCAGCTGCAAGAAAGAGAAACTCAGCTCAAACTAGCTTAGGCAAAAATAGAATTTATAGGCTCCTGTAGCTGGGAAGTTCAGGAATGCATCTTGCTTTAGACATGGCTAGATGCAGCTACTAATATTATTTAGTTAGAACTGTCCCTCCCCATCTCTCCACATATCTCCTCATCATTCTGTGTGCTGTCTTTATCCTTAGGCAGGATCTTGCCATGTGGTAACCAAAGTGGCCTCCTGAAGCACCTCACAGCTAGCAGCCTCAAAGCAGAAAGACAGTATCTGTCCTGATGATTCCAGCAGAAGCTCAGGGAGGATTTTAATTGCCCTGGTAGGGGTTGTATGCTCATTCCTGAGCCAAGGGTATGGAAGTCCATCAACCGAGCCCACTGCCTCTCCCACCCTTGTGCCACACTGCTTGGTACAGAAGTAGCACCTGATGAGTCATAATCGTTTGATTGTTATCTCAAATTTAGTTTGTTGAAAACGGAACTCTTGATTTCTACACCCTTCCAACCCCAACCCCCCAGACTTCCCCATTGCAGTGACACCACCATTCCCCAAGTTGCTCAAGCCAGACATCTGTACTCCTGTTTCCTCTTCATATCTATATTACACGTTACAGTACATATATATCATATATATGTTATATATCTCTGGCTCAGGATCTTAAAAGATAAAAGTAATCCTAGAGATAATCTAGTCTAAGTTATAGTCCCAGAGAAGGAGGTTGCCTAGTGGCTTGAAGGCATCTCTTACCACATTGCCTCTTCTATTCAGACATGTGTATACAACCAAAGACAAGCAAAGAAAATGTTTTTCTGACAATAGGAGCCCCTTTTTAATGAGCAGGGGGGAAGCTAATTTCTCTCTCAGGCAGACTGCTTTCAAATGTCTGTGTTATTAAGAATCACTAGGCTTCCCTGGTGGCGCAGTGGTTAAGAATCCGCCTTCCAATGCAGGGGACACGGGTTCGAGCCCTGGTCTGGGAAGATCACACATGCTGCGGAGCAACTAAGCCCGTACGCCACAACTACTGAGCTTGCACTCCAGAGCCCGCGAGCCACAACTACTGAAGCCCGCAGCACGCCTAGAGCCCATGCTCCACAACAAGAGAAGCCACCACAATGAGAAGCCCACGCACCGCAACTAAGAGTAGCCCCCGCTCGCCCTAACTAGAGAAAGCCCGCGTGCAGCAACAAAGACCCAATGCAGCCAAAAGTAAAAATTAATTGATTAATTAATCAATTTTTAAAAATTGTATCATTAAAAAGTAGAAACCAACTTAAAAAAAAGAAAGAATCATCATCATTAACCTAAGCTAAGTACATAGAGAATGGAATCTAAGCTTTATCTTAGCTCGTTCAGTTTCTAACCCAAAGTAAAAATAGGTTTTTAATTTTTTTTATTTTTTAATGAATTTATTTTTATTTATTTATTTATTTATTGGCTGCGTTGAGTCTTCTGTTGCTGCACGCGGGCTTCCTCTAGTTGCGGTGAGCGAGGGCTACTCTTCATTGCGGTGTGCAGGCTTCTCATTGCAGTGGGTTCTCTTGTTGTGGAGCACAGGCTCTAGGTGCACGGGCTTCGGTAGTTGTGGCACGCAGGCTCAGTAGTTGTGGCTCGTGGGCTCTAGAGGACAGGCTGAGTAGTTGTGGCGCACGGGCTTAGTTGCTCCGCGGTATGTGGGATCTTCCCGGACCAAGGCTCGAACCTGTGTTCCCTGCATTGGCAGGCGGATTCTTAACCACTGCGCCACCAGGGAAGTCCCCAAAATGGGTTTTTTTAAGTGTTTGAAGTTCATTTCCAAATGTACTACTAAATAATGCTGTTTTTATTGTAATGTCTTGTTCTGACATATGCTTTCCCTTTTTTACATGATTCCTTTTTCTTCTTTTCCCCTGAATCTTTGTCATTTCCTTTCTGTTCACATATTTCCTTTCTGTTCTCTCTTCATGTCTCCTGTAACTGGAAGTTTTGATTTTTGAATGGTACTACCAAAACTAAAAAGACCACCAATTTCCCAGCAGAGCATATTAGCTAGTGACAGCCCTCTGTGAGACTTTTTTTTTTTTTTGCTGCGTCAGCTCTGTTGCAGTGTGCGGGCTTCTCTCTAGTCGTGGTGCGCGGGCTCAGTAGTTGCGGTGTAGGCTTAGCTGCCCCGCGGCATGTGGGGTCTTAGTTCCCCGACCAGGGATCGAACCGACGTCTGCTGTATTGGAAGGCAGATTCTTAACCACTGGACCACCAGGGAAGTCCTGAGGCTTCCATTTTAAAAAATAATTATTTGCAGTGGCCGGTTAACTTAGTTGGTTAGAATGTAGTGCTAAAAAATGATTATTTGCTTGTGAATTTGAGCCTTAATTAAAAGTTTTAGAATATGAAATGTCATACTAAAATAAATTATTAACTATGTTGAATATAAAAGGATAAAAGTTAAACACACTTATGAAATTTTAATGCTTTCCTTATGAGTAGAAGGTTCTAATAACTAATAGATTTACTACTAATAAGTTTATTATGAAATAGTAACGTTTTCTCTTTTAATTTATTGTACGGTTTGTTTTAGCCTTTTTACTGTTTTTTCTTTTTTACCTTATTTCTGCATGGGGTAAAACTGGGGGTGAATTTACTAACATAACTAATTGAGTCCATATTTTACATGAGATATTACGAAGGTAAAAGCAATATTTGACATAGGCTCCCAGTAAGCAAAATTGGGCATTATTTACATACAGAATTTACATAGAGTTTTTTTTTTTTTTTTTTTTTTTTTTTTTTTTTTCTTTTTGCGGTATGCGGGCCTCTCACTGTTGTGGCCTCTCCCGTTGCGGAGCACAGGCTCCGGACGCGCAGGCCCAGCGGCCATGGCTCACGGGCCCAGCCGCTCCGCGGCATATGGGATCCTCCCAGACCGGGGCACGAACCCGTATCCCCTGCATCGGCAGGCGGACTCTCAACCACTGCGCCACCAGGGAGGCCCTACATAGAGTTTTTAATTAAGCAGTAGGCCACACAATTTATATTTATTCTGAAAAATGTCATTATTCATAAAATCTCTTTCTCTACCCTTCCAGTCCCATTTAATTTTAAAGGGAGGGAAAAGTAAATGTTTAAGCTCATTAACTGCTTTCTCCTGATTTCTTTGTTTAGTCCCTGAGCAAGCTAGAAGGAAGGACTTGTTTAAGCTTGCCATCCTTATGGGAATTATCTTGGGGAAGAAGTCATGTTCTTCTCATTGGTCTCTGCATAAGAGAAAACATTACACTGTGGATTTAGATAAGTGTTTGAAGCCTCCTGGTTTCTCTAACTCAGCAGGGGAATTGAGATACCAGAGGATATCCGCTGTTAATTGGAAATGTTAGTTTATCCATGGTAATTTGGTAATAAAAAATGGTGTTATCTTAATTTGTTATGAGCTGGAGAGGTCTTCTTTTTTCCCCATCAATTTAAAACCTTATTTTCAGTACAAGTTAGACTTTTTTTTAAGTTACAGTTCAGTGGATTTTCATATATTCACATAGCTGTACAACCATTGCCACAAGCAATTTTAGAATATTTTCACCACCCCACAAAGAAACTCCATACCTATTAGCAATTACTCCCTTATGCACCCACCCCCTCTCCAGCCCTAGAGAACCACTAATCTGTTTTCTGTCTCTAAAGATTTGCCTATTCTGGATGTTTCATATAAATGGAATCATATAATATGTGGTCTCTTATGACTGGCTTCTTTTATTTAGGCATAATGTTTTCAAATTTCATGTACTGGCATGTATCAGTATTTTCTTCTTTTTTATTGCCAAATAGTGTACCATTATGTGGATATACAACGTTTTGTTTATCCATTCACCCATAGATGGTTGTTTCCACTTTTTGGCTACTGTAATAAAGCTGCTATGAACATTATATACAGGTTTTTGTGTGAACATATATTTTATGTCTCTTGGGAGTAGAATTGCTGGGTCACTTGGTAACTCTTTAATCTGAGGAACTGCCAGATTGTCATCAATCCTTTTTTTAATCCTTAGCCAGCAAACCTTTTATCTACTATTGCCTTAAAGTAAAACTTTACTATCTATTCCAAATATTTTAAGGGTGAATAATGCTTCATTGTTGAGAATACTAGCTAATTTTCTAAAAATTGTTTATGGTAAAATATATACCTAAAGAGTCTCTTTGCTTGCCATTTAATTTCTAGCAATATTTTCAAGTGGACTAATACTAACTCTGCCAATTGATATCTTCTTATTTTTTGTACATTCTAAACTACTTGTCACACCAGATGCACTAATAGGTAGTTTCCATGGTTCTAAATGGAAGAATTCATATTTATATTTCAATAGGAATTTTTTTCATCTTTATTAAGTTTTAGATATCTTTGATTGTATTTTCCTAATTAACATTTTTAACATTAACTATATGAATATATATATGTTTTTTTCCCCCAGTTGAAAGCCATCATATCTCAGCCTTGGCATACCT
This sequence comes from Mesoplodon bidens, assembly GCF_964165515.1. Taxonomy (NCBI): domain Eukaryota; kingdom Metazoa; phylum Chordata; class Mammalia; order Artiodactyla; family Ziphiidae; genus Mesoplodon; species Mesoplodon bidens. The sequence continues at coordinate 21,406,798 of NC_138174.1, read as the reverse complement.
TGCAGTATTCCAAGGTTAAGTTATGTTTAGCATACAAATAAACTAATACAGTTTAGAAAGCATCTTTAAACATAGAGTTAAAATTAAAAGTTTTGGCCCAAAGGAAGTAAACTTTATCTGAAATATGGAAGTATGTGAATCATTTGCCACTGCTGGACAGATGAAGTGTTAACTAAAAGTAAGATGATTTACCAGCACATGAATATTAATGCAGTAATAAATTTCTTCTTTAGAATTTGGATTAAGCCATAAAGTAGGGCTGGGGGTGGGTAGAGTTTGTGGCTTGGCCATTTCATTACCGATCATCTCTCTGCTTCTTAGAGTTTTACAAAGGGAGGAATGCAGCCTGTGGGACCCTGAGAGGAGGACAGGGTGGAGACTAGTATAAAAACAGAGGTGAAACCAGAAGGAAAAGAGGAGAAAAGTGCTGAGATGGCCCATGTTCCAGAGATGCCCTCAGTATCATCTTCCCTGTCCTGTTCACAGTTTTCTCTGTCTAAAGGAATGAAACATAGGTTGCCTTGGTTCACAGCTTATGTATAATGTGCAGTTTGTTTATTTTATTTTATTTATTTTTTTTTTTGCGGTATGTGGGCCTCCCACTGTTGTGGCCTCTCCCGTTGCGGAGCACAGGCTCCGGATGCGCAGGCTCAGCAGCCATGGCTCACAGGCCCAGCTGCTCCGCGGCATGTGGGATCCTCCCAGACCGGGGCACGAACCCGCGTCCCCTGCATCGGCAGGCGGACTCCCAACCACCGCGCCATCAGGGAAGCCCTGTTTATTTTTTTAATGAAAGAATTTTGTGCCTTGGAGCCACTAACATCTTCATCAGTAAGTCCTCTGTTCTATTAACCTTGTTTAAAGGAGTCACGGTCACATGAAAATCACATAAATATGAAGTGATACTTTGTTTGAAATTATCACATAACTGATCATGAATGCCTTTGCCTCCTGGGTCACTTTATAAAAAGCAGATAGCAGTTTCCCTCTGGTGACTTTGTTAACCAGTGCCATCTTTGGTATTGATTTACATGATGCACATTTATTCCAACCTTTTTGGGAAGATTTTGTGATGATAAGTCTAGTAGGGTTATATCTTTAGCTTATCTAAAGCATTATTATTTGGTGATCAGCTCTCTGTCAAAGATATATGTTTTTTGGGCTTCCCTGGTGGCGCAGTGGTTGAGAGTCCGCCTGCCGATGCAGGGGACACGGGTTCGTGCCCCGGTCTGGGAGGATCCCACATGCCGCGGAGCGGCTGGGCCCGTGAGCCATGGCCACTGAGCCTGCGCGTCCGGAGCCTGTGCTCCGCAACGGGAGAGGCCACAACAGTGAGAGGCCCGCATACCGCAAAAAAAAAAAATAAATAAAATAAAAGATATATGTTTTTTTATCAACTTCTAGGAATTTAGTTATAGTTAGTTTATTATGTATGTATGTTAATGCTTAACACTAAAATTCCCGATAAAATGAAATGCAGATAAATTTTCCATTTGGCTGGCAGAGCAGTAGAGGAAAAGATGATATGAAAAATGGCAGGGGTGGAAGCTGGTAAGGAGGGAGAAGAAGAGAGGCTAAAATAGTAGGCTACTGTGCCTTGTGACTCTACTACATAGGTTTGTCTTGATCTTGGGGGAGAAATCAGGAATTTGATCTGTGAATTTCCATCTTTTTGGCCACCACAATTTTGTCTTGATCCACACATGCACAGCACCTCCTACTCACTAGACCTCTCTGCTCCAGTATGTGCTTTGCCTTTCCCTTGCAAGGAAGCTGTAATGTTCTATCCCCTTTTTCTCTGCATTCAGGCTTGCTGTAAATACCCTCCCACACATCTCTTTGATGAAGAATTGCTGGACCTGAGCCAGTTTATTATTTCAGATCTTGTTCTGCAGAACTGCCCACAGTTGGTAATGAGAAATCTTTCCAATCCTATGTGACATAAAGGTGATCTACTCAGTTCTGGAATCTGGTGTTTAAAATACAAGTGATGAGGCAAAAGATTAAATTGCAAAATCAATGTTTAGAATTAGTAAGAGGAGAACTAGTTTCCCTTGATCCCTGCACAGACTCGCCTTTCAGTTCAAATGATCAAATGTACACCCTCAAAGAACCTAATATCTTGACTCCAGCTGGGTTAGGTGCCCCTTCCAAGTGCTCCCATAACGTGCTGCGTGTTTGTCCTATTACTGTGCTTCTGTTTTAGTTTATGACTGCCTGCTTATATGCCTTTGTTTCCCCCATTTAACACCCTGATCTTAAACTGTGAACTCTTTGAGGATGACAGTGGACTGTGTGCCACTCAGCCTGATACTAGAATAAATATTAGTGTGAAGGTATACATTTTTTAAAAGGAAAGTTAGATTACCAATTAATCTTCAATCCTGCTAAAACCTTTAAAATCTCCACCTCAGGCTTCCCTGGTGGTGCGGTGTTTGAGAGTCCGCCTGCCAATGCAGGGGACACGGGTTCGTGCCCCGGTCCGGGAAGATCCCACATGCCGCGGAGTGGCTGGGCCCGTGAGCCATGGCCGCTGAGCCTGTGCGTCCAGAGCCTGTGCTCCGCAACGGGAGAGGCCACAACAGTGACGGGCCTGCGTACCACAAAAAAAAAAAAAAAAAATCTCCACCTCAGTTGGCTTTGTCTCAAATAATATTTTAACACTGTAATACAGACTTTAGTAGTATATGTCATTCAGATTCAGGTAATACAGTTTAATCAATTTTTATTTCTCAAACCGGGTCGTTGCCCTATATGTTAATGAGATGAAAAATGTAAACAACTAGAATTAGAGGTTTATTCCTTTGGGCCTTCTAAGTGATCTCCCCACAACCAACCACACCCTCCAAAACCCTCTTAGCTCCTTACTCTCAAGCACACCCAGTTCACTCAGCATCAGTGTGCTGCAGCTCTGATGTGCAGTCGGGCCCTGCAGTGGGAGCACAGGGTTTGATGGGAGAGATAGACATGTACACAAAGTTATAATATAGTTGAGGGCTCTCCCTGAAGTAGGTACAGTGTGAAATATAGATCTGAGAGGTAGGACCGTTAGGGAAAGTTTCTCTGAGAAAGTGACATTTGTGCTGAGTCGGAAAGGATGAGGGGTTCAGATCTGAGAGAAGGGGATGCGCATTACAGGGAAAGGGTAGGGCATGTGGAAAAAAACCAAGAACACGCAGACGCAGAAATGGCACGTGCACGTATGGGGAGGTATTAGGGAAAGAGGCCAAAGGGCAAAGACAGACCAGGGTGGATGCCTGTGAAAGAATTTGGAATTTAACCTGTAGGCCAAAGGGGAAGTCAGAGAAAATTTTTAAACAGGGAAATGACATAATCTCACTGTTCTCTACCTATGTCTTTCCTTCAAGGATTTTCTGACCTAGTTTTTCTCTATTATTACTACCACTTTCTCTGCAAATGCTTTGTGCCAAGTTAATTCATTTAGTTATAGTAGAATGGTCTTAGGTTGCAGTTTGGAACATTCTCAAACTTCAGAAGTTTGCCCCTCCCTCCCCAAAAGATTTCTGTACCATGCTAGATATCGTGACCTTAATCCCATCTTGTTACATGACAGATTGACAGACTGTGACTGTCTCATTGCATTCTTATTGTTAAAAAAGAAAAAAGAGTGACATCTTTATAAAAAACAAATACTCCATAACCTTATTTTGCTATTGATAGTTTAATAAAGTGAGAGTGGGCTATACATGAAGACAACTGAATTTGTACCCTTAAGACTTTCTTAATATTTTGTGTTTAACCCTTTCTAGGCTTTTCATCTTCTGTATCCAGATTATAAATGACCCTGCTAGACTTGAAGTGAAGAGCGTCTGTCAGGCAGCCACCATGCTCCTGGCATTTGCTCTGTTCATTTTTGACCCATCACAGTGCATCCACAGTTGCATGATTGTTTGTGCCCAGGGTCTGGCCATTCTCACAATAAACCATTCTTTGGAATTTTACAAAGAAGTCATTCATGGCACCTAAACTGAAAATCAAAGCCCAACCCATCATTTTCCACTTATGAATCCTGTTTAATTAGAAAGTAGTTTACGAACAGTGTCCCATTTTTTTCGATGCAATCTAAAGTAGCAGATGGCAGGCGTGCCCATTACCTGGCTGTCTGAAGCTCACCTGAGTAATTCGCTTACTCATTATGGGTGGGTCCTTCGGTGAAGCCAGCTGCAGAAGGTGTGGGAGGCAAGCAGGCCTTCTCCTGGGGAAACCCAGGCCTCCTTCGGTTCATTGCTGCCACCTGCTGGGACCTGGCTGCCGGGATGGGGAGGCTGCTCCAGCGAGAGCTGAGCCATCCAGGGCTGTTTGAGGGACCAGTGCTAAACAGGTGGCCCTAAATGGAAGTACTTTATCAGCTGTAGAGCATTATACCAGTCTGTGTAAGGTGGTGTTAGGTGACGTTGATTCACGCATACTTTTCAGCAACAGTGAGGCTGAGAAAACTAAGTAACACTTCGAGGACCCAAAGGTGCCAGACTGTTAGAGCCAGAAGAGTCCCTTAAGCAGATGCTGTGGATTTTAGTGTAGTTGAATCAGGCTCCTGGGGGCTTGTGAAATGCGTAGTCCCGTGCCTGGCTCCGGAGATTTTGATTCACTAGCTCTAAAATGAGGCTTATCTCACAGGCTCCCCATGAGATTCTGATGCAGATAGTCTAGCACCACACTTGAGAAAGGCACTGCCTTAAACATTATCAAGGTAAGAGCTTATCAGCCATTTTTCTAATTAGTGCCTCATTTCAGTAAATTTTAAAAATTTACATAATATTACATCTTCCATCCATGGGATGAGTCACTGTAATGTACCTGTAACTGGTTCTTTGAAGCATACACATAAAAATTATTGTTGGGTTGGTTTGTTCTGCAGCAAAAAAAGAAAAAAAAAGTCCGTTTTAAATGATGAACTTTTCTGTCTTCCCCAAGAAGGAAGTACTGTAATTTGTATTGATCAGTTTATAGTGAAATGCTTTTTCACCTTGGGCATTGGCAAGCAAAGGTGGGGTTTGATATGACATTTGTCATAGCCATCATTTTCATGACTGTAGTAAGCGTTTGGGTAATGCTGAATTTTCAGGTGCCTGAAATACCATAATGCAGTGTCTGCCCTCCATCATCCCTCACCTCTTTCCTTTGATGGAGCCAAGCACAAGAAAGCTGCAGCCCCCAGAAGAAAAATTAGTGGCCCAATAGCAAGTTTGAGAACTCACCTTAGAACTGAGAATTCTGGATACCTATCATGTGCTTGCTTCATAGAATATTAATGTCCCAAAGATATATGTCATTTTTTTAATATATGCTCCTGCTTCTGAAACAACTGTTTCCAATCCAAGAATAACCCTATCTGACTGTGAACTCCGTGATGCCACTGAACTCAAGGGCAGATTACACTTGGTATGCTGTGTAATCTTAATAAATTCAGCACCAGCAAATTTTCTAGTGTATTTTCATCTAGACTTTTTTTTCTTCTTTTTTTTTTTTTTTAGCTCTCAAGGTTGCTGGCTTTCAGGACTTCCAACTCCTTTAATGCAAATGATCATATATATAATACAGTTTTCATGTATTGTATGCATGGAATCAAAACAGCAGTTTATTGAACTTCTTTATAGAGAAATCTTGTTGAGCTTTCAGGATCATAATTTTTATTACTAATAAAAATGTGGTTTGGTGTATCATTTTATTTTAAATCTTGTTTCCTGCATTCATAATATCCGTCAAGGTTATTTTGTTTTTGTTTTTCAGTCGTACCTGAAGGAAATCTTAAAAGAAATTGGTATTCAAAATGTAAAAGGGATCCACAAAAACACATGGGAGCTGAAGCCAGAGTACAGACATTATCAAGTAGAAGAAAAGAGTGATTAAGAAGACTCCAAGCCTGCCTGCTAACAGAACATCTAAAGGGTGATGCGCTAAGCAAACGGCCTTGATACGTGAATCCTTGAGCACCATCTGTTATAGGGGGAAAATGACTGGTACTTTAATTTCTCTAGGTAAATTTTGTAAACAATAATTCTTGTCAAGTTGCTTAAGTGATTTTTGAGGAAAAAGAACACATTTATTTATGTACTTAATCAGATTATTCATGATGGGGTTGGGAGTTGAAGAAGGTTTTTCTTTTTAAATATTAACTTTTAAAATGTAAAATTAGGAAATGTTTTCTAAATGAGGACTCCCTGTACTTGTTTCTCTCTGAGGAGCTGAGGTAATACAGATCCAAACTGAATGGCATAGCAGGAAAAAAGTAGTCAACTACAGAAACTCTCAAAAGGAATTAAAAAGAGTTCCTTATTCTGAAATTGTCGAAAAACAAAGCTGTCTTTTTTTTTTTAACAGGTAGCTATGTTTCATGTTCACATACATTAATAAAAGGATAGCATTTATGTTTGTACTAAGATAGCTGTCTTCATCATTAGCTTATTTTACCCTAGTGATAGTGACATGAGAAATGGAAAAAATCACGGTCAATTAGTCTTTCTTTCTTTCTTCTTTTAAAATAATTAGAAATTGGGAATTCCCTGGCCGTTCAGTGGTTAGGACTCCGCACTCTCACTGCTGAGGGCCCGGATTCGATCCCTGGTCGGGGAACTAAGATCCCACGAGCCCCATGGTGTGGCCACAAAAAAAAAAAAAAGAATAAAATCATTAGAAATTAAATACTTTTCCGGTTCAAGATATTTATCCCCCACCCAGATTATAAGTTTCTCAAAGACTGACTTTGCCCTCCAGCTTTTCCTGCACCCTTGGCGGGCGTGCACTGACTCTTGCTGTTTACAGACTAGATGCGGGTTGTAGGGGTGAGGCTGATAGGTACAGACAGAAAGGTTGATGCCAGTCCCTGGGGAATGAAAGTGCTTCTTTTATCTTTCTCTTTAATTAATTTAAAATAAAAGCAATACATGTCCATGGTTAAAGTCTTTCTAGTACAAAATGTTATATATTAGGCAATCCAAAAGCATACCCATGAACAAGACCACCAGAACCAAAGAAGCTTTAGCAAACTAAACACAATGAAAAGTGTCTTTTTTACTTGTTAATTTTGTCAGCTGCAACCAGGAAGCAGCAAATGCCAAAATTTGTTAATGTTATGTAATTAAAGCAAATCAAGGAAATAATCTATCCACTGAGATAAATATTTTCCTGTATTATTTGATTTTTAGCAGCAGAGCACCGGAATGCTGAGGCTGGGTACCACTGCATTAAGAAAAATTTTGTCCTTGCATTCCCACCGTAAAATAAAATTGATTGAGGAGGGTGGTCCCATTCCCTCCCCCACCTCCAGTTGTCTCATCCTGCCTTGTTGTGGCGCAGGAGCCAAATGTCGTATCCCCATTACCTTTCAGTTCCTAGTTACTTAAGCCTCGGTGTCAGAAAGCAGATGGACAATGGTGTGATAAATCCGTATAGAGCTGAGAATTCTGGACACCTGTCATGAGCTTTGTTCATAGTATATATACCTTCCCCCCAAACCTTGTCTTTCTGGAGGTATGGTACTGCCCTGAAACAGACCTGTGTCTCCTCTACCCCTGCCTTTTGTTTTTGTGGTGACAACACCTGCCAGATTGAACTTGCTGGCTGCTGGTAGAGCTTACAGGGCAGAACTTTGTCTCGTTTGAAGCTATGCTTTGGTATTTTCTGCAAGCCTGGTTTCTTTAGCTTGTTTTAGTGACCTTGTACCTCATCACACCTGATAGTATCTGCTTGTGTCTCTTAAACAACTTGTTATCTATTCAGTAGGATAGCTAATCTAGGTGGTTGACTGGTGCCGTTCCTGATTAATTTTTTTGAAATCGCTTTCTTATTTAGTACAAAAATACAGCTATTGGCCATGGAGGAGACTCTCCCTTCCACCTGGGTTCCCTTTTTCTTTTATTCCAGGATTCTCTTGCCCTGATAAACATGGTTTTGGCAGCCAAACATCTTAAACCCTTATAACCACTGTGAGATGGAGAGAGAGGAAGGCTGATAAGGGAGATACACATCTGGTAAGATGTCACATCGTAAGAGGACAGGAAGGCCATATGTAACAAATGAGATTGTTAAACTCAACTGGTGCACCCACTTTGGGGATATTTTAACTGACAGAATGTAATAAGATTATAGTTGCTGGGCAGTGGAAAGCTTTGAAATCACATGTTGCCACAGTAACATCTAAAGTGATATATCTTTAAAAAGTAAACAGGTTTTGCTCTGTTGTAACAGAAGCAGCTCTCCTGGATTTCTGCAGAGTTGCATTTGTTCCTAATGGTCTGTGAATACATTTTCTTTGAAGCTGTTTTCATCATTGTTGGTACATATTAGTGATAATAAGAGTAAACAGTGCCTGGCCTAAATGCTCTGAAATATTATCTCATTTAATCCTCAGAATTAGTGCTAAGACATAATTTTTATTTTTTTTAATTTTAGAAGTATACCTTATATAAACACTGTTACATCAGTTAATATAGTGTTTTGTCATTTTATTTTTATAACCTCTTTATAAACTAAAAATGAACACGTATTATACAGAGACATTGAAATGACATGTGCAGTATTTGTTCAGTTACTCTTGTCTAAGAGATAGTCAGGTTCTTTCTAGTTTAAAATCTATTTCTAGGGTCTTCCCTGGTGGCGCAGTGGTTGAGAGTCCACCTGCTGATGCAGGGGACATGGGTTCGTGCCCTGGTCCAGGAAGATCCCACATGCCGCAGAGCGGCCGGGCCCGTGAGTCATGGCCGCTGAGCCTGCGCGTCCGGAGCCTGTGCTCCGCGACGGGAGAGGCCACAACAGTGAGAGGCCTGCGTACCGCAAAAAAAAAAAAAAAAAATATTTTTCTATGTCTCTGAAATGAAAAGAAACGAATGATTCAACATATACTTAGATCTAATCACTAGATGCCCTTCTGCTCTACAGTAAACACCCGTCAGTATCATCAAGCGGTTAACTTGATGAGCATAAACATATTAACTTTATTAATAAGCTTGTTAACCACTCTCTCTTACAGATATTTTATGCTATTGACTAAATGCTTCCTTTTTATTATTAAAGCTTTGCTTAATTGTGTAGGTAACACAGGCTCATGTAACTACATAAACGATCTAGAGATACGTAGTATAATGACCCGGTATTACACATAAGAGAGGCACATTGCAGCAATTCAGTAACGACACACTTCAGCAGATGCAGTCAGATCTCTCCTGGGTTATAAGGTCTTGGAGGAACTGGGCACCATTTGTTTTTTAAATAAAACTAAAACTGAATTCAAAAAAAGAATTAGTGCTAAGTAAGAGGTAGATAATGTCCATTTTATAGAACCATTTCCTGCCCAACATACTATCATGAGTACTGATCCCTCTTTAGGGGAATTCTACCCTTGGGGTAAAGTGAATACCAGAGTATACTTTCCCAGAAGCCCACACATGCCCCCCTCCCCCCAGTCTTCTCTCCATACCAGGAAAAGGGCTATCAAAATGGCAGCCAAATTGTCTCTGGCATCCCTGCTTGAATCCAGACACCCAAACCTCCCTTACCCACAGGATGAAGATTACATTCCCTCCTTTAAAGTCAAGCTCCTTTTGCTGACATTTTAATCCCTATTACACTTCAAGCACCCAGGTAGGGTATGCAGCTTTAGAGCGGACTCTTAGACCTGCATAGGAGTTCAGGATGGCAGTGGAATGTGACAGGAGGACGAGGCACTAGCTGATGGCCAGTGCATTGGCCATCTTCCCTGGCCTTTGCGTGACGGTCCAGGAGGTGGTAAGCTGGGTATCTTTTTGGTTCAGTTTTCTTTGCTGTGTGAGTCCAGAGCAGGTTCCTAAGCCTAATATCATTTTCATAGTGTGTAAGAGGAGGGAGCAGAGGTCACTTCTTAACATTAGTTTTCTCCACATACTCCCGTCCTTTCTTCTTCCTACTTCCTTTCCTTTGAGCAGGTACCACCATTGATTATCCAATAGTATGATGTAACATCTGACAGACAGCAGTATAAGTCTTTAATGGTTTAATATAAGAAAATTAAAAGCAACTATACTTTTGTGTCTTAGGAATTATCAGTGGTTAATTGATAATTATCAATAATTGGTTACTGATAATTGGTTAATTATCAATGGTTAAAAAAATTTTTTAATTTAAAAAAGAAAAAACAGAAAATTAACAGCTTTTATCTGATTTTGTTAGAAATCATCTAAATTAAAAAGGACTTTTTCAATACTCTAGCTTCCCGTTTAAACTAAATTCTGTCAAGTCATTTAGTCTTAAATTTTAGGGTTTTAAAGAATGATTTCTTGGGAATTCCCTGGTGGTCCAGTGGTTAGGGCTTCATGCTTCCACTGCAGGGGGCACAGGTTCGATCCCTGGTCGGGGAACTAAGATCCTGCATGCTGCACAACGTGGCCAAAAATAAAAAATAAAATAAATTTTTTTAAGTTTGGTTTTTTTTAAAAAAAGAATGATTTCTTAAGGTATACCACATTTTTAAATGTTGAAATTTGTATTTAAAAGGTATTAAGAAGATAAGAGTTTTTAACTGTTTTGTAAATGTAAGTACACCAAAAGAGTGTGTTGCTGGACTAAAAACTTTAATCTGGTGGGGTTATGGAACATAGTGGCTGTTTATTTGGCAAGTATTAATTGACCATGAATATATCCCAGGCGCTGTGGATATAAGAGTGCTAGGCGTTAGAGGCATTCACAGTCTAGCTGGAAATAGAGAATGTAGACGGATTATAACACCATGTGGGCACAGAAGTGTGAACTAAGTGTTACAATCTATCAGGATATTCCAGTTAATTCATGTTGCCATTTATGCTCTACGTGGATTTCCAGTTTCTAAAGCATCTGGATGCAGTAGTATATACTTAATTTTTAAACTCCTTTGAAAATAACCATTGATAATTCCTAAGACACAGAAGGATTTATACAGTGCCTAAGAATCATTATTATGAACACATACAGTGGATGTCTGTAATACATCAGTCTTGTTAATAGAATACTAAAGTGCTTACTGGGCTAGTCCTCGTGACATTTAAGCATTACTTCTTTTTGCTATTCTAATTTATCCTTGAACAAAAGGCTACCAACCACTATAGCTGTTTATTCGCTCATTCATTCAGTGAAAACCCACTGACTGCCCATTGTATGCCAGGCTCCAGGGGTAAAGGTGGTGTTTGTGATAATGTGCCTTACATGCCACCAGTTCTCTGCCTACCTTACTACATACTACCTTACTACATAAGCATATAGCTTGTGTTTATTGGACTCCTACTATGTGCCAGGCACTGTGCTAAGCGTTTGACTCCTATAACTCATGTAATCCTAACAACCCTACAACAGCATGGGTTCTCTTATCACCCTTGTTATATAGATGTGGAATTCCAGGCACTGAGAGGTTAACAAGCCTGACCAAGGTCATACAGCAGTCAGAGGCATTGCCAGATTCAAATCCCAGAGCAGCACTCTGCAGTGCAGGCAGGCTCTTAGTAACTGTCCTGTGTTGATAATGGGTGCTGCGCTGCTGATTACCCAAAGCTGTAATTCACCTGCCCATGTTTGGGAGGTTTTTGTTTGCTTTGTTCTTATTATTATTATTGAGATATAATTGACATATAAGTTGTGTTTGACTTCTAACTAATGGGCAGCAAAGTCTCTTCTGATTTGTTTTGTCTTCAGAGATTTATTTCCAATTCTTGTTCAGGTTCTAGAGTTTCTTACTTGTGGGATGAAGTTCTTTTTTTTGCTCTAGATTCAGATGAGGTATTTCCCAGAATGAATGCAGGTGGCCAGTGCATTTGATTTGCTTACATTCTCGACTGCCCAGTGAATGTCCAATCCCAGGCTCATGAGAAAGATGCTGACTTGGTCGGTCACATTTGAGGGTCTCTGCCATGGCCTAGTGAGCACAAAGGAAGTTCCTCAGCATAAGACTGCCGGTACAGAGCTGAGCAAATGAGACAGGTCCTTGCTTTAAAAAACTCACAGTGTTGAAGAGGACTTGGAAACAAATACATGGCAATATAGTGTAGTAAGTGCAGCAGTAGATATACATGGCAAAATGTTTTAAGAGCTACCAGATTCAAAGCCTGTGACTTACAGCAAGTTGTTTACCTTCTGTTCCTCAGTTTCCTCATCTGCAAAATAGGAATATTAAGAATGTGATGAAAATTAAATGAGTCAATATATGTAAAGTACTTGGAACACTGTATAACACATAGAAAGTACTTTATAAGTATCAACTTTGTCATATACAAAATATGTAAAATACAGAAGTAGTACGGAGCATGAAATGATTGATTACGTCTTTGAGGAATCAGGAAAGCCTTGTTAGAGGAGTTGATATCTGAAGTGGGTTTTGAAGGGTCTAGGAGTTTAATAAAAGTCAAGAGGCAGGAAATACAGAAAGGACAAGCGTAAGGACATTAGGAGCAGCCTTCGTTCACGAGGTAGTTGGAGTGAGAACCCACACACCCCTTCAGTGTTCTTACAGATATGGCTCAGTAGCAGAGGAGTGTAGCTGGACAAGCTGAGTCCAGCCTCAGTCTCATGGCAGAACTTGGAGGTCACGTGATCGCACCCTGGGCCCAGGTGGAATGGATGAGGGTTTAGGCAGGGCTCACCTCCTTTGGTTGTACACACAAGCTCAAAATGATGCAGACGACGCAGTTGCTCCCTTATTTGTAGCATGCTTTTCACATTGATTTATTCCTGAACATATTTCTTTAGTGTGGGCCTATTAAAGTAGCAGTCCAAACCAACCTTAGTGAATTATGTGTTAGAGGTTTGAGGTTCCAATCATTTGCCCCTCACCACTGCAAACTAATCAATAAAGATAAATAGGGGGCTTCCCTGGTGGCGCAGTGGTTGAGAGTCCACCTGCCGATGCAGGGGACACGGGTTCGTGCCCTGGACCAGGAAGATCCCACATGCCATGGAGCGGCTGGGCCCGTGAGCCATGGCCGCTGAGCCTGCGCGTCCAGAGCCTGTGCTCCGCAACGGGAGAGGCCACAACAGTGAGAGGTCCGCGTACCGCCAAAAAAAAAAAAAAAAGATAAATAGGGAATAAGAGCTAAAGGGGTCAAATGATTTCGTTTGGAGGCCCACTAACTCCTAGCTGGACTGGAAGACCTAGCTAAGACCTGAGGCTGAAATAGAGCTTTCTTTACTTATCCTTCTCCTCAGTTAGTGACGACTAGCCAGCCACTGGTTGTTGCTTGGCCTGACTTAACCATTTGCAGGTGAAAAATCTGGAGACGCTGGAAGAAGACATCCAGATGGCCAACAGATACAAGAAAAGATACTCAGCATCACTAATCATCAGGGAAATGCAGGTCAAAACCACAGTGAGCTTTCAGCTCACACCTGTTAGAAGGACTGTCCTCAAGAAAGACGAGATGAGAAGTGTTGGTGAGAATGTGGAGAAAAGGGACCTCTTGTATACTGTTGGTAGAAATATAAATTGGTTCAGCCACTATGGAAAACAATACCAAGGTTCCTCAAAAAGTTAAAAATAGATCCGCCATATGATCCAGCAGTCCCACTTCTGGGTGTACATACCCAAAGAAAGTGAAAACAGGATAGCAAAGAGATATGTGCACCCCCATGTTTATTGCAGCATTATTCACAATAGCTAAGATCCGGAAACAGCCTAAGTGCCCATCAATGGATGAATGGATAGAGAAGACGTAGTGCATATGTATGCAATGGGATATTGTTCAGCCGTGAGAAAAAGGAGATCCTACCATTTGCAACAACATGGATGGACCTGGAGGGCATTATGCTAAATGAGATAAGTCAGAGAAGGACAAGTAGTGTAGGATATCACGTACATGTGGAACGTAAAAAAGCTAAACTCCTAAAAACAGAAAAATGGTGGTTACCAGGGGCTGTGGGGATGGGGTAGGAGAGATGCTGTTTAAGGGTACAGACTTGCAACTAGTAGTAAATAAGTCCTAGAGAGCTGATATGAGTAAAGGCAACACTGTTGTATTAATAATCATCAGACTTGCAAAGAGACTAGATCTTAATTATACCAGCCAGAAAAAGGAGTCATTATGTGATAGAGGAGCTAACTATCACTACAATGGCAATTATATTACAGTATATAAATTATCAAGTCATGTTGTATACCTTAACACAGTGATTTTATGTCAGGCATATTTCAGTTAAAAATAATAAAGTCAAAAAACATCCGGGCTTTCCAGAAGCAAGCACAGCCTGGCATGCTCACCCCATGAGGAGTGAACATAGGGGTTGAAGAATGGAGGATGGGAACGGAGGAATACAGCTGTGTCAGAGCTGTTTGATACACTGTTAAGGAATCTTTGTTAATTCGGTGGAAACAGAGAAGATGGGCTTTACGTACGATGGAATGGTAGCTACCAAAAGAGTTCTCAAATGAGTCCCTTCCTTAAGTCAGCGTACTGCCCGATTCCCCCCGGGACTCAGCTGAGACACTGGTGAGCATTCATTCAGCCATACGTTCAGTTAACATTTGTCACATGTGGATCTCCAAAGAGAGAGCAGTATAGCATGAAACTGCTGATAGCACTTCAGAAATAAGTAATGATCTCTCATCAGTGATGTTGACAGGGAGACTTTAGAAATTCTATACAGGAGAATATATTTATAAAATACAAATAAAAGACTGGTATCTAGACTGTATAAAGATCTCTCAATTCAATAATAACAAAACAACCCAACTTAAAAATGGGCAATAGATGTACACATACACCTCACCGAGAAGCTATGGATGGTCAAAGAAGCACATGAAAAGCTGCTCAACATCGTTGGTCATTAGGGAAATGCAAATTAAAACCACAACAAGGTAACGTTACATACCTACAAAGATGGCTAACATTTTAGAAACCTGACAGTACCAAGTGCCGATGAGCATGCAGAGCAACCAGAACTCTCACAACGTGAGAATTGCTCATGGGAATGCAGAAGTATACAGGTACGTTGAAAAGTAGTTTGACATTTTTTTTGTAAAGCTAAACATACCACCATACAACCCAGCAATCCCACTCCTAGGTATTTGCCCAGGAGAAATGAAAATAATACATGCACACAAACAGCTGTACACAAATGTTTAAGCAGATTTAATTCTAATTGCCAGAAACTGAAAACCACCCAAATGTCCACCAACTTGTGCCTAGATAAACTGTAGTATAGGCATGCAGTGGAATACAACTCAGCAGTGAAAGTAAAGGACCAAATGATACAGCCATTTGGATGAATCTCCAATGCCTTGTGCCAAGTGAAAGAAGCCAGACTTGTGGGGCTACATACTGTATGCTTCTGACTGTATGACATTCTGGAAACAGCAAAGCTGTGGGGATAAAAACAGGTCAGTATTTGCCTGGGGTTGAGGGTGCGTGAACGGGTTTACTACCAAGAGACACAAGGGAACTTTTGCGGTAATGGAACTCCTGATCGTGGTGGCGGTTACATGACTGTGTTTGTTAAAACATAATCTGCACGTTTAAAAGGGTGAATTTGTCTGCATATAAACTATACCTCAATACACCTGGCTTTAGAAAATTAAACTGGATGAAAACTGGAAAAAAATAACCATCAATAGGGAAAGGTTAAACAATGACTCATCCATATTATGGAATGTCTGCAGCAGTTAAAAAATGAGATACAGGGGCTTCCCTGGTGGCGCACTGGTTGAGAGTCCACCTGACGATGCAGGGGACACGGGTTCATGCCCCGATCCGGGAAGATCCCACATGCCGCGGAGCAGCTGGGCCTGTGAGCCATGGCCTCTGAGCCTGCACGTCCGGAGCCTGTGCTCTGCAATGGGAGAGGCCACAACAGTGAGAGGCCCGGGTACCGGGGGAAAAAAAAAAATGAGATACAAGAATGTATGCTGCCATGGAAAGAGTTCAGTATTCTTGAGTGTAATAAGCAAGTTTCGAATCAGTGTGAATAGTAAGGTCCCATTTCTGTTAATAAAAGCAAAACAAAGTATGTATTTCTACATGAGCACACGTATATAAACAAGAAAAAGTCAGGAAAACACACCAAACTCTTTAACAGAGCTGCCTCTAGGGAGGAGACTAGAATAGGGAGAAGGGCAAGGGGGAGGTTTCTCTTTATGTGTGTACAGGCAGTCCTCTCTATCAGTATTCATTGTACTGGGCCATTGTTTATAAGGGACTTGAGCACCCACAGATTTTGGTATGCGAGGATGCTCTTGGAATCAATCCTCTGGATACCGAGGGATGGCTGTATTTTTGTAATGAGAGTGAGTATATTACTGACTTGAATATTTGAAGATGTGTTTTTATATATATGTATGTATATATATTACACCACCTATATTTTAAAAGGAGAGCATGCCTTTTATGAAATAGACTAACTTACAAAGATACACCCTACTCCATTTCTACCCCACTGGACAACAGGGTTAGAGAATACGTCAAGTCCAGCCATCAAGGAAGAACCTCTCCCTAGAGGACTAAATGTGGGAGAGAGGCTAACTGCACTTCAGACAATTATTGAATTTCACCTGCTGCGTCCTAGGTGCCACCCTAGCTGCTGGGTTGGGGGAGCCGAATGAGGCTCCATCCTCATCCTGCACTGCAAGCCCGGGGGTCTGTGGATCGCTTCCGTCAGGGAAGGACATGAGAAGTGGGTCAGTACCCTTTTAGAGTGTTTGAGAGAGGCCTTCTCTGTTGCCTTGACAAATTCTCTTAGGATTAACAGAGGTCAGTTCCGTCTCCGAAAAGGAAGAAAGTGCCCAGTATGTGCAACGATGAAAGCCTTGAAGTAAGTCCACTGGGAGAGGGTCCACAAAAAGTCAGCAGTGGGATGAGTCATTTATACACGCACAATAAATTTGGAAGATGAGTGTCACTGAGGAAAGAGAAACCCCTCGCTTCTTTGATTTGCTGAATGTATGAGAAAGCAATTTTGAATAATTATTTCCTACTGTAGTAGGGGAGGTAAGAGATGTGCTGTTTTTAAAGCAGAGTAAACCAAGATAAGTTCTCAAGCATGTCACCGTGGGACTGTGGAAAAGCTGAGGCTAGAACTCGAGTCAGCTTGAGCTGAAGCTCTGGCTAATGTTGCCGGCCCTGCACCATCCACCTTCTCACGTCTCATGCCTCCGGGTGAGCAGCCTGATCCCTGCATGGAGCCAAGGGTCTAAGAGGAGCACGAGGGCCCCCTCGCTTGCTGGGTGCAGGCCAGCCTTGAAGTGAGCCCAGGCAAATGGACCTGTTCAGATGCAGCTTCTGGAGGTAGTGAGTCCTTATTACTCACCAAGCTTTATATCCTCTCAGAAAATAAAACTCTTACTAATCACCTTCAGATAGCATTGGCAAGTGAAACCTTAACAGCATCAGTCAGTCAGCACTGAGATTGCATTCTGTTAACCACCTACACAAAGATTCATCTGAAAGCCCACAAACCTTTGCCTGCAAGCTTAGTACATTGAAATGAGAATACCTCTGCATGTGGATGTCTCGAGTTAAATGCTGTTGCAGATGGTTACCAGGTAATCAACTGGGAAAGACAGGAAAGAAAAACAGCATTATTGGACTTCCTTGGTGGCGCAGTGGTTAAGTGTCCGCCTGCCAATGCAGGGGACATGGGTTTGAGCCCTGGTCCAGGAAGATCCCACATGCCGTAGAGCAACTAAGCCTGTGCACCACAGCTACTGAGCCTGTGCTCTAGAGCCTGCGAGCCACAACTACTGAGCCTGCGCTCTAGAGCCCGCGAGCCACAACTACTGACCCCACGTGCCGCAACTACTGAAGGCCACGTGCCTAGAGCCCATGCTCCACAACAGGAGAAGCCACTTCAATGAGAAGCCCGCGCACCGCAACAAAGAGTAGCCCCCGCTCGCCGCAACTAGAGAAATCCCGCGCGCAGCAACGAAGACCCAACGCAGCCAAAAATAAATATCTTTTAAAAAAAACAGCATGATCTTAAATAACATTTTTTAAAACACTTTTCTGTGGGGCCCAAGTAGTTGATTTCCTCATGAAAATACTGAGTATGTCAGTCGAGGCTGGGGTATCATCTGCTAAAAAAGAACAAGGAGAGAGGCCAGGAAGTTAGAATTGGGGTTTCACATTCTCCATCATATCTAATACTTATTTTTGCCAGGTGCTTTTAGGTGTTTGCTATCACTAGTATTCTGGGACAGAGAAACTTGTGGTTTAGGGCAAGTGGCTGGAGGGAGACTGATCAGCAGAAGAGGGCATCTGTACCTGGTGAGCAGTTGGCCAGGATGATCTCCAGCGTCCCGTCTGGTGTTAGGTTTCCGTATGTCTAAGCCGTGGGCCTGGCCGGGCTTGCCCGTCACTCCTGCCCATCCCGAGACTGGGACGGGGTTTATTCTCCCTCACAGCTTCTGCACATGGTACAGCCCCAGCTACAGCACACATGCTGAGTTGTACACATCGATGTCCCACTGTGGACAGGATGGCAGGCACTAACAGGCATGTGTGTTCTGGGAAAAGACCATTCGCTACTTGGCTTCACAGCATCACCTGCCCCCCACTGCGGGTCCCCCTGCTTCTGCACATCTTGCCCGTGCCCGGAAATACTCATCTGTCACCCAGTCCTTACTCAACTGCGTCCTACCCGGGGCTCTTTAGTTGTAAGAAGGAGAAATCCACTCAAGTTGGCTCCAAGGCAGGAAGGACAGTCCTCCGGGGAACTGGCCCTTCTTCCCTCCTGCTTAGGGGCCGTGTGGTCTTTGCCGTTGGTTTGCCTCCGTCCTGTGCTCTTCAGGCTTCCCTGGCTCCAGAGGTCCACATTACCCCAGAACTGCAGCACGCACTTTGCTTTATCTTCCGCTCCAGCCTCACTTCTCCATGACTTTTCAGCCCGGCTTCCCACAGCTGACTGACCCTAACTCCGGGTCCCATCTCCAGCTTTCCTGCAAGAATCTGATTGCTGCCGGCTCCTAATCTGACCAGTGGAGGGAAGCGTGTGTCCACAGAGCCCCCGCCAGTGTGGGGACAGGAGGGCTTCCCAAGGAAGCGGTTCTGCTAGCCGAGCACCCCCGAAGGTGACTGCGGTGCCCTCCCAACAGAGTCACTCAGGAATGCACGTCTGGGGATAGAAGAACCCTGGGGTTCTGCTCCAGTGTATTCCTCTCTGGTGAGAGTCTGTGCCTGGAGTCCCACAGCTGAAGAGAGAGGGCACTGGGAAAAGATGCACCAATGAAGCTCAGGTAACGGTGAGAATTACGAGAAAAGGGACTTCCGGCTTTAAATTCCTGGGATTCCCCTGTAAAGACAGAAGAACAGAGACTACTCAACCGATAGAAGAGAAGGGTGACATGCTTATGTGCAGATTCAGCTAATAAAGGACCATTTCACACATACTATTAGCAAAAGTTTTAAAATATTTGATTTCCAGTTCTGAGAAGGTTGGGGTGATATTTGTATTTACACACTGCTAGTGTGCACCGAAAAGGCACTTTTAGCATCTCTTACAGTTTAACAGCCCTTTCTGTCCCTGTTCTACAGACACAGAAAAGCACAGAGAGGTGAACTGTCCCCAGCACCGTGGTCTCTGCAGCCCCAGGACTCTTGAACCTCCCTAGTCATCAAAATCATTGTGGCGGGAGGGGATGTGCAGAATGCAGACTGCTGGGCGCCACCCAAGAACTGAAACATCCCTGGAGTGGGGCCCTGGCTCTGTATTTTAATGAGGTCCCACAGTTACTTCTTTTTTTTTTTTTGGCTGCATTGATGTTCGTCGCTGCGCGCGGGCTTTCTCTAGTTGTGGTGCGCGGGCTCCTCACTGCGGTGGCCTCTCTTGCTACAGAGCACAGGCTCTAAGGCTCTAGGGCGCCCGGGCTTCAATAGTTGTGGCACATGGGCTCAGTAGTGTGGCGCATGGGCTTAGCTGCTCCATGGCATGTGGGATCTTCCTGGACCATGGTTCAAACCCGAGTCCCCTGCATTGGCAGGCGGGTTCTTAACCAGTGTGCCACCAGGGAAGCCCCTCCACAGTTACTTCTGACGGGAAGCCAGATCTGGAAGCAGCTGCGCTCGTCAAAATTTCCAACCCCAGAACAAATAAGGGAGGTTGTGTTTTCCCGACCGTGAAGGGCTTGTAGGAAAGTTTCCAGCTTTCCTGAAAAAGTGCGTGGTATCCATTATGTATGCATCACACCCCACACAGCCTACCCTGAGAACCTGAGGGTGAATCCACAGTGACCGTATGACGTGGACACCTCATGAGGCCTCCCTGCTCTCATCTGAAGTCCAAAGATGAGAATACTTCCAACCGGGACTGGAGGGTCACCTGAGAGTTTGTAGCTCGTGTGTCTCAGTGTCTGCCACATAGTATATGTTCAAAAATGTTTATTGTTGAATCTGTTTCCAGAGATAGTGTCACTAAATGATAAAGGTAACCTGCACTTTTCATCCCTGTTAATGGCCGAAACCATTAACAGGGATGAAAAGCAGAAGGCCTAGGAAATCCAATATTGGATGATGGCAATTGTTTTCATCAAACAGGCCAAATATTAACTCCAGTTTGGGATAAAACAAAGGTAAATATTGACTGGCCCTCAAGCCTCGCTAACTGGTGTAGAACCCTGTGGGTTCAGGTGCCCCAAGACCAGGTCTCCCCTCACCTCCACTCGCCCCAGCAGGGCTACCAGAGTGGGCAAGCCAGTCTGTCCAGGCCTGGATCCCACACCTCCTGTCAGTTTTCCTATCAAGTCCCTCCTTGGCTTGAGTGTCCCAGTGTAAACAATGGAAGGAGGAGGCACTTGTCCCGCCCCCGCCCAGTGTGCTGTGCACAAACTCACCCTCCAAAACACCAGTCATTTGGGATTTTAGGTCCCTCGTTTCCTTCAGTGTCTGCTCCGTACATCTCAGGAGATAAGAGCACTAAGTAAGAATAGATGGAGAAAATGCCTCTTCATGGTCCCTCCTTGGAAGGCAGGCACTTTCAGGTGTACCCTTAAGCCCTGCATGCTTTGGGGTCCACAGTGGTGGAAACTAGAAAGTGTGTGATGCTCGGAGTTCTCACTGGGTTGGTGCCGTCACTCGCTTTGGTGACACACAGGGAGATGTAGACGCCTCTGAACAGGGGAGACCCTCACCTAGTTGGGTAACAAGGAGTCTGGACACATCTTTGTTTTGGTGCAGTGGTTGGCTTCTCACACCTTGAACGAGCTTGATATGAGAACCTATCTCCAGATCATGTTTGTTTTAATGATGAACAAACCGTATCTTGAAAACAGTTTGCCACCTCATCGTGAACTGAGTGTACGGCTCTGTTATTTATCAAAGCAGAGGCTACACCTACATGATCTACTTTGGGCTTGAAGAGGGTGGTGAAGCCACAGCTCATGAGGACTGACTTGCCAAATTAATCTAAACTAGGTTGAATAGCAATTCCAGCAGGCGGGCTGAAAACACTCGGACTGACCTCGGAGCTCGGGATGGTGGAAATGAGCGTGATACAGCCAGCAGTGGGGTCAGCCGCTGACCCCTGACAAAGGAAATTTAGAAGCTCCGTCAGGCCGGCAGGAGCCTCCTCTAGTTTTCCTGGCCCCTGACACCATCCCCTCACTTGGCTGCAGAGAGACTTGATAATAGGGGCAGAAATAGCTCATGCCTCTCGAGTGGGAAAGGAGAAAGGAAGTGTCCTGGCTGAGAAGTTAGCGATTCCTTTAAGGCTTTGACTAAACCTGTGTAAAGGGAAGTCTGGGGTCTCGCATTTTGCCGTTTATGTCAGGCCCCATTGTCCAGAATTTGAAAGAAATTAAAAGGACCTAAAGAAGTCAGACTGTGGGAATATTCAAATTAATGATCAGTGAAGGGACTTCCCTGGTGGTTAAGACTCCGCGCTCCCAATGCAGGGGGCCCGGGTTCAATCCCTGGTCGGGGAACTAGATCCCGTACGCCGCAACTAAGAGCCCGCATGTGGCAACGAGGATCCCATGGGCTGCAACTAAGACCCGGCGCAGGCAAAATAAATAAATATATATTTTTTAAAAAGCACTATCATTTAAAAAAAAATCAATGAAAACATAGCTCCAAATTGCACTGCTTCAGTTTATCATGTGTAAGTAATGTGAACCACACCCATCCTCAGAAAACGTTTGAGACCACTTAAAAAACTTCCTGCACAGATGAGAGAAGGGGTTTTCAATAGAACAGATCAGAGCCTCTGGGGCAGGAACTCTGGCTCAAATTTCACCTGTTTGGGGACAGCCTCTATCTCTGCATTTTCATTTCTTCCTTATAAAGGGTACAACAAAGTGCCTACCTTACGTTGTTTCCTGTAAGGGTAAAACCATAGTCTGTCAAAGAATATGTAAATGTTAATTCTTTTTATTAGTGTGGGCTCTTTGAGTTGCAAATGACAGAAAGTCAAACTGGCTTAAGCAAAAAATAGAATGAATCTGCCCCATGGACCCAAATATAAAGGATAGAAATGCAGCAGTGTAATAATGTAGTTTATAGGCCCGTTTGGGGGTTTGTTTTTTTTTTTTTTTTTTTT
Organism: Mesoplodon bidens; assembly: GCF_964165515.1. NCBI lineage: Eukaryota > Metazoa > Chordata > Mammalia > Artiodactyla > Ziphiidae > Mesoplodon > Mesoplodon bidens. The sequence continues at coordinate 21,384,328 of NC_138174.1, read as the reverse complement.
TTGGCTGCACTGCACAGCATGTGGGAACTTAGTTTCCCGACCAGAGGTTGAACCCGTGCCCTGCAGCGGAAGCAAGCGCGGAGCCCTAACCACTAGACCACCAGGGAATTCCCTATAGGCCCGTTTCTTGAACACTCATTCCACAGTGTTATAATTTATTGGAGGCTTATCAATAAGGAACTAGGTTCATGCACCCCAGCTCACTGCATTCTGAGACGGATTCAGTACAAGTGCTGAGCTTGTCCCCTGTGTCTTCTTTCTCAAATTTCCACGCTTTTAGAGCCCTGACCTCCTCTTCCCTGGTATCACTCTGCTGGCAAACATGCCCAAGGAGACTCAGGAGAATTCTTCTTGCTGATGTTTTAAATTTCCTTCCTCAAGAAATGGTTCCAGAGTAACAGGTTTTAGGGAGATACAAGAATTGTGAAGTAGTGGCACTGCTAAGACTCCTAGGCCCTGGGCAAGAATTTGTGTGAACAGAACTGCTCTTGAAGCTCAGACTGCGTGGCCTGGTGGGTCAGCGGTGGGGGGAGGTGGAAGAGGGAGACCCCAGGCTGCTGGGTGAGAAGGCCACATGCGGGTCCTCCTACCAGGTTGGCATTTGGAATCAGTGTTTGACCCTTCTCTGGCACAGTGCTTGGCACACGAGACATTTCATAAAGACTTGTTAAATGAATAAACAGATAAAGTTGAGAACTAAGATGGAAATGGATAAGGAGTAGAACAGAGATGTTCTGAAGAAAGAAATAACCAGAGTTAGTAACTTATATGGGGGATGAGGGAGAAGAAAAATCCAAGATGAAATGACGATTTTGGCTTTTTTTTTTTTTTTTTTTTTTTGCGGTACGCGGGCCTCTCACCGTTGTGGCCTCTCCCGTTGCGGAGCACAGGCTCTCGACGCGCAGGCTCAGCGGCCATGGCTCACGGGCCCAGCCGCTCCGCGGCATGTGGGATCTTCCCGGACCAGGGCACGAACCCGTGTCCCCCGCATCGGCAGGCGGACTCTCAACCACTGCGCCACCAGGGAAGCCCCGATGTTGGATTTTTTTCTTTACTTGCTACGGATTGGTAGAGAAAAGCATTGGCAATTCCCATCTGGACTTGATGACACCAGACTGCAGTCAGGGCATTGAAGTTGAAGGTGTGGCACTAGAGACTGGAGGTCTGGAGGCAGCAGTGACACGGAGGTGACAGTTGCTGGAAGTGGAGGAGGTGAGCAGAGGAGAGAGACTGGAGGAGTTTGGCAGGAAACCGACGCCATCAGGTCGGCGGTGGTGGTGGACGGTGATGACGTTTTCATGTAGAGATGCAGGAAGCCTGGGCCGGGTGGAAAGGGAGTGGAAACGTTCCCCCACTGTCCTTCAGAAATGGCCCCTGCTTCATGCCACGTGCCAAAGCTGTGCCCAGCAGTGACGGGCACGCTCGTATCCCTATAGCCCGCTTCAGCTCCAGAGCATTCCTGATGGGTTTCTGGGAAGGACAAACCTTTGTCTCCCTTAACTCGACTTGAGGAACTGGAGCTGCTGCGTTTCCTTGGGTGAGAGGGTACTGGGAGTCTTGGGCAGGTTAAAATGTGAAACTCCAGTTTAGCTATTGTCCCCGTGCCCAACAGCTCTGTAGAAGGTTAATTCTTCCCTCTGTTGGAAGAAACTGAGACCCTCCAAAGGGAGATGAGTCCTTCCCAGCTGCCTGCCCATCAGTCCCTGACCTGAAGGAATCCAGCCAGCAGCCAGTGGGCAGCCTGGGGCAGAGGGGCCGAGCCAGGCATCATGAGCAGCCGCTGGCTGTGGTCCAGCATCCAGCCGGGCCCAAGGCCTGGACAGAGCCCCTCCTCTCTCCCTTCGGCTCCCTTCCTGGTCCCTGTGTCTGTATCTAGCTCATCAGAACTTTCTCCTTCAGCGTCTGACCCCAGCTTCTACTTCCCTCCTGCCCCAGTGTCCCTCCCCGCAGCCCTCCCCCTCCCACGGGTCCCCAGCTGCTCCCTCAGCATCACGTGAGTCCCTGCGCCCAGCTGCCTGGAGCATCTTCCCACTCAGAACCCCTCTGATTGGAAGTTACTGGGAATAATTTAATTTTTAAATTGATTCCTCACCCCTGCCAATCAAGAACCTATGCCCCAGGAGAGGCAAGATACGAGTAGGGAACTAAGAGGTACAAACTACTGTGTATAAAATAAGCTGCAAGGGTATATTGTACAGCACAGAGAATATAGCCAATGTTTTATAATAACCTTTTTCTCTGGCCACGCCGTGTGGCTTTCAGGATCTTAGTTCCCCGACCAGCGATCAAACCCGGGGCCCAACAGTGAAAGCGCCAATTCCTAACTACTGGACCTCCAGGGAATCCCTACTTTTTTTTTTTACATCTTTATTGGAGTATAATTGCTTTACAGTAGTGTTAGCTTCTGCTGTATAACAAAGTGAATCAGCTATACGTATACATATATCCCCATATCCCCTCCCTCTTGCATCTCCCTCCCTCCCACCCTCCCTATCCCACCCATCCAGGTGGTCACAAAGCACCGAGCTGATCTCCCTGTGCTATGCAGCTGCTTCCCACTAGCTATCTATTTTACGTTTGGTAGTGTATATATGTCCATGCCACTCTCTCACTTTGTCTACTTTAATTTTTTTTTAAAGTATGCATGTTCCTTGTAGAAAACTGAGGAAGTATAGAAACGTGAAGAGAGGCAGAAAAAAGATGGTCTATGAAATAAGTAGATAGTACTTAAGTGTTTTCATAGAGGTTAACATTTGCTCCCTAATTCTGAGCCCTGCTTCTTCCTATATAGCTGTGTGACCCATGGCCACTTACCTACCCTCTCTAGGCCTGTCCGCATAATAGTGATATTGCTTCCGTCACGTAGCATTGAGGAGAAAATGAGCTAATACTCGCAGTACATAGTAGAGCTTAACAAATAATAGGCATTGGTATCAACTAAGTGGCAGCAGTTATTATGATTACATGCTCAGTACACGGGGCGAGGGGTGACTGTTACTGTCGTCCACTGCCAGCTCAGCACCCCGGGAAGGTCTCACCAGGCAGGACAACAGAGAACCACTGCCGCGGGTGCTGGTAATGCCTCTGGATTTGAACAAGCTCCCCGTGGAAGGTGAACAAATAGGTTTGGGTCCCGTAGTGCTGGTGGCCTCCCTCAGGACAGATTGGTCCTGGGGATCCTTTTCCATCTGCTCTTCCTCACTAACCACTGTGCTTCACTGCCAGGCTCTCTGCCAGTTCTTTCTGGTTCACCCTCCAGACCTCCCTGGCCTTTCTTGCTTTTCCTCTCTGGCCTTTAACCTGACCTGCTTGCTTCCCTGACTCCCCGCTTCACTCCCCAGAGAAACTGATGACAAAAGTGAGAGACCTCAGGCAGTTTATTTTACTAACTAGTTTTTTTTTTCAAATGTACTTATAAAAGTACATTTTGTAGGTGTATATATACATATGTTTAACACTAATAGACTCAGTGTGTATACTCTTCTGCAAGTTGCCTTTTTTACTTAATGTATAGTGGACATCTTTCCATATTCGTTTATAAAGCTTAGCCTCCTTTTAACAGCCTCATAGGATTTATGATAAGGATGTACCATAAGTTATTTAAATGTTTTGCCTCTTTTAGGTGTTCCAGGCTTGGGTTTCATTTTGTTCTGCTTTACTTTATAAACAATACTGCACTGAACATCCTTGCCCACAGATCCTTGTGTGGTGTGGCCACACCCATTTTAGAAGGCGCCATCCTTGAATAAGGGGCCAGCGTCTCTAGGAGGATCTGGCAGTCACAGTGGTGGTGTGTCCAGACCTGACTTCCATCCTGATTCTACTCATACTTCAGGGGCCCCCATGTAAACAGTTTGCAAATCTGCTACAAAAGTTCATGAGGAGCCAGGTTTCCATAAAGACTAGGATCACCAATCCCTCCAACCCCTGTTTACCCACCTTCACTTCAAATTTCCATGCAGTGAGCTTTCTCTTCCTTTTCTGATAACCAGAAATAGGTTTATTTCTACCTATTGAAGGTCAGGTTTTTACTTTTTACATTTTCTTCTCAGAGTTTGAATGTGCTCACAATCTTCCCATTCCTGGCTGCCTGTTCTTTTTTTCTTTTTTTTTCGGTACGCGGGCCTCTCACTGTTGTGGTCTCTACCGTTGCGGAGCACAGGCTCTGGACGTGCAGGCTCAGAGGCCATGGCTCATGGGCCCAGCCGCTCCGTGGCACATGGGATCTTCCCGGACTGGGGCACGAACCCGCATCCCCTGCATCGGCAGGCGGACTCTCAACCACTGCGCCACCAGGGGAGCCCCATATTTTTATTTTGCTTTAGAATCTTGCTGTAGAATCAACTCCTGCATGAAGGAATCAGCTTCTCCTTATTTCAACCCATACAACTATGAACACTTAACTCCTTTAAAAAATTACGTCTTGATGTAGCTATAAATATTGACATCAAACCACTATGTGTGTGGTTAAAAGATCAACTAGCACAGAGGACCTGGGAGGAAAAGCAGCAGTCCCCGCACCATGCCTACCTCCTCCTTCCCAATCTCTTTATCTAGACCATGGCTTCTACAGCTTTTTGTTCTCCTGGAGTTTAAAATTGCCTTTTTTGTTCCCCTCTCTATCTTAACCCTCAAGTGTTTTCAAGTTCTCAGTCATGCTAATAATTCCATAGAATTCCTCTTTCCCATCTGGAACCATCAGTCATCTTTCTCCAAACTAGATTATCCCTCTGCCCTCCTGGGAGTTCTCTCATCACTCATCTTTATTTTCCAATCCTTCAATTAAGAAGATGTTTTAATCACAATTTTTCCATCTCCAAAAACTCTGTTCTTTGATTTTTCGAATTTCATAGCATCGTGTTCTTCTTTCACAGATGCTCTACCTTTGTGACTTTCTCTTAGGACACTAATTAGAGGGTATTGCTGTTTGTTATGGTTCTTTTCTGTCCCTTGAATTATGTCTGTTTTCTGTTTCTTGTGAAGTTTGTCCTTATTTTGTGCCGAAGGCTTTCTTGATGATTCTTGCTTATTCACATTTTTAAACAAGGGAATTGCATGTTTGATTTGGAGCTCTGTGTGTGTGGGCAGGACTTTCAACTAACAGACTTCGCTTTGTGGTGAGCAGGTTGGGAACCTGGCCATGGTTTTGGGGATCCTGAAATGCCAGCATGTGGAGGACCTAAATATGGGACATCACACATTCCCACTGCCCTGATTTTCCCCAGAGTTTATCCAGTTTTTTAAAGAGAAAAATCCTATGTAATGTCATGTTATGTTTCAGATAGGTAGATAGATAGGTAGATAACCTCACAACTAACTAGGAAAGTAAATATTGTCTCCATGTTTCAGAGGGATACAGTTAGCCTTAGAGAGGTTAAATAGAGCATCCAGGGTCACGCAGCCAGTGCGAAGTGAAGGGAGAATTAAACTCAGGTCTCTCTAACTCCAAAAGTCATATGCTCCTAACCACAAGAGGTGGATGGTTTTGGTGGAGCTTGGCTTACCTCCCTTCCCCACTGAAGGATCTCTGTTCAGGTCTTATATAGAAATTGTAGGATCTTAGTGTTGAGAGAGTTAACCTTGCTTTTAGCCTCTATTCAGCCTTATTCTTTATCCTCAAAAGAAACAGCCAGATTCCCTGGCTGTTTGTTAAGCTTGACTTTCTTGACACAAAGAAAAGTTCTTGGCTTGGCATTACCCTTTCAGGCCCTTTCCCACCAAAGCTCCATGCAAAGGGCATTGCACTCAGGTATGTTTCTGAAGCTGAGGGCTACTCTACTGGAATTGTTGTAGCACCGTATTGTGCTGGGGTCGGTGACAGAGCTGTCTGATGCTTGGGCACTGCCTGTGTTGTTGACAGAAGTGGAGGCTGTCTGCTGAGTGACTGTGAGAGCCTTTCTCCCTTAACTTTTTAATGTCATCCAAGGTCGCTGTGAATTAGAACGGAGTTCTCAGCCATTCTCCAGTTCTGAGGTTGCTTAGAACTTCTCTGCCTTAGAGCCATCATTTGTGAAAAGAGAACATAAGAATCATTCCAGGTACTATTCAGGGATGGCTAGTGTCATGTCATGCAAGAAAAGTCTTGGGATTGTTAATTATGAAGCAAAGTGATCCAGTAACTCCCTGAATGACTTTATTGAATTTTACTGTTTAATATAACTTGTCATTTTCTAGAAAGTCTGCATGCAGAAAGCAACGAGAGCATTCCCATCCAGAAAGTAGACAACTTCTCCCTAACGCATCCGTTTTTACCGTTGTGAGACATCATATATATATACATATATATATATATGTATATACATATATATATATATATGTATATACATATATATATATATATATATATGTATATATATATGATAGGACACACATACACACCCAACACACACCCCTTTAGAAATCGTTTTCTGATCCACAGAGGAGGGAGGTCTTTGTACTCATAGGAAAATAAACTGGTATACATTTAAAAATTTGTTTAGGGCTTCCCTTGTGGCACAGAGGTTACGTATCCACCTGCTAATGCAGGAGACATGGGTTCGAGCCCTGGTCCGGGAGGATCCCACATGCCGTGGAGCAGCTAAGCCCATGCACCACAACTACTGAGCCTGCGCTCTGGAGCCTGCGAGCCACAACTACTGAGCCCATGTGCCACAACTACTGAAGCCCGCATGCCTAGAGCCTGTGCTTTGCAACAAGAGAAGCTATTGCAATGAGAAGCCCATGCACCACAATGAAGAGTAGCCCACACTCGCTGCCACTAAAGAAAGCCCGTGTGCAACAATGAAGACCAAATGCAGCCAAAAATAAATAAATTAATTAATTTTTTAAAAATTTAAATACACATTTTAAAAACAGGAATAGTAACATTAAACGTGTAAAATGTGCATTTGAAAGGATGTTTAAATATGCATTTTGAAAACAAAGTGAGGGGCTTCCCTGGTGGTGCAGTGGTTAAGAATCCACCTGCCAACGCAGGGGACACAGGTTCAAGCCCTGGTCCGGGAAGATCCCACATGCTGCGGAGCAACTAAGCCCGTGCGCCACAACTACTGAGCCTGCACCCTAGAGCCTGCGAGCCACGACTGCTGAGCCTGCGTGCCACAACTACTGAAGCCTGCGTGCATAGAGCCCGTGCTCTGCAACAAGAGAAGCCACCACAATGAGAAGCCAGTGCACCGCAATGAAGACCCAAGGCAGCCATAAATAAATAATTATTTTTTAACAATTAAAAAAAGGAAAACAGAGTGGTAGCCAGCCTCCAAGAGGCTCTCCTATGACCTCCTGGTATTCACACCCTTGGATAGTCAGTCCCCTCCCACATTGTATAAGGCTAACTTGTGTAGCCTTTAGGATGTTGAGGAAATAATGGTGTATGACTTCCAAAGTTAGGCCACAAAAGATATTGTGGCTTCTACCTTACTTTCTGTTGGATCTCACTGTGGGGAAAACCAGCTGCCTGTTGTCGAGACACTCAAAATAGCCCTGTGATGAGATCCACAGGGCAAGGAATTAAAGCCTCCTACCAACAGCCATGAGAGTGAGCTTCTTGGAAGTGGATCCTCAAGCCTAGTCAGACATTCGGATGATTGCAGATTCAGCTCATATCTTGACAACAACAGTTTCATGAGAGGCCCCAAGCTAAAACTATCTAGCTATCACACCTGAATCCTTGACCTATAGAAACTGCAAGATAATAAACGTTTATTGTTGTTTTAAAATGCTAAATTTGGGGGTTATTTGTAACACAGCAATAGATAATACAGTGAGTCACAGTAAACAAGACAAAAGAGATTCCGATGTGTATTTGAAAATGAAAGGAATCCCTGTATTCATTCAAAACTTTTAACTTTTAGAATATGACAAAGTTCTCCTGATTAGGTAGAGCTGATTTCACTCACTGTTCTCCTCTGTAGATGTACACATCCCCTCATTCATACCTATATATCCATTAGGCTGTAATTACACCTTTCCTGGGATTGTCATTGTCCACCATTGCTGTAAGTACCCTTGGAGGTGGACAAGTTGAGAGGGAGGGGAGAGAGAAATACCTACCAAGTGGCAGCAAACCACAACTGAAAACAAGGTCCAGACTTTCTCATCCACCAGTGAGCATTAGCCCAGCCATCTTCCAGTTCCTACTGATGGTCCTGAGGTTATCAGCCCTACTTCTCCACGCCACTTTCCAGGAAGGAGACCTCTAAGTGTTGAACCTTCATGGGCTTAGTCTGTCCTTTGAAGTGCAACTTGCAGTTTTGTAGGAAGCAAGCTTGGGCGCCCTCTGGTGGCCTTTTTGTGAACTACACCACCCGTACATTTCTGGGCCCTTTATTTTTAAGTACCTTGGCCACATACACGTGGATTTAACCCAAGTCCATTTTCTATACATATATTATGGATGCAGCAGCTGGGAGTGTGATTTCCCCAAAAAGAAAATTTTTACCTACGTACCTTTTTTTTTAACCAGTTGCAGATATTTTTCATTCCTTCCCACATTTATCTGTACCTTAATGGTGCGACGAATGGGTTACAGTTATCGGCTGTACAAATTTTAATAAAATCATAACAATCCCATTGCCCAGTCTAATTCTCCAGGGAAGTCTTGGAGAACTGGTTGCAAAGTTTATTAAATTTTTCTTGAGAGATAGAATAGCAAGGGTTGACTCAACTTCTCCTTTAGTTTCACTTCTGCTGGTTTCAGAAGCCCCTGGCACAAGATTTCAGGTATTAACTATCAGTTTGTTTTCCTTCCCCAACCTGCACCCCTACCAAGTCATCATCTTTCCTGCCTTTGCCTTTTTTGAGGGGGTAGGAAAGAGCAGGAATAGGGCAAAATATAGTCACAAGATATAAAAGGGTGATAACAGTTGTAGGTATGAAGAGCTTTACATAAAGACAATTCCGTGGTGATGCACATGGGCTCTGTACAATACTTAATATCTTCGGAAAGAACAAATTCATAATAAACATGCTAACCACTTTGGCCGTCTTAGAATGCCCACACCATAAATTAAGAACAGAGTTAGACTGAACTTAATGTACCAACAGCTCCATTTCCATTCATTCCCAAGGGAACGTTTGGTAGCTTTCTGCAGAGAGGTATTGGAAGCAAAATCTACTCTGTCTCCACTTAGCCTTCAAGCATTTCAATTATGAGATGAGTGGCATCCATTTACTTTGGACCACCTGCCTTTGTAAATGTTCACCTTAATGGTTTTTATTAACACTTTAACTTTACGTTGCTAAGCAACAGGCCAAGTCCGGGCTCTTCTCCACCAGGCTATAAAAATGTCTGCTTAGTCCTGGTTCTGAAGGAGACTTGACTATATCAAAAAGATGTTCTTCATTGTGGTTTTCCTCCTGACCTTTATTCTTTTTATTGCCCTGAACCGCTCCCAAAAGGGACGTAGCGACGCTTCCATACATCTCAGAGCCGCAGCCGCGCAACAGGCGCCCCCTCCCGGCGACATCTCCCATACGCGGACTCGCGGGAGAGAGGCGAGAGGCAGGGCGGTTAAGCAGCTTGTGCTGCAAGCCCGACTGTCAGGAGTTCATTTTCATTCTCCCGAGCCTAAGAGATCAGCCGTTTGGCTTATACAAGCACTGCAGCGGCTGTGCCCCACACTCTGTAATCAGGAGAAGCCGCTGCGGATCAGAGTCCCCGGAAACGGGGTGGAGGAGGAGGAGAAGGTGGATAATGCTGATGATTGACTTTTTTTTGTCTGTGTTGAGTCTTCGTTGCTGCACGCGGACTTTCTCTAGTTGAGGCGAGCGAGGGCTACTGTTCGGTGAGGTGCACGAGCTTCTCATTGCGGTGGCTTCTCGTTGCGGAGCACGGGCTCTAGGCGCGTGGGCTTCAGTAGTTGTGGCTCACAGGCTCAGTAGTTGTGGCGCACGGGCTTAGTTGCTCCGCGGCGTGTGGGATCTTCCCGGACCAGGGCTCGAACCCGTGTCCCTTGCATTGGCAGTTGGATCTTAACCACTGCGCCACCAGGGAAGTCCGCCATTTTTAAAATCTGGACAAGTTCCAGTACATTCTGCTAGGAAAAGGCATAGAAGAGGCTAAAGGGTGGGGGCGTCTCCTGAGCAGCATTTGTCTTCTGCTTAACAGCAGTGGTGCGCAGACTGCTGTGGTCCCCCGGGACCCCCGCCGCACGCCTCCGCCTCCGCCTCCGCCTCCGCCTGCGCCTCCTTCCCCGACGTCCTCACGCTCTCAGCCCGGAAACACGCATTCAGGGCAAGGGGAAAGCTCAGTGCCTTCGGGTCCCAGCTCCCCTCCTCTTTGCAGACAGCAGAGGTGGCACTGGCTTTGGATACGTGGACCGGGAAGAGGCAACGGCCTTGGGGTGCAGGTAGTGGGTCTCTGGCTAAGGCACTTCCCAGGGGCACCCGGCCATCAGACAGAATCTGTGCTCCTCCAGCGCCATTGGTGTAGTTCTGAACAGCGATCTTAGAACCTGCTCTAGGCTGATCGGCAGGGGGACGTCCAAACCACAAGTTCCACCACATAGATTTTTTTTTTAAATGTATTTTTGGCTGTGTTGGATCTTCATTGCTGCGCGCGGGCTTTCTCTAGTTGCGGTGAGCGGGGGCTACTCTTCATTGCGGTGCGCGGGCTTCTCATTGCGGTGGCTTCTCTTGTTGCGGAGCACGGGCTCTAGGTGCGCAGGCTTCAGTAGTTGTGGCACATAGGCTCATTAGTGGCTCGCGGGCTCTAGAGCTCAGGCTCAGGAGTTGTGGCACACGGACTTACTTGCTCCGTGGCATGTGGGATGAGGGCTCGAACCTGTGTCCCCTGCATTGGCAGGCGGATTCTTAACTGCAGCGCCACCAGGGAAGCCCTCCACCACATAGATTCTTAAACCTTTGTAATTTGCTAAGTGATGTGAGCATTAGGGGCATCTTTTGTTCAACAGCTCCCAAAATAGCTCCAGAGGATAAAGGTGAACTGTGTTTTAGTAGTTTGTTGTTGTTTTGTTTGTTCAGTTTTGGCCACCATGCGGGGCTTGGGGGACGTTAGTTCCTCGACCAGGGATTGAACCCACACCTTCAGCAGTGAAAGTGCAGAGTCCTAACCCCTGGGCCATCAGGGAATTCTCCAACTGTGTTTTTTGTATTCATGACAAGTCCGTTTCAACCACACCTGACTTTATGTTAATGGAAATGACTTTTGTAAAGTCCCACAGGATAGGGGCTAGTTGCCAGGGGAGAAAAAAACATGCAGTTAGAGGGTTGGAACTTTCAGCCTGCCCCCACCCCCAGACCACCAGGGATAGAAGAGGGGCTGGAGGTTGAGTTCGGTCACCAGTGGCCAATGATGCAATCAATTATGCCTATGTAATGAAGCCTCCATAAAAGCCCAAAAGGACAGGGGTTCCAAAAGCTTCCAGGTTGAGAACACATCCACTTGCTGGGAGGTGGTGCACCCGAAGAGGGCATGGAAGCTCTGTGCCCCTTCCCACGTACCTTGCCCTATGCATCTCTTCCATCCAGCTGTTTCCAAATTACAGTCTTCTCTCAGTATCCGTGGGAGATTTGGTACCAGAATTCCCCTTGAATACCAAAATACATGGATGCTCAAGCCCCTTATATAAAATGACCTGTATTTATATATTGGGTTGGGCAAAAAGTGCCTTCGGTTTTTAAGTAAAAACACACATTTTTCATTTTCACCAAGAACTTTATTGAACAACATATTGACCCTTTTGTTCCACTACCTTCTGCCATTTTTCAGGCAACTTCATAATTCCATCTTCCCAAAACTTTTCATCTTTTTGAGCAAAGAACTGTTCCAGGTGCCTTTTACAGTCTTCCAGGGAATTGAAATTTTTTCTATTAAGAGAATTTTGTAAAGACCTAAGTAAATGGAAATCTGAAGGTTCAATGTCTGGTGAATACGGCGGATGAATCAGAACTTCCCGGCCAAGCTGTAACAGTTTTTGTGGTCGTCAAAGAGACATGCGGTCTTGCATTATCCTGATGGAAGATTATGCGTTTTCTGTTGACTAATTCTGGACGCTTTTCGTCGAGTGCTGCTTTCAGTTGCTCTAACTGGGAGCAGTCTTGTTGGAATTCATCATTTGGTTTTCCAGAAGGAGCTCATAAAAGAGGATTCCCAGTCCCACCATATACACAACATGACTTTGGATGAAGTCCGGCCTTTGGTGTGCTTGGTGGTGGTTCATTTCACTTGCCCCACGATCTCTTCCATTCCACATGATTGTACAGTATCCACTTTTCATCTCCCGTCACAATTTGTTTTTAAAATGTAACGTTTTCATTACGTTGAAGTAGAGAAGCGCATGGAGAAATATGGTCAAGAAGGTTTTTTTCGCTTAACTTACGTGGAACACAAACATCAAAGAGACTCACATAACCAAGCTGGTGCAAATGATTTTCAACGCCTGATTTGTATATTTTGAGTATGTCACCTATCTCCCCTGTGGTATAACGCTGATTGTTCTCAATTAATGTCTTGATTTGACATTTGCTCCTGACCGTGGAGCATCATCCAGCGAGAAATCTCTAGTGCGAAACTTCGCAAACCACTTTTGACATGTTCCACCAGTCACAGCACCTTCTCCATACACTGCACAAATGTTTTTTTTGCGTTTCAGTTGCGTTTTTACCTTTCTTGAAATAAATAAAGCATAATACGCGGAAAAAGTTGCTTTATTTTCTTTCATCTTCAATATTAAAATGACTACACAAAATTTCACAAATTTTGATGTATTCTCTTAAATGCACGCTGACATGACAGCTGTCACATACAATCTAACAAAATTGTTTCGAATGAAGTTAAAGACAGCTAAGTGCTACTAGAGCCATCTTACGGAAAAAAGTGAACGAACCTTTTGGCCAACCCAATATAACGTACACACATCCTCCCATACTTTATTCTTTTTAATTTAATTTTATTTATATTTTTATACAGCAGATTCTTATTAGTTATGCATTTTATACATATTAGTGTATATATGTCAATCCCAATCTCCCAATTCATCCCACCAACACCCCCCCTCCCCCCTTGGTGTCCATACATTTGTTCTCTACATCTGTGTCTCTATTTCTGCCTTGCAAACCAGTTCATCTTTACCGTTTTTCTAGGTTCCACATATATGCGTTAATATACGATATTTGTTTTTCTCTTTCTGACTTACTTCACTCTGTATGACAGTCTCTAGATCCATCCACGTCTCTACAAATGACCCAATTTCATTCCTTTTTATGGCTGAGTAATATTCCGTTGTATATATGTACCACATCTTCTTTATCTATTTGTCTGTCAATGGGCATTTAGGTTGCTTCCATGACCTGGCTATTGTAAATAGTGGTGCAGTGAACATTGTGGTACATGTGTCTTTTTGAATCATGGTTTTATCTGGGTATATGCCCAGTAGTGGGATTGCTGGATCATATGGTAATTCTATTTTTAGTTTTTTAAGGAACCTCCATACTGTTCTCCATAGTGGCTGTATCAATTTACATTCCCACCAACAGTGCAAGAGGGTTCCCTTTTCTCCACACCCTCTCCAGCATTTATTGTTTGTAGATTTTCTGATGATGCCCATTCTAACTGGTGTGAGGTGATACCTCATTGTAGTTTTGGTTTGCGTTTCTCTAAAAATTAGTGATGTTGAGCAGCTTTTCATGTGCTTCTTGGCCATCTGTATGTCTTCTTTGGAGAAATGTCTATTTAGATCTTCTGCCTATTTTTTGATTGGGTTGTTTGTTTTTTTAATATTGAGCTGCATGAGCTGTTTATATATTTTGGAGATTAATCCTTTGTTGATTCATTTGCAAATATTTTCCCCAATTCTGAGGGTTGTCTTTTCGTCTTGTTTGTAGTTTCCTTTGCTGTACAAAAGCTATTAAGTTTCATTAGGTCCCATTTGTTTATTTCTGTTTTTATTTCCTTTACTCTAGGCGGTGGATCAAAAAAAATCTTGCTGTGATTTATGTCAAAGAGAGTTTTTCCTATGTTTTCCTCTAAGAGTTTTATAGTGTCCAGTCTTATATTTAGGTCTCTAATCCATTTTGAGTTTATTTTTGTGTATGGTGTTAGGGAGTGTTCTAATTTCATTCTTTTACATGTAGCTGTCCAGTTTTCCCAGCACCACTTATTGAAGAGACTGTCTTTTCTCCATTGTATACCCTTGCCTCCTTTGTCATAGATTAGTTGACCATAGGTACGTGGGTTTACCTCTGGGTTTTCTATCTTGTTCCATTGATCTATATTTCTGGTTTTGTGACAGTACCATACTGTCTTGATTACTGTAGCTTTGTAGTGTAGTCTGAAGTCAGGGAGTCTGATTCCTCCAGCTCTGTTTTTTCCCCTCAAGACTGCTTTGGCTATTTGGGGTCTTCTGTGTCTCCATACAAATTTTAAGATTTTTTGTACGAGTTCTGTAAAAAATGCCATTGGTAATTTGATGGGGATTGCATTGACTCTGTAGATGGCTTTGGGTAGTATAGTCATTTTCACAATATTGATTCTTCCAATCCAAGAACATGGTTTTTCTCATCTTTAATTTCTTTCATCAGTGTCTTATAGTTTTTTGCATACAGGTCTTTTGTCTCCCTAGGTAGGTTTATTCCTAGGTATTTTATTCTTTTTGTTGCAGTGGTAAATGGGAGTGTTTCCTTAATTTCTCTTTCAGATTTTTCATCATTAGTGTATAGGAATGCAAGAGATTTCTGTGCATTAATTTTGTATCCTGCAACTTTACCAAGTTCATTGATTAGCTCTAGTAGTTTTCTGGTGGCATCTTTAGGATTATCTATGTATAGTATCATGTCACCTGCAAACAGTGACAGTTTTACTTCTTCTTTTCCAATTTGTATTCCTTTTATTTCTTTTTCTTCTCTGATTGCCATGGCCAGGACTTCCAAAACTATGTTGAATAATAGTGGTGAGATTGGACATCCTTGTCTTGTTCCTGATCTTAGAGGAAATGCTTTCAGTTTTTCACCATTGAGAATGATGTTTGCTGTGGGTTTGTCATATATGGCCTTTATTATGTTCAGGTAGGTTCCCTCTATGCCCACTTTCTGGAGAGTTTTTATCATAAATGGGTGTTGAATTTTGTCAAAAGCTTTTTCTGCATCTATTGAGATGATCATATGGCTTTTATTCTTTAATTTGTTAATGTGGTGTATCACATTGATTTATTTGAATATATTGAAGATTTCTTGCATCCCTGGGATAAATCCCACTTGATCATGGTGTATGATCCTTTTAATGTGTTGTTGGATTCTGTTTGCTAGTATTTTGTTGAGGATTTTTGCATCTATATTCATCAGTGATATTGGTCTGTAATTTTCTTTTTTTGTAGTATCTTTGTCTGGTTTTGGTATCAGGGTGATGGTGGCCTCATAGAATGAGTTTGGGAGTATTTCTTCCTCTGCAATTTTTTGGAAGAGTTTGAGAAGCATGGGTGTTAGCTCTTCTCTAAATGTCTGATAGAATTCACCTGTGAAGCCATCTGGTCCTGGACTTTTGTTTGTTGGAAGTTTTTTAATCATAGTTTCAATTTCATTACTTGTGATTAGTCTGTTCATATTTTCTGTTTCTTCCTGGTTCAGTCTTGGAAGGTTATACCTTTCTAAGAATTTGTCCATTTCTTCCAGGTTGTCCATTTTATTGGCATAGAGTTGCTTGTAATAGTCTCTTAGGATGCTTTGTATTTCTGCGGTGTCTGTTGTAACTCCTACTTTTTCATTTCTAAGTTTATTGATTTAAGTCCTCTCCCTCTTTTTCCTGATGAATCTGGCTAATGGTCTATCAATTTTGTTTATCTTCTCAAAGAACCAGCTTTTAGTTTTATTGATCTTTGCTATTGTTTTCTTTGTTTCTATTTCATTAATTTCTGCTCTGATCTTTATGATTTCTTTCCTTCTGCTAACTTTAGGTTTTGTTTGTTCTTCTTTCTCTAGTTCCTTTAAGTGTAAGGTTAGATTGTTTATTTGAGATTTTTCTTGTTTCTTGAGGTAGTCTTGTATTGCTATAAACTTCCCTCTTAGAACTGCTTTTGCTCCATCCCATAGGTTTTGGATTGTGTTTTCGTGGTCATTTGTATCTAGGTATTTTTTGATTTCCTCTTTAATTTCTTCAGTGATCTCTTGGTTATTTAGTAGTAGTGTTTAGCCTCCATGTTTTTGTGTTTTTTACGTTTTTTCCCCTGTAATTGATTTCTAATCTCATAGTGTTGTGGTCAGAAAAGATGCTTGATATGATTTCAATTTTCTTAAATTTACTGAGGCTTGATTTGTGACCCAAGATGTGATCTATCCTGGAGAATGTTCCATGTGCACTTGAGAAGAAAGTGTAATATGCAGCTTTTGTATGGAATGTCCTGTAAATATCAACTAAATCTATCTGGTCTCTTGTGTCATTTAAAGTTTGTGTTTCCCTATTAATTTTCATTTTACTTTTTTTTTTTTTTTTTTTTGCGGTACGCGGGCCTCTCACTGTTGTGGCCTCTCCCGTTGCGGAGCACAGGCTCCGGACGTGCAGGCTCAGCGGCCATGGCTCAGCGGCCATGGCTCACGGACCTAGCCACTCCGCGGCATGTGGGATCTTCCCGGACTGGGGCACGAACCCGTGTCCCCTGCATCGGCAGGCGGACTCTCAACCACTGCACCACCAGGGAAGCCCCTAATTTTCATTTTAGATTATCTGTCCATTGGTGTGAGTGAGGTGTTAAAGTCCCCCACCATTACTGTGTTACTGTTGATTTCCTCTTTTATAGCTGTTAGCAGTTGCCTTATGTATTGAGGTGCTCCTGTGTCAGGTGCATATATATTTATAATTGTTACATCTTCTTCTTGGATTGATCCCTTGATCATTATGTAGTGTCCTTCCTTGTCTCTTATAACATTCTTTAAAGTCTATTTTATCTGATATGAGTATTGCTACTCCAGCTTTCTTTTGATTTCCATTTGCATGGAATATCTTTTTCCATCCCCTCACTTTCAGTCTGTATGTGTCCCTAGGTCTGAAGTGGGTCTCTTGTAGACAGCATATAGATGGGTCTTTTTTTTTGTATCCATTCAGCGAGCCTGTGTCTTTTGGTTGGAGCATTTAATCCATTCATGTTTAAGGTAATTATCGATATGTGTGTTCCTATGACCATTTTCTTAATTGTTATGGGTTTGTTTTTGTAGGTCCTTTTCTTCTCTTGTGTTTCCCACTTAGAGAAGTTACTTTAGCATTTGTTGTAGAGCTGGTATGGTGGTGCTGAATTCTCTTAGCTTTTGCTTGTCTGTAAAGCTTTTTATTTCTCTGTCGAAACTGAATGAGATCCTTGCTGGGTAGAGTAATCTTGGTTGTAGGTTCTTCCCTTTCATCACTTAAGTATATCATGCCACTCCCTTCTGGCTTGTAGAGTTTCTATTGAGAAATCAGCTGTTAACCTTATGGGAGTTCCCTGGTATGTTATTTAACATTTTTCCCTTGTTGCTTTCAATAATTTTTCTTTGCCTTTAATTTTTGTCAGTTTGATGACTATTTGTCTCAGCATGTTTCTCCTTGGGTTTATCCTGCCTGGGACTCTCTGCACTTCCTGGACTTGGGTGGCTATTTCCTTTCCCATGTTAGGGAAGTTTTTGACTATAATCTCTTCAAATATTTTCTTGGGTCCTTTCTCTCTCTCTTCTCCTTCTGGGACCCCTATAATGAGAATGTTGTTGTGTTTAATGTTGTCCCAGAGGTCTCTTAGGCTATCTTCATTTCTTTTCATTCTTTTTTCTTTATTCTGTTCCACAGCAGTGAATTCCACTATTCTGTCTTCCAGGTCACTTATCCGTTCTTCTGTCTCAGTTATTCTGCTATTGATTCCTTCTAGTGTAGTTTTCATTTCAGTTATTGTATTGTTCATCTCTGTTTATTTGTTCTTTAATTCTTCTAGGTGTTTGTTAAACATTTCTTGCATCTTCTCAATCTTTGCCTCCATTCTTTTTCCAAGGTCCTGGATCATCTTCACTATCATTATTCTGAATTCTTTTTCTGGAAGGTTGCCTATCTCCACTTCATTTAGTTGTTTTTCTGAGGTTTTATCTTGTTCCTTCATCTCATACAAAGTCCTCTGCCTTTTCTGTGAATGTGGTTTTCCTTCCACAGGCTGCAGAATTGTAGTTCTTCTTGCTTCTGCTGTCTGCCCTCTGGTGGATGAGGCTATCTGCTCCCATATACTTTCAATCACTTCTAGATCACTTTTAATACCTAAAACAATGTAAAAGCTGTGTAAATAGTTGTAAATACAATGTAAATGCCATGTAAATAGTTGCCAGCATGCTGCAAGTTCAAGTTTTGCTTTTTTGAACTTTGTGGAATTTTTTTCTTTTGATCTGAAGCTGGTTTGAAACTGTGAATGTGGAAGCTGTGGACATGGAGCAGTGACCGTATATCCTTTTCTAGCAAACTGGTAATCTAGAGAGTAAGATATTCTCCTGAGGCCTGTAAGCTGCTCCAACAAATTAATCAAACCCATGGAGGGGGTGATCAGAACCTCTGATTTATAGCCAGTCAGTAGCCTGAACCTGTGATTGCCACCTGAAGTGGTGGGGGGAGCAGTCTTGTAGGACTGAGCCCTTAGCCTTTGGAATCTGATGGTCTCTCCAGGTAGATAGTGTCAGAACCAAATTGAATGGTGGGACACCCAGCTGGTGTTGCAGAACTGCTTGTAAGGGGAAAAACCTACAGACATTTCGTGACCAGGCGTGTCAGAAGTGAAGTAGAGTACTGAGTGTAAAGGGGACACACAAGAGTGCTTTTCCTTTAGGTTTTTAAATTCACTTTTCTACTAATTCACGTTTATTATATTTTACAAAGTTACCAGTTTACGACCGATTAGAAACGTAAAGAAATCAGCCCTTTACCACAGACAGTTTGCGCAGCACTGGACTAGAGTTGGAACAATGCAAAACAAGATTTTTGTCTGATAGTTTACATTAGATTATTGGGGAAAGGAAAAGAGAGCGCGTGCTCACTAATTAGAAGTTGGCTTTAAGAAACTTCTGGTTTGCCCAGGGTGTGGAAATGTGGAAGGAGTGTGAGTGGCAAGGGTAAGCGGGACTTAAAATAGCCATTTAATGACAGCGCTATTGGTTTCAGACTCCTGCAGTGCACCCAGAACCTTGTACTATATATTCAGATTAAAGTCTAGGCTGCTATTAAACAAATGAAGAACAAAATAAGCAGGGGGGGGGGAATTGAAGCTTTCTTCTAACGCTAACTTCCTGCTATAATCTGGAAGATTATAGCTACTTTTAAAATTTTTTAAGAAATTATTTATACATAAGGGAAATTATTTAAAGAAATCTAAGAAATGAAAGGAAAGACTAATGTAACAAGACACTGCAGGGAACCATCACTGTGCAATAACTCCCATATGGAGTAGGTGACAGGTTTTGGGCTGTGTGCCTAACAGTGCACCGTGATGTTATATAATAACAGACACCCTCCTCCAGGCCTCGCTGCCTGGCACCACAATACACAGCTTGTGTGACTGCACAGAGCACACTGAGAAGCGGGTACAGACACATTCCCAAGGCAAAAACATGATCAGTAAAAAACAAACAGCCCTTGGGAACTTCCCTGGTGTTAAGAAACTTGTGGTGTTTAAGAATCTGCCTTCCAATGCACAGGACGTGGGTTTGATCCCTGGTTGGGGAACTAAGATCCCACACGCTGCAGGGAGACTAAGCCCATTGCCACAACTACTGAGCCCACAAACTCTAGAGCCCATGCGCCACAACTAGAGAGAAGCCCACACGCTGCAACGAAAGATCCCGCATGCCACAAAGAAGATCCTGTGAGCCGCAACTAAGACTCGACACAGCCAAAAAAAAAAAAAAAAATAGTCCTTTTAGCATAGGGAACAAGATTATCTTCTTGAGGACTGAAAACCGTGACTAGTTTGCCTGGGTCCAGGTTCACCACTCTTCAAGGGCAGCCAAGATTTCGAGATTTTGACCCATATTATGTGAAATAAATTATGTAAATTAAATAAACTATGTAAAAATGTGTTTCAATCCATAAACATGGTACCAATCTGAGGAAGACATTCTAATGTCCCCTAGCTTATGTTCTCATAAGCTTCTGTGTGCTTTTTTTTGTCACCCGCCACCCCAGTGTTACCTGCAGACTCTCAACACCCAGCCACATGCTAACAAGGTGGTCTCTTCACATTCAAGTCCTGAACTAGAAGCAGTGAGGTACTGGCCTGTGCTGCTCTCATGCCGTAGCCTCCTGATGCCTTGTATGTGAACCTCCCCGGAGGCACTGTTAGCTGTGCGACATCCAGGTTACACTGAATTTCATTCCCAAGAAGTATGCCCCGGAGACCCAACATTTGATTAATAAAAAATCCAGAAAGTAAGAACTGAGAGGATGGAAAGAAAATACTATTTTTTTTTCAAGAAAATCCCTAAGAAATTAAAAACATATATCTAAGTGGAAATGACTGTCAGTCATTTACAACGACATATACCAAGGAAGTTAAGAACACCAGTAACAAAGAGAAAATTCTAAGAACTTCCAGAGACAAAAATAAGCAAGTCGGGGCTTCCCTGGTGGTGCAGTGGTTGAGAGTCCGCCTGCCGAAGCAGGGGACACGGGTTCGTGCCCCGGTCCGGGAAGATCCCACATGCCGCGGAGCGGCTGAGCCCGTGAGCCATGGCCACTGAGCCTGCCCGTCCGGAGCCTGTGCTCCGCAGTGGGAGAGGCCACAACAGGGAGAGGCCCGCGTACCACAAAATAAATAAATAAATAAATAAGCAAGTCATGCAAAGAACTGACGATTAGAACAGCAGACTTCTCAGTAGCAACACTGGAAGCTAGAAGACAGTGGATTTTTTACTTTATTTTTCTATTGTAGCCATGCTGTGCAGCTTGTGGGATCTTAGATCCCCGACCAGGGATCAAACCCAGGCCCTCAGCAGTGAAATACGGAGTCCTAACCACTGGACCACCAGGGAATTCCCAACAGTGGATTTTGGACAATGTCAAAAATCTGACTTGGGCTTCCCTGGTGGCGCAGTGGTTGAGAGTCCGCCTGCCGATGCAGGGGACACGGGTTCGTGCCCTGGTCCGGGAAGATCCCACATGCCGCGGAGCGGCTGGGCCCGTGAGCCTGGTGGCGCAGTGGTTGAGAGTCCGCCTGCCGATGCAGGGGACACGGGTTCGTGCCCTGGTCCGGGAAGATCCTACATGCCGCGGAGCGGCTGGGCCCGTGAGCCATGGCCATTGGGCCTGCGCATCCGGAGCCTGTGCTCCACAACGGGAGAGGCCACAACAGTGAGAGGCCCGCGTACCGCAAAAAAAAAAAAAAAAAAAAAAAAAAATCTGACTGATTATTCTTCCTAATCTGCAAGTCCATACTTAGCCAAATTATCAATCAAGTGTGATAGGAGAATAAGGATATTTTATACAAGCAAAGTCTCAAAAAAATTTAACCTCCCAATAAGCCATTAGAGAGCTGCTTCACCAAGACGGAATTTCGGTGAGTAGTGAAGGGAATGCAGGCTGAGCAGAGAGGTCTCCATGTGACCACAGGCAACAGACATGGATACCAGTGTGGGTTGGAGCAGGAAGAAAATGGGCTCCACGAGGGAGCCCTCCAAGAAAATAAAAAAGTGGGCCTAGTAGGTTGCTGGAGCACTTCAAGTTTTGAGAAGAAATTTACATTTCTTGCAGAGAGCTTAGGGGATGGATTAGTGATGAGTAGCTAGAAAACAAAGCAGCAGGGGATATGAGAGTTATTAACTCCAACAAAAATTTAAAAAATTTAAAAACAGATGGCTCCATTTGGAAAAATACATAGTCCTGTCATGATTGTTAATTTAACTAAATTGTGAGACAATTGTATGGGAGGATGGAGAGGGAGAAGCGACAGGGCTCGGAGGAGAGGAGAGATGGGAGTGAGGGACAGCAAGAAAGCGAAATCCTCATCTTCCAAGGAGAAAGTCAAAAAATAATACCTAAACTCTGATACTGAAAAATCAAGAAATAATAGTTGAGGGAATTCCCTGGTGGTCCAGTGGTTGGGACTCGGCACTTTCACTGCCAAGGGTGTGGGTTCAATCCCTGGTCGGGGAACTAAGATCCTTCAAGCCGTGTGGTGCAGCCAAAGAAAGAGAAAGAAATAATAGTTGAAGCAAGTTATCTAGAAATAAGGATTAAAAAGAAGAAGAAACAGTATGAGCAGAAAGTAGCGAGTAGGGAGGAATGAGGTGGAGCATGGGACTGATTTTTTTGCTATAATCATTAATTAATCAACAATTTAAGCTATGCTATGAAATACTTTGACTTCTTTAAAAAGAAGCTTGTCCAGGGCTTCCCTGGTGGCGCAATGGTTGAGAGTCCGCCTGCCGATGCAGAGGACACGGGTTTGTGCCCCGGTCCGGGAAGATCCCACATGCCGCGGAGCGGCTGGGCCCGTGAGCCATGGCCGCTGAGCCTGCGCGTCCGGAGCCTGTGCTCCGCAAGGGGAGGGGCCCCAACAGTGAGAGGCCCGCGTACCGCAAAAAAAAAAAAAAACGAAGCTTGTCCAGGCCACATTCAGCACAGTATGTGTAATATATCCTGTCATTCCTTTAATCCTATGACAAACATGCATGGAGCACCTACCTGCTAAATGCCAGACACTGTTCTGAACACTCAGGATGCAACAGTGAGCAAACTAAAATAGAGCCCAGCCAAGCTCTCTTGGTGATAAATTAGCAAGTAAGATAGATGATGATGAGTTCTATGGAGAAAAATAAAGCAAAGAAAGGGGCTGGAAATACCAGGGTGTGGGTGTAGGTTTAAGTGTGCTCGTCAGGGAAGACCTTTCTGATTTTGACAAAATGACCTTTGAGCAGAGACTTAAAGGTGGTCAGAGATGAGCCCTGTGGCCGTCTGGGAAAGCATTTGAGCAGAGGAAACAGCCAGCGCAAAGACTCAAGGGGAAGCATGCCTGGTTAAGGTTGCCAGGTAAAGTACAGGATACCCAGTTAAATTTGAATTTCAGATAAAAGAGGAACAATTTTTTAGTATAAGTATGTCCCAAATTGCATTAGGGATATTTGGTGTGGGAAGAGTGTAGTAATCAAGATAGAGAAGGAGATGAGGTCATCAAGGTAGTGAGGGGCCAGCTCCTGAAGGACTTCCCAGGACATTGTAAAGACTTTGGCTTTTTACTCTGAGAGAGATGTGGAGCCACTGGAGGATTCTGAGCAAAGAAGAGGCATCATCTGACTTGTTCTAGAAAGGTCACTCTGACGAGTGTTAAGATTAGACTGTAGATTGGCCAATCTGGAAGCGGAGAAGTCAGTCAGCATGCTGCTATAATAATTCAGTCAAGAGATGGTGAGGGCCCAGATCAAGGTGGTAACCATGGAAGTAGTGAAAAGTAGACAGATTCTCGATGTATTTTGAAGGCAGAGCCCATGGGATTTGCTAATAAACTGGACATAGAATGTGAAAGAAAGAAAAGTCAAAGATGAGGCCAAGGTATCAGCCTGAACCACTGGAAAGATGGAGTTGTTATTCATTTGTTGAGATAGGGAAGGCTGTGGCCATAGGAGGAATAAATTTGGGGGTATTATTGTTGGGTAAGTGGTTGGATATATGGGTCTGAAATTCAAGGGAGAAGATGTGGCTGGTGGTATAAATGTGGGAATCATAGTTCTAATTATCGGAACCATTCCTTTGTCTTCTCCTGAAATGGTTAATTATTACCAAAATAAGGCTGCATAATAAACTAACCCAAAACTTAGTGGCTTAAAACAACTACCATTTGCTTAGCTTAAGCTTTTGTGGATCAGCAGTTTAGGCTGAGCTTAGCTGGTCAGTTCTGGTCTTGTTTCATTCTGGCCAGGTTTTCTCGTGCATCTGCATCAGCGGGCAGGTCAACTGGCTGTTCTAGGATGATCTCAGCTGGAATGACTCACCTCTACTCTACTTGGTCTCTCATCTTCCAGCAGCTAGCCCAGGACCATTCTGGTGGAGGCAGTGTGCCCAGAGAGCAGAAATGCTCAAGGCCTCTGGAAGCTTAAACTTAGAACTGTCACACTGATGCTTCTGCCACATTCTCATGGTCAAAGCAAGTCACAAGGCTGCAGGTGGAGGGACGGCCAATAGACTTCATCTCTCTCTTTCTTTTAACAAAGAGGTTGTTTTTAAATATTTATTTTATTTATTTTTATTTTTGGCTGCATCGGGTCTTCGTTGTGGCATGGGGGATCTTCACTGCGGCACGCGGGATCGGATCTTTTTGTTGTTGTGGCGCGTGGGCTGTTCGTGGCAGCACGTGGGCTTCTCTCTAGTTGTGGCGTGGGCTTCAGAGCGCGTGGGCTCTGTAGTTGTGGCACGAGGGCTTAGTTGCCCTGAGACAGGTGGGATCTTCGTTCCTCGACCAGGGATCAAACCCGAATCTCCTGCATTGACAGGTGGGTTCTTTGCCACTGACCACCAGGGAAGACCCTAGACTTCATCTCTTGATGACAGGAGCTACTGAGTCACATTGCCAAGGGCAGGGGTCCTGATGGGCCACTGGGGCCTTCGTTCATTCAATTTACCACATGTTCCAACTCTGAAACATTTTCAACCCAGCCATATTGAAGTCTGGAGTCATCTTTTCTCTCTAAGAAGGACTATAAAAAAAGATCTGCCTGTGATAGACAGGAAATAAGTGAGGTTGGTCCAATTTTTGGCTTCAGTGAGAACTTTGGGGGGAGGGAGGCAGGTTCCAAGAATATCAGGACAGAGTGAAGTGAGAACATCTATTTCGAGGACCCAAGCATGAAGAGGAAGGAAACAATACTCTGTAACCCATCATGAGCCCTGGAGAATCCGTCAACCACAGGCTGAAAGGCCCCACCTGTCACCGCGTGCTTTCACGCAGCCCCTTGCCTCTATGAAGGGACATGTGAAAAACTTTCCACAATGATATCCAGCTTTGCCACATTAATCAGCCCATAAAACCTTGTTAGCAAGTCATGTCAGTGCCTGATAGCCTGGTGGAAGTTAGGAAATTCCTGCTTTTTCCTATCATAAATCCCTCTTCCCGCAGCACTCTAAGCCTGGGTCTCCTTAGATCTCAGATTCTCAGAAGGGAGAGGACAACTGTATTTGTTGCGTTAGATGTCTTTAGCGTTATCCAACTAGGTGTTCATTCTCCGTGTCGACAAAAATTAATCAGTCGATCTAAGAAAGAATTGGAAAATTTTATTCGAGCCAAATTAGAGGATTATAACATGGAAAGAGATTCTCAGAAAGCTCTGAGAACTGTTCTGCCCATCAGAAGTCAAGATGCAGTTTATATAAGCTTTTTGAGAGAGAGGGCTGTGCATCAAATGACGTATTATTGACAGTTTGCACAATCTAGATCTAATCGCCATTTTGGTGGGTCATGACCCCCCCCCCATAAGCTCAAGAAGGAATGTTATCTTTAAGAAGTCGTCGATGCTAGGAGAACGTTTTTCTTTATGGTTGAGCAGGTATTTCTGCCGATGGGAGAGGTTTGGTCAATGCATAATGCAGACACAGAATGCACAGTAGGGGGAAGAGAAGAGGCCAAAGGGCAGAGAAGAATTTTTATGCTTAAATATTTCTCCTCGGGCTTCCCTGGTGGCGCAGTGGTTGAGAGTCCGCCTGCCGATGCACGGGACACGGGTTCGTGCCCTGGTCCGGGAAGATCCCACATGCTGCGGAGCATCTGGGCCCGTGAGCCATGGCCGCTGAGCCTGTGCGTCCGGAGCCTGTGCTCCGCAACGGGAGAGGCCACAACAGTGAGAGGCCCACGTACCGCAAAAAAAAAAAAAAAAAAAAAAAAATTTCTCCTCTTGCCACAGAATATGAATTTTATTCCATCAGTCCTTGGACACATATTTTCCACCCCCCTCCCAGTCCGGGCGTCTGCAAGAAGAGCTTTGATCTGGCGTCTCCAGCCCCAGGTGCAACAGCACGTATGGGCCTTTCATGCACCTTTCCACCGCTTCTCCTAGAACCAGGCCAAGAGCAAAGGCACTAGCCTTCAAGACTGGCATCAAGTTTGCTTTTTTTTTTTTTTTTTTGGCTGCACTGCACAGCATGTGTGGTCTTAGTTCCCTGACCAGGGATCAAACCCGGGGCCCCTCTGTTGGAACCGCAAAGTCTTAACCACTGAACCACCAGGGAAGTCCCAGGCTCACCCGTTTTAAAGTGACATCTAACTACTTGTTAACCCTGAGTGAGAATCTCGGAGTGGCTCAGATAAGTTTTAATAAAGAAGCAAAGGCTCTAAAGGGTCAGGAAGTATAAATGTATAGAAGATGGAAAGGACCTAATCATCTCATTTTGGATGATGGCTCTGTGGCCTTGAGGGTCTGGGTCAGCACCAGAGCCAGGACTCATGGCTCCCCATCCAGGGTTTACTCCACAGAACTGTGTCGCCAGCCATCTCCCAAACCACTAAATGTGTGATGGCAAGGAGATTTTGAGTGAAAATAGGGATTGAGGGCGTGACCAGGCAGTATGCATATGAGCTAAAACAATTCTTGAAACATTTTCTCAGGGCTACATAAAAGAGAATGTGAATGGGCATCCTGTATTTCGCACCTGATTCACAGTAGAGACCAGAATTTAAGAATTTCTTATGGTAAAAAGACTCCTATGACAGCCTCCATTTGCTGAACCAGCCAACAAGGTATTAGTCTCCCTTTTCTAGATGAAGATACTAAGGCCTAGAGAAGTTAAGATGTGGCAGTTCTCACAGTTAGTAAGTGGTGGGGCTTTAATTAGAACCCAGATTTCAAAACGTCACCACCGCATTCATCCTACATGCTTTCTTCCAGAATTTGAAGTAATGACTTTTTTCTTATGTTTGCCAAATGGATGCAAGACGGTATCATCTTTCATTTATTTTAGCAGAGCTAAAATGGAATTTCAAAAAAAGAAAAAAGAATTAAGAAGGAAACCGTGTACAGCACAAATCAGATGCTGAAACATCTGGTGTTCAAAGTGAGAAAATAGTATCACAATGTCAGTTCCTGCATGTGCAGCCAAAACCCAGCTGCACCCGTGTCTGTGTGGGGCATACCTGGCTTGCAGCGGCAGTCATGAAGAAAGACTTAGGAGTTTCAGCTGGTAGAAAGCTCAGAATGAGTCACCTGTGTGATATTGTTAACCGCACCCCGCTCCAAATGTAAGTTTAGGCTTCATTAAAATATTATCGGGGCTTCCCTGGTGGTGCAGTGGTTGAGAGTCCACCTGCTGATGCGGGGGACACGGGTTCGTGCCCCGGGCCAGGAAGATCTCACATGCCGCGGAGCGGCTGGGCCCGTGAGCCATGACCGCTGAGCCTGTGCGTCCGGAGCCTGTGCTCCACAACGGGAGAGGCCACAATAGTGAGAGGCCCCCCCCAAAAAAATATTATCGCATTAACATAGCTTGTGGAAAATGAGGCCAAGTCCCCTGCAGAAATGCAAAGCTCTCAGGGCACCTTGGTCAAGAGGGCTGTAGGTTGAGAGCCCTGAGCATTGGGCAGGAGCATTTGTTGACTTTTGAGACTTCTTTCCACTCTGGTGCTTTATATTTTGTTCCATCAAGAGGGTGGGAACTGTGAACCAGCTGTGTTGGTTGTTTCCTATTTGGTTATCTAATGAAGTCATTTCCTGCCCATAGTTCCTGCGACAAGAGTGATTCCTTAACCCCTAACTGGTGGCAGAATCTTCAGAGGGACTTTTAAAATGTAGACATTCTGATTCAGTAGGTTTGGTATGGGGCTCGGCATTGTAAAAAACTGAATTCATTTAATGAGTAGGTAACGCATTCACATTATTCAAAAATTACAAAATGTACACAGTGAAGAGCCTCCTTTCTGGAGTGTTTCCAGTTTCCTTCCAGAGATTTTCTATCTTTGTGTATTCTTTAGAGACCTTCTGTGCCCATACTAGCAAATAAGCTTTTTTTTTTCCTGAACACACTATTCTTCACTTTGCTTTTTCCCATAAAAATATTTTGTGGTGATTATTTCATAGCAGTACACAAGGAGTTCTTCATTCTTATGGCTGCATAATATTTCAATATACAGAATATTTCAATATACATAACACCTGCTTTGGATAAATGTTTGTGTGTCCCCAAAATTCATATGTTGAAATCCTAACCTCCAATGTGATGGTATTAGAAGTGGGCCTTTGGGAAGTGATTAGGTCATAAGGGTGAAGCCTTCATGAATGGGATTAGTGCCCTTATAAGAAGAGACCCTAGAGAGCTCTCTCACCCCCTCCACCATGTGAGGACACAGTGAGAAGCTGGCCGTCTACAAACCAGGAAGTCAGCCCTCACCAGAACCCAAATATGCTCCAGCCTCCAGAACTATAAGAAACAACTGTGTTGTTCAAGCCACCCAGTTTGTGGTACTTTGTTATAGCAGCCCAAATAGACTGAGACAGTACCATAATGTATTCAAACAGCCCTCCATGGCTATCACAAATGATACTTCAGAGAACAGCTTTCTGTACACATCTGTTCATTGTCAGTGATTATATAAATAGATTAAATTCCTACAAGTGGAAGGACCTGATCAGTGGTTACATGCATTTGTGACGTGATGTCTGGGGGTGCTTGGTTTCCCTGTAGCCTCCACAACAGAGGGGTAGCAAAGTGTTTTATCTTTGCAATTCAATAGATCAGAAATTATAACAGTGCAATTTTAACTTGTATTTCTTGTATTCTGAGTGAGCTGGAGTCTCTTTTCTGTGAACTCTCTGATTATACCCCTTGCTCATTTTTCTATAGGATTGCTGTTCTTTTTCTTATTGGTTTGCAATGTTGGAAAACAATTTTCCATGAATTTCTTTATTTTTTTATTTTTTTAACATCTTTATTGGAGTATAATTGCTTTACAATGGTGTGTTAGTTTCTGCCTTATAACAGAGTGAATCAGTTATATATATACATATATTCCCATATCTCTTCCCTCTTGCATCTCCCTCCCTCCTACCCTCCCTATCCCACCCCCTAGGTGGTCACAAAGCACTGAGCTAATCTCCCTGTGCTATGTGGTTGCTTCCCACTAGCTATCTATTTTACGTTTGGTAGTGTATATATGTCCATGCCACTCTCTCACTTTGTCACAGCTTACCCTTCCCCTCCCCATATCCTCAAGTCCATTCTCTAGTAGGTCTGTGTCTTTATTCCCGTCTAGCCCCTAGGTTCTTCATGACCTTTTTTTTTTCTTTCTTAGATTCCATATATATGTGTTAGCATACGGTATTTGTTTTTCTCTTTCTGACTTACTTCACTGTGTATGACAGACTCTAGGTCCGTCCCCCTCACTACAAATAACCCAATTTTGTTTCTTTTTACGGCTGAGTAATATACCATTGTATATATGTGCCACATCTTCTTTATCCATTCATCTGTTGATGGACACTTAGGTTGCTTCCATGTCCTGGCTATTGTATATAGAACTGCAATGAATATTTTGGTACATGACTCTTCTTGAATTATGGTTTTCTCAAGGTATATGCCCAGTAGTGGGATTGCTGGGTCGTATGGTAGTTCTATTTGTAGTTTTTTCACGAACCTCCATACTGTTCTCCATAGTGGCTGTATCAATTTACATTCCCACCAACAGTGCAAGAGGGTTCCCTTTTCTCCACACCCTTTCCAGCATTTATTGTTTGTAGATTTTTTGATGATGGCCATTCTGACCGGTGTGAGATGATATCTCATTGTACTTTTGACTTACATTTCTCTAATGATTAATGATGTTGAGCATTGTTTCATGTGTTTGTTGGCAATCTGTATATCTTCTTTGGAGAAATGTCTATTTAGGTCTTCTGCCCATTTTTGGATTGGGTTGTTTGTTTTTTGATATTGAGCTGCATGAGCTGCTTGTAAATTTTGGAGATTAATCCTTTGTCAGTTGCTTCATTTGCAAATATTTTCTCCCATTCTGAGGGTTGACTTTTGGTCTTGTTTATGGTCTCCTTTGCTGTGCAAAAGCTTTGAAGTTTCATTAGGTCCCATTTGTTTATTTTTGTTTTTATTTCCATTTCTCTAGGAGGTGTCCATGAATTTCTCATATTCCTGTATGGTCTGGGTCTTCTGACAAAAGGGCATATTTGGTGGGGTGTTTTTTTTAATTGAAATATAGTTGATTTACAGTGTTGTGTTAGTTTCAGGTGTACAGCAAAGTGATTCATATTTTTTTTCTTCTTTTTCATATTCTTTTCCATTATGGTTTATTACAATTACAGAATATAGTTCCCTGTGCTATACAGTAGGACCTTGTTGTTTATCTGTTTTATATATAGTAGTTTGTATATGCTAATCCCAGACTTCTCATTTATCCCTCCTCCTCCCCTTTCCCCTTTGGTAACCATAAGTTTGTTTTCTATGTCTCTGAGGCTGTTTCTGTTTTGTATATAAGTTCAGTTATAATAGTTTTTAGAATCCTTCTATAAATGATATCATACAATATTTGTCTTTCTCTGTCTGAATTCATTCAGTATGATAATCTCTAGGTCCATCCATGTTGCTGCAAATGGCATTATTTCATTCTTTTTTATGGCTGAGTAGTATTCCATTTTGTGTGTGTGTGTGTGTGTGTGTGTGTGTGTGTGTGTGTGTACACCACATCTTCTTTATCCATTCATCTGTGGATGGACATTTAGGTTGTTTCCGTGTCTTGGCAATTGTAAGTAGTCCTGCTATGAACATTGAGTGCATGTATCTTTTCAAATTAGAGTTTTCTCCGGATATATGCCCTGGAGTGGGATTGTTGGACCATATGGTAACTCTATTTTTAGATTTTTAAGGAAACTCCATACTGTTCTCCATAGTGGCTGCACCAATTTTTTACATTCCCACCAGCAGTATAGGAGGGTTCTCTCTTCTCAACACCCTCTCCAGCATTTATTATAAAAGGTAGAAATTAGTTTTCTTATTTATTTTTTATTTATTTATTTATTTATATTATTTTTTGGCTGCGTTGGGTCTTCATTGCTGCACATGGGCTTTCTCTAGTTGCGGCAAGCAGGGGCAACTCTTCATTGTGGTGCATGAGCTTCTCACTGAGGTGGCTTCTCCTGTTGCAGAGCATGGACTCTAGGCACACGGGCTTCAGTAGTTGCGACATTCAGGCTCAGTAGTTGTGGCACACAGGCTTAGTTGGTCTGCAGCATGTGGGATCTTCCTGGACCAGGGCTCGAACCCATGTCCCCTGCATTGGCAGGCAGATTCTTAACCACTGCGCCACCAGGGAAGTCCCTGTAGACTTTTTAATGATGGCCATTCTGACCGGCATCAGGTGATACATCACCATAGTTTTGATTTGCATTTCTCTAATAATCAGTGATGTTGAGCATTTTTTCATGTGCCTATTGGCCACCTCTATGTCTTCTTTGGAGAAATGTCTATTTCAGTCTTATGCCCATTTTTTGATTGGGTTGTTTGGTTTTTTTTACTATTGAGTTATATGAGCTGTTTGTATATTTAGGAAATTAAAATCCCTTGTCTGTTGCATAGTTTGCAAATATTTTCTCCCAGTCTGTAGGTTGTCTTTGTGTTTTGTTTATGGTTTTCTTTGCTGTGCAAAAGCTTTTAAATTTGATTAGGTCCCACTTGTTTACTCTTGCTTTTATTTCTATTGCCTTAGGAGACTGACCTAAGAAAACACTGTTACAATTTTATGCCAGAGAATGTTTTGCCTATATTCTCTTCTAGGAGTTTTATGGTGTCATGTCTTATATTTAAACTTTAAGCCATTTTTCGTTTATTTTTGTGTGTGGTGTGTGGGAGTGTTCTAACTTCATTGATTTGCATGCAGCTGTCCAGCTTTCCCATCACCACTTGCTGAAGAGACTCTTTTCTCCATTGTATATTCTTGCCTCCTTTATCAAAGATTAATTGACCATAAGTGTGTGGGTTTATGTCTGGATATTTTATTCTGTTCCATTGATCCTTGTGTTTTTGTACCAATACCATGCTGTTTTTATTACTGTAGCTTTGTAGTATTGTCTTAAGTCTGGGAGGGTTATACCTCCAGCTTTAGTCTTTTCCCACAGGATTGCTTTAGCAATTCTGGGTCTTTTATGATTCCGTATAAATTTTAGGATTATATATTCTAGTTCTGTGAAAATGTCATAGGTAATTTGATAGGGATTGCATTAAATCTGTAGATTGCCTTGGGTAGTATGGCCATTTCAGCGATATTAATTCTTCCAATCCAAGAGCATGAGATATCTTTCCATTTATTTGAATTATCTTCAAATTTGCAAAGGATATATTTAAATAACACACATCCTTGGAAGCTAGAGATAAGGTATCCCTTTGAAGAGATTTAGAGATGTACCTCCTCAGAGACACCTCAGAGCAATAAGCCAGAGATACGTTCCCTTTTTCCCCAGAGGTTTGCCTACATTCCAGGTACATGAATAATGTGCTTATCCAGAAGGAAGGATGGGCAGATGTGTTAGCAGCCTTGTAGGCTCAAAGTTTCCTAATTTCAGGGTTCCTCTGCTGTAGTGCTCCCCACTGCAAGTGCAGGAAGCATCTGGCCCTCAGTATGTCACCCTGTGGGGGGTGGAGGTGGGACCCAGTGCAAGATGCTGCTCTGGCTGCTGTTTTTGCTGTGAGGTTATCTCTGACCTAGAGCTCTTATGTCTTCTCATAAAAGGTATATGGAACTATGGTAGGCTAACTTGTTAGCTTGAAAATAGGGTGAAGTCTCAGATTCTTTACAGTTTCTAACTTAACATATAAAAACTCCTCTGTCTGTAATGTGGTGTGCAAAGAATTCCATCTGTATTTTTAAAAATCATACCAGGTAATTCTGAAGTGTGACCAGGGGTGAGACAAGGGTGTTACATTTTTCCAAGACTCAGCAAAATGCCACACCTCCCACCATGGAATCGCACATTGGACATAACTTTGGAATCTAGAGTAGGATACGAAAAAGCCCATCATGCAGTAGCAAATGCAAAGAGCATTGCAGTTAACTCTAGACCCTAGAGAAAGCTAAGCATTTACAGACATGAGGTGCTCTGAAAAAGAATCATTTCACCATTAAGGCAGAAGAGAAGCATTTTGCATTCTTTGCGATTAGGTACCTCAGCCTTTGACTCAACTAGCAAACTGCCGGGACAAGTGACTCATGCGGAAAGCACTTCAGGTAGAAGATACTACTCTCTTTCAGACCAAACATTCTTGTCTGGTTACCCACTTTTCCAGAATTAGAGACTGCATTTGAGAACAGGAGCAGCACAGGGAAGTGTGGTTCAGAGTACTTCAGGGACTCATGAAAACTCACTATTTACTCCATCAGCAAATCCATACGGAATGCCATCGGCAAAGAAGGAAGACTGACAAAACCCCCCTCCTTGCTTTCAGGAATAACAGTGACACAAAGAAAAGGAATTCAGTGACTTCAGTAAAGCGGAAGAGGGTGGATGCAGAAATCAGTAAGCTCTTCCAAGATGAAACGCAGCACAGTCCTGTAGAAAAGAACCAGACTTTCATGCAAAGGGTCAGAGTCACGCCACCTGCGTTCCCCCTGGCAGCTGAGGGCGGATGGGAAGGAGAGGCAGGTAAGCTTGAACAGGTAAGCAAGTGGCCCAGCTATGAAGGGTTTTGTACAGAATTTCCTTAAAGCTTTATGTTGAAGGAAATGGTGTGTTCCTTAAAAAACAGCTTTCCATTTGCACCTCCCCAGATACAAAGTAGAAAGAGTAAATGCACAGTGGCCAGCTGGCAATTTGGATACACCCTCTTGGTGAATAACCCTATTGAAATTCCCTACTGGTCATTCCGTCAAATGGGTCATTCCTGGGTTGTGTGCTCACGGGCCTTAGCCGTGATTTAGAAAAAACCAAAAACCTGTGTCTGGGATGTGAAGGCCGGTAGGGTGTGCTCAACCTCTAAAACCCTCCTGTTCCTTGTAAGAGTCTGCAGCTATTCTCCCATTTCTCCCTTGGAGAAGAGGCACATGTCGAAATCCACCTAGTCAGAGCTCACATTTGCACTTTTAGTCCACAGGAGCAAACTTGATTATATGTTGGTCAGCTGCCTATTATCTGCACAAGAGAACAAAATTCACTGGGGCCAACAAGCCGCCTCCATTTCTCCTGACCAGCTCCGCTTGCCACCGATTACCAGCCTCTGACAGTATACTCACCTCTCCCTTCCGCCCAGGCATGAATGCAGGCAGACCGGGTAGGGGGAGTGGGAAAGAGCTTCAGGCATCCTGAGGGGATAGAAGAGAATATTCAGCAAAATTACCAGAGGATATTGACAGAGGAAGCCTAGCAGTAGCTGCAAGGGGTTCTGCACAACTCTCATCCCCATAAACCATAGGGTTTAGTAACTCCCTCCGAAAAACAAGCCTCCACGTGGCTCTTGGGGTGCTAAAATCTCTGCTGCTCCCACATTCACGCCCAGTCCTCCTCCCCCCTTGTCTGTGGAGCAGAGAACAGGTGGCACATTACTTAACCAATTTTCAAAAGCTTAGTCACTTCTGCTTTTAATAGATGCCAGCAGTTGGTATTTACCGTCCCGCTGATATTACGGCAGCCAACAAGGGTACTGCCACCCAGCCCGTGTTCCACTTGACAGAATCCATCCATGTGGAGTTAACACAATGGAGGAGGCTTAGGCAAGATGGGGTGCTTGCCCGGTGATGGAGAAAGACATTATAATGCATCACACCAAGAGTTGAGTTGACTTGGCTTCCAGTTTTATACTTGCCATCTGTTGATAAACATTATCTCACCTCCCTGAGGTAGTCAAAAGAGGCATATGTTTTCTTTCTTTTAAAAAAAAAAAATTATTTATTTATTTATCTTTGCGTTGGGTCTTCATTGCTGCGCACAGGCTTTCTCTAGTTGCGGCGAGCGAGGGCTACTCTTCCTCGTGGTGCGCGGGCTTCTCATTGCAGTGGCTTCTCTTGTTGCGGAGCACGGGCTCTAGGTGCATGGGCTTCAGTAGTTATGGCACATGGGCTCAGTAGTTGTGGCTCACGGGCTCTAGAGTGCAGGTTCAGTAGCTGTGGCGCGCGGGCTTAGTTGCCCTGCGGCATATGGGATCTTCCCGGACCAGGGCTCGAACCCACGTGCCCTGCATTGGCAGGCGGATTCTTAACCCCTGCACCACCAGGGAAGTCCCATATGTTTTCTTTTTAACTTCATGTGCAATAATTGTCCCCCTTTCACTTGCCAGTTTTTCCCCCCGGGTTGAATATCAGTTTGGGTATTTGACTCAAAAATTGGAGGTTCTTGAGGGAGACTTCCAAATTAATGTACTCAAGGAGAAGGAAATTACATGTATAGCTCTGTTTTGAATAGATGTCCACCAAATACCAACTCTCTGTGATTTGCCAAATTTCTACCAGCTGCTCAGGGAATGGAAGGTCATGAACTTGGTGGAATACTTTTATAACCCTGCACTGTAGATGAGGCCCTAGCAAGCTGCGTTTGATAATGAACTAGGGCTTCCTGCTGTCGCTACACATGAAGACAATGGCCAAGTACACGACTGGGTTTCTAGTGTCATACTAAATGTTAGAAACTCAGGACTGAAGGACGTCTAGTAGGTCTATGAGGCTATTTACAATACTGTAATCTTTATCATTTTTTAAAATTAATTTTTACTGGAGTATAGTTGACTTACAATGTTGTGTTAGTTTCTACTGTACAGCAAAGTGAATCAGTTATCCATATACATATATCCACTCTTTTTTAGATTCTATTCCCATATAGGTCATTACAGAGTATTAAGTAGAGTTCCCTGTGCTATACAGTAGGTCCTTACTAGTTATCTATTTTGTATGGTGTATATATGTCAATCCCAATCTCCCAATTTATCCCTCCCCCCGACTTTCCCCCTTGGTAACCATAGGTTTGCTTTCTATATCTGTGATTCTATTTCTGTTTTGCAAATAAGTTCATTTGTACCATTTTTTTTAGATTCCATATATAAGCGATATCATATATTTGTCTTTCTCTGACTTATTTTACTCAGTATGACGATCTCTAGGTCCATCCACGTTGCTGCAAATGGCATTATTTTGTTCTTTTTTATGGCTGAGTAATATTCCATTGTATATATATAAATTATTTTATTTACTTATGTTTGGCTGCATTGGGTCTTCATTGCTGCGCACAGGCTTTCTCTATTTGCGGCGAGCGTGGGCTACTCTTCGTTGTGGTGTGCGGGCTTCTCATTGCGGTGGCTTCTCTTGTTGTGGAGCACAGGCTCTAGGTGCGCAGGCTTCAGTAGTTGTGGCATGTGGGCTCAGTAATTGTGGCTCACGGGCTCTAGAACACAGGCTCAGTAGTTGTGGTGCATGGGCTTAGTTGCTCCGTGGCATGTGGGATCTTCCCAGACCAGGGATTGAACCCGTGTCCCCTGCATTGGCAGGCGGATTCTTAACCACTGTGCCACCAGGGAAGTCCTCCATTGTATACATGTACCACATCTTCTTTATCCATTCATCCGTTGATGGACATTTAGGTTGTTTCCATGTCTTGGCCATCGTATTGTGCTGCAATGAACATTGGGGTGCATGTATCTTTTTGAATTATGGTTTTCTCTGGATATATGACCAGGAGTGGGATTGCTGTATCACATGGTAGCCCTATTTTTAGTTTTTCAAGGAAAATACTGTTATCTTTTGACTGGCAGTTGTGGTCTGTGTCCTCTCCCAGAGAACCCCTCAAGTGAGTCACCTAGTGTTTGAATTCTCATTTCTCCTAAATGGTGACTCACACATGCAGAAGCACTGCATATGGTGTCCCCCCCATCCCCCAGTCTCCTGGTCCCCACTCGACCTCAAAGCTCAGAAAAGAGCACCGTGCATTTATAAACGAAAGCAGATGTCAAGTGTATCCTGGAGTGGGAGGGGGGAGGTCAGTCATTGAGGGACTCATTGAGCAAGACATTACTTTGGAAAGAATCCCCACCCAGCCTCATAGCTGGCAATTTTCTCACTGAATTGTGTGGACTCCTGCAAAAACCACATCCACTTGAGGCTGTCAGGGCTCAGCATAAGGAGAAATCTTAAATGTACGAAACCACGTATAGTAGCACAAATCCGCAATGTACAAGCTCTCAAACAAACTGGAACGTGCTGGTAGTTGAAAACATGCCCGCATGTTTTCCACAGTAGTGGAAATCTGCTTTGGACAGCCAACAAGCATGCAGTCCAACATACCACCGCTGAACTAAGGGATGGACTTGGAGGACTTCAGTGGGATAAATATAAACTAGCAGCATTATTATCATTTTTAACTTCATCTGCAAACTCTAAGTTTAAAGAACCTATCCTATTTGAGATGGCTGTCATAACAGCCGACTTTAGAGGGACTTCCCTGGTGGTCCAGACTCCATGCTTCCAATGCAGGGGGCGCGGGCTCAATCCCTGGTGGGGGAACTAAGATCCCACTTGCTGAGTGGTGCAAGGTATCTCTCCAGGTAGATAGTGTCAGAACTGAGTTGAATGGTAGGACACCCAGGTGGTGTTGCAGAACTGCTTGGTGAGGGGAAAAACATACACACATTTGGTGACCAGAAGTGGAGTACTGAGTGTAAAGGAGACACACAGGAGTGCTTTTCCTTTACTTTTTTTTTTTTTTTTTTTTTTTGGCCGTGCTGCACGCCCTGTGGGAACTGAGTTCCTAGACCAGGGATCGAACCCGCGCCCACTGCAGTGGGAGCACGGACTCTTAACCACTGGACTGCCGGGCTAAGTCCCTCCTTTAAGATTTTTAAATTCACAGCCAAAAAAAAACAAAACTTAATTAATTCAATGAAAGGTGTAAAGCATCCTTTACTTGCGTATGTTAAAGTATTTCAGTCAAGGACTTTTCCTTTGGAATAATGCAATATTAAATGTTAACAAAAGAACCAAATATCCAAAGAAGTAGCTCACAGTTTTATGCAGTAGCAAGAGAAAACTTTTTCAATGAAGTGATTTTTAAGTATGGTCCACAGCCCCAGAGGACCATAATCTACCCAAAAACCAGCAAGTTGGGCCCTCAGTTTTTATGGACAAAGTCTCTGGAAACACTCACCAATTGCTGCAAAATGAGCTTTTACAGGAATGTTTGTGGCCCATGAGGGGGTCGTTAGCCAGACTTTTACCACAGAATTAAGAGTTGTATAGTATGACCTACTAAGTGCAAGTCACCAGTCACTAAGATGTGGTCTCTATTAGTTCAAGTCCCCCTGGCTTAAATTCCATTTTACTGAGAGTATCCTGGCTGGTAGCCCAGGTCACAGCCCCAAGCACATGCACACACAGATGCTCAGAACTTTACAAGGAGGCTTTGTTGTCAGGATTTTTTCAAGTTGGTTGAGGCTTTTGCTACTCTTCTTGCAATTTTACCAGTATAGTTTGTAGAGTTCTTGGATAAACCCTGCAGTGCAGATGGAATTTACTGTCCATGCACTATTTACTAGTGATCTGATTAGATTTTAAGAAAAAAATGTCTAATGGTTCAAATGAGTCATTTACACTATTGCTTAAGCAGATGCACATGTATCTTGCATCATGACATTTCATGGACAATATGCTGCCTGTGAGTTTGCTGTTCTCTTCAGCCAATCTTAATCAGGCTTTCTTCCCTACAACTCAAACCAAACACCTGTCGAGTCCACCATTCTCAGTGCTCATCTTACTTGACCTGTTTACAACAGGTAACCCTGTGGACTTGCTTGCTCCTTCCTAAAATGCTGCCTACTTGACCTCCAGGCCTCTCCCTTGGTTTTCCTACCTCAGGGGCGGTTCCCTCTTAATCACTCTGTGGGTTCATCGCACTGACCAATCCATGTTGGAGGGCTGAGTCCATCCTGCCTAGGTGACCTCACTGTTCTAGCTTCAGGTATCATGCATTATATCTTCCCAGCAGATATTCTTCACTTTACACCACTTCGCTTTTACAGAAGACCTAGCTACACTAGTACTTGATCCCGCTAATCAAAAGAAATCCGAGGGCTTCCCTGGTGGTGCGGTGGTTGAGAGTCCGCCTGTCGATGCAGGGGACACGGGTTCGTGCCCTGGTCCGGGAGGATCCCACATGCTGTGGAGCGGCTGGGCCCGTGAGCCATAGCCACTGAGCCTGCACGTCCCTAGCCCGTGCTCCGCAACGGGAGAGGCCACAGCAGTGAGAGGCCCGCGTACCACAGAAAAAAAAAAAAGAAACCCGAAGAGAATTTTCCCTTTTACAAAAAAAGGGAGAAAATGGAAAATTCAGCATTTCTTTTGCAGTGAGGCCTCAGAGGCAGCGTGCACCCCAAGCAGCTTCCCCAGAACTACACTCAGCATCTGTATCAAGCTACCATAGCTCTGAGCTGTGTCTGTGAGCATCTGTGCTTATCTCAGTTTATTTTGTGTATCCATTAAGCAAGATGTGCCCTAAGGTAATTGCTTCTTTGATTTATACCATTTCAGCTTAAGAAAGGTTTCATATGAAGGTTTGTTTTTTCAGATGCTGGGGAAACCTGTATCTCTTAAATTCTCCAATTCTCCTCCTGACTGCTTACCTAGTTCACTTCAGTCAAGAGTCAGCATCTCAATTTTTTTTCCCCCCCCCCCCGGTACGCGGGCCTCTCCCTGTTGTGGCCTCTCCCGTTGCGGAGCACAGGCTCCGGACGTGCAGGCTCAGCGGCCACGGCTCACGGGCCCAGCCGCTCCGCGGCATGTGGGATCCTCCCGGACCGGGACACGAACCCGAGTCCCCTGCATCGGCAGGCGGACCCTCAACCACTGCGCCACCAGGGAAGCCCCAGCATCTCCATTTAGCTTATCCAAAACTGAACTCTTGATTTCCTATCCTCAGTCTTCCCCGTCTCAGTGTTAACTCCTTTCTTCCAGATGCTCAGGACGAAACACTTGGCATCACCCTTAAATCCATTCTTTCACCTCATTCAACACATCTGCAAGTCCTGTTCTCTAATTCCCAGCCACCTCAAGTATCACCCTAGACTAAGCCACTGTGATGTCTCACCTAAAAACAGTATACATCATTGTCCTCTTTGCTTTTACAGTTAGGTCAGATCAGGTCACCCTTCTGTTCCAAAGCCCTCTGGCGGCTTCCCTGCCTGATCTGGTTTCCGCTTTTCCTGTACTTACCTCAGCTTTTCCTCTTGCCATCTTGGGTCCAGCCACACTGGCCACCTTTTCACCTGAACATGTCAACCACACAACTTCAGACACTACATTTGCTCTTTTGCCTGTAATGCTCTGCCCCCAGATATCCACATAACCTCCTTCCTTGCTTTCAGCTTCCTATTCAAGTTATCACATTTCAAAAGCCTTCCTAGACAATAATGTAAGAGTCCTTTCTCCACCTGTTTTACATACACGTAGCCCAGAGCTTCAAGTCCACTAGGAATGTACCTGTTTCAAACTAGGCAGCAGTGATACAAACACATGCCTTCTGATATGCACAGAAAGTACTCACCACCTGTTATTCTTGCACAAGATATCTTAACCTGGCTCTAACTGGGAGCTAACTAGAAAAAGATCCAAAATAAGCATTCTTAGGCAACTACCTGAACTTGCTTCCTATATAAAGCCTCTGCCTTGCTCTTCCTGTTCTTCCAGTCTTTTCCACACGAGCTCACTAAATCAGGCTGCAGCTTACATTACCTCAAGACTTCTCCCACTACCAGATTATCCTCACCTTCACAGCACTGATCACTGCCTGAAAATTCTCTTCCGATAGTATATTTCAGAGGCAGGCAAGTGGCCTCCTAGATCACTGGTGCTCAAAACCACCCTCAGCATGACTGCAGTTTCCAGTATTTGGGTATGCTTTCCCCAGTCACCAGGGGGCGCTACCAACCTGATTAGCATTTGTCTCAGGCTCTGAACCACACTTCGGTCTCTTGTTGAAGTCACTGGCTGCACCCCGGGTTCACATAAAAGAATCACTGGCTTGCCTTTAGACTTAACCCTTATGCTTTTAAAAAGTGAAATCAGAAGGCAAGGGTGCAGGGGAATAATTTTCCAGTATTTTTCTTGTAAACTCTTATGAATTCTTTGGAATCTTGGAGGCTTTTACTGTTATTTGTGAATTGCGATTTTCTTCCTGTATTCCCCCATTCAATCTGGACTGCCACAGACAGAAAGCGCAAGGACACTTTTTTCTTGCATCTGTATTTGAAACCTTAGCAGACAGTAACTGCTCCAGGCATGTCAAATAGATGCATTTTCATACCCTTGTTCTGATACCCACAGCCTTTTCAGATACAATTTGACTAGCACCTGCTTTTCCTCTGCCCACCAACTATCCCACACTCCATCTGTAATTTCATCTTTAAAACGGGCCAGCAAACCTTTCCTGTAGGGGGCCACATGGTTATTTTAGGGCTTGCAGGCCCTTAGATGTGTCACTAATGTCTGCTCTTGCAGTGTCAGAGCCAGTCAATACATAAACAAAGGGGCATGGCAGTGCTGCAGTAAAACTAGACACAAACTTAGATTTTGTATTTTTTCACATCCCATAAGCTATTTTGAACCACTTAAAAATGTAAGCACCACCTTAGTCACACAAAAACAGGTGGTAGGACAAGCCAGTTTGCCAACCCTGTTCCAAGAAGTTTGACACAAGTATTCCAGGAGACGTCTAGATTTCTCTAGAACTTGGCTCTACTTGCTTTGTAAACAAGCTGAGACAATACTTTGCTTCCAACTGTGTTAAGTCTCTTTTTATTCTTTTGGTAATTTCTTCCAGAGTTAACTACTTCCATTTGTAGGTGATGTAATGTGTAAGACATCCACTTCAAATGTTGGCACTGCTATGAGCATGGTCTTCCCCTTTATTTCAACTCAATTACTGTTGATTCTTGTTTATATTCCAAGTCCCGGAAGTGGTTTTCATTGCAGAAGTTATCTGAAGATGGTCTTATGCTTTCTAGTAGTGGTCTACAACCAGGTTCTAGCTTCTCCAGGAAGGCTACACAGGATGGATTTAGATATTACATATTAAACTAAGAGGCATTCTCTCAATTGAGTTTAAATGCATTTTATTTTTAGACAACCTACATGACATGTTTTTCCTCAAAAACAATGCCTCCGCTCCAAACAAATCAACATCAAAACGAAGAGCTCAAGATGACATCAGTCCCATTTGTCTAAGTCCTGGTGTTGTGTGGATGAAAAGCAGCAGCCAGCCAGTTATGACGAGCAGGTGATAGATCCAAACAGCCAAATTTGTTACTGTAAAAACAAGGAAGACCCCATTAACACCTTTCCAATATGAAAATATTTAACGTTTCTAGGCTGCAAATGTATTCCCCTATTCAATCTGGGCTGCCACAAAGACAGACAGAAAGCGCAGGGATTTTTCTTTTGCATCCTAGTGCAAACCAAAAGAACAACAGCAGATTGTTCAAGGTCTATCAGCGGATGCAGAAATGTCTCATTCTGAGAAAGTTCCACTCACTTTGTTCTAACAAAAGCCTCACACATTCTTTGAGTCCCTTTAGACATTTTTGTTCATTGCTGCCCCAATCCTGTTTAGTGTAGCCTTAAATTTATCTTACTCCTAATTTACATAGAAGCCCCTGAAAGCTAGGATAATGAATGCCTTCATTTCTATATCGCCTCTAGCAATTCCTTGCACAGCAGACATTCATTTAATTTTAGTAAAGCAATTGGCATATTGGATCAGCAGCCAACTCTAAACTGTATTTACTAGAAGCTAGTAACATCAAGGCTTTCAGGACCAGCTGCCAATTATCAGTAAATAAGGGTGAACGGTTTCTTTACAAACAGGTTTTAATACTCATGTATATGTGCAGCAAAATAGGAAGAGAAAGGCAGTCTGATTTCAACAAGCCATTTCTATAGGGAAGATAAACATAGAGTGTTATCTCTGATCTCTAGAGCTCAGTATTTAAGCTATGCTTTGTAATGTCACCTGTAAGTTTTCTGCAGATAAAGACTCTAAGCCTTTCTGTACCATAAAAATCTTTTACATGTGAAACACCCTCTTTATGCACCTAAGAGAAATAAGACCTAGAGCCTCAGTTTAAAATACTGTAGGATCCATTCTAACCATCCTAGTGGCAAAACAAGGATTATGCCTAGCATATCTCCATTTTTACATTAATGATTCAACCCACTTCTTTATACTCACACATTTTTCCATTTCTAGACCATCCTTAAAGAAAATCATATATGGGGTCACACCATCCTCACGGTAGTCCAGCAGAGCAACCATGCCATCTGGATTCATGTTTTCACCAATAAAGAACTTAGGAAGCAAACAAATACTCAGCATTAGATTACACACGGATGTGTTGTATCAAAACAATAAATCAAAGGATGATTCAGAACACGGCTATTTAAATCAAGGGATTTCAGCAACTAAAGGCTCTGATGCCTAGGAGAAAAAATGCTCACTAATCAAACTTCAGTTCACTCAAAGTACTAATAATAACCAAATAAAAGTACAGAGCAATCCAGGGACAGGAGGCTTTCAGGAAACTTACTCAGCCCCACACATCCATTTCCAAACCCTACAAACAAGGCTTTTTACATAGTCAAG
Source organism: Mesoplodon bidens (assembly GCF_964165515.1). Lineage (NCBI taxonomy): Eukaryota > Metazoa > Chordata > Mammalia > Artiodactyla > Ziphiidae > Mesoplodon > Mesoplodon bidens. The sequence goes on along the minus strand of NC_138174.1, from coordinate 21,340,807 downwards.
CACAGGGAACATAAAGCTAGCAACGAGAGCATATCACATGAGAAATTATCTTATGGCCAGAGGATGTATGAAAACCAAAAAATTAAAGAGCCAGGTTGTGTTCGTTTTTTTTTTTTAGGGGTAAAGGAAGGTCACTGAAGTTTCTCAATAGGGCAAGCTCAGATCAGAAAGGGCTTCAGTGGCAACAAGACACATTGGAATTGGAAAGAGAAAACCGGAAGACTACTTAGGAGTTAACAAGCAATTCAAGAGAAAGAACTGGGAAATGTTATCTGAGTACAGATAAGATTCTGGAACCAGAAGACAAGATCTGGAAACATGCTTGGGAGCAGAGAAAGCTACTTCCTACAGCCTAGACTACTGGAGTTCAATCTATGAAGTATTTAAACAGTTCAAAAGACCGAGAAAATAACCACAGCTTAGTTACATCAGAGATTCATCAAGCAACTCATTATTTGCTCAATTAAAATTGTACAATCCTTCGGTCCAAATATTTAAGTTATTTACCTGATAGTTTTTGAAATTAGCAAGGATATGCTTGATTTGTTCTGCAGCCCCCGTCATAAAAGGTTTTACTCTTTCTGGTCTCTGTTCTTCAAGCTTCCCTTTGATTCTAAAACAACATTTTATTGATAGGTTATTCGGTTCTGAGCAAAGTATATTTTCATTAAGTAAAAAATTACAAACTGAAACCAGCTGTCGCTGAGCAAAATAACGTGGCGCACGCAACCAGGAAGTTACTAGTTCACAGGAGGGATGTTTTAATCAACAAGACTGTTTCTAACTTGGAATTTCATCTAAAAAGGTAAAACCAAACCACATGCTCCAGTATGCTCACATTATTTTACTTATAGGAAAACCACCACCCTTCTGAGCTCATTAATAAAAAGACCTCTGACAAGCACGCCTGCCGCTAAAAGTCTCAGTTAGCCAACCCCTAAATCCTAAAGGATTTTCAGACCTCGACTGGGGTGTGCCGGGATCACTTACGACTTCATGTAATCTTTGATGTACTTCTTGTAGGCTTCTTTTGTGAAGCTGGTTTCCTGCAAGTGATGGTTCATGACAATATCCACACCAGTGATTACTGTGCCTTCGGTACCTTCGCCCTCGGGGCCTTCAGCGGAGGCATTTCCACCAATGAGCGAGTCATCAATGTTACCCTCTGTCCTACTGACCATCTGCATTAAGAAAAAGTTCAGTTGCTACCACATCCTCGACTTCACCATAAACGCATCCAAAACACCTACGCTGGCACCTCACGTACCCGTCATCCTTCCACCAAACGTTTAGATCTTGTCCAACACCACGAACACATTATGCGAGAAAAAATTCTACAATCGATTTCCTGAAACACCTCAGCTCAACAGTTCTTTGTTGACCGGAACGAAAAGGGGGTCATTTACAACCCAGTGGAAGTTTTGCGTGGGCTGTCGGGTTGAAGAGCAAGTAGGGATAAGGCAAACGTTGAAGGACCTGGGGCTCCCAAACCGGAGACAACCTGTCCCGCACCGCCTGGGAGGAGGATGGGCGCCGAAGCGGCGGACCTATTTCCAGGCTCAGCTCCGCCTCCACTTTTCTAGAAAAACCCGAGCCCGGAAAGAGCGTCTCCTCCGCCAGGAGGCAACGGCGAGGATTGCACAACCCCCGGGCGGGGGAGCGGCGGAAACCCGAGCCTACCCAGCCCCGCGCCGCGACCCAGTCGACTCACCTTCCCCTCCACCTCCAGACACAGCCCGTCCGCGACCTCCCGGATCTTGTAGATGTCGGAGAACATCTCATCATCTGTTCGGGGACATATACCCGCCGGTCACGGTACGCCCGAGGCCCGAGCGGGCGCCATTTCCCGCGCCGGCCGGCCGCACGCGGCCCCCGCCCCTCCCCGGGCGCTCGAAACCCCGACGCGCGCCCCAAGCACCGACCCTCCTCGCTCCCAGGAAGGCGCCGGCATCCCCCAGGCCCACGACACGGCGACGGCGGCCGCCTCCCTGCCCCCACCCACACCCCCGTCCCCCGTGCGCGGCGTTAGGGGCAGTGCAGCCCCGACTCACGGCTGATGAGGTCCCGGTAGATGATCATGATGGCGACTGGAGGGAGACAACGGTGGCACTAGCTTAGGAGCACGGAGCTCAGAGCGAGCGCGGTGCAGCCGGAGCGGCGCTCGGGGGGAGGGGGGAGCGGGCGGAAAAGGCCGATTCTGCCGCTCCCCAACCTCATATAGAGGGCACGTCCCCCTACGTCATCTCCCGCTGCGCCTCCGGAAGCGCCGCAAGCGGTGACGTGGCACGCAGAGCCACGCGGTGGGCAGGGCCACTGCGCGGGCCGAGGGGAGGACAGGCGAGCATCCGGGGACTTGGCCCCGGGATACAGTGCTGCGCGTTCCGCTGGGATCCGGGGCGGCCTAGGGAGAGGAGGCGGGGTGGGGAGGGGAGGGGAGAGGAGGCGGGGTGGGGAGGGGAGGGGAGAGGAGGCGGGGTGGGGAGGGGAGGGGAGAGGAGGCGGGGTGGGGAGGGGAGAGGAGGCGGGGTGGGGAGGGGAGAGGAGGCGGGGTGGGGAGGGGAGGGGAGGGGAGGGGGCAGAGGGAAAATGTCTGAGGGCTTGTAGAGGGGGGGATGGAGGGGGAGGAGCGCGCGGCGGAGGGAGGAGGAAGGGGCTCCCGGGCCCTTAGTGGTGGAAGCGGCGCCTGGGGCCCTGCCCGTCCCGACACTTCAGGGTGGCCCTAGAAGGTGCTGGGTCTAGGTGAGGCTTAGATGAAGTCTCTTCAAGTTTCCGCCCCAGGCTTCGCCCAGCGCAAACTCCCACCCTTTCTGGGAACAAAAGTGTCCGCTGTTGTAAAGAACTTTGCATTTACGGAGGGTCCCCTCGAGGTCTGGAGACCGCGAGGCTGTCCACGAGGATGCGGTCAGGGGACTGGGCTTACGATCAGCCTCTGTAAGCTCTGAGAGCCTCGGAGAACTTTTCAGCGTTTGCCCCCAGGGCTGCCCCACCTCGAGTTTTCTGACGCCTTTGTGGGGCAGAGCCGGGTCCGAGTTGTGGGATCCAGGTCGTCCCGCCTGCCCCCTGGGAATAATCGTGGGGGGCGTAGAGTCTGCGGGAAGGGCCTTGAAGAGGAAGGAAGGTGTCAAGGGAGTTTGCACAGGTTTCGCATCTCTCAGTTTGGTCCCGTATTTGGAAGTTTGCGGTTCCTAAGACAGCCATAAAATCTTCATGTTTCTGTTTTGCACTTGGTTTAGAATTAGGTCCTTTGTTTCAAAAAAGGGTATGTTGTCACTTTAAGGTGAAGTCAAAGTTATAACCCAGGCGCTAGAGGGTTAAATATAAAAGGTAGGAGCTTCCCACCGGCCGAAATTTTATTCGGACTTTAGACCCAATTACTCGATATTTAAAAAAAAAAAAAAAAGGGCTTCCCTGGGGGCGCAGTGGTTGAGAGTCCTCCTGCTGATGCAGGGGACACGGGTTCGTGCCCCGGTCCGGGAGGATCCCACATGCCGCGGAGCGGCTGGGCCCGTGAGCCATGGCCGCTGAGCCTGCGCGTCCGGAGCCTGTGCTCTGCAACGGGAGAGGCCACAACAGTGGGAGGCCCGCGTACCGCAAAAAAAAAAAAAAAAAAAAAAGCCTGGTTTAGTCACGTCTTTGGTTTAAAGGCAAAGATATATAGCAGTATGAAACCGGAGAGCTTGTTCCGTTCCACAACTATATTTGTGCTCTACTGTGTCCCTAGCACTGGGTTTTGCACAGAGGTCCCAACTGTGAACAAGTTAAATCCAGTCCTACCCGCACAGAAAATTTCATTCTAGTAAATCAAAAACAGGCAATTACAACACATTAACAATTTACCCCAGATCCAACAATAAAGCATTCCACACAATAAGAGAGAGCAACCCTTGTGAAAGAGCAGGGCACGAGACAGTGAATTGAGATTGATGGAGAAGTCAAGATGAAAAAGAGCCGGGAAACGGGATCCTCCCTGGAAGATGGGGTGTGGGGCTGTACTGGACACCCCAGGAGTCACCGGATGACTGGAAGGAAGCTAAAACTGGGATGAAGGGGATCTGAAAACAAATGGACGTCTTCTGAGAGGTGGTCGACTAAGGATCGCTCAAACCTCTTATTTCTGGGATGTGTGAATGGAACATTATTATCCCAGGCATATCACAATTTAATTATTTTCCTCAACTTTAACATTTTCAAATTATTCAGAAATCTTCCCATCACCCATGCAGTACCGTCAAACGTTATTCCCTCAACTCCTCTCCAGTTTTATGTTCAGTTAAAAGCTTTTTTTCAAGTTTTATAAGATAGCCACAGTGAAAAAGAATACTGAAGTTACAATCAAAGCACCCTAGGTTGAAATCTTGGCTTTATCTGGTACTAGTCCTGTGACCTTGGGAAAGTCAGCCTCCCTAAGCCTAAGTATAAAATGGAATTTTTGTGAGTTAAAAGGGTTTTGGGGGGCTTCCCTGGTGGCGCAGTGGTTGAGAGTCTGCCTGCCGATGCAGGGGACACGGGTTCGTGCCCCGGTCCGGGAAGATCCCACATGGCGCGGAGCGGCTGGGCCCGTGAGCCATGGCCGCTGGGCCTGCGCGTCCGGAGCCTGTGCTCCGCAACGGGAGAGGCCACAACAGTGAGAGGCCCGCGTACTGCAAAAAAAAAAAAAAAAAAAAAAGGGTTTTGGGGAGTTAAATAAGATTTTTTAAAAATGCCTAGCATCCTCAATAGGTTATCAGTAAATATTAGTTGAATTTGGGTGCATAATTCTCCCCCAATTTTAATACTTTTCAAAATATTCCTGAAACTATTCCATTAACCCTCTGTTATTTGGAAGTATTTGGAGGATTTAGTTGATAGATACTGTACTAAAGACATTCTTCTATTTAATCACAACACTCATAGTGGATCCCTGAAAGAATTTAACTTGTGTCCTTAAAAGATTTCTGTCTCAGGTTCATATTTGATAGCTCACGATAATTCTGTGACTAGACATCCTAAAAATAAAATCTTAGGAAAATCTGATTTAAATTTTAGGGTATTTCATAAACTGCATCTTGTGGTCTAGGAAATCTGTGCTGTACCTTGAAAATATCTACTTAGAACACCAGTGATACCAATAGTTGAGGGAAAAATAGTCACTGCTTGCAAGCCACTGACAAAATTGCATTTATCCAGGCTGATTGGCTTTTACTTAGGGATCATTTGAATATTTTTATTACATTTCTTTGCTTACAGTCATTGATTTCTAACAAAATCTAAGATTGTCCTAGATTTCACAGCTGAATATGACTTGATATCTCTTACAATTAAAGAGATTTCAAAGACAATGTCTTCTGGTCTCTTCACACACAAGTCCTCATGAGAAAAGCAGCTCAGGAGGACTCTCCATTTTATCAGTTAGGAATTGACTACATGGCTTAAACACATAAGGGTTTATTCTCCCTTATAAAAAGAAATTCAAGGGTGTCGACTGAAAAAAATGCACCATCTAATAGCTGAGAATTAGGTTTTATTTGGCGAACAAAACTGAGGACTTAAGCCTGGGACACAGCCTCTCAGACAGCTCTGAGGGACTGCTCTGAAGAGGTAAGGGAGGAGCCAGGATATAAGGAGTTTTCGCAACAAAGACCCGGGTAGATTTCTGTTAATTAAAGAAGCCGTGGATCTCAAGTTAAGGAATATAGCGCTTTTCTATGTATGGGAAGATGCAAGGGTCTGGGCTCACTGAAATCATTCCTTTGACATGCTCCTCAGCTCTCTGGGGCCAGTATCCTCTGCTTTCTCACCCTGAGTCTCCTCAGGGTGTATCACTGGGGAGGGAGAGCGGGGGTGGAGGGCTGCAGTGACTGAGGGCTTGGCAGCGGGCAGCCCATTTGTCTCCATCCTGAGTTCCCTCTAGGCTCACCGTCCAAGGTGGCTGTAGTGGCTTGATGGCTGCAGCATCCTTTGTTTACTGATATAGCGGGCAGCATTTTTTCATTGATGGGGGATGCAGTCAGACGGAAGCTATGAAGCCGTGGTGGCTTCATGGGCATCGCAAACCCAGGATCTTCCTTTCTTCTCCATCATCCGTGAGATCTGTAATAGATGCTGGAATTCCAGCCATCACATCCATCTTTCAGACAGCCAGAAGAGGGGAAGGACCGTAGGGGTGCATTCTATCTACCTTCTAAAGAGCTATTCTAGAAGCACCACTGAGCAATTACAAGGACGGCAGCAAGCTGTAGTCTGCTTGTTCATTGAGATAGGCTCATTACCACCCTAGGAATAAAATCAGGATTTTACTACTAGGGATGAATAGAGGCAGCTAGAAGCCCCTGTTGTACCCACAGTGCAAAGGGTCTGGTTCTCAGCCTAGAAGTGTCCACTTTGCTCACTGGGGGTCAGGTTCAAGCTCATAACAGATTGATTTGCCAACCAGAATACTGTTAATTTAGGATGAGAAATTCCTCGCTGGTTAGATGTAGTGTAGAAAGTAGTTATGTTTCAGAAAATGTGGTTTGATCAATAAGGAATTAAGCAGAGGGGGTTGGAATGCAGCATATGGTTGTGACAGAAGGTGATTAGGAATGAACCAGCCAAGCTGGACTGTTCTTGGTGTGTGGTCTGAACCCCTTCCTTTGGAGATGTGTTAAAGAATTCTTATTGCTCTTTTTTCCTAGTCTTCATACTCTGCTAACAAATCATTGCTTTAGTCAAGTTACAAGGCAAGGTTCTTTGCTTTAGAGTGGAGCTGTCCAAAAGAACTTTATTGGACAAGGAAATGTTCTATATCTGCTCTGTCCAACACCGTAGCCACTAGGCCACAAGTGGCTACGTGCACTTGAACTATGGCTAGTGTGACTATAGAGCTGAATGTTTATTTCTATTTCACTTTAATTAATTTAAATTTAGGTATCCATGGCTAGTAACTTTACTGGGCAGCAGAGCTCTGTAATGTAAGCTCTACGAGGTGAGGGATGTCATTTTGTTAACTGCTGAACCCCAGGAACCAGAACAGGGCCTGACTTAATAATTATTGATCAATGAGTGGAAGAGATGATGTTTTCTTCATTTCTCTTAATTAGATTAAGTCTAATTCCAACTCAGTTGATTAATTGGATTTAGCATACTGTATATCCAAAACCTGGTATCACAGTGCTTTTCAAACTGAGAATTTAGTGAATAGTGACTAACTTTATTAAAAATGAAATAGGATAAAAAAGAACATAGACTCACATGTGGTAAAGATGAGTATTGTTTCATGAAACTTTTGTCTTAGATTTATACATGTATATATGCACTGGATCTCAATGTAAGACGTATTTCTTCACATGACTCTCGGCCCAAGAGGTTTGAAATCATTGATTTAGGCAAATTTTCTTTTCAAATCTATTTCTTGGCAGCATCTTTTAGTGGAATGCACCCCAAGATTCAGTGAACACTTATTTTTGACTCTGTTGCCCTTTTGGACAAGGTTCTTGTGGCCTTATGTTCTGTGAGATGTTTATGCTCAACAGGAGGATACCAAGGCCAGCTCCTAGGAACATCTAGGCCTAGCTCAGAGTACAGGTTCCTATCCTCTTAAGTGAAACCACATAACTAATGTAACTTCCATTGGTGTTTTTTTGTGTTTTTTTTTGTTTTTTTGCACTACGCGGGCCTCTCACTGTTGTGGCCTCTCCCGTTGTGGAGCACAGGCTCCAGACACGCAGGCCCAGCGGCCATGGCTCATGGGCCTAGCCGCTCCGCAGCATGTGGGATCTTCCCGGACCGGGGCACGAACCCGTGTCCCGTGCATTGGCAGGCGGACTCTCAACCACTGCGCCACCAGGGAAGCCCCCCATTGGTGTTTTTGATGAATGTAAAGTGATCACTAGAATCTAAGATGTTTTCAGATGTTTGAAAATTTCTTTTAGCTTTGAAAAATAGGATGTTTTTCTGATTATAAAAATAATAATACACATTATAGAGTATTTATAAACCATAGAAGAAGCCACCGATAACTAGTATTGACGTCTTAATATTCTCAGTTTGTAGATTTATGAAAAGGGGGTGTGTGGGATCCCGCTGATGTTAAAGCAACTTCTCCATCATAAGACTTTAGGGCATTGGTCTGTTTTGCTTTAGGCTTGCTCTAAGAGGAGAGATCTATGAACAAGCCAGTTCAAAGATCTCTTGGTTGGGGGACTTCCCTGGCGGTCCAGTGGTTAAGACTCTGCCTTTCCAATGCAGGGGGCACGGGTTCAGTCCCTGGTCAGGGAACTAAGATCCTGCATGCCGTGCAGCGTGGCCAAAATATAAATAAACAAATAAAAATTAAAATAAAAATTGTCCCACTTCAAAGATCTCTTCTTTGGGACTACTTTTAATTACTTTTAGACTGAATTTTTGAATATCTCTAGTAAAAGATTATTAGGCTAATCAGTGAGCTGGGTAGGTAACTCCAGCTTTCCCATTCTAAATCTCTCTTACGTCTATCAGAAAATTGTTCAAGTATTTTTCATTTATTATGAATATTTTCCCATATCAGTAGCTCTTCATCTAAAATGCCATCTAAAATTATTATAAATATTCCAACTGATGAATGTACTATAATTTATTTTTAAATTATACATCCAAAAATTGGGAAACACAGAGATGCACAAAAAATCTTTTAAAATATGTATTCAGGTACCCACCAACCACAATAAATAACTGCTAACATTTTTTCATATTTGCTTAAAGTTTTTTTTTTTTAATAAAAATATTACAGGGCTTCCCTGGTTGCACAGTGGTTAAGAATCCACCTGCCAATGCAGGGCACATGGGTTCAATCCCTCATCCGGGAAGATCCCACGTGCCGCAGAGCAACTAAGCCCGTGCGCCACAACTACTGAGCCTGTGCTGTAGAGCCCGCGAGCCACAACTACTGAAGCCCGCGCGCCTAGAGCCCATGCTCCGCAACAAGAGAAGCCACTGCAATAAGAAGCCCGCGCACCGCAACAAAGAGTAGCCCCCGTTCTCCGCAACTAGAGAAAGCCTGCGCACAGCAACGAAGACCTAACACAGCCAAAAGTAAATTAAAAAAAAAATTACAGATAAAATTGAAGTCTACTTTATCCTCCTTTATCTCCTTCCAGAGGTCCTTCCCCCTCCCCACCAATACCCCCTTCAGGTAACCACATCGTCCGTATCCACATTCCAGTAAGAAAGGAATAAGCAGAAATCGGAGGGTCTACTCCTGCCCTTTGGGGCCTGACCCAGCAGTTGCACATATCACTCACTTCTTTTATCTTATTTCCAGAACCTAATCACAGAGCCCTCAGCTCCAAGGGTGGCTAGGAAATATATTCTTTATGCTGGTTGGAAAATGGATAGGGAGTTGGAAGAATGAGCAGTCTCAAACATAGCCATTTTGGCACTTCCGTGTTCTGTGGCATACGGGAGGAGAAAGCACAGAATTAAGTCAGAGGAAAAAAAATTTTTTTTTGTTTTAAAGAACTTCACATGACCTTTTAATTAATTAATTTATTTTTATTTTTGGCTGTGTTTTGGGTCTTCGTTTCTGTACGAGGGCTTTCTCCCGTTGCGGAGCACAGGCTCCAGACGCGCAGGCTCAGTTGCTGTGGCTCACGGGCCCAGTTGCTCCACGGCATGTGGGATCCTCCCAGACCAGGGCTCAAACCCGTGTCCCCTGTACTGGCAGGCAGACTCTCAACCGCTGCGCCACCAGGGAAGCCCCAAGTCAGAGAAAAATTTAATGGCTATGAAATAGTGGCTGACTTTTCCCTCAGTTTCTCCATCTTGTGTCACAGAATTAACATTGGATGTAGAAGTACTTTGTCATCATGAATGAATGAATGAGTGAACAAATGAATAAACAAATAGTAGAGTTATTTCCATACTTATTGCTGTCTTCCTTTCAGATCACTGACTTGTTGTCCAGCTTACTCCTCTTTTCATTACATGGCCTCTCCTTTCCTGGTGCATCCTGCCCGTCTGCCCATCCCTCCCCATAATAAGTCATGGAATTCAGCACATAGTAGGAATCCAATACCATTTTTTTTTTCCAATACCATTTTAGAATATCAAAGAAAATTTAGGATTTTGAAATAAAGGGCCTGAAGGTAGTAAAATCTCATTATGAGAACAAAGCAAGTTACAGAATAGTATAAATAGTATCAGTATCCCTTTTAGGAAAAGAATATCTCTTTGCACGTGTATAAAACTTTTCAGGTGTTTCATATTAAAGTATTAATAGTGATTACTATGGGGACTGTGATCGGGATTAATGTGGAGAAGAGTTAGAGTTTTATTTTTAATTTTATACCCAGTAGTACTCTTTGAATCTTTAACATGTATATGTGTTACTTTTATAATTAAATTAAAATATTATAGTGCAGTGCTTCCCAAACTTTGGGAGTTTATGTACCAATAACATTTCCAGGGGATTCCCTGGAGGTCCAGTGCCAGGACTCGGCACTTTCTCTGCCATGGCCCGGGTTCATTCCCTGGTCGGAGAACTAAGATCCCACAAGCTGCACAGCACAGCCAAAAAAAAAAAAAAAAATTTCCAAGAAATTTGAGTCTCCATATAAGTTTGCCAATAAAGCCATTAAAAGTATAAACACAACTGTGGTCTACAATTGCCATTTCATGAATCAAAGGGCATAGTCTCTAAGTAATGGGTGATCCTCTAAATTGAATACACTTAATTCTGTGAAAAATACATTATGTTGTCCTTATTTTTCTCATTTTTGCTTTGGATCTTTAAAAAAACTTTGTAGTTTGGGTTTCTTGGCATTTTTATACTTGGCACAGATAGGACGAGTGATTTGCCCAAGGACAAACAGCCAGTGGATAGCAGAGGGGAGGGATCCAGCTTTATGGACTTCTGGCTCCCAATGGGGTCCTTCTGGTTGAATAAACAAATGAATAAATACTTGAATATGGCTAGATACTCTGAATTCTGACACCAGAATTCAAGCTTTTTAGAATGAATTAACCCAACACTTGTATTAGAAGGGCAGCAATGAAAAAAAAGTGAAAATCCAAAACAGGATGTTTCGGAGACAGTTTTTAGCTGGTCTAATTCATATTGAAATTTATCACATAGTTGAGACAAACAGGGAAGAAAACAATAGTAGACCTCTTCATTAAGCTGTTGGCATGGCAACTGTAATTTTTCAAGGCTGCCTTAGCTGGGGTCACTGGAATGTTAACAATGAAAAGAAATTAATTTTTTCTTTAGAGCTCATAGGGCACACTAAGGCATAGTAATTTATAACTGCTTTTAGAGCAATTTAATACTATTTGAAATATCAGATATGTAAAAAATGTATTCAAAAGTCCAAGAACTAAAATTATAGAAATGTATATAGGAATATATATTATGTTAATAAAATATAAATATATTTAAAATATATTAACCTGAAATATATATGATATAAAACTATAAATGTATGTAATGTAAAATAGAAATATTATAAAAATAAAATAAATATATCATGTATATTCCTATACATAAGTTATATATACAATGTAAACATATTTATAGAAATATATATGACCATGAATATATAATTTTTTATTGGCCCATTTTTGTCCTACCCTATATTGTATATCCTTTAGTATAGGTCTAGAAGTTGACACCATTCTCAAAAACTGTCCCAAAATGATGAGAATTAGATTTGTAACAAGTAGTTCTATGTTGATGAGGAAATACACTTCCAAGTAGTCTTTCTTGTCACAATTCTGTGATGAGAAATAAAGAAATAAATAAATATAAATTAATTAATTAAAAAAAAGAATCACTTGGAAGACTTTTTTTTTAATTTATTTATTTCTTGTTTATTTATTTTTGGCTGTGTTGGGTCTTCACTGCTGTGCGTGGGCTTTCTCTAGTTGCAGTGAGTGGGGGCTACTCTTCATTGTGGTGTGCGGGCTTCTCATGGCAGTGGCTTTGTGCTGCAGAGCACGGGCTCTAGGCACACAGGCCTAGTAGTTGTGGCACACGGGCTCAGTAGTTGTGGCTCGCGGGCTCTAGAGCGCAGGCTCAGTAGTTGTGGCGCATGGGCTTAGTTGCTCCGCGGCATGTGGGATCTTCCTGGACCAGGGCTCGAACCTGTGTCCCCTGCATTGGCAGGCAGATTCTTAACCACTGCGCCACCAGGGAAGCCCTGGAAAACTTTTTAAAAATCCTGATGCCCAGGCTATTCTCCAGATCAAAGAAATTAGGTTCTCTGTGAGTGGGACACAGGTATCAGAATTTTGTAAAGCTCTCCAGGTAATGCCAGTATGCAGCCAAGACTGAGAATCTCTGTCTTAAGGCATTTTAATAAGAGAGTTTTTCAAAATAATGGTCCAGAGAAGCAACTTGATATCTTTTAAAAGTACAAGAGCCTGATAAAGGAAGCCAGAAGGAGAAAACAGCTAAGTGGTTTTGGAGCTTGCTGTCTGCAGGCTGACAGAGTATGATCATCCTGACTCCTCAGAAGAGAATTGCTCAACAGTCAAGGTTTGGAGGGTGAGCCAACCTTGGGAGGGCTGAATGATGAGAAAGAGATTGCTGAAAATGCCTCACTTACTCTTTTTATCTCTCGCTGAAAAAGAAGCTACTAACTAACTGTCTACACAAATTAAAGGTACAATTGGGCTGAGATTGTCACCTTCTCCACAGGCCTTCCAAAGGCCACCATGTTTAAAATTGTAATCTCTTATCTCCTCTTGGAAATCCCCATTCTTCTTTTCTCTCTAATTTTTCTCTGTAGCACTTATCAACAACCAACATACTATTTCTTTTAATTGGTTTTTATCTTCTGCCTGCCCTCAGGACACCAGAGCGATAGAGCTTGCCCTTTTTGCTCACGGATGTATCCCCAGTGCCTAGAACAGTGTAGACACCCAGTCAATAACTGGTCAAAGAATGGATCTCAGGGCTTCCCTGGTGGCACAGTGGTTGAGAGTCTGCCTGCCGATGCAGGGGATGCGGGTTCGTGCCCCGGTCCGGGAAGATCCCACATGCCGCAGAGCGGCTGGGCCCGTGACCCATGGCCGTTGAGCCTGCACGTCCGCAGCCTGTGCTCCGCAACGGAAGAGGCCACAACAGTGAGAGGCCCGCGTACTGCAAAAAAGAAAAAGAAAAAAAAAAAAAAGAATGGATCTCAGATCAAGACTAATAATAGTAACTAATGTAGGTTTAGTCTTATATTCCAGCGCAGCAACCCTATGAGGTAGTCACATTTGTGTAATCAGCTTTTCTGAATCCCTTTATGACCTGCAATTTAGGTTCTTGGCAGTGCCATTGACAAAAGATAAAGATGGAAGAACAGCAGCTAGTGGCTAGAGGAAGCTGTTTGGATAAGTTAACCTAGAAAAGAGCTCTTCCCTTGAAGCAGGAAAACTGCTCTAAGACATACTGTTCAGGGAAAAATGCAAGTGGTAGAACAGCAGGACATGTGCAGCAGAACGCACATTTAACACCCAGGCGCACATAATATACCCAGCACGTTGCTATAGATACGTGCATGTATTTGCAAAAGTGTAGATGACAGTCCAGGAGGATATGCAGCAAACAGATAACAGTGGCTAACTTTGGGAGGCATCGGGGTGAAGGAAAAACATAGTTAAGGGGAGCTTCGGTGCTCATTGTAATGCTTGGATTGTAATGTATCACAAGGATGTTTTCACATATAATTTCACATTTAATTTCTAAAACATTCTTTGTCTCCTAGATACCAAACATAATAATACATTTGTATTATTTATTTAAAGTATGGGGGAAATTCTTATATTATTTATAGACAGTGTATAACGAAAATGCATTACAGAAATAAGAAGCATATGTACCTAGAAGAGCTATGGGCTCTCTATTCCTGAATCGTGCAGCGAGAGACAGTGCGTTTTCAGATCACTTAATAAGCATAGAGCGTGTGTGTGTGAGTGTGGGTGCGTGCGTGTGTGCATGTGCTAGCCTGATTTTGATCCAGAAAATTGACCCATAAATTACTTTGCTAAAAAACGGCAGCAAGGGGCTTCCCTGATGGTGCAGTGGTTAAGAATCCGCCTGCCGATGCAGAGAACATGGGTTCGAGCCCTGATCCGGGAAGATCCCACATGCCGCGGAGCAACTAAGCCCGTGCGCCACAACTACTGAGCCCATGCACCTAGAGCCCATGCTCCGCAACAAGAGAAGCCACTGCAATGAGAAGCCCATGCATCGCAACGAAGAGCAGCCCCCACTCGCCGCAACTAGAGAAAGCCCGTGCGCAGCAACGAAGACCCAACACAGCCAAAAATAAATACATTAATTAAAAAAAAAAAACGGCAGCAAGTACTTATTAGGGAGCAGTGAGGGAGGGGTGGGTGGAGGCTTGTTAACACGCTGCAGGAGGAAGATAGCTTATCTTTGGCTTTCCATTCTTTCAAGCCGAGAGCACACTGGCGTGGGAATTAGAGATAATATAACTTGGAGAGTAGATTCATTTCTTTTCCTTACACTTTGCCCTGCTTGAAAAATTACCAGTAGCAGTTTGTAGAGTTCTGTGTAGCACACAGCACCTTTAAAAATGAATGAGGCAATAAGTGCAAACAGAAAATGAGAGTAAGACAGTAAGATGAAGCCAGGGGTAAGGATGCTATCAAACTGAGTGTCAGTCATCAAGCTCTGCACAGTCATCAGAGGTGGCCTCAAAATTTGGTCAGGAGCTTTTAGCAACCGAAAACAGGATGGAGGGAGAATCTAATTAGTTATAAGAACCACCATCATTTTTTTTAAATTAATTATTTATTTATCTTTTTTTGGCTGTGTTGGGTCTTCCTTGCTGCTCACGGGCTTTCTCTAGTTGCGGCGAGCAGGTGCTACTCTTCGTTGCGGTGGTTTTTCTTGTTGAGGAGCATGGGCTCTAGGCGTGCCAGCTTCATTAGTTTTGGCACGTGGGCCCAGTAGTTGTGGCTCGCGGGCTCTAGAGTGCAGGCTCAGTAGTTGTGACGCACGGACTTAGTTGCTCCGTGGCATGTGGGATCTTCCCGGACCAGGGCTCGAACCTGTGTCCCCTGCATTGGCAGGCAGATTCTTAACCACTGCGCCACCAGGGAAGTCCTTCCACCATTGTTTTTGTATTAAAAAAATCATTTTTTCTAGGAAAAACCTTTTTTTTTAAAGCGTCCAATAATGAGACACACAAGGCATTTCTCCCATGAGTCCTCATCAGTAAATATCCCTACAGTAAATCAGTACATGTAGTAATGGGTTATTCATACGATTTTCATTTGTTTGTTTGTTTTTTTGCCACACCACGTGGCCTGCAGGATCTTAGTTCCCCAACCAGGAATCGAAACCGGCCCCAGCAGTGAAAGCACTGAGTCCTAACCACTGGACCGCCAGGGAATTCCCTACGGCTTATTTCTTATAGCCTCCTTCAGTGCAGTCCTTATGTTCAAACTCAATTCAGTAGAAATAATTATACTAGCAGGTGGAACAAGGGGATCCCGCCTCTCAGCTTTCTGAGGTCTGGACTCATTCAGAGATAAAATTATTGTATGATCTGCAATGGACAGAATATTCTTCAAGCAACGTACCACACGTATTGTTTCTGTAACACATATGTCTGCTGGGATCCCCTGTCCCCAGGAAACCCAGATAAAGTTGGCACGTACCTTCTGAGGAAATCCAAAACCCTCCCCAAGATTTCTGGTGATGTGTATATCATCCTCATAGTCACTGGCAAAATGTAGGGGAGAAAAAGAGTGCATGACCTCCCAGCACTGCAGCTTCAGACTGCACTCTGTGGGTCTCTGTTGTTAAAATATCCTTAGCCACCCACTCCGACTTTCCTCATCCCCCAGCCAGACCAGTTCCTGGCCCTTCTCTCTTCTCCACCCCAATCCCCCACTTTCCCCGTCAGAAGAAAAAAGAGAGAGAGAGAGACAAATCCCTCTTGTTTTCTCAGGCAGAGGCAGCTTAACCATGTCTTTCTCCTTCTTTCCATGTCCCTCACTCTTATTACAAGACGATTTGTTAAAGTCTTTTCCCAAAGGTGGTTCTTTTCCAAGAGGAAAAAAAATTATTAGCATGCGAGCTTTTGGGGAGACTCAAGCAGTATTAATTTTTTATTTGTTCATTCAGCACATGTATATGGAGCAATTACTCTGTGCATGGCAGGCAGCTACCTGCTAGATGGACCACATGAACAGGACAGAGTCCTTGCTCTGAAGGAAAAGGGGGGCAGACAGGAGATTAAACATGCAAATTGTAATAGTGTCCTAAGCCTCACTGTAGGGGAAGGTCAGAATGCTGCTGACAGCATCTAACTCAGATAAAAGTCAATCAAAATAGCAATTGGAATTCCCTGGCGGTCCAGCGGTTAAGACTCTGCGCTTTCACTGCTGAGGGTGCGGGTTCAATCCCTGGTCACAGAACTAATATCCCTCAAGCCGGGCTTCCCTGGTGGCGCAGTAGTTAAGAATCCGCCTGCCAATGCAGGGGACACAAGTTCGAGCCCTGGTCCGGGAAGATCCCACGTGCCATGGAGCAACTAAGCCCGTGCGCCACAACTACTGAGCCTGAGCTCTAGAGCCCGTGAGCCTCAACTACTGAAGCTGGTGTGCCTAGAGCCCGTGCTCCGCAAGAAGAGAAGCCCTCGCAATGAGAAGCCCGCACACCGCAATGAAGAGTAGCCCCCGCTCTCCGCAACTAGAGAAAACCCGCGCGCAGCAATGAAGACCCAATACAGCCATAAATAAATAAATAAATAAATAATTTTTTAAAAAAATCAATTCATTTCTTTAAAGCATATCAAAACTGTCTGAAAGGGCTTCCCTGGTGGCGCAATGGTTGAGAGTCCGCCTGCCGATGCAGGGGGCGTGGGTTCGTGCCCCGGTCCGCGAAGATCCCACATGCCACGGAGCGGCTGGTCCCGTGAGCCATGGACGCTGAGCCTGCGCGTCCAGAGCCTGTGCTCCGCAACGCGAGAAGCCACAGCAGTGAGAGGCCCGTGTACCGCAAAAAAAAAAAAAAAACCTGTGAAGATAACACTCAAAGCAAAGTTTATAACTTTTAGATTACCTTTCATAACTGTCTTTTAGCAGGGACCTAGAATTGCTAATATTTACCTATGTGACCATGTTGGGGTCTTTGAGGGGGCACAGTGATGATGCCTTTCTACCTCATTGGGGTTCAGCATCAATTAAGATATAAAATCAAGGAGTCAGCAAGTGGAGACCAAAATGTCACCTTTATTGCTGACAAAGGCCCAGTTGGAAGTCAGAGATTCTATCTGTGGGAGAGAGACTTCCTAATACTTACCCCCAAAATGAGGCCAACTTGCCTATAAACCACAGTACGTAGAGAAGAGTGGTAGGCCAGGCCCTAAGAGGAAGAAAAAGAGGAAGGGGTTGGACCGCATATGTCCAGGGTATCCTTCCAAACTCACCAAGTGGGTGAGAGGAGGGAGAGGCGGGGCAAGACGATTCCCACGGCAAACAGACTATGCCTTTTGGTCCCTTCCAGCAGGGGTCCCCAACCCCTGGGCCGCCGACCAGTACCAGTCCTCGGCCTGTTAGGAACGGGCCGAGCAGCGGGTGAGCAAGCGAAGCTTCCTCTGCCGCTCCCCGTCGCTCCCCACCACTCCCATTACCGCCTGAACTGTCACCCCACCCCTCCAGCCCCCCGTGGAAAAAGTGTCTTCCACCAAAGCGCTCCCTGGTGCCAAAAAGGTCGGGGACCGCTGCTTTACAGGATGTCTGTGAAGTTAGGGTAGCTAGTGCCATATTTGAAGAAATTTGACTTGCCACTTTAATTTGAATTGGTTTGAATAAGAATGCATGTGGGATGAGAAGGGAGCTAGTTGGTACCCATCCCTGGGCCTGTGGTCAGGGAGGAGGCCTAGGGTGACTGTGCTACATATGCTGGGAGTGGTCGGGGGGATGGATATTTTTGTTCTTGGGGACAGATCTGCTCCAGGTGGCCATGAACCTACTAAGTGTGAGCCTGGGGTGACAGAGTTTGGAAACAAGCAGAGGTCAGCTTTTGAGATAGGGCATGGGTGGTCTTAGGTCAGATCTGTGATTCTTATCCTTTATTCTTTTGGACACCTGCTTGTGTTTCCAGTTGCTTAGAGACCTTTGCTTGGCTGTAGAAGGAATGCATCCTGTTCAGAGAATATAGATCCTTTCCTTGGTGTGCTTTGGGAAGTTACAACATGGTGATGGGAGCCTCACCCACAAGCTCTCATACAAATTCACATTTAATCCTTGCCCCACAGGCCCAGAGTCTGAAAGAAATTAGCCAGACCAAGAAAAACAAGGCTCTGCACCTATGAACATTTTAATTAACATTTTAAGCATGCTATGTGTCTACCACAGTGGCTCTCAAGGTGTGGTCCCCAAGATCTTTTCAGGAGTCTAATACACCAAAACTATTTTCATAATAGTGCCAAGCTGTTATTTGCTTTTTTCATTCTCATATTCTCACAATGTTCCATAGAGTTTTTCAGAGGCTACATGATGTGTGATATTGGAATAGATTTAATGCAAAAGCAGGTATGAACTCAGCTGTTAAAGGTATTTGAAAAAAAATGTAAAATAATGCCTCTTTTCTCACTAACTTCTGTTTTGGAAAATATAGTTATTATTCATAAAATGCTATTTATCTTAACATGTAATGGGCTTATTATTGTTATTTTTAAAAAATATTTATTTATTTGGCTGTGCCAGGTCTTAGTTGCGGCATGCAGGATTTTTTTTAGCTGTGGCATGTGGAATCTTTTAGTTGCAGCGTGTGGGCTCTTAGCTGTGGCATGTGGGATCTAGTTCCCTGACCAGGGATGGAACCCGGGCCCCCTGCATTGGGAGCACAGAGTCCTTTTTTCTTTTTGAAATAGAAGTACAGTCACACCTTGTTTTATTGCACTTCACTTTTTTTTTTAATAATTCTTTTTTAATATTTATTTTTTGGCTGCGTTGGGTCTTAGTTGTGACACGCAGGATCTTTTGTAGCGCATGGGCTCTGTAGTTGCGGCACACGGCCTTAGTTGCCCCGCAGCTTATGGGGTCTTAGTTCCCCGACCAGAGATCAAACCCACACCCCCTGCAGTGGAAGCGCAGAGTCTTAACCACTGGACCACTAGGGAAGTCCTGTTATTTTAATACTTTTATTTAATGTATTCTATTTAATGTATTTTATTTTAATGTATTTAATGTATTTTGTTTAATATATTTTATTTAAATACATATTTTAAAATTTCAACATCTAGTATAGTAAATATCCAAAGATATAATCTGCATAAACAAAGGCATTCAGAGTCCTCAATACTTTTTTTAATCAAAGTATAGTTAATTTACAGTATTATATTACTTTCAGGTGTACAGCATAGTGATTCGGTATTTTTGCACATTATACTCCATTATAGACTATTACAAGATAATGGCTATAATTCCCTGTGCTATACAGTATATTCTTGTTGCTTATCTATTTTATACATATTAGTTTGTACCTGTTAATCCCATACCCCTAATTTGTCCCTCCCTCCTTCCCTCTCCTCTTTGGTAACCACAGTTTGTTTCCCTCAATAATTTTTAAAAGTGTAAAGAGTTAAATTCAATGCATATTGTATCTTGGAACAGAAAAAGCACATTAGTGGGAAAACTGATGAAATCCAAACAAAATCCGTAGTTTCATTAATAGTATTGGATCAATTTAATTTCTTAGCTTTGGTAAATGTATTGTGGTTACATGAGATGTTAACATTAGGGAAAGTTGGGTGAAGGTTATATGGGAACTCTTTGTACTATCTTTCTATTCTTCTGTAAATCTAGAATTATTTCAAAGTAAAAAGTTTTTTTAAAAAAAGTGTAAACGGATCTGGAGACCAAAGAATTTGAGAACCACTTACTTACCATATACCAAGCCCTGTGTTGGGATCTGGAAATATAAAACTAAATAGGGGGACTTTCCTGGTGGCGCAGTGGTTAAGAATCCACCTGCCAGGGCTTCCCTGGTGGCGCAGTGGTTGAGAGCCTGCCTGCCGATGCAGGGGACACGGGTTCGTGCCCCGGTCTGGGAGGATCCCACGTGCCGCGGAGCGGCTGGGCCTGTGAGCCATGGCCACTGAGCCTGCGTGTCCGGAGCTTGTGCTCCGCAACGGGAGAGGCCACAACAGTGAGAGGCCCACATACCGCAAAAAAAAAAAAAAAAAAAAAAAAAGAATCCACCTGCCAATGCAGGGGACAAGCGTTCGAGCCCAGGTCCGGGAAGATCCCACATGCTGCGGAGCAACTAAGCTCATGTACCACAACTACTGAACCTGTGCTCTAGAGCCTGTGAACCACAACTACTGACCCCACGTGCCACAACTACTGAAGCCCGCGCGCCTAGAGCCCATGTTCTGCAACAAGAGAAGCCACCGCAATGAAGAGTAGCCCCCACTCGCTGCAACTAGAGAAAGCCCGTGTGCAGCAACGAAGACCCAATGCAGCCAAAAATAAACTAATTAATTAGTTAAATTTTTTTTTTAATAAAAATAAAACTGGGCTTCCCTGGTGGTGCAGTGGTTGAGAGTCCGCCTGCCGATGTAGGGGACACGGGTTCGTGCCCCGGTCCGGGAGGATCCCACATGCCGCGGAGCGGCTGGGCCCGTGAGCCATGGCCACTGGGCCTGCGCGTCCGGAGCCTGTGCTCCGCAACGGGAGAGGCCACAGCAGTGAGAGGCCCACATATCGCAAAAAAAAATAAATAAATAAAAATAAAACTAAATAGGTTACTGATTATGCACTCACTAGCTGTGCAGACAAGCAGGGTTTAAAAAAGCTGACTCTTGTGAGCAAATAGTCTTTTGTGTATGGACATCATCTTACAACTGTTCCTGTTCCCCTCTTCACTTTGACTACTAGGAAGCTCAGTGCCAAATTTGGGCTTATTTCCAGCAATAGGATCTATGGGAATGCTTTTATGTTCTAACTTCTTCCTGTTTACAGCCAATTTCCCTCCTTTAATTTTCCCTTTGTCCTGATTTCCTCACTTTGTATTTTGAGGATTTTTCTTGTGTGTATTGTAGTTGATGTACTACCATATGCACCTCTGTAAGCCACATTAAACCTCTTTTGAAACAAGGCAGGACACTAAAAATAAATATTTAAGGTTAGGGTTCATGGCATTTTAAATCTTTAAAAAAATGTATTTTAAAATCTTGAGGATGTGTTAGATACCATCTCTGTCTTTGATGAGATTACAAGCTATTGCCACATATGCAAACAGCTACTAGAAACAATAGAATTTGATAGGTTACAAAGGCAGTACAAGCAAAATAGGAATTCAGGAGAAGAGAGGCCCATTCCTGTCTTTATGGGAAAGTTGTAGTCCCACTAGTCCTTGAGGTATGGGTAGGCTTTGAAAAGGTAGGAATGGTGGGCCTGTGTAGAATAGATATATATGTGCAGTGTCTGTACATATATGAAATTTGAATACTCAAACATATACACATATATGGTGGAAGAAAAGCCACATTTGGAACATAGTTTACTAGCCTTTTTGGCAATTTTGATTACTTTAAAACGAAAATGAGTTGAGCTTTCACTATCTCACCTTGTTTTTTGGGCCACTGCTATTTCTGGACTTTTATCTCCCTTTGTAGACTATTCTAGATTTACCCCTGGTTATCCAGTAAACAGTAGAAATTTTAAATGGGTACCTCAATGAATTTTAACTTTGTCTCAGAGGAAAACGTGTTTCTAATTCTAATTTTATGGCAAACTTGAGTAGAAAACACTGTAATTGGAAAACGGCTTGAAGACAAATTGAAAACTGCATATTATCAATATTAAGGTGATTATTTTTGTTTGTGTTTTGTGTTTTTTCTATTTTTAATTTTTATTCTTTGTGGCGTCTTTTGTTTGGTTGGTATGGAGGTGGGGATGGGGGTTTTGTGCTTCTTTTTTTTTTTTTTTTTACTTTCTTTTTTGTTTTATCTTTTTTGGGTGCATCTTTTTTTTAACATTTCTGATATTGAGATGCATCTTATGGTATGTCATGGTACATGGCAGCATTTTTTTTCTTTCTAAGTGGTACGTACAATAATGATGCTTCTTATGATTGACGATGAAAGCCAGTATTAATCCAAAGTAAAAAAGGATATACTGTCGATAAATTACGTGTGGCAGGCAGGCTGAAGGAAGACCATCACCCGTTGAATGGAGAGCGGCAGGGGGCCAGACTTACGGAGGAGATGAATCCCTTCAGCTTCCACTTCTGGGTTGCGCCCTCCAGCTGCCTCCACCTCAAAGACTGTGCCCGGCTCAGGAACTGGAGCAGCCCTGCTAACGCTTTATCTGACTCTAGAAATATTCTCACCTCCCAGGCTACCTTGGCTTAGGGCTGAAGAAATCTCTTCCCCTTTCCTGTGCAAGGCAAAGGTTGACATTTTTCAAAAGTAACTTAACCAGAAAACAAAGGAAAAACAAATACAAAGAAAACACAGCAGCGTGGGAGCATGACTTTCCAAGCAGACTTGATAACTTCCTTACGCTCAGGGACGTAAGGTAGAGACACAGATTTGGTACAGCTAATAGAGAGTCCTGGCACCTGTCCTTGAACCCTTGAACCTGTCAGGGAAGTAAGGGTGCAGAGCGGGCTGTTGGCCAAGGTGGATTTGGGTTGGCACTCGGACAGACGGACAGACGCGCTGGAATTCTGGGTCCTGCCCAAACCACGTGAGGTCCCCGACCGGCACTTTGCTGACCTGGGTCAAGGTGTCTACCGCCGCCTTGTTTCTGAGGCCCTGGAAGAGGAGCCAGCTCCCCGGCTGGTCCCTCAGATTCCTCCCCGGCTCCCACGCCCTCCTCCCCGCAGGATCCGCCTGTAACTTCTGAAAGGCCGGTTTTCACCCATTGCGTCTTTTCCTGTGCTTCATTCACTTGCCTGAACAAAGCAAATGTGCCATCATGGTTTCTCCCTGTAGGCGTGGCTTAGTTTCCTCACTGGCTCTTGTCAACTAGAATCAGGGGTAACCTTACTAGTAGTCACGTGGCCTGTGGTGGCTGCTCCCTCTCCTGGAACATCTCCAGGCAAGGTCAGCTCTGGGCAGGGTTAGCACATACCTCCTGGGGCAGGCAGTGCGGTCTAATGGAAAGAAAATGGGTTTTGGAACCAGCCAGGTGTGTTCTCAGATCCTGGCTCAGCCATTTACTAGTCACGTGACCCATGAAGCCTGTCTGAACTTTAGTTTCCTTGCCAGTAAAATGAGGTGTGACTTTCTCGGTGACTGTAAGGAATGAGTGCCGTCAAAGCAGGTGGAAGCATCTACCTCACACCCAACTGGATGACTAATCAAAAAAAACTGAAAATATGTTGGTGAAGACGTGGAGAAAGAACTCTTGTGCATTGCTGGTGAGAATGTAAAATGCTGCAGCCTCTGTAGAAATCAGCACGGTAGTTCCTCAAAAAATGAAGCATGGAATTACCATATAATTCAGCAATTCCATTTCCGGATATATATCCAAAGGAACTGAAAGCAGGGGCTTGAACAGATATTTGTACATCAGTGTTCATTGCAGCATTATTCATTGTAGCCAAAAAGTGGAAACAACCCAAGTGCCCATTGACAGATGAATGGACAAGCAAAAGGTGATACATACATTTAATGGAATAGTATTTAGCTTTAAGAAGGAAGGACATTCTGACACAGGATAGATACAACATGGATAAAGTTTGAAACCATTATGCTAAGTGAAATAAACCAGTTCCAAAGGAGAAACTCTACATGATTCCACTTTTTTTTAGGAACCTAGCAAATTCATAGAGACAGGAAGTAGAATAGAGGTCGCCAGGTGCTGGGGGTAGGAGGGAATGAGCAGCTATTATTTAATGGGTATGGAGTTTTAATTGGGGATGATGAAAAAATTCTAAAGATAGAGGGGGTTGATGGTCACACGGCAATGTGAATGTCCTTACTGCCACTGTACTGTACACTTAAAGATGGTTACAGTGGTAAATTTTATGTTACGTATATTTTCACACACACACACACGCACACACACCCAGGTACACAGTGAGTGAATTTGCATCTTTGGATCATCCACTGTTTTATTTTATTGACTAGCATACAAAGGAACAGTGCACATCATCCAAGAGGTGCTTTGGTAAAGCTCATTTGTAAAGTTACAAACACTGAGGTGCCTTGAGCCTTGTACACTTTCATGTCTTTCTCCCTTTAAGTCGCTAATTCTGTGCTCTCCTTCAGTAGAACCATTTTCCAGAGCATCATATCTGTGGTGGAATAATGCTTCATAATTATAGAGAGGCAACTTTTCACAGGGAAGGGACATCATCTTCTTACAGGTTACTTGTTTGACTGAGAGACAAACTTCGAGAGACTTGGTATTTCCAAAGTACTTTCTGGCCAGGGAACTGGAGCAACGGAACCAGTATTCCCAGGGAACAAGCATCACCCGTTCCTTTCCAAGCAGCCTGCTTAGGCTTTAGGAATCAAGGGTGGTAGTTACAGTAATCCCATTAGGTAAATACTTCCTCCAGAGCATCTGTAATCTCAGAGTTAATAAGATCAGAACGTTTAAGGGGAAATTCCATTTAAGTGCTAGTTTTCCTTTCCATTAGGTCAATAAAAAATAGGGCGATGTATGCTTTGTGGGGATACTGGAGCCTATAGCTCAAAGATCATTATTACAACAAGCATGAGGTAGATACCCTTTCGTTTACATTCTCTTCAATCTCCCCTCTTCCTCCTCCCTCCATTTCTTTTTTTTAAAATAAATGTATTTATTTTTACTTTTACTTAATTTTGGCTACGTTGGATCTTTGTTGCTGAGTGCAGGCTTTCTCTAGTTGCAGCGAGCGGGGTTTACTCTTCGTTGTGGTGCGCGGGCTTCTCATTGTGGTGGCTTCTCTTGTTGCGGAGCACGGGCTCTAGGCGTGCAGGCTTCAGTAGTTATGGCTCATGGGCTCCAGAGCGCAGGCTCAGTAGTTGTGGCGCACAACTTCCTGGACCAGGGCTCGATCCCGTGTCCCCCGCATTGACAGGCGGATTCTTAACCACTGCACCACTAGGGAAGCCCTCCACTTCTTCTCAGAGTGTGCCATGGGTGAGATTTCCTTCAACTCCCATCTCGGATCCATTCATTGGAATCTGACTCAGCAGTCATGGCTATTCTTGGATCCCAGGCCGTGGGCCAGGATGTGGGTGCTCCCAGGCCCAGCACATCAGAGGTGTAGTCACCACAGTCTCCCTCACCAGTCAGGAACAGGCGAGCTGATGAGTCAGGTCTAATTTCCTTTCATGGATAATTAATGAGTGGAAAGGACTGCGATTCCAGTTCTACATGTCGGTATTCATTCTTTTAATTTTAACAACCTAAATAAGGATTGGGGAATTCCCTAATGTAGAATCTTGAGAGGAGAAGCGACTTTAAAAAAAAAATAAATTTATTTATTTATTTTTGGCTGCGTTGGGTCTTCCCTGCTGCACGCAGGCTTTCTCTAGTTGCTGCGAGCAGGGGATACTCTTCGCTGCTGGGTGCGGGCTTCTCATTGCGGTGGCTTCTCTTGTTGCTGGGCACGGGCTGTAAGCGCGAGGGCCTCAGTAGTTGTGGCCTGTGGGCTCAGTTGTTATGGCTCGCGGGCTTAGTTGCTCCAGGGCATGTGGGATCTTCCCAGACCAGGGCTCGAACCCATTTCCTCTGCATTGGCAGGCGGATTCTTTAACCACTGTGCCACCAGGGAAGTACCAGAAGCAACTTTTAATTTTTTAGAAATGTTTTTGTTAAAGTATAATATACATGCAGAAACGTGCACATTTTATGAGTGTACAACCCAATAATTTTTCACAAATGGAGCACCCAGATCTATAAAGAGATTGTTACCAGCCCTGAAAAGCCCCCTTTGTGTTCCCAGAAGGGCCTATGAGAAGTTATTTTATACATTCACCTGTCTTTAAGTAGGCCCACGCCTAAATCCACCTACACAGATGAGCAAACACTCTCGCTTTTTACTTTATTTATTTCTATGTATAAAACCACACCTATCATTAGAGAAATGCAAATCAAAACTACAATGAGATATCATCTCACACCAGTCAGAATGGCCATCATCAAGGAATCTAGAAACAATAAATGCTGGAGAGGGTGTGGAGAAAAGGGAACACTCTTGCACTGCTGGTGGGAATGTGAATTGGTACAGCCACTATGGAGAACGGTATGGAGGTTCCTTAAAAAACTACAAATAGAACTACCATATGACCCAGCAATCCCACTACTGGGCATATACCCTGAGAAAACCATAATTCCAAAAGAGACATGTACCAAAATGTTCATTGCAGCTCTATTCACAATAGCCCGGAGCTGGAAACAACCTAAGTGTCCATCATCGGATGAATGGATAAAGAAGATGTGGCACATATATACAATGGAATATTACTCAGCCATAAAAAGAAACGAAACTGAGCTATTTGTAATGAGGTGGATAGACCTAGAGTCTGTCATACAGAGTGAAGTTAGTCAGAAAGAGAAAGACAAATACCGTATGCTAACACATATATACGGAATTTAAAAAAAAAATGTCATGAAGAACCTAGGGGCAAAACGAGAATAAAGACACAGACCTACTTGAGAATGGACTTGAGGATATGGGGAGGGGGAAGGGTAAGCTGTGACAAAGCGAAAGAGAGGCATGGACATATATACACTACCAAACGTAAGGTAGATAGATAGTGGGAAGCAGCCGCAGAGCACAGGGAGATCAGCTCGGTGCTTTGTGACCGCCTGGAGGGGTGGGATGGGAAGGGTGGGAGGGAGGGAGATGCATGAGGGAAGGGATGTGGGAACAGATGTATATGTATGACTGATTCACTTTGTTATAAAGCAGAAACTAATTAAAAAAAAAAAAAAAGAGAAATCTAGAAACAATAAATGCTGGAGAGGGTGTGGAGAAAAGGGAACACTCTTGCACTGCTGGTGGGAATGTGAATTGGTACAGCCACTATGGAGAACGGTATGGAGGTTCCTTAAAAAACTACAAATAGAACTACCATATGACCCAGCAATCCCACTACTGGGCATATACCCTGAGAAAACCATAATTCAAAAAGAGACATGTACCAAAATGTTCATTGCAGCTCTATTCACAATAGCCCGGAGCTGGAAACAACCTAAGTGTCCATCATCGGATGAATGGATAAAGAAGATGTGGCACATATATACAATGGAATATTACTCAGCCATAAAAAGAAACGAAACTGAGCTATTTGTAATGAGGTGGATAGACCTAGAGTCTGTCATACAGAGTGAAGTTAGTCAGAAAGAGAAAGACAAATACCGTATGCTAACACATATATACGGAATTTAAAAAAAAAATGTCATGAAGAACCTAGGGGCAAAACGGGAATGAAGACGCAGACCTACTTGAGAATGGACTTGAGGATATGGGGAGGGGGAAGGGTGGGCTGTGACAAGGCGAAAGAGAGGCATGGACGTGTATACACTACCAAACGTCAGGTAGATAGATAGTGGGAAGCAGCCGCAGAGCACAGGGAGATCAGCTCGGTGCTTTGTGACCGCCTGGAGGGGTGGGATGGGGAGGGTGGGAGGGAGGGAGATGCATGAGGGAAGGGATGTGGGAACAGATGTATATGTATGACTGATTCACTTTGTTATAAAGCAGAAACTAATTAAAAAAATGAATAAATAAACTTAAAAAAAAAAAAAAACCACACCTAATTCATTTCAGGAAATGCATAAATATTGCTATATCATATGTGCTTTTCGTGTTAGCAGAATGGTTTTCTTCTTTTTCTTGGTTCTCCCCTCCCCCTCTCCTCCTCCCTGTGCTATGGTAATCTCAGCACGCTGCGCTGCAAACACCCTCCTAATCACAGGAACTAGAAGAGTTTTGAGCCACCCCAAAAGTTGCCCCTTGTGCCCCATCCCCATCGTTTATCCTGCCTTTCTATAGGAATCCTACTCTGGCTAACCACATAATAGATGCAGGAAAGTGTCTTTTTATGAAAGGGTTCCAGTAAATACATTTTTTTAAATAAATTTATTTTTGGCTGCATTGGGTCTTCGGTGCTGCGTGTGGGCTTTCTCTAGTTGCGGCAAGCAGGGGCTACTCTTCGTTGCAGTGCGCAGGCTTCTCATTGTGGTGGCTTCTCTTGTTGCGGAGCACGGGCTCTAGGCGCGTGGGCTTCAGTAGTTGTGGCACATGGGCTCAGTAGTTGTGGTGCACGGGCTTAGTTGCTCCGTGGCATGTAGGATCTTCCTGGACCAGGGCTGGAACCCGTGTCCCCTGAATTGGCAGGAGGATTCTTAACCACTGCGCCACCAGGGAAGCCCAGTAAATACATTTTAAATAAGAAATGGTAGAGTTTCTGTTTGGGATAATATAAAAGTTCAGAAATGGATAGTGGTGATGGTTGTACAGCATTGTCAATGTGGTTAATGCCACTAAATTGTACACTTAAAAATGGTTAAAATGGTGAATTTTATCTATGACTATTTTTACTAAAATAAAGAAAAGAAATGGTAGAATAGAAATCACCATTTTGGGGACTTCCCTTCCCCGGTCACTGTCTCCTGCCTGTACCCACAGTTCCAAACCACTTCCTGTCTCCCAGGGGCTCCTTGCTGCCTGTTGTGATCTGTTACCTCTCTGGCTCTCTGGGTGACATGGAGGAGGAAGCCAGGAGTCCTGAGCTACTTCTGCATGGAGCTACGAAGGGAAAGCAGAATGTCTCATTTGAGAAAACAAATTCACAGTTGATTTGTGTTATCCTAGTTATTTTTGTTTCTTTGCTGTATCCTTGATATTCAAAAGGTGGCTTGTCAAAGGAAACCATAAACAAGACCAAAAGACAACCCTCAGAATGGGAGAAAATATTTGCAAATGAAGCAACTGACAAAGGATTAATCTCCAAAATTTACAAGCAGCTCATGCAGCTCAATAACAAAAAAACAAACAACCCAATCCAAAAACGGGCAGAAGACCTAAATAGACATTTCTCCAAAGAAGATATACAGACTGCCAACAAACACATGAAAGAATGCTCAACATCGTTAATCATTAGAGAAATGCAAATCAAAACTACAATGTGATATCATCTTACACCAGTCAGAATGGCCATCATCAAGAAATCTAGAAACAATAAATGCTGGAAAGGGTGTGGAGAAAAGGGAACCCTCTTGCACTGCTGGTGGGAATGTGAATTGATACAGCCACTATGGAGAACAGTATGGAGGTTCCTTAAAAAACTACAAATTGAACTACCATATGACCCAGCAATCCCACTACTGGGCATATATCCTGAGAAAACCATAATTCAAAAAGAGTCATGTACCACAATGTTCATTGCAGCTCTATTTACAATAGCCAGGACATGGAAACAACCTAAGTGTCCATCATCGGATGAATGGATAAAGAAGATGTGTCACATATATACAATGGAATATGACTCAGCCATAAAAAGAAACGAAATTGAGTTATTTGTAGTGAGGTGGATGGACCTAGAGTCTGTCATACAGAGTGAAGTCAGAAAGAGAAAGACAAATACTGTATGCTAACACATATATATGGAATCTAAGAAAAAAAAATGTCATGAAGAACCTAGGGGTAAGACAGGAATAAAGACACAGACCTACTAGAGAATGGACTTGAGGATATGGGGAGGGGAAGGGTAAGCTGTGACAAAGTGAGAGAGTGGCATGGACATATAGACACTACCAAACATAAAATAGATAGCTAGTGGGAAGCAGCCGCATAGCACAGGGAGATCAGCTCGGTGCTTTGTGACCACCTAGAGGGGTGGGATAGGGAGGGTGGGAGGGAGACGCAAGAGGGAAGAGATATGGGAACATATGTATATGTATAACTGATTCACTTTATTATAAAGCAGAAACTAACACACCATTGTAAAGCAATTATACTCCAATAAAGATGTAAAAAAAAAAAAAAAAAAGGTGGCTTGTTTGCCAGCCATGTCAGCATCACCTGGGAGCTTGTTAGAAATGCAGTGTCTCTGTGGCCACCGCAGGCCTCCCAAATCAGAAGCTGCATTTTAACAAGATCCCCAGGTGATTCATATGCTCATTAAAGTGTGAGAAACCAATTCTACAATAAATATACATTTATAATTAAGAAAATGATAGATTTTTTTAAAACGGTAGACTTCCCCAATGACTTATTTACCCTATTTCTGAGCTGGCAGGCTAGAAGCTGGAGACTTCTCTGCATAGAGTTGCACCTCCCTGTGCGATTGTTGGGCCTCAGGGTGAAGAGTTATCTTTCTCCCTACTGTGGGGACAAAAACCTCTTAAACATTTACAGCAGCGATTCTCAAGCACCCAAAAGGGATGTGAAAGAGAAAAATTTAATCAGCATATTGATTAATGAGGAGATTATTATTACCATGGGATTATGGGGATGAAATGATTGCTAAAATCATAATGGCTTCTGGGGGGGATATAATAAAGCAGAAAGAGAATTGGGTGAAATCAGGGTCAGTGGCAGGGAAAGATAAAAAAAGGAAAAACACCACAGGAAATGACAAGACTAGAACTAATAATGCCTTAGTCCCACCCATCCTGAATGCTTCTCCCAAAGGTTTGTGGGCACCTGCACCTGAGCTGGCACCCTGTCCACTCCTCCGTGTATCCCTGTGAGCCCAACAGGAGACTGAGGGGTTACAGGAGAGTGTTGAGACATCTTTCTGTTTCCGGGTGTACTTACTACTTCCTAGTACAGAGTGATGGATGGGCTTAGACAAGCCTATGGCGCCCTACGAGCTAGCCTAGACTTGGCACTGACCGCTGAGTCTGGGCCAATTCCTCCCCTTGTGTAAGGAAACAGCAAGGAGGTGTCTTCCTTTTTCAGAGGACCTAGGCTGTGAGTCCAAGGCTGCTTTTTTTTTTTTTTTTTTTTTGGCGGTACGCGGGCCTCTCACTTTTGTGGCCTCTCCCGTTGTGGAGCACAGGCTCCGGACGCACAGGCTCAGCGGCCATGGCTCACGGGCCCAGCCGCTCCGCGGCATGTGGGATCTTCCCAGACCGGGGCACGAACCCGCGTCCCCTGCATTGGCAGGCGGACTCTCAACCACTGCGCCACCAGGGAAGCCCCTAGGCTGCTTTTGTTTTGTAATTTCGTCCTTCCAATTGGCTCTTCTCAGGCACTGGCTCGTGTCCACGCTCGTGCGTGCTCTCTCTCCCTGTCTCTGTCTCTGTCTCTCTCTCCCACCTCACCCCCTTCTTTTCTCAGACCCAACCTCCAAACGTTGGAGTTTCTGAAAGTCTGGTCCTTGGAAACCTTCTCTCCCGGGGGAGCAGCATCCATTTCTAAAGAGCGCCTATTAGGCTAAAAACAACACATTTCCATTTCTAGCCTAGATGTCTCCTCTGAATTTCAGAATGAGGTAAATGAAGAGTTCCCTTTTACACACGTTAAGTTTGAGAGGCCTGTGATTTGTCCTACTTGACCGTTCACTTAGATGCATCACGGGCATCTCAAACGTAATGTGTGCAAAGCTGAACCCTCCTCACTGTCCTAAACGTGCTCCCCCTTCCGCCTCAGTTAGTGGCCCGTATTCCAGTTAACTGAGCTTGGGCACAGTCTTTCACCGCTTCCCCTCCCACGGCCCACACCTAGTCCGTCCCCAGTCCTGCCACTTCCGTAGTAAGTCCTCTCCCCTATCTCCACTGCTGCCCACCTTGTCTGAGCCACCTTCATCCCTGAAGGGGAATGACTGAACAGCTGAACCTGTGTCTTCCATCTTGTCCTCCTTCTACTCTTGCCTCCCTATCATCCATTATCCATTCAGCACAATCTTGTTAAAACAAAAGAGATCGCTCAGAACCCCTGTTTAAAAGCTTACACGGAGGGCTTCCCTGGTGGCGCAATGGTTAAGAATCCGCCTGCCAATGCAGGGGACACGGGTTCGAGCCCTGGCCCGGGAAGATCCCACAGGCCGCGGAGCAACTAAGCCCCTGCGCCACAACTACTGCGCCTGCGCTCTAGAGCCCGCGAGCCACAACTACTGAGCCCGTGCTCCGCAACAAGAGAAGCCACCGCAGTGAGAAGCCTGTGCACCGCAACGAAGGGTAGCCCCCGCTCAACGCAACTAGAGAAAGCCCACATGCAGCAACGAAGACCCAACACAGCCAAAAAAAGCTTACAAAGATGTCTCATTATACTTAGAATAACAGAACTCAAGCTCCTTATCAATGCACAGAGGCAGTAGAATATTGAGGCTGGGTGAAGCTGTATCGCTGTGGTTTAAATCCTAAGTTTGCCGCCTACTGTCTACAGAAATAGATACCTCATCTCAATTCACACCCTCGCACCACGTCCTTACCCAGGATGCTCCTAGCTTCCTTTGCCTCAAATGGGAGCTCCTTAAGCCACCTGGAATCCCCTCCCTGCTTTGTGTGGCTCACTCCTTCTCTCCTTCCTTCTTAGCTTCAAGTGAGCTCCAGAGAGGACTTCCCTGACCATCCTTCCTAGAATAAGGCTCTCAAAACCTAGTTCTCTCCTTCAGAACATCCACACCATCTGTAAGTAGATATTTATGTTTGTTTATTTGCTTAATACCTGTCTCCATCACGAGACTGTAAACTCCACGAGCAAAGAGTTGTTGTTTGTTTGTTTATTTATTTATTTAGGTCTTGTTTTGTGCTAGAAAAGTGCTTGGTGTTTACTAGGCATTTAATACTTGATGGGAAAGATTAGTGAGTAAATGAATCAAGTTTGGGCAACTACCAGGGAAGCAACTCTTTACCCAGTGGTGCCCCAAACTACTGAATAAACCATGTATGTACCCACCTCCCCCGTCCCCCCCCCCACACACAAAGCATGTGGTTAGTACTGTCCTAACTAAAAGCAAATTCTTAATTCATTTGTTCATTCATGAATAAAATACGATCATTATGCATTTTCTCGGTCAGCTGGTATTAGGAGTACTCACGTCCACATGACGGTGGGGAACTGCATTACATTTTGTGATATTATTACAAAGGGACTGGTGAGCGCAACTGGAGCCCCTGTATACATCCCCCTAAGGGGGTTGGTTGCACTTTAGGTTTTTACCGCGTGTCCGGCAGAAGGCGCTGCGGAGACACAGCTGCCGCGGGCGCAGGAGCAGCCCCGAGGGAGGGGCGGGGCGAGAGTAGAATGACGTTCTACATGACGACAGTGAGAAGCGTTAGCAAGGTCTCCGGAGGCTTTCTGAACTGCTGGGCGGCCAGTATCATGCAGTGGTTTCCGAGTCCGGCTGAGTATCACTGGTATCCGGAGAGATTTTGAAAAATATCTGATTTCTGTATGGCCCTCCCAAAAGTTTCTGGTTCAGCAGGACCTGGGCGGACTCAGGACCGTCTTGAAGATGTTCCCGCTGATTTTGATGATCCAGAGATTTGGGACCCATTGGTGGGCATTCCCTGGGCCAACTCGGGGAGCTGAAGGGGTAAGGAGGAGTCAAAGCCGGTTTCCACGCCCAACCCTGTTGCTTTTTAGCTGTGACCTTTCAGAGTACTCCACCCCCCTTGTAAAATGGAGTTAATAAAGATGGAGTAATAATGCATACCTTCTAAGGTTATTTTAAGGACAAAAGGATATCCAGGTGTAAAGAATGCTAATAATAAGTGTTCAAAGTAAGGTAGTCTCTGCTCTGTGTAAAAGGCAGAAGAGGCATTCTGGTACCTCTCCTGGGTCTTTCCATCGGTAGGGAGGAGGAGACCGTGCAATTGAATCATTTGGGAACTGACTGTAATATTTGGTTCTAGAACCTCCAGGCCACCTCTGTCTCTGCCTGTCTTTAGTTCATTCACTTTTCCTCCAGCAGGCAGGCAAGAACAACCTATGAGGAGATAAAGGACGATGTTTCTAGAAGTCAGAAGGGATCTTATGCAGCATTTAGTGAACCCCTATATTTCTCAGATGGGGAAACAGGTTCAGAGAGGTTGAGAGACTTAACCCAAGGTCACACAGCTGGTGAGCACAAAGCCAGGCAGCACTGAGTGCTCTCACCAGCATTCAGTGCTGCCTCTGGAAGGTTTCTGATGAATCTTTTTGGGTCTTGCCCTTGTCCTCCAGAGAAGAGAAATCAGTGCTTCTTACATTTCTATTTCAGGGATAATAACGTAGGGTCCTTATTACTGACTTATCCAACAGATCAGATTTGCAACAAAAGAGGAATGATAGTAATAGTGATAATAACAAATGCCATTGGTAAGTTGCCTGGCACCCTCCAAAAGCTTAGGCACATCATCTCATGTAATGCTCATCTTATCCTATTCATGCATTCATCAACGACGGATGAAGACTTCAAAGTGTTTCAGGCACTGGGGGTACCACAGTGAGCAAACAAGCTCCCTGCTCTTGCGCAGCCTGCATTCTGCTGAGAATTGAGAGAGACTGACAAAGGCAATCACACATCTAAGATGATTTCACAGAGTGTGGAGAGCTTTGAGAAAACAGGACACGTGATGTGATGGAAAGTGCCTGGGAGCCAGAGAACTGAAACTGAGCAGGACCCTGCGGGGCCCTCCCCCATACAAAAGCCCCTCTGTGTCCCCCACCCCCCTTCTTGTTTGTAGAAAAAGGCTTAAGTCTCCTAGGCCTTCTGGGAGTTCCAAAGAGCAGACTCAAGCGGTTACTAATTAGAGTGAATGCCGAAACAAAGGGAAAGTGGTCAAGAAACGATAGCTCAGGGATAAAACCAAGTCCTAGTTCCTGCTCAAAGGGAATGCATAACAATCTGATACAAATCTTTGAGTTGTTTTTCAGGGACTAAGGCCCCCATCCAGGTGGAGGATGGTAACTACCTGCTGAGACCCTAGACTGGTCAGAACCAGTAGGTTCCAATTGAGATTCCTGGTCCCCTCACCACCAACCAGAAGAAAGTCATGCACCCTCCAGCCCTCACCCCAAATTTTGCCTTTAAAAAGTCTTCCTTGAAGCCATTGGGGAGTGCAGGTCTTTTAAGCCCAAGCCACCTGTTCTCCTTGCTTGGCCCTGCAATAAACCTTTCTCTGCTCCAAATTCCAACATTTTGGTTTATTTGGCCTCACTGTGTGTCAGGCACATGGAGTTGGGTTCAACAACAGAACCAAAGGCTTGTGGGTCCAGAAAAGCCTCTCCAAGGAGGTGACATTTGAGCAGAGCCCTGGACAATGAGAAAGAGCCTGCCACGCTAAGGTCTGGGAGGAGAGCTTGCCGGGCAGTGAACAAGGCAAGTCATCAGAAGCCCCACGAGTGGTTTGGTGTGTTCACTGAACTGGAAGGAGGCCGGTGAGCAGGAACAGAAGCCAACAACAGCTGGAGGGGAGACGCATCTGGAGAAGGCAGAGAGTGCAGCTCCGTGATTGTCCAGCCTGCCTGTCCAGCCCCTGCCCCA
The DNA here is from genome assembly GCF_964165515.1 of Mesoplodon bidens. Lineage (NCBI taxonomy): Eukaryota > Metazoa > Chordata > Mammalia > Artiodactyla > Ziphiidae > Mesoplodon > Mesoplodon bidens. Next base: position 21,305,474 of record NC_138174.1, on the reverse strand, counting down.
GGACATACCCTTAAGCAGGTAGTTACTTCCCCTCCCTTGGGAAAAAGTGTCAGGGAGGCAGGGAGGACTTTGGGGGAGGGGTAATGGGAGGCTTTTGGAAAATAGTTGCATAACTTTAAGAGGTGAGTATTATTTAACTTATTTCACACCTGAGGCCCTGAGCCAGGGCAGTTGAATGATGGCTTCTGTTTCCTTCCAAACCGTGCCTCTCATTTTCTCTCATCCATGCCTTTCGGTATACGAGAGGCTTACCTCCTCTCAGCCCAATCCTGCCCCTCCCCAGCTGTCGCAGCGCCCCCCCCGCCGGCTACCGCTCCTCTTTGAGCCTCTCGGAGCTCAGAGCTGAGCTCTCAAAGGGACTCTGGTAGTCGGCCTTGTTCTCAGGTCCCTGTTCCTATTGGAATTAAAACCCACTTCCTTTTGTGTACATGTCTATCGCTAGTCTATGCCAAGGCCTTTTCTCCTGTTTATTAAGTGACACCATCTGTCTTCCAGGTTGTCTCTGGGCTCATACTTCCCCCTTGAAGGCTTCCCGAGGGGCTGCTGGGGATGAGGGAAGGGCCTCCTCACCTTCCCAGCAGCCTATCTAGTGACAATAGCCAATTAGGATTGTATTTCACTCTGGATTTTACCAGTAAATGACTTCAGCTTTGGTTTCTAAAGGAAAGAAACACAAGACACTTCCCTCTGGGACTTGGTTGATGGTCATGTCCCTCACATAGCTCCCTACTCTCAGCCTGGGAAAAGAATTCCCTCATCCAATCATACATTTACACAAGCCCTACTACGTGCCAAGCCCGGGGACTAGAATTCAGTCTTTGAACTTCACGGAGTCACAGCAGAATAATAATGTCAGGCACAGTCTATAATAATGTTCCCCTGTGTTCCCTCATTTGATGGTCATAATCACCCTTGGCAGGTGGGGTGGCTGTGGGTATGGTGGTCTCCTTCTGTGTGTTGTCCAAGGTCACAGCAGGTTCCTGCAAGAACTGGGCCTAAGCCAGGCCTCTCAACTCTGTTTTTATTCCCCTGGAATCTTAATCCTTTCGACTTTAGAATGGGTGAATTCAGGACATTGGGGGTTAGGTTTCAACATATGAATGTGGGGGAGATGAGCATTTCGTCTACACCACCATCTCCCATCACCCCATTTCTAGCCACTCTGGCCCCCTCGCTGTTCCTCAGACAACCGCAGCACACTTGCCTCAGGACCTTTGCACTTACTGTTGCCGGTGTCTCAAACTCTTAGGTGCCTTCTTCCCTTTGCCCTTATCCCAGATGTGTGCAGCTTGTGCTCTCATTTCATTCAGTCTCCTCTCAGATGTGCCTTTGCCTGGCCATTCCATCTCACATGGCACCCCAGCACACCCCCACCATCATTCTCTCTCCCTCCACCCTGCTTTACTTTTCTTTGTGACATGTCTCACCTGACATTATTTCCTTGTATGTGTGTTTATTATCTGTCTCCTCCTAAGCATAGTTAAAGTCTGAGAGGGTAAGGATTTTGATTTTGCTCATTGCTCCACGCACTGTGCCTAGTATAGTACCTGGCGTATCAATAAAATTAATATGGGTCAACAGAATGGAAGAACTCACACATCATCTGTCTGAAAGAATGTATTTTTTGAAAATACAACCAAATGGATGCCTTAAAACCAGGCTGTCATCACAGTTTTTTTTTTCCCATTCTACATATTTAAATTGGTTTAAATCAAGAATAAGATTTTATGGGGCTTCCCTGGTGGCGCAGTGGTTGAGAGTCCGCCTGCCGATGCAAGGGACACAGGTTCATGCCCCGGTCTGGGAAGATCCCACATGCCGCGGAGCAGCTGGGCCTGTGAGCCATGGCCTCTGAGCCTGCGTGTCCGGAGCCTGTGCTCTGCAACAGGAGAGGCCACAACAGTGAGAGGCCCAGGTACCGCAAAAAAAAAAAAAAAAAAAAGAATACGATTTTATGGAAACAAAGTATTAAGGAAATGAGAGGTAGACAGTTGGGTAATCTGCTCATCTGCCATTCAGTTCCTTTTCTTGGTGCCTAGTGAATTTCCTGTAAATCATAAAAACAGGTACTAAAGGAGATTAAGTATAATATTGCTGTGTGCATTCAGCTCCAGTTTCTAATTAGAAACCACAGAAAGTTATTGCTTCACAACCAGGTGGGCCTAGCCAGCACAAAAGCAAGTAGAGATTGGGTAAAATAAACATCCTATCTAGATAAAATCAGGGCATCTGACATCCAAATTGGTCACATTATTTAGGTAATTGCCAAATGTCTGTTTCATGTTGTGACAACCAAAGACAATTGAGCTAGCAAAGGCTCATTTATTTAAACAGTGAGGGGATGGGACAGAATATCTGTACAAAATAGTGAAGACTTGTAAACTTGGCCTTTTATTTATAAAAGGAAACAAGGGCCTGACACTGTGGTAGAAGCTGACTGCTGAGAACTCTTTGAGAGGTGACTGGTTTGTCACAGTTGGGGGTGAATATACTTATGGGCGCAAAAGGACTATATGTGCTGTGGTCAGCTGAATAATGGACCCACAGATACCCAGGTCCTAATTCCCAGAACTTGTGCTGTTAACTTATATGGCAAAAGAGACTTTGTAGATGGGATTAAGTTAAGGATCTTGAGATGGGCAGCTACCCTGGATTTTCAGGATGGACCCTAAATGTAAATCACAAGGATCCTTGTAAGAGGGAGGCAGAGGGAGATTAGACCACAGAAGAGAAGAAGGCAATGTGAGAGTGGCAGCAAAGCTTGGAATGATGTGCTTTGAACATGGAGGAAGAGGCCACAAGCCAAGAAATAGAGGCCGTCCCTAGAAGCTGAAGAAGGCAATGAAACAGATTCTCCTCTGAGAGCCCCCAGAAGGAACCAGCCCTGCTAACACCTTGATTTCAGCTCGCCGGAACTGATGGCAGACTTCTGACCTCCAGAACTGTCAGAATAAATTTGTGTTGTTTTAAGCCACAGAGTTTATTAAGACCACGTGTTACAGCGGCAATGGGAAATTTACACAAGTGCATTCTGGGAATTCTTGGCTTCGGAGGAGTGGGAACCGGAGCATCTGAATCAGAAAGGAGCTTCCTAGATGTGACATGTGCACATTGGCCGCTACGTTCGCAAAAAGCAGAACCTGAGGCTTTTAGGTGTGCAAGCCCTGGGCAGTGAGGGAAGTGAAGCAAGGAAAGAGGCATAGACTCGCTCTAAGATATGTTACCGCCTGGCCTCTGCTTTACAGTGAGCTGTGAAGAGACACAGCAGGTTGTTCAATGGCACATCAGGGTTGCAAAGAGGGACTATTCCTCAGAGTAGTCCACAGGGAGGGAGAGGAAGGAGAGAAAATGTCCGACTGTCTCGCTCAGGTTTCTCATTCCCAATTGATCAAGGTTCATCCATGTCGGGGTGGAGGGTGGCGTTAATGCCCTGGAACTTGGAGTTGATTCCATCCAGCCCTCAGAGGCTGCCTAGGAAATCATATCCGAAGCCTCAGACTCTGTTGCTTCTTTTACATCCGAAACTGAAGTTCAAGTTCACACTGTGGTTGGGTAAGGATCCAAGAGACTGAACAAACGCTGGAAGCTTCTTGAGGCCCAGCCTCGGAACCCACACAGCGCCTTTCCAGCACATTCTAACGGTCCAAGCAGCCACAGGCCAGTCCAGACTCAACGGGTGTGGAAATTGATTCCATCTCTTGACGGGAGAAGCTGTGGAGGACCTGGCTGGCAGGAGGGGAAGGAAGGATTGGGAGTTTTTTGCAAATAACTTACCACAGGCCGTTAGCAGAGGAAAGGAGTGGAGGGGGCCGGGCGGGAAGAGCACGGAGCTTGGACACTGGGAGGCAGAGGTACCGCGGGTGTGACCAGAGCTGAGACCAGCTTAGCGGCCGTGGCGCGGACGAAGATGGGCGGACGCCGAGAGTCCCATCATGAAGGGCCCCGGGTGCCGAGCCCGGGCGTTCGGATTTTGTTCGGAAGGCAGCCAGGAAGCACGAAGGAGAGGGAGAGCCGCAGGCTTTCCGTTCTGAAAGCTCTTCTGACTGGGACGCGGAAAGTAGGTCATCCAGGCAGGCCTAGGGGCCGGGGGCCAGCAGCACGGGAAGGGGATGACGGTGGCCTGATGGAGGGATGTGTGGAGGAGGACACAGTGGATGTCTGTGGGGCATATGGAGGAAGGAGATGCACCGGGACGTGACGGAGGCGATGGAGGTCTGGTCAACGTAAAGGAACAGGAATGAAGGCAAGATGCTGGACCGAGAAATGGATACCACCGTCAATAGTTAAGGAAAGGAGGTAAAGAGTAGGGTATTCAGACAAGGGAAAGAGCCCTACACTGGTCTGGAACGACTGAAAGATACCCTTCCTGTTCAGCTGGATACCAGGCTGAGCGTCAGAATTTCATTATCCTGTATCATCCAGGAAAGGGAATGCGAGTGGTTATTGCCACCCACCAGCCCTCAGAAACCACTATTTCATGTTCTTGATGCTCTTGAGCACAGTCCATTTCCAAGTGTATTTGTGTGGTTCTAACAGGCCTTTGAAGAAAAGGTGGGGTGGGGTTGGAGCAGGGGCCTTTGCTGTGGCCGCCACTTCCTGCTTTGTAAGGCTTGCAGACAAACTCACAGGCGTCTGATACAGAAAACTCAGAATGTCACTTCCTGTATGTTAAGTGAAAAATACAGAGTAGATGTGAAACTTGTAGTCACTGCCCAGAACATTTTCCCCCAAAGCAAAGCTATACAGGAAGTTAAGTGATCGTCAGGGTGCTTCGTAAATCCATCTCCTGAGCCTCGATTTCTCTGTCCAGAAAATGGGGGTAATAATTCCTACCTCCCATGGGTTGTTACAAGGATTAAACGAAATAATGTGTGTCACACACAGCACATAAACATGATTTTATAAACCTTGAGCCCAAAAGTCAATTGCTGAAATAAATTTTAAAACTGACTATATATAATTTTATAACTAATGACAACGTGAATAACCATATCCTATTAGTTAACTGAATTCTTGGCAATCAGACATGTTTGGTTCAGAAGTCAGAAAGATTGGACCCTTACTACAATGGACCCCAAGTTTGTGTCCCCTCAAAATTCATATGTTGGGGCTTCCCTGGTGGCGCAGTGGTTGAGAGTCCGCCTGCCGATGCAGGGGACATGGGTTCGTGCCCCGGTCCAGGAAGATCCCACATGCCACGGAGTGGCTGGGTCCGTGAGCCATGGCCACTGAGCCTGCGTGTCCAGAGCCTGTGCTCTGCAACGGGAGAGGCCACAACAGTGAGAGGCCCGTGTACCGCAAAAAAAAAAAAAAAAAAAATTAATATGTTGAAATCCTAACCTCGGTGTGATGGTGTTAGGAGGTGTCACCTTCGGGAAGTGATCAGGTCATGAGGGTGGAGCCCTCATGAATGGGATGAGCGCCCCTCTAAAAGGGACCCTACAGAGCTGTCTTGCCTTCTTTCTGCCATGTGGGGACACAGCGAGAAGACGGCAGTCTGTAACCCAGAAGATGGCTTCACCGGCACCCTCATCTCAGAGTTCCAGCCTCCAGAACTGAAAGAAATAAATGTTTATTGTTTATAAGCCACCCAGTCCGTGGTATTCTGTTAGAGCGGCCCAAACTGACTAAAGACGGTTACCAAGGTTAATTCTGAAGTATCTAACGAAGGCCACACTTAAGACGCAGGGTGGTAAATGCTGTGTTGCACAAAGCTGTCCTATAAAATCCCCCTCAAGGCAACATTTTGCTTGGTGTTATGTTCGTATTCCTGGTATCAAGCCTTTAAGACTGTATGCTTTCGCTTTGCTTTCTGGTAATTCCCTGGAAATCTTTAAAAGTGTAGCCTCCGGGGGCTTCCCTGGTGGTGCAGTGGTTGAGAGTCCGCCTGCCGATGCAGGGGATACGGGTTCGTGCCCCGGTCTGGGAGGATCCCACATGCCGCGGAGCGGCTGGGCCCGTGAGCCATGGCCGCTGAGCCTGCGCGTCCGGAGCCTGTGCTCTGCAACGGGAGGGGCCACAACAGTGGGAGGCCCGCGTACCATAAAAAAAAAAAAAAAAAAAAAAAAAAAAGTGTAGCCTCCGTAGATGAATTTCACTGTAGCTTTTGCACTTTACTGCCTTTGTCAGCTCTAACTATGTCCTTTATCAAGGTCACCTCCCAATGAATAGTGTCTCATGGTCCTGTTTACAGTCCAAAGTAGTTATTTGGCCTCAGGACTTTTTCAGTTTGGAAGAATTATACTCAGCGGATTTTCTTCAGTCATCCAGAATGTTAGCCCAGGGAATCTTAATTCCACTTAATTGCCCTCTCTGAATCTTGCTGTTTTCTCTTGAGTGTTCTGAGTTTTTCTGGGGATGAGAAATTTTACTAGAGGAAAGTGTTTAAAGTCAGAGGAGAAACAGGTGCAGAGTAAGGATGAGTCCAAAAGGAGATGAGGGACAGGAAGCCCTTCGGTAAAATTCTAGATCCTCTGTCAGACAACAAGTGTCATGGAGCAGCTATTATGTACAAAACACTGTGCTCATTGATGGTAAAGAGAAGCATAAAGACGTGATATGAACACTAGATTTGAGAGATAAGATTTCAACTTATGAAAAGTTAAATAATATAAGAGAGGGACTTCCCTGGTGGTCCAGTGGTTAAGACTCCATGCTTCCACTGCAGGGGGCACTGGTTGGATCCCTGGTCGGGGAACTAAGATCCCGCATGCCACGCAGGGCGGCCAAAAAGAAAAATAATAATAACAATACAAGAGAAATACCAAGCTAGGCTGATGGCCGATGCTATTAATTAGTGAAGTAATAGCATCAGCAGAATCATTCTTTCACAACGTACTTGGCCGCTGGAATGTAATAGTGAACAAGCCACATGGTGAGGCATCCTGGACGACTGGCCATCCATTCCAACTCAAGTGAGGAGAGAGGGAAATGACGGTATGAAAAGAGGCACTAAAATCTGGGATGGATTTATGGGACCAGGAGTAAATCATTTGAATTATTTCTTCCAAAGCACAATAGCTGACATGAGAGAAACTTGTTAGGAGGCTTAATTTTTTTTTTAAGAGAATTTTTAAAAATTAATTAATTAATTTTATTTTTGGCTATGTTGAGTCTTTGTCGCTGCGCGCAGGCTTTCTCTGGTTACAGTGAGCGGGGGCTACTCTTCGTTTCAGTGCGCGGGCCTCTCTTTGCAGTGGCTTCACGGGCTCTAGGCGTGTGGGCTTCAGTAGTTGTAGCACGCAGGCTCAGTAGTTGTAGCTCGTGGGCTCTAGAGTGCAGGCTCAGTAGTTGTAGCTCATGGGCTCTAGAGCGCAGGCTCAGTAGTTGTGGCGCACGGGCTTAGTTGCTCCGCGGCATGTGGGATCTTCCCGGACCAGGGCTGGAACCTGTGTTCCCTGCATTGGCAGGTGGATTCTTAACCTCTGCACCACCAGGGAAGTCCCGAGGCTTAATTTTTGATAGAGCAGCTCTGAGCTCTCCTCAAATGAGGTCAGTCACTTTGACTTTCTGGTCAGAAGAGGCCCTGTTGTGTTGGAACCTGGCATGACATGCGGGATAAAGGTCTAGGACAAGCTTGGGGCACAGTTCTGAAAAATGGGAGGAAAGTGGGAGCTGACACACCTGTGCTTGAACCCAAAAGGCCTGGGACCTGCACCAGCACCCTGTTGCACTCCCAAACTCCCTGTGTTCTAACTCCGGGCATCAGTGACCCTGCTGAGCTGGGGCAGCTCTTCCTGTTCTAACCAAGGAAGCAGGGGCTCCAGGGTTCTCTAGGGTGGGAAGACCCCTGTGAGTAGACCTGTCTCACCTGCCGCAGCACCTGGTCTGATTCCATTCTCGGGGGCTCGGTGGGACCCTTTGCGGAGGAACTGGAGAAAGGCTAGGATGCCATTTGCATTAACAGAGTCCGTCTTAAAGGAATAAGGAAACTTAGAGGTCGCCCAGGTTCACGACTTTGCTGAGAGATGGTCAGACGCAGCTTGTTAGTGACGGAGCCGACCCAGAGCTCCACCATGCTTCCCGTCTTTTGTGGGAAGCGTGATGTCATTCAACTCCTGGGCTAGTGTGTGCCACCAGCTGTTGTAGGTAATCTCAACTCCCATGTGTCTCTGCCACTATTATTTGCCTTTTTCTTCGTCTCTGAGTCCTCTTTTTATCCTCCCTTGGTTCTTCACTTCTTTCTCAGAAGAAAAGGTAGTATCCTCCACCCCAGAGTTTATCTCATTTGTCCTTTGCTAAGTGATGGGTCGGCCATTCCTTCCCAGGGGCACTGCCCTCTCACTGGCTGTCTGGCCCATGGCCCCGTGTTGGCCTCTTCGGAGGTGGCTTCTCAACCATCGCTCATCTCACTGTCCCTGGGAGCCCACAGCCAGAGCTGTGGACTCCCCTGCTGCTTGTATAACTTCAGTTAGTCTACATTCATTTCTAGCTCCTACTTATTTCCTGAGCTCTAGAGCCGTATAACAAATTGACTCTTAGACACTTCCATGTAAAATCTCTCAGACACCTTAAACCAGCATATCTCAAACAGAAGCATCTCCTTTACCTCTAAGCTGCCCTCTTCCCCACAGTCTCTGCTCTGAGTGGCACCACCAGACACCTTTGGACACAAGCCAGGAACCCAGGCATCTGCCTCAACTACTTCTCCTCCACCTCCATGGTGATCAGTCAAGTTCTGTGCATTCTGCCTTCTTCACCTCCCGCGTTCCCACTATCACTGTCTTCATTTAGCTCTTCAACTGGGAAACCTACATTGATTCTTCAAGACTTGGGCATCTCAAGTGTCATCTCCCCCAGGAAGCTTTCCAAAAGCCTGTTCAGACCATTAAATAATTGTTAGGTTCTTTTTTTCTTTTTCATTAGACTATAAATCTCTAAAGGCAAAGTCTTTAAAGTCTTTTTTCCCCTTGTACACAACATGGCACTTAATCAGTGATTGTTCAGTCCATGAATGCATGAGTATATAAATGACCAAGGTGAGAAAATAATTCTTATTTTCCATAGCTGCACGTAGGATTCATGGTCGAATGTGGGTGTTTCCATTTTTACCTACCACTCTCCACAGGTTTTATCAGTTTTTTTCCTAGGCATGTTTTCTCTTGTTCTATTTCATTCTCTGCTTTTTACTAAATACAAAGGGAAATAAGACTCAAGACTCAGGATACACACTAGTGGCTGGAAGTTTAATTCTGGTTTCCTGGACCAGAGAATTAAGTGAATATAAATCTTCAAAGGAAGTTAAATTTGTAAACCACAGTTAGACCAAATTAGCAATCAGAAACCCCACTGTTCTACACAGGAGAATCTTTTTACATCTCTCCCGGGGCTGGCTGTGGAAACATCACTGTTAGACAATGTGCCTCCCTCCTCTTCTTGTGGGATAGTTGGCTGTTATGGTTCATTTTAAGGTAAAGTGTTGTTAGGGGGTGAGTGCAAATAATAAAATGTGAACTTGTAGACATTCATTATGGATAAGCCCTGATGGTATTCTTGTGATATTCTCACAGAAAATGGAGGCCAGAAAACAACTGTCAGCCTACACTTGTGAATTTCCAGATTGGCATCACTGGTTATAATTTACCTAACACTTATTAATTAGTCACATCTTGCTGTGTATCATACAGTCACAACTGGGAAAGCCACCTGGCCATCCCCCCAACATTTTTTCTTTACACCATAAACGGAAAGCGAACAGTGAACATCACACAGAATCCATCCTTAGTTTTATTTTTCCATGGATTCTGATTCAAGGAAACATTTGGGGAAAGGGTCAGCCTGTTTGTTTATGTAGGACTTTTTTAATTTGGGAAAGAGACGGTGAGTCAAAGTGTGGAGGGCATTCTCTTGAACTGATCAACATGCCTCACCTAAGGTAAGTAGGTGAAAGGGTAACAGTGGTAATGTGTGTCCTTGTCGCTCTGGCTGTAGAATTTTCTCCAGGCTGCTGGAAAATCTCAGTTAAGGACAGGGGTTCCTGGTCATATATTTAGGGACTGCCATCAGTTCAGAGCCCCTGTGTGATGTTAGTGGAACAGGTCTGGTATTTATCCGCTCCGAGAGGAAGGCATGTTCGTGGAAGGCATGTTCCCGTGACTCAGCCCGTCAAGTGAGAACCGGCCTTGACCTGTGGGGAAGGACGGTGATGATGAGAGAAACCCGACGCGACATTATCAGTTTCAACATAAGCGTGGGGTGGAGACGTGGCTGCTGCTTGTTCTGCCTTCTGCAGAGGACTTTGTTAGTTAACCAGCCCTGGTTGAGTGTCTGCCCGATTTAGAGCTCCTGTTACGTGGGCTGCCGAAAGGATGTGCTCTTCAGCTTGTAAATACAGGAGCATTTTGGATAGACAATATGTGTGTGGCTTGTATCTCTCTAGGAACCATCTGCTAATTATTTTATGTAGGGTTGCATCGATTCTGTGATAGTTCCCTTTAACATAAGCAGTGATGCTTAACTGTGTCAATAATTCGGTTCTTCGCGTTCTTACTGCATGAAACCACGTCTAGCAGCCAACATGAGCAGCGTCTGTGTAAGAGGCACATTCAGACATAAATTATTGCCTTTCAGATGCCTCCGCAGAGCCTAGGCACTGACCTGTGCAGAGGCTGGGTCCCCTTCGCGCATCTCCTTAGCAAAACCCAAATTGATGTTTAAAACTGGAGATTGTGGGCTTCCCTGGTGGCGCAGTGGTTGAGAGTCTGCCTGCCGATGCAGGGGACGCGGGTTCGTGCCCCGGTCTGGGAAGGTCCCACATGCCGCGGAGCGGCTGGGCCCGTGAGCCACGGCCGCTGAGCCGGGAGAGGCCACAGCAGTAAGAGGTCCACATACCGCAAAAAAAAAAAAAAAAAAACAACCCAAAAAAAAACCCTGGAGATTGTAAAAGGAGTTGTTGGAACAATTGGATGCATCTGTGGAATGAATAATGTGCAATTTTTAGAAGTGTACTTAAGGAAATTATAAATCTATAAGACATATTTTGTTATTAGTTTTATGTATACACTAGTATATGTATTAGTGTTATCACATAGGAAATCTGCAAGTAATAATGCCTGCTTAAAGTGATATTTTTCTCATAGAACCAGAAGTCCGGAGGTAAGAAGCTGCAGGCATCGGCGTAGCTTCCCAACAATGCCAGTAAGGGCCCTGACTGTCTTCCGGTCCTGCCCCTCTTAGCATGTGGTCTTTTGTGACCATGCTTGTCATTTTGCGATCCTAAGGCTGCCACAGCTCCGGGTACCATGTCTGTATTACAGGTGGGAGGATGGGGAAGGGCAGTGCCTGTGGCCGCTACTCCTGGGCCTGGCCCTTTTATTTATTTATTATTTTTTTTTGCGGTACACGGGCCTCTCACTGTTGTGGCCTCTCCCGTTGCGGAGCACAGGCTCCGGACGCGCAGGCCCAGTGGCCATGGCTCACGGGCCCAGCCGCTCCGCGGCATGTGGGATCTTCCCGGACCGGGGCACGAACCCGTGTCCCCTGCATCGGCAGGCGGACTCTCAACCACTGCGCCACCAGAGAAGCCCCTGGCCCTTTTATAAAAAAGTAAAAACTTCCTCAGACACTCTCCCTTCCCCAAAGGAGCGACACCTTTGTCTCTTTGGCCGGAACTTGTCACTTGGCCATGCTTAGCGGCAGAAGGACTGGGAAAGGAAGTATTACATTTTCCAGCTTCTGTACTGGAGGCTGGCAAAGCAGAGGAGGGTGAGGGAGAAGCTGTCCTACCAATAACATCAGAGAGCAGCCCATCAGGGAAGCAGCGAGTGGCCAGAATCCTTTGGGTTGTTTCCTTTTGTGGCACTTAAATCAGATTCTACCCAGTTTCAAGTCAAGACACCTCCTTAGGTGACTTCCACTTACAGGCTCCACAGGGAGGTAAAGGAAACGGGAAGACACTGGGAGTTGTCTCAGGCTACGCCGTCAGGCAGAGTAAGACGGCCCCACATGTTGTCTTTGCTCCATTACTCCGATAGCAGCTCTGGTGGCACCGTCACAACAATGCCTGGTAGGCGAGTCTTCAGAATGGGGCACTGTGGACCCGTGCTTTGGGCTCTGCCATGATGGTGACTCAGATATTTTGCCTCTGAACCTGCTACTTCTGCCTTTTCCAGCGCTTTTCCTGTGTCTTCTATCAAATGTCCCAAGAGGGAATCAGCTGGACAGCCCTCACTATCCACTGGAGGCACCCCTATGGGGCGGGTGCTCATTCAAGGCCGCCTCGGGTCTCTGGCTGGCTTGGCAATGGCTCCCTTGGTCTAGTAGTGTGACAGGGTGAAGGATTGCTTTCCACCTACCAGTCTTGGTCATCTCAGGGGTGACCAAGGGGACCGTGGGGGAGGGAGGCTCCCTGAGACTTTACAGAAGAGGTGAGGAAACTGTGGCTGGTCCTGGATTCCTAGTTCAGGCTATTTGCTAAGCTGTGTCAGACTGACCTTTTTTTGGAGTGGAGGTGGGGATTGGAGCTGTTTTACTATTTACAAAGAGTTATCTGCCTTTCTAGCTTTGTTTGCTCAAAGTTAAAGCCCTAAAAGTTTTCTGCATTGACTACCCAGAGTATCAGAAATCTAGAATAAGTAAATGAAACAGCAGCAACAACAAAAATAAACCCTACATTGCTCTGGTGGTATGTATTCCTCTGTTTTTTTTCCATTAAAAAAAATTGAGGTGAGAGACTTCCCTGGCGGTCCAGTGGTTAGGACCCCGCACTTCCACTGCCGGGGGTGCTGGTTTGATCACTGGTCGGGGAACTAAGATCCTGCATGACACGCGTTGTGCAAAAAGTAAATAAATAAATAAAATAAATTGAGATGAAATTCACGTAAGATAGACCTAACCATTTAAAAAGTGTATTTAGTGGCATTTAGTGTATTTACAATGTTGTGCAACCATCCCTCTATCCAGACCCAAAGATATGTTTTTTTTTTTAACATCTTTATTGGAGTATAATTGCTTTACAATGGTTGTTAGTTTCTGCTTTATAACAAAGTGAATCAGCTATACGTATACATATATCCCCATGTCTCCTCCCTCTTGTGTCTCCCTCCCACCCTCCCTATCCCACCCCTCTAGGTGGTCACAAAGCACCGAGCTGATCTCCCTGTGCTATGCGGCTGCTTCCCACTAGCTATCTATTTTACGTTTGGTAGTGTATATATGTCCATGCCACTCTCTCACTTTGTCCCAGCTTACCCCTCCCCCTCCCCGTGTCCTCAAGTCCATTCTCTACGTCTGCATCAAAGATACGTTTTTGAACAAGTGATCACAAATGCTGAGGATGATCTGGTCCTCTGTGTTGAAAAGACTGTTGGCGCTGCCCGCCAGACTCACCCCAGGAGCCATGCGCTTATAGATTCGGTGTAGACTTTAATGAAGAAAAAGCTATCTTTCTGACTGTTACCGGACATCTGTCCCAATTCTCAGAAACCTCCTGATCTCCCCCTTTCAAACATCCCTCAGCTGCACAAGTTGCAGTGAGAAGTTGTTTGTTTGCTGAGGATTTGTTGTTTAACCACTTTATGGTGGCTTAGGTAGCAGTTAATTCACACCGAAACCAGCAAATGATGACCAAACTGAGTCAGGTTCAAGGCCATGGGTGGACTTGATGTGACATGAAAATAGAATCTCTCCTTTGATTCACCCCTGGGAGAGGAATTTTCCAGGTTAAGTCCTTAAGATGAGTTATCGGATGGCCATGTCACTATTGAGCCTTAACAGCGTTTGTCGCAGAGCCCTTTCCCCTTCTTTGGCACAGTCAGCAGAGTCAGCTCATGGGGTCCTCACGGCAGTCCAGTGAAGGAGTCAGGGCAGGTGTTGCCATCTTGCGAGAAGAGGAGCCTGTGCTGAGAGCATCGCCCGCAGTCAGACAGTGGCTGCCTCTCTTCTAAGCACTCACCCCCTCTAACTGTAGAGATAGGAAAGGAGGGCTGCAGAGGCCCCTCTAATTACAGAATAACTCGGAGAGAGTACGATTTGATTTGACTTGTATAACCAGTATTTTTCAAACTGTGGGTTTTCCATTTAGTGGGTTATGAATAGTGTAAGGTCGGATCTTAACAAACGGCACCGTGAAACAGAGGAAAGCTTCAAGTGAGCTTTATTAGGGGGCGCTCCCGGGCGAGGTTCACTGGTCCGAGAGAAAGGGGCCAGAGGAGTCGCACCCGGGCGAGGGTTGGGCAAGATTTTATAGGGGAAGAAGGGAAAGGGGTGTGGTGAATCTGGGAGGGCGCGGGGTAGTCCTTATTTGGTGGTCTCTTCGGTATCGTGGCAATATCTGGTGCCGGTTGCATCAGTCTTGGGACCGCTAGTCCCGCCCCTCGAAAGGCGGGAAGCCTGGGCCGGGTGAAAGGTCCCCAGGTCAGTTCCTGGAACTGGGTGGTCCGGAATGTCTCCAGGTCAGTTTCTGGAAATGGGTGGTCCGGAGAGTTTTGGTCTGATGCAACCTGTGAATCTGATTGCGTTCCCCTGCCTCGGGCCAGTTGGCCTTACATCTAGTATGAACAAAATGAAAGAAAATAGAATAATAAATATCAGAGTGCATTGTAGTCATAGTAAGTATTCTTTCCTGAAATGTTTGCCTCAGTCGTATGTGTGTGTGTGTGTGTGTATGTGTACTGGGTCATGATGTACAATGTGTTTCCTAATGTGGGTTACAGTTCAACAAATTCAGATTTGAAAACTGTGGACAGAAATGGCTGCGGTCCCTTCAGCACTGTTCAGATTTGAGCACTGCCAGCCTCAGGCCTTGCCTGCTGCCCTGACCCTCCAAATAGTACCAGGATGGAAATGTCATGTGTGTGTTCAGAGTACTGTGCTCTTTATCACGGGCAAAAATGTAGTGTGACCATCCTCCCCAAAGGCAAGTTCCAAGAACGAAGAGCATGACTGTCACTGGTTATACAACTTTTTGACTTTCCAGTGGTAAAAACAGTGTCAGCCCTGGCTTTGCTGTCCCCAGTTATTTTGTGAATGTCCTCGAACATTCTAGGACATTTCTTTTTTTTTTTAATTTAAATTTTATTTCTTTATTTTATTTTATTTATTTTATTCTTGGCTGTGTTGAGTCTTTGTTGCTGCATGCGGGCTTTTCTCTAGCTGTGGCTAGCGGGGACTACTCTTCGTTGTGGTGCACGGGCTTCTCATTGCGGTGGCTTCTCTTGTTGCAGAGCACGGGCTCTAAGCGCGTGGGCTTTAGTAGTTGTGGCTTGCGGGCTCTAGGGCACAGGCTCAGTAGTTGTGGCTTGAGGGCTCTAGAGGGCAGGCTCAGTAGTGGTGGTGCACAGACTTAGTTGCTCTGCGGCCTGTGGGATCTTCCCGGACCAGGGCTCGAACCAGTGTCCCCTGCATTGGCAGGTAGATTCTTAACCACTGCGCCACCAGGGAAGCCCTCTAGGGCATTTCTACAGTCCCTGGCGAGCACACAGACCTCCCTCCCGGGCCCAAGAAGCACGCTGCAGGGAGCTCTGGATAAAATTACCCTGCAGAGGCTACCTGTTAACCTCCTTTTATCCTGTGTCTCTCAGCATCAGGCGGCCCGGATCACTTACACTTCCCCAAATCCTTTTTTGTGGAAAAAGCCATTTATTCCATCTACTGGAGATTGCAGTTGGCCCCTTTATTTTGCTTCTGATAAACTGAAGTCTGATAATTTCTTAGGCAGTGTCTACGTGAAGGCACCCAGAAAGGGAGTAAAATATTTAACCAAATGATTGACTTAAAGAAATGCAGGACTTCCCTGGTGGCACAGTGGTTAAGAATCCGCCTGCCAATGCAGGGTACACGGGTTCAAGTCCTGGTCCAGGAAGAGCCCACATGCCGCGGAGCAACTAAGTCTGTGCACCACAACTACTGAGCCTGCACTCTAGAGCCCATGAGCCACAACTACTGAGCCTGCGTGCCACAACTACTGAAGCCCGCGCACCTAGAGCCTGTGCTCCGCAACAAGAGAAGCCACCGCAGTGAGAAGCCCGCCCATTGCAACGAAGAGTAGCCCCCACTCCCTGCAACTAGAGGAAGCCCGTGTGCAGCAACGAGGTCCCAATGTAAATAAAAATAAAGTAAAATAAAAGAGAAATGCAGACAGGGACTTCCCTGGCAGTCCAGTGGTTAAGACTTCGCGCTTCCACTGCAGGGTGCGCGGGCTCAATCCCTGGTCCTGGTAGTGGGAACTAAGATCCCACATGCCGCTGGGCACCACCAAAGAAAACAAAAAATGCAGACAATTCTAATTAAAGCCCAGAATGATTTTTGTTGGGGGGGCACGTTGAATTGGCTAGTTTTCTTTTTTTTTTTTTTTTTTTTTTTTGCGGTACGCGGGCCTCTCACTGCTGTGGCCTCTCCCGTTGCGGAGCACAGGCTCCGGACGCGCAGGCTCAGCGGCCATGGCTCACGGGCCCAGCCGCTCCGCGGCATGTGGGATCTTCCCGGACCGGGGCGCGAACCCGCGTCCCCTGCATCGGCAGGCGGACTCCCAACCACTGCGCCACCAGGGAAGCCCTGGCTAGTTTTCATAGTGTTCCAAAGATATGACTTGCCATAAGAGCAAGTAAGTAGCCATTTTGTTTTCTGTTCCTATTGCATTTCTGAAGCTGTATCACTCAGTAAAAATTAATTGGGGGCTTCCCTGGTGGTGCAGTGGTTGAGAATCTGCCTGCCGATGCAGGGGACATGGGTTCGAGCCCTCGTCTGGGAGGATCCCACATGGCGTGGAGCAACTAGGCCCGTGAGCCACAATTACTGAGCCTGCGCGTCTGGAGCCTGTGCTCCGCAACAAGAGAGGCCGCTATAGTGAGAGGCCCGCGCACTGTGATGAAGAGTGGCCCCTGCTTGCCACAACTAGAGAAAGCCCTCGCACAGAAACGAAGACCCAACACAGCCATAAATTTAAAAAAAAAAATTAATTGGAAGTGCTGAGTGTAAATCTTAGGACAAAACCACTAAGAAACATGAAAGGCTTTAATTTTAGACTCTTACCCTGTTAGCAATACTGGTTTTACTTAAATGGAGTGGGCCTTTTTTTTTTGGCCAAACAGGGATTGAAGCCAGGGCCTGGGCAGTGAGAGCGCAGAGTCCTAACCACTGGACCTCCAGGGAATTCCCAATGGAGTGGGCCTTTTGCGTATAACATGAAAGAGTCACTTGGAATAATGACAATCATGATGACCATGATACTAACAATGACAATAGTGATGTTAATTATATGCAAGGCACTGTGTCCACGATTTCATTTATTTCCTTTAATTCTTACAAAAACCCTCTGAAGAAAGTATGTTTATGATTTCACTTTTAAGAGAACTGAGAATTATAAAGAAGATAAATAACTTTTAAAGTTCTCCTGAGTTGGATGCCAAATCCCCAAGCTGCATCTTTGTGGAGGGGGAGAAATTTGCCAGGCATGTGGACCCTTTGAGCCATTTTCAAGGAGGTGTTTATACTTTTTTGTTCCCCCTCCTACCTGACTGTTCTCCCTGTCAACTCAGCAGGTGCAAAACCAGAGGGGAGGGAATTCCCTGGCGGTCCAGTGGTTGGGACTCAGTGCTCCCTGGTTGGGGACCTAAGATCCCACAAGCCGGGCAGTGGGGGGCCGGGGGTGGGGGAGAAAGAAAAAAAAAACTGGAGGGGAAAAACTTCAACACATTCCTGAGTGTTTATGGAGAGACTGGGAGAAGTGAAGGTCATTTCCCAGGAGTAGGTCCCAGAAGACCCAGGCATGGACCCGCCAGAGATCCAGATGTGCAAGGGAAGAGCAGAGGTCTTGGTGGGGAGGGAGATTAGTTGCAGACCCAGCTGACATGGCAGGGAGATGCGGGTGGTCAGGGGAAGAGTCAGCGAGCATGGGTTAGTGTCCTATTGCTGCTATGACAAATTACCACAAACTTGATGCTATAAAACAATAAACACTTATTATCTTTTGTTCTAGAGGTCAGAAGTCTGGAATGGAACTCATTAGACAAAAATCAAGGGGGTTTCAGGGCTGTATTCCTTCTGGTGGCTCCAGGGGAGAATCAGTTTCCTTGACTGATTGGGCAGCTTTTGGCACTGCCCACATTCCTTGGTTTATGACTCTTTTCCATCTTCAGAGCCGACAATGGCAGGTAGAGTTCTTCTCACATCAAATCACTCCAACCTACCTCCACAGTCATATTGTATCTCTGAGTTTTCCACCTCCCTCTTTCACTTACAAGGACCCATGTGATTACATCGGACCCACTCACTATCTCATTATCTTGGATAATCCAAAATAACCTCCCTACCTAAAGGTCAGCTGATTAGCCACCTTAATTCTATCCGTAATCTTAATTCTCCTTTGCCGTGTAACCTAACATAGTCACAGATTCCAGGGATTAGGACATAGAGTTCTTTGGGGCTGTTACTGTGACTATCACAGTGGCCTCTTGGATGAAGCAACATTTGGCCTGAGACTAAAAACGTGGGTAAATGTCAGGTTGTGAAAAGAGGAGGCAGGACGGTAGTATTCCGAGCAGAGGTGACAACCTGTGCAGATGAAGAAGAGCTTGGCACAGTGGGAGAACCCACGTCATGCTGGCCTCCAAGGCTGGCATAAGGATTTGGGGGCTAATGCTAAGTACAGTGGAAAGCTTTTAGGCAGCAGGAAGACTTGATCCAGGTCACTGTGCTCTGTGGAGATGGATGAGGGAGGCCAGAGTGGACATTAGAGGCTAGCTGTTATCATATACCTTCCCTCCTGGAAGTACATTCCACCAAAGTGGGAAGAGATTCACCAGATATTCACCAAAATCCATTCCTTTTCCTAGATATACAATTAAAGCACACTTCCCAGCATCTTGGTATTTTAGTGGGGTTTTGGGACTAATTCTTGCCTATGGATTGTGACCAGAGGCAGTAAAGAGCAGGTGGGCCTTCCCCATGCTCTTTTCTTTCTTTTTTTAAAAAATTAATTTTTGGCTGCGTTGGGTCTTCGTTGCTGCGCGTGGGCTTTCTCTAGTTGCGTTGAGTGGGGGCTACTCTTTGTTGCGGTGTGCGGGCTTCTCATTGCGGTGGCTTCTCGTTGCAGAGCATGGACTCTAGGCACGTGAGCTTCAGTAGTTGTGGCACATGGGCTCAGTAGTCGTGGCTCGCAGGCTAGAGCTCAGGCTCAGTAGTTGTGGCACACGGGCTTAATTGCTATGAGGCATGTAGGATCTCCCCGGACCAGGGCTCGAACCTGTGTCCCCTGCATTGGCAGGCGGATTCTTAACCACTGTGCCACCAGGGAAATCCTCAGCTGTTTCTTCTGGCATTTACCTCCTTGATTTCTAATAAGCTGGTTTATCTGCCATTTCCTGATTTTTCTCCTTTGATATCTATAGACTTCCTTCTTCTGAAGACAAAGATTTTCACCCATCCACACTCACCCTCACACCTACTCACACAGACACACAGAGCCCTTCACTATCCTCTAAGTACAATTATATCACCAGTTTTGGTTAAACCAATATATAGGTTTTTTTTTTATGAACATTTTTCTTCAGCAGTGCCTCACGGCTTGCAGGATCTTAGTTCCCAGACTAGGGATCGAACCCCTGCCCCCTGCAGTGGAAGCACGGAGTCCTAGCCACTGAACCACCAGGGAATTCCCAATATGTAGTGTTTTAATTTCTCTGACTTTGTAAATGTTACTCATAGCTGAGCCATGTAGTATACCATGATTATGTTTCCTCTTTTTATGACCTCTGGTTTTCACTGGAATTAAAACTTGTCATCATTTAAAAGGTTTTTGGGGACTTCCCTGGTGGCACAGTGGTTAAGAATCTGCCTGCCAGTTCAGGGGACACAGGTTCGAGCCCTGGTCCGGGAAGATCCCACATGCTGCGGAGCAACTAAGCCTGAGTGCCACAACTACTGAAGCCTCCGTGCTTAGAGCCCGTGCTCCGCAACAAGAGAAGCCACCACAATGAGAAGCCCACGCACCACAATGAAGAGTAGCCCCCGCTCGCCGCAATTAGAGAAAGCCCGAGCACAGCAAAAAAATAATAATAATTGGGCTTACTTTTCTGGGTGCCTATTTCAAATTCATCCCCAAACTCTCTCTTCGTAGTTAAAGCCCCCTATCACTAATTTCACAAACATCAGGTGATTTATCAGTTTCAGTTTTTCTCTGCCATATATTTCCAGGATCTCTTTGTACTCCTGCTCCGATCTAGGCTGGTTGCTGTTGTCCTGAGATTGATTTTCACTGTCATCTTAGGAAGTCCTTTCCCCACCCTCCTGTGTTGGAGCTCCTATTTCCCATGTATACCTTTTTAAAAAGTTTATTCCTTAGTTTTGAGGAAATATATCCTTTATTAGCTTTTCTGAGGACACATACAGGAGAGGCCAATTCTTTGAGACCTTGCACATCTGTAGCTTTAAAATTTTTTTGGTTAGATATGGTGTTACAGTTTGGCAGTAATTTTCCCTCACATTTAAGGCATTGCTCCGTTGTTTTCTAGCTTCCAGTATTGCTGTTGAGAAGTTTGAAATTGTTAGTATTCTCAGTCCTTTAAATGTGACTTGCTTCTCTCTCTCTCTCCACCTAAATCAGGCTCTAAAACAAACAAATTGGGTTTGCTGAGGAAAAATGACCAGGGACGAAGGTAGAGAAATGAAATTCCAAATGAAAGACTTAGACTTGAGGTCCCTGCTATGTTTCAGACACAGCTCCTCTGTAAAAAGGGAACACATAACTGGAGTGTATCTCACAGCACTTCGAGATAATCTTAGTGATGTCCTGATATTTTTCATTATCTAGTTACTCAGCTGACCTGAGCTAGTAAATCTGCTGTTGGTTGGGTACATTATTATATGATTATATAACCCCGAGAAGGTTTAGAATTAAATATAGCAATGGTGAGCTAAATCAAGCCCATAGTACTAATATTTTTAGTACTAACCTTGAAGTGTAACACAACCCTTATGTGTCTGTTATTTATGTGCACTGTCTGTAATAAAAATAGAAACTATACTCTAGAGAATCTGACAGAATACCTTGTGATTTCAATTTGAAGAGTGTAATTGATTTTACATTTATGATTTTAAAGTGAAGGTGCAAGAGAATTTGGTTAAGTGTGTAAACTGCATTGATTGTATTAAGAGAATCATGGTAGAAATCTGTCCTGTCAGGTACCAGGTATCAGATACTTTGTGAGGGTCTCATGATAGTCGGTTCTGCTACCATCAGCTGTCACAAGGCTGTGCTCTTCCCCCTTTACCAAATGAGCCCCAACAGGCTGATGACACAATAGCCAAAGTACAGCTGAGACCAGAATGGAATATTTAAATGCAAATATGCTAAAGGATAGAGCAGTGGTTAGCAAGCTTCTTCTGTAAAGGACCAGATTGTAAATATTTTGCTCTTTGCAGTCCAGGAGGCAAAATTGAGGATATTCTGTAGGTACTTACATAGCTATTCAAAATGTAACTATTGGGAATTCCCTGGCGGTCCAGTGGTTAGGACTCTGTGCTTCCATGGCTGGGGTCACAGGTTTGATCCCTGTTCCAGGAACTGAGATCCCACGTGCCATGTGCAGTCTGGCAAAAAAAAAAAAAAAAAAAAAAGTAACCATTAAAAAAATGTAACAACCATTTCTATGGCTATACAAAAACAGGCAACTGTCCATATTTGGCCCATAGACCCTAGTTTGCCAGCTCCTGGGCATAAAAATTAAAAGGATACTAAAAAGATAATAAAAAGGAAGACAATGCAGAGAGTAGCGTAAAGGTAGATAACTGAGATCTCCAAGTACAGCTCACCAGAATTCATGTGAGATTCTCGGCACTATTCTTCCATTTTCTCTACTGAAGCACAAATAGGGAAGCTTTGATCAAACAAAACACACAACTGATATCAATGAGAGGAAGACGGGGTGGACCATTTTGAAAAGCCTTTCATCTCTCTGCCAGATCCCAAATTATATAGACTCTTCAAATGTGTGTATATTAATCGACTGCCTACCACATCAGGTGCTGTACTGGGTACTAGGAATACAGTAGTGAGCAAGACTGCGTCCCCACCCCAAGGAGCTTACTGTCTGGTGGGGAGACTGACAAAGAAAAAGTTAGTTCTACTGAAGTGCCGTAACTGTTCTGATCGCAGGATGGATGTGCATGGGGGCACCTACTATGCCTCGATTTTAGGAATCAGGAGAGACTTCCTGGAGGAGATGATGTCCAAACTGAAGCCTGAAGGATGAGAAGAAATTAGCAAGAGAAAGAACTTAGCAGGTGCAACTTAGCGTGTGCAAGGTTCCAGAGGTGAAAGGGAGCAATGGCCTGTTCAGGGAGCTGCAACTATTTTATACAAACAAACACTCACAGACCTATGCAAAAGATGTGCTCTCAAAAGAGCACCTGTAACCAAGAAAAACATACGCCGAAAGCAACATTCCTACAAAACAGGATTTTTCAAACCTCAACCCTATTGCCGTTTTGATAATTCTTTGTTGTGGAGGCCTTTCCTGGGCATCATAGGATGTTTAGCAGCATGTCTGGTCCCTACCCAAAAGATGCTAGTAGCCATCACTGAATTGTGACAACCAAAAATGTCTCCAGGGACTTCCCTGGTGGCGCAGTGGTTAAGAATCCGCCTGCCAATGGGGGACACGGGTTCAATCCCTGGTCCAGGAAGATCCCACGTGCTGCGGAGCAACTAAGCCCGTGCGCCACAACTACTGAGCCTGCGCTCTAGAGCCTGCGAGCTACAACTGCTGAAGCCCATACGCCCTAGAGCCTGTGCTCCACAGCAAGAGAAGCCACCGCAATGGGAAGACCTCTCACCACAACTAAAGAAAGCCCGTGGGCAGCAATGAAGACCCAATGCAACCAAAAAAAAAAAGTCTCCAAACATTCCCAAATGTCCTCTGGGGGGCAAATCTCCTGGTTGATAGCCACTGCTGTAAGAGGTGAGGATAAAGAATTTCACTGGCTCATTCCCCAAGCATACCAGCTGGGAACACCGCCTATCCAGCTGTTCTTGTTAGGAGTAGCTATTGCTCATTACTGCTCCACTTTGCCAAGGGCAGGGGAAGGTGACCAGATGTCTCAGATACAATGTTCTTCCCCCCACCGATCAATGAAGGCTACCCTAAAAGTGGTCTGATTCAGGCCTTTCGTTCTGCATGGCATCAAGCATCCAGAAGAACTCAAGAGACTCCTTCCTGACAAGATGTAGGGCCATATTACAATGTATCAATATCATTCCTGTAGTTTAAGTTAGTTGCATACACACTTATTAAATTCTAGCTGATTCCAAATCATTTGTTCTTCATCACAGTACAAATGTAACTACCAAGATGATGAAAACCAAGATGTGGGTGAGGAATAGTTCTTGCTGCCCAGCTCCTCATGAGGCCTGGCATAGCCCAACTTATAGACTGTGGCTTGTTTGAGGACCGTACTGTTCTGAATGGTGGCATACACAATGTGCTAATAAAAGGTCTAAACGGAAATACGGTGAAGAGTCCAGCTCCTTGAGATGGCCAGACTTTAGAACGCAGGGTTGAGGGGCAGATGAACAGCGGAGGATGGGGAACTGGATTCCTGTGACTGGAAGCTCTAAAAACCACACGGGGAGGGGCTTCTCTGCCAGGCTAAGGGCTTATCCTTGATTCTGAAGACACTGGGAAGACAAGGAAGAATTTTAAGCTCATGAGTGACATAGCCAGATGAACTTAGAAGATACTTCTAGAGCACTTACATTTTACAGAGTCTGTTTTTGCACACATCACCTCATTTAACATTCTGTAAGGGAGGTATTGTTTGCATTTTGCAACTGAGGACTTAGAGAAATTAATTAATCAAGGTCAGAGAGCTAACACAGTTTGGCCAAGATTGAGTAGAGTTCAGGTCTTCATTTCCATATTGCCATCTGGGTGTCTTGACTGTAGTCAGATCAAACGCACATACAACGGGCTGTTACAGGGCAAAGGTGAGAGCAAAGAATAGGTGAAAAATTAGTTGTGTTTATCAGGGACTGGCACTGAGTACTTAGTAGATTTGTTTCTAGACTTACCATTTCATTTTTGTTATTCTTGTTGTTTCAAAACTGGTTATGATGATGTAACCATGTTACTATTCCCTAGAGCAGTGATTTCTAACCCGTGGATCAGGACCCTTGGGGGAACCCAAGGTTATTCAGAGGGTTCTCAAGTTTGGTGTGAATTTTCTTGATAGATGCTGAAAGTACCACCATCCATTTTATAGGGACTCCAAGATTTTTTTTTTTTTGTCTAAAAGACAATTCACTGTACACATTTTATTTACAGTTTTGTACACTGTCTTAATATGAATGGGACCACTTTTCTACTTGAGCCATTTTTTAACCAAAGCAAAATAACCTAAGTATAACAAAGTGTTAAAATACAGCATAAAGATACAAAAACAGACATATTAATTCTAATTAGGAATGTAATTATGATGTTACATTTTTTATAATCCACAATTATGTTTAGGAAATCACACAAACATAGATCACTGATTTGAATGAAATGCATAAATTTGTAGCAAAGCTTTGTAGTTACAAAAAAACAAAAAAATTACCAAAGAATGCACAAAATTAATGTTTATTCCACCTTTGTGTCATATTCCTGGATCCTTCACCAATGTTACATGAGGGAAAAAAAGCAAAACAAATGACAAACTGAAATCAGAATCAATAATGTTATCAAGTAGGGAAACAAATAAATTAAAACCTAGCAGCCATCAGCAAGAGTACAGCACAGACAATGCTATAAAAAGAAACAAAGAAAATTGTTAGAAAACTGTATGCATCATACTCTTTCAAACCAGCAAAATATGCTCCTGCATACAGTGGAACATAAACAGAATCGTTATCTTGTAAGGTATAGAAATGCAAATTCTTTTCTTTAATATTGTAGATGGGTCAAATGTGTTTGTAATCGTTAATTCTTTTAAGCTATTACAGAGTGGGCCAGGAATACATTTATGGATTCTGGGGACGATGTGTACTGTAATTCTTTGATTGGGATAGTGGACACTCTAGCCAAAATTAAAAAAAAAAAAGAACACAGAAGTACAAGACAAAGGTGAATGAGACTTCTCTTATATCTTAGCAACATTTAGATGGAAATCAAATTTAAATGCAGCCCCCTCTGCTTTTGAAGAGGCTTTGGTTCAGCTCCCAAATCTCAATTGCTTGACGCAGTCTCCTATGAGAATACTTAGAAGGTGTCTTCTTAAACAACAAACCTATTTTTAGTGGTGGAGCCGCTCTTAGTAGCTGTGTCTGCATGGGACTGATAACCAATCACTATCTTTGGAGGAAGTCCTAACCTTTCCTTGTATACCCTCCCTGTATGTGTAACTGCTTTTCTGTTTTCACATTCAGTAGTCCATATTGCTATTTTATCACCTTTAGCTCTAACATTAACCACAGCTCCACATACATCATCACTGTAGTCATCAAAAGGCTCTCCAATAAGGCACAGCAGTGTCTCTAACCAAAAGCGATGGAGGTCACTTCGTCTCTGCTGTTTGTTCAATGTAATTAGCCATCGTCCTCCTCGTTTGTTTTTCTCATCTTCCCACATAGGCTCAATACCATCCTTAAAAAGTGAGTAGTCACAGCCAGGCATTAAATTATTAGACAACTGGATATAGTTGTACAGAGCCCCAAAGTCTTCAACATTATCAAACTTAGAGATCAGCCAAAGGTTTGCTTGCCAAGTTTTGCTTTTATCTTTTTTTTTTTTTTTTTTTTTTATTGCGGTACGCAGGCCTCTCACTGTTGTGGCCTCTCCCATTGTGGAGCACAGGCTCTGGACGCGCAGGCTCAGCGGCCATGGCTCACGGGCCGAGCCGCTCCGCGGCATGTGGGATCTTCCCAGACCGGGGCACGAACCCGTGTCCCCTGCATCGGCAGGCGGAATGTCAACCACTGCGCCACCAGGGAAGCCCTGCTTTTATCATTTTTTAAAAACCAGAGTGCCCATCTGTTCTGTAAAGGATGTTTCATATAGTGTTCTGGGTTAGCAACCTCCTGATTAGATTCTGTTTTCTCTTCTTCTGTAGGTGGGGGATTAGGAGTAGGGGTGGTTTCCGGTTCCACAGTCGCCATCTTAGATCGATCTGATCGCACAACCGAGGGACTCCAAGAGTTTTAAAAATTTAGTTTGCGGGGCTCCCCTGGTGGCGCAGTGGTTGAGAGTCCGCCTGCCGATGCAGGGGACACGGGTTCGTGCCCCAGTCCGGGAAGATCCCACATGCCGCGGAGCGGCTGGGCCCATGAGCCATGGCTGCTGAGCCTTCGCGTCCAGAGCCTGTGCTCCGCAACGGGAGAGGCCACTACAGTGAGAGGCCCATGTACTGCAAAAAAAAAAAAAAAAAAAAAAAAAATTAGTTTGTATTACAGATGGATCTTTATACTTGAAAGGGATCTTCATACTAAATATAAATTACTGGATATTATCTGTGTATTACTAAGGATGATATGCCTACTAGCAGAGGCTGATGGGGCACAGGAAAATAGTGGAGTTTGGGTGTCTAAAGAATCTATAGGAAAGGGTGTGTCACACAGTCATGAGTCTGGAAAGGACTTGGTGAGGTGAGAGCTGGGGTAGAAAAAGTCATGTTCTTATTTTCCTGCCCTAGAAAGGAAAGCATTCCAGTGACTTTCCCCGCAGCCTGGGGATTACATTTGGTTTTTTTGGTTTGTTTGTTTTGTTTTTTTCAGGAGCTGGTATTTATTATCAAAGTCATATTCGATGTCAACAGGATACCACAACTACAAAAAAAAGTGTGCACATTGCAATCTCAATGCAAATGTACATTTGTTTTTATGGCAGGATTCATGTGAAACCTCAAACAGGTCTAAACTGTACTGACATCAAAACAGTGAGTGGACAAAACTCCAAGGTCTCACTTAGAGCTCAAGTTGGAGAGTGGAAATTGGGGTTAAGCCCAGCCTGGGGCCTGAGCTAGAGAAACTGGAAAAGGGAATGAGAGAGAGGGGGCTTTGGGCTCTGGCTCTGGCATAGACCAGTTACCTCCTGAAACCTCAATTTCCTCATTTATAAAATGGAAATAACACTTTTTTTTGGCTTGAATGAACCATTGAATATAAAGATTCCTGGAGGAGCACTTTGCATCAATAAATGCAGGGTTTGTACACATGCATTTTCTTTTTGACCCAACAATCCCTCTTCTGGGAATTTACCCTGAAGCTATACCTCCTCCAACGAACACAATATATGCAAAAGTTTCTTCATTATCTCACTATTTGTCATAGCAAAAGATTGCAAACCAACTATAAGCCACATTTATTCGTTTTCTATTGCTGCATAATATAAAACCACAAGTTTAGCTTCAAGTGACACCCATTTAGTAGTCGATCAGAAGTGTGGCCTGGTGTGGCTGGGTTCTCCACTCAGGGTATCACAAGGCTGAAGTCAAGGTGCCGGCTTGGTTTAGTTCTCATCTAGAGAACTCAGGAGGATGAACCTGCTTCAGGGTCATCCTTATTGCTGGCAGAATGTAGTTTCTCGTGGTGGCAGGACTGAGGATGCTGCTCCTCGTGGGGTGTCAGCTCGGGAGGCTCTCAGCTTCTAGAGGCACCCTCATTCCTTGCCGTGTGAAGCCTCATCGTCAAGCCGGTGTGTCAAATCCTTCTTGTGATTTGAAGCTCTGACTTTCCTTCTGTGATCAGCTAGAGAAAATTCTCTGCTTTTAAAGGGCTCATATGACTAGGTCAGGCCCACTGAATAATCTCCCTATTATAGGGGCAACTGATTTGGGACTTTATTTTTATTTTTTAAAACTTATTTATTTTGTTGCACCAGGTCTTAGTTGTGGCAGGCAGGCTCCTTAGTTGTGGTCTTAGTTGTGGCAGGCAGGCTCCTTAGTTGTGGTCTTAGTTGTGGCAGACAGGCTCCTTAGTTGTGGCATGCATGTGAGATCTAGTTCCCTGAGTAGGGATCGAAGCCGGGCCCCTTGCATTGGGAGCATGGAGTCTTAACCACTGTGCCACTGGGGAAGTCGCTGGGACTTTAATATACATGCAAAATCCTTTCACAGACTTACCTAGATTAGTGTTTGATTGAATAACTAGTAGAAGGTATGTGCACATCAGGAGCCAAGAATCTTAGGTCCATCTTAGAATTCTGCCTATCACACTACAAGAAGCTAACTGTTAAATAACCTGGGTCCATCCACATGAGGGAGAACTATGCTGTAGTAATGAAGGATGAGAAAGGCCTCTGGGAACTGCTCTTTTTTTTTTTTTAATTGGAGCACAGTTGATTTACAATGTCATGTTAGTTTCAGGTGTACAGCACAGTGATTCAGTTATACATACACATACTTTTTCAGATTCTTTTCCCTTATAGGTTATTACAAAATAATAAATGTAGTACTGAGAACTGCTTTTGTTTCTGAATCAAACTTGGGTCACCTGCTTGCAGTAAAGCCGATCTACTGACGCAGGGTTGTGGTGAAGGGAAGTGCAACGTTTATTGCAGGTGCCAAGCAAGGAGTCCAGGGCAGCTAGTGCTCAAAACACCCGAGCTCCCCAATGGGTTTCAGGAAAGCATTTTTGTTTATTTATTTATTATTTTTTGGCCGAACCACACTGCTTGTGAGATCTTAGTTCCCCGACCAGGGACTGAACCTGGGCCCTCGGCAGTGAGAGCACGGAGTCCTAACCACTGGACCGCCAGGGAAGTCCCGGGAAAGCATTCTTAAAGGCAAGGTGGGCGGGGTGCGGGGGGTGTCACAGGGTGTGTGATCAGTTCGTGCACAATTCTGATTGGTTGATGGTGAGGGTCGTGTCACAGGGGTCAACCTGATCCATCCTTAGGTGCCAGTAGGTCTGGGGGCTGTGTGCTCATGGTCATCATGTAGTTAAAGTGTTCTATTTGGTAGGGGTTTTAGCATCTGTAAAACAACTCAGGAAATGTGCATCAGATAACTGTTATCTAGGTGCTTCAGGGAGGAGCTAAGCAGGAGATGGAGGAGGGGTCTGTCCTGGGAAGAACCCATAGGGTCCTGCTCAGTTATACTCCAGAGTGATTTCCAGGATACATTATCTATTATTAAACAGCGAGAATAGCAAGGAAGAATAAAATGTGCTACCTTTCATGGAAGAAAAAAGGGGAAGTAAAATAAAATATATAAATCGTGTCAGGCAGGCTCTGAGATGGCCCCCCTAATCATTGCCTATTGTGTAATCCTTTCCTCTTGAGTGTGGGCTGGACTTACTGACTGTAGAAAGCAAGTAAAATATAGCAGAAGTAGTGGGATGTCACTATTAAATAATGTTACAAAAAGACCCGGCTTCCATGCTGGAATCTGTCTCTCTTTTTACCTTTTTCTCTGTAGTGCGAAGCAAGCTGCCATGTTGTGAGTGGTTTTACCGAGAGACCACCATGCAAGAAACTGATATTTTCGGTGGTTGTGGCTTGAATTGTGTCTCCCAGAAAGACATACTGAAGTCCTAATCCACCTGGTATCTGTGAAGTGACCTCATTTGGAAACAGGGTCTTTGCTACTGCAATCAAGCTAAGACGAGGTCATACTGGATTAGGGTGGACCAAATACAATGACTGGTGTCCTTAGCAGCAGGAAATTTGGACACAGACACACGGAGACACAGACACACAGAGACACACACACAACGTGATGTAAAGGCAGAGGCAGAAACAAAAGTTATGCCGTTACAAGCCAAGAACACCAAGGATAGCTGGTAACTGCTAGAAGCCTGGAGAGAGGCAAGAAAGGATTCTTCCCTGCTGACATCTTGATTTTGAACTTCTAGCCTTCAGAACTATGAGAGAATAACCCCCCCCTTTTTTTAAACATCTTTATTGGAGTATGATTGCTTTACAGTGTTGTGTTAGTTTCTGCTGTATAACAAAGAACCCCCCATTTTTTTTAAACCATCCTGTTTGTGGTAATTTATTAAGGCAGCCCCAAGAAACGAATTCACTGGCTGACAGCCAGCAGGGACCTGAGATCTGCCAACAGCAACGTGAGGGAGCTTGAAAGAGGATCTTCTGAGGCCAACTAACAGCCAGGTTGAGTGAGTTTGGAGGCAGATCCTCCCCCAGTCCAGACTTGAGAGGATTGTAGCCCCAAGTGCCATCTTGATTGCATTCTTGCGAGAGACCTGGAGCCAGAGGTAGCTACCTAAACCCTTCTTCTTCTTTTTTTTTTTTTTTTTTTTTTGCGGTACGCGGGCCTCTCACCGCTGTGCCCTCTCCCGTTGCGGAGCACAGGCTTCGGACGCGCAGGCTCAGCGGCCATGGCTCACGGGCCCAGCCGCTCCGCGGCATGTGGGATCTTCCCGGACCGGGGCACGAACCCGTGTCCCATGCATCGGCAGGCGGACTCTCAACCACTGCGCCACCAGGGAAGCCCCTAAGCCCTTCTTGGATTTTTTTTTTTCTTTTTCTTAAAAGATTAGTTAATTAATTTATTTATTTTTGGTTGTGTTGGGTCTTCGTTGATGAACGGGGGCTTTCCCTAGTTGCAGAGAGCAGGGGCTACTCTTCGTTGTGGTGTGCAGGCTTCTTGCTGTGGTGGCTTCTCTTATTGCGGAGCACAGGCTCTAGGTGCATGGGCTTCAGTAGTTGTGGCATGTGGGCTCAGTTGCTCTGCGGCATGTGGGATCTTCCCGGACCAGGGCTCGAACCCGTGTCCCCTGCGTTGGCAGGCAGATTCTTTTTTTTTTTTTTTTTTTGCTGTACGCGGGCCTCTCACTGCTGTGGCCTTTCCCGTTGCGGAGCACAGGCTCCAGACGCGCAGGCTCAGCGGCCATAGCTCACGGGCCCAGCTGCTCCGTGGCATGTGGGATCTTCCCGGACCGGGGTACGAACCCGTGTCCCCTGCATCAGCAGGCGGACTCTCAACCACTGCGCCACCAGGGAAGCCCGGCAGGCAGATTCTTAACCACTGCGCCACCAAGGAAGTCTCTTCTTGGATTTCTGATGCACAGAAACTGTGAGGTAATAAATGTTTGTTGTTTTAAGCTGCAAAGCATAATTATACAGCAATAGATACCAAACAAATAAATACATATTCTTAATTTTGGGGGGGGGAATGGGAGAATAAACTAGAAACTAATGACAATGGTTAGTGATTGGAGGTGAGTGGGAACAGAGTGCAGGAAACAGAAAGGGAGAGCTTCCTCTGAATAAAACATTTGTAAGATTTGATTTTGAACGAGGTGAATGCTTTATACATTCAAAAAATAAAACTAGATAAGAAAGATGAAAAAAGCAAACTAAAATTATGCAAATAAAAATAACAAACCTAACAAAATATCACATATATTGCACATCGTTGAGAAGGACCGTATTTATAAAGATAAAAAGAACTGCAAAGAAATCCTGAACTTAGAAGTTTTGCTGCTGGTATTAGTACTGAAGTCTCAGCTCTTTTGTGTATATTGTAGGATAGAATAAATGAGTAAATGTATTGATGCTGATGGGAACCAGCATTTTCCTGCATTTTTACCCCCGCCATGTTTACTGTTTTTGACATCATATTTCATATCTTTTTGTTAGTAACCAGGGTTTTCACTGTGGGAGAAAAAGGATATAAATATGGAAAGAGGAAGGCTAGAATGAACCTCGCGGTGTTGAATTTTTAATTGGGGGTATCAGTATGAACTCATGATTTTAAAATATATTTGGGTAAAGACTATACTGTTTACTGTTTTATATCTATATGAATATATATACACTTGGTCCACTGAAAGGGCCTAGAAGAAATGACATCCCAGTAGCAAACACTCAGATCTAGTTTTCCAAGTACCATTTCCTACTAAAAGGAACTAAGGTTTCTCTGCACAAGGCAGAGAAAATGCAAGGAGAGCTTGGGAGGTCCTGGGTCAGAAAGCAAGGTAATGTTCAAAGACTGATAGGATATATGTAAGGAAAAAGGAGCCGGGTAGGGGGCTTCCACGGCTCACAGAAGGGCAATTTGAGCACCACAAATAATAATGGTATTTGATTACAGTAATTTAATTGAATTGAATTTTAAAAGAATGCCAGAGTTCACACTGTTATTCAGAAGAAGGCGGGGGGGGGGGGGATTGTGAAGGGGAGGAGAAACAAAAAAGAAAAGGAGAAAGGGGGGGGCGGGAGACCTCTTTTTTTTTTAATAAATAAATAATTTATTTATTTATTTATTTATGGCTGTGTTGGGTCTTCGTTTCTGTGCGAGAGCTTTCTCTAGTTGCGGCGAGCGGGGGCCACTCTTCATCGCGGTGCGCGGGCCTCTCACTGTCGCGGCCTCTCCTGTTGCGGAGCGCAGGCTCCAGATGCGCAGGCTCAGTAGTTGTGACGCACGGGCTTAGTTGCTCCGCGGCATGTGGGATCTTCCCAGACCAGGGCTCGAACCCGTGTCCCCTGCATTGGCAGGCAGATTCTTAACCACTGCGCCACCAGGGAAGCCCCGGGAGTCCTCTTCTTTAGAAAGGAATGCCAGCTAATAAACGGAGAAGGAATGATAGAATTAGAAAATCTCCATTTTATAACGTTTGCGCTAAGTGTTTGCTACCTCTATTGGGTGAAAATACTCACCTGGTTTCAGCCTAGCACTGCAGATATTATCTGTTGCAGAGGGAGAGAGGATCTTTGTGGAGAGAACTACCAGACCACCCTTGATCAAGTGATCAAGCTTGACATCACGGAT
This sequence comes from Mesoplodon bidens, assembly GCF_964165515.1. Taxonomy (NCBI): domain Eukaryota; kingdom Metazoa; phylum Chordata; class Mammalia; order Artiodactyla; family Ziphiidae; genus Mesoplodon; species Mesoplodon bidens. Next base: position 21,272,831 of record NC_138174.1, on the reverse strand, counting down.
ACTAGGCCGAAAGGATGCTGTGCCTGCTGATGGAAGTACACAGCATCACCTCCGACTTTTCTTACTAAAAAGTTTGACTTGAATCTAATCATGAAGAAACAATTCAATAAACCCATACTGATATAGTCTACAATTGGCCTGGACTTTTCAAATATGTCAAAGTAATGAAAGTGTAACGGAGCAGGACCCCATGGGGCCTTCCAGGGACAGGCCTTCCCCCATCTCCTCTGTTCTGGCTCCTCTCTGAAGAACCTAGGTAATAGTATTTGATGCACACTTCCTGAGTTGTTTGCAGAAGTGAACCCCCCCACCCCCTCCCCCTCCAGCAAATGGAAGATGTTAATTACTTGACAACCCCTGTGAGCAACTAGCCCCAGGCCTCCTGGAGCCTGAGGACAGATACGGTTAACCCCTGTGACATCACCCTGCTACCTTACCATCAGCCAGTCAGAGAACTGTGCACAAGCCCATCACATACCCTGAGACCCCCCCTCCCTCACCTGGCTTTCAAAAGTGCTTTGCTGAAACCCTTTTGGGGAGTTTGTTGCTTTTAGGGCGTGAGCCGCCTGTCTCCTTGCAATAAGCTTTTCTCTGCTACAAACTCTGATGTTTCAGTTTGTTTGGCCTCGCTGTGCCTCTACCCACGAACTTGTGTTAACAAACGATTCTTTTTAAAGTGAGAGTACTAGTACTAGGGTAGTAGACTAAAGGAGTTTGTACAGAGAGGCATGAAATCAAATGCAACGAATCCTGGGTAGATCTCGAACTGGAAAAAACAAATGTGTGTGTGGGGGGGGGGTGGGTGGGTGTGGGTGTGGGTGTGGGTGTGTGTGGAGAGAGACCTTTAGGGACAACAAAGGAAATTTAAATATGGACAGTATATTGGATTTGACTGAAATGGTATTTAATTTCTTGCATGTTCTAATGCCGAGGTATTTGGGGGGTGAAGCAGTGTTGTTTGCAACTTTCCAATGGTTCGGGGTGAAAAAAACCTACACAGTGACAGAGAACACAAATACTGTGAAATGTTAGCATTTAATTTAGTGCAGGGTATACTGTTAAAGTCTTCAGTCGGTTTATAAATTTTCACACGAAAAAGCTGTTTTTTTTAAAAAAAAGAGTGCAAGTTTACTTCCTTCTGACTGCAGAGGTTCACGTGAACAAAAAGAATCAGCACCCTGAGAAGGCTCTTCCGTGGCTCTTAAGTTTCTCTTTCACCGCAGAGTTGACCTCGAGGCCGTCGGAGGCGTCACCGAGTCCGAGCAGCTCCTACTCCCCGCCAGCGGCGAGCCGGAGTCTTGCAGTCCACTCCCTCTGCGGCCCCTCTCCGCCGGCTGCCGGGCGCGCGACCTGGGCGTGGCCTGTGCCGGGAGCGGCCAATGGGCGCCAAGACTGCGGGCAGGGCCGCGCAGGGCGGGGTGGGGCTGCCCCCGCCGCTCCTCAGCCTTTCCTCCAGTTCCCGTGCGGCCGCTGGAGCCGGCAGTTGCTGTACCTGGGGAGTAGGAGGTGCAGGGCCACCGCCACCCGGTAAGTGTCTGACTTCCCGGCTGGGGCCGCGCTGGCCTCTCCGCGCCTGCTCCGGGTCGCCCCTCCTCCGGCCCGCCCTCCATTGCCCCGCGGCATCCAGAACCACTGGCGCGGAACTCCCGGCCCCAACGCGGCGGCGCTGCCCCTCTGGTCGGCCGCGGTCCCGGAGAGCCCCGGCGCCGGCGGCCCTACCCAGGGGCCACCTCTGCTCTCCGGTTCGCTTGCGGGGCCTGGCTCGGTGGGGCGCGAGGTTCCGGGGTGGGCCCCGCTCCTCGGGCTGCAGCTCCCTGCGGCCGGGCCGGTTCTGCTGCATCAGAGCCGGCTCCCGGCCCTCATCACTCGGTGGCGTAGGGGGTGATTTCTCTTCCAGCGTCACCGAGATCAGGCGTGAGGCCCGTCTGGCATCTCGGCGTGTGTGCCCTTGCCGCCGAGGTGCGTTTCTCCTGCCTCTGCATCCCTCACACCTGCGGTTCATTCAAGAGCGTGCAGCCCGGGCGCCCGTGAGCTGCCTGCTATGGGAAAAGGCTTTCTGTACTTTGAATTGCTCCGGGAACACACCAGGCTGGCTCACGTTGGCAAGGACCGGTTGAATTCATCTGCTCGGAAAGTTAATGCAGCTCTGGATTTTAGCGTAATTCTAGGTGTGAATAATTTCGTGTAAAACAGTTGAAATGGCATTGTTCCTGCGCAGGAATAGCAAAACGTCGAACTGCCCTGCAAGAGTCGAGATTCGGCCTCCTCCTCTGGCGAGGAAAGTTGAAAGGCATGAATTCTGTTCTTGACTTTGCTGCAGCCAAGCTTTGTGACCATGGACTCAGTTAATTCACGTGAAATAAGATAAATTTCTAAGATTCCCTTCAAATCCCATGTGTCATTAGTCTGATGAGCTTATTTTTCGCCCCGTACCTTTAAAAAGAATGAGAAATAGGAAAAAGCCATGAAAGGCAGCCCTGCAAGGAACAAAGATTTATGAGCGCACAGAAGTTTAGAGACTGGATTGGAGTTTAAGATTGGGGACTGAAAAGGGAGCACAGTAAAAGTGAAAGAACTTAGCCAGAATTAATTATATAAGAGAAACTTGGAAAGCTTTCGGAAGTTCCAGCAGCAATTGCTGTTTTTAATTCCCTCTCTTTGTAGCTGTATAGATGATGTAAGGAGAAAATAAATGTTGTTATAGAAAATGTAATAGAGAGGAATGTAACTTTAGCATATATCTTAAGTGTAGGGAGAATCCTTTGTAGTTCTTAATTTGTATAGACACTTCTGCTCAGAAAACACTTTTTTTTGGTTGTTAAATAGATAAAAATTTTTGTACATCTCGCTCAGGAAAACCCTACCTGTATTTTGAATATGTCGATTTCCTACCCTCCCACCCACCGCTTTTTATTGTATTCTTATTATTTGCGCCAGTATTTTTAACAGCCTATGGTAAATAGCGTTTGGCTTTGTAGGTACATAGAGGAAGGATCAGCTTTCCCTCAGGGAGAGCTCAGTTTGAGTACTTCATAGCTGTGTGACTAGTCACAGTCACTTTCCCTCTCTCAGGCTGTCTTTCCTCAATTGTGAAATGAGATAATGATACCTATTTCATAGGGTTGTGAAGGTTACATAAAATCCTTCATGTGGAAGACATATAGCAGTGCCTGACATGTCAGGTATTAATAATGACAGTATTGTGTTCATAGTGCAGCACAGAGAAATGGTCTCTGGGTTTTAGTTTGGCTAGAAGGTAGGGCCCCAAGAGGAGAACTAAGTGGCAAGTGATCAATAGCCACTTCCGTGCTGGACGCTGGAACTTTTGCAGGTTGTAAGCTCTTCCTTCCCTGAGTCTCAGGCTGAGCTGCTGCTCAGACACTAGTGATCACTAAGGGACACATCAATCTCCCTGACTGTGTTGGCCTGTTAGTCTTGACACTTGAGTAGAGTTGGGATTTTTCCCCAAAATTGAGCTAGCAAGTTAAGGAATGTGTGTGAGGAGAACCCCTCAAAGAGAGCTCAAAAACAAAGAAATGGTTTCATTTACTGAACAGAGACTTCAGCCCAAGATAACTGAAGCCCTTCACCGCTTGCCCTGGCCAGTACAGCTTACTGGACATACGGTCTATTAACCAGAACCTTTTCTTATTTAGATGTTTGACCAATTACTGATACTCTCTGGTTGTTATTTAAACCAAATTCCTTATGTGACTCTGCAGACAGTAACCTGGGAAGGCATGGTAGTCTTAACTGCTCAGGAAGCTAGTCCTAGCTTTGGGAAAGGAAAAGAGAAGAGCCCCAAAGTTAATTTACCCCCTCGTCTTAGTTAACTTTTAAACATTGTAGTGAATAGACTGTACTTTCTTACAGTTTAACCAGGGATACTGGAGGGGGGACCCTTGTTTGTGGAAGATAAGTTATTGTGGGGTAATATCTGAACAGGAACTAACGGGTGTGTGCTTCATCCCATGTGATTCAAAACCCTGGGAGGCAATTCCACAACAAGATCGAGCTCTACTTGAGTAGTTGCATATGAGTATAACCCAGAACCTCTGGGTTTTAATATTATAACTAACTAAAAATTTAATATCAAAACCAACAGAAGAAAAAGTAGCCAAATCTCATTAAACTTAAACTGGCAAAAGTATTGGCAGGAAATCAGAAAGTTAATGGGCGAGATGGCATGAAGTCATATGACAGTATAGTTTTTTTTTTTTAATAAATTTATTTTTCGCTGCGTTGGGTCTTCGTTGCGGTGTGCGGGCTTCTCATTGCAGTGGCTTCTCTTGTTGCGGAGCGCAGGCTCTAGGCTCATGGGCTCAGTAGTTGTGGCTCGCGGGTTCTAGAGCGCAGGCTCAGTAGTTGTGGTGCACGGGCTTAGGGCTTAGTCGCTCCGCGGCATGTGAGATCTTCCCGGATAAGGGCTCAAACCCGTGTCCCCTGCACTGGCAGGCGGATTCTTAACCACTGCCCCACCAGGGAGGCTCCCCGATGACATAGTTTTTAAAACATGTTTTGTTTCTAATTAGAGATCAGAAGTTATAATCCCATTCTGAATAACGTTTTTGCTGACATTTTAGAGAATATCTTGTGTGTGTGTGTCTATTTTGTACATATACATTTATGTATACACTGCAGGAAAAATCTCTACTAAATAAGATGAATGCAAAGAAGAACCGGCTATAATGTCAACACTACCTAATCAACTACCTAATTTTAAGTGATATGTATTCCAAGGCCATCATTTATTTGACTCATTGATGCTTGGGATTTCCCTCCTTCAGTGGCTGGGGCCCTGTGTGTGTACTTTTAAGAAGCTCCTCAGCCAGGTTAGGAACTACTAATAAGGAGTCCTGTGTTCCACACAGATGCTTGATGCATGTATAGTATCACAGCCAAGAAAATAAGAATCATAGAGGCCAGGGGGAGGGGGGAATGGAGAGGAACTGCTTAATGGTTTCCTTTTGGGGTGATGGAGTATTTTGGGGCTAGAGATGGCGGTTGTACAAAATTGGAATGTACTAAGTGCCACTGAATTATTTGCTAAAATGGTTTATTTTGTTTTTGTTTGTTTGTTTGTTTTTGGCTGTACTGCGCAGCTTGTGGGATCTTAGTTCCTCGACCAGGGGACCAGGGATTGAACCCTGGCCCGGTGAGTGAAAGCGCCCAGTCCTAACCACTGGACCGTCAGGGACTTCCCTGGTTTATTTTGTAGTACGTGAATTTCACCTCAGTAAGAAACTTTGGGAAAAAATACGAATACTATCTTTGTATACTGTGTATTGGAAAAATTAATTATAACTGTTTAGATTGACTACCTTCTGAATATATATTTTTCTCTTAAGGCTTCTCTCTCAAAGCACATGTTCATTGTTTCTAAGGTACATCTTATCAGTAGTACCTTTTCCAAGGTGCTTGGTAATATTTTCTCAATTCAAATGCGATCACTCCTTTTGGATCATGTGCAGCCTCAGGTGGGTAGCAGAAAGAACACTAAACTTGGGATCAAAGCATTGGGGGGTTAGAGGTCCACTTCTTCCCCATCAGCCATGTGGCCTTGGACAAGTTGCTTTCCTGAAACTGGGTTTCCTTGTCTCTTTTTCTGTCCTATCCCAAACTTGTGGGGGGATCCACTGAAATCACTTATGTGGAACACTTTTGTAACGGCAAGTGACAGTGCTTCCAGACGCCACCGTTATGTAGTTATTGTTTTGCTTTTTAACTTGGACTCGGCAAAACCCAAGAATGGGTTGAGGACAGTAATGAATTATTGGATTTATTATTAATGTGTTTTATAGTCTGTAACTTATAGTGTTAATCCTTACCTTAGTTATGAATTTAGTAAGGCTAAGAATTAAGTACAGATATTAAACTTTTTCAAGGCTAATAGTGAGATGAGTTTTGGGGAGCAGGACTTGTTCCTTGCTACTGAAATACATAAAACATGATGATTTTTTCAGTTCCATGCTCAGGGAGCCTTCTACCTTAGTCTTCTGTAACCACTCTGAATTTGGTTAATGTCTGTAGATGAGGAACAGATATCTGTATGTCTGTTAGGGTCCTTTTTGAGTTCCTTTGTTTTCTCTTGGTGTAAGGAAGCCCCTTGGCCATCTTGAGAAGTGATGTTCTTGGCAGTAGTGACTTGTGGTAGGTCTCCTGGGAAATACAGACATGGGAACACTCCCAAACGTGTGAAGTAGAGACATTGGGCAGGGCTTCCCGGGTGGTGCGGTGGTTGGGAGTCCGCCTGCCGATGCGGGGGGACGCGGGTTCGTGCCCCGGTCCAGGAGGATCCCACATGCCGCGGGGCGGCTGGGCCCGTGGGCTGTGGCCACTGGGCCTGCGCGTCCGGAGCCTGTGCTCCGCGGCGGGAGGGGTCACGGTGGTGAGAGGCCCGCGTACCGCAAAAAAAACAAACAAAAAAACAAACAAAGAAAAGACATTGGGCATATTGCTTGCCCATGACTATAGTAAATTAGGATCTTATTTTATTTTATTTTTATTTTTATTTTTTTTTTGCGGTACGCGGGCCTCTCACTGCTGCGGCCCCTCCCGCCGCGGAGCACAGGCTCCGGACGCGCAGGCCCAGCGGCCATGGCTCACGGGCCCAGCCGCTCCGCGGCATGTGGGATCCTCCCGGATCGGGGCACGAACCCATATCCCCCCGCATCGGCAGGCGGACTCTCAACCACTGCGCCACCAGGGAGGCCCGAGGATTTTATTTTAAACTGACAAGAATTAGGTTTGATAGTATATACAGAGAAGTGTCCTAATTTCCATGTGTCTCCTGTTAATTGGTGCAAGGCCAGATTTGCCGACGAAAATCGCATAAAACTGCAGAACACGTAATGAATGTGGGGAGCCTGGCTGTGGCAGGTGCGTGCATATATGTCACAGTGAGTGAGGACCTATACAAGGAAAGGAGGATGGAAGGCAACATTCGTGTCTTTTTTTTTTAATAGATCTTTATTGGAGTATAATTGCTTCACAATACTGTGTTAGTTTCTCTTGGACAACAAAGCCTATCAGCCATCTGTATACACATGTCCCCATATCCATTCCCTCTTGAGTCTCCCTCCCACCCTCCCTATCCCACCCCTCTAGGTCCTCGCAAAGCACCGAGCCGATCTCCCTGTGCTATGCGGCTGCTTCCCACCAGCCAGCTATCTTACACACTATTTTACATAGTGTGTATATGTCAGTGCTACTCTCACTGCGCGCCAGCTTCGCCCATCCCCCCCATGTCATCAAGTCCACTCTCTATGTCCACCTCTTTATTCCTGCCCTGCAACTAGGTTCATCAGTACCATTTTTTTTTTTTTTAGATTCCATATTATATGTCAGCATATGGTATTTGTTTTTCTCTTTTTGACTTACTTCACTCTGTATGACAGACTCTAGGTCCATCCACCTCACTACAAATAACTCAATTTCGTTCCTTTTTATGGCTGAGTAACATTCCATTGTATATATGTGCCACGTCGTCTTTATCCATTCATCTGTCGATGGACATTTAGGTTTGTTCCACGTCCTGACTGTTGTAAATAGTGCTGCAGTGAACATTGTGGTACATGACTCTTTTTGAATTATGGTTTTCTCGGTATATGCCCAGTGGTGAGATTGCTGGGTCATATGGTAATTCTATTTTTAGTTTTTTAAGGAACCTCTGCACTGTTTTCCATAGTGGCTGTATCAATTTACATTCCCACCAACAGTGCAGGAGGGTTCCCTTTTCACCACACTCTTTCCAGCATTTATTGTTTCTATAGATTTTTTGATAATGGCCATTCTGACTGGTGTGAACTGATACCTCATTGTAGTTTTGACTTGCATTTCTTTAATAATTAGTGATGTTGAGCATCTTTTCATGTGCCTCTTGGCCATCTGTATGCCTTCCTTGGTGAAATGTCTATTTACGTCTTCTGCCCATTTTTTAACTGGATTGCTTGTTTTTTCAATATTGAGCTCTATGAGCTGTTTATATATTTTGGAGATTAATCCTTTGTTGTTTTCATTTGCAAATATTTTCTCCCATTCTGAGAGTTGTCTTTTTGTCTTGTTTATGGTTTCCTTTGCTGTGCAAAAGCTTTTAAGTTTAACTAAGTCCTATTTGTTTATTTTTGTTTTTATTTCCATTACTCTAGGAGGTGGGTCAGAAAAGATCTTGCTGTGGTTTATGTGAAAGAGTGTTTTTCCTATGTTTTACTCTTAAGAGTTTTATAGTGTCTGGTCTTACATTTAAGTCTTTAATCCATTTGGAGTTTATTTTTGTGTATGCTGTTAGGTAGTGTTCTAATTTCATTCTTTTACATGTAGCTGTCCAGTTTTCCCAGCACCACTTATTGAAGAGGCTTTTTCTCCATTGTATGTTCTTGCCTCCTTTGTTGTAAATTAGGTGCCCATATGTGCATGGGTTTATCTCTGGGCACTCTGTCTTGTACCATTGATCTATATTTCTGTTTTTGTGCCAGTACCATACTGTCTTGATTACTATAGCTTTGTGGTATAGTTTGAAGTTGGGGAGACTGATTCCTCCAATTCCGTTTTTCTTTCTCAAGATTGCTTTGGCTATTCGGGGACTTTTGTGTTTCCATATGAATTGTAAAATTTTTTGTTCTAATTCTGTGAAGAATGCCATTGGTAGTTTGATAGGGATTGCAATGAATCTGTAGATTGCTTTGGGTAGTATAGTCACTTTCATAATATTGATTCTTCCAATCCAAGAACATGGTATATTTCTCCATCTGTTTGTGTCATCTTTGATTTCTTTCATCAGTGTTTTATAGTTTTCTGAGTACAACTCTTTCGCCTCCTTAGACAGGTTTATTCCTAGGTTTATTCTTTTTGTTGCAGTGGTAAATGGGGGTGTTTCCTTAATTTCTCTTCCTGATTTTTTGCTGTTGGTGTATAGGAATGCCAGAGATTTCTGTGCATTAATTTTGTTTCCTGCAACCTTACCAAATTTATTGATTAGTTCTAGTAGTTTTCTGGTAGCACCTTTAGGATTTTCTATGTATAGTATCATGTCATCAGTAAACAGTGACAGTTTTACTTCTTTTCCAATTTGTATTCCTTTTATTTCTTTTTCTTCTCTGATTGCCGTGGCTAGGACTTCCAAAACTGTGTTGAATAATGGTGGTGAGAGTGGACATCCTTGTCTTGTTCCTGATCTTAGTGGAAATGCTTTCCGTTTTTCACCATTGAGTATGATGCTTGCTGTGGATGTGTCATATATGGCCTTTATTATGTTGAGGTAGGTTCTCCCTGTGCCCATTTTCTTCAGAGTTTTTATCATAAATGTGTGTTGAGTTTTGTCAGAAGCTTTTTCTGCATCTATTGAGATCATATGTTTTTATTCCTTAATTTGTTAATGTGGTGTATCACATTGATTTGCGTATATTGAAGAATCCTTGCATCCCTGGGATAAATCCCACTTGATCATGGTGTATGATCCTTTCAATGTGCTGTTGGAATCTGTTTGCTAGTTATTTTGTTGAGGATTTTTGCATCTATGTTCATCAGTGATATTGGTCTGTAATTTTCTTTTTTTGTGATATCTTTTTCTGGTTTTGTAGAATGAATTTGGGAGTGTTTCTCCCTCTGCAATTTTTGGAGGACTTTGAGAAGGATCAGTGTTAGCTCTTCTCTAAATGTTTGATAGAATTCGCCTGTGAAGCCATCTGGTCCTGGACTTTTGTTTGTTGGAAGATTTTTAATTATGGTTTCAATTTCATTACTTGTGATAGGTCTGTTTATATTTTCTAATTCTTCCTGGTTCAGTCCTAGAAAATTGTACCTTTCCAAGAATTTGTCCATTTCTTCGTGGTTGTCCATTTTATTGACATATAGTTGTTTGCAGTAGTCTCTTATAATCCTTTGTATTTCTGTAGTGTCAGTTGTGATTTCTCCTTTTTCATTTCTAATTTTATTGATTTTTGTCCTCTCCCTTTTTTTCTTGATGAGTCTGGCTAAGGCTTTATCAACTTTGTTTATCTTCTCAAAGAAGCAGCTTTTAGTTTTATTGATCTTTCCTTTTGTTTTCTTCGTTTCTGTTTCCTTTATTTCTGCTCTGATCTTTATGATTTCTTTCCTTTTACTGACTTTGGGTTTTCTTTGTTCTTCTTTTTCTAGTTGTTTTAAGTGTAGGGTTAGGTTTTTTTTTTTTTTTTTTTTTTGTGGTGCATAGGCCTCTCACTGTTGTGGCCTCTCCCGTTGTGGAGCACAGGCTCCGGACGCGCAGGCTCAGCGGCCATGGCTCACGGGCCTAGCCGCTCCGCAGCATGTGGGATCTTCCCGGACCGGGGCATGAATCTGTGTCCCCTTCATCGGCAGGTGGACTCTCAACCACTGTGCCACCAGGGAAGCCGTGTCACTTGTTTCTATGTATTGTTTTTTATTTCTTTGATTTCTTCACTGATCTCTCAGTTATTTAGTAGCACACTGTTTAGCCTCCACGTATTTGTGGTTTTTACAGTTTTTTTTTCCTGTAATTGATTTCCAGTCTCATAGCGTTGTGGTCAGAAAAGATGCTTGATACGATTTCAGTTTTCTTAAATGTTCCGGGTCTTGTTTTTGTATCCATGCAGTCAGTCTGTGTCTTTTGGGACATTTAATCCATTTACATTCAAGGTTATTATCGATATGTTTGTTCCTATTACCATTTTCTTAATTGTTTTGGGTTTGTTTTTGTGGGTCTTTTTCTCTTATGTTTCCTGCTTAGAGAAGTTTCTTTAGCATTTGTTGTAAAGCTGCTTTGGTGGTGCTGAATTCTCTTAGCTTTTGCTTGTCTGAAAAGCTTTTGACTTCTCTATTGAATCTGAATGAGATTCTTGATGGGTAGAGTAATCTTGGTTGTAGGTTTTTCTCTTTCATCACTTTAAGTATATCCTGCCACTCCCTTCTGGCCTGCAGAGTTTCCTCTGAAAAATCTGCTGATAACCTTAAGGGGATTCCTTTGTATGTTATTTTTTGTTTTTCCCTTGTTGCTTTTAATATTTTTTTCTTTGAATTTAATTTTTGTTAGTTTGATTAATACGTGTCTTGGTGTGTTTTTCCTAGGGTTTATCCTGTATGGGACTCTCTGTGCTTCCTGGGCTTGGGTGACTATTTCCTTTCCCATGTTAGGGAAGTTTTCCACTATAATCTCTTCAAATATTTTCTCAGATCCTTTCTTTTTCTCTTCTTCTTCTAGCACTCCTGTATTAGAATGTTGGTGCGCTTAGTGTCGTCCCAGAGATCTCTGAGATTGTCTTCAGTTCTTTTCATCCTATTTTCTTTATTCTGCTCCTTGACAGTTATTTCCACTGTTTTGTCTTCCAGCTCACTTATTCGTTCTGCCTCAGTTATTCTGTTATTGATTCCTTCTAGTGTATTTTTCACTTAAGTTATTGTGTTGTTCATCTCTGTTTGTTTGTTCTTTAGTGCTTCTAGATCTTTGTTAAACATTTCTTGTATTTTCTCATCTGTGCCTCCATTCTATTTTTGAGATTCTGGATCATCTTTACTATCATTACTCTGAATTCTTTTTCAGGTAGATTGCCTATTTCCTCTTCATTTATTTGGTCTTGTAGGTTTTTACCTTGCTCCTTCATCTGTGATATATTTTTTTGCTGTCTCTTTTTTTTCCTTTTTTAATGAGTGGGATTGTGTTCCTGTCTTAACTGGTTGTTTGGCCTGAGGCTTCCAACACTAGGGTTTGTAGGCTGTTGGGTAGAGCTGGGTCTTGGTGCTGAGATGAGGAACTCCATGAGACCTCACTCCGATGCATATTCCCTGGGATATGAGGTTCTCTGTTAGTCCAGTGGTTCAGACTTGGACCTCCCACCGCAGGAGCTTTGGCCCAACTCTGGGCTCGTGAACCAGGGTCCTGCAAGCCGCCTGGGGTGGCAACAACAACAACAAAAAAAGTAAAAAATAAAATTAGACTAGGAAACTAACAGATATGTTAGGAAGAATATAAACATAAAAATATAGATGAATCAACAACCAGAAGATGCATCTTTACCACAATAATAAATAAAGAGGGGCTTTCCTGGTGGCACAGTGGTTGAGAGTCCCCCTGCCGATGCAGGGGACACGGGTTCGTGCCCCGGTCCGGGAGGATCCCACATGCTGCGGAGAGCTGGGCCCGTGGGCCATGGCTGCTGAGCCTGTGCGTCCAGAGCCTGTGCTTCGCAACGGGGGAGGCCACAACAGTGAGAGGCCCGCGTACCGCAAACAAACAAACAAACAAATAAATAAATAAAGAGGAGGAGGGAAAAGAAAAAAAGCAAGTGTGGGGGAAGTCCTTGGCTGTGGAGGCGGGGCCTAAGCAAGGGCGAGGTTTGGGTGGTGGGCGGGGCCAATCCTCAGGAACCACAGGGCTGGAAAAGGGGGTGCTGTGGGCAACAGAAGGGGCCTAGGTGTGCCCCCCACCCCTGGTCTCAGAGGGCAGGGGACCTCACCTGGGAGCCCCGCAGGCTCCCCGGGCCTGAGTGGCCGGGGCAAGCGCCCTCCACTCCTCTCGCTTCTCTTGCATGGCTCTTTCAGCCTGCCTCTCCTGATCTCCCCAGCCTCCCTCCTATGCCCCCCGGACCCACGTGGCCTGGATGGGGTTTGGAGTGGGGGGTACTGGCCTGGGAGCTCAGCAGGCTCCCGGGGCCTGAGTGGGCGGGGCAATCGCCCTCCACTCCTCTCCCGCTACTCCAGGAGAGTCCCTCCTGCCTGCCTGTTCTGATCTGGCCTCAGGGGCACCAATCCTGTCTGGCCTCCGCTCCTCCTCCCCACTCTGTCCCTCTACGTCCTACTGGTTCACTTTGGGGTTCCTCCCGTCTCCTTGAGCATCAGAGTCTCCCACCAGTGCCCTGCAGGCGCACTAGTTGTGGGGAGACGATAATTCTGCGTCTTCTCACACCGCTATCTTGACTCCACCTCCCGTGAGTGTCTTTTTTCTATTTTATTTCCACAGTAGGCATGAGTAAAGGTGTGGACTCTACCCTTAATTGGTTGTATTGGCTGCTTCAATTATGATGATGATGATAATGGAGAATTTAAAAACCTAGAGGTCAACAGGAACTTTACTAGGAAGGAGGTGGCGAGGCTCTGACCCCATAGTCTGCCTCGTTCCTTCATCCCAAGCCGCCTCACAGCTAGTAACGTAACGTGAGTAAGAGAAGAGAGCTAACGTTTATAAACTAGAGGTACATTTTGGTCATTTAAAGTAATTATCATTTTAGCTTGTGACACTGGGTTGCAACATTTTTCTGCTTCTGTGTATCTGAAAGACTCCAGTACCTCCTGGGAGGGACACTCACTAAGACAGTGGCAAGCAAATAGCAAATATTTATTAAGTGAAGAACAGATTTAAGATAACATGGACTACCCAGAAAATCACCTCCATTGTACTACACTAATCACACACGTATCAAGATATCAAGATATTGGCTTATTTAAGGCCTGGGTTAGAATTAAGGCAACTGATCAAGTGATTTGGGGTTTAGGAAATAGGGGTGCTTTCCTTTATAAGGTGAGGATCATCTTGGGAATTGTGCATGTGTGGGTGGGGACAGCGTTCAGGGGTAGCATCTGGTAGTGCTCACTCCAATTGAAACACAAGCTTAAAGAAGAGACTGCCTGTGTGAGAAGTTACAGTGTTGAAACACCTTACTTTTGTGTCCAGGAAAAACCCTGTTGGAGGCTATGCGTCTGTGAACAAAGGAGAAGGGACAGCGGTGAGCATGTCAGCCCTCAACTGGAAGCCTTTCGTGTACGGAGGCCTGGCCTCCATCACAGCGGAGTGCGGTAAGGAGCCCAGGGCAGAGGCCGGTCAGCTGCCTGCTGCACGTGACGAGGCTGAAACTTACGGGTGTGATCATTGGCTGTCATAAGACTTATGGTGTGAGTGTAGTTCAGGCACAGAATGTGAGATTATGAAACACTTAATCTCAGCATTCAAAATTTCTTTCTTCCTTTGGGATACTTTTAAGACAAACTAGTGACTTTGGCTGCTTATTAGCAGTTTAGGGTTGAAAGTTCAGTGGGGAGACAGTTGGACCTATTGCTCTAACGGAAGTTTCATGAATCATTGTTGGATGACATCTGTCCCTGTTCTCTTTGTCCTTTTCCCCGCTTCATCACTGTTAACACATTTGGCTTTAAAAGAGGTTTAGGGAAAAAAAAGGTTTAGGGAGCCCCAGGGCCTTCCTGAGCCGGAGGTGAGTGACTGTCGTCGTGCCATCATGTTCTGATCATGCCTGTTGTTCATGTCCTGCTGGTGACTTCATCAGCTCAGCTCCAATCAGATCCTGTTTGTTCCTTTGTTTATTGCCCGGATCATTCATTCAGCACATGTTCATTGACGGGAATTCCCTGTCAGTGGTTAGGACTCTGCACTTTCACTGCCCCAGGGCCCAGGTTCAAGCCCTAGTTGGGGAACTAAGATCCCACAAGCTGTGTGGCGTGGCCAAAACCAAAACAAAACACATGTTGATTGAAATGCTGCCAAGTGCCAGGTGCTGGGCTGAATCGCTGCTGTCCTGGGACAGAGGCTGCCCCTGAAGAGCCAGTGGGGACCAGGGCTGAGGGGCTGAGGCACATTAACCACTGACCACTGGCTTAGGCTCCCCATGTAGATTCATCGACACAGTGACTCAAGGTTACTGTGTGTGGGTTTATATGTTTGGATGGACTATCTCTTAAGTACTACATTAAACATTTTTACCTACATTAACAGAGTCACTTTTAGGCTGTAATACACAGGTGAGAAACGCCTTTAGAAAACGCATTTATCTCCGTTCACGTTGAGCCCCGTATCAGCCTTCACATGTGTGAAAAATAGTAACTTACATTTTATTTTTATTATTATTATTATTATTTCTTGGCTGCACTGCGCGGCCTGCAGGATCTAAGTTCCCCAACAAGGGGTTGAACCCGGGCCCCAGCAGTGAAAGTGCTGAGTCCTAACCACTGGACTGCCAGGGAGTTCCCAGTAACTTACATTTTAAAGTGGATTTCCTGTTTGTGTAAATCATTCCATGTACTTACTTCTGATAGCAGTGCAGCCTCCTCAAATCCTAGGTAGAATAAGATGGGACATAAATAAAAATGTACAGAAAACACAGTTATGCATTTTTAAAAAGATTTTTAAAAATCTGTTCTTTTTTTTTTTTAATAGGAAGATTGCAAAGTATCTGCCATTTCTTAATTCTGTTTCTTAGTTTACGTTATAGTCTGAATGTTTCCTCAGTAATCTATCCCTGTGTGTCTTTTGTTTAGTGAAATTTCTTTCTATTAAGTGAAACATTTCCTTCTTCAAAATTTTAAGGTACTTTTCCAATTGATTTAACCAAGACACGGCTTCAGATTCAAGGCCAGAAGAATGATGCAAACTTTAAAGAAATCAGGTATCGAGGAATGTTGCATGCGTTAGTGAGGATAGGCAGAGAGGAAGGCCTGAAAGCACTGTATTCAGGGTAAGTAGACCTTCGTGTGTTTATATTTCACTGTTGAGCTTTCAAATGAACAGATGTCACACTAAGACTTCATAGAGAAAAAATACAAGTTTGGGGTGTATTCAAGAGCAAGTAGCAATGGTTGATTTTTTTTTTTTCATTTTTCATTTCAACTTTATTTTCTATATATGTGTTTTAATGTAGCGAGTATTGTGGTGCAACTATGTTTTCATTATATTCAAATACAGATAATAATACAAAAATTACATTTGTTTTAATAGCCCTTCCCCTTGGTTATTCTGAATTACTGAGGTTTTTGCTATAATGAAAATGATATGATATTCTCCATAGGTAAGAGTTGCAGTGAACAGCTTTTCTTTAATCCAACATTTAACGACCAGTGTGCTGCAGGCAGTGGTTAGGAAAGTGAGTAAGTCGGGGTCCTGCCTATGTCAGTCAGAGGCCCTGCAGGAAACAGTTCGTTCGGGTGGTTTAAATGAAGGGAGATTAATGAAAGGGCTACTTAAGGGTTAAGGGAGCGAATAAAGGGTTTTGTGGTACGTAGAAACTAGCAAAGTGAGAAATTGTTACCAACCCTGGGACCAGGGGGACAAGGACAGGAATGATGTTAGCAGAGCCTACTAGGGCTGGAGCCTTGAAGGAGCCAACAGGCGTTGTTGAGAGATGCCTTACTAGTGCCCAGGGAGAGGAAGAAATACCTCCACTTTTTCTCCCTCCCTCCCTCCCTCTCTCCCATCTTCTACTGGCTGGAATCAGCTGGCAGGGGAGCCGGGTGGTGTCATCCATGGCGCCAGCTTCGGCACAGAGCAGCACAGAGAGGGGCGAGACTGGATCTGGGTGGACACGTGGGAATCGGCAGCAGCCCCTGCCCTGAAGGAACTATGGTTGAGTGGGGACTGCAGATGTGCAAACGGGATTACAGTGGCGTCTGCCCAGTCCTAGCCTCTGGTTGAGGCAGGGCATCAATCCCAGACTAAGAGGCCCTGGACCTGATCCTGAAGGACCAGGTCCAGATCCCAAACTGATGTCTCACAGCCCTCCCACCCACGGGTCCCCGAAGGTTTTTGTCTTTCAGTTGAGCCAGTCTTTTAAATGCGAGAAGTTGAACATAAAAACCATTCGATCGTCTCAAGAAAGCTAACATCCGGGCCCACATTGGGTCACTTATGATAATAGTAACTGGTGTTAAGGATGCTTTCTCTGGTTTACCAAACCTCTGGCACTCACATAGTGTACGTGTGCAATTAGACTCAGCCCGCTTCACGCGCTCATAGCATCTGCCCGGTACCTGTAAGTGTGTGAGTTTACTATACCTGTGGCAGACAGAAGCCACTGAAGGGTTTTGAGTAGAGGGACTGACATGATCAGGTTTCCGTTGTAAAAAATTCCCGCCTGCCATTGGGAGAAAGAGAGACAGTGACAGTGGAAGCAGGCTGACACATAAGAAGCAGAGACAAGGATCTGACCTGAGGAATTGTCTTGGGGATGGAGAGAAAGAAGGCAGGCTGTTGAGGGCAGAGGATCGACACAGTGTACGACCTCATACGTGAGGGGTGGTGGGGAAGGAGGAGACGGGCTAGTGTCTCTTTCTGGTTCTGGCCAGTGTGCAGATGGAGGGGCCACTCCTTGGTCTAGGACACAGAAGAGGAGAGCGGATTGTTTGGAGAGGGAGGATAATTAGTTGTGTGAGACACTTGCTCTGGTGGTAGGGGTAGGACATGTGAATTGAAAACTCTGGGAAGCAGCTGGAAATGCATCTTGGGATCAGTGTTGGAAACATGAGTTTAGGAGTCATCACTCTTCGGACAGTTGAAGCCACGCGAGTAGCTGAGCTCATCTGGGGAGTGTGTGGAGCCGTGAGAGAAGAGAGGAAGGACAGAACTCCTGGGCCCCTCAGAGGACAGAGGTAGGATGTGCAGAGAAAGAGGAGGAATTGGAGAGAGGGAATTTATGGCAGCTCAGGGAGGAGACGGCTGCAAGCAGGACAGAGAGTGGACCACAGCAAATGCTGGAAAGGCAGAGGGGCTTTGTAAGATGCTGATTGAAAAGCGTCATTCAGTTTAGCTACAGAGATGTCCCTTGGGCCCCTTTTGGTGAGGGGGCTCTTGATGAGGGTGGAAGGAAGCCGGATTGCAATCTGAGAAGGAGGTGGGAAGTGTGGCAGGAGAGCCTGCGAGTATGAATGCCACAGGGTGGTTTTGGGGTGGGGAGGGTCCCGGAGGAGGGAGAGGGAGTAAGTGGAACAGGGCCCCCCGGGAGGTGGGAGATGAGCTCCAGAGCAACCCTGGAGGATGCTTACGGAGGCCAGATTTCACCAGGTGCTTTGTCCTGAGAAAGGAAAGCCCTCCCATTATAATGTGGATGGGCAAATAGAACTCCGTGTTCATGTACGTTTTCACTGAGGATAAATATGAGGGGCTGAGCTATCACTTAGGGAACTAATAACTTGCACACATTTAACTGAACACACACACACACACACACACACACATATACATATACATATATTTTATTTTGCTCCACTGTGTGGCTTGTGGGAGCTTAGTTCCCCGACCAGGGATTGAACCGGGGCCCTTGGCATTGAAAGCACCTAGTCCTAACCACTGGACTGCCAGGGAATTCCCAAGAACCCACTTTTTTTTTTTTTTTTACCTTTGTTTTGTTTTAAAATTTTTATTTATTTATTTTTGGCTGTGTTTGGGCTTTCTCCAGTTGTAGCGAGCTGGGGCTACTCTTTTTTTTTTTTTTTTTTTGCGATATGCGGGCCTCTCACTGCTGTGGCGTCTCCCGCCACGGAGCACAGACTCCGTATGCGCAGGCTCAGCGGCCATGGCTCACGGGCCCAGCCGCTCTGTGGCATGTGGGATCTTCCCGGACCAGGGCACAAACCCGTGTCCCCTGCATCGGCAGGCGGACTCTCAACCACTGTGCCACCAGGGAAGCCCTCTTTTTTTTTTTTTTTAATAACTTTATTTATGTATTTTTGGCTGCGTTGGGTCTTCGTTGCTGCGTGCGTGCTTTCTCTACTTGCGGCGAGCAGGCTCCTCTTCATGCGGTGCGCAGGCTTCTCATTGCAGTGGCTTCTCTTGTTGTGGAGCATGGGTTCTAGGCATGTGGGCTTCAGTAGTTGTGGCCCACGGGCTCTAGAGCGCAGGCTCAGTAGTTGTGAGGCATGGGCTTTGTTGCTCCGTGGCATGTGGGATCTTCCTGAACCAGGGCTCGAACCCGTGTCCCCTGCATTGGCAGGCGGATTCTTAACCACTGCACCACCAAGGAAGTCCTTGGGGCTACTCTTCATTGCGTTGCGTGGGCTTCTCATTGCAGTGGCTTCTCTTGTTGCGGAGCACGGGCTCTAGGCACGTGGGCTTCAGTAGTTGTGGCACATGGGGTCACTAGTTGTTGCTCGCGGGCTCTGGAGCGCAGGATCAGTAGTTGTGGCGCACGGGGCTTAGTTGCTCCGTGGCGTGTGGGATCTTCCTGGACCAGGGCTCGAACCCGTGTACCTTGCATTGGCAGGCGGATTCTTAACCACTGCGCCACCAGGGAAGTCCCTCTTTATTATTTATTTTGTTTATCTTTGGCTGCGTCGGGTCTTAGTTGAGGCATGCTGGATCTTTCGTTGTGGTGCACGGGCTTCTCTCTAGTTGCGGCGTGCAGGCTCCAGGCCACGTGGGCTCTGTAGTTTGCGGCACACGGGCTCTAGTTGAGGAGCGAGAGCTCAGTAGTTGTGGCACTAGGGCTCTAGTTGAGGTGCGTGAGCTTAGTTGCCCCACAGCCTGTGGGATCTTAGTTGCCCGACCAGAGATCGAACCCACGTCCCCTGCATTGATTGTAAGGCGGATTCTTTACTGCTGGACCACCAGGGAAGTCCTCCACCTATATTTTTGCTGGATTTTAAACTCTTAAGAAATCTGTCTTAGTGTAGTTTGATTGTGGAAGGCAGATACGTGATTGCGTCTCCTATGTGTGCCTTCTAGAGGATTTTAAGTGGTTTTTTAGAATTTTTTTGTCTCTTTGTCCGTTGGTTTGGCAGGATTGCTCCTGCGATGTTGCGCCAGGCTTCCTATGGCACCATCAAGATAGGCACCTACCAGAGCTTGAAGCGGTTATTTGTCGAGCGCCCGGAAGGTGAGTGGGGAATTCCACTTGTGGACAGGAGGTGGGTTGTTTGTCTTTTTATTCAAGTGGTTTGGGATCGATTTTCTTATTTGTGTCTTTACTCCTGTGGAGGAGAACTTTGGGTTGGGTGTAAAATCTAAATGAATTGTACTTGCTTATATCAATATGCAAGTCAGATATGAGCTGAACTTAGGGGGGTAACAGAGCAATCTTACAAACATCTTAATGAGTTGTCCATGTTTCCACAATGTCCAGACTAGAGGGTATGTTGTTGTAGTTCTAGCCCACTTAAAATTCTCTACAATCATAGGCATTATCACCTATTTTTCAGGAAAGCGGTGACTACATTTTCTTAGTATTGAGAACTCTGAGTTCTAATATTCTCTTGCTGTTTGATTCTTCGACTTTGCTTTAATCCCTAGAAGTTTCTGTCTTTTTTACAAAGAGATAAGCACTAGTCACTGTTCTATGAGAGCAGTGAGCCAGGAGCAAAGATGTTTTAAAAGTGCTTCAGTATATTTCAAATTAAATATGTATAATGTGCTTTAAAATTTTATCTCCACCTTATCTCATAGGAGGGTATCTATTATTCTCCTACCAGTTGGTATACGACCTCATCTTAATTACAGTGGTCTGCACTTACACACAGAAGTGAATTATGGTTCACTTCCATGATAATTCACATTCCTTTTTAGGTGTCAAGAAATTTTGCTAAGCAAAATCCCTTCACCTGGGGCTTCCCTGGTGGCGCAGTGGTTGGGAGTCCGCCTGCCGATGCAGGGGACACAGGTTCGTGCCCCGGTCCGGGAAGATCCCACATGCCGCGGAGCGGCTGGGCCCGTGAGCCATGGCCGCTGAGCCTTGCACGTCCGGAGCCTGTGCTCCGCAACAACGGGAGAGGCCACAACAGTGAGAGAGGCCTGCGTACCGAAAAAAAAAAAAAAAAAAAAAAATCCGTTCAGCCAGCAAAATCCCTAATCCTTTGAAAATTACTTGGTTCGTTAAGCATGTATTTCTTTAGTTTCTTAAATGAACGAGTGATGTTTAAGTGAATTACACCTATACATGAGTTACTCATATGAAGAGGCAAATAATATGTCTTTGTTTGCAGATGAAACCCTTCTGATAAATGTGGTCTGCGGAATTCTCTCTGGAGTCATATCCTCAACCATTGCTAATCCAACTGATGTTTTGAAAGTAAGCAGTGCTATCTATGTCTTACAGGCACACTCTGCATTTTCTTATTGTAATCAACATTCAGATAATGAAAATCTGTGAATATAACATATACTATGTATGTGTGAATCTTTACAGTTCTAGTGCCATGAAGACTCAGAAACATGCACTAGGTGGGTTTCCCACTGATACAGATAAGCTCGCAAGTAGGGCCCATTTTTGGAGACTTTGGAGGTTTTGGTGATTAACCAGAAAAAAGAAAATTAGACTTAGATGTATTTGAATTTCATTTTTCATTGAAAATCTCCCTTGTTTTTATTGGTTCATTAAAATAGATGGGCTGTTGGGAATTCCCTGTTGGTCCAGTGGTTAGGACTTGGCGCTTTCACTGCTGAGGGTGCGGGTTCAGTCCCTGGTCGGGGAACTAAGATCTCAAGAGCCACACGATGCAGCCAGAAAATAAAAAATAAAATAAAATAGATGGACTGCAAGTTTTACAGCAGTCTAGGCAGCTTGTTGATGACCGTTTCTGAAGACGTTACGTTTTCCTCTAATTTGATTTCAGGAAATAGTAATAAAAATATTTACATAACTACAATTAGATATAACTCATTAGATGACCTTATCAACAATACCAGGGATACAGCCTCCTTAAATCCTTTTTGTAATAAGGCAAGGGACTAACTAATTAAAGAAAATCAAAATTAGGTGTGAGTTATTGGTCACACCCTCTCAAGGTATTCCTTTCCTTCCCTCATTCTTTTTCTTTCCCCCATTATTTAAGCAGCATTCACTGTGCTTCTACCTTGCACCAGTTGGTGTACTATATGCTTAGAATCCAAAAATGAGTCAGGCAAAGACCCCGCCTTCAGCTTTCAATCTAATAGGAGATTCCGACAACATCAAAATTGCATGCAGCAGGCCGTTCGGTGCACTACAGTTACATACGGTGTGAAGAGAAGTACCAGGCCCTTTTGCCCTGAGTTTACCCTGTACTGGGGTAAAATTGCTAGAGAAAAATATCCACACTCCTATTAACCTCTTAAATGTATATCAGGGCTATGGAAAGGCAGTTCCTGCATTTTCTTTTCTCATGTTAGCCTGGCAATAACAGTTCCCTTTAGAATTAGAGGGTAATGCATGTGCTCCCTAAACCAAAATAAGGTACCAGTTTTTTAGTGAGAAGAAGTCCCTTTTTATTCTTAAAAATGCAGAGCTACATCAAACATTTTTATGTTGGAATATTGGTCATGTGAATTCCATGGCGGTTGTAAAGTTCACTTGTAAGTTCCCGTGTAACAGAGTGTGACAGACATCACATGGCCATCCTTTGGCCAGCACGTCTGCGTACCTTGGGGTTTGGCTGTTTGGAAATAATAGGGCTTGGAGTAACTCGTTTAAGAAATGTGCTTGCCAGTGCTTGGTGCTGCCAGGTACACTGGATACTCATTAATTATGTTGAATCTTTAGAATTAACCATGATATTCTCTCCTTCCTGCTTAGTAACCTAGAGGGAGATATGCCATTTTCTTTCCTTTTCAAAAGACTATTTAAAGAAATTTCTTTTTGACACTTAATGAGCTGCTGCATGCAAGACTGGACTCTACAAGATGCTTTTTCTTGATTCTAAAGTGCCTAAGAACCAATCCTGATAAATTTAAACTAGCATTGTAGTAATATTTATATTACAGTTTTTTTCTTTTAATGGTTATTAAACAACGAATTGAATAATTTTTTTTTTAAGTCTGCATTTAGGGAGAAACATGCTAGTTTCTTTCTCACGTTAGTCTTTAATTTCTAGATTCGGATGCAAGCACAAAATAGCACCCTTCAAGGAGGAATGATAGGCAACTTCATTCACATTTACCAGCAAGAGGGAACAAGAGGGCTTTGGAAGGTAAGCTTGAAAAACAGACCCAACTAACTTAGTTCTTCCCTTTTTTTTTTTTTTTGCGGTACGCGGGCCTCTCACTGCTGTGGCCTCTCCCATTGCGGAGCACAGGCTCCGGACGCGCAGACTCAGCGGCCATGGCTCACGGGCCCAGCCGCTCCGCAGCATGTGGGATCCTCCCGGGCCGGGGCACGAACCCGTGTCCCGTGCATCGGCAGGCGGACTCTCAACCACTGCGCCACCAGGGAAGCCCAGTTCTTCCCATTTTTAAAAAAATTTATTTTTCCTATTTTTATTATTTAATCCAAATGGTATAATGGAGTAAAGGAAGAAGGATGACATCTGCCCTTGAAGGTCTTCTTCCTTAATTTCCTTAATCTGTAAAATGAAAATGTCATGATTTTACATAAGGAGTATGTCGTGATTTTAAAGTGCCTTTTGAAAAATTCATATATAAGAAATTCTGTGAGGATTGAATACTTTTTTTGTTTGCTTTTTTTCCCCCTAAGTTCTTACGGAGAAGAGGTTATAGTTACATTGGATTTTTTGATCTGTATGGTTTCATGGCTCTTAAGTGAAGACTGTTAGGCAAGCGCCGGTATGGAATTCTATTTCCTAGTGTTCTAGGGACTGTCATCTCATAGATTAGATCTTAAAGGTCGTCCAGTCCGATCCTCTCCATACATACAAGGAAACCGGAAGCTCTGAGAGGTGACTCGTCCTGGTCCAGGTCGTACAGTTAGTGCCAGAATCAGAATTAGACTTTGGGGCTTCTGACTTCTTACCGTCTGGATTTTTCTACTCTTTCACTCTACATTGCTACCTACCAGCAGGAAAACGTAAAAATTGGTCATAGTTTGTAGGGGAGAGATATCTGACTTGTTATTCTTGATATTTTTACCCAGGGCGTGTCCCTTACTGCTCAGAGGGCCGCTATTGTTGTTGGTGTGGAGCTGCCGGTCTACGACCTCACCAAGAAGCATCTGATTCTCTCGGGCTTGATGGGAGACACTGTGTATACCCATTTCCTGTATGTTTATGGATTTTAAAAAAATTAATATTTTAGGTATGCATGAGCTTAGGGTAGAAATTTGCTGCAAATTTATAGACATTTTAAAGAAAGTTTATCATAAAAGTATTATATTCTCATATTTGAAAAATTATGATATGGAAGTAAACCAGGATAAAGGATGTCCTTACCCCTTTACCTAGGTAGCCATTGTTAACTGTTTGATGTGTACCTTCAGGTGTTTTCTATGCATATGCAAATATGTCTACAAAAATTACATGTGCTTTATTATACAGCTGCGATCATGCTTGGCATTCTCTTGCTTGCTTTTTATTTTTATAATTTTTCTGATTTATTGAGGTATAATTGGCAAGTAGAATTGTAAGATACTTCAAGTGCACAATACGGTTAGATACACGTATGCATTTTGAAATGATTACCCTCATCGAGTTAATTAACACATCCATCATTTTATGTTTGTGTGAAAACATTTAAATTCTACTCTTGTAGCAAATTTAAATTATATATACTACTGTGTTGTCACCCATAACCACCATGTTATACATTAGATCCTCAGACCTTATTCATCTCATAACTGAAATTTTTGTACGCTTTTGCCAACTTCTTCCCAACCCCAAGCTCTGGCAACCACTTTTTTGACTCTCTGTTTCTATAACATTTGGCAGTTTTGGAGTCTCTTCTGATTCTTATGTGCTAATGACATCTACTGGGTGGAGGCCAGCGAGCTGCTAAACATCTTACAATGCACAGGACAGACATCCACAACAAAGAATTCTCTGTTCCAAAATGTTAGTAGTGCTGAAGTTGTGAAACCCTACTCTGAGTTAGTTGATACCAGGGCCGGTCTATGGTAGTCTTGTGACTGAAAGTTTAGTAGAACCCAGGGCCCTGGTGGGCATCACATTACAGTGAGGAAATCTTTTTCCCTGATCTCTAAGAGCAACGTAGTTATGAGATGGCTAAAATTACTCTGATGCCTATTTGTAGGTGAATAGATAGAAAAAATAGATCATCCTTGGAGGACGCTCCTTCCTGTTTCTATGATTCGTTGACATTCCAGAACCTCAAAAGTATTCTTAGCCGAGGCTAGAATTTATAAGCCAGTATAAACAATGCTGGTGTTTAAGAAGTCTGTGCAGCTCTTTAGATAAGGGCCTCATTCTCATATATTCCATCTTGTAACCTGTTACTTTAACCTAGTTCGGGAGGAGGCTGTTTCCTGCCCTTGATAGTAGGGGCTGCAGCCCAGGGGTATTAAACTTTTTATTTTTCAAATGGTCTCTTCTTTATAGCTCAAGCTTCACCTGTGGGCTGGCGGGGGCCCTGGCCTCAAACCCTGTCGATGTGGTGAGAACACGTATGATGAATCAGAGAGTCCTTCAAGATGGCAGATGCCCTGGCTACACAGGTTCCCTGGATTGCTTGTTACAGGTGAGCGGGGTTGTCCATCTGTACACTGTTGTGAATGCCTTTCGTGGCTCATTGGCTTCCATGTTGCCTTCTGAAGAGTTTCTTTTCAGGATTTAAAAACACAAGGGTTTAGAGCCTGACGAACCTGTGATTCTGTCATTTGTAATCGTGTGACTTCGGTCAAGGTACAGACTCTGTACACCTCGGTTTCCTCACAAGTGAAATGGGACAATAAATAATAGCACCTACTTCACAGGATTATTATAAAAACCATTGAGATCATACCTACAAAATAGTTAGCACAGTGCCTGGAATAATGTTATGTAGAAACATCATATACATTTATAATAATAAGTATAGACATAATAATAAAACCTTGTTAGTATAATAATAAGGGACACTGGTGAAGTAAGCACATTTATTTAAGTTAGTCTTCAACATTCTAGTGGATTGCTTCAATCTGTGAAACAGCCCCCCAAATATATGTTTGTATTTATATTTATTTTATTTATATTTATTTAACCAAAGGAGTATCTAAATTTTGAGGGCTGATGTAACTAAGATGAGTGATGCTCTAAAGTCTTGAGATGGTGCAGAGTTTCTGCCACACGGGCTAATTTTTTAAATACACAATCTAAATGAATATTTAGAAACGAAAGTTCATTTTTCTTTTATCTCTGCTCTGCTGTGAAGTGTGAGAAAATAGTCATATTTCCTGTGATTGTAGTAGAACTGTGTCTCCTTCCAGAATATATCACCTTCCTGTTGAGTCAGACTGGAATGAACATCCTTCATTCAGACAGCTCTCAAAGGAACACGTGAATCTTACCTAAACTCTCAGTTTAAATAATTGGGCCTACAGTTCCTGAGTAGATGAAAGTCTGTGACTGTCTCCCCTGCTGGATTGCCAGCAGCCAACGATGAGGGACCACTTCTGTGGTTGCTGTTCACCGGCATGGTGCTGGTACATCCCTAGCCTTCAAATATTGCTTTGATGAAGCAAAGAGACTTAATGTTATCTATCCAACAACATGAAACGGTGGTACTCTGAATTATGTCTTTACTGCCCTGGCTTCCTGTTTTTATTTCTGACCTGCTGTAAGCCCACATGGCAAGGAGGCAGAAGACTCTAGTTGGAATTAAATCTCATCTCTTATTCATCCAACTGCTGTTTGCTTTGGGTGTGGGATAGTTTGGTACAGAGCCTTAGTCTTCACCTATGCAGAAACCTTTAAAGAACGAAAAGAGGCAGAGGGCAATGATTTCTTAGATAGTCCTTCCAGATAGAATTTTGTTTTTAAGAAAAATATATCAGTTCAGTCTGGCTACTAATTATTAATGCATATTTGACATAATTGGAAAGTCGGACGTTAACTTTTTTTTCCCCCTCCCTTATAACAGA
This sequence comes from Mesoplodon bidens, assembly GCF_964165515.1. Taxonomy (NCBI): domain Eukaryota; kingdom Metazoa; phylum Chordata; class Mammalia; order Artiodactyla; family Ziphiidae; genus Mesoplodon; species Mesoplodon bidens. The sequence continues at coordinate 21,246,351 of NC_138174.1, read as the reverse complement.
CATGGAAGAATGAAGGGTTTTTTGCTCTATATAAAGGGTTTTGGCCAAATTGGTTGAGACTTGGTCCTTGGAATATTATTGTATCCTTTTCTGTTGCAGTAGATCTGAAAAAAGATACAGCTGAAGAATGTTGTTTATATAAACCGTCATGTTATTAATTATAATTTAGAAGTAGGTTCTTATTCTGTTAAGTTCCTCTGATTCAAGAAATAACTCTTCAGTTTCTTTTTCAGGAGGTATAAAGTCTCTGCTAGGCACTGTGAAGCTTGGTTTAATGGTGGTGTGATTGAAAGGCAATGGTAGCAATAAAAACTTTTCTTTAGACTCTGCTCTAGGAGCTGAAGAGTGTTTATGATTTCAGAGAGAGGGAGAGACAAGGATTTATTTATTTGTTTATTTTTTCAATCCCTAGCCACCCTTGGGAAGGATGTGGTTTGGCAGCCATGTTCTAGAGTGCTTATTTCAGAGAGTGCCTAAGGATAGAGAGGCATTAGCTCCAGAATTATTCGGCTGATGAGCACTTTTCCCTCTACGCCAAAGTGGGAGGCAGGAAGGAAGAGACAGTTTGTTAGAAATGAAAGGACAGAATTATAAAGCAGGGGATGTCAGTTTGCACCATCCTTGTTTAGCTGCGCCTCCCTCCCAGGCAAGCTTGCCTACCAGCAGCCCTGGAGGAGAGCTCCCCGGGGTTGCTCTCTTGCTCTTTCTCACAGAATTTACTGTTCTGTGAAGTCTTGCCAAAAGTCAGAAAAGCTAGCAGTGTGGATGTAATCTTAGAGGCTTTTGGAGGTGATGCAGGGGATTTATGTGTCTCAGTTGTGGTCTGTCTCTTCCAAGCTGACCTTGGGAAGGTTAATGGGGAGATCTCTTGGGGTGGTTGAGGGTGGAGCCCCTCATGTTTAATCATGTCCACGGCATGTGGTCTGCCCAGAAATATTTGTTAGGAGGTGTGCTATTTGTGGGTCTGTTTTGATGCGTTAGGGTTAAGATGGCATAAAATGTCAGCCTTAACTAATACCTGCAGTTCTTTGTGACATATGAGCAGTTGAAGAAATTGGATTTGTGACAAGACTGCATGAGACATCCCGCTGAAAATGCTCACGTCTGAAATAGCGAAGCTTCCTGTCTTTCCCACTGCTTCTCACTGCTTGGCCCGCCACAGATTCTGAGGTGTGAGCAACAGGGGAAGACTGGGTTAGCTCAGGTTGCTGTGTCCTGGCATCGGACGCTCTGCACCAAATGTTTAATGGCATAGACTGTAACATCCAAACACTAGTCCTTACCATTCAAGTGCCCTTCGACATCAAAGGTAACATGAAATGCATGTTTCTTGCTAAAGAAAACTTGCATGAAGATCAGGAACTGCGGACTGATTTCCCTCAGGGGAGAATAACTCCTGATGCATCTCAGCTCATAGCTGAGACTCCCAGACTGTTCGAAAGAAGCTCTTCGGAACCGTGGAATGAATAGAGCCTCCAAGAGGGTGGTATTGTTCCTGAACTTCTGGGGGGGCTTTGGCTTCCTGTCTGCTGAAGAAATTCACACATGGAGACCTGGTATACCCCAGGTATAAACAGTGCAGGATATAGATCCCTGGAATATTGCACTGCTTTCTAATTTCCAACTTTGGCAGGATCTTTCACTTATAATAAGTGATTTTTAAGCCTTTGACCACTCGACCTTTGTGAGGAATTGTTACAAAGCATTAATACCTAAACTCATGATGGTGTGATAGGTTGGCTTGGAAGGTGGCAAAGTCTGTGCTGGTGGGAGGTGTTTTTAAGCTACTTGGGTTCTGTCTTAAGTAATGTTTGTAATTTGCTCTGTGATTTTAGCAAAGTTTCTATTTCCCAATCTGTAAAATGGGGATAATAACATCTATTGATATTGACAGTCAGGTGAAGAAGGTAGTAGCTGCTACTACTTGACTTGTAGGATTAGTTTGTTTACATCATGCTGTCATACAGCCATCATCCCAGCATAAATGGTCCATGTGTATGGAAGAGAGTTGTTTTATCATGGGCTTCTCCTGAGTGAGATCCTTTGTTAAAAGCCTTGTGAAAGAAAGAGGTTAAGGTTTTATTACGTTTTCCGTAGCAAAATGTTGCAAGTGAATCAAAGAGTTGATTTTTCCAGATTTCCCGCGTTTTACTTTAGTTCTGGTCACATTTGTCAAAATACTTCCTTTCTTGGACTTCCTAATCAGTTTGGAATGAAAATACTTGCTTGAAATTCGAAAGGCAATTTTTTGTGTGTGCGCCTGTTTATCTGGAGTCTGATAAGAGGTATATAATGTCTTCCTTCTTTTCTTCTAAAGACAGGATATCATTCTTCTTTTTCATCTTCATCTTATTCTTTTCAAAATAAAAAGTGATTCTCAGAGCCCCACGACCTTTACGCTTCTAGAAGATAGCCCCAGGAAAGGGACGATATTGAATATTTACTTGGGTACCTTCGGTTCTACTCTTTGAGAGTAACATTAAATACATACTCACTGTGGCCTCCAGGACAGACACCTCTGCAGTATATGCAGGTTCCCAGTCGGTCCAGCCCCTGGGCTGCTTCCTCCCTTGAAGCAGAATGGAAGGCATGCATGTTTTTCTTGGAGATTAGGCAGTTTTGCTCCCAGTCACCTTGACCTTGCCTTCTTTGAAAAAGATTTTGTGAAGCAGAATTTTAGTTCCAAAAGTAAGAGCTAAGTCAAGAAAGGAGGAGGTCGGAAGGGCAGGTAGGTGTTGATTGTTTCAAGGCCCAGATGGAAGCCCAGTTCTCCCTGACCAGCTCTGGACATGACTCTGGAGAGCTGAGCCCGTTCAGGCCTCGCCCCTCGGACTGAACCATATCTTCAGAGAGCAGATTATTTTTCTTCTTACTAAAACATTCCATTGATATGGTAAGGGCTTTCTATAGAAAGCCTTTTTCACTTTTGAGTTCCTTGAGTTTAAAGGATGACTTTTTATGAGCCACTCTTTTTTTCATTTTTTTAATGTAGAAAACATGTTAAGTGTACATATAATTCCTAAAACAGTAGAAGCAAGTTCATTTTGAAGACCATGTAAAGATTGAATGTCATGCAATATTCATTATATCAATTTATTCAAAAATGTACATGTTTATACCAGGATGAAAGGAAAGCCAAACCTCACTGTAAAAGGTAAGTGTGTGTTTTTTAAAAATAAATTTATTAATTTTATCTAGTTTTGGCTGTGTTGAGTCTTCGTTGCAGCACGGGCTTTCTCTAGTTGTGGTGAGCGGGGCCTACTGTTCATTGCGGTGCTCGGGCTTTTCATTGCAGTGGCTTCTCTTGTTGTGGAGCACGGGCTCTAGGTGCGCGGGCTTCAGTAGTTGCGGCACGCGGGCTCAGTAGTTGTGGCACACAGGCTCTAGAGCTCAGGCTCAGTAGTTGTGGCGCATGGACTTAATTGCTCCATGGCATGTGGGATCTTCCCGGACTAGGGCTCGAACCTGTGTCCCCTGCATTGGCAGGCGGATTTTTTATTTTATTTTTTTCTTTTTCTTTTTCCTTCCTTTTGGTGATACGCGGGCCTCTCACTGCTGTGGCCTCTCCTGTTGCGGAGCACAGGCTCCGGACGCGCAGGCTCAGCGGCCATGGCTCACGGGCCCAGCCTCTCCGCGGCATGTGGGATCTTCCCGGACCAGGGCACGAACCCGTGTCCCCTGCATCAGCAGGCGGACTCTCAACCACTGCGCCACCAGGGAAGCCCTGACAGGCGGATTCTTAACCACTGCACCACCAGGGAAGCCCAGTAAGCATATATTTAAGACGAAAATATAGTATTTCTTCAGTGCAGATTTATTAAATACCTTATAGAACAGAGTCTTAACTTGTTTTGATTTTTTTTCTGCTTCTTGAAAGAGTAATGCAGTTGTTGAAGCTTCTAACCAAGAAAGAAACTTGAAGAACTGGGAGACTTGGTCGCCTTGTTTCCAGGGCCATGACTACAAGTCGTCCATCCCCTTGGGTATTGCTAAATGTGGCAAAGGGATTTTTAGCTTTGAAACCAAAATGACTAAAGTGGATTTTTTTGTTTGCTTGTGGATTTGTGTAATCATTGATGCTAAGTGTTGGCTGATTGTTATATAAAAAATGGCTTCTTTTCTCCGTATTTATTCATGTGCTAGAAATAGTGTATATTATATAAAGACTATAAAAGTTTTCATAAGCCTTTGTATTTTGAGCTCTTTCTGTAAATATTGTTGGAATATGTGGCATAAACTGGTTTCAGTATTTAATAAACTGGAGTAATATATAATAATAAAAAATGCTCCGTGGTTATTTCAGATGAATAGAAACGTTTAAACAAAGATAAGCTGCAAAGCGTCCAGAAGGCAGGAGTAGAAATAGCATTCGTGAAAGTGGCTATAGACATTTCTCTCTGCTTAGAGAAGTTGTTGGGATCATCTTACTAATTGCCTGGAGACCTGTGTGGCTTCCCAGTCTATGAAACACTCTGCAGCTCAGCAGAGGCCAGTGAATTCGGTTCGTGGGCTTGCTGGGCAAGGCACCTTGGAGATTCAGAACACCAGTGGTATGTCGTCAGTGCCTTGAAATTTCAGGACCCCATAGTCCTTCTTCTAGCATCTGGTGTTGGCTAGAGGCGGAGCCGGGATCCTTGGTTAACTGTGGGCCAGGCAGAGACACCTGGTTGGTATAAAACAGCCAGTGAATGAAATGCAAACCTGGTTCATTATTTTTTTTATTTGAAAATGTTTTCAAGGTGCCTGTCTTAATATTTGAGTTAAACACAGTGGTCTATTGAAAAAACAGAATTGGCAAAAAGAGGGAGCCTTAAATGCCTGGAGAACTCATGTCCCACTGGATCAGGGCACCTGTTAGAAGCTCTGGGCATGAAATCCAGGCTACTTTTTTTTTTTGCGGTGGGGGGGGGCATGTTCGGTCTTTGCTGCTGCGCATGGGCTTTCTCTAGTTGCGGTGAGCGGGGACTACTCATCATTGAGGTGCGCGGGCTTCTCATTGTGGTGGCTTCTCTTGTTGCGGAGCATGGGCTCTAGGTGCGTGGGCTTCAGTAGTTGTGGCACGTGGGCTCAGTAGTTGTGGCTCGAGGGCTGTAGAGCGCAGGCTCAGTAGTTGTGGTGCACAGGCTTAGTTGCTCCGCGGCATGTGGGATCTTCCCAGACCAGGGATTGAACCCGTGTCCCCTGCATTGGCAGGCAGATTCTTAACCACTGCACCCCCAGGGAAGTCCCAGGCTATTTAATTTTAAATGGACAGCTGAGAAAATCTGATGTTAAAGTTTTGATAGATTACAAGTATCTCCAGCCTGAGGCAAAGCATGGGAATATAAGACAAAGGCATGGATAAATGTTTCTTGAAAGCTTGATGCGAATCATGTAACCAAGAGCAAAATACTGGAAACTCCCTATGTCTATATGTCCCTTGCTGAAATAATAATCTATACAGTGGCTTATCACATGGCTCATGAGAAGAATGAGTTACGTCTTAGCCTGCTGACCTGGGAAGATGTCCATGATATGCTATTACGTAGGAAAAAGTTGAGATGCAAACTTCTTGGTATATCATGAACGCATCTCTTAGGGAAAAAAGAGCATAAACTTATGTAAGGAGGGAATGGATATAAACGTTGTGTATTAGGGTTCTCCAGGGAAAAACAGATCAGTGAGATGAGTGTGTGTGCCCACACATGATTCATTTTACAGAATAGACTTATGTGATTGTGGAGGCTGGCAAGTCTAAAATCTGTAGGGCAGTTGGGCCAGCAGACTGGAAACTCAGGCAGGTGTTTGTCTTTGTTGTTTTTTGGGCCGTGCCGCATGGCTGGTAGGATTTTAGTTCCCCCCCAACCAGGGAGCGAACCCAGACCACGGTAGTGAAAGCGCCGAGTCCTGACCACTGGACCGCCAGGGAATTTCATCTGTTTTAGTCTTGAGTCAGAATTCCTTCTCTGGGAAATCAGTTTTTCCCTCCTAGGATCTTTAACTGATTGAATGAGGCACACCCATATTATGGAGTGTAGTCTTAAAGTCAGCTGATGGTAGATGTTATTCAGGGCTACCAATACCTTCATGGCAACACCTAGACTAGTGTTTGCCATACAACTGAGCACTGTGGTCGGTCAGATTGACACAAAATTTTGCCATCACAGGGTAGAAAATTATTAATATTTTCTTTATGCATAATTGTATTGGTCGGTTTGAAAACTGATATTCTGCTGTTGAAAACAAAATCTTAAAAAGGACTAGCTTGGGGGCCTCCCTGGTGGCGCAGTGGTTGAGAGTCCGCCTGCCGATGCGGGGGATACGGGTTCGTGCCCCGGTCTGGGAGGATCCCATATGCCACGGAGCGGCTGGGCCCGTGAGCCATGGCCGCTGAGCCTGCGCGTCCGGAGCCTGTGCTCCGCAACGGGAGAGGCCACAACAGTGAGAGGCCTGTGTACCGCAAAAAAAAAAAAAAAAAAAAAAAAAAAAAAAAGGACTAGCTTGGAATATAGATGTCCAAGTTACATCTAAGTGAAGGGAATTGGGGGAAAGTGAGAGTTGCAGTATATATAATATTCTACTTATATTTTAACTATATTGTGTTTCTAAAAGTGTATGTCTGTCAAACATAAAATTGAGCTGAAAGTTTAAATGGGAAACTTTGGCTGTTTATTTCAGTTTTTAACTACTTCTTTAGTTACTCAATGAACTTAATACTTCTATAATTAAAAAGTTTTTAAACTTTTTTTTTTTTTTGACAGTGAGGGGAAACCTGTAGAAGAGTGTATCATGTGGAATACATACTTAGCCTCTGAACTCCTGGAGTATTTTATATAATTATTAGTCTCCTTCTTACATACTGATTTTCAAATTATACTCGTTTTCATTGCATCATATGGTAGAGTGACAACTACATTTTCATTTAAGAGGTTTTGCTTCATCAATTATAATCTTGCAAATATATTTCTGAAACCCCCCACAATTCTTTACGGAAAGAGAAGCTGACTAAATATAAGCTATTACCTCTCTCCACTGAATGTATGTGTGAGAGTTCCGATGATTCTAGACTTAAAAGGAGTCTGCATCTTACAGTTAATGCCTGGGTTACGAACATCCAAAAACTGCTTTATCTTGAATTGCATCACTATTTAACCTCTTTTTTTGGCCTGTGCGGCATGCGGGATCTTAGTTCCCGGACCAGGGATCGAACCCGTGTCCCCTGCAGTGGGAGTGCGGAGTCCTAACCACTGGACCGCGAGGGAATTCCTTCATCACTTTTTTAATTTGCTGAACTGCTTGGTGCTTTTTTAGCATAAAAATTTGTGCAGAGTAGATAATACCAAAAATACTTGCTGTGTTAAATGGAAGCAACTTACTAAGATTTGCTCATTACTTCTGGGATTCTTATGTAGTAAATGTTATCTTAAGGTCACCAAGGAGTCTGAGAATTGGGTTGAGAGCACTGCATGTAGTATTTCCTACTGACTGCTTTATTTACCCAGTTTCTTTTATGACACTCAAATCAAAATCTCTGTCAGCTAGTGTTCAGTTCAGGCTGATATTAATTTTTTTTAATTGTGGTAAGATATTCATTTAAAAATTCACCATTTTAACCATTTTTAAGTGTACAGTTTTGTGACATTAAGTGTACCACCATCCATCCCTATAACTTTTCATCTTGTGGGACTGAACTCTATATCCATTAAATAAGAAGTCCCCGTTTTCTCTCCTCCTCCCAGCCCCTGGCAACTCCCATTCTACTTTCAGTCTCTAGGATGTCCTCAGGGTTCATCCATGTTTTAGCATATTGCAGAATTTCCTTTTATTTAAGGCTGAATAATAATTCTGCTATACTTTTTTTTTAAATGGTAAATGTATTTGTAACTTTGTAGATGTTGTTAGATGGTGGAAACTCCTCTCCACGTGGAGTTTTGCCGTTTTGAGTTCTCACCAACAATGTAACTTTTCTCATAACCTTGCTAATAAGGTTGATGTCAAATGATTGGGTGCATTTGTCAATGTGATAGGTGAGAAATGGTATCTCAGTGCTTTTTTTTTTTTTTTCAAGAAGATGTTGGGGGTAGGAGTTTATTAATTTATTTATTTTTGCTGTGTTGGGTCTTCGTTTCTGTGCGAGGGCTTTGTCTAGTTGCGGCAAGCGGGGGCCACTCTTCATCACGGTGCGCGGGCCTCTCACTATGGCGGCCTCTCTTGTTGCGGAGCACAGGCTCCAGACGCGCAGGCTCAGTAGTTGTGGCTCACGGGCCTAGTTGCTCCGTGGCATGTGGGATCCTCCTAGACCAGGACTCGAACCTGTGTCCCCTGCATTAGCAGGCAGATTCTCAACCGCTGCGCCACCATGGAAGCCCAATTCTGTTACACCTTTATGCCACAGTTTGCTTATTCATTCATCCGTCGGTGGACACTTGGGCTGTTTGCATGTTTTAGCTGTTGTAAATAATGCTGCTGTAAATATGAGTGTGTGAATATCTCTTTGAGACTCTGCTTTCAGTCCTTTTGATCATATACCCAGAAGTGGAATTGCTGGGTCATACGGTAATTCTATTTTTACTTTTTTGAGGAGCTGCGTACTGTTTTCCACACCGATTGTACTGGTTTACATTCTCACCAATGGTGAGTAAGGGTTCCACTTCCTCTACATCCTTGCTAACACTTGTTTGCTATTTATTTGATAGTAACCATCCTAATGGATGTGAGGCGGTATCTCGTTGTAGTTCTGATTTGCATTTCCCTAATAATTAGTGATGTTGAGCATCTTTTGCTGTTCTTATTGGCCATTTGTATATCTTCAATGCAGAAATGTCTACTCAAGTTCTTTACTTGTTTTTTAAAATTTATTATTAATCCCTCTAGTCATTTCTTTTTTTTAATATTTCTTTTTTTTTTTTTTTAAATTTTGGCTGCGTCGGGTCTTAGTTGCGGCAGGCAAGATCTTCGTTGTGGCACGCGGGATCCTCCGTTGTGGTGCTTGGGCTCCTCGTTGCAGCACGTGGGCTTCTCTCTAGTTGTGGCACGTGGGCTCCAGAGTGTGTGGGCTCTCTTGTGGCCCACGTGCTCAGTAGTTGGGCACTCGGGCTTAGTTTTCCTGAGGCATGTGGGATCTTAGCTCCCCAACCAGGGATCGAACCCACATACCCTGCATTGGAAGGTGGACTCTTAACCCCTGTACCACCAGGGAAGTCCCAATTTCTTTCTTTTTTTAAAATTTATTTTTATTCTTATTTGATTTATTTTTGGCTCTGTTGGGTCTTCGTTGCTGCATGCGGGCTTTCTCTAGCTGCAGCGAGCGAGGGCTAGCGACTCTTTGTTGCGGTGCACAGGTTTCTCATTGCGGTGGCTTCTCTTGTTGTGGACCATGAGTTCTAGGCCACGGGCTTCCTTAGTTGTGGCATGTGGGCTCAGTAGGTAGTTGTGGCTCACGGGCTCTAGAGCGTAAGCTCAGTCGTTGTGGAGCACGGGGCTTAGTTGCTCTGTGGCATGTGGGATCTTCCCAGACCAGGGATTGAACCTGTGTCCCCTGCATTGGCAGGCAGATTCTTATCCACTGCACCACCAGGGAAGCCCCCCAATTTCTTTACTTGTTTTTGAATTGGGCTGTTTGGTCTTTTTGTTGAGTTTGGCAATTCTCTATGTATTCTGGATATTAATCCCTTATGAGATATATGATTTGCAAATGTTTTCTCCCACTCTGTGGGTTGCCTTTTCACTTTTTGATAGTGTCTTTTGATACACATTATAAAAATCTTCATGAAGTCCAGTTTGTCTATGTTTTCTTTTGTTACCTGTACCTTTGGTGTCATATCCAAGAAATCATTACCAAATCCAGTGTTGCAAAGTTTTTGTCCTATGTTTTCTTTTAAGAGTTTTATTGCTGTAGGGCGTTACATTTAGGTACTTGGTCCATTTTGAGATAATTTTTGTATACGGTATTAGATAAGGGTTCAACTTCCTTTTTTTGTGTGTGGATATCCAGTTTCCCCAGCACCATTTGTTGAAAAGACTGTCCTTTCTCCATTGAATGGTCTCGGCACCCTTGTCAAAAAATGTTTGACCATATATATGAGGATTTATTTCTGGGCTCTCATTTCTGTTTCATAGGACTATCTGTCTGTCTTTATGCTAGTACCACACTGTTTTGATTGCTGTAGGTTTGTAGTAAGATTTGAAATCAGGAAGTATGAATCCTGCAGTTTTGTTGTTCTTTTTCAAGATTGTTTTGGCTATTTGGGGTCCCTTGAGGCTCCCTATGAATTTTAGGATGGGTTTTTCTGTTTATTCAAAAACCATCATTGTGATTTTCATAGAGATTGCATTGAATCTGTAGATTTCTTTGGGTAGTATTGACATTTTAATAACATTAAGTCTTCCAATCCATGAAAATGGGATGTGTTTACATTTATTTGTGTCATCTTTAATTTCATTCAGCAATGTTTTTATTGTATAAGTCTTTTACCTCCTTGGTGAATTCCTAAGTATTTTAATCTTTTTGATGCTATTGTAAATAGAATTATTTTAAATTTTCTTTTCAGATTGTTCATTGTTCCTGTATAGGAATGCAACTGATTTTTGTGTGTTGATTTTGTATCCTCCTACTTTGGTGACTTCATATCTTAGTTCTAATAGTCATTTTTTGTGGAATATTTATGGTTTTCTACATTTAAGATCATGTCATCTGCAAACAGAGATAATTTTACTTCTTTCTTTCTAATTTGGATGCCTTTTATCTCTTTTTCTTGCCTATTTGTTCTCGCTAGAACTGCCAGTACGATGTTGAATAGAAGTGGTGAAAACTGGCATCCTTGCCTTGTTCCTGATTCTAGAGGAAAAGCTTTCGATCATTCACCATTTACTATGATGTTTGTTGTGGGTTTTTCATATATGGCTTTTATTATGTTGAGGTAGGTTCCCTTTATTCCTAGTTTGTTGAGTGTAGAATTTTGTCAGATGATTTTTCTGCATCAATTGAGATGATCACGTGGGTTTTTTCCCTTCATCCTGTTGATGTAGCATATTCCATTGATGAGGTTTTATATGTTGAACCATCCTTCCATTCCAGGAATAAATTCCACTTGGTCATAGTGTATAATCCTTTTAATATGCTGCCGAATTCTCTTTGCTAATATTTTGTTGAGGATTTTTGTATCAATGTTCATAAGGGATATTTGTCTAGTTTTCTTGTAATGTCTTTGTCTGGCTTTGTTATCAGGGTAATAATGCTGGCCTCGTAGAATGAGTTAGGAAATGTTCCCTCTTCGGTTTTTTGGAAAACTGAGAAAGATCGGTATTAGTTCTTCCATAAATGTTTGGTAGAATTCACCAGTAAAACCATCAGGTCCAGGGTTTTTCTTTGTTAGGAGATTTTTTTTGTGTGTGGCTGCACTGGGTCTTTATTTCAGCGTGCTGGCTCTTTGTTGTGGGCTTCTCTCTAGTTGCGGTGCACAGGCGTCTCTAGTTGTGACATTCACTGGCTCCAGAGCATGCAAGCTCAGTAGTTGTGGCACTAGGTCTTCTCTAGTTGTGGCATGCGGGCTCCAGAGCACACAGACTCAGTAGTTGTGGCGTGTGGGCTTTTCTCTAGTTGCGGCACACAGGTTTAGTTGCCCCGCGGCATGTGGGATCTTACTTAGTTCCCCAACCAGGGATTGAACCAACGTCCACTGCATTGGAAGGTGGATTCTTAACCACTGGACCACCAGGGAAGTCCCGTTAGGAGATTTTTAAATTACTGATTCAATCTCCTTACTAGTAATAGGTCTATTCAGATTTTCTATTTCTTCCTGACTTAGTTTTGGTAGGTTTTCTGTTTCTAGGAATTTGTCCACTTCATCTAGATTTTCCAATTCGCTGATGTATGGTTATTCATAGTAGTCTCTTATAATCCTTTTTATTTCTGTAGAATTGGTAGTAATGTCCCTATTTTCATTTTTGATTTTAGTAATTTTAGTCCTCTGTTTCTTTTCTTTTCTCTTTTTTTTTTTTTTTTGCGGTATGCGGGCCTCTTACTGTTGTGGCCTCTCCCGTTGCGGAGCACAGGCTCCGGACACGCAGGCTCAGCAGCCATGGCTCACGGGCCCAGCTGCTCCGCAGCATGTGGGATCTTCCCGGACCGGGGCACGAACCCGTGTCCCCTGCATCGGCAGGTGGACTCTCAACCACTGCGCCACCAGGGAAGCCTTTTCTTAGTCCCTCTAGCTAAAGGTTTGTGAATTTCGTTAATCTTTTCAAAGAACCAAGTTTTGGTTTCATTTATTTTCTCCATTCTCTATTTAATTTATCTCTGCTCTAATCTTTATTATTTCCTTCATTCTGCTAGCTTTGGGTTTAGTTCGTTCTTCTTTTTCTAGTTGCTTACGTTGTAAAGTTGCGTTTCACTTTCATTTATCTCTAAGTATTTCTAATTTCCCTTGTGCCTTCTTTGGTACGTTGGTTGTTTAAGGGGCAAGGCTATGAAATCAAGTCACCAGAGCCTAGTGAAAGTGGCAACTGTGGAGGAGGGGCCGTTGGGCTGGAACCGTGATCATAGAAGGACACAGCTATGGCCAGGGACACAGCAGTGAAACAGGGAGAGCGTGAAAAAATACCCTGTTCTCTCTCCCTCTCCAATTTCCTGCCGCTATTTTCACGGAATAACCCAGCTGGAAACTAGAAAGTAAAGAGACCTGAGTAATCCAATCTACATTCAAGGAGCCATCACCCAAAAGCATAGAGCAGGGCGTAGATGTAGTAACTCTGGGGGTGGGTGGGTAATGGAGACTCACCACCTTGACCATGGACATAGATTCAGGACTTCCAGCCCTGGTAGTACAAAGTTACTGGTTGAAGTCTGAGTGGTCAGATTTTCTTTCCCTCCCAGTTATTTTCCAGTGACACTCCTAACTGGAGCTGGCACACTGCAGCAGTCCACTTCTGGTTGGTGCCTATGTATTGTTCAGAACCATCTATAAACCAGGCTAAGTTTTTTCTTTCTCTGTCAACTGGCCATAGGGAGATCCCAGTGATGCCATAGGTGTGGTTTGAGGGCAAGGTAGTAATGCAGTAGAACTACCTGCCATGGGAGCCTGAGCCCCGTACTCATGCCTTTAGGAACGGCTCATGCTTGATGCTGTCTGTCTATCCCACACCACTTCCATTTGCTGCCAGACACCCTGACCCCTCTCTGGGCATTTTATTTCAATTCAAGTAAACCTCAAGCCCTGTGGATTTTATCTTAATATCTCTTCTGTTCATCCTCCTTTCTCCATCTCCATTAATACTCCTGAGTTCAGGCCTTCTAGATGCTGAAACAGCCTCCACTCTATGTCCACACCTCCGCTCTGGCCTGTCAATACACACGTCATCCTATCAAGGACCTTTCTACAGCCAATCTGACAGTGTCCTCACTACCCAGTCTCCTCAGTGTAGAGGCCAGACTCCTTAGCATGGCGCCCAGGGGTTTCCTGGTCTCGTCCCTACTCACTTCTTTGGCTTTCTCTCTCATCACCTTTCCACCTGCAACTCCAATTCCAGCCATATTGTAAAATTTTTGACTTCCTAAAAATGTGGTATATTCTCACTTCCAGGCCTTAGCTCATACATACTGTTTCCCTCTGGCTTTAAAGGGTTTCTCCTTCTTTGTCCTATTTTCCTTCAGATACCAATTCATTCAAAATACACTTATTGAGCATTGACTGTATGCCAAACACTGTACTTGGAGGTCCCTTCCTCTAGGACACCTACCGTGATCTTCTAAGAATGGATTCAGTGTTTTTCTTCTGTGCTTTCTGTAATATGTAATTATGCTTATTCCAGTGGGACTGCACCTCAAATCGTAATATACTTTCCAGTATTTGTCGGCTTGTCTTACTAGATCGTAAGCTTCTTGAAGGCACGAAATGTTCTTATTTAGTTTTGAAGACTCAGACCAGCACACAACATGGCACCTAGTAAGTACACACCAAAGATTTCGATAAGTGGATGAGCTAATGAATAAATGGGTAATTGGTTGTTTTGATATCCCTAATTGCTATACAATATACACATGCCAACAACATAAAAATATATAGGAATAATTAATATATGCCATCATTATAAGTAACACATACTCATTTAAAAATATATAAAAACAGAAAATACCAGTAAAATTTAAACAATTTAAAATCACTGTCTTAGTAGGACATCAAACAAATTTACCATAGTTCTATATGTAAATTGCTTACAAATGTTTGTTAGTAGCCTATGATGAACAGCTTTCTGCATAAAGCTTTTTTATTTTTTTTAACTTAATTTATTTTGTGTGTGTGTGTGTGTGTGTACTCATGATTTATGGAGGGTGGGAAGGAAGGAAGGGAGGGAGGGAAGGAAGCAAGATAGGGATGGAGAAGTTGCTGCACGGGAATGTGGTGTTAAGTTCTGCTTTCAGCCTGCTCTGGAGGGTAAACTGAACTGCAGAGTCTGAAGCTTTTTTTAAAAAATATTTAAGATGATCATTTTTGAAAGAATCCCAAAGAAGAAGTAAAAAAATGAATATTATAAAGCTAATGATGTTTCCAGAGATGTTTTACCAATGTTGCCAGTGTTTATTTTTATCACTGTAATGTAATGCTTTTTATTCCATTTCTTTTCATTTTCTTACTAGCAAAGATGCAGTTCATAGCTTTTTGAGGTTGAAATCTTGACAGGTAATTATGCCTCTCTTCAAAATATGCCTTGATTAAAAATATTCTAAATTCTAAGCTGAGGGACCATTTGTCTGATCTAAGGAAGCAATTCTCATGTTATGAAATAGAGCCCAACATACTATTTAAATAAATTGTCAAGATTTAAAGTGATTTATGCAGCTCACTGATGTGTGAATGAGAAATTGGTACAGTAAGTAATCAAGGAAATAATTTGAAAAGGGAAATGTCTTCAAATACTTGATGAAACTATAAAAACCAACACCAAGAGAAGTGATGCTGATAATAGGTTGGAGGATCGGACATGAAGAAATTCAGCAATTTCAAATTAACATGCTCTGAAAATTCAGGAGGGAGTTGCAGACATGCAGGTGGCGTAAGAATTTTTTCTTTTTTTCTTTCTTTTTTTTTTTTTTTTTGCGGTACGCGCGCCTCTCACCGCTGTGGCCTCTCCCGTTGCGGAGCACAGGCTCCGGACGTGCAGGCTTAGCGGCCACGGCTCACGGGCCCAGCTGCTCTGCAGCATGTGGGATCTTCCCGGCCCGGGGCACAAACCCGTGTCCCCTGCATCGACAGGTGGACTCTCAACCACTGCACCACCAGAGAAGCCCCAGAATTTTTTCTTTTAAATCATTTCATTTTGTGACTTCATTGTAAGCAATGAAGTGAAATGGAGCATGATCGGAGAAGCCTGATGTTTTATCTTTCCTCCTCATCGATGCTATGATTTAGTGTTTTGGCGCTTGAACTACTCCTGCCTTGTAGTAGAACAGAACGTACCAAAGCTTCAAGCCTTTTCCTCTTAGAGGCATTCCTTCAAGCCTGTAATGCTCACCCTCAGGGCTCATGCTTGCTAAAATGCCTTATTACAGAAAAGCACTAATGGGTTTAAATGTCCATCTTCATGTCAGTCCCTTTCATAATATTAGTGTAAAGGAGAAAGAGAAATTCTTGTCAGGAATCCTGGTTCTGATGACACGTCTGCCCTTTACTAACCATTATCCTGAACAGGTCACAAACCTTCCTGGGATTCAGTTCTTCACTCATTAAATAAAGATAATAGTAATAATATTCACCAACTTCCTCCTGGGTTAAAGTGAGGAGCAGGTGAGAGGTACTTTATACTACATCAGCCATTCTCGCGATGTTACATTATTAGCAGGGGTCTTTTGCAGTGATCAGATTTTAGTCATTGAGTGGGGCTGACCGAGGTGAGCCTTGAAGTACGCACTGGAAGGAGGTCTTGGGATCCCGATCTCCATCTCCTCCGCTTTCTCCTCCCATCCCTGACCTGGAACACCCTTGCGTCTTGTCCCTTAGGGCATTTTTTCCACAGGCCTATTCTTTTTTTTTTTTTAAATAATATTTATTTATTTATTTATTTAGGCTGTGCCAGGTCTTGGTTGCGGCACGTGGGGTCTTCATTGTGGCATACGGGATCTTTTACTTGCAGCATGCGGACTTCTTAGTTGTGGCATGCATGCGGGATCTAGTTCCCTGACCAGGGATCGAACCCAGGCCCCCTGCATTGGGAGCTCGGAGTCTTACCCACTGGACCACCAGAGAAGTCCCCCACAGGCCTATGCTAAGACATTAATAGATGAAGTCTTAAGAAGCAAAGTTATGGCTCTGGGGACATTTACAGAAGGTAATAGGGAAGTTTCACCACTATCTTTCTATGGCTTTAGGGCAGCAGGATATAGTGTGCGGCATTTCTAAAACCAGAGCCTGTGGACAATTTTTGAAGTATGTATTTTCATTTCATATACTTAAACATATATATATATATATTTTTTTCCTGAATCATCAACATGATTGTCTTAGGATTGCCACGTGATTTCACCTTCCACCCCACCACCCTCCTTATCTGTGTATTTAGACTATTTTAATTAAGCTATTAAAGAAGAACAGGGATGGATTTATATGCAAATGGTATGTACAAGCCCATTAAAGGCAAAATGATGTCAGGGATACAGCCTGAGCGAAGGCTTCCTTGTGATTCGGATGTCAGGGGATTGAGCGTGTTGCTGGTGTAACGTAAGTGCGTGAACCCCAAAGCAGCTGTGCGGTGGCAGCCAGCACCATCGTCGTGCTGCCAGCAGCAATTTCGTTTTCCAGCAAGACGGTATCGTCCATCTTGCTGTTAATTTGAATATTGGTTTTATACTTTTAGTGGTATGTAACTTATAAATCCATTTTAATGTAAACATACAAAGCTTAGGTCAAGTTTTCTTTTTATACTTGAGCAACATAATAGAGTTATTTACATCAACACTGGGGGGTCTGCAATTTTTTAAAAGGGCTTTGTGCATTACTCACCTTGGGAAAACTCGGGGGTGGTACCAAGAGCATCAGTCCCAGAAGTCAGGTTATCTAAGTTCTAGTCCTAACTTCAACATTAACCAACCACCTGTGGGACTTCGGTCATCTCGTCCTCTCCTCTCTGTATGCCTCAGTTTGCTCATCTGTAGAATGAAAGGTTTGATTATATGATCTTTAGATTCTCTGCCAGTTCTGAATTCTCTTCTTAAAAGGTCAAAGAGCCCTTATTTGGGAACATAGCCAGGCACTGGTTTGTGCTATTTCTTCTTTGGGGATAAAGCCTGAAGTCACTGCGACCTTAGCTAGAGACTGTCAAGGTCACCACAAAGCTGCTTCTAGCTGCTCTGACCCCATGGAAAAGTAGGAAGGGGTCTCCTTAACTGTTGTTGGCTCAGACACAATGCACACGCTTTGGATGTCCCTGGTGTATGACAGCGATTCCTTATGGGGCCTGGGGGAGGTGGGTGTCATCAGAATCAGGGCTTCTCAATCCAGCGGACTTCCATCTGGAGCCCCAGCCCACTTGAGAACCAGGTGGAAATAGACCCCTGTAGCTGCTGGCAGTGGATCCAGTCGTCTGGGATGTGGCACAGAAAAATGGTTGGAAAGCAGCTGAGGAAGTTGTCCTTGGAATGTGCTTGATGATGTCTCTTAAAGATCCCCACAGGCAGAGGTACAGCTGCACTCAAGTCCTAGAGACTTTGGAAGATCAGCCTGCAGAATTCCAGAGGGATTAAAATCTAAACTACTTGAAAGTTTCTCCTCCTAACTCTCTCCCTCTCCTCCTCCCCACTCTCTTCCTCTCCAATACCTTACTGAGCACCCACCCTGTGTCATTCTAGGGCTTTCACACAGATCATCTTGTGCTATCCTCACCACACATCCAAAAGGGCAAGTACTTTAATTATTTTATTCAGTACACATTTTCACATCAGGACACCTGAGGCACAGAGTTTCTAAGTTGCCCATGTTTACCTGGGGACGGTAAGCAGGGCACACCCTTGGGTGGTTGGGTTCCGGGGCCGGGCTGTTAAACACTGTTGTTAGCACCAACATGAGGACAAGCAAAGGCTGGTGAGCACCCTGGACCACTGACCCTGGGGCCGGCCTCATGGATATGAACGACTCAGCCCAGCCATCACTTGTGGAACGAATAAACCAAAGAGGCCCTAGGCCAGGGTGCTGACTGTTGTCTGCGTTCTCCAGCGGGGAGCCGGGTCATGGCTGCCTGGGATCTGCCTTCTGCGGCAGGGACAGGAGTGACCCCAAGCAGCCTGTTCCCAGGTAGGCGGGGCCCGAGTCGCAGCTCCGGCCCGGAAAGGACCAGGCTCTGCGGGGCTGTCTCGGAGTTGCGGTGAGCTGGCCACAGGCCCACTAGCACCTGGCGCCCGCCCATCATCAGCGGCCCCCGTCTCCGCCCGGGGCCACCAACCACAAATGCTCACACTTGGGGAAGGGGCGGGGGAGGGAGGCCAGGACCCAGGGCCATAGAAACCATGGCAACCCTGGTCCTGAGGCTCACCCACAGTTGTTCTTTAGGAAGCTCACATCCCAGTAAGGAAGTGAGTAAAAAGGAAGGAAAAAGTTTAGAACATTTTTTTCTCCCCCTTTCCCTGTTCGAAGCTGTTGGATTCGACAAAATGCCAGCCACACCTGATAAAAATCTGCAAATGAAAATTTTAAAATGCAGGATCTAGGTTATTCCGGATGAATACCCATTATGTCATGACATAATCATGAAAGCTATTTAATTTGAAAAAGAAGAGAGATGTTTTTGCTTTTTGGTGGTTTTGTTTTTATTCATCAAAACCAAACAAAACACCCCTCATATACCAGGCTGTTAGTTTTAAAACAGAAGTCTGGAAACCCTGTCTTCACCCAGAGGAGACCTCCAAAGGTGACAAATACCTCCCCTCCCTCATCCCAGCCAAGAGGAGAAGGAAGGGACCTACTTCAGGAGGAGCGGGGAACCACTTCAGACCTTGTGTCAGGGTTTGTTTAGATTTACTGCTAGCACGTATTCATTTACATGTTCTACAAGTGGAACCTTCTGGTTCCTGGCTGGGGGTCGCAAGCTGAATGAGCACCACGTGGGGAATTAAGACCAGCAGAGGCCAGTGGAGTGGTTTCCAACACTTGGTCAATCCCCTGAAGTCCTCCGTGCCTCTAGCTTTCCTTTCTTTCCTCTACAGTTGGCCCAGCTGTTGCTCAGTTTCCAGGCTCCTGTGATGTTTATGCTCATGTTCTTAATGTCAGCAGACCGTCACAAATCCCTGTTAGGAAAGCTCCTTTCCTCTACCCTTTTCTGAAAGGCTCCTCAAACCATTGCAAGATTATCTATCCATCCTCACAAGACATATTTTTTAATATATCCCACAAGCAAACTTTTCTGTTTCTTTATGACAGGTCTGCAATAATAGGTGCACATACCTTGTAGAACATTATGCATTCTTAATGGGACATTAAAACACAAATTAGGGAATTCCCTGGTGGTCCAGCGATGGGGACTCCGTACTTTCACTGCCGAGGGTGGAGGTTCAGTCCCTTGTCGGGGAACTAAGATCCTGCAATCCAAGCAGTGCAGCCTAAAAAAAGTGCTGCCGATTCTTAACTACTCCCCGCATTAAGAAGTGGAGTCAGTCCTTCCCCTTGAATCTGGCCTGACTATAGTGACTCGCTTGGTGGAGTGCAGCAGAAATGACCTTCTGTGACTTCTGATGCAAGGGCAGAAGAAGTGGGAACAATCTCTTCCAGCCCTGAGCCACTTCCAAATACTCTGAGGTCTTCACACTTGAGAGACCACATGGAGAGACCCGGTGGACCAGCTCTGAGACTTCACGAGGATGCAGAGATGCACAGCCAAAACCCCAGCTGTCCAGCCTGCAGCTATTTGTGTTTCCCCAGCTGTGGCTCCAGACATGGCGAGCAGGGAGGAGTCTTCTAATGTGCCCTCTAGAAATTCCTGACCTGCAAGATTATGAAAAATAAGAACAAAGTGGTGGTTCGTTTAGGGCATGATTTTGGGGTTAGTTTGTTAGGTAGCAATAAATAATAGGAACTAAACCATTTCCCCATTGAAAAACATTTAGGCTGTGTCCACTTCTTCTCCATGGCAAACTATCCTGTGCATGTACTACTATTTTTTTAAATATGTAAAATTTCTCTAGGATAGATTCTCAGATATAGAATTGCTGGATCAAAGAGCTATCCTCTCTCCATTTCTCTAGCCTGTGTGTTTTTTTTTTAACATCTTTATTGGAGTATAATTGCTTTACAATGGTGTGTTAGTTTCTGCTTTATAACAAAGTGAATCAGTTATACATATGTTCCCATATATCTTCCCTCTTGCGTCTCCCTCCCTCCCACCCTCCCTATCCCACCCCTCCAGGCGGTCACAAAGCACCAATCTGATCTCCCTGTGTCTAGCCTGTGTTTTGATAGGTGTTGGCAAGTTTCCCTCTAGAAAGAGTGTAGTAAAGTGGTCTTTTCCTTCACCTTCCCAAATGTCTTTGATGTCTCACTTCATCATCCTGTGTTTCATTTGCTTAAATCTAAATGGGAGAATAACCTGCCTTACAGGGTTTCAATCAAGAGATCAAAAGGGAAATCTGAATAACACGTTACAAACAAAATGTCATCTACTGTGATATGGGACCTTGATCACTTGGGGATGAGACTCTTCTGACCTCATCTTCGTCCTTTTCCCGAGATAGCCTATGCAATCCTGTCTTCTCATTTGTCTCTCTCTTTTTTTCATGCACACACAATATGAATACATGTGTGCCTTATATGTACATGCATATGTACAGATACATGCTATATGAATTTACTATATCAACTTGAACATTTCTATGGGAACACTTATCAATACTTGAATCAAATAAATAATATTTTTAAAAATTACAGTGGAGGGAGTTCCCTGGTGGTCTAGTGGTTAGAATTTGGCGCTTTCACCACCGTGACCCGGGTTCAATCCCTGGTCGGGGAACTGAGAATCCTGCAAGCCGTGAGGTGCGGTCAAAAAAAAAATTACAGTAGAAAATTAAAGCTGCAGTTGTAATTGTCATGACATCTAGTGCTTCTGGGAATAAGCTAATCACCAGCTGGAAACAGGAAGAAATTTGACTTGTAATACAGAGTATAAAAGTGGATCCAGGGGCTTCCCTGGTGGCGCAGTGTTTGAGAATCTGCCTGCTAATGCAGGGGACACGGGTTCGAGCCCTGGTCTGGGAGGATCCCACATGCCACGGAGCAACTGGGCCCGTGAGCCATAACTACTGAGCCTGCGCGTCTGGAGTCTGTGCTCCGCAACAAGAGAGGCCGTGATAGTGAGAGGCCCGCGCACCGCGATGAAGAGTGGCCCCCGCTTGCCACAACTAGAGAAAGCCCTCGCACAGAAACAAAGACCCAACACAGCAAAAATAAATAAATTAATTAATAAACTCCTACCCCCAACATCTTAAAAAAAAAAAAAAGTGGATCCATTATAGGAAATTTGTACTTCTTCTGGGGATGGGGCACACTAGATAATATTTGTCCATACAGAAAAGAGCCCTAGAGTCTGAAGCAGAGTTCAGCATATTGTATACTACCCTTTCCACTGTATTTTGAGCAACCAGTGCATCGTTTAAATGTATATACTTCTATGCTAGTGTTCTGCAATGAAAACACCCCAGGAACACTGCAGTTACTGTTTCATTGCTCTTGTCTCTCCCCCACCCTGCAGGGCCAGCTGGTGACTGCTGGATCTTTGCTGTCCTCTCTTAGCTCCAGTTCTTCAATTCAGGAATAGTCCAGGCATTATTGTGTTGAATATCTACCCTTCTCTCCCCTCATTTACCCTCACAGCAGCTGATTAGACATTCAGCCTTGTCCCAGATCTTTTCTGTGAGTACCATGACCTGCACTGCATCCCTTTAGCATCATGAATCACCAGTTGGTAAAAGTATTTTAAGAAATTAAACATAATGTTTAGAAGAAGGTAGCATGATTATAGGTTTAGGAATATCTGCAGTAGAAGCACATTTGTGAGAGAAGATGGTTATATTTGGCCTTTGAAGGATGATGTTTGGTGAAGAATTATCATCACAAAACTCAACAGGATAAACTTTATTTCTGAGATTTTTGGAATCAGCCTGGCCTGAAAAGGAGGAAGTGTGTTTTAGGTATACTAATTAAAACAAACAAACATCCTTATGCTTAGATGCAAAACTCATTGGGAAAAAAAAGAAAAAAGGAAGAAAATAATTATTAGTAATTCTAACCATCTGTGAATATTTTGGAAGTGTTTCCTTTAGTCAGTTGGATGATACACTGTTTCATTCTTCTTAATTATATCATTTCTCCAAGGAGATAAATATTTTCTACAACATGAGAATTTTAACTCGACTTTGAGATAATTTTAGACTTTAGAAAAGCTGTAAAAGTGTTACAGAATTCAGATGTGCCCTTCATCCAGCTTCCCCTCATGTTATCATCTTACATAACTATATCATGTACAACAATCAAAACTGGGAAATTAACTTTGGTACACTACTATCGTCTAAACTGTAGACCTTATTTGGATATCTATATTTTATTCTATAGTTCTCCCTTTTCTGACCCGAGGTCCAATCCAGGCTCCCACATTGCATCTACTTGTCATGTCTCCCTCATCCCCAAAATGTAACATTTCCTCGGTCTTTCCTTGCCTTTTATGACTTCGACACTTTTTTTTTTTGACTTTGACACTTTTGAAGAGTACTCGTGAATTGTTTTGTAGGATGTCCATCAATTTGAATTTGTTTGATGTTTTCTCATAATTAGAATGTGGTTTTGCATTTCTGGCAAGAATATCACAAAAGAAATATTGTGTGCTTCTTGATATATCATATTAGGAGTTTCATGGTGATGATGTTGACCTTGATCATTTGGTTAAGGGAGGATGTCTTCCAGGTTTCTCCACTGTAAAGTTAACAGCCACCCTCCTCTCCCCCCCATTAATACATATCTTGGAGAGATACCATGCAAATTTCTGTTTCTCCTCCGACTTTCACCCACTAATTTTAGCACCCATCCTTAGATTTTGCCTGCTATAATCATTACTGTAGTATCTTTAATGATTTCTTTCCCCTCATCCTTTCTACATTTATTGATTGGAATTCTTCAGTAAGGTGGAGTTGTCTCTTCTCCCCTATTTATTCATTCAGTCATTTATTTATATCAGTATGGACTCATGGGTATTTATTCTATTCTACAGGTTATGACCCAATACAATCATTATTTATTTTGTTGCTGAAATCTACAACATGATTTAAATGGCAGAACAGTATTCCAATTACACGTCTGTGCCATGAATTATTGATCCAGTTCTTCAATGTTGGACGTTCAGGTGGTTATTTGATACTATTTATGATGTCTGATATATATAAATCTTTGAGTTTTTATGTGTTTTCATAAATTAGGTTTCTAACAGCGGAATTATTGGATGTTGGAAAAGTTGTGAAAACTGGCAACATGTCAACACGGAAATCAGTCCACACACCTAACCCAGACTACCAGGCTGTGAGCAGAAAAAAGCAGTAGATGCCGGGGCTCACGAAGGCCCCTGCCGGCAGGGTCACTGAGCACAGTTGTCAGTAACAACATTAACAATAAAGTTATTGATGTTGAGGAAGGGACTTCTGGTAGGGGCATGTCTACTTCCGTTAGGGCCTATATCCTTCGCCCTCTCCGTCTACATCCCAACCGGAAATACTTGTATCCCGTTTAAAGCCACGTCAGTTCTGGCCTCAGTCCCGCCCACGCGGGGGAAGCGTTTCCGGGGTCAGGGTATTCCGGTTCGCCCCGCCCCGCCCCGCCCCGCCCCGCCGCCGGTGCATTGCTGGAAGCCCCGGCTCTCCCGGAAGTGGCCCGGACATCTCTCTGTTGGGGTTCCCACCTCCCGCCTGCTGCTGCGGGCCGCTGGGGCGGCGGCGATGGCGGAGGCGGCGCTGCTACTGCAGCCGGAGGCGGCGGCGGAGCGGGACGCTCGGGAGAAGCTGGCTCTTTGGGATGGGAGACCGGACACGACGGCGCCACTGACCGACCGGCAGACGGACTCGGTGCTGGAGTTGAAGGCGGCGGCCGAGGACCTGCCCGTGCCCGCCGAGGTGAGGTGACGGGCGGGAGCTGGGCTGGGCTACTCCGCGGGCGCGCCGGCGGACCCCGACCTTGCAGACCCCTGTCCAGGGTCTCTCCTCTCCTCCCCGATCACAGTGTCGGCTCCGGTGGGAGAGGCCCCTCACCTTCCCGGGCTGTCAGGCCTCACGCTGGCCCGGACCGCCGACTCTCCCCCACGGCGTGGGGACGGCTGCGGGGGCGTCCAGCGGCTGCTGGCCGCCGGCACCCAGCCCGCCCCCTGCGGCGTGGGGCGGTTGTCCGGGAGCCTTGCCCCGGGTGCCCCTGGTGTCAGCGAGGCATAGTCCTGCTGCCCACCTTCTCCCGGAAGGAGAAGACACTGAACCCGAAGTGCTTTGCTTCAGGACAGCCTCCTGTTGGTATTTGTTTACCACGTTAATGAATAGCCCAGCTTCCTTTTTCCATAGGGGCACTTGGGGAGACCAAAGTTGATCCCGGGTGACAGCTTCATTCATCGCACATTGAGCAATGAGTTCTCGATCAAGTGCAGGTTGTGGGAGATCCGATTTATATTTGACTTATAGCAAAGCAATAAAAATTTTTCTTTGAAAGCTGGGTCAGTACATTATTAGATAATGCTGGTTGTCGGTTTTAGTGTCAACGTTTTTAATCCTAATTGCCATTGGGATATTATCCTTATTACTGCTTGTGTGATTCAATTCAATTAGTTATAATAGCAAGAAGTACATTTTATGAGTAGTCAGATGTTTGACAAACTTTTTCTAGTTTTGAGGGCTAGGTTTAGGCGGTTATTATTTTATTAGCGCTGATGGTTACTTTTGATGTTGGAAGCATTCTCTTTACACGGTTGTGTCCAAAGGCAGACTGAGTTTAGTTAGAGACTTCAACTTTTTCTGCCCTCACACTTCAGAGGTTAAGAACTTTGGTTTGAAAGTTCTCACCACTTTTCGCCGTTGCACACTCTGCCATAAAGTACAGGTGTTCTTTCTTGGGTTTCTCTGTCCACCTCTAGGATTCTGTGCTGGAAGTGTGTTTGAAATAAATGAGGAAGCAGTTGGAAATTTGTTTTGGCATGGCTATCAGTCTTTTATGCTCTGGGCAATAGAAGCTGTTTGCTCTATAAATATTTCAGTCTGTTTATAATTGATTTGGCCTCTCACCAAAGCAGGATGCTTGGGCATCACAGTACCTGTGGTGAATGTATTCCATAAGAAAAGTGACCCATTTTATTTTTGTCTTGGGTCATAAAATATTATTATTCCCACTGAGCATGAAGGAAAGGGTTTGGAGTGAAGTAAATGGGATCTCTTCATTTTCACCCCATTATTTGATATTTATGCAACATAATACCTACCATTAGCCCCGTGCAGTCATTTAACATATATTATGTGCCTACCTGGGGCTAGGAATGGGGGGACAGAAAGATAAGAAAAACAAGATCTCTAGCCTCATGGAGCTGACATAATTATGGTGATTATGAGCATGTGAAAAAGAACAAAGAAGGTAGGTTCAGACCGTCCTCCAGGATATAAGGAAAATCAAACAGGATGGTATGACACCAAGGAATGAGGTGTGCCCTTTTAGATAAAGAGGGAAAGCCTTTCTAAGAAAGTAACCGCCTAAGGCGAGAACTCATGATGGAAAACGGGAAGCCAGTCTTGCAAAGACTAGAGAAATAACCTTCCAGCTGGAGGAAAAAGCAGTGCAAAGCCCTGGGTAGGGGATGAGCTTGACAAGTTCAAGGGTTCAGTGAGGGTCTTCTGGTACATGCAGCCTTGGCATTGGATTGCTGTGAGAATGAAATACCAGCCTGTTATTTACCCATCCTGGAATCTTTGAGAGGGAATTTCTCATTGCTCTTCAGCTTTCGACAGCCCTCTTTTTCCTTTATATGTCTGGTGGGAAGACTTTGGAATTGAATTTTTTATCCCTGTTACCACTGTTTTTAACACTGGCGCTGAGAAAGAATGCCTCAATTTTTATTTTGTCCAACCAAAATAAAAACCTGTAAAGGATTTTCTGTAGTGTTTCACAATTTTCAGGAGATAAATTACATCCTCAACAACTGGAACTGGGCAAGTTAGTTGAATAGCAAGAGGCCAGCTAACTCTCAGCCAATATCATGAAGCTGTTTATAGCTTTCCTTTTTATTTAGGAGAACTAATCTTATATACCTTTTTATTTGGTGTTAGATAAGAAAATTTGCAGTAGAATATTAAGTAGACTGGTTTCTTGTAGCCAGGGCAAACTTTTTAGTAGTGAGGGCCTTTTTCTTTCTGCTGAGTTTAGTAATTCTCGATAAAATGCTGAGATAATTTATCCTGAAATTTACCTGTAATTTACTGTTACAGTTGTTGTTTTCCTAAAGTTTGTGTGGCCTTAGACATGATACTTAACTTCTCTGAGCCTGTTTTCTTCTTTATAAAATGGGGATTATAATAGTACTTGCATCACAGGGAGTTGTGAGAAGTAAATCAAGTATATAAAGTGCACACAGCAAGCTACCTGCCAGTATTATATTATTCATGTGCTTTTCTCCCCAAATGATTATTACCTTAAAAGAATAGACTAGAATGTTATGATCCTGAGCTGGTACTGTGTAGGTGCCACTCAGACCAAAGGTAAGAAAAGAAGAGGTTAGGTGCCTGGAGGAAGGTTCTGAGACTCCATCTATACCTCTTCAATGATTTGCTCCGAACAGAGTAGGTAACGTCAGGTTTCATTTAGGGAATGAATTTATTAGATTGATTACAAAGTGATTTTCTCCAACCCAGAACTGTGCAAGAAGTAAAGTTTGGGAGAGAAAGGTATATTTGCTTGTTTTTTCCTGGAACTGCTCAGCTGGTCAGGCAAGGCTTGATAGTTTATTGTAATTAGTATTTAACATGTTAGTGTCCCCATTTGGGTAAGCTGTACAGTAGCTATCCAGGACCAACCAGGAGCCTAGGTCTCTGCTCTTCTCTCTCTGGTGGTAAATGTCTGCTCCATCTGGAAGCCAGGACAGTGCGAGTAAGCCAGAGGCATTCGGTCAACATCTCGTCTTCAGGAGTGAAAGAGTAGTCAGAAGAGGAAAGCTTGTGACACCAGCACACCTTTTTTTAAAATAGTTCTACCATATATTTTATTTTTTTTTTTTACATCTTTATTGGAGTATAATTGCTTTACAATGGTGTGTCAGTTTCTGCTGTATAACAAAGTGAATCAGCTATACGTATACATATATCCCCATATCCCCTCCCTCTTGCGTCTCCCTCCCACCCTCCCTATCCCACCCCTCTAGGTGGTCACAAAGCACCGAGCTGATCTCCCTGCAACACACCCTTCTTGATTTGCCATTCTATTCCAGGTGCTTTGAGAAAAGAAGACAGCTGGGCAAATGTACCTAATGGGGGCATCTTCTCATAAGCTTTTATTTTTTAATTTTTTTCTTTTATTCTGACTACGCTGCGTGGGCTTGCGGGATCTCATTTCTCATTAGATCATTTCCTGATCTAATTCTCAGGAATTAAACCCAGGCCATGGCAGTGAAAGCACCGAGTCCTAACCACCAGACCACCAGGGAACTCCCTCATAAGCTTTTAAAAAGCAGCTTTTTAGGGCCTCCCTGGTGGCACAGTGGTTGAGAGTCCGCCTGCCGATGCAGGGGACACGGGTTCGTGCCCCGGTCCGGGAGGATCCCACACGCCGTGGAGCGGCTGGGCCCGTGAGCCATGGCCGCTGGGCCTGTGCGTCCGGAGCCTGTGCTCCACAACAGGAGAGGCCACAACAGTGAGAGGCCCGTGTACCACAAAAAAAAAAAAAAAAAAAAAATGCAGCTTTTTAAAAAAGAAAAATTTTATTTATTCATTTTGGCTGCGCCAGGTCTTAGTTGTGGCATGCGGGCTTCTTGGTTGTGGTATGTGAACTCTTAGTTGTGGCATGCATGTGGGATTTAGTTCCCCGACCAGGGATCGAACCCAGGCCCCCTGCATTGGGAGCTCGGAGTCTTACCCACTGGACCACCAGGGAAGTCCCCTGATTTGCATGATTTCTGATAAGTCTGCTTTAATTCTTATTTTTGTTCCCCTGTATATAATGTATCTTTTTCTCTCTGACTGCCTTAAGGTTTTCTCTATGACTTTTGTTTTCTCTCTGAGTTTGAATGTGATGTGTCTAAGGGTGTGTGTGTGCGTGTGTGTGTGCGCACACGCACACATGCATCTGCATTCTGCTTGGGATTTTCTGAGCTCAGAATTGTAGCTTTGTGTCTTTCATTATTTTTGGAAAATTCTCAACTATTATCTCTTTAAATATTTCTTCTACCCTGTTCTCTCTCTCTCTCCTTATTTTGAGATTCAGATTACACATATATTAGATCATTTTATTACCATCCCACAGTTCTTGGATGTTGTGTTCAGTTTTTATTTGTCCATGCTGTTTCTTCTTTATGTTTAATTTTGGGTGATTTTTATTGACCTGTCTTCAAGTTCACTGATGCTTTCCTTAGCTGTGTTGAGTGTACTGATGAGTCTGTTGCAGATATTCTTCATCTCTGTTACAATAATGGTTATTTCCAGCATTTCTCTTGGACATGTGTAGTTTTTATTTTTCTGTTTAACTTCTGCATCTGTTCATGCATTTTATTTATATTTCATACCAGAGCCTTTGACATATTAGTCGCAGTTATTTTAAATTCCTTATTTTATAGTTCCAATATCCAGATCATCTCTTGAGTCTGGCTCTGTTGAGTGCTTCGTTTCTTGACAATGAGCTGGGTTTTTTTCCTTGCTGTTTAATGTAACTTTTGGTCAAATACTGTACATTGTATGCAGGACATTTGAGATTGAGGGAAATAGCGGGAATGCCTGGAAATGAATACACTTACTCTGTTAGGTCATTAGTGTGGAGGTTTGGGTTAGTGGGCTAGGTTTGGGTTTTGTTTTTGTTCTGGTTGCCTTTAGTTTACCACTGGTTTCAAACTTCTCTTTCATTACTTTTTGCCTAGCATTGGGGCTGGGCTGCTGCACGGTCCTCTTAACCTTCCTTCTCAACCCTCAGCTTTTGGTGTGCTGTGCGCCTGTGTCTCAGAGGGTGTCTGTGCTCTTGCCCCTCCCACAGGAGAGCATTGCTGGCTCTCTATAGCCTGGTGATGGTAGGTGGGCGTTTTCTGTCCTCTGCGTCCAGTCTCAGTCTTAGGCAGGCCTTTTGCCCCTGGGACTCAGGGGTGGAGTTTCTTACTGACTCTGCCCTCCTCCGGCAGTAGGAGACCTCTGATGTTCTGGGTCTTGGGTTCTTTCTTGCCTCTCCTCCAGGGGTAGTGGTTGTTTTCCCTTTCCCCGGCTGTAGTGTGTTCTCCTCTGTGCCTTAGGGTTGATAGGGCTTGCTGCCCTTTTTTCAGTGTCTTAAGATTTTGTTCCACTGGGGAGAAGGGTCTGGATGGGGCTTTGTGCCCCACTTTCCCCAGGCCCCTCCTCTTCTAAGCCTGCACCACCAGTCCTCATTCTTTCTCATGAGCACCTGGTGGAGGTCCGTGAAGACCATGTGAGTGGGTGCAAACTCCCCTTGTGTCTGTGACTTCCAAGCATTCTGTACTCACCCGTCCTCTAGCATTTAGTAATTTGAAAGCAATGTTAGCCTAGTTCTTACCTACTCGGGTGGCATTTGTCATCTAGTTTTCCATCATCTGTCACGGTAAGCCCGTGCTCTCACTCTGTCTCTGCCTGGAGATACCCATCTTTTTCTAGATTTTAAGCTACTTGGTTACTCTGGAACCTCAACTCTCTGATGGCTTCAAGAACCTGATTTTGTAGATTATTTGTCTTTTTCTTATTATTAGGGTGCAAGCAACACTCTGTCTAGCATTCTTTTAGCCTAGCCTCCATGTGCTTTCTGGTATATTTTTCAAATCTGCACCGGATCCATGTCCCTTTCCCTTTTTCTCCTTAGGTATCGTGTAAACAGTGCTGATAAAATTATGTGTTTGAATTTTGTCATGATCTGTTCATATATAACTGAATTTTACTACTAATAAACTATAATTTTGTAAAGGTAACTTAGACGATTCTGTTCCCAAGAAGCAGTATAGATTCTGATTTGTAAATTTACTTACTGTAAAAAGGGAACCCTCCTACGCTGTTGATGGGAATGTAAATTGGTGCAGATACTATGCAAAACAGTATGGGGGTTCCTTAAAAGACTAAAAACAGAGTTACCATTTGATCCAACAATCCCACTCCTGGGCATGTATCAGGAGAGAACTCTTCTTTCAAAAGATACATGCATCCCAACGTTCAGAGCAGCACTATTTACAATAGCCAAGACATGGAAGCAACCTAAGTGTCCATTGACAGATGAATGGATAAGGAAGATGTGGCATATATACAATTACTCAGCCATAAAAAAAGAATAAAATAATGCCATTTGCAGCAACATGGATGGACCTAGAGATTATCATACTAAGTCAGTCAGACAGAGAAAGAGAAATATCATATGATATCACTTATATGTGGAATCTAAAAAGTGGTACAAATACTTATTTACAGAACAGAAACAGAGTCACAGACATAGAAAACAAACTTACGGTTACCAAAGGGGAAAGTGGGGGAGGGATAAATAAGGAGTTTGGGACTAATAGGTACAAACTACTATATATAAAATAGATAAACAAGAAGGATTTACTGTATAGCACAGGGAACTATATTCAATATCTTGTAATAACCTATAATGGAAAAGAATCTGAAAAAGAATTTATATACATATATATATACACACACACATATTTCTGAATCACTTTGCTGTACCCAAGAAACTAACACAACATTGTAAATCGACTATACTTCAATAAAAATAAATAAATTAAAAGAAATAAATTTACTTTGTTACTACTAATAAATAGGAATAATAATATGATAAATAGAAGCGGCTCCGGTTGATTGTATTTATTATTTGGTAGGCATTATGCTAAATACACGTAGCATTGCCTCCGAGGAGAGAGCTTGTTGTTGGTAACTGGATGGTTGCACAGAGCATGAGCAGGTAGACTTAGCTCAGCTCAGCTTCCTCTGTCCTCAGAGCCTCTGGTGGCAGGCACACAGTTGCTGGTGACGCGTTAGAGTCAAGATAGATTCTCATCAGATTTCAGAAACTTAATTCTTCCTGCCCAACAGCCCTTTTCTGTTCAGGGATTGTGTCACCATTCAGGAAGAGTTTGTGTTGAACAGTGATGCTCTTAGTAAGACATATCTCTGTACATCCAGGACCCTTCTGGGAGAAAGCAGATTGGGGACCTTTCTGAACACTTTTCTTCTGTCTGCAGCTTCCCAGTGGTCCAAGGAGCCTGTTTTCTTACACCTGTGTTTTCTTCATTTCACAATGGCCTCATGATACAGATAATGTAATTCCTATTTTATAGAGAAGAAATCGAGATTTAGAAGCATTAAGTAATTTGCCCGTTGTAACACGCTTATTAAGTGAGCAGGAGCAGGGTCCACACCAGGCCGCACTGTAATGTGCTTTACCGCGCCCGAAGGTGCAGCCCCACTTGAACCCAGACACAAAACTCACTCCCTTCCTCCCTCCCTCCCTCCCTCTCTCTCCCCCTCCTTTCTTCCTTCCTTTCTTTCTTTCTTTTTCTCTCTCTTTCTCTCTCTCTCTCTCTCTTTCTTTTTGATGCCGCGCTGCTCTCAGGATCTTAGTTCCCAGACCAGGGATTGAACCTGGGCCCACAGCAGTGAAAGCACTGACTCCTAACCACTGGACTGCCAGGGAATTCCCTCCCCCCATATTTAAAGGGTTGTACTTCTAAATTAATGATGGTGCATTTTGCATCTAGCTTATTTTATTTTAGCTTTGAAGACAAACTACTGTCTTCAGCTGAAATTTCTGTATCTAGAAAAATAGACAGGAGGCAATTTCCTAAGGCCTTGGATTAAGGTCTTTTATAGCTGGACCTTAGATGTCATGCCTTAAGGGCAGAAACTGGGATTGAAACGAAATAATTCCACCCTTTTACCTTCCCCAGCATTCACACTCCCTTTCTTTGAAGTCCAAAAACAGCTTGTCTGTATGACCCTAGGTAAATGCACACCTGGAATATCTTTAGTAATGGCAAACTAGACAGTATTGTAGGTCTGATGGCCTCAAGGTAAGGCTCTTCTGAAGCTGATGGGAAACTGAAATTCTTTCTTTTCACTTGTAATTTCAGAATTCTTCAGCAAGAAGATGCGGGTGAAGTGCGGCATCAGGGTAGAAATAGTAGAAGGGGATATAGTTGTTGGTAGTTGATTCTCGGGTACGATTTGTTTTCTGTTAGTTCATATTAATGAGGTGAGGCTTTTGTGTTGATAATGGAGAGGGCCAGCTA
The DNA here is from genome assembly GCF_964165515.1 of Mesoplodon bidens. Lineage (NCBI taxonomy): Eukaryota > Metazoa > Chordata > Mammalia > Artiodactyla > Ziphiidae > Mesoplodon > Mesoplodon bidens. The sequence continues at coordinate 21,213,915 of NC_138174.1, read as the reverse complement.
CTTATATTAGCACGCAGGTTTTGCCTTTGACTGGTGCTAGTTCACAAGAGGTTCCAGTAGGAAAAGGTGTGTGGATTAGTACAGATTCACCACCAGTTTTCAAAAGGTAACTCAAAAACCATACTTTGCAAATGGTTGGGTATTGGTGTCATGTTTATATTTTGAGACCAGCATTTAATATAGAGAGAACCTAGTTATAAGTGTTAGTATTATATGGCCCTTGTTAACATCAGATGATTTAACAGAAGACATTTCATTCTCTTTCAGAACACCTGAGATGGAATACCAATCTTGAGTTAAGTTTAGAGAATTTTCAAGTTATTTGAATATCTTTGTGGCTCTTTTTTTTCAAGCTCCCAATTGAAGACTTGTGCAGTTTAACATCCCAGTCGCTGCCCATTGCACAGGCTTCAGTAGTGCCTGAATCTACAGAAGACATTCTCTTGAAGGGATTCACCTCCTTAGAAATGGAAGAAGAAAGAATTGAAACTGCACAGCAGGTGAATGGCAGCATTATTTTTAAGGATATTTGATTGTTTTAAATGTCTCAAGACAGAGGTCCTAATTAAAAGTTCTGAACATTGGAAACTGTAGTTAAAGTCTTTCTAGAACATCTTTTTGTTTGTTTGTTTGTTTGTTTGTTTTGGGGGCTGGAGAAAGAAGGATATATTACTTGCACCAAGTAAGGAGAACACCAGTGATCTTTCCCAAAGCTGTGTCTCTTTCTAGAACATTTTTGATTTTGTGTTAGTTGTGGTTATTTCTTAAGTTTTTTAAATGAACCTGTTGCCCAGTTTTATTTGCAGTACAGATAAAAATATGCTATTCCAAGTTTGGATAGACTATTATATTTATTAAGGTTTTGATATTTTATGCCCTTTAGACCTCCTCCCAGTATGTGTCTGTGTTAATGTGTCCCCCAACGTGCATGTGCATGGACACATGCACACATGCAGACCCCCCAACCGCACCCCTCACTGCTTGTTGCTAGGTAATTTCTTTCTTAAAAACTTCAATATGCTCTTTAGACGAACGCTTATAGTTACTTTTCTGAAATTTAGCATGTGAAATCTCTTGGTTTTTGCTTATTCCCAACTATAAACTTAAATGTACAGTAGTTTCTTCTGCTGCTTCCTCTGTCTCATCTTTCTGTCCTCTTAAGAATCAAAGCTGAGGAAGGACCTACTGTACAGCACAGAGAACTATACTCAATATTTTGTAATGACCTATAAGGGAAAAGAATCTGAAAAAGAACAGATAGACACACACACACACACACACACACACGCACACACACACACAAAACTGAATCACTTTGCCATGCACCTGAAACTAACACAACAGTGTACATCAACCATACTTCAATTAAAAAAAAAGAAGAATCAAGGCTAAGGCATTTACCAAGTGAAACATAAAGCAAATGTGCTGAATTGCATATACACTAAGTCAGGGGTCCCCAACCCCCAGGCCATGGACCGGTAGTGGTCCGTGACCTGTTAGGAACCAGGCTGCACAGCAGGAGGTGAGCAGCGGGCGAGCGAAGCTTCATCTGTAGTTACAGCCGCTCCCCATCGCTCGCATTACCGCCTGAGCTCCGCCTCCTGTCAGCATTATGGTGAGTTGTATAATTATTGCATTATATATTACAATGTAATTGTAATAGAAATAAAGTGCACAGTAAATGTAATGCACTTGAATCATCCCGAAACCATCCCCCCTGCCCCCCACCGGGTCCACGGAAAAATTGTCTTCCATGAAACCAGGCCCTGGTGCCAAAAAGGTTGGGAACCTCTGCACTAAGTCAAGAGAGGCAGTGCTGCAAAGTGATGAAGAGCTCTAGCTCTTGAGTTAGACCAACCTGGATCTGAAGATCACCTCTATCACTTACCATCTGTGTGAGCTCAGGCAAATTACTTATCTTCTCAGGTCTCTTGTTTCCTAATGTGTAAAACAAAGATAATTATATACTTATCTCATAGGACTTTCATGAGAATTAAATTAGATAATGCATGTAAATGCAGTGTGTGCCAAGCACACAGTGTTCAGGAAACGAAAGACAAGGTACTTGGCAAGAGTAGTATCTTGAGAGAATAAAGCATACCTTTGACTTCGAATCCCACTTGAGAATTATAGAAGATAATCTTGCACCATGTCTATGAATTTACTTGGACTATTTGAAAAAAAAAAAAAAGATCTTCCGGATTAAATTTGCACTTGCATATCTCTCTTTAAATTAAAAAAAAGATCTAATACATTGTTATAATTTACATACAATAAAATGTACTCATTTTAAGTATTCAACTTGATAGTAGAACCAGAATTCAAACCCAGGTTTAGCTGATGCAAAAGCTATGTTTTTAAACCACTCCTTTATATTATTTCTGAGCTTATATTCTCACAATTATTATTAGATAACATTAATATTTACCCAAAGCCCTATGTTACCTACTCAAATTTGGCAGACTAGCAGGTAGGCATTAGCTTCTTAGGAAGAAATGTTTATTTCTACATATTATCGTGTTAATACTCTTTCTTATTTAACTCTGAAAATGGCCCAAGTTTTTAAGATACTTTGCTTTTCCTGGAATGTAGACACTGACCATGCAATTAAATTATCATCTCCTGGCTTAAAGCTATTAATGTCTGAGCCCCAAACAGTAAGACTTCGTGTCTACCCTTTTGACTTGCTGTTTAGCATGTAGCCACTTTTCATTTTCTCTGTTTTAGTTTTGTTGACAACGTAATACCCTATTTTTCCAGTTTTTCTCATGGTTTGCAAAGCTACAGACTCAGATGGATCAGGATGAAGGAACTAAATATAGGTATGTGGCTCTTATATTTGTTGGCTGTCCTAATTCTTAGATCATCTTAAGCATTTCATTATCTGTGCCTTTAAACAAAATTAAGGTACAAAGAAAACTTGAACAGCAACATTTTCTTTAAGAATAGCTAGAAAGGATGCGGGTCATTCCAACTGGTATTGGAAGTTGTGTGATTTAAAAAAAAGTCACATTGTAATTAATAGGTTAGGAGGGGCAGAAGTTGATTTTAGATAACTCTAGAAGGGCTTGGAATCAAGTGGGAGTTTTGTCAGGAACCCTAAGAGGTGTTTGCTGCCTTTCTTTAGAGGGAGAGACCCAAGAGACTTTAGGGATGGCCAGCTAGGCTGGGTGTGAACTATGTTGTTTTGTTTGTGTATATTGACAGCATGGGGGAAGTGACTGTACTGTTTCTAGCTGATTTGGGGACCGTGGGTTGAACATTTGTATTCATTTGACATTAATTAAGTGACTACTATTGCTAGGCATTGTGTTAGGCTCTTTGATGTATGATTCCATTTAATCTTCATAGCAGCTCTATAAGGGAAGGTGTTATTATTCCCATTTTACAAGCGAGTAAACTGAGGCCTGTGACTATTAAATACTTGCCTAATGTCATGGAGACTTGGGCAGAGCTGGGACTTGGACTCAGGTCTTCCAATTCCAAGTCCAAAATTCTTTCCATGACATCACACCATCTCTCAAAGGCAGACATGACCTGAAGGATGGACCTACTTGTTACCTTGGGATGGGCCTGGTGTCCCAGTCTTTGAAAGTTGAGGCCATGATTTATTGCCCTACATGTGAAAAGCCAGTTTATGGCTTTAAGGCTGATTCCTTTGTGTGTGTGTGTGTGTGTGTGTGGTATGTGGGCCTCTCACTGCTGTGGCCTATCCCGTTGCGGAGCACAGGTTCCGGACGTGCAGGCTCAACGGCCATGGCTCACGGGCCCAGCCGCTCCGCGGCATGTGGGATCTTCCCAGACCGGGGCACGAACCCGTGTCCCCTGCATCGGCAGGCAGACTCTCAACTACTGCGCCACCAGGGAAGCCCAGGCTGATTCATTTTATTGCTCATAGTTTCAATCATTTTCCTTCCTAACTACTGAAACAGTTTGTGACATAGCTTTTGCTATATTTCTGAATATAATAAACTTTTTGAATAGGTCAGACTTTCCTTCTGAAATGCAAACATTTGGGGGAAAACAAGACTTTGTTGTTTATTGTCTGTGCTTATTGGGGGAAAATATTATTGCCAATCCCCTTTTTGGTTCTGTTTTCTAGACAGATGAGGGATTACTTGTCTGGGTTTCAGGAGCAGTGTGATGCTATATTGAATGATGTCAACAGTGCTCTTCAGCATCTGGAATCATTGCAGAAACAGTATCTTTTTGTGTCCAATAAGACAGGAACCCTACATGAAGCCTGTGAACAGCTCCTGAAAGAACAGGTAATTTGGAATAGGAGAGAGTGTCAGTGACTGACTATGTTTAATATTTTATTTTTAAATAGATGAATACAATTTAATTCTAATTTCCTTTATTTCTCCAAGTATATTTTGAACATTTCTCTGTATGAGGCCCTGTGCTAAGTATGCAAATTATTACTTTGACAGCCTGCTTTTAAGCTTATGTCAGCAGGAGCACGGGCAAGCTTTCATATGTTTTGAGCTGTTAGGTCTCAGTACAGTTTCAGAGTGAAGAGGGTATATTCACATTTGCGACAGTTTTCTTTTTTTTTTTTGGCTGCGCTGCGCGGCTTGCGGGATCTTAGCTCCCGACCAGGGATTGAACCCAGTCCTTGTTACTGAAAGCGCCGAGCCCTAACCACTGTACCATTAGGGAATTCCCTATTGACACTTTTCAAACAAGGCATAGTGATTATACTAATGGTGGGGTTTATGAAAAGATGAACAGATCTAGGTTGCACTTATAAACTTGTGACTTAAAGATAGAATATTTAAGTTACTATACTTATCTCAGAATTTTATCTATGTATATTTGTATGTTTTTAAAAAGGTAATCATCTGTTATTTTATAAAAAGATATGTAATTTACTGTAATAATCATTGCTTATTTTAGCCCATGATTGCAGAAATCTTTGGGCATTATTCTGAAATCATATATCTAATATAAACCTGTATGTCTAGTATAAATCTCTTCGATGTAATTTTGAGACTGGAGTGTTGATTCTTATGTTCTCACAATAACTGATTTTTCTCTTTTAAAAAATTCAAGTCGGAACTTGTTGATCTGGCTGAAAACATTCAACAAAAGCTCTCCTATTTTAATGAATTGGAAACTATTAACACAGTAAGCATTGTTCTTTATTTTTTCTAGAATTAGTGGCTTTATTTTATATTTCCCATTCTGAGTATAATCTTTAACCTTATAAATTGGCTTGAGTGATATTTTAACAATAGTTTGCTTGTTGTTAAGATATTCCTATTTGTGAGTGATGGACATACCATTACCAGTTCAGATTTCCAAATGTGATTTAAATAATAGCTCTTCTTAAATTGTATTTTTGCTATTAAAATCTTTGTTGGTTAACTCTTATAGTATCATATTTGTAAGCTGTGAAGGTTATAAGAAGAAATATTCCATTTTAAATCTTGCTGTGGTTGTGCTTCTATAATAGTAATTAAAATATTTCTTAAACTAATCTCATGTTTAGTTTGAGGAAAAGTATAGTCCTCATAACGGATTCTTGGATCCCAAAGAGGTAGTCACAATAAAGACTTCTGTGTAAATTATATTTCTCTGTGTTCTGGCTCATAAATTAATCATAATAACTGCATCTAAATCATGTTATTAAAATTATTAAATTAATCTAAATTATTATTGTTTGCTAAAGAGTTAGAAATAAAACCAGTAGCCAGTTAACAGTGGAATGCAATGGGAAATATAAATCATTGCCAAACTATTTGTATATCAAGATAAGGAATAATTGGGTCATTTTACTTATATTTTATATATATTATATAGTTTTATATATTTTAATATTTATCATTTTATCTATTATATTAAATATCATGTTTATATTATATATTACCTTATATTAGTACTATTTGTATATGTTTACTTATATTTTACTTTCAGTATGACTGCTGAACATGATAACTGCTAGTTAATCTTTTAACCTTGAGAAGATCGCCAGTGTTTGAAAGTGGAAAATTTATGTTGTAAAGTGCTAGAAAGTGGGAAATCTAGCTACATGATGTATTATTTTAATATAACATTGTGCAATGGAGTATAAAGTGTTTACTAATTCGTGAAGAGCCCCATTAAAGGTCATTAGGAGTAAACTGAATTCAATCCATATTCTTTTAAATTTGTCCTTTCTTTATTGTATTGTTACACATGGGCTGCATTTGAGTATATTTGGTGACTCTTAAAATGTAAAAATTTTTTTTCCCTTAAAGAAATTGAATTCTCCCACGCTGTCTGTGAATAGTGAAGGATTTATACCAATGCTGGCCAAGTTAGATGACTGTATTACATACATATCATCTCATGTAAGTCATGGTATTTCTGTATGTTTTAAAGAAATCTTAACATCCCTATTATATCATTTCTTATGCAGTAAACTAATTATTTCTTTCCATAATATACTTGAAGAAAAACTATAGTAAATTCTTAGTCATTTTCAGTAGTGATGTAAAAAATGCTTTCAGCTGCTGCAGCAACCCCTGGAATAGCAAAAGCGGCTGGCTGACACAACTTTATCCCATCCAAAAGGACTAGTGATTTTTGGACTGACTTACTGTTTTGCTAGATGCTTCCTTGGAAACAAAAAGTAGTACTTAGCGGGGGAAATAAAAGGACAAGTCCTTTGGTTTAATCACCATCTCTTTCTGCCCTCCAAGGATTTATAGCTGTATTTATTTCACCCAACTCCTATTCTTTTCTTAGTTGGGCCTCACATATTAGCCTTGTTGTCTGTGGGATACTGAAAATATATTTTGCTAAAAACTGCAAATATTTATTGAGCCCTTGCTTTGTGCCAGGCACAGGGAATTTGGCTATGACCAAGACAGTCATAGTATTTGTCTTCAAGGAGCTTACAATCTACATAAGATCTTCTTTTGAACTTTCTGTATAGCTTTACATAAAGGACAGGTTGGTTTTCATTAAAAGTTTGCTTCATCTTTGTAAATCTTTCCCTTTCCTTTACAGCCAAATTTTAAAGATTATCCTGTATATTTACTGAAATTTAAGCAGTGTCTTTCTAAAGCTTTGCACCTCATGAAGACATATACTGTGAACACACTACAGAACCTCACAAGTCAGTTATTAAAAAGGGTGAGTTAACTGGTGAGGTGTTTCTTTGTTTTTGTTTTTTTAATTCATTTATTTTCCATAATGTTAGTCTGAGATTAGTATCTAGTAACTCCAATTTTTTTTTTACCTTTTGTTAAATAAATATGTGTTGCAATTTTATTTATAAGAAGAAAAAATGCCTACATTATATATGTCTGTCACAGTCTTATTTTCAAAGAATATATAACAGTGTGAGAAATATTCAGTACTATATGATAAATATTAAAATAAGATTCAAACTATTTCTCACTTAAGCTTTTTCTTTTCCTATCTTTTTAAAGAAAATATTAGGAGGAAATACACCAAAATAATAAAAGTGGTTCTGTCTGAGTGGTAGAATTACATATGATAGATTCTTTCTTTACAAATGATGGATAATTTAATTTTCTGTATTTAGCAAATGTATTTTTATTGAATGCCTTCTAAATGCTCGGCATTGTACTAAGAACTGTACAATAGTGAAAGGAGCTAACAAGGTCCCTGCCCTCATGGAGCTTATGTTCAGGAGAAATAATCAGTAAAGAAGGAAAAAGACAAATTAATAAATTACAGATTTTAGTAGATGCTAGGTGGAAAATTAGCAGCGTGTTAGGTTAGGAAATAAGAGTGGAGCTAGATCAGATGGTCATTGAGCACATTTCTTTCCTAAGAAAATAAAACCTGAAAGATAATTTATTTTATTTTTTCAGCCTACTTTCTAAAGAATATGGAATATCTTGAGCTTTTAGTTCAAAGCTACTGATTTTTGTATTGCATTTTACCATTCCCATTGCTCTTAGCTGACATAACAGACTATAGAATTTTTCTATTTTGCAAAATTTTATTTTAGGAAACTAACACCTAATAAGTACTAGTACCTACCGTGTGTTAGTGCTTTATCATTGAGCCGTGTAAAACCTTTGTGCGTGTGTGTTACCACCATTTAATGGATGCACTGAATCTCAGAGAGGTTAAGTAATTTGACCAAAGTCCTACACTCAGAAAGTGACTGAGTATGAATCTGAGTTCAGTCTTTTTACCACCAAAATTCATGTAACGTAGCATAAATTTTAATTATAAAGTAGAGAGAGACAACAGCTCCACATAATTATTTCTCATTTGTAGCAATAATAGTATTTAATCTTCCTCTCTGTAAGCTTTTGGTTGGCCAAGCAGTAGCCATACGAAATGGTTTGTGTTATACTTTCTGAACCATTATTTGTTCGCTAATTATCTTCCTTCCCTATCCTCCCCCATGTTTCTTTAGGATCCTTCATCTGTACCTAATGCAGACAATGCCTTCACATTATTTTATGTGAAATTTCGAGCTGCTGCCCCCAAAGTCAGAGTAAGTCTATTGACATAAATAAGATAATGCTATGAAATTTATTTAGCCAGCCCTTTTGAAATGCTAAGGTATGTTAGGTCCTTTGTTTATACCAGGAAAATGAACCTGAACGAAAGGTAGACTTTGTCCTTCCACATTATAGCAGTGTATGTTGAGGTCCTTTAAGCCCACAGAGCAGGAAACACCTAGCTCTTCCTGTGATGCTCAGGGAACGTTTCCAGTTGAAGGTGATAGTTGAGCTTAAAAAAACATAGATTTATAGCAGCCTTGAGGGGATTGATAAGGATATTTTATACAGAGAGAGCAGCATGTATAGGGAAAGTTGTAGAGACATAAAAGACTTGTATTTTGGGAGGACCTCATTTAAGACTGAAACATAAGACTTTCCGTAAGGTGTGATAGTAAAGAAGAAAGGAAAGATGGCAAAGACCACCTCACAGAGGATGTTGCATGTCATGCTAATTCAGGAAAAGTAGAGAGCCAATGCAATACTTTAAATCAGTGTAATCCCAGATACAGCTGACTGGAGCTGGTACATGTATCTTTTTTTTTTATTATTGTGAAGCTACTAGAAAGAGTAGTCTGCTTTTGCTGACTCTGACCTCACTCTCTTCCTTCTTTCCCTCTTGAAAGTCAGTGGAAAGGAGTTGTTTTTTTTTTTGTTTTTTTTGTTTTTTTTGTGGTACGCGGGCCTCTCACTGTTGTGGCCTCTCCCACTGCAGAGCACAGGCTCAGGACGCGCAGGCTCAGCGGCCACGGCTCACGGGCCCAGCCGCTCCGCGGTATGTGGGATCTTCCCGGACCGGGGCACGAACCCGTGTCCCCTGCATCGGCAGGCGGACTCTCAACCACTGCACCACCAGGGAAGCCCGAGTTTTTGTTTTTTGAAATAGGAACTTGGTCTTGTTTAGAGAAGATACAGTGGTTAGTCGATGGTTTGAGGTTTAGATTGTGCCTGATTTGTTGCTTTTGCTTGTTAGTCAAACTAGCAATGATAAAATTTTGATTAGAAAAGAAATGGTGTAGATAAGAGGGCTCAGTGGTGGGTGAACATAAAATGATTATATAATTATCAGTGGCTTTCCTACATATCATTAGTAACCAGTTAGTATATATGATGGGGTTTCATTTATATTAGTGACAGAAAGCATAAAATATTTACCTAGAAATAACCTTAATGGGAATATAAGGATGAAGAAAATAACAAAACTAGAAAGAAAATCATAAAAGTTTGAATAAATGGTAAACCTATCACAATAGGTTCCTGGTTGGGGAGACTTAGTTTTTAAAATGTCAGTTCCTTGGGCTTCCCTGGTGGCGCAATGGTTAAGAATCCGCCTGCCAATGCAGGAGACACGGTTCAAGCCCTGGTCCGGGAAGATCCCACATGCCACAGAGCAACTAAGCCCGTACGCCACAGCTACTGAGCCTGCACTCTAGAGCCCGCAAGCCACAACTACTGAGCCCGTGTGCCACAACTACTGAAGCCCACGTACCTAGAGCCTGTGCTCCCAACAAAAGAAGCCACCGCAATGAGAAGCCCATGCACCTCAACAAAGAGTAGCCCCCGCTCGCTGCAACTAGAAGCAAGCCCATGTGCAGCAACGAGACCCAGCTCACCCAAAAAGAAATTAAATAAATTAAAAAAAAAAATCTTTAAAAAAAAAGCAGATTGCAAAGCTGAATATGTAGTATAATTCCAGTTTTGTTTAAAAAGAAAAATGTAGTAACTGTGTGCATACAAAAACTGAAAGAAAATATTCTGAAATACTGTGATTACTTTTTTTGTGTTTTAGGTGACTTTCATGTTTCAACTTTTTTGTAGTCACAGACTTTCTAACATGAGTTTGTGTTACTATTATAATCAGAAAGCAATTGAAAATATAACTAAAACAGATGGAGTTAATGGACTTGTCTTTATTCCACAGACTCTCATTGAACAAATAGAACAACGATCTGAAAAAATACCTGAGTGAGTACCCACAGGGTCCTCAATTTCCAAATTACCTTCCTTGAAGTGCTCTTTTGCCAGGTCTGTTATGTCCCTGATATTTTCTGAGCAATTACCTTGCATGCTGTACAAGCTTTTTCTTGTAGCACACAGCTCCGTTTGGGGAGCAAGGTCACAGACCTGACCTGGTGAGTTTGTAAGGCATCTTTTCCCATATAGCAGGATTTCCTTCTCATTTAGGTAGATGTAACATCACTACTCTTGAAAGATAAATCTGTCTTTAAAAGATAAAGGTTATGGTAGTTCATTATGGTTTGTTTTTTCTTTATATACATAAATATTTCTAGTATTTAATGTGGGCAAATGAGCGGTAACCATATAGCTTTGGAGGTTTGGCAACCTATTTTGGGATTTAAGATCGGATTTAATTTACATATCTGAAATCAGAAGTTTATACAGTACTCCAATCTCATTTGCTTTTCATCAGATACCAACAACTGCTAAATGACATCCACCAGTGTTACCTTGATCAGCGGGAACTCCTTTTGGGCCCTAGTATTACTTGTACTGTAACAGAGTTAACCAGCCAGAATAACAGAGATCACTGTGCCTTGGTGAGTTTCTGCTTGTTGTGGTTTAATGTTAAACCTTCTTTTGAGCTGTTAGGATACCCTAGAAACTATACTTGGGTAAATAAGTTTTGGTCCCCATATCAACAAACTTACAGAATGTTTCCTTCTGTTATGACAAATCTAGTTTAGTAATTAGCATTCAGTTTGGCAAAATATTCTCATCTTGATTGATTTTTTGAGGTATGAAGATTCACAAATCAGTATTGTTTTTTGAAAGATGAAGTTTCAAAGTTTCTGGATTTATGTAGACAAATTAATCTTAGCTTTTGCTGCAGAAGTGCTTTTTTTAGTGTGATTTTAATTCAGATTATAGAAAAATACATAAAGATTATTTTTTTAAATACTTTTCAACTAGAAGAGTAGTTTTCATTGTCAAAAGCTTAGAAAGCATAAAGAAGAAAATAAAAATCATCGATAGTTCCACTGTGCAGAAAACCATTTTCTGTTCTTCAGGGAGTTGTTTTATGAATTATATATGCATAGTCTCTTTGTAAATAAAATGTTGGCTTTATTTCATAAACGCTGGAGTTGTTGTGTGTCTCTAACTGTAGATGGTGTGTGTTTGTTTCCCGCAGATTCGCAGTGGCTGTGCCTTTATGGTTCATGTATGCCAGGATGAGCACCAACTTTATAACGAATTTTTTACAAAACCAACATCAAAATTAGAGTAGGTGGTACACAGAATCTAACTCTTGTTTTTAAGATTTAAATTCGCTAATGGCTGTAATGGCTTATTATATTATAGGAGTATTCTAAAGTTAACTCTGGAGTGTTTTAACTTTTGTGGGTATGTGAACAGAATATTGTTGAATGGGACAGTGGTTATTTATTTTGAAATAGATGTGCAGCTTAAAGGCCAACATACTTTCGTATTGTTTAAATTATAATTATGGAGACAATAAGTTATGATAGTAAGAATCCTGTATAGGGAACTGTCTTGGTATCTAGATCCCTTTATCTACACTAAGTGTAATAATTCCTTCTATTTAAAAAATTCTATGATTCTAACTAATGAAGGACACTTACAAACGTAGATACTATTTAAAATCCTTTTTCTTATTTTTCTCAAAGTGTCTTTCAAACCCACTGTCAGTCATTTTGGGGTTCTTCATATTGGTGATTTTGACTGTTAAAAAATTCCAAGATTATGCCTCTTGTAAAGGGGAAGAGACAAATATATCTTACGGTTTTGATGAAATACTATATATAGAAGAGTACTGTTGACAATATAAAGAGTATAGACAGCCTAATGTTTTTCTTTTCAAATGTTTAAAATTGTCAAAATACTTGGTGTATGTCCAGAATATTTTGAGTTTTGTTTATCTAAGTCTGTAAGTATTCAAGAGTTTTGAACCTATCTTTCCTGGGGAAAATGTCACCATTTGATTCATAGTGGTGTAGGTTATAAAAGGAAAATTAAGTCTACTGAAATATTTTTTATTGTTTTTGAAAGGACATACACAAAATTATTGCTAACAGAAGTTGTAATAAATTGACATTCGGCTGGGGCCAGCTAATTGTTGAGGATCGCTTATTAATTCTGAGCTTGATTACTGATTCTAGCAAAAACAGTTCACAGAATTACTTTCAGCCTTTCACTTCTCATTATATAATGTTCCCACATACTATTTTCCAGTAGATTTTTATTTTTTATTTTGGCTGGAAGCAATCAAGGGTGACTTTTAAACTCTTAGGAAATACTGAAAGGATTACTGCTGATAACCATGTCTTATTCTTTCATTTTAGTGAACTTTTGGAGAAACTGTGTGTGTCATTGTATGATGTCTTCAGGCCATTGATCATTCACGTTATTCACTTAGAGACTTTATCCGAACTTTGTGGGATTCTTAAAAATGAGGTGCTTGAAGATCATGTACAGAATAATGGTAAATAAGTAGAAATGATCATTTCAAAGGTCTTTTAAATTATATCTATGGCTCAGTGAATTTGAAAAAGATTAGTACCTCCCCCCCATCCTTATATAAACAATATTTTTAAAACTTGGATTGATGCCTTGTCTTTTTGAATCAAGATGCACCTTATTCTGTGACTAAATAATAATGGGGAAAGAATTTTTAAATCTGGGCAAAATTGGTAATAAAATAATTATAGTTACTATTCTTTCTGGCATCTGAAATCCATAGAGGGGGCTTCCCTGGTGGCGCAGTGGTTGAGAGTCCGCCTACCGATGCAGGGGACACGGGTTCGTGCCCCGGTCTGGGAAGATCCCACATGCCGCGGAGCAGCTGGGCCCGTGTGCCACAACTACTGAGCCTGCGCGTCCGGAGCCTGTGCTCCGCAGCGGGAGAGGCCACAACAGTGAGAGGCCTGCATACCGAAAAAAAAAAAAAAAAAAAAAATGAAATCCATAGAGAACTGACCTTGGGTTGGGTATTTCTAGTACGCTGTTACCAGAGTACATAAAGTAATTGACTGTATTGCATAGTCTTAATTTAAAAAACAGAAATTGTTTTAGCATACATACATAGTAATAATTCATCTTTTTTGAAATTACAAATAAAGAAAAGCAATTCTCTGGAGTAGCTCTACTTTATTCATCTAATACATGCTTTAACAATTGGTTTGATTGTCATAAAAAACATGATTTTCCTAGTGATACTTAGGTACCTTTAAAAAATACCCTTCAGGTAATCATTTTACTGGCAGAAATTTTTGTCCTTACTTTGACTTTCCTTAAGAGACACTATAGGTTTGTTACTCTCCCGGAGTTTGTTATTCTATTGCATTTAGTTCATTCAAAGATGTACGTTTTCTCCCATTTTAATGCTGAATTAAAGATGATTTTTTAAATTAATGTAAATATTTATATGAGTGTGTAATGCCTCCAACTCCCCAGCCCTTAGAAAGCTGATACTGAATCACTGGTGTGTCTTAACGTTGATGGCATCTTAGAAATGAAGAAATTCTATACAAACGCATATCTCATTTTATTTAGTTATTTATTTGGCCGCACTGCGCGGCTTGTGGGATCTTAGTTCCCCAACCAGGGATTGAACTCGGGCCCTTGGCAGTGAAAGTGCGGAGTCCTAACCACTGGACGGCTGACGAATTCCCTCATTTTATTTTTTTATTCATTTTTCTTTGTGAGAATGTTAACAAGTCATTTAATATCTGTGGGACTCTATCTGTAAAATGGGGGTGATAACCTAATTAATAAGCTGCTTTAGCTATCTCTCAGGATTGGTATGAAGCTATAGAGATACTTTTTAAAAAACACAAAGCACTTTAAAAATAAGATTATTATTTATATTAATAATGGAAGTTATTTCACAGAGTCCCAGGAAGAAGATGTAAGGGCAAATTTATTTTCCAATTTTAAATTTGAGGAAATTGGAAGACGTTTATTAAATTTTTCTAAGGTCATCAAGTCATACCAAAGTAGAATACATCCAGTCCCTGAAGCAAGAGTGGTTTATACTATTACTAGACAATTTTGTAATGTTTTTGATTGTTTAAAGAAAATATTTTTTAAATCTGAAGGAGTGGGTGATTGACCTTTTTTTTTTTTTTTATCAGCTGAACAGTTGGGGGCATTTGCAGCTGGAGTAAAGCAGATGTTGGAAGATGTACAAGAGCGACTTGTCTACCGAACCCACATCTACATTCAAACAGACATCACAGGCTATAAACCAGCTCCTGGAGATCTAGCATATCCTGATAAGTTAGTAATGATGGAGGTAGGGTCTTCTTATTTGATCTTTCCCCTACCCCACACAACTTTTGGATATTTTATACTGGTGAAAATAGGATTTTTCTTTTTAATTCTCATTCAGGATGCAAAAATCAAGATAAACTTGCCATGAAATCATAGGAAATAAAAATTTTAAAAAACTGAACAGAAATAATTTGTTAGATTGTCCTTCCTTCAAGTTGTATTTTATAAACATTCTATATGGTTTTCTGTCCTTTTCCAGGAAGTGTGTCTTCTCAATTTTTAAATAGAATTAGTGCTTTCTATGATTTCTCTTTTTTTTGTTAAGTGACATAGAAGAGGATTAATAACATATAAGCCACCGGAGTTGATGGTCACATAACCATGTGTCGTCTTCTCTCATTAAAAACTCTGGTGGTTGTCTCCTCAAAATTACACAGTGCTGGTGTCCAGTTTATGGTTTGAAGACTTAGGTATATCTCACTGATCTTTCAGTTACATGTGTATCTTCATTTTCTTTGAGTGCTGTACAGAGTTAAAATAATGCATAGGGTATTAGTGCTTAAACAGAATTAGAACCTGGAAATTCTTTTTATTTGTCTATTAATTTTTTTGGATGACAAAATCAGGTTTACTGCTCCAGGTTAAACCAGGGGAGACTGGATATGGGAAGGGTGAGGGGGGAACACAGGAACTTGGTGAAGGCATCCTCCCGGCCTTGGCCGATGCTGAGTTCTCGGCAACCCTGGGAAGCCAACCAGTCAGTGCATTTCAGACCTGCTGATCACCTGCTCATGGGCCAGGCCCACAGTAAAGTTTGAGGCACAACCCAAGGCTCTGGGGAGCATATCCCTCCTCCCTGTGGGGTCACCTGCACAGGTCTGAGCACAGAGGAGGGGTCTGCGGAGATGGCCTCTGCTGGGGTTGCATCCTTAGGAAGGTATCTTGGTGGAGGAGGAGGCTGCCCCCTTCTTCTTGGTGGGGGCCTTCAGCAGCTCCAGCTTCTTGGGCAGACTGGTATAAACAGGTCTGTTTCTCAGCCTGATCTGGGGAGTTGTGCTCTCTCCCCTTCCTCCCCTCCTTTCCTTGTGTCCTTTGTATCGGTTTTTACATTCTAGATAGAATACCTGTTTTAATAGTGCTGTCTGATAGGGTGTTAGGTGATTGAGTTTACTATATACCCCCTCCCAGTTTAATTTAATGATACATTTGGTATGTTTATTTAGTCAACACATGGCCAGTATCCTGAGTGTTTTCTTTTTATTATTTTTTAAATTTTATTTATTTATTTATTGGCTGCCTTGGGTCTTCATTGCTACACGCAGGCTTTCTCCAGTTGAGGTGAGCGGGGGCTACTCTTCGTTGCTGTGCGCAGGCTTCTCATTGCGGTGGCTTCTCTTGTTGCAGAGCAGGGGCTTTAGGCAAACGTGCTTCAGTAGTTGCGGCACGCAGGCTCAGTAGTTGTGGCGCACGGGCTTAGTTGCTCCGCAGCATGTGGGATCTTCCTAGACCAGGGATCGAGCCCGTGTCCCCTGCACTGGCAGGCGGATGCTTAACCGCTGCGCCACGAGGGAAGTCCCCTGAGTGTTTTCTTGTGTAGACCTCTTGTTTTAAGTGTACTGCTTCCAGTAAATCTATTTGCTTTGTTTTTCTTTTGGTGAAGGTCAGGGATTTAAGGTGATCTGGCTGTGACATCTGTGTGCCATTTAGGGATTAGCTATACTTTCCGGTTTCTGTTTGCAGAATGAAAGGACGGGGCCTGACTGATACAGAGCCTGTCTCCTAAACAGTTCTCTGGCTATTCTTTTTGGTGGTAGGTGGGTGTCTGTTAGGCCAGGGGTCCCCAACCCATCCATGGCCTGTTAGGAACCAGGCTGTACAGCAGGAGGTGAGAGGCGGGTGAGCGAGCGAAGCCTCATCTGTATTTACAGCCGCTCCCCATCGCTCGCATTACTGCCTGAGCCACCCTCCCCCACATCTGTGGAAAAAGTGTCTTCCACGAAACTGGTCCCTGGTGCCAAAAGGTTGGGGACCGCTGTGTTAGGCCTTCATTTCTGTGTATTTCCACCTTTATAACCAATGTAAATTAGTAGGATTTTCATTGCCAACTTAGTAGTTAGTGACCTGTGTATATTTGATGATATTCTTTAGGTAGTGAAAAAGAGTTAAATAGTTTCAGTCCATAAGATAATTTTTAAAAATCTGCTTAAAAAATAACAAACTGTAGCTGTTCTCACATAAAGAAAAAACCTGTAGTTTGAGTTTGCCAACTCCTTGATAAAAGCATTTCTGACATCTAGAATGTACCCAATCTTAAATATGAATACTTTGTTTCTAAATGTAAAATAGAAAATTAAGCTTCTAATCTGAGCCTTGTATATTTGACTCTCTTCAGCAGATACCTTGTAATGGTTCTGAAATTAGTGGTTCAGAAAAGGCTATGTATGCCTTTATGAGAATAGAGACACTCTGTACCAATTTAACTTTTTCATCTCCATGTGTTGTTTTGGCATAGTTCTCTTAATTAGTTCATTTATCCATTAACTAGTATATATTTTTTTACCTTATAGAAAGAATGTGTTCATATTGCTAAACTCAGCTGAAAACTACACTTTAATGTTCCTTCTGATTTCTTTATACAGCAAATTGCACAGAGTTTAAAAGATGAGCAGAAGAAGGTACCACCTTCAGAAGCTTTGTTTTCAGATGTTCAGTTAGAAGAAGCAGAGCCTCCTAATAATCTAACAAAATCTGGTACGTTACGATGTTTTGGCTTCCAGCTTTTATTCATTCATTTAATAAACTTTTATTGAGGACTTGTCATGTCTCAGGCAAGAAAAACAGCTTGTGCCTTTGAGGAGCCCACACTTTAGCAGGGGGAGATTGGCAAGCCACAGGCGTAATTCAGGGGTGACAGGATAAAGGTAGGCACAGGGCACTCTTGGACCACGGGAAAAGGGCATCAGAATTGTGAAAGGGGATGAACTTTGGTTGCAGGAAGGCTGATTCAGTGAGAGGTGTGGAATCTGAAAGCTGTAGTGTTGATGAGTGTGAGAGAGCCAGGTGGAATAAGGTTGTTTTAAGATAGAATCGCATGGAGGACAGCATACAGGAATGGAAGACCATGGTTGCTTTGGGGATGTCAGGTGGTTTGCTGTGTTTGGGTACAGGTTCCTGTAGGAAGGAGCAGGCAAAACAGTCCAGCTTGTGATAGGTGTCAGGTGATAATCTCATGGACTTTGAAATTCTACCTAATTGTACCATCAGATTTGCATTTTTAAAAATGTATTGAGTGCCTAGGACTCGGGTAAAAAATTGACAGAAACGTATGGGATAGCTTGGACTAGGGTACCTGTTATGCAAGGAACAAAATTGTCCAAGAGTCACCCTGGATAACTGATGAGTTATCTAGACAACTGGCTAGATGAGAAGTAGGGCATGCCTTCTCCTCACCCCTCAGCTGTAAGAGTGACGCTCAAACTCAGCTCCACGTGGGACTGACTGGGAGTCAGGGGTACTGTAACTCCATGGGCTTTAAAGAGCCCCAGCTGCCCCCAAATCCCCAGGCTTAGTGCATCATCAGTTTATTCTGAGTCAACTCTGCAACAGTTGACACCCCAAATCCAGACTGCCAAACAGCCTCAGTATTCCCCATCGGACAAAGCCATTTTATCACGCCTGCCCTATAGGAAGAGAGACCATAGGGAGCTGAAATTTCCTTCTCTGGAATAGAACCCATGCCGTGTCCTAATGCACATCTTGGTCTAGTTAGCCTCTTGAAGAGTTACTGGGGAGACTAGAGTACATTTCTGTCTTACCAACCCTGGCCTTGTACCTTTCCCCAGTAAAGCTTATTCTTTAACTCATGCCTGGCATTACATTAAGGTGTTGTTGGTAGAACTGTGGAGACTGGTTAGGATGTTGTTGTGTTTTTCCATCTGAAAGGTAAAGGTGGTTTGAACCAGGGCGTTGATGGGGGGGGATGGAGAGAAGTGTATAGATGAGCGATAGAGTTAGAAGTTTGAATCAGTAGAATTTGGTGACACACTAGATACGGGGGCTAAGGAAGATTGAGTCAGGTCCATGTGGAACAGCCGAGAGATCTGTATTAAATGGGTCTAGAGTTATGCTGTCCAATACGGGAGCCATAGAGCGTGTGAAATGTGGCTAGTCCGAACGTGCTGTGTGTAAATACACAACAAATTTCAAAGACTTAGTATGAAATAAAGAATAAAATGTATCTTATTAGTCATTTTTATGTTGATTATATGTTAAAATAATGAGATTTTTGATCTATTAGATTAAATAAAATATATTCGAAGTAGTTCCACTAGTTTTACCTTTTTTAATGTGGCGTTTTAATGTGTCACATTTTTGATTCACATAAAAGTCCTCTTGGACAGCACTGCTCGAGAGCTATAAAGAGGCAGCTGACTCAGAGGTAAAGCTTGAGGACTGTTGTTGCTTCGGACTTGTATGAGATCAGCCAGGACAGAGAGTAGAGTGACAGTAACAGAAGTCTGGGGAGAGAGTCTTAGGAGCAGATGGAGGGAGGGGGTGCGCTGGGCCGACAGGGAAAGGACCGCCAGAGGGGTCAGAGGGTGTGATTAAGCCAGAGGAGGAGGGGTCGGCAGATTGATTTGAGTAAAGAGGTGAGAAATAGGAAATGGGAGGATATCGTGGCTAGAGGGTGGGGTACTGAGTTTTCCTGATTAAGAGGTGGAATAGTTTGGAGTAATAAGAAGGTCTGTAGAAAGTAATTCTGAAAGAAAGTCATAAGAAACTGTCTGGAGTAGGGGGTGCAGGGGTGGCAGTGAAGGTCTTTGGAGTTGAGAAGGGCAAGGATAACCATGTGGGTCATCCCTACGGTTGTTGACGCTGTTCAGAATAGAGCTGGAATTTGGGATGGGAAGCAAGGCTCGGGGAGTCTGGTGGCAAGGGGAGCAAAAAAGAAAGGAACGAGTGTCATCACTTCTGCTCCCAGGGTATGTGGGAAGTGACAAAATGAGATGGCTCCGAAGTGATGTGTTGTTCATGTCGTGGGAGTAGTGTCAGGGCAAGTTGGTGGAGGGCCCACTGGGTGAGGAGGCCGATGATGAGCGTCTTCAGAACGCACGGACCTTGTTCTCTGCGTGGAGAAGCGAGGGCAGCGGCAGGCTCGCAGAGGGAGGGTGGTGGGGGCCCACGGCGGGAGCCGCTGCAGAAGCCCTGCTGCCGGGTTTGCTCGGCTCTTCAGAGGAGGCAGCCAGTAGGCACCTTACTTGGCGACTTGCTGTGTAAATAAACTCTCCCCAGTCAGCTATTTTAACTATTAACTCTTCTTCTCAGGAAAGTGAAAAAATGAACAAATAAGTCGACTTCTGGCTTTGAACTACATAAATGCATTTACTGCACTAAACTTTAATTTGGGAGTACCTTTTTGGCTCTTTATTTTGAAGGAGGAATCCCGCAGATATCCTAATTCTTAGCAAAACTAAGGATACTTAACCTCCTGAGTATTCCGTGATATAATTTGCCCAGTTTATTCTTTGTCCTTAAGAGATTTTTTATAACGTAGGTATCTTAGTTTAAAGTAAGGCCTTATGGAAGAGCTCTTTAAAATTCTACAAGTACTACATGCTTTTGAGAAACAACTAAGCTTACAGAACTGAGGAGTGAAAGCATCGGCCCCAGCGTTGCCCTCTGCCCTGTCCTGCATAAATCCACTCCGCAAGCTCCAGTTCTCCTTCTGAGCATATGCAGATCGAGCTCTGTTTAAATTTAAAAACTTTTTGGCCACGCCGCACGGCTTGCGGGGTCTTGGCTCCCCCCACCAGGGATCAGACCTGGGCCCCCTGCAGTGGAAGCGCAGAGTCCTAACCACCGGACTGCCAGGGGAATTCCCTCTAGCTCTTTTTTTTAAAAAAGGAATTCTGTTTTGCTTGGCTTTACTTTTCTTTTTTTATTATTAAAAAAATTTCAGATAAACAGAATGATGCAATGAACACCTGTGCCCACCACCCAGATTCAATACTTAACATTTTATTGTATTATGTATATATTTGTGCCAATCACTTTAAAGTAAGTGATTGACATCATTGCCACTTTACCTTTGAGTATTTCAGCACCTCTCCAAAAAAAAAAAAAAGGGCATCTTTCACAGAACCATAAACCATCATTGCAATAAAAAATTTAGTAATGTTTCCTGATGTGCTCTAATACCCAGTCCATATTTCAGTATCCCCTCTTGTCCCAAAGTATGGTCCCAGCTGCACTTTCCTGGCTCGTGTGAACTCTGGTCCCTCCACCAGAGTGATGGTGCGTCCCTTACAGAGGTGTCTCTGCTCAGACACATTCCCCCCCATGCTCCTCCTCACGCTTGCTGGGGCTGCCTTTTGGGTGGGTGGGTGGGGGATGGGCACTCAACTCTGGTCACTTGGGAATTAGATACACTAAGTAGGCCTATAAGTGATGGAGTTCAGCACACGGAAGGCAGGCTGTCAGGCAGACCAGCTTTGATTAATCGTCCTGCTTAACATGCTTTGCTTTCTTGCCACTCCCCCGCCTCCCGCTTGCTTCCACCTAGATCTGTCCCCTTTTTATCGGCTGCATGGTGTTCTGCAGTATGTGTATACTGCTCATGTCGTCCAGGAAGATTATCGATCACAGTCTGGAGAAAGCAACTTGGGCTGAGTGTACATATGTGTGTAGTCACGTGTGTCCTCGGTGTGTTAAATCTCACCTGTCACTGATTTAGGTTTCCTTTGGCATTCTCGATTAAAGGCGAGGCTAGAGAAAATGGATACCTCCAGCCATTGATAGCTACTGAGAACTAACAGTTTATAATTGCTATGCAAATACGACAGACCTCCGTGTGTGAAATGTCTTCCTCTCCATTTGGAATTTTTAGGTTCAACCGAATCTCTCAGTCCTAGAGCACAGACCACAATTTCTCCAGCAGATCTTCATGGAATGTGGTATCCTACAGTTCGACGAACTCTCGTCTGTCTCTCCAAATTGTACAGATGTATAGATGTACGTGTGTAAATTCTTGTATCTTTACTGTAAATTGCTTGCTCTTTCACTTCAAATATTTGTTTAATTTAAATTTTAAGATCTTGATATAATATATTTTGTTTGGTATTAGATGAGAATAATAAGATTGTTAGATACAGAGATAACTTTAAGATCAATCTAATTTAGAGATTCCTTTTTTTTTTTTTTTTTTTTTTTTTGCGGTATGCGGGCCTCTCACTGTTGTGGCCTCTCCTGTTGCGGAGCACAGGCTTTGGACGCGCAGGCTCAGCGGCCATGGCTCATGGGCCCAGCCGCTCCGCGGCACGTGGGATGTTCCTGGACCGGGGCACGAACCCGTGTCCCCTGCATCGGCAGGCAGACTCTCAACCACTGTGCCACCAGGGAAGCCCCCTAATTTAGAGATTCTTAACCTGAGCATTCTGTAGACCCTCAGAATCCTCTGATACAGGGGTCCCCAACCCCCAGGTCACGGACCGGGACAGGTACCGGTCCGTGGCGTTAGAAACGGGGCCGCACAGCAGGAGGTGAGCAGGCCAGCGAGTGAAGCTTCATCTGCCGCTCCCCATCCCTCCCATTACTGCCTGAGCCACCAACCCCCGATCCCATCCGTGGAAAAAGTGTCTTCCACGAAACCGGTCCCTGGCGCCAAAAAGGTTGGGGACCGCTGCTCTAATGGGCTTTGGGTAGTCTGTGAACATCTTGAAGTTGTGTGTAAAATTTTGTCTGTATGTTTGTATTGGTGTCTTTCTGAGGAAAAGACCTATAGCTTTTATTGTTTCTTATAGGTGTCTATGGCTACAAATACATTTAAAACTACTGATTAGGGCTTCCCTGGTGGTGCAGTGGTTGAGAGTCCACCTGCCGATGCAGGGGACGCGGGTTCGTGCCCCGGTCCGGAAAGATCCCACATGCCGCGGAGCAGCTAGGCCCGTGAACCATGGCCGCTGAGCCTGTGCATCCGGAGCCTGTGCTCCACAACGGGCGAGGCCACAACAGTGAGAGGCCCGCGTACCGCAAAAAAAAACAACAACTGATTAATTCATCTGTCTTAGTTTATAGATGAAGAAAAAGAGAGGCAGAAAGATTATGTCCAATGTCACATAGGTATAATATACATTTAGTACTAAATGCAACTACTTTAATTTAGTTTTGCACTCAATTTAAATCAGCTTCCTTAACAAGTAGTTGTCGGATTACATGTTTCTAACCCTGGACTAATTTTAATTATTTGCTGAAATTAGCAGTACCCTTTTAGTGTTTTTAGCCCCAACTTATACTGTGCATTTATTTTAGGTAACATTTATTTTAAGCATTGCAGTTTAATGATATGAGTATCAATCCCTGAATGGTCAGATTTGTCTACATTTATTTACTGTCAGTGTTAAACCCAAAATAGTTTATAAAAATCAGTGATTTTAATTCACTTTTATTTGTTTGTTTGTTTGTTGTGTTTTGTTTTTTTGGCCATGCCGCACGGCTTGTGGGATCCTAGTTCACCCACCAGGGATTGAACCCGGGCCACAGCAGTGAGAGTGTGGAGTCCTAACCACTGGACTGCCAGGGAATTCCCTAATTCACTTTTTAAAAATTAATTTGATTGTTACAACTGAAACAGCATATAAAGAGAGAAGTGATTAAATATAATGGTCATGTAATTAATTGTCCAGATGCCACTGTTTCTTAAGAATATGGTTCAGAAGGGTGCATGTATATCTCCTCCCACTCTGAGATGCTCTGTACCTCAGAGTCCTCAGGCCTGAGCAAAGTTGCACAGTTGACTCATTGGTTCATTAGAGTGCTCACGACTGGGTGTCTATTTTAAACTGCATCGTTACTGGAGTTTGTGCTTGGAGATTCTGAAATTCAATCAGAAAGTGCCTTTTGCTCAGTTCAGGGACTTTTAGGGGTGAGGCCAGATCACCTCTGCAGAGTTAGATGTCTCAGCCTTCTGCCCAGCTGCTGAGATCTCCTCCAGAGGGGGGTTTGGACATTGGCAGTTTTTCTTCCCCAGGTCCCCCCAGGAGGTGTATTGAATGATGGTGTTAGGTTGGGATTCAGAGACTTCCTACAGTGGAGCCAGGATCCCAAGGGAAATAATGCGGAGCCACATTCCACATAGAATCCATTGTCATCACAGACCCTGGTGAAGTCTCTTAGGTGCTTAACAGGAGTTTTAGCCAAACAAGAGGTAGGCCCAAGGATGTTACTCTGCCTGTTTTTATTTTCTGCCCTAGGCTTGCCCATTACATTTTCACCTAGCTTACATCCAAATCTTCTCCCTCTCTATCTTACCAATCAAAGGTGAGGAGAGACAAATCCAATGAAAACCCCATTAAGGCTGAGCAGGAGAAAGAGAGGGCCTCAATCTAAGCTGCACATATTCGGTCTTCCTAGCAAGAGGCAGCCCTCATCTCTTCTTACTATACAGTAGCCTCATGAGAAACAGAAGTTAGGGAAGCAGTACAAAAAGAGAATAAAGCATCCGGTGTGAGCCCAGAGCCCAGAACGGGGCCTAATAATAAAAATTTTGCTCCTACGCATCCCTCAGTTCCAAGGGAACTGACAGGAGTCCCTGCTCAGACCAACATCCCACACCTCTAGGGAGATAGAGAAACGGCAGAATTAAAGTAA
The DNA here is from genome assembly GCF_964165515.1 of Mesoplodon bidens. NCBI lineage: Eukaryota > Metazoa > Chordata > Mammalia > Artiodactyla > Ziphiidae > Mesoplodon > Mesoplodon bidens. The sequence continues at coordinate 21,189,544 of NC_138174.1, read as the reverse complement.
TCATGCTTCACATTCTACTGTGTAACCTGATTTTGTTTTTACTTAAGTATGTTTTATAAGAATTTCACCACCTCCTATTTAGCATTCTTTGATTTCATGCACAGTGTTCTATAATTCAGATTTACTAGTATTTTGTTTGTCAGCCCCCTATCATTGAACATTTATTTCCAGGTTTTTTTGCTGTTTTAAATAATATTGTGATGAAGAGCCATGTGCATGAATCTTAGAATACAGTACTGATTTTACTTGGGGTACATTTGTAGAAGTGGATTTACTGAGGCTTTTTTTTTTTTTTTTTTTTTGGCCGTGCTGCACGGCATGCGGGATCTTAGTTCCCTGACCGGGGAGTGGAAGCTCAGAGTCCTAACCACTGGACTGCCAGGGAATTCCTACCGAGGCCTTGTTCTAAAGTTGGTTTTATGTATTTAAAAAACAGCCTGTAACATGAGATCATGCTGGAGTGAGGGCTCCATGAGGTCAGAATCACATCTGCCTTGTGAACCTACCACTGTACTTCCAGCATCTAGCACAGAGCTGCATGAAATAGGTGCTCAGGAAATATTGTTGAAGGGTCACATGAGTGTTTTGGCAGATGCAAATTAGGAAACTATGTGCTGGTCTAGAAAGATTGCATGGGAATAGGAAACTCCAGGAGGAATACTGGTAGTAATAAATTAATCCATCAGATGAGGGCAAGCAAGCTGTACTCACAGCCTACGATTTTCCTTTTTTCTGTTTTTGAAGTGCTGCAAGGTGATGTTTCTCTTTTATTTCACCAGAGGGCAGTATTCCAAGGATTATCACAGGAAGCCTTGTCGGCCTGCATTCAGTCGTTACTTGGAGCATCAGAGTCTATCAGCAAAAAGAAGGTTTGATGGAGTGTTAGATGAAATCTTATCGCCTATAGTAATATTGTGGGATGCAGCATTAATTTATAGGCACAGAAATTTAAAGCCATTTTGGCAGTAGGATTTGTTGAATATGATTTAATTTTGAGGCCCTTTGAGAGAAGCTAGTACTTCATTTTAGTGCTCAGTAAAGACTGCTCTACATGAGAGTGTCCGCTTTGCTAAAGTACCGGAAGTGATACTTAGGTTATAAATCCTGTAGGATGAAGGTTTCTTGTTCTAGCCATAGCAACCGGGAGGTACCGGACTGCTGTTTCCTCGGAATACCAAAACAGTGTTTTCAAGGAAATGTAGCAATTTATAATCATCCCTGCAATGACATTTTAAATAGTTGAATGGCCTCACTTGGAGGAAATCAGCCAGTCAGTTTGGAAGACAGGCAGTTGTGGCCCGTGGCTTATGTGACTAGAAAGTTGCCATGATTTTGTAACTTAGAGTTTTTAATCAAGAAGAAGGGATCTGGGGCTGAAGGCTGTTGACATGTGCTTCTCCCACAGCCCCTGAGACTTTTTTCAGAAAGCATGGTTCAGAGTGCTGCTCTGCCTTGCTCTCCACTTAGAATACCTGTTGCCACCTACAGGGAGGAAGCTGTCCGGGGTGTGTCCAGCCAGGATTTCATAGCTGCTGGGAGTTTTCAAACCTGTGAACCTTCCTGGACTTCCAGGTTTATAAACTTGGTTTCTAACTTCCAGACTTTAGATAAATTAAAACCAAAAAACAGCAATCTCCTCACAAAAGAATTTGGGACCTTAGAAAAGCTCTATCTTTGTTTGTGACCACCATATGCTCCCATTCATGAAATCGAGAGTTGAAATGAAATTCTGACAGGGGGACTAGAAGAGAATAGAAAGTTAAGTTATAGACAGGCAGGTTGAAGTTTAAAAAGTATTTCCAAGTCTGAGCTCTCACATTGTTTTATGGTATGGTAGGTAGAATTAGGAAACACTTGTCTAACATTAGGGAAATGGTTAAGTAAATTGTGGTATATTCCATATAGGGGAATATTACACAGACGTTAAATTTAAAAAAATGAAATAATAAAATTTAACTTAAATATGTTAAGGCAAAAAAAAGCACAGGATACAAAGCAGATATACACTATGACTTTATATAATGAAAATATGTGTTAAAAAAAAGTAACGGTGAAAGCTTTTGGGTGACTATAGATGATTTTTTCTTTCTTTTCCTTACACTTTCTTTACTTTCCACATTTTTTACAGTGAGTATGTATTTCTTAGATTATCAGAGGGAAAAAATGACCTAATTGAAAAAAAAAGTTCATGTGCTTATGTCCTCTTGTACCACTGTCCTCTTTTTTTTTTTTTGTGGAATGTGGGCCTCTCACTGTTGTGGCCTCTCTCGTTGCGGAGCACAGGCTCCGGAGGCGCAGGCTCAGCGGCCATGGCTCACGGGCCCAGCCGCTCCGCGGCATGTAGGATCTTCCCGGACCGGGGCATGAACCCGTGTCCCCTGCATCGGCAGGCGGACTCTCAACCACTGCGCCACCAGGGAAGCCCAACTGTCCTCTTTTTAAAGGGGGGAGTGAAAAGCCTTTTGATTATTCAGTCTTTTGCCCTCATTGCCTGTAAGGCTATTCTCTTTTATTAACTCGGTTTCCTTCATATTATAAGGTGCTTAAGTATGTATGAGGAAGCCCTCAATTTGGTAGGAATTAGCTAATTTATTTTCATGACTGAGTTTATATGCTTTTTGCCTTTCAACTTTTAAAAAAGTGATCAATGAAAATGGCTTAATGTCTTAGAGAATTTCTTAAGGCAAGAAATTCTTCTTACATACTTAAATCAAGTACCTAGTATATCAGTAAACTAACACAAAGCTGGATCACAACAGCTTCAGTAAATTCAATCTATATTATACTATTTTCTCCATCGGAGCTGTTAGTTCTTTTGAAAATAGAGCAAGCATTCAAAATGTGTAGCATTTCCTACTTACCTAATGTTCTGTGTTCCAGAGTACAAAGTGAGTTTCCATCAAATAAATCGTACTTGTATGTTGATTATGTGTTTATTTAGGAGGGAGGTAGGCAGGGAGAGAGAACAGAGAGGAGTCACTTTAATAACCTCTTTAACGTTTATACAGGCACACCTCATCTTATTGTGCTTCGCTTCGTTGCACTTCACAGATACTGAGGGGTTTTGTTTTTGTTCTTTACAAATTGAAGTTTTGTGGCAACCCTGCATTGCACAAGTCTATTGGCACCATTTTTCCAACAGCATCTGCTTATTTAGTGTGTCTGTATCACATTTAGTTAATTCTCTCAACATTTCAGAGTTTCATTATTATATTATGGTGATCTGTGATCTTTGATGTTACTATTGCAAAAAGATTATGACTTGTTGAAGGCTCAGACGATGGTTATTTAAAAATACTTCATTGGGCCTCCCTGGTGGCGCAGTGGTTGAGAGTCCGCCTGCCGATGCAGGGGATACGGGTTCGTGCCCCGGTCTGGGAGGATCCCATATGCCGCGGAGCGGCTGGGCCCGTGAGCCATGGCCGCTGGGCCTGCGCATCCGGAGCCTGTGCTCCGCAACGGGAGAGGCCACAAGAGTGAGAGGCCCGCATACCGCAAAAAGAAAAAAAAAAAAAATACTTCATTGATAAAGATGGCTAGCATTTTTAGCAATAAAGAATTTTAAAATTAAGGTATATACATTGTTTTGTTTTTGGTTTTTGTTTGTTTGTTTGTTTTTTTGCGGTACGCGGGCCTCTCACTGCTGTGGCCTCTCCCATTGCGGAGCACAGGCTCCGGACGCAAAGGCCCAGCGGCCATGACTCACGGGCCCAGCCGCTCCGCGGCATGTGAGATCTTCCCGGACCGGGGCACGAACCCGTGTCCCCTGCATCGGCAGGGGAACTCCCAACCACTGCGCCACCAGGGAAGCCCTATACATTGTTTTTTTAGACATAATGCTATTGCACACATAATAGACTACAGTATGGTGTAAATGTAACTTTTTTTAAAAAATAAATTTATTTATTTTTGTCTGCATTGGGTGTTCGTTGCTGCACGTGGTTCGTTGCTGCACGTGGGCTTTCTCTAGTTGTGGTGAGCAGGGGCTACTCTTAGTTGTAGTGCACGGGCTTCTCATTGCAGTGGCTTCTCTTGTTGCAGAGCACGGGCTCTAGGTGCACGGGCTCAGTAGTTGTGGCTCGCGGGCTCTAGAGCGCAGGCTCAGTAGTTGTGGCACACGGGCTTAGTTGCTCCGCGCCACCATGTGGGATCTTCCCGGGCCAGGGCTCGAACCCGTGTCCCCTGCATTAGCAGGCGGATTCTTAACCACTCCGCGCCACCAGGGAAGCCCTAAATGTAACTTTTATATGCACTGGGAAACCAAAAATATTCATGTGACTAGCTTAGTTGTGATAATTACTTTATTGCGGTGGTCGGGAAGCAAACCCGTAATGTCTCTGAGGTATGCCTATATTGCTTACTGAAGAACAACTTTATTCGTTTCCTAATGCAGTGTAATTTCATTAAAAATATTTTCAAAGTAAGATTCTGTCTTGAATAGCAGCAAGAAGGAGCAAACATAGCCTAGCTCTTAATATACAGACTCTTTTCTGAAATGAGGGCTATGATTATTCACTATTTTGGGCTGGGTCAGAGCTTGAGAACTGAGCTTGAATCACAAGACTCTTGTGGATGAGTCCTGAGAGGGTAAAAGGAAATGCAGGGCCTCTCAGGGGTGTAGGTAGTCAGTGCTCTGTTGCTGGCAGGATCATCCAAAATGGTAACCCCAAATCATTTTCCATTTGGAGGCTCCTTTTGTACTTTTATATAAATATGAGTATTTCTGATACTCTGTATATTGAAACCACTTTGACCAAATAGTGAAAGCCTGGTTCCTGAGAGAAACTAGGAAGCCCTGAGAGATCAGAGTCGTGCTCATACTTGGAACTTTTAATTCCTGCTCTGTGCTGATATTGGACCACATGGTTTCTTCTATTTCTGCACCAGGTTAGAACAGATTTGACTTCTCTTTCTAAATGTGTTGCTTTGCAACCTTTTTGTCTGATTTATTTTCTTGGGTTTACTAAATAGAACAGGTGATAGAGTTAGTAAGAGTTTGAAGCAAGATTTTTCCAGATAATTCTAACATGGAAATATGGGAAGAGTTCATCACACAACAAAGGCGTATTGGTGCCATATAGTTAGGCTAAGGGCCATAGACCTAGATAGATTAATGTTGATTAATAACATGTGTTTTATGTGCTCCTATTTTTGTTTAATCTGTGATAATATCCATTTTTCTGTCTTTCAATTTAGACTCAGATTGATGGACAACTTTTCTTAATAAAGCACCTTTTGATTCTTCGTGAACAAATTGCTCCATTTCACACTGAATTCACCATTAAGGAAATTTCCCTGGACCTCAAGAAAACTAGAGGTACTTCATTGTCCTGGCTGGCACAGTTGGGTGTGTTTGGCCTGTCCAAATGTGTCAGCACAGGTTATAGGTTTATTTCATGTTCATCTGCAATTTGTTTGCATGCTGTGCTTGCTAAGCATGTTACTTGTCCATACTAAAACTGAGCTCTCAGCATCCTAATTACATCTAACTTACTGTATTTTCTTTATGAAGAGAACTATATCTGAGCATTTCAACTTGCAAAAGAGTATTACCTCTCTTAGACTCTGCCACATATTACCATAACCAGTTAAAAAATGAAAAATCACTATAAAAACTACTTAAGAGTGTCAACTAATTGGAGTGATTTTAAACATTGAGTTGGGTTTATTAGTTCATAGAAGCTGAGACAGCCAGCTGGGTAAAATAGGAAGAAGACTTATCTAAGAGTCTGAGTTAGGTTCCGTTCCTGGCCCATCATTTCCTGGCTCTTGTGATCGTAAATGTGTGTTTTCGCTTCCCTACCCTGTGTAAAAGGAGCAGAATCCACTTGTCATGATGCTTTCACCAGAGTATCAAGATCATTAAGAGTGAAAACAAATGAAAATACATATTAAAGTGCTTTTGTAAGCTTAAGGTGCTTAAATAAACTCGAGTTGTATTATTATTAAATCAGTTGGTTGTTAAGTAATCATGTAGATAGGGTCTTTGAGTTGGTAATAGACATGGAATCATCTTGGGAAAGGTGATTCATCCGTCCTGATGGTTTGTTGCTGACTGAATTAACAAGTGATGATTTCTAAAAGATCAAAGTAGTTATTTTCTAAGATGTTGATCTTAAACAGTTAAGGATACACCATAAATATCCATCTCCTTTAATTACTTACAAGTTTATCTAAACTTTGTCTTTTCTTAACCATTTCTAAGAGAATTAAGCTCTAACACCTTAAGCATCTGTTTATGGAATGAATGAATTCCTCCTTATGTATTGGGGGAATTGAGAAAATTCATAGCCATTCAAATTACCTTCTGTATTCTGTGGTTTAGAGGAACTCCACATAATAGGATTTCCAAGAGGAGCAGGTTGTTACTTTCCTAATGACTGTGCTTATAAAATAGCAGGCTTGATTTAAATCACCTGAGAGCCAAGTCGTCTCATCATGAGTCATATTAAAACAGCTTATTCTTTTTCTTTTCCTAATGCACTCTCCTTTTCACCATAGGGAATACCTTTTGCTTCTGGTGGCATTTATTTATTTATTTATTTACTTTTGGCTGCGTTGGGTCTTCGTTGCTGCGCACGGGCTTCCTCCAGTTGTGGCGAGCAGGGGCTACTCTTCGTTGCGGTGTGCGGGCTTCTCATTGCGGTGGCCTCTCTTGTTGCGGAGCATGGGCTCTAGGCACGTGAGCTTCAGTAGGTGTGGCTGGCAGGCTCTAGAGCTCAGGCTCAGTAGTTGTGGCGCACGGGCTTAGTTGCTCCGCAGCATGTGAGATCTTCCCGGACCAGGGCTCGAACCCGTGTCCCCTGCGTTGGCAGGCGGATTCCCAACCACTGCGCCACCAGGGAAGCCCTCTGCTAGTATTTAGATAGTAAGCCTGTATGTTATTCATATACTTTGTAATTTTTTTTTAAACAGCAGCCAGATTTTCTGGCTTTTGCCTTTATAGAATGCATAATTTTTTTACTTTATTCTCATCGGAGGCTGCCATCACCCAACCTTTCTGGTTGATTTCCTGCTTTGCTTTCAGCGTGAGGTGTGGAAATAGTGCCTTAACCTTGAGGAATGCTAGGCACTGATAGTCCTTACTTTATTTAAGTAATGGGATGAAGCAGGGCTGATCTATTTTCTTTTGTATTTTTTCTGATTCATAATTTGTTGCTGCTTCATTCTACTACAGATCCACTGAGGTGTGAGAAAATGAAATACTCTAAAATTTTGGCAAATTTTGGTATAAAGTACGTTTTCCCTAAAACCTTATGAAGGTTATGTAATCCTGCCATATGATCACCTACAGTTGTTCAGGTTTCTTACAGAAAAGACAGCAGAAACAAAGAGTCATTTACTAAAGCTTTACTCTGAATCTGATACAGAGGTGTGTTTTTTGTTTTTTGTTTTCCCAGTAAGATCAGGGTCAAGGCAGGGAGTACAGTCTGGTGTGTACTTGTAAAACTAGGGTTGGAAGCATTTCATGCTTTGCTTTCTCCAGCCTGCCAGGGCAAAGCAAAGAAATGGTCTTTTCTGACTATCACTTAATAATACTTGCTATCTTTACTTTTAAGCCTCTAACCTCTCATGACTAACATTATACCTTATTGCATTTGAACATCAATGAGACCTGTTAATACTTTGCATAGATTCTAATTAGTCTGGAGGTTAAGGGGTAAATATGTCCTTTTGGTGTTTTTTTTCTGGCTGACACATTAGTTTATTCTCTGCTTCAAATGAATAAATTTCTGTGCCAGCCAGATCTTAAACAAAAGAAGCTGGGTAAGTATATGAATCTTTCTTAAAAAGCCTATTTAACATCATAAAAGTAAAGCAGTGAAATTTTAAGGTATTGATTACCATTTATCCTTTTTCTTTTTTTCTATAAATGAATAATTGTGATGAATAGTCATTTCGCAATTCTGAGTTCTAGAAGATAATTATGTGTGAGTGCTATAGCCACCGTTGGCACTAACCTTATCCACTCGTGGAGGTGACTTGGTGCAAATGAAACCCCTCTTGCTCTGTGGTAATAGAGAACTAGTGTATGTTTACACACTGAAATAGGAACTTGGCTTCTTGTTGAAACTGTACATGTTCACTGGATGAGTAATTTTGTTTCACAGATGCAGCATTTAAAATCCTGAATCCTATGACTGTTCCAAGATTTTTTAGGCTGAACAGCAACAATGCCTTGATAGAGTTCTTGTTGGAGGTGAGGAGGAGTCTGTTTTCTTGGTGGTGGGAGATAAACGATATTCTTTACATGTCTGGTAATTTCTAGGCACATAAAAACAGGAGGAAACTGTCATCTTCTCTTTAAGGGTACTCCTGAGATAAGAGAACATTATCTTGACTCTAAAAAAGATGTAGACCGTCATCTGAAATCAGCCTGTGAGCAGTTTATTCAGCAACAGACCAAGCTGTTCGTAGAGCAGCTGGAGGAGTTCCTGACAAAGGTATAGACCTTGGTGCATATTTGGTAATTGTGAATTCTTCCCTAGATTGCATTTTGTTTTTGTTCTTTTTTTTTTTTAATAGAAATCCATTTTTAATTAATTTTATTTATTTATTTTTGGCTGTGTTGGGTCTTCAGTGCTGCATGCGGGCTTTTTCTAGTTGTGGTGAGTGGGAGCTACTCTTCGTTGCGGTGCGTGGGCTTCTCATTGTGGTGGCTTCTCTTGTTGCGGAGCACGGGCTCTAGGCACGCGGGCTTCAGTAGTTGCGGCACGCGGACTCAGTAGTTGTGGTTCACGGGCTCTAGAGCGCAAGTTCAGTAGTTGTGGCGCACGGGCTTCGTTGCTCCGCAGCATGTGGGATCTTCCCGGACCAGGGATCGAACCCGTGTCCCTTGCATTGTCAGGCGGATTCTTAACCACTGCGCCACCAGGGAAGCCCCTAGATTGCATTTTGTATTACTCTCTTATGAAAACCTTGGCAGAAGGAGACAATAGGGGTAGTGATAAAGACAGAAGATATTAGCTTTTGAAAGTAAGAAATGATACCAAAAAAGCAAATACAGAAATGTTAAACTATTATTTATCATTGAGGTATATTACTTGTTTAGTGACTTTTAGCCCATTCATCAAGTATTTGGAATGTGTGTGTGTGTTTTTTCCCCACCACAGAAATATAAAAGGAGGGTGGTGTAAATGTTTTCTCCCAGCCTTTGATTTAAAAAAAAAATGGTGCAAGTATGGATATTTTGTAAGTTACAAACCAGTCATCATAGTTTTTACGGAAATTGTCCTCATGGAAAACTAGTTTGTAGATTGTAGTATTTTTGGGAGAGCACCCACATTAATACTGGTGGGAAGTACTGTAGATGAATATTTTGCAATAACAACAGCAGAACGAATCTTCTGATATAAGCAAGTTGGTTATAATGAAATCTGCCATTAAAGGGTTTTTTCTAGAAAAACACAGTTTTCCCAGAAGTCAAGAGAATGAAAATTCACTGATGGTAGTTGTCCAAGTTGACTGTAGTATAAATTTGGTAAATCTGGTATAACTCTGGGCATTTGGAAGATTCTGGACACTATGAACATTCTTTAAAAATTAGAGATTTATGTAGAAAATATGTATTCCAAGTCTGAATTATGTAATGGCCCTCCATGGACATGCTACACGTCTATAGCAGGGACCCCTGTGTAGCTGTTCATGCACCTCTTTTTATACTCCTCTCAGTATGGGACTGGGGGAGGGAAAGGCCCTGCCCCTGATCATCATTGAGAAGCCGTTCTCCCTCACCCGCCTCTGTCTGCTCACTCTATATTGACCTTACTCAGATTATTCACAGTTGCCTCATGTTTCCTTTTACAACCCTGGTCTCTCGCTGCTCCTTACTGTTCAGTGAGAATCTTTAGTGGATACTATGGCTTAGAGGACCCGGCATCCCTTTTATGTTATCTTATTCCAAATTTAGGTTTCTTCCCCTGTCCTGTTGGCATAGAGTGGGTCAGAGGTAAAGATATATACGCACACACACGCACAGGCACGCACACGTGCATTGTAAGCACTAGAGTTCATACAGATATACGTGATCATTTAAGACATTGTTTCTTAGAGTTTGTGGACCAAACGTTTTTCACGTTTCACCGGGTCAATATTACTAGTATTCTGAATAGCAGAGACAGAGTAAATGATTTTAAAACCTTAAAATAATTTCCTTTAAAGGTAATTGTGCAAGTGCAGAATCTTATACCCCTTTTATTATAATTGGCATTGTAAGGCAGCCAGTTCTTGTACCTTGATAAATGCTCACAAGAAAAGCAGTATCCATAGATGCAGAAAGGAAACAGTATTTCATCTTTCATTTGGATGTATGCTTGTAGGTCTCAGTATTTACTATTTGGATGTAAGCTTCATCAACAAAATGTCCTCAGCTTGTTTCTAAGTTTGGACTGATTTTTAAAATATATATAGGTTTGCCTAATAAAACAAGCTGTGAGAGTGTATACAGAATGTTCTTAGGTTGTCAGAAGACTCCAGGTGTGATTCTGGTCCCCTTTCACCTGTTGTAAATTGGCTTTTTTGTTTATGTAGCTCCTTCCTGGGGCTCTCTTTTTTGAGCTGCTTTGTTTTCATTAATTCTCATTACATGCCTGGTACCTGGAGTGAGTAAACATCTCCATTTCACAGACTAAGAAACTAAAGTTTTGCAGTGTGACCTGTATACACGAGATAAACATTTCTACAGCATTGTAATCTGTCTGGTGTAAACATCCTTCCTGATTTTCTGGTACAGTTAATGAAATTTCTTGAGAACAATAAAATTATAAAATTTTATTTTATAAAATAATGAGATTTCTTGAGAATAAGAAAATGGTTCTAGAAGAACTATTGCCTTGTTTCTTGCTCCTTGAAAAATAACCTTTTCTCTCAGTATTTGAATGGCCCTAGGGAGTGTAATACTGTTCTCTAAGTGTTGGGGGTGGCGGTTCATATCAAAACATTTGGGTCAGTTATTTTTTAAAACTAAAAAACTGTCGATACTTTTTTTATGTCCTAGAATTTTATTGTACTGAATATTGCTTGAAACAAACTCTTAAGTAGGGCTTGGAAGAGTCTTGGGTGTAGGAGAAAGAGCATAGCATTTCGAGGCAGGAAAGCTGAGCTCTGGACCTCCTTCTGCACCTCCTGACTGGGATGGTAGTGGTCACTTAGCTTCTCCAAGCCTCAGTTTCTAATCTCTACAGTGGAGATAGCTATTGCATCTCTCCTCCCTACTTAAGGTTATTATGAGGACCAAAAGATGATTTTATATATATAAACATACTCTGTCAGTGCTTAAAGAAGTGTTATTTTATAGTAAAATGTGACAAATTTGCAGTGAAGATTTTGCTTTTGCAAAAAATCTGAATGAAAGCATTTAAAAGGAAGTATAATTTCATGTTTAGAGCTAAGCTAAAAGTGTTTCCCCTTGTGGGACCAGTTTATGCTAAAAACTCAGACTTGTATTCCTCTCAAGCAGTTTGCTAAATTATTGCAAGTTTATTCTTAATGTTCCCTCTGAAGTATTATTAATTTCCTCAGCAACACTATAAATTAATTTTTTCCCCTCGGCATAGTGTGTGTAATAGAATTCGACCTATAAATTTAATTTCTGTTCACAAGGAGCTATAACCTAATGGGAAATCAAGATGGAAAATGTGTAAACATTAAGATGTATACAGCAATGTCATTATGAGACAATGGGTCTGTCTTCATCCTGTAGGGTTTTAAAAAAGATGGGGCTAATTGGGGAAAACTTTTTAAGAAAATGCTCCTTGAGGTTTAACTTAAAGATAAATATATTATCTAGGTAGTAAATAGAGATGAGTATACAAATTTGTATTTGCTTTTAGTATAAAAATAGTTATATACAATATATGTCATTATGAGATTGGTTAAATTCTGGAACAATCAGTGGCATAACAGGCAGCCATTACTATTAAAGCATAACAATTAGATACAGAAAAATGTCCAGGATTTAGACTTAAGTGGAGAAAAAAGTTTTCAGAGCACTGTGTTCCTACTTTTGTAAGTGTAGACACATTAGTATGTTTATATATTTACGGTGGGAAATATTTGGGATAATATACACTAAACATGAACATGTTTTTCTTTAGCATTGTCTAACCTATAATCGTATGTATGACTCACTTTTTTTTTTTTTTTTTTTTTTTTTTGCGGTACGCGGGCCTCTCACTGCTGTGGCCTCTCCCGTTGCGGAGCACAGGCTCCGGACGCGCAGGCTCAGCGGCCGTGACTCACGGGCCCAGCCGCTCCACGGCATGTGGGATCCTCCCGGACCGGGGCACGAACCCGCGTCCCCTGCATCGGCAGGCGGACTTTCAACCACTGCGCCACCAGGGAAGCCCTATGACTCACTTTTAAAAGCTGCATCTCACAATAAAAAATAAAGACATAGAGAGGAATTGAGTGACAGTGGAAAGGGGTGATTTTATATACACGGCAACATGAGCAAAGGCCTAGAGTGGTCCAGGAATATGAACTTGGTAGAAATAGAGAGAGGGCTGGAGAGGCCTGAGTTAACATTATATCCTGTCTATGCCCATCCTCTGCCTAAATATTTGTGTGGCCTTCTTTATGAGAAATCTAAAAAGTTGGTGTTCAGGTTTTTCTAATGAGACTATCTGCTGAGGCCAAGGTTATGGCCTGGACCGTTGGCACGTAGCAGTCCATTTTTTACAGATGTTTTGTGCATTTCTGTCCTTCACCCTCCCTAGCTACAGCCTAGCCGCACCGTAATTTGCCATCTTAAGAACATTCTTGTCCGAAAGCTAAATGTATGGTTTTGCTTCTCTGTACTGATGCTGAGAAATGAAAAGAGAGGTGAATAGAGGGTGGGCATCCAATTCTTGTACCTAGAACACTGGCTAGTCAAATGTGCTTTTTGATGCTATCTGAAAATCTTTTTTTTTTAAATAACATTCTCTCTGCCTGTAACGAAGAAAAGGACCCTCTAGGTATATAAAGGAAATTTTGTCCAACTGCTGTGATATTTTTCTAATAACATAGGATAGTAATTTAATGTTAACCTAACAGTCCACTGAAAGAGAGGCCTGTTTTGTGTTGACGTTTCTCTCGGTCTTCATTTTTGTCTTCCTACCCTGAAATGTTTCAGGCTGAATGCCTCAGGACAGTGGTATGGTTTTCTTTTTGCAAAAGAGTGTATGCCTTGAAATCACAGAAGAAGTTTTGCTAGAATATTTTATTGGTTGTAAAGGACTATGAGATATGATGCATTTTCTTTTAGGGCTGCACATTTGATTATCATTATGCTTTCATACGTTCAAGTGGTGTATCTGTTGAGAGCAGTACGAGTTTAATTTGTCATCAGTGAAATGAAACTTTTTTCCTTTTGTCCCCTCTACTAGGTCTCAGCACTAAACACAATGGCCAGTCAGGGAGGACCCAAGTATACTCTCTCTCAGCAGCCTTGGGCTCAACCAGGTACCCACGTTTTACTGTTTGGGACTTCTTTTTTTAGGATGTCAGTTAATTTGCATTTATATAGTCTTGCTCCGACAGCTGAAGTTGGTTTCCTACTCCTGCTGTGGTTTAGGTTAATGCAAGATTCATTTTGGAGCTGACAGGTCTTAATTGAGCCAACACGACTTGCATTTCAACAAGCATCCCAAGAAAGGAAGAATTAAAAAAATATAAATACACACACACACACATATATACATGCATATATACATGCACACACACCCAGTTAAAAATAAAATATGGCTTAGATGGAAACGCTTTGAGTGTGGTGGTTTCTGTACACTTGATTTTCATTGTCCTAGAGTGAAAATACTGTGTTTGATAGTATGAAATTAATGGAGAGAATGCTGCTGTTTCCAAGTATTATATGAAGAAATGTTGGACATTACATTTTAAGCAAGTTATATCCTCTTTTTTTTTTTTTTAACTTTTTTTTTAAGATGTTGGGGATAGGAGTTTATTAATTAATTAATTTATTTTTGCTGTGTTGGGTCTTCGTTTCTGTGTGGGGGCTTTCTCTAATTGTGGCAAGCGGGGACCACTCTTCATCTCAGTGCGCGGGCCTCTCACTATCGCGGCCTCTCTTGTCGTGGAGCACAGGCTCCAGACGCGCAGGCTCAGTGGTTGTGGTTCACGGGCCCAGCCGCTCTGCGGCATGTGGGATCTTCCCGGACCAGGGCTCGAACCCGTGTCCCCTGAATTAGCAGGCAGATTCTCAACCACTGCGCCACCAGGGGAGCCCCAATATCCTCTTTAATGTTTTAGAGCGTTTGAAAAAAATTATAAAAATGTGGCGTCATTTAGGAGTTGGCAGGCTCTATCATTGATGGGCAGAAGTGCTGGAGATGTTTCCAGTCTTAACTCTTTCCTAAATGTAAATTTTTTTGTGTTAGAAGGTGTTTTGTTCCCTCTACCATTAGACATTGAAAATCATGACTAGTTTTGTGGGTTATTTTTGGTCCATGTTGTGACATTTTAAGTTGTCATTAAACCAGAATAAATCATTTTGTTAGATTGATAACTTCTGGCCATTCCCTGGCCCATATTGTGATAGAGATCCTTTGAAACTAAGAAGGGCAAGATGCCGAAAGAATCAGTGTTTTAATTATGGGTGAGCTGTGTCCAAGTTGGTAGGAAGCTTTTTGCTCATAGTGAGAGAGATCCAAAGAATGATTCTGGTTTAGCATCCATAAAAAATTGACTGTCCACAGGCACCCAAAACTGGAATTAGGTTTTTGACGTGACTGGTTTCCCATAATGAAAGAATGCATGTGTCAGGTATTTATTTCTTTTGGGAAAAAGAATTGAGGCCATTCTAAAATTTTCAGTTATTTTTATTAGTGCCTCAGGTTAACTTGAAGTTGAAGTAGAACAAAGAAGTTGTAAGAGTAGCTATGTATCTCCTAGGAAGATTTGTAAGCATAGAGAATTGTCACTGGTATTTGAATGGAAGGCAGGATTTTATTTCAAAAATTTGTCATGTGAACTTTGATGATGTCAATATAGGTTTGCATTGATTTGCTTTATTTTGCAAATAAACTTTGTGACATGCTTTATGCCTTTTGTTTACTGTGATGGAGACAGTGAATATTATACTGGCTTTATTATTTTAACCCTTTGTGTTGTATGTGAGATTGAAATCTTCGCCATCTTACTAAAGGGCAGAGAGCATCCTTCATGCAGTAGTATATTCTGTCAAGAGACAGAAAACCAGAGTCTTACTGACAATACTGGAAATTCTAACCATAGTGAGCCTGGTGGTAACTACTTGTTCTGACCCCTCAGGGTCAGAAGCAGGCTTGTCAGGCTGTAACTCAGCACTGATTCTAGAAGGAATTCTGATCATCTTTGGATTAACTGGGCTATTGGCTCAAGGTTTGTCATTTACAGAGCTTATTTAGAAATAGGACCTGATTTTATTTTGAACGTTAATGTAAATGAAACTCTTGGGTGCAATAAATCTTTCTTAAAATAGGTAGAAACCACCAAATTGTCATAAGTATAGTTAGTACAGCTAAGCCCAGGGGCTTGATGCATAATTAATGTATGTTCTTTCCCCTTTGGGAAGATTCTCTTCTGCTCAAAATAGGCGCTGTCATTTTCTCAAGTGGAGTCTCAGTGTTAGGTGTATTGTGCTCTTAAGTATTACTAGAATTGTCATTAGTAAAGCAGGAGTAGATGAAAGGAAACCGACAGAAGGACTAGATGAAATAGGGCTTGCTGTTTTGTCATTTAAAACGTTTTGTTTCTTTCTAAGTGAGGAGATCTTGGCAAATGGAGCAGTGGCACTTCAGTTTACCTAGTTGTTGTATCTTCCATCTCATTTAGCCTCAAGGAGCTATGGAGTTGCTTTTTCTTGATCTGTAATACGAGAAGCCCACACTTAAATGTCAAAGATTTTTAAGTCTTTGGGGTGGGAGCACCAGGGACAGTCTAGAAACTTATCTTGGGTCCCTAGAACCCAGGGTTAGTGGTTCATGCAGACTTGATCACCTTCTTGGGGTCATTCCATGCTGAGCTCATGAGATTGAGTTATAGTTAGGATGCCAATTTGTTAATTACTCTGGGAAATACACCTTTTTAAGAATTAGGATACTTTATTTACAAGGCTCCACATAAAACTGGGCTCTGAAGACTGACCAGTGATCCCTGAAGTGTGTTAGTGACCATAGGACCAGAGCCTATGGAATTAACTGTCTTAAAGGAGCTTTCATCTGTTTATGAAAAATAAGGAATTCTTGGATTGTTTGTTCTTTCTTGTTGAGAGCATTGGCAGTTTCTCACCCTGCTCTTATACAATCCTCCTCAATTAAAAAAAATTTTTTTAATATGGTATAACTGTGGAAAGGTATTAAATGAGAATTCTGTTCTCCACCTCTAAACTAGTTCTCTCAAAGGTAACCACTATTAATGGCTGCTTTCCCAAAATTATGTGTATTCTAGCATATATGGACTTGAAATGTGTTATACAAATAAGATTATACTATTGTTACCTGAAAAAATGGGTTTGCCTCTTGGTGGATATCGAGCCAAAAGACACAACCAAGGCAAAGAGTGGGAGAAGGAAGGATTTATTACTTGCAGCAAGGAAGGAGAACACCGGGGGTCTTTCCCAAAGCAGTGTCTCTCCGAATGGCAAAGTTGGGGAAATTTAAGCTAAGGGTACATGTATTCATGAGGGGCTTGAAGAGAGGAGAATTCAGCATTGAACTGCGGCAATGGTTGACAGAATCCAAGCTTTAGTTAATTGAAGTCACGGGGGTCAACAGCATCATTCCATCCTCCACCCGAATGGGGGCCTTAGTTCCTGCAGAACTCAAAGACGTGTATCCGATTGTTCTCTGTATCCCTCGAGGAGGAACTAGTGCTGTTTCATTACCGACCTGTTGTTTCTTATTGCTTTTCCTGTGTTCCTGCATTCCCTCACTTCCCTTAAGGTCATCAGTTACTGAGACCTGTTCAAGGACGAGCATTGTGGCCAGGCTGAGATCGCAAAATGGTTTAGGCCAAAATGGCTTCTCTTACGTTAAGAAAGCCAGTCCTGGTTCTCCTTCTTTGGGGGCCTCTTACCCTATCTGCTTACAAAATATCCCTTACTTTTTTTTTTTTTTTTAACCACTTATTCTATATCTTGGAGACCAGCATATCCAGCTCTACCCATTCTATTTAATGGATGTGTAGAATATATCACTAAAGCATAATTTCTTTAATAATTCTGTTAATAGATATTTGAATTATTTTTAGTTTGTTTTTCCTTACACTCTTTAATAAACACACATATCTTGGTATTTTGTAAATATGTCCATAAGGCAAATTTCTAGCAGTAGAAATGTTAAGTGAAAGAGTATGTGTATTTTCAGCTTTGCTAGACATTGTCTAATATCCCTTCCAAGAGGGTGAACAGTTTATACTCCCGTCAGCAGTGGATGAGGGTGCCTGTTTCCCCACACCCCTGCCAAATGTGGATATTCACAACCTTGGTAATTTTTTACCAATCTGAAATATTTCAGTTGTTTTAATATGCGTTTCCTTAATTATGAGTGAGGTCAAACATCTTTGAAATTATTAATCAGTCTTCTATAGCTTTCTAGGTAATTTTCTCTTTTAAATACTTCATACAGATTACGACTCTTCTTTTCCATTTGTACTTCTTTTCAGACACTACACCTGGGCTACTAATTATTTCAGTTACAATTTTCTGGGATTCTTTTCCTTTTCTGATAATACAATATAAGAACGTAACAAATGGATTTTTAGTTCCCATTAAATATGCGTGGGTATTTCTGAATGATCTCATAAGACAGAGAGCATCTCTTACTGTGAGTCAATTCTACAAACGAATAAGCTCATTCATTATGAAGTAATTCTTACTAGTGCTTCTCTGCAAATGACCTTTTATTTTACCTTACGCCTTATCTCCAAATTCCGAAGGCACCATATTACTATCCCTGTGAATGTCCTGAGCCATGCCGGGCGGGGGGGGGGGGGGCGGGGGGGATTCTTTTGCTGTTTAGCCCATGGGGTTAGAATTTTGTATACAGTAGATACTTAATGAATGTTTATAGGGCTTGTGATTAAACTTGATAAATAAATAAGAAAAGTGAAAGAAATTCTTTGGGGAAGTAAAGAGTCTTCTTTTGCTATTTTTCTCTCCTTTTATTTCCCTCTGAATTAAAATGGAAATGTTTCTTCTGTTTTTATTTGTGATACTAAGGAGGTTAATTTCTTTCCAGCAAAAGTCAGTGACCTTGTGGCAAGTGCCTACAAGACAATAAAAGCAAAGCTGCCCCTGACATTGAGAAGTATGTCATTGTACCTATCCAATAAAGATACTGAGTTCATCCTGTTTAAGCCAGTTAGGGTGAGTATCGTGATCATCTCTTTGAATGTTGGCCCGTCTCTTGGAGTATTCTTGCCTTGTGTACCGTTTTCCTCTTAATGTAAACATTTTGAAATGTTGGTCTGCTATTCTAGTACAGTTGACTAAAAAGCACCATGATTCTTGAAAGACTTACAAAGCGTGCATCTGTCTGATTATATCTCCCCGACCTCGCCCCCAGCCCTCATTTTGTCTTAATTTCCTTATGGTTACCTGTGGCACAAGGGTAATTTCTACCTAAAAGTAGAAATTAGTAAATGAATTAAAAAGTAATCAGACCCTCACATGAGATGGGGCCCAGCACTTGTGAAAGAACAGCATTTCAGGAATTATGTCCCATTTTACTGGTGAGTAGCGGAAATAAATGGCTTGCAGCGGCCATGGAGGGATTAAATGTCAGAGCAAATTTAGTACTCATAGCTTCCAGCTCTGTGTTGAGCTCACATCTTTACCCAAGGCATTGGTTGATTTTTAAAGTACATTTTATGTGTTTGGGAACTTTATTAGCTTCTGTGGAAGAAATTGCCGCAGAAGACTGTTACTATTCTCTGCGGGGGACAAGGCTTGCTAGAGTTTAGTTTTACCAGTAAGTATTATCTGATAAGTCTTAGACAGGTAATGCTTGCATGTGAAATATTAATGCAAATTGAACGTCTTTGGTAATGCCCTAGAAGATACATTTCCTCTACTTGTTTTGGCACATAGTAAGATTTAACTTTCTTAGTTCTTCATGTTTAAGAAGACTGAACATGTTTTCAGTGACTCATGTAATATGATTGCCTCTTCTTCTTCCTAAGAATAATATTCAGCAAGTCTTCCAGAAGTTCCATGTCTTGTTAAAGGAAGAGTTCAGCCCTGAAGATATCCAGATCATTGCTTGTCCTTCTATGGAACAGGTAATCCAAAGTCTGAAGATCCTTGTTACTTTTATAACCTTTTAGTCATTTTACTTGAGTAGATAATGTCTTTGAGTAACTGTGTTTTAGCTGTAATTTAAAAAATTGTACGTTGTTTTATTCTGATGAGCAAGAGTTCAAACTTTGAATTGCTCTCTCACATATTTAGTGATGGCGTTAGAGTTTTCAGTTGCTTTTCAGTGCTTTCTGGTATTGAAGGTTGCTGTGTTTAAGACGATTGAACTGTTTGTGGGAGACTCAAATAGAGGTATTTAGATTGCTGAATAATTTTGTTTGCAGTATGTATGACAGGAGGCCCATGTTTTAGATGAAAAAAAAGTGTTTTAGGGATTAGAATAGATGTTAGAAGTGTTTTTGTTTTCTCTCTTCTTCCTAAATTAAAAAAAATTAAATAGAGAGCTCAGTCTGTGTTTATTGTCATTCATTTATTCAATTCAGTCAGCAGGCTTTTATTGAGTAGAAGTAGGTTGGTGCTATGGAGGGTATTTTATTTCTGGTTTTAAGTTTAGTTGAGGAGTTTAGTAGGGTAAGGACTAGAGAGAGAGACTGGGGGACAGTGGGAAGGTTAGTGAGAGCCCGACTGCTGTGGGTGGAGCCCGCCGGGAGAGAGACTGGAGGCAGTGCGTGTGGTCAGTCTTTTGAGGAGTTTTACTTCACAGGGAGAGAAAAGATGGGGTGGTAGCTGGAGAAGAAATGGGGTCATTTTTAAATTGTGATATAATTCAGATACCATAAAATTCACCCTTTAAAGTAGGCAATTCAGTGGTTTTTATTATATTCAGTAAGTCCTGGAACCGTCACCACCATCTAATTTCAGAACACTTTCATCCCCCCAACAAAGAAACCCCTACCTGTTAGCAGATTCTTCATTCCCGCCTCTTCTACTAATCTACCTTTGTCTCTGTGGATTTGCCTATTCTGGACAGTGCATTAAATGGAATCGTACAATACATGGCCTTTCATGACTGGCTTCTTTCTCTCAGCATAATGTTTTTAAGGTTCATTCATGTTGTGGCTTGTATCAGAACTTCATTCTTTCTTATGGCTGTATGAATTTCTTTGTATGGCTCTATGGGTCATATTTTAAAATGATTTCTCTAGTTCTAGGGTTATAGACAGGATACTTATTTTTTTTAATTAATTAATTAATTCAATTTTGGCTGTGTCGGGTCTTCACTGCTGCGCGCGAGCTTTCTCTAGTTGTGGCGAGCGGGGGCTACTCTTCGTTGCGATGCGCAGGCATCATTGCAGTGGCTTCTCTTGTTGTGGGGCTCTAGGAGCACGGGCTTCAGTAGTTGTGGCTCACGGGCTCTAGAGCGCAGGCTCAGTAGTTGTGGCTCACAAGCTTAGTTGCTCCGTGGCATGTGGGATCTTCCCGGTCCAGGGCTCGAACCTGTGTCTCCTGCATCGGCAGGCGGATTCTTAACCACTGCACCACCAGGGACGCCCCAGTCAGGATACTTTTTTTTTTTGCTGTGTTGGGTCTTCGTTTCTGTGTGAGGGCTTTCTCTAGTTGCGGTGAGCAGGGGCCACTCTTCATTGTGGTGCGCGGGCCTCTCACTGTCTCAGCCTCTCTTGTTGCAGAGCACAGGCTCCAGACGTGCAGGCTCAGTAGTTGTGGCACACGGGCTTAGTTGCTCCGTGGCACGTGGGATCCTCCCAGACCAGGGCTCGAACCCATGTCCCCTGCATTGGCAGGCGGATTCTCAACCACTGCGCCACCAGGGAAGCCCAGGATACTTTTTTATAAGTCATCTGAAGCAATTATATTCTATGTGATTATACCACTAATTGACATGTAGTTAGTTTATTTTCAATATTTAGAGATTTTTCCCCTCGTTTTGATTTAATTTTGTTTTTAATTATGTAAAATGTTTACATGATTCCCGAGTCAGAATTATGGAACAAGGTAAATTTGGAGAAGTCTTGCTTCCCTTTCCAGTCCCTCCAGCCTTTTCCCTCTCTCCCCTTTTAGATAGCTATTTTTATTTGTTATTGTATTATCCATCCACCCTTTTTTTTTTTAAAGATAGGGGAAATGTATGTTTGTACATTCGTGGGGAAGATCTAAAGAGAGGGAAAAATTGCTGCTGGGAAAATGTCCTTGAGAAGAGAAGGGGGGATGTGATCTCAGGGGCAGTTGGAGAGTGGGGCCTTTGTCAGGGGCCTGCAGGGTTCAGCGTGGAGAGAGGAGCGAAGGCCGAGCATGTGGGGGCACGTGCAGGGAGCTGGCACGCGTGATGGGCGCTCGCGGAAGCTCTCTCCTGACTGCTTTGCGTTTGTGGGGGGAACAGGAAGCAGGGTCACCACTGGAAGTGAGGAGGTGCTGAAGATCCCGCAGGAAGGTTCGGTTGAGTTCAGCGGCTGGTTATGAATCCAAGAAAAAGCATTCAGCGTAGTTGTCTCATGTTTCTTTTCTCCAGTCATCGTCAGTTGCATGAGTGTAGACGTGGAGTTGCTGGAGGGTTGTGTCCGGGCTGTGCTTTTGCCAGGAGGGACGAGGCAGGGGCGGGTGAGGGCGGGAGAGTTAAAGAAGGGAGTGGCTGTAGTGATTGCCATGGAACTCAAGCAGACGAGGAGCAGGAGGGAGCCGAGGGAGGGGAGTGAGGAGGAACCGTGGGTTCCAGGTCCTGGTCCAGTCAGACGGTCATTGGCATTGGAACGTGAGAGGGAAGCTGAGCTGGGAAGATGGGTTGTGGCGATCAAAGAGTGAGCTGCTTGACGATGGGACTGCGGAGGGGTTGCAGTTAGAGGTAGCGATGGGGCTGGGCTGTGCCCGCGGCCTGAGTAGCTGACGTGGTTGGTGGAAGGTGAGGTCACTGGAGGAGAGCAGCTGAGGCTCGCCTGGAAGGGTGCGCTGTCTGGATGCCGAGACCGCCAAGAAGTCCTACAGGAGTAGTTTCAGAAAAGAGTGATAGCGCTCCGAGACCTGCAAGAAGTGCAGGCCTGGGTGATGGCGGAGGGGTCGTGGATGGAGGAGTGCAGCGTGGCACGGTCTGATACGATGAAAACCAAAGCGGGGGGAAGGTGCTGGGAGAGGGAAGGAGAATGGTCTGGAAATGACAGTGCGGAACAGAGGGGACTCTGATCCCGCCTCCAGGCCCAGTGGTTCCAGGCATGTGGATGAGAAACACCCAGCACTGGAGAAGGCTGCAGGGGAAGCTTGTCCTGGCAAAGGGGTGGGGGGCAGGGTTCAGGACTTCAGAGGGGTGGGCCAGGAGGTGGGAAGAGAGCCTTGAGGTAGTAGAGGAATGACTTGGGAGGCCTGGGCTTCCTGTGGTGGGTGACGTAAGCATGGATAAAGGTGTGAGGAGAGCAGCTCTGAGGGAGGAGAGGCAGGGGTCTGGCTGAGAACATGCGGAGTTACTGGGCTCCCACTTGACTCCTGCCAGTGAGATATGTGGCTTAGCGTGTGTACGTGTGTCTGTAACTTAAACGTTTTATAATAATCACACACACTATGTACAGCTCAGTTGCTTTGCTTTTCTTCTTTCTCCTGTTGATGAACCACTAAATTATTTTCATGACCTACCAATGGCTTGCAGCCGAGAGTTTGAAAAACACTAATAGAGGGACTTCCCTGGTGGTGCAGTGGTTAAGAATCCGCCTGCCAATGCGGGGGACACGGGTTCGAGCCCTGGTCCGGGAAGATCCCGCATGCCACGGAGCAACGAAGCCCGTGTGCCACAACTACTGAGCCTGCGCTCTAGAGCCCGCGAGCCACAACAACTGAGCCCATGTACCTAGAGCCCGTGCTCCGCAACAAGAGAGGCCACCGCAATGAGAAGCCCGGGCACCGCAACGAAGAGTAGCCCCTGCTGGCTGCAACTAGAGAAAGCCTGCGCGCAGCAACGAAGACCCAGAGCAGCCAGAAATAAAATTTAAAAAAAGAAGAGAAAAGAAAAACACTAATAGAGACCATCATGCTCACTGTTCCTTGTTCCTCGTTCAGAACTGTTAACATTTTCTAGTTAATAACGACAGCTGATAATACTGACTGCTGACTGAGTCACTTGGCCACAGGCTCATAGAGTAGGAACCAGAACAAGGAATTCTCTTACCCTACACACTGCACAATGATCAAAACAGGAAATGTAACATTGATACTATTACCATATTCAAATTATTTTCCCCAGTCCAGGATCCAGTCCAAATGTTGCTTTCAGGTGTCACATCCCTTTAGTTTCTTTAAACCTGGAGCAGTTCACAGCCTTTTTGGGCTTTCTTGACCTTGTCGGGCCAGTTATTTTGTAGAATGTTTGGCGTTGTCTGTTTCCTCATGATTAGATTCAGGTTTTGTATTTTGGGCCGGAAAAACACGGAGGTGATTTTGTGTCCCTCTCACTGGAGGTACACATTTATAGATGAGATTAGGGGGTGATTATTTTGATTACCAAAACCCTACTGTGTAGAAGGGCGCACTGCCAGGCTCATCTAGCCACAGGTCTCTCCAGGCCAGGGTGGCAGATTTGCAGAGCGCAGGCTGCCAGCCCCTCCTGTCACAGTGGCAATTTCTCTAGTTCTCCTCGGGCTGGTCTGGGTCTCGCGCTCCTTTACAGAGGGGACAGGGGGCTCCTGGTCCGGGTTAGCATATGAGGTGAAGCTCACCTGCCGTGCCTATTCTTGTGCAGTTAAGAGTCATTTAAAGGGTTCAGCTTACTTACAACTCTCCGTGAAACGCACTCTGCATAGAGGCAGGTGAAGTCAGTTACTTAAAGCCATTTCTGTCTCTAGTTAGTGTCGGTACGTAGTTCTTTTCTGTCTTCCTGATTGGATTCTTAATGAATTGAGGGCCCAGGTTCGGGGATACCTCCCCACAGGCCCCGACGATTCGCAGCGCCCGGGGCTGCTTCCGGAATCAGCACTGCAGGTCCAGTTTATACCTTACAGCCGTGTTTACTGGTCTCTTAAAAATCAGACATTTCCTCTCATTTTTTTTTTTTTTGAGGATCTAAACAACTTATCTTGAGTTTGGTATTCCACAGCAGAACTAACAAGGCCTTTCTCTTTGCTTTTCAGCTGAACCTCCTACTGTCAGTTTCTAAATAACCAGGCCCTTCGGGCTGTGTGCGTAAATGGCCGGTCCGGCAGGAGCCGGCTGCCAAGTCCCACGGCCTGCAGGACACCGGGGAATTGTGCAAGGGGCTTCCCGAGAACCACAGGGCTGCTCAGGGCTGACTGCAGAATGAAGTGGAAGCAAAGTGTGACATGATTTGTGTTTCTCTTTTGAAAACATCAAAATGCCAAAGATAAGCTATAATCTATGAGCGCTGATTATTGCCTCATTTAAATAGTCACAAGCAGTGTAAGGTTTTAAGAGGAAGCTATGGTGGGCACGCAGTGAAATGGTTCTTAAGAAAAATGTGCAATGAAAATAGATTACAATAAATAGTGCAAAGAACTTTATAGAAATACAGCTAGTTAGAAAGCTTCTAAGAGAAAGGTTTGTTAAAGCGTGAAACACTGCAATCCTTTTAACTACTGAGCATTCCACAGTGACTATTTTTTTACTTCCAGAAATGTTATTTCTACACCCTATTTAATGTAATGTTTCTCCTCTCACTTTGAAGTCTAGGTTGGGATAGATCGGGTGCTTCTGAGAACATGTTCTGCTTTCTTGGGAATTCAGTGTGTTATCTTTCTGTGTGTTTGATGTGAGGTAGTTTCAAGATGCAAGGACCTCGTGTAAGGTCCCAGGATCTGTACTCCATGAATTGCTTAGGTGCAGAGCGTTCGAAAGTAGGCAGGTAGCTGCAGCGTCCTCATGGTAGATACGTGCTGTATCTTTAATGAGAATCTTCATGGTACAGTAGGCAGCGTCTGTGAGGGGGAAGTACCAATTATGGTGTCTTCAATCTGGCACATAACGGAGGAGAGGAAGCCTGATGAATAGTGTATCTCGTGCACGAAGGTTAGGGTTACCAGCTTTCTGCACGCTGCCTCCGTTTCCGTAGTTCTTTGACAAGGGAACGTTTTCATGTCCTGTACCTTCATGGTGGCTGTGCCGCGAGCCTGCCTTGTGGATCTGTACCCTGCGACAGCAGGATACATTTCACTCACAGAGACGAGGATGACGAAGACCACCCACCCCTTAAAATCAACCACACGACAGCAGCGATTATCAAAAAAATTAGGCGCATCTCTCAGTTTTCCTACAAATATGTTTCCTGATTGGATTGGTTTTGCCTCTGATGTTATAGTAAGTGTAACCTGCTCTTTGGTTCACAATGAATTTTGACTTATTCAGACACTACTTTAGAGATAGAATGCTGACAGAGGTTCTGGAATGTAGCCGGCAGACCTCATTCTGTGAGACTAGCATTTCTCATCCGCTTCAAGCAGACTCCCGCCATGTGTAGATAGGTTACATATCCTGATGTCTGTCATTTTAAACAGGTCACTTGTTTTTCAGCTCAGTTTAACTTGGTGATGGATGTTGCTTGGTAGAGCTTAATACTCTATATTTTGGGAAGGTAGAGGTAAAGAGGCTCCATATTCATTCTTCAACAGGAAATGAATGAATTAGGAAGATTATATTTACTTCCCCTTACTATTTTAACTATGTGTCTAATGAAATAAACTGTACAATCCAGTTTTGTATATTATATGTACATTTGATTTTTAAATAGCCTTTCCAAAGAAATGAGGGCATGATTATTGTACAATACTTGACTGATTTAATTTGATGTACAGGGCAGAGTGTGTTCTTAAGGATAAAAATATTTGATGGCACTCGTTCTTGTGTTTTGAGTCTTTTATTTCTGAAACAAACACCTTACAAAAGTGCTGAGTAGGTGATAGTGATCCAACTTGTTTGCTAAATGACTGTTTAAATCTGTACAGTTTCAAGTGTTTACTTATACAAAGAGTGTACATACTTTCAAATAATTAATTTAAAATGCTTTATATTATTTGGCTAGAATTTGCTGTTTTTAATAAATGTGAATTTTTAAAAAAATAAAGATTTTTGCTTCCTACCTTTTGTCCTCATGGGTCTGTTATGTGTGTGGATTCTTTAAAAAATTTTTTAATTGAAATTAAATATAACTTATAGATTCACATGCAGTTGTGAGAAATAATACAGAGCCATCCTGAGTACCTTCACCCGATTTCTCCCAATGGTGTCATCTTGCAGAACAAGAACATGTATCACAAGCAGGATATTGACAGTGTTACCCTCCACCAACGTTATTCCGAGTTCCCCAGTTTTACTTGTACTGTGTGGATTCTTTTGGCAAGATGATTATTGTGGAGACATTTTGAAGCATCTTAATGCTTCATTGGGTGACAGATAATTTTTCTTTATTTGCAAAATTGCCAGTTTCCTGAGTACTATCAGCACAAATAGTTGTGCTGAAATTTAGTATTATTGAAGTCACAATAAAAACAAATTTGTATTTTCACAACCCCATATCTTTAAATTCTCTTCTGCTGTTACCTTACAAGGAAGAAAGAATAGTCAACCTTAGTTTTTAAAGCGAGTCCATTAATTAAAGGAACTTGGGGTGTGTTGGTGGAGAGAAGGTTACTTCTCAGAAAAGAGGAACTTCATCGATTCCTTTCTGGCGTGCTTTTCTTCTGGTGGTGGTTCCTCCACTAGCTTGTCTGTCTGCTCTTCCTCAGCACCCAACCCGCATAGAAAGGAGACAGCTGCTGGAAACTTGGTATAATGGCATCCATTAATAGTCATCCAATAAATACATATTGGGGGGGGGTTTAAAAACATCTTTCCTGGTTATCAAAATATGTTCACTATTAGACATTCCTGTAGTGTTTGAATTTCAACATAATATGTGAAAGTCTTTCCTAAATAAACCTTGAAAGGTAAACTGCTGTTAAATGTTTGGCATATAGCTTCCAGATTTTTTTCTATGTATATTCTAAAATAACTTTTCTTACAAGATTGGGCTCTTTTACACTTTTCTTTATCAGGTGAGTTTATTTATTTATTTATTTATTTAGTTTTTGGCTGTGCCACACGGCTTGCAGGATCTTAGTTCCCCTACCAGGAATTGAACCTGGGCCCCGGCAGTAAAACCGAGTCCTAATCACTGGACCACCAGGGAATTCCCAGTCAGGTGAGTTTTAATTATCATTGCTTAGACACATACTCATTTGCTGAACTATTTGAAGTAAGTTGCAGGCATCATGACATTTTACCCCTAAATACTTCAGCATCCATCTCCAAACAGTAAGGACATTTTCCTACATAACCCTAATACCATTATCACACCTAAAAGAAAAAAAAAATCAGTAATATCTACTATGTAGCGCATATTCCACTTTCCTCGATTGTTCCCCAAAATGTTTCATAGCTTTTTCTTTTCCAGGTTCATACATGTTAACTTGGTTGTTAAATCTCTTTAGTCTCTTAATTTAGACAATTCGTAAAGTTTTTGTTTGCTTGTTTCCATGGCAATGACTTTTTTTTTTTTTAATAATGTGTGGACTCCTTATAGAATGGACCAGAGTCTGCAGAATGCATTCTTTTCAAGTACGTGGAACATTTGCCAAGACAGATATATGCTGGGCCTTAAAACAACAAAACAACCCAAATGTGATCTACAACAGTAGTTCTCAACAAGGTATGACCCCTGCCCCCTGCCACCAAGGGCGCGTTTGGCAATGCCTGTAGACATTTTTGGTTGTCATTACTGGTGTGTGTGGGGTATTACTGGCTTCTAGTTGGTAGAAGCAACTAGAACTGCCAAATATCTTATGCACAGGCCAGCCTCCCACTACACGTAATTATCCAGTCCAAAATGTGGATGATGGCAAGGTTGCAGAACCCTGTGATATATACAGCAACCCCCAATTCCTAGCACTTGCTATCCCCTCACCTGGCTTAGTTGTGTTCATACCAACAAATGATGTCTTTTACTTACTTGGTTTTTTTTTTTTTTTGGCTGCGCCGGGTCTTAGTTGCGGCGTGCAAACTCTTGGTTCCCTGACCAAGGATCGAACCTGGGCCCCCTGCATCGGGAGTGAAGAGTCTTAGCCACTTGGCCACCAGGGAAGTCCCTACTTTTTTTTTTCTCTGCCTCCCCCAGTCTGGATTGTATGCTGCCCGGGGGAGGAGCTTTGCTGTGTTTACAGCTGTATACCTAGTGCCTAGAACAGCGTCTGAGGTAGATGCTCAGTATCTGTTGAAAGAATCCACTTGGGCCCAAGTCACACAGCCTTCCCTTCCCCATCCCATTCCTACCAAGTCCTGCCTGTTCTCTACCCCCTCCTGCCCTCCTCTGTTTCCTCCCCTCCGCTATTTCCAATGCCATCGCCCTGGGTCAAGGCGCTCGTTTTCAATATTCCTTGCTGGGAATATTGAAGTATCTTTACTACAAGAACCTAGTCTTGTTTTTTAAAAATATTTATTTATTTATTTATTTGGCTGCATCAGGTCTTAGTTGCGGCACGTGGGATCTTTGTTGCCGCGTGCGGGATCTTTAGTTGCAGCATGTGAACTCTTAGTTGCAGCATATGGGATCTAGTGCCCTGACTAGGGATGGAACCCAGGCCCCCTGCATTGGGAGCGTGGAGTCTTGGCCTCTGGACCACCAGGGAAGTCCCCAGGAACCTAGTCTTATTAACACTCTCCTTCCCCTTTGCTAAAACTTTCAACTCCTGATGCACACGGGCTGTTCAGGCTCCTGCATATCTATCTGCCCACGCTTGTCTCCTTACTACTCATCCTTTGTATCTCTCAGGGTCCTTGAGTGTAAGCAACAGAAGGCATCATGTCTAACTTGAGCAGAAAAGGGCTTTATTGGAAGGAAATGGGAGTGCAGGGGACAGACCAGAAGCAGGAGGACCAGAGGAAGGAGAACAGGAAGCATTACAGATGCAGGTTTTTAGTTTTTCAAAGCAGAAAGTGTTAATCCACTGCTGTGGCAGTGTCCTAGACTTGGCATCACTGCAACTGCTCTCATCTTGGCCAAGCTGACTTCCTGTGTGTGTGTGTGATTTTTCCATGCTTCACTGAGTGCTGGGGCAGGGAGGAGGAAGATTCTCTGTGCCAGTTATTGATATAGTGCCCCTCAGCTCCAAATCCATCCTTTTGGGCCCTGCTTTGAGACTCTGGAGCTGGACCCTGAGAACATTTCTCCATTGCCAGCTGGTGCAAAGTTAGGCTCTGTAGGGCGCTGGCGCTACACTGCAAGGCACAGGGAAAGGGCGTCTCTTTCCGTTGCTGGTGTGGGTTTTGCTTTCTACACTGCGCTGGCAACCGTATGTGTGTCGGGGGGTGTCTGGTGGCACTTGCTCTCTAGTGAATTTTCCTGGTATCCAAGCAGGAAGCGTCTTGTGAACCAGCTTGTTGTTGCAGGTGCAATTGGTTAAGATACTGGAGTTGGGTGGGCCCCTCATCCAGTATGACTGGTGTCCATATAAAAAGGGGAAATTTGATACAGAGACATGCACACAGGGAGAGCACCATGTGAAAACTGCCAAAGACGAACTACTAGAAGCTGGGAGACGGGTCTGGACCACATCCTTCCCACGCTCTTGATCTTGGACTTTGGGCTTCCAGAACTGTGAGATGATAAATTTTTGTTGTGTAAGCCACCCAGTGTGTGGTCCTTTTTGTTACAGCAGGCTCTAGCAAACTAATACAGAGGGTGGGGGCTGGATTTTTATAGTTCCCGGCCATCTGGCTACTTTCACTACTTCCTTCACAATCTGTGAGGTAACTCCCTTTTCCTTATGAAATAGTCCCTGAGTGCTGGGTAATTCTGTCCGGCCGGTGATAACACTCGAACAGAGCAGCAGCTACAAGAGAGGCTGGAAATGCCTAAAATCTACGTGAAATACTGTGTCTATATAGACGTTGGCAATAGAATATTTAAAACAGGGAGCTGACCAAGCACAATGCCTCTGCGAGGCCACCTGCTGACAATCTCTGTGTTAATGGGGTGAGTCATGTCTTCAGGTTTTGTGGAAGGAGAAAGACCAGGGAGAGGCACTGGCGGATGATAATAAAGTGCCCACATCTGTGAAGCGCCACGCTGAGCGCTTCACTGACGCCACCTGCTTTCATTTTCACTATAACTCTGCGAGGTGTGTTGGTGATTGCCCTCCTGTTCCAGATGAGGAAACAGAGTCGCAGAGGGGCTCACTGCCGTGGCCAAGGTCGCACAGCTAGCGGGTGGTGGCACCAAGACTCCCACCAGGGCTGTCTGCTTCCCGGGCGCACGTGGGAGGAACGTTGGGGCTCTGAGATGCACACAGGCTCGGGAGGATTTGTTTGCTGTGAGACGCAACTCCGGAGCTTCTTGTCTCCAGGGCCTGATAAGAGAAGGGACCTCTGCCCACACCAGCGGAGGTGTAAACTAACAAGGTCCCTAGAATGGCTGTGTCCTGAGTCAACCCAAGCACTGTGTGGCCTGTGACGGTCTGCTCCCCAGCGGTCACTACCGGGCAACAAAGTACCTGTTGTTTTAGCTGATGATGCTACTTGCCAACAAGGTGTGATAGTCACACAGGGGAAGTGACCGTGCAACACCCCGCTACTGCCAGCCTGACCACCCTGGTCCCACCCCAGGTGCGCAGTTGTCGGGATTTGGGGTGAGGACGGGACTTTGGTGAGGGCAGTGTGGGATCGGCCGGAGAGCGGGCCCGCGAAGGTGGGGCTGGGCTGTCTGTTCACAGCCGGGATCCGCTGGCTAATTGCTAGGCTGAGCCGGGAAGGAGGTGTTGCCTATACTCTTTTGGTTCAGGCTGCAGTTGAGGCCATCCTGGGAAGTTTGCAGTGTCCCAGGGACATATAAAAGGCACGCTATTGGGGATTGCCCAGCTCCTGAGTCCCCCTTTTCTAGAAACTACTGCCCCTCTCCATGCTTGACATCGACTAGGAGACAAGACATAACCCCACCCTCCCTTACTGGATCACACCAAGGGTGGCCTCCTGATCAAGCCAGGCCAATAGAGACCACTGGAATCTTTTGAGAAAGACCAGGAGACAAAGCCATGTGAACTGAGATGCATAGGAAACACGTCTTTGGAGCAAGACCAGTGTCGCAGAGCTGAGAACGAAAGTCCTCCTGGCTCCTGGAGCCCTCCCACGTGCCAGTCCTTTCTGAGACCCATTGCATGTTCCATCCAGATTACATGTTTCCCATTTTGCTTTACCTATTTGAGTTGGTGACTGTAACCAGTGACCAAAAGGGGCCCAGCTATTGAAGAGAGTTTAAGTGTGGGTCCTTTCGGGCTCCTGGTTTGGGGGACTGGCTGCAGGCTGGTGCTGCTTTGCTGACTGGGCGTCCCTCTGTCTTGGCGGGGGTGGAAGAGGGGGTGTTTGTGAAGCTACTATTTCTAGACCCATTTGACAGATGAGGAAACTGAGGCAGAGAGCTACTTGCCCAAGGTCACACAGCCAACAGTGGGCAGAGCTAGGCTTTGAGATAGTCTGTGTCCTGAGTCAACCCAAGCATGGGAAATTCACAAAAGAACATCTGCATTCATGTGATCAGTTAGAAGCAAGCGGGACAGGTGTTGACATGTATTGTCTACTGAAACAATTTGCTTCTAATGCTGGCAGGGCGCATGATTAAGTCTCCTGTGCCCAGCCACAGACTCTGTCAGCCCCTCTCTGCCCCTGAAAAACTTTTTTTTTTTTTCCTCCAAATCAAGGAGCTGTGATAGGTCCCAAATTACAAACCAGCTCTCACAAGGTATGAACTAGAGCTTTGGGGGTTTCCTCGGGGCTTCGGACACCTCCACCTCCCCAAAACATTCAGCACGTGCCGAAGCAGCACAGTTTGGTGACTGCCCCTGCTTGGAAGGTGAGAGTTCCTCCTGCAACTCATAGTGTCTTGTTGGCAAGACCTTGATGCCCTGTATGAAGCATTCCAAATCAGATATGGTCAGTATACTCATGATCTTCCTCATTTTCCCCAGAAGGATCTGGATCTTCCGAGCCGTTGAACTGAATTCCATCTCCAGGACTGCTTTCTTCTTCATTTTGCTCAGCACCGCCGGGGTGATGTACTGTGGGAATTCACAGGCGGCTTGTGAGGATTAATGCTACCTGGGCACCAAGCTCGCCCTGCGTCAGGATTAGGACCCTGTGGCCATGACCGAGTCTTCCCTGGAAACGTCACTCTCCAGGGCAAATCTGTGAACCCAGCCCTACCACCAGCAACCTTGCTGCTGCTTCCCCAAGACACTTACTTGGCCTGTGCCCATGGCCACATCCCAACCTGACCCCAAACCAAAGGGTGGCCAGCTGCTGGGCCATGGTGTGACCTGCCTTCCAAAGGCTGTGCCCTCCTGGGGGTGTCCAGCTTCTCCCCTTGGATTCCCTAGCACAGCAGGAGAGTGAGGCCCTCATGGTGTCTGCCTATGAGCCCCACATCCATCTGGAGCTCCCTTGGAGCATGTCTGGGTCTTGCTGGGATGAGAATGTCAGTTTCCTCAGCTCCGAATCTTATGTTACATGGTAAGTGTTCGGAAGTTAAATGATTGCTTTGTATATGGTCAAGCATCGGGTCAGGGGAGGGAGCCTCGTTTCCCTAGGGGTTGGAGGGTTGAAGAACATGGCCTGGAGGCCTGGGCACGGACCAGTTCAAGCCAGCAGTGGCTTGCGTGCAGGTAGTTCCCCACCTGGCAGAAGACGTGGGGAGTTGAGACCTTACCTTGTACTTGGTGCCTAGGTTTAAGCAAATGTGCTTCTTTTTGTGGATGAAGCGGAAGATGATCTTATCCTGGCTCCTTATTTGCACCTTGATGTACTGGTTGATTTTCAAGGAGATGGGCTGGATGGGGGGTGCATGGATGTGGAGGTTCAGATCGCACCAGTTCCAGGCCTTCTGGTACTTGTCTCTGGCGAAGCAGTATCCCAGGTTTGGGCTCAAGTTCAACCTAGACCAAGAAGGCATCAGGCGGCCACAGCACTGGGCCCTGGGAGCGAGGGCACAGCCTCTCCCAGGGGTGCAAGCCCGCCCCTCCTTCCTCCCCTCCCACCCTTGCTCTTTCCCCCCCAACATGGGGCCTTGGCAGGTGGGACCTGGAGGGCCTGTCCAACCACATCCCTCTTTACCTAGACAAGAGGCTGTGATGCATGTAATGAATTAAAAACCTGGGCTCTGGAGCCAGACTTTCTAGGTTCATAGCCTGACTCTGCCACTGACAAGCTGTGTGACCTTGGGCCAGTTACTTAACCTCTCTGTGCCTCAGTAAAATGCAGATAATAACAGTGCTTTACTCATAGGGTACTTGTGAGGATTAAGTGCCTGTACAAAGCAGTAAGTCGTTGAACTTTAGGATCTCCTTATTATCATTGATGGAGAGGAGGGCAAAGAGGAGTCTTCTTTCACGCTGCAGGGGAGCGGATCCCCTCTAGCTTCTAACCCTTTAAATGGCTCCCATCAGAATTTTTGCACGAGGCCCTCCCCATTTCCCAGGGTTAGGATCCGTCTCAGCCTGGAGGTATCCAGTTCTGGGCTAAGGCTCCTTCAAGAAATTGGGGTCTAGAACACCCGGAAATGGTGTGAAATTGAAGGCTTCTTCTCAGGGGGTGTAAAGACCCAAACTGTGGAGCTGGCGGGACCCACCACCAGGGACCCCGAGTTTAGGCAGGTCTGGGACCCTTGCTGTGTGTGGGGATCCTGAGCTCTGGAGGGAGGCCTGGTCTGCGGTTCCTCAAGCCTGGGCCTGGAGGGTGGAGGTGATGCTTAGTTTCCACACAGCCGGCAAACTTCAGCCGTGCCTTCTGCCTTCCCTGAGGAGATGGAATCAAAAAATGACCCAAGGGCTTCGCTGGTGGCGCAGTGGTTGAGAGTCCGCCTGCCGATTCAGGGGACCCGGGTTCGTGCCCCGGTCCGGGAGGATCCCACATGCCGCGGAGCGGCTGGGCCCGTGAGCCACGGCCGCTGAGCCTGCGCGTCCGGAGCCTGTGCGCCGCAACGGGAGCGGCCCCAACAGTGAGAGAGGCCCGCGTACCGCCAAAAAAAAAAGACCCAAGAAGTATTCAGTCCTCCAGTCAGCTTGGTGCTCCATCCTTCCCGGGGCCTGTGATGCAAAGGAGGAACGGAGGCGGGGCTGGACCAGGGGAGCCGTGGGATTCCCGGCAGTGACGAGGGTGGGCGGGGCCCTGGTGCAGCCGCTGAATGTTCCCAAACGGCGTGGAGGGCCTTTGCCACAGGATCTCTGTCCCAGTGACGAGGGGACTGCAGTTCTGACCGTGAAGTCCGTCAGGGGCCGAGTCCCTCTGCGGTGGCATTAGTCTTCTCGGGTGCCGCCACCCCCGCGGGCGGAAGCAGCTTGGGGCGCTCTGCCTCGTGGTGTGAACTTTCAGGGGTGATGGGTGTGAGGCTTTACACAGGGACAGTCCCTCTCCCATCCAGGCCTCTGATGCCTGAAATGCCATCCGTGGCGCCACTTTGGTTGAAGTCACATGAGCTGAGAGCTTCACCCAGAGAGAGAAGATGCAGCTGCCCTTGGGAGCGGCAGTAAGAAAGCCTTGGCAATGAACTGCTTACAGCTGAGCGCGCAGGGCCCGCCTGGGGCCTCCCGGCCTGTGCGCAGAGCGGCCGGGCCCTGCCGGGGAAGCCGGGGTGGGAGCGCTTCTCCTCTCCCACTCAGCCTGCTCGGCCAGCAGCAAGAAGGAAGGGCAAGAGAAAGCAACAGTGACACGTCTGTGGAAGCTCTCCTGCCATGGGGGCCCCCTGACGGGCGGCGGGTGAGAGCGGAGGCCCTCGGGGGCCCGGGCCCTGGCCTGTGGCCCTGGGGGCAGGATGCTGCCCGGGCCCCTTGCTTAGATTTTCTGGGCCCACTCTGAGCAGAACCAATTCTCCTTCAACATCCCACAGCCTCTTGGTTGTAAGCGTCCCAGTTTCCCCGTGAAGGAGGAGTCCAGGGTTAGAAAGGGAGGTATGCCCCCACTCTGGAGAATCAGGAGCTGTGAAGTGGTCAACACAGTCTCCGAAAAACTTCCAAGGCAAGAGGTCTGCAGGTCCCAAGGAAAGAGACGGGAGATGAGAAGTTAGGGGCTCCTGGGCCAGGAGGGGACCACGAGGCGAGTGCCTGGGCCTGGAAGCTGGGCTGCCCAGAGGAAGAGAGGTTCAACCACTGGTCACTGCTCTCCCCCAGGACAGGACCTCTGGGCCCATTTCCTCATGGAGTTGAGGCTTTCCTGGAGTCCCAGGAACGGTCTGTGGTGTCACACAGCAGCCACCCCTGGGAGGGGAGGGGATGTATTGCCTCGGAGTCCCCTGTCTTTATCTTACAGCCCCGAGTGGGTGCCACAGCCCTAGGAGACGGGTGGGCACACTGGCCTGGGCTCCAGTACCAGCCAACCCTTACAATCTCTTGGGAAGCTTTGAAAGAATGCACATCTCCAGGCCCCGCCCCAGACCTACAGAATCAGAGTATCGAGGGGGGGGACAGCCATTCCCCACCTCTGAGCACCATCCTTCCCCTTGGGTCTTTTTTTTTTTTTTTTAAGCAGATTTTATTTATTTTTTGGCTGTGTTAGGTCTTTCGTTGCTGTGCGCGGGCTTTCTCTAGTTGCGGCGAGCGGGGGCTTCTCATTGCGGTGGCTTCTCTTGTTGCAGAGTACAGGCTCTAGAGCACAGGCTTCAGTAGTTGTGGCGCACGGGCTTAGTTGCTCCGTGGCATGTGGAACCTTCCCGGAGCAGGACTCGAACCCGTGTCCCCTGCATTGGCAGGCAGAGTCCTAACCACTGCGCCACCAGGGAAGCCCCTCCCCTTGGGTTTTGATGCACTGGGATAAGATGTTGTTTGTCTCGCAAACTTTATTTGATAATTTAAAAGAATGCTTTACTTCAGACTGAGTCAAAATTCCATAAAACTGCTCGCCTGTGATTTTACGTATGGCTTGGGGTGAACGACTCATCATTTTCTCTGCACCTAAGTTTCCTCAACAAGAATATGAAAGTAGATTTTCCCTAGGTCTCTTGTGGCCATAAAATTTAAGTGTCATTAGGGAGAAGAGGCCCTACTGTATGTAGCAGATGCTGTTGGAGATAATTGACTGAGTTTCTGGTCCCCACTCCCAGATGCTTCTTGTATCCAGTACTTTCTTCCCCTTTTTAGACATCAATTTCCTTCTTTAAAAAAATTTTTTTTTATTGACGTGGAGTTGATTTACAATATTGTGTTAGTTTCAGGTGTATAGCACAGCGATTCCGTTTTATATATATATTTTCAGATTCTTTTCCATCATAGGTTATTACAAGATACTGAATATAGTTCCTTGGGCTATACAGTAAATCCTTGTTGTTTATCTATTTTATATATAGTAGTGTGTATCTGTTAATACAGTACTCCTAATTTGTCCCTCCCCCTACTCTTTCCCCTTTGGTAACCATAAGTTTGTTTTTTTTGGTCTGTTTCTGTCTTGTAAATAAATTCATCTGTATTATTTTTTAGATTCCATATATAAGTGATATCATATAATATTTGTCTTTCTCTGACTTACTTCACTTGGTATGATAATCTCTAGGTCCATCCATGTTGCTGCAGATGGAATTATTTCATTCTTTTCTATGTCTGAGTAATATTCCGTTATATAAATATGCCACATCTTCTTTATCCATTCATCTGTTGATGGGCACTTGGTTTGCTTCCATGTCTTGGCTATTGTAAACAGTGCTGCTATGAACATTGTGGTACATATTTCTTTTTGGATTAGAGTTTTCATCTTTTCCAGATATATGCCCAGGAGTGGGATTGCTGAGTCATACGGTAGCTCTATTTTTTGTTTTTTAAGGAACCTCCATACTGTTCTCCATAGTGGCTGCACCAGTGTACATTCCCACCAACAGTGCAGGAGGGTTCCCTTTTCTCCACACCCTCTCCAGCATTTACTGTTTGTAGGTTTTTTAATGATGGCCATTCTGACTGGTGTGAGGTGATACCTCGTTGTAGTTTTGATTTGCATTTCTCTAATGATTAGTGATGCTGAGCATCTTTTCATGTATCTATTGCCCATCTGCATGTCTTCTTTAGAGAAATGTCTATTTAAGTCTTCTTTTGATTGGGTTGTTTATTTTTTTGATATTGAGTTGTATGAGCTGTTTGTATATTTTAGATATTAAGCCCTTGTCGGCTGCATCATTTGCAAGTATTTTCTCCCAGTCTGTAGGCTGTCATTTCATTTTGTTGATGGTTTCCTTTGCTGTGCAAAGGCTTATAAGTTTGATTAGGTCCCATTTGTTTATTTTGGCTTTTATTTCTTTTGCCTTGGGAGACTGATCTAAGAAAATATTGCTATGATTTATGTCAGAGAATGTTTTGCCTATGTTCTCTTCTAGGAGTTTTGTGGTGTCATGTATTATATATAGGTCTTTAAGCCATTTTGAGTTTATTTTTGTGTATGGTGTGAAGGTGTGTTCTAACTTCATTGATTTACATGAGGCTGTCCAGCTTTCCCAACACCACTTGCTGAAGAGACTGTCTTTCCTCCATTGTATATTCTTGCCTCCTTTGTTGAAGATTAATTGACCATAGGTGTGTGGGTTTGTTTCTGGGCTCTCTGTTCTGTTCCATTGATCCATATGTCTGCTTATGTGCCAGTACCACACTGTTTTGATTACTGTAGCTTTGTAGTATTTCAGACATCAATTTCTATAAAAAGTTCCCTCCAGGAAGGGCAGATACCCCTGAGAACAAAGTAGTCAACTAGGAAATGGTGTTGAAAACCTCATAGCAGAGAAAATATTCTTAAAAACCAAGGCCTGGAGAATGAAAATCTTTTTTTGGAATTAAAAAAAATTTGGCTTTGACTATCAAGAAGTATAAAGTTGGTTCAAGACAATATGCATTTCCCACTCCATGACCAATTAGAGCAGAAGGCAAGGGAGAAATCCTGAAAAGACAGAGTTCTTACACCAAAGAGGTGGAGAAAAATTCTGAAGCGACTGAATTACCTCGAATTGGTAAGATGAGGTTTCCCACCATTACCAGAAATGGGAACATAACAACTAAGTTAGTTACAATGAAATATTTAGAAGTTATGTTTTTAAAATACAATATAAGCCCCTCCAAACCACTCACCATACCCTCCTCTTTGAGGCACCTGGAACAGAAGAGGGTCACTGGGTCTTTCTAAGGTAATTCTCATGAAGTTTGATTCTTAAATGATATAGAGAGCTGAAGCCAAAAGGGTCCCACCTTACTCCAGCTTTGAGTCCGTGATTGCTATTTCCTTCCGGGGAAGCAATGGTGCAAAAAGGATAGTGTGCCATCTGAGGTCAGGGACCTGTCTTACTGGCCCATCATGATACCCATCTCCCCATGTGTGAGCCGGATGAATGAATTCATAAGTGAATGAGAGACAGAAAGAGAGGCTTACCCAGAGAGAGGACAGCTGTGCAGACTGGGAAGCAAAACCTTAATCACACTGCTTCTCCTCGGGGAGGGGTGTTTGAGACTCATGACCCAAGCTTACCAGATGTTTCCATTTTCATCATAGAAGGTGGCATGGCCAGAGTTGTTGATAAGGGCCCGGACACACATATTTTCACTGTCTTCCAGAATGATGTATGTGAACTTTTCCTCTTCTATACTGAGGATGAGCAGAGCCAGGTGTCCTGATGGATAACTGGGAGATGGTTAAGGCACAAGTAGTCTCTTGGGGTCCCCTGGAGAGGGCAGAGCCCTGCGGAGGACGCAGGCCCCAGTAAAACCCAGGCCCCAGCCCTGAATCACAGACTTTTCAGGCATCATATGTGTCCCTGTGCTCCAGTGGATACTATATCTGGCCTGATCCATCAGGAAAGAGAATTTGGAAGACAATCTCACTGGGGTAGAGAATGATTTTTCCATCACCTTGATGTACCTAGGAAGAAGAGACAAGCCTGTGAAAAGTTCGCAGGGGCTGATTGTCCCTAATCAGAGCATGGTGTTGTCACTAGAAGGCTTGAGATCAGTCTACTTACTCTCTGATTTCCGCATGCCACCCACCCGTCACTCCCCCACCCATAACCACCACCAACTTGCTGGGGATTCCAGGTGGGAATCTTCTCAGGGCCTCGGTTTACCTGTCTATGTGACAAGCAGGCTGAGATGGATCGCTCTGTGCATGTGTGTGTGCAGATTTTATTTTATTTTTTAAAATGTATTCATTATTTATTTTTGGCTCTGTTGGGTCTTTGTTGCTGCGCACAGGCTTTCTCCAGTTGCGGTGAGCAGGGGCTACTCTTCGTTGCGGTGCGCAGGCTTCTCACTGCGGTGGCTTCTTGTTGTGGAGCACAGGCTCTAGGCGCATGGGCTTCAGTAGCTGCAGCACGTGGGCTCAGTAGTTGTGGCTCGCGGGCTTTAGATCGCAGGCTCAGTAGTTGTGGCGCACGGGCTTAGTTGCTCTGCGGCATATGGGATCTTCCCGGACCAGGGCTTGAACCCTTGTCCCCTGCATTGGCAGGCGGATTCTTAACCACTGTGCCACCAGGGAAGTCCTGATATAATGTTTTAAAAAAACTCTACTGTCTCTTAGTCATGTCTTTGTCTTCATTCTTTATAGTATTTATACCTTTTCTTTTTTGTTTTTCTGGATCAACCTTGCCTGGAGATTTGCCTGTTTTACTAGTCTTTTTAAAGAGCCAACCTTTTGGTTTGCTTATTCTATTTCTTTGCTTTCTAGTGTATCAATTTCTGTTCCTATCATTATTTTCTACACACGTCTTCTTTCTGTGGGTTTTCTATATTAGTCTATTTTTCTACTAATTCCTTGAATTGAACATTGAGCTCATCGATTTCCATCTTTCTTCTTCTTCACAATCCTCTTCCTCCTCTTCTTTAATATAAGCATTTAAAGCTATAACATTTCTATCAAAATACTGTTTTAGCTCTT
This sequence comes from Mesoplodon bidens, assembly GCF_964165515.1. Lineage (NCBI taxonomy): Eukaryota > Metazoa > Chordata > Mammalia > Artiodactyla > Ziphiidae > Mesoplodon > Mesoplodon bidens. The sequence continues at coordinate 21,149,460 of NC_138174.1, read as the reverse complement.
TCTTCCAAGTGTAGATATTTACCTTTCATTTCATTCTGACTCCTTTCAAATTTTCGATATGATTTCTTCTTTGACACACAGGTTATTTACAAGAGAGTTTTAAAATGTGCACATGTACAAGTTGCTTTTGGCTATGTTATTATTATTACCAATTAAAACCCACAGGGTTAAGAGAGCAGAGTCTATATGGTATCAGCTCTTTAGTGTTTTCTGTGACTTGTTTTGTGGCCGAGTGTGTCGTCACTTATTGTAGCTGTTTCACTTGTGCTTGAGAAGGATGCCTGTCCTCCAACTCCCTCGGTGTCCCCATCAGGCATTAAAACCCAAGCCCTTGGGTTATCAGGACAGTTCTTCTCCTGCTTCCCACCCCTCCCCTCCACCAGGACACACCCACCTCACCCACACTCTTCTCGCTCTCTCTCTTCTCGTTTTCCAGTTTCTATTTCTGGTATTACCTCCCGTACTTTCTTATACACTCTGCGTTTCAAAGGATGCTTTTTACGTTTTGTCTAAATTTCCCAGGTGTTTGTAGCAGGACGCCCTTTTTTTTTTTTTAAACTTCATTTATAAACTTGTATCTTATCTCTATTTATTTGTTCTTAACAATTTTGTTTAAATTGCTAACGGTCACCTTAAGTTATCTTCCTTGCTGACAAATTCTGTAACAGAGATAACATGAGCTTATTTTGTTTGTTTGTCTTTTGGTACGCAGGCCTCTCACTGCTGTGGCCTCTCCCGTTGCGGAGCACAGGCTCCAGCGCAGGCTCAGCGGCCATGGCTCACGGGCCCAGCCGCTCCGCGGCATGTGGGATCTTCCCGGACCGGGGCACGAACCCGTGTCCCCTGCATCGGCAGGCGGACTCTCAACCACTGGCGCCACCAGGGAAGCCCAGGACGCCTTTTGAAGTCATCTTGTGTCCCGTGTTACTCTAACTAGATGTCAGGTCAGTGGTTTTCGAGCTCTTAATTTTTTTTTTTTTTTTTTTTTTGCGGTACGTGGGCCTCTCCCTGTTGTGGCCTCTCCCGTTGCGGAGCACAGGCTCCGGACGCGCAGGCCCAGCGGCCATGGCTCACGGGCCCAGCCGCTCCGCGGCATGTGGGATCTTCCCAGACCGGGGCACGAACCCACGTCCGCTGCATCGGCAGGCGGACTCTCAACCACTGCGCCACCAGGGAAACCCTCGAGCTCTTAATTTTAACAGCTGAAGAATCCTTTGTTCAAGAGAGCTCACAGCAGGATGCCAAAATCTGAGACAATGAAAGAAAGAGGGGCAGCTGGTTGAGGAGGAGCTGCCATGGGCTCTGCAGGGTGTGGCCTTTAAATGCCCAGGAATCTCTCTGTGCGGTGATGATGATGATCTTGGAACTGACTCTTGTCCCTACCCAGCACTGCACTCAGCACTTTACTTGCATGACACAGTGACCCAGTGGAGGAGACACTGTCATTAATCCCTGTTTAAGAGAGGCTACCTAACTTACACAAGGCTATCCAGTGAGAGGGGAGCCAGACTCCCACAGTCTGCCTCCCATCCCTTCCCCCCGCCCCCATGGAAACACACCGCCTCTAGCCATTAAGCTCCTAGCCAACTGGCACATTTACTCTGCAAATCACTGCTCTCTCTCTCTCTCTCTTTTTTTTTTTTTTTTTTTTGCTGTACGTGGGCCTCTCACTGTTGCGGCCTCTCCCGTTGCGGAGCACAGGCTCCGGCCGCGCAGGCTCAGCGGCCATGGCTCACGGGCCCAGCCACTCCGCGGCATGTGGGATCCTCCCAGACCGGGGCACGAACCCGTGTCCCCTGCATCGGCAGGCGGACTCTCAACCACTGCGCCACCAGGGAAGCCCACTCTCTCTCTTTTTAAACCTAAAAAAAAAGTGCTTTATAAGGACATCCGTGGTTGGTTTCTTCCTTATCGAGAGCTTGTAAGAAGCTTCTAGATAATGTTCACGGGAGAGGATTTTGTATTTTAGGTCTTATTTTCAAAAGCCACCTGAAAGCCAGAATTTCTCAAGATGCTTCCTTCTTGTCAAATTCACTTGTCATGGAATGATATTTTCCTAATGATAAGGACCCCATGGGCAAAGAAAAATCTCTGACACAGAGGTAGATTTGTCACATTTTCTCTCACTGGGAAATATATCACAAATAGCACATCTAAAAGCCCAAATCTCAACACTATTGGCTTGGGGACAGAGTAGGAGGTTAAGAGCTAAAAGTTAATAGAGAAGAGACTACATCTCTGGCCTTCCTTCAGTTCTACTAGAGGGAAAACAGTGTCTTATAGGCAGGACCCTGAGCTATGAGACAGCTGCCGTCTGTCTGTGAGTTCTCCCCATTGCTGTCTCTCTGTCTGCCCCTGAGCTCTCCCTGGCTCCTGTCTGTCTGCAGCCTCTCCCTGACTGCTGTGGAGATGCTGGCTGGGCTGGATTTTGCCTGAACACCAGCACACACTTATAAACAGTGCTACCTGCCTCAGCAAACTACTTGGAATGTATCACCCATTTGTAAAAACAAAAAACAACCAAATGTCCCACTCCTCATGGGCCTTTTGGGCAGCCTACGTGAATGGTGGGTTAGGCAGGCTCCTTTGCTTAGAGATCTTGGGGGAGAACCTTCCCCCTGGCTGCAGGGAGGACATTTAAAATTGGTTAGGAGACAGATGCTCCAGGAACAAAAGCTCCAGGGCAGGACAGGGTGGGGAATGGGGCTCTAGGCACTGGGCTTCAGTAGTTGTGGCACGCAAGGACACAGGCTTAGTTGCTCCGCGGCATGTGGGATCTTCCCAGACCAGGGCTCAAACCTGTGACTCCTGCATTGGCAGGCAGATTCTTAACCACTGCACCACCAGGCAAGACCCTATGTGATTGCTTTTCGATATAGATTTTAAATTTGTTAGGGGAGGGACCTGTATATTATAATATATATTTCCTTTCCTTTACTCCCAACCCCACCGAATTGCTTAACGTAGGCCCTACAAGGAGAAGAGTCTCAACGACCCCTAGTACAAGTTCTAGTCAGTCTGTGATAACCCATACATCAGGTTGCCTCTATACATGGGGCATATTTTTCTTGTTTGTATTCATGTTGTGTATTGGTCCTGACAGCTCCCTGATGGTGTGTGTATATGTCTTACCTGGGCAAAAAAAAAAAAAAGCCCTGTGCAAAGTGCAAACGCCAGCTGCCACACTTACCTTAATCTTGCTCTTTATCCAGTCTGTGTGTATTTCTAACGTCTTCTTACGGCGAACAAGATGATGAGATTGTTTGACTCCTTTCTCAGACTCCTCATCTTGTGGTGGTAGATCACATAAGTGGAATGTCAAAGTAGTCTCTGTAGCCCTTTGGTTAAATAAGTCTTTGGTAGAAAAGAGAAAGAAAACTTAGATCTGTTTCTCTTAGGCCACCAAAGAGAGCTTGAGGATTTGGGATATTGGCCATATTCCCCCAAGCTCTCTTATTTTTTTCATTCATTCATTCAGCAGACATTTATTAGGGGCCTATGATGGGCCAGCTTAGTGCCAGATGCCAGACACCACGGTGAAGACCACCCGGTCCAGACTTGGGGATGTGAGGGGTGACACACCAGCCACATGCCAGTAACAAGTGTGGCTGCTGATTCTGTTAATGGGAGAAAAATAGGCTAAAGTGGGGAATCATTAAAAAAAGAAACGTGCCTTAAACATGCTTGTTTTAACTTAAAACAGAAATGTGTACTAACATATCATTTTTAAGTGCAAGGCTCTGTGGTCATTTTTGCTTAAACCCCATTCATAATTTATTATCTATAACTTTCAGTTTTGGCAATTTCTACAGAGTCTGAGTGCAGAACTGTAGACTTAAAAAAAATTTCTGTATATGCCCCAAGCTTCTGTGTATGTTTGGTCCACATCTTGTTCAAAGCAGTTTTTTTAAAAGCTATTTTCTTATTGAGTCATCTCAAAAGCATTGCACTTAGTGTTCACAGCAACAGCAAGTTTCTTTTTATCTTCATTTTGGTCCATTTTTATAACAATTGAATTTGGGGAGTAAACCCGTAAGGACCACCGGAGAACCATCCCCGCTCCCAGGGACCCTTGGCGGGTGTCCGACCACCAGGGGGCGCAGCGGTAGGAGGAGCTTCCGGCGCGGCCGGTATCAGCCAGGACGCTCTTCCCCGGAAGAGGGCCCGGTTCCCTCGGCAACTAGGTTTGCGGGAGGTCAGTTAAGAGAGGTTGGTTGTCCCACCACTGGGGCCAACACAGTGTTGGAGGAGGTCTCGGAGAGAATGTGACCGTCTCTTGACCAGCAAGCTGGCCGGGGCAATGGAAGGCTCCCCACCCCCTCCCCGTCCTTGGAATGTACGTTCTGCCCATGGGCCCCACAGTGCGAGCCCGTTTCAACGACGCAGCTTTGCGAGCAGTGTGCTGTTGAGCCCATCTGGAGGGATACGTGCCTGAAGCCAGGTAAGGCCTCCATCTAAACTTTAAGGTTCTCGTCGGCGGGGGTGGAAATCTGCAAGGCTTGCGCCGTCCAAGACAAGCGTCGCCATGTTAAGTTCTCTTGCTTGTTAAACCTGCCACCTGCCAGTCTGGAGCGGGCTGCTTCTTTCTTTGGTCTCTCCTTGCCCTATGCTTACGGGGGCTAATTTCGAATTTCACCCGGGGAACCCCGAGGTTGCGAACTAACACAGAGGGTGCCACGAGAGCTCACAGGGACCGTATCCAGGCCTGGCGGTCGAGGACACTCCTGGTGGAAGTTTTCTCTAGTATGCCAGGCAGAATTCCTAGCGTAAGCATGACATGGTTGAAAGCTAATCTGGGACCGGCCTAGTGATGACAGGCGACTCAGGAGAGGCAGGCAGGGCTAGAGCATTCCTTTATTCACTCACTAAGTAAATATCTGTTGTGTACTCGTGTGCCAGAAACTGTCCTAGGTATCGGGGATGCCACATTCCCTGCTGCCTGTTCTAGTAGGGGAGATGGTGTTAAACAAGTGAATAGATAAAAACTTCACGTGCCAGTGGCTAGGAGTGCCCTGAAGAAACATTAAGCAAGTGAGAAGGATGGAAAATGATGTGTGTGTGTGGTGCGCGTGCAAGCGTGTGCACTGGTTTGTAAAGGGTAGCCAAGGAAACTGTTTCTGAGAAGGCGACATTTAAGCAGAGACCTGAATAAAGTGAGGGAGCAAATCACAAGGATATTGGAATGAAGAGTGCTCTAGGCAGAGGACAGCACGTCCAAAGGCCCGGTGGCAGGGATGCCTGGCCCTGATGAATAACCAAAAAGCCAGTGTGTCTGGAGAGGAAAAAGTGAGGGCCTTCTAAGCCACATGAGGAATGTGTGATTTTCCTGGAGGCCATGGAGGGCCAGTGAAGAGTTTTTAAAAGATTTCGCTGGAAACAATATGAAGAAAGGACTGAGAAAGGAGAGGCTGGGATTCAGGGACACTAGGGAGATGAAGGTGTCTGAGGTGGTGTCAGTGAGGATGGGGAGGTGGGGGTGGGGAAGGAGAACCACACCGGTGCGCACCTGAGGAACTAAAGGGGCCGCTCATTAGAGCTCACAGGGGGAGCTTTTCCTCAGGAAAGTGAGAGAGAGGTGAGCAGGGGCAGAGTCAATAAAAGACCTTTGTGAGAAGCGTGGAAGCGGGCCCCAGTCTCCTCTCCGAGGAGTCCTCCTCCAGTGCTTGCTTCCAGAGTGGGAATGAGTTGTCCAGGGGAAGAAGCTGATGTGAGCCCAGCTGCTGTTCCTGAGTATCAATTAGAAATTAATATAAAGCATTTCTGAACTGTAATGATAAAAGAGGACATGGATGTGCTCATGTTTTTCTCCTGTCAGAATGCTCAAGTCTTGGATTTTCTGGTTTGTGCTGTTTATCCAGCTCTGTCTTTATTAGCGGGGAGGCTTTAGGCTGCCTTTCTGAGCCTCCGTTTTCTTAAAGTGGGATCATGCTGCCTGCAGAGACCCATCAGGTTACTCTGAAATGATGCTGCACGGAGCCCGCTGCCCCACAGAAGGGCAACAGACCTGTGTCCTCCACACGGGGAGCTTTGGATTCTGGTGGCTCAGGACACGAGCTGTGTAGTGGTCGCCCACTTCTTTTCACCAGGCGAGCTGTCTCTGAGTAGGAGAGGCTACATACTCTGAGGGTCTCCGTGCAAGATGAAAATGCAGGGATCCTTGTTCTGAAGTTGTTAAGGATTTCAAGACAACGACAGCAGAGTATTAAAAGCAAGCACAGGGCCCTAAGTGTGAGGACCTGTGTGCCTGCAGGTCATGTGTCTGTGATGCCAGCCTTGGCTTGGAAGTCGGAGAGTTCAGAGACGTGGGGCTGTGTGCCTGGGCTGTCAGATAGTGGTCTGGATCCTGGAAGTAAATGACTTTGTATCTCAGAGGAGGCTGGGGGATTTCTTTGGGACTGGCTACAACCTGAACGCGGAGGGGATGCCTCTTATCAATTAGAAATGTGTTGCTTTTCTGCATAAAAAGCTCAAACCTTGTAGGCCTCAGGTGTTCAGAGGAGCAGGGAGTGGGCAGGGGTGATGGTGAGGCACAAATGGGGAATCCGGTCATGTCAAATTTCACTCTCCAGTTAGAAGTCCTACCCGGGGCATGTGACGTACGTAGAGTATCCTGAAAGGCCTTCATTTCCCAAAAGGAGCAAAAACTCATGCATACCTGCATCCATTGAAAAAACACTTATTGAGTGCCTACTGTATGCCTTGCCAAGGAATGAAAGACACAGGTGTCTTTGGCCCGAAGGGAACAGAAATAACATAACAACAGGCATTTGTTGTGTTTCTGGCTGTTGAACATCTGAAACCCCCTCCTTGTTGGGGGTTCCCCACTGTGTGAGTCTTGGTGGGAGGCAGGCCTGCCCTCTCTAGAAACTGAAGGTGGTAATTCCTTCTTCTGCCTGCCTTCTAACTCCAGTGGGGACATGAGACTCAGGCTTAAAAGGCCCTTTACTTCCCCAGACACGCTTGCCTTTTGTTGCTCATTGAACATGTCATGGGGATGAGCCCTGGGTCTGACCTGAGGGGTCTTGGGCCTGAGTGTGGTTCACGCCCACACGATGGCTGGGTGATCTCAGGGATGTCACTTATTCTCTTGGCCTAAGTTTCTTTACCCAACTTCACATGGTTTTGAAGATTAATTTGAATCCGATAACTGGCCCGCAGCAGTTATTCCATAGGAGTTAGGTCAGGGGCCTACACTGGTATGGGGACAGGAGCTCTTCCTTGAGAGGGAATCTGGGGCTGTGTCCTGGCTCAGCAAGAAAAAGCACCATGATTGATTAGGTGTGTCTGCCGTGGGTATTGCTGCTGTTTCTACGTTAGTTGGATCTGGTTGTCTGAAAGATGTTCCATATGGTGGTTTTGAGTTTCTGAATTAAGTAGCCTGATGGCTTAGGCTCTTGGCTCAAACTTGTTTTGATTAGACCCAAAAAAAACTGGCAACCTCCATGATTGGCACATCTTAACAGCTGGACCTCAAATGCCTTCAGTATCTGGTAAAGGGGCTCTTTTTTTTTTTTTTTTTTTTTTTGCGGTTCACAGGCCTCTCACTGTTGTGGCCTCTCCCGTTGCAGAGCACAGGCTCCGGACGTGCAGGCCCAGCGGCCATGGCTCACGGGCCCAGCCGCTCCGCGGCATGTGGGATCTTCCCAGACCGGGGCACGAACCCGTGTCCCCTGCATCAGCAGGTGGACCCCCAACCACTGCGCCACCAGGGAAGCGCAAGGGGCTCTTTCTTAAACTTTGTGTTAATGACTTCTTGGACACCCCCCAACCAGGCAAATCTAGGTCAGATCCCTTCTTGTGTGGTCCCATAGTATCCCCTTCCGATGGTACCATTAACCGTTTTATGTGCAAATTCCCTGATTTCTTGGCTGTCTTCACCTCCTGCCCTCCCTCTCACCCCCAGCATAATCAAAGGATGAACCCCTCGAGGTTTATCCTTTGTCTGGCTTGCTCTGTGTTTTATCCCCAGCAGCTGAGACCGTACTAGCCTGGTAGATGCTCAGGTGAGGAAACAAGCATTTCTCTCTCCGTTACGGACACGGCAGAAGGTGGGAGACAGCGAGACGCACCCGGGAGAGCCGGGCAACGGGGTGGAAGGTGGGAGAGGGTTCTTACTTTCACGTTTCTTCATAATCCAGAGGATTGTGTCCTTATATTTTCCAAAATTTTTCTTCAGCCTAAAAGGAATGTGACTCATCTTTAGAAGCTGAGACTGAATTCATGTTTCCATGTCATGCTGCACAGTAGACAGTGCTAGGGCCTGCTCAGCCTTTTCATAGGTGGGGGGCTGACTGGCTGGCTCTGCTTTTGGACCCAGCTTTCTTCCAGTCTGTACTCAGGAATAAAGGGCCAGCACATGGTGTTGTGTGTCCCTCCTGGCCTCTAACTGGCCTTCGACTTGGGCACCTGGGCTGACCCCCAGGCCTTTCCAAATGAATTCAGTGGGGGTCCTCCTGGGAGCGAGGCCAGGGCTGGGAGGTCCAAATGCACGGCTGGCTCTGTGAGTTAAGCTCGTGCAGCTTGCTTTCTCTGCGGCTTGTGCCTATTTCAGCGAAGGCTATTTGGAAATAGCTTAGAGAAACAGCATTGTCTGCCAACTGGACAGAGCCACCTGAAACCCCTTTGCATTTAGTAGGAAAATTTCAAATAAACTCACTCAAAAATGAAGGCCTCATTAAGGCACAGCTCTTCAAAATGATCAAGCCCTCAACCCCCCTCTCATGTCAATATACAAAGGGAGTCATCCTGGCATTAAAGTGGCTTGGACTGTTTTACTTCCAAATAAAGGTGGTCTCCAGAGGCAGCTGCCTTTCCTGATTCTCAGATCAGAGCCCTTTTGGAAGGGAATCTGCCAGAAGGAGTGAGCTTCCCAGGCTTAATTGGATCAGAGAAGAAGGCCTTTGACGAGACAGATTTTAAGTTCTCAGTTCAGAGTCCTTGAAGAGAGCATAATAATTTAACCCCAGGCAACCTTAGGCAGCACATACCCTTTGCTGGAAAGGGCTGGACTGTCTTGTCTGGCGGAAAATACAGGTTTGCTCTTTGTACTTTAGGATCAGTTGCGGAGCTGGAGAATGAGCTCTTCGTGGCCCATTTGTACCAAGTGTTATTTATTTGCAAGCACTTTGAATGGAATGGAAGCAGTTACCTTGCCTACCATCACCTGTGAAAGAGTAAGGACCGAGGAGGGGGTGGGGTGAAGCCTGTCCGGTGGCTGAGAGCAAGATGCCACGTGTATACAGGAGTTAAATTCCAGTGAGGGGATCCAGCCAGAGGCATCCAGGGCCCTTTGGGGAAGTTTCCTCCCTTGGCTCTTTGCCCACCTTTGCAAGCTAGTGGAATCCTTACTAGCTAGCTCAGTGGTAGAGACTGGGTACGGATCAGCACACAGGAGGTGCTCATGAAATATTCATTGAGTGCAATTAGGTTAGAATGAGCCTCGGTTATAGGCTTAAATGGGCCAGAAGGGGAGAAAATGTAACCTATGAGAGAGGGTAACTTACAGGGGTGTTACTTGGGATTTGTTTTTTGCTGCTGTATAAGGATCTGAAAGCTTGGACGTTCTTCGTGTTTTGCATTGTATATTCTGCCTTCCCTTTTCCTAGAGAAGCCTTAGGGGTGTCTGGCCCTAGGACTCTACTGAGCCCAGAGCAGAAGTTGCTGGCAGTCAATCTCTCCCTGATTTTTGTGAGAGTCTCCATTCCCCGAGGAGGTTATGCAGGGCACCCCATCCTCACAGCCTCTTCCCTGGTGCCATTGCTGGAGAGTCTGCCATAGACCCACTGCATGTCTGACCATGTACCTTGTTCACCAGGGTTTCTGACAGCTGGATAAGTGAAAGTCCAGGCTTCCATGTACCCCAGTCTGGATGTACAAATGCGGTTCTGGAACATTTTGAGACCTGGAGTCATGCTAACTAGAAAGATTTGGTGCCAGCAGCAGTCTGCAATAAACTCATCATTCCCCTTTCCCAGTAGGGGCTCTTGCCATGAATGCCAGGGCAGTGAAGCTCAGGGCTTTTCCCCCTCAGGGAGCGTGATCTTGATCCTCCATTGTCCCCTCACTTCAAAGGCCCAGGGGTCTGAGTCTTGCTTCCCAGACTTTCGTACAGTTCACGGTCCCTTCAAGACTTTTCCTGCCCTGGATCTCCAACCTCTGTCACTGCCCATCTTTGATCCTATCCTGCACATCCCCTGCTCATAGATTTCTTTGCTCTTGAGTTTTGGCAGGCAGCTGGATTATCCTGTCCCCATGACCCCTAATCTTACCCTTGTCCTTGTGCCTGGCTTGTGCCTGCTCTTTGACTCAGGGGACCTGTCCAACCCTGGCCTTCCTCTATTCTCTGATGACCCAATTTATCCCTGCTGCTACCACTGGCCTACCTGCACCCACTGACCGATAGCTCCATCTCTCCAGTCACTTACAGAGTTCCCAGTTTCGTTCTGGTCTCACTCTCCAGATGACCAGTCAGGGGAATGTTAAGATCCTCCTCCAGTTCATTGCGAGCTGCCATTTCTTTGAGCATGGTCCTGAACACTGACTGATAGGAGCTGGTCACAACCTGCAAAAGGACCACAGAATGAAATAGCCAGAAAATGGGAATTAACAGTAAGTTAATGATCACTTTTCTGACTCTCTAAGCTGCCAGAGGAGATTGCAACATGTTATTCGAAAAAGACAAGCAGTGGGAACAGTAGGGTGGCTAGCAAGATTTGTTCCAAAGCCTGTTTCCGTTACGGTCACACCTTCTTCTCATTCTCCAATTCCCTCAAGAATTTTTTTAAAATAGTAGCATACCAAGAAATCGTTTGAGAGCATAAAATTACCCTCTTCTTCCAAATGTAGAGATGGCTCTAGAACGTAAAAGTGCTTCCATGCCTTAAGAGCATAACAGCCTTTTTGAGTTCCAGGAATGGCCAAGCTCTCCGTGGTTGGTTATTTATTCATTGTGAAGGATAACAGTCTTCAGGAAAGCAGGGCAGCAACTAGCACGTTCTTGTAGAGGATGATTCTACCTTTAAAGATTCTTCCAAAGTAATGACATTGCAAGCTCCTTTTTTATTTTGTCAATTTGATCATTCTATCCCAAGTCCATGCTGCTAACCAGGACTGACCCATAGGTGGGTCCTCACAAGAGTCTCTTCTTTTGGGTCCCTTTTGGTAGAAGGTGAAGTTTGACTTGCTGTCCAGGAGAACCATGGGTCTGTCATGTGGCCCTGCTCACCTACAGGTTGAGGTTGTTATGGTGGTTGTTCTGCGTCTGACAATGTGCAGTCTGCCATTCACTTACAAGCCTTCTATCGTAAGTGGAAGACCCACAGATCCGAAGTTGCATATGACCTGGGGCAGATACAAGAATGGAGCTCGTGATTGGCTGGGTTTTCTAGGTTGGGGAAAAGCTGGGGTGTCTCGGGTCTGCCTCGTCTGACTCACAGCCTCGGCGAGCTCCTTTCCGCATTGCTGATGTTCAGTTAATGAAACACGGAGGCCATCAGACTGAGGAGGCTGTAAGGCCGTGGTGCCCTAAGTAAGCAAACCAAAGCCTAAGGCCATAAATGCCTCAAGGTTAGGAAATCAAAACCCGAGGACAACCAATCACAAGCAGCCAACTAGGCTTTAAGCTACGGCCAATCAGTAACTTCCTTGTTTTGCTTCTGCATTTTCCCTGTAAGTCTCTCCCCAGCTCCTGTTGGTGGAGGGCTCTTAACCACTTCCGGTTTGGTGCTGCCTAATTTGAATCCACACAGGCTCAAATAAACTCTTCAAATTTTTTTTTTTTTTTTTTGCGGTGCGCGGGCCTCTCACTGCTGTGGCCTCTCCCGTTGCGGAGCACAGGTTCCGGACGCGCAGGCCCAGCGGCCATGGCTCACGGGCCCAGCCGCTCCGCGGCATGTGGGATCTTCCCGGACCAGGGCACGAACCTGTGTCCCCTGCATCGGCAGGCGGACTCTCAACCACTGCGCCACCAGGGAAGCCCTCTTCAAATTTTTAATAGGCTTCATTTTATCTTTTCATACGGGAATGAGTCAGTGCTTCAGGGCAGGCTGAGGTTAAGGCTCTGGTGCGGCTACCCCTGCCTCTGAGTTCTTCATTGTTGACCGTCCCTCCCTTGAGGTGGAGTGGTGGCCTGCTTGCCCAGGCCAGTGGTCTCTCACCAGCCCCTTTGGATTCCATGATTTGTTCACCAGAAGATGTGGCTCCCGCTATGGTCCATCAGACAGCAGACCCGCTGGCGGGGCCTGGTCGAAGTTCTCGTCCCAACCAGGCTGTGCTACCCCGCTCCGGCACATGCGCCCTCCTAGGAGGCTCATCCCGTTTGCTTCCCCAGCCTCTGGAGAGCGATCCTCATGGTCATGGTAGGGGTATTGGGCCCCCAAGTGATGACTTCTCCCATGCCCTGTGACTGCTCCTGGGTGAGTCTCTGGTTTTTCCAACCAAGAGAGTTTGCACAGCAGGTGTGTGATGCACGCGTGTATCCTACAAACAATTCAGACATGTATAGGGAACTCAAAGCAGCCAAGAGATTGAATTGTCAGAATAACCAAAGTCTAGGGTGATGGCCCCATCCGAATCCAAGGGCCTCAGCTGCCTCTCCCAGTGGCTTGTGGTGTCCCCCTCCCAGCTGCAGGTGCCATGTGGCATTGACTCCAGTCCTTCTGTCCTGCCCTCTGGCCCCGCTTGTCCACATCTGCCGCCTATGGCATTGCTTAGAGAAGCAGTGCTTCCCAAGCTGGACAGCTGCCTATCTGCAGATTGCCACTAGCTGGGCCGCGGGGGCTGCCTCATTATCCTCCTAAGCATCCGATCCTTGGAAGCAGAATGGTATAGATAGCAAGGGGGAAAGTATCCCCCAACTCTTTGCCTTACTTTGTCACCTGGGCAAAGCCCCTGAGATGGCAAAGCCCCTGAGATGGCAAGGAATGGTGCTTGTGACCGGGGCTCCCCTGCACAGGCTGCCTGTCACACAGAACCCTCCCAGCGTCTGGTGTCATCCAGAACCTTGCACAGCTCCGTGGGAGATGTTCCCTCTGCCTGTGGCTGCAGCTCCGCCAGACACAGCGGAACCTCAATTGACAGGCGCGCGGAAGGTTTCCGAATAATTTAAGTGTCTAATTAAAACAATTCCTGTCCATTTCAACTCTTGCTGAAAAATCTTTCTAAAATGCCTGAGCTTACTTTCCTGTCTTAGTAAATCCAGTGCGGTGAATCAAAGTTCAAGTAATCTTTTTTCCTCCCTTTGACATGGTATTTCAATATTTGAAAAGCAGTTCTTATTAATATAATGTGTATAGGAGCATGTCTGGAAAGTAAGGAATTTAGGGCTAAATAGGAGCTGAGACCAGAAAAGTTTTCCAATTAAAATAAAAGCAAAAACTGTATAAATGCCTAGGGTTCCCCCCGCCCCGCTCCTTTTCTTTTGTAAGTTTAGAAAAATGTATCTGCTTAATCTTGAGTTCCAGGGACACAAGATTTCACTCTTGTGATTGTAGTTAATACCTACAGTCCTGAGAAAGTTTGTTAGTTGTAGGGGAAAGGATGTATAACCTGAATCAGCATGCGTTGGAAGTCTTAGAGGTAAGTTGACACAGGAAATTAGAGCCACAAGCCTGTACAGGCAGGCAAAAAAATTGTGCAGTAGGGCTTCCCTGGTGGCGCAGTGGTTGAGAGTCTGCCTGCCGATGCAGGGGACACGGGTTCGTGCCCCGGTCCGGGAGGATCCCACATGCCGCGGAGCGGCTGGGCCCGTGAGCCATGGCCGCTGAGCCTGCGCGTCCGGAGCCTGTGCTCCGCAACGGGAGAGGCCACAACAGTGAGAGGCCCGCGTACTGCAAAAAAAAAAAAAAAAAAAAAAAAAATTGTGCAGTAAAGGCAATGCAACGTGCTGTAGATGTGAGGCTTAATCAGACAACTGGGACTTCCCATGGTGTCTCTGGTTATTGGATACAGCTGGGAAAGGACAGCCATTAAACTTCCGGGGCTGGTTCTGTGCCCCTCTGAGGAGTGTGGGAGCAGGACACAGATTTGGGGGAGATGCTCCGCTGCTCTTTGTTGCGGTGTTTGCACTGCAGATGCTGTTGTCCAAAGTTTCTGTCCTGCTGGGCTGCCCCAGGCCTGGTCCTTTAGGTGGAGACAGCGGACTTTTCTTGGGGCTTTTGTTTGTGCTTGTTGGGGTTTCTGGTCGCTTTCTTTTCCAGCACCCAGTCAGGGGTAAATGAAGCAAAAAGAAAACGCAGGAAACTCACCGCCGTGTCGTTCCTTGGGTCCCAAGGTCCCTAGCCAGTCTGCCTTCTTCTCTCCGTCTTTTAGAAGCTTCTTGCGTTTGTTTTATATGTAATGTATAGGGTTTTAAGCTGTACTTAGTGGGAAAATTACATTTAGTCCACCGTTCCAGAATCCAACTTTACTTTTTTTTTTTTTTTTTTTTTTTTGTGGCTGTGTTGGGTCTTCGCTGCTGCGTGTGGGCTTTCTCTAGTTGCGGTGCGCGGGCTTCTCATTGTGGTGGCTTCTCTTGTTGTGGAGCATGGGCTCTAGGCATGCGGGCTCAGTGGTTGTGGCTTGTGGGCTCAGTAGTTGTGGCTCACGGGCTTAGTTGCTCCGCGGCACGTGGAATCTTCTGGGACCAGGGCTCGAATCCGTGTCCCCTGTATGGGCAGGTGGATTCTTAACCACTGTACCACCAGGGAAGTCCCAACTTCATTTTTACATAGGGTTTCTGCAAAGGACGATTTGCCTTGATATCTAGGTATCTAGGTAGCTTACATGATTTGTTTTTAGCTTTGCTGCCTTCAAAATCAATCTTGAGGGTTTTTTATTCATATTACTGAAAGCAGGGCCTTGTGGTGCCATACTTGGCTTTCTTCTGACCCTCTTTGGTTTAATGTGTGTCATTTACACTTAGGCCTGTTTTAAGAAAAGCTCACTTCGGCTGTGCTAACAGTGTAGTGAAGCTGTGAATCCCAGGGCTCAAGAGGCAGTGTCTGGCTGGCCCTGGGCCACTCTGCTCTGACATTCAGAGCCAGGTGTTCTCCAGTTTTTATTCAACTTACGTTGGCTTCAAAGTCTTCGGCTTCCAGTGTGCCAATGGGATCACTTAACATACGATCCCAAAAGCTCTCTTTAGAGACAAACTCCTCGGCTTTCAGTTTTGGAAGTCACAGCAAAAGGAGAGGCATTTGGAAAAGGAACCAAAACAAGAAACAAACAAAAACAAAAAGAGAAATAGATTTATGGCATTTACACTTGTGCTTTTAAATAAAAATGCATATGTCATCAATAAGACTTTAAATAAATTCATCAAATCACTTAAAATTTGACTTGGGGATATTAATAAAATTGGAATAAAAGGGTCAGTTTCAGTGGCGGACTTAAGAAAGTGAGTGTGTGTTTCTGGTGGCCAATGAAGGTTCATCTGACAAAGTGACATTTGAGTGAGTCCTGCATGAAGCAAGGGAGCGAGCAGGCAGATGGCTCGGGAAGAGCATCCCTGCCAGGGGGCAAAGGAGGTGCAAAGGGCCTGAGGTGAGAGAGAGTGGGAGCATGTTGACATATCTGACAAACTGGAAGAGGCACAGTATGCCTGGAGAGGAGGGAGATGGGGAGGGGCAGGGCCAGCTCACCCAGGACCTCGTAGGCCGTGGGAAGGGATTTAGATTTTATTCCGAGAGAGATCTATTCTGAGTGTGATTTTTCTCTTGGAAATCCTGAGAAATATCCCTAGCGCCCGTCAGTTTTGTCAAAAATTGCCCATTTCCAGAATTGCACATGGTTCGTAATTGCTAATCAAAGCCTAAGAGGTGAATCGCTAAGCCAGTGAGCTAAAAAAAAAAAAAAAAAAATCTCTCAGAGATAGCAGATGCCTTTGTTCTCAAGGTCAGCCACAGCCTGGTGACCCTGGGCCAGGAGAGGGCTGGAAACCTCCAGTGTCAACGGGGTGCAGACCAAATGGAGGAGTTGGTCATTACAACTTGGGCCTGGAGTCTCTGCTCCCGGGAAGGTGTGGCTTCTGAGGCAGAGGTGGGGGGAAGGGCTCCCACACAGTAATTGGGCCCCCGGGGAAATTACGGTGGCCTTTGTCTCAGCTTGAGGATGACACCAGCCGCTCCACGCTGGGCCATCCCGAGAGCCCTGAAAATCCACCGGCTTGGCACTGGGCCGACTGATTCTGTGTGACGTGTGTCCCTGTTGGGCCTCGGGGGGTGGGCAGAGAAGGGGCATTCTTAGTGATCTCCGTACACGCACGTTATTTTTGCACTTCTTCCCAACTTTGGTTCAATCATGAAAACACTGACTCCTTTGGGCCCCTGGGGGGGATGGAGAACTCCGCTCAGCTGCATCTGCCTGTACTGACACCAGGCCCAGGGCCCTCTGCCTGCAGACCTCCTACCCCAGCCTTGGCTTGTTCCTGGTGGCAACCTGCCTCCTTTCAGTGGCCCCTGTGTGGTGGGAGTCCCCCGACAGGTCTTTCCCATCAGTTCCACCCGCCAGGCACTCACCACCCCGCTGGGGTGCTCACAACTGGCAAAGGCACCAGGCCCTTTCCGCTCATTCCAAAACACTGTGTGTCCCCAGACTGTCTGCCAGGGATGCGGCCTAGAGAAGTTTTAAAACTTCTTGTTGGCATAACCCCACAAGAATCCTTGGGAATTCAGGCAAGAACCTCGGGAAGCTCCATTTGGTTGTCACTGGAGAGAAATGGAGGAACTGGTGGAACAGGGGTCTGGGGAGACCGGGTGGCAGAGTCTCCCTGTAAGGGTCCCTGAGGATGTGCCGGCCCAGCGTGGAGGAGTCCGGCTCTGGTCCTGGTAGCTTAGTGAATCCCCATGATTTGTGAGTGCTGTAGGTTAGTAAGCTTTACTGAATAATAGATAGTTAATTCGAGGGAAAAAAAGAAGTAGGTGTTTGTCAGAGGAAGAAGGGGAGTTGGCAGGAGGGAGTGAATACAGAGCAGCGGCGTTCAGGGGCGCTCGGTCCCACACACTCGTTAACTTTACATCAGCAGGCACCGTCTGCGTGTCAAGAGGCGCCCGGTAAATCCGCAGGAACGCAGCCACAACTGGGGCAGCATGAGAAGGGAGAGCTTTATGCCTAATTAACTTTCCCTTCGGTGATTTCTGTCAACCTCTACCTTTGTTCTAGTGAGATCATTATCTTCCCCTGAAGTTGCTTTATGGGGGGACTGGGGGAGCGGGCAGGTGTCAGGCCAGGTTCCTTAGTGGCAGCCCTGTTACCCAGGACCCGGACCCCTCCCAGCTGGTCACTCAGTCCCCTCGCACCCTGGCCCCCTCCTTTGTGTAATGGGGACCATAAGGCTTATCTTCAGGGTGGCTCAGGGGACCAGCGCGAATGCAGCGAACGCCGGGCACACAGCATTCCCTGCAGTGGAGCGTGCCTGTGCCGGACTGATGAAGAACAGATCTAACCTCTCCCCCATCCAATCAGTGGCTCTCCTGTCACGTTTTTTCGTGCCGGAAGCATACTTCCTGAATTGGGGTAGATGTTTGAGTCCCGTGTATTTGCCCTGCAGGGCAGATCCCCACGTTATAAACAAGGAAAGGGAGGGGACAAGCAGTAGGCGACTAGCCCCGGGCGGGCTCTGAGAGCACACAGGTGGAACTCGGTCCTGTTTTCACCTCCTCCACCCTGCACGTAGTGAATTCCTTGTTGTCCTTAAATCACGGATAAATGATGGGCTGGTCTGGCAGCTGCTATGGGCACGAATCTGTAATCTGTTCTAAAGCCACTCAGTGTGCTTCATGGATCAACAGCCCGAGCTGCTGCCAGGGGCTTGTGAGAAACACAGTCTTAGATCCACGGAATCAGAATCTGCATTTTAACAAGATGCCCGGGTGATCGCTCTGCACATTAAAGTCCGAGCAGCACCTCTCTACCCCTACCTCCGCCCCCCACCCCGGAAATGAAATAGGATGAAGACAATTTTATAGTCTAGAGTTGGAAGGAGTTTGATAAGCCACCTGTGTAGGTAACCCTGATCCTCCCCTCCTCCCCCGCCCCCATGCTGACAGACAGCAAGCGGGTCATCATCCCTACGTTGTTTCTAATAGGATGGGTCTGGTTAATCGCGGGGCTTTTGTGGAGTGATGTGTGCAGGCTGGGATTCTGCCGCCAAAAGGCTTCTCCCCTGTCCTTCCCCCTCATAGAATTCAGCTATCTCCTCCTTAATAAAAATTTAATCAGGCTTTAAGGGTACCATCTGAGGGGCTCTAATTCATTCCCTATCAAGTTACCATTGAATGAGTCTGTCTGGGGGTGCCCATGCATCCCAGTCAAGCCCTGCTGACCAGACTTCAGGGAACCTAGCAAATGCCCCGACTGGACCCTCTTTAAATGCGGGCGTCCCTATACAGAGCTTGAGTAGAGAGATGGACTTCTGGGCCGTTCCCAAGTCATTCTGGCTCGCTCCCGAGACCCTCTCTCTGTTTCTCGTTCTAGCTCCTTTCTTCAGTTAAGGACAGAGAAACATATCCAGGTTCAGGGTCTGTGTGCCCAGCATGTCCCTCGGTCCTCTCTAGGACTCGGTACCGGCTGGACCAGCAAGGCATCCACCCGCCCAGGGCGCCATCCCCTGCCCTGGCTGCTCTGCGGGGAGCAGGGATCTTTGGGTAGGTTATGTGGGGCTCTCACCATTTCCTGCCTTTTGCGGTTCTTCAGTGGGAACAAAGGCTGAAAACAAATAGGAAAAATGATGAATAGGATGTGGCATGGTGAACTGTTAACCCCTAAATGTCTGGGGAGACCAGGGTGGAGATTGCGTATTGTAGGGTAAGAGGCTCCGTGATGGTCAGCAGTTGGAGGCCTGTAGCTTATGCTCAGCACACATTGATTCCCCTCCGTCTGTTCATAGTTCATCTTTCCCACTAGAGCTTAAGTTCTGAGAGGGTAGGATGGCTTTGTCCATATGAAGATGGACAAACTACTGCCCAGTACACAGTAGGTGTACAATAAATATCAGTAGATACACAGTAAATGTCATGGAATGAACTGAGTATGGATAATCCATTATTTCCCCTCCTAACTCCAGTGGTAAATATTATTTCCTCCCCTTTCAAAACTCAATTTTAATTCAAAATTAAAAGCATTTTACCCTTTGGCCAAGGTTCTTCCCTGAGCCTTGACCCCTGACACCAAGTTCTAGAAATAATGCCTTGGCCACTGGCCTTAATGAAGGCTGCCGTAATCTAAAATGGTCAAGAGGACTCTCTTTGGCTCAGGGTGTGCTAATTCTGCGCTTCTTCCCGTCTCATGGATGGATTCGTAGCTTCCGGGAGTCATTTAAAATCATCGTAAAACTATAAAATTAAAATGATACCTTGTGAATCAGACTTTAAGGTGGTTAGCACCGTTGTTGATTCTTCCTCTGTTTGAGATTTTGATTTTAAAGGTACTGTGAAAAGACAGAAGAGGGTGGCCGTTAACAATTTCAACCTTATACTTTCCAGGGGGCTCATGTTGGACGCTTAGGGTCTGAGGTTCTTTCTTGGCACCCAAGGCCGATCCACAGAGGAGAAAACGGGTTGGAGGGCACTGCTGGCGTGTATTGGGTGCTCCCTCTGCCAGCCTCCTCCTCTTAGCTTTGCTGACTTACTCTGGGGCTGCAGTGAACAGTGACTGGGAAATGTGGGCCCTCTGTGGCCTTCTTCTCTGGTCCCAGGACAGAGAGGATGTCTGGGATTGAGGGGAGACCTTAGGGATATTCCTCCTTCTGTAGGAGGAAGAGTTGCGGGAACCATAGAGCCAAGTGGCTTCAAGGCCGTGTAGACTCATAATGGCATATGCCTGTCGCTGTAGGAAGTGGGCGTCTCTGGTGTTCTGTTGTCAAGAGCTCCCAGAGAGGGGCATGACGGGGGCTGGCGAGTACAGATGCACTGGGTTATGCCACGAGAGGCTGCTGTGGTTTTTGAGGACTTCTGTAAAGTTCTTGGTTACCCATGTTTTATTTATATTTTCTAGAATTTTGTGATCCCTGCTCCTTTTTGCTCCCTCACCCCTACCTGTCCTCCTCCCTACTCCCAAACACATGCGTGGGTGTACACACACACACACACACACACACACACACACTCTCTCTCTCTCTCTCTCTCTCTCTCTCTCTCTCTCCATTCCTAATGGCAAGGAAGCAGAGGCGAGCGGGCCCCTCCCCTCCCCTCTCATGGGAGCGGCAGGATTGGAGCTCGGTCTGTGATGAGAAGCCTCCCCACCTGGGCAGGATCGGTGCTGCCAGCCCATCAGCTGAGCCCGAGCCCTCCACAGCCAGGGAGCTCTCCAACTTCTAAGGACACGCATCCTACCATAAATGGCTCCGACTGTTGGGAATCGTGTCTATTTCTTAACTAATTTTCCTCAAGCTGGCCCTGTTCTAGCCCTTCCGTGCAGATGGAGAGGTCAGGTCTCGGTTTTGTGTGTCAGGTCATCAGGTATTTGAAGGCAGTTATCCTGTCTCAGAGTCACGTGTCTTCCAGACTTAACGCCCTCATTTGCTTCAGCAGTTCTTTGTGGTCTCCAGGTTGGCCTAACACCGCCCTCTCCTTGAGCCCTGGCCAGTCTGCCTCTAACCCTCATGGAGTGTGGGATGCCTCAAAGTGAACAGCGGCCCCAAGGTTGCTTCTGCAGTGCAGGCTAGAGCAGGACCCGTCTCCCTTTACATAACCTTTTAATTGTTCTTGGTTATATTAACTAGTCTGGCAGTCACACCAGTCCTACCATTGACTGACTGAGCCTGTGGTTGAGTAAATCATCTACAACAGACAGGGCATTCCCCCCCTTGTCCTTCTCCATCCTGTTTTTGTGGGCCTAAGAGCAGGGTCTAACCTAAATTACCATTCTGTTTTATCTAGCCAGTCCCGATCCAGTGTTTCTGCCTGTCAAGATCTTTTAGAATCTGATCACATTATTGTCATCACCCAACAGCTGCCAGTCATGTACAGATATAAATATTCCTCCTACGTCTGTATCCGAGTCTGTGGATACAGACTGGACAGAGCCCTGTGGCTTCTGGCTGGAAATTGGGATGACTCTGATCCTTAAACAGTATCTCTGGATGGTTATTCAGTAGCGATCATGCCATTGTCTTGCACTAGCATCTACCTGGTATTTGTCTATGTCGTCCATAGGAACATGATGAAGGCTTTGAAAAACAAATGTGTTTTGGAATTCGGGTCTTCAAATTCCACAGTTCCCTGATCTAATAACCTTGTCAAAAAGTGACCTACAAGCCAGTATTACTTGATCTGTTCTTTTTTTTTTTTTTTTCCCGGTACGCGGGCCTCTCATTGCTGTGGCCTCTCCCGTTGAGGAGCACAGGCTCAGCGGCCATGGCTCACAGGCCCAGCCGCTCCGTGGCATGTGGGATCTTCCCAGACTGGGGCACGAACCCGTGTCCCCTGCATCGGCAGGCGGACTCTCAACCACTGCGCCACCAGGGAAGCCCTGATCTGTTCTTATTGATCCTATGCTGGTTCCTTGTGGTCATTTTGCTCTCAGTATTTGCCCCAGGTTGGTCACAGACTCATTTCCCCAATTCTTCAAAAACCATAAACATTAAGCTCTTCTCTCTCTGTAGATATTCTGGGGTATACTTTATCTCGGTCAGGACACAGCAGTTACCATTCTTTTCTGATCTTCTCACCAATCTTTGGTGTCTGCTATTTCTTGCCTAACTTTGCTGTACCCCTTTCAATCTGAAGATCATCTTCTTTCACAGAGAAGTCAAAATTCAATAGCAATGGAAGAACATGATTTTCTTTGAATCGTGCCTCAACAGGCACTAAACAGTGGCTCTGTGTGCCGATCTACTTTTTGCCCGAATCATATTTTTAAAGGGCCCCCCTTCTTTTGTTGCTGCCTGCAGTATTATTATTATTACTTTTTGGTAAGAATACGTTTACCCTGGACTTCAGCTCTCCTGACACTTTTCTCAAAGTTCGAGACATTTTCCTACTTTTATCGTAGGTAACAATCATCTTTTTTAACCTCTGCATGTGATCTTTCAAAACCTGAGTCCACTGAAAGGAACTCTGTGCAAACACTACTTTGCACTTTTTTTCTTTTTTTTTTTTTTTTTTTGCGGTACGCGGGCCTCTCATTGCTGTGGCCTCTCCCGTTGCGGAGCACAGGCTCCGGACGCGCAGACTCAGCGGCCATGACTCACGGGCCCAGCCGCTCCGCGGCATGTGGGATCTTCCCGGACCGGGGCACGAACCCGTGTCCCCTGCATCGGCAGGCGGACTCTCAACCACTGCGCCACCAGGGAAGCCCTCTACTTTGCACTTTGGGGAGCTTTCCAACCCTCCTCTTCATCTGGCCAGGTGACTTGAAGTAACTACTCCAACTGATAGCACTTGCCCCTCTCTGTTTATCCTCACCCACGTTTCTATACATAGTGTCTCCATGTGTACATATTTCTATACACAGCTCCTTTCTAACCAAGACTGTCTCTTGGGAGAAGGATATACCTTCTCATCACCATAGCTGATCTTGAGTCTGATGAGGATTCAGCAGCAGTTTCGCAAGTATGTAACAAATATTTATAGGCGCTTACTGTGTGCAGGACACCAAGTCTTGAGGATTTCTACAAGCAGGGTTATAATGCTCTGTGTTAGAATTTCTGGTATACTTTGTTCATGACCCTGCTCTGTGCCTGGCTGGGTGGACACCTGAGGCCATAAATAGTCTTTCTGGCCTTCCACCTGCTTCCTCACACGAGCCACGAGACATTCCCGGTGCCTTTAGCTTTCCTTCCATGTCAGACCTGCCACTCTCTGTAGTAATAGGTTTCAAGGATTTATTTATCTGGGTGTTATACCTCCATATTTGGTTCCAAGTGCTGTTTGTAGAGTTCATGTAAAATGCTGTTTCTGGCTCACTGGAGTTGAATAGTCCCGTAATAAAAAATGCTTTAGAAATGGGAAACTAGCACCCGTGAAATCTGTTCTACCCTAGAGGTTCTCTGGTTCTCCATCATTCCTGTGCCTGGAATCCTCTGGGATCTTGTTAAGGATGAGGCAGGGATCGTGATAAGAAAGCCTGGGAATCTGCGTCTTTACGGGCACCGGGTGCTGGGGATGCACAGTCCTGGACCCCGAGGAGTAGCACTGCAACACTTTCACCTCCGCTTAACTCCTGGGGGCCCTCAGTCAGCACTTGGAATTGCTTTTGCCTTGATTGACTGTGTTTCTCCAACAAGTGGATGGGTGGCTTCTGCCCTGGGCTAAAGCAGGTTCTCCTTTGCATCCACCGTGCTCGGGAGCCCGTAGTGTCCTGTCCTCCAGTTGCAGAAGGACTGGCTTTTCTTCGTGGCAGGGGCCCCCTGCCTCCTCTCACCTCAATTTTGAGCTCCTTTCTGGGGCTCCATGCTTCCTGGATTCCCCTTGCACCCCTGCCCCCGCCCCGGTTACCTCCTCTTACAACTGTTCACTCTTCCAGAGGAGTCTCTTAATGAGCCTCTTTGCCCCATTCCACTGTCCAGACACAATCAGTTACCCGTTGCCAGCAAATTCTGTCCAATTATTATGAACACTCTCCAAAAGATTGACTGTAAACCATAGGCAGAAGGGAAAAGAGAAACCTTCACGAATTCTAGGGAGTTGCTTACTTTTCCTTGTGTTCCAGTCTCTGCTGTAGCCGCCATCCCCTCATGTCTCTGCAGGAGCCTGGGCTATGGCACTGACCCTGGCTTTAGTTGCTCCAACACTGTCCACACCTTTGGTCTGGGCCACCAACATCACAGGATCTGATCAGTAGGTATTGCTGCGGGTGGCTAGACTTTTGCTAAACACTAAATGCATGTTGGCTTTAAGGAACTCAGTACTGGGAAAGACTTAGCTACAAAACATGCCCCTACAGACCAAATAGGCAGAGCGCTTAAAACCTAAATTAGATCCAGACATGACTGGCTCTGTACATTAAGCTTGGGGACCAAAAGGATCCTGAATGAACACGGCACATGAAGCAGTGATTTCCAGAGGGTCTCTCCCTGGAGGTGGGTGCATAGTGGTATGAACAGGCTCTGGTGACTCCCTTCCCACACGCCAGGCTTCTCCTATCTCCTTCTCCTCTCCCACATCCTTTCAGGCTTAGCATTGGCACTTTTCAGGCGATTACCCAGTAAATGACTTCGAGAATCCTGCTTATGAATATTTAGATAAATGCTCAGATTTTTTCCAGCTGTCATGCTTACTGACTCTGAAGTGGTTCCTGTTTTCAGGGCTCCATCGGAGCACACACACTAATAAAACTCCCACATGAACCGATTTAGCCTGTAAAAGACTCCTCATCACGTGCTGGCAGCCAGCACCGTGGAACCCCTGGCTTGTGTGGGCCTGCCTCTGCCGCTCCACTCTCCCTCATAGGGTTTCTGACTCCTAATTTCATTTAACCACATTTGAGCTACAGAATTTAGCAGGCATGGATGGGGGCAGGGGAGTGAGGTGCTGGTCGGGGATCTCATTTACCACTGCCATGACTACAGATGTGAAACGCATGTGTGAGTCTGTGATGGATCAGTCTCAGTAAGGCTGGGTTTAAATTATTAATAATGGCGAGAAATGCCATTCAGTGTTGCATCCCCAGGATCCTAGGGCGAGGAACCTTTGGGCTTAATCGGGCAGAGGATTAAGATCCTCAGTGCAGCCTTGCCCAGCTGTCTCTTGAGTGTCTCCTAGTTGTGGCCACAGAAGTTTCCCCTGTGGATGGTCTTGGCTTGTTCTGAACCAGGGCTGGCTTTGACTGCACGCTGAGACAGAGAGTCTGGGGTGGGTCCCAGTCCCTTCGCCATGTGATTGTTCGGAGATGGCCTCTCTCGGCAGGGAACCAGCCTGTAATCTGGGAAGGAAATGACCTGTGTCCCTGAGGGAAATAGGACCTGTGTTCATGTAGAACAAGAACAGGAAAACTGGGCTTCCCTGGTGGCACAGTGGTTGAGAGTCCGCCTGCCGATGCAGGGGCACAGGTTCGTGCCCTGGTCCGGCAGGATCCCACATGCTGCGGAGCGGCTGGGCCCGTGAGCCATGGCCGCTGAGCCTGCGCGTCCGGAGCCTGTGCTCCGCAACGGGAGAGGCCACAGCAGTGAGAGGCCCGTGTACTGAAAAAAAAAAAAAAAAAAGAACAGGAAAACTAATGAAGGGACAAGGGGAAGATCGAAGAAGGTGTTTGTCTTAGCACTTTGCTGATGCTCTTTCTCAGAGGGGGATGAGGAAGGGGGTCCCAGGGTCAGGATGGCCCAGGAAGCAGTATGCCTCATCAGCCTGGTGGCGACTACTCCAGCCTCCATATTCCACATCCATGGAACGCCCGCAAGGCCACATCTCCCCAAGCCCCCAGGGAGCCCGGCCGCGAGGTGGATGCCGGCTGTGGGGTCCCTTACCCTGCCGGCTTTCATAGATCCACTCCGTCTGCGTGCTCTGGTCCTGCAAGCCCAGCAGCTCTCCATCGCGCTTCACCAAGGATGTAGACGGCATCGTGTCACCGAGGAGAGGCCTGCTGCTGGTAGGTTCAGGGGGTGGGAGGAGGGACAGCAAAGAAGGTGGTCACCCGAGGGACGCCAGCAGCAGAGGGGAGCAAGGGGTCGGTCCACCTCCAGACAGGGGTCCGGTTAGGAACCCAGAGCTGTGGCCTGTGGGGAGGTTGTGGTGGCGGCGGCTGCTTCCCGGTCCCCGTGGACTTCGGCCTGTCCCTGGTGGTGGCTGTCACCGGTTGGAAGGGACCAGCCTGTGGACCGTGGAAAATAGGCCTGTGTGCCATTCTGGGTGCCAACCGCAGCTTCACTTAGAGTGACAGGCTCTGGGGGTGCCTTCAAAGGCCAATGAATGGGCCAGGCCTCCGTGCCGGACAGTCTAACCTTCCAGAACATTCTGTGTCCCTGCGGGCTCACCACCCTGCTCATTCCAGTCGTCCTTGCCTCAGAGCTGCCTCAGGCAGAGCGGAAAAAATCAGCAGCCGCTTCAAACCAAGCACCGACGTCCGTCCCCGCTAGTCTGCCTGCTGCACACACCACCATCTTCGAGAAAGTTTTCCGCGGGGCCTGATGACAGGGTGCTGGGTGTGAGGCGCAGGCCCTGCTCCCCGGGAGCTCAGGATCAAAAGGGGTGACCCAGCGCCCCGACCTACATCATGTCCTTCCTCAAGAATCTCTGCCTTTTAACTGGGGCAAGAACCTGTGATTCAGAGGGATGAGAGGGGCTTTTGGCCCTGAAGCCATCTCGTGGAAACGGGCCCAACTGGCAGAGACAGGGCTGAGGGGAGATACCCGGCCTGTCAGTGGGCAGAGACTGTGGCGGCAGAAAGAACCTAGATTTTGGTGTCAGGCGTTCCGAGCTGAAGTCTTGGCTTTTGCGCTAGAGTGGAGTAACCCTGGGTGAGCCACCTAACTTCTCTGTGCCTCAGTGTGCGCACCTTTTCGGTAATTGTACCTCCTCCCCCAGGTCCGCACAGGTGAGGACAAAATGAGAGTGGGCAGTGTTGGCGGTCGTTGTTCGTAGAGGGAAAATGAGAAGTTCAGGGGCCCTTCATGAGACGGGCCTGTTCCCTGCCGGGGTCAGTGTTCCCTGATGCAGGGATCGGGGGTGGGGGGCAGAGGGGCCGCAGTCTGAGGCTGGGGGCGAAGAGGTGAGGAAGAGAGGAGGAGGTAGCCTGCTCTAGCCAGAAAGCTGTTCTCCCTTCAGCGTTGCTGGGAGTGCCAGGCAGATCTGTGCCACTTCTAGGGGACCCGGGGGAGGGGTCCTGTGTTCTCAGGATGCACCACTAGCGCGGGGCTCCGGGGGCGAGTGGCAAGATGCTCTGGTCTTAGGTCGAGTGACCACAGGGCTTGAGAGCTAGTGGAGAAGGGTGAGCTTTTTAGGCAAGTGTCAATCCTTGCCCTGCTCCAGGCCTCAAGGCCACATCAGGAGACCCCCCGGGGCTCAGTTTCCTTATCCTTCTGGTGGGCTAATGCCTGTCCTACCTCACTCACCAGCTGCCCACGGGGACCCAAGGAGATAATGCAGGTCCCCATGGATGGACTCTGACAAATCAAAGCTGTCGACAAACACAGGGGTTATACTTAAGGTCATGGAGGGCCGCTCTGGTCATTTCCATGCTCATGTACACTTGCCCAGCACCCTCCCTGCCACGCCTGCCCCAGGCTGGGACGTTGCAGGGCTTCTGGGGTGTCTGCCAGAGCTCTGCTGTGGCCTCAGCACCCGGGAAGCAGGACTGGGGCTCCGGCCTGCGTGGCCAAACCCCACCTCCCTGCCCCGTCGGCAATGCGGAGGTGTTGCAAGCGGGAGCCCCTGTCCTGAGATCCCAGGCCTGCTCCTGCAGCCGCTTCGGAGCGGGGAAGGGGCCTGGTGTGTGCCTGGGGACCTTGGGCATGCATGCGGAAGAGGGGGCCTTCCCGTTTACAAGGGACCCAGGAAACACTTGACCTGAATCTGCTCCCCTCCCATCCCCCCAGCCTTAGCAAAGAAATACGAGTGGGACACTTCTTGCCCAAAGGGGTTTGTGGAAGGTTTGGTCTCTCAGCAGCCTTGTGTGAGGAAAATCCGGGGAGTCTCTGAGCACCCCCAGGCCCAGACCTGGACTCGGGGGAGGCAAAGCCGAATTGCTCAGGGACAGACCCAGGTCAGGCCCCAGGCTCCCCGCAGGGCCCCGAGAAAGAACAGGAAACAAACTCAGCTGCCGTACGAATAAAAGATTGGACGGGTGCTCGTGTTTGGAACAAAGCTGACCAGGAATCATGCTCCTTGTTCTGCATGGGCTAAGTTTTCCACGTGGTGGCTCATGGGAGCAGAATGAAGGATAACAGTGATCCACAGCCCTTACTGCACGTACCCCGTGCGCTAACCTCTGCTCCACGTGCGCCCCGTCAGTTAGTACATTTAATCCTCACCACAGCCCCGGGAGTCGGAAACTCTTCCTGTCCCCATTTTACAGGTGGGAAAACTGAGGCAGAAGATTAAGTGGCTGCCCTGTGGCACACAGCTGACTGGGTGGAGCAGCTGCGATTCACACCCAGGCAGGTGTGGATCCCTGGCTCCAGGGTCCCTGTTCTCTGTCACAGCCTTCCAGAGGGTCACTTCACCATCTGGCCCCTTCAGTGCCACGTTGCTTGCTCCTCTGTGGGTATCAGTAGCTGAGGTGGAGGGGCCTCAGGAAAGCACTCGCTCTTAGGGATTGCCTTAGTAGGGGTAGACCTGGCAGATACATGGTGCTGAGTCTCTGGAAGCGTGAAGCGTGGAACGGAGGGGCCGGTAGAGGGCGGAGTGGGGAGCTGGCCTCACCAGGTGGCAGGGAGCCCCGTGCAGAGTACTGTGCCCTCAAATTGTAGCTTATGTCTTGCCTGCGCAGAAGAGCTGGGGTTTCGTTCCTGCTTCTCAGCGTAACCCAGCTGGCCTTGGGCTTTCTTTGTAGCTAGTGTCAACCCACTTCACCAGTGGAGGTCAATGACTGCCTTCCCCCAGTCATCCTTTGGGGCACATGTAGGGGACGAGGACTGTGAATCAGAGGTCTCGTGTCCCCTGCCCCACATGGGTTTCCACAGAGCTGAGCACACAGAGGCTTCTGTCCACAGCTGTGTCAGTGACCGTCTAGTGTGGGCCAAGCCCTGTGGCGGGAGTTTCATGAACACTCACTGCGCGATTACTTAGAGCTTGGAATATGCCTGAGCAGGGAAGACGGCAACTGCCTTGTGGGTGTTCACTCATCTCTTCACCACGAGCGCTGCCCAGGGCCCTTGGCCATTTCTCCCCAGCTCAGCCTTCTCTCCAGACTCAGCTGTCCCCTGCCCTTTCCTCTCCGTAGTTCTGGGCGCCCAGGACCCTGATCCTGGGACTCGTCCCCTAGCTTGTGAGTGGCTGAACAGCAGAGGGGACCAGTATCGGGAGGTCCTTTGTGTGCGACTTCTCGGAGACCCCCGCCTGAACTGCACCTTCCTCGGGGGTCCTGCTCCCTGCGGCCCACCCCACTCTCACCCCCACTTCCCACCTTTGGGACGGCAAAGGCTCCTGAAGCATCATCCCTAAGCATGAACTTCCACCTGACTTATCAGAAAAAAAAAATCAAAAACTTTTACCTTGCTTTAAGACTAGGCAGGGTTTGCGATGAACGAGCCTTGAATTCTGTTGGAAAAAAGAACAGAAAGACAATGTTGGAAAAAAAAAAGAATCTTTCTTTTTATTAAAAAAATCTGTTGTTAAGTATGTGATGCTGGGATTGGGGTGGAGAGGCCCTGATTTACAGAATTTTTCTATTTTTGCTTTTCGTTAGTGTTGTCTCTCTTAATGGTTTCCTTTAGAAATTATGAGGTTGAAATTTGATAAAATTAGAGAGAACTCAAGAAGGTGATTTTCATGAAATCATGGATTTGGGACATTTAGGTTTGCTTTGTTAATCTTTTGAGTTATTACAGAGGCCTCCCTCTGTCACAGGATGAAGGGCATCTATCTATACAGGAGAGGTGGCTGAGGTTCAGAGGATATAAATGTTTTAAAAATTATTTTTCATGTGTTTGTTGGCACTCTGTATATCTTCGTTGGAGAAATGTCTATTTAGGTCTTCTGCCCATTTTTGGATTGGGTTGTTTGTTTTTTTAATATTGAGCTGCATGAGTTGCTTGTAAAGACTCTATTTGTGTCATTTAATCACTTGACCGTTGGCTTTGAATGATATGACATCAAGAATTTCAGGTACAATTGGGATAAAATAGAGTATAGATTCCAGAGAATGGCACAGCGGAGGTAGTAAAGAAATGACAGTCAGAAAATTTGAACTTGAACCTTGAATGTTCAACACTTATCCATAGTTTACGCATGAGACAGACTATTACTGAGGAATATTACTTGGCTATTAAAATGATGTCTACAAAAATTAAGCAATATGGGCAAATATGGAAGTCACAATACTAAGTTACAAAAGTAAAATACAAACTTTTAAAAGAAAATTTATTTTATTTATTTATTTTTTTGTGGTACGCAGGCCTCTCACTGTTGTGGGGGCCTCTCACTGTTGTGGCCTCTCCCGTTGCGGAGCACAGGCTCCGGACGCACAGGCTCAGCAGCCATGGCTCACGGGCCCAGCCGCTCCACGGCATGTGGGATCTTCCCGGACCGGGGCACGAACCCGTGTCCCCTGCATCGGCAGGCGGACTCTCAACCACTGCGCCACCAGGGAAGCCCCCAAACTTATTTTATATACAGCATATTTAAAGTGGTAAAAACAGGACAAAGCAAGGACCATAACCACCAAACATGCAAAAAAGGAGGGCAGGAGGAACAGAATAAAAATGATAAAATGTGAATCAGCTTTACTTATATTTGGATGTTGGTAGGTTGGGTGTTATTTTTTCTACTTTTCAAATTTTCCACTAAAAAAAATGAACAAAAGTAGATTTTGCTTCTTTTTATGTTACTCTTCTCAAATTAAAATATGCATGTAATTTATTAGAAAGCAGAAACAAAGGGTGAAAGGAGGGAAGAAAGGAGAAAAGAAAGAGAAGTGACTAGAAGAGAAAGAAGAGAAGGCTTGGGAGCCTGTCTTGGCCCCTCTAATTATTTTCCATGACCTTGGAGAAGTCACATACCCTCTCTCAAACTCCAGGATCCTCATTTGTGAAGGGGGCAGGGGAGTGGCTGAAAAATGGAAGGAAACAGATTGCAAAATATACACTATACACCCTATGCCACTGGACTGTGCTCCCGACCTTCAGGGCAAGACACACACAGAAAATGATACTGTTTGTACAGGAGCACAGTGGAGGCTGGGGCGACTGGTCTTGGGGCTCAGCGTCTCCCCCCAGTAGTGGCCGACTCATGGCACCCTGATGGGGAAGCTCTGCCACTATCTGTGAGCTTTCCTGCTGGACAGGTTGTCTGGCTCTCCCATCTCTGCCTTATCGGCGTATCTCAAACCTTTCTTATTAAATACACAGAATTGCTAGGTTCCCCATTTGGAAATGATCCTCAGGGCACCACCTCTCAACTGGAAATGGCGACCAAATTATAGCATTTAGGCCAAACAGCATTCGGAGCCGCCAAAGAGGAGCTAGCAAGGGGAAAGAAAATCAAATTCAGCAGAGTATATGTATCAAAATACCATTAGGTAAAAACATTACGAATCAAAATTAATATACTGTGACATCTCTACAGCATTATTTGCCACAGAGCAGAATTCATCTTTAGGAAGGTCTTAGGTTCTAAATAAACAAAAGGGGCCTCATTGTGGGGTGGATTCCTGTTCTATGACAGCATGACAGAAATGTAGGTCGTACTTCTTCCTTCTAGAGCCTTCCTGCACCCTGTGAGATCAGAAAAACATTTTTACACCTGACAGTTGTATGGGGTGGGAGAGCTTTCAAAGCATTTTCAGAATGTTCTTTCATTTAATTGCCACAGTCACAAGGAATTTTTTCACGTGGGGAAAGGGAAACTTGGAGCAGGTAGTTGACATGCCCAAGGTCAAAGGCCCACCCTTGTGCTGGATCTTCTGACTCTGACACCACAGGGTTTACACCCATGTTTCCCAGAAATGATTTGGAACCTCCCAGTTCAAATCCGGGGAGATCAGTCACATGTGGCTATTGATTATTCAGTGACAATCGATGCCGCATTTACTTTCAAGTTGCTCATCTAATTTTATTGGGTTTTCTCACAAATCATGGAGAAGATCATCCCTTCTTTTAAAGAAGAGAGGGGGTGAGGGTTGTTAGTCTGACGTACCCTGATTGGTCCAGGGCAACGGGAGACTGACCTTCCTGCAGAGTGGCTGGTTGGGGGCCCTAGAGTCCTCCCACACCCTAGTTCATTGCACCTTCTCCTGTGGTTTTCTTCTGTCCATTTCACAAAAGAGGAAAATGTGCCGGGGATGTAATTTACCCTTCACAAGTCAATGGTAAGGAAATAATAAAATATAATATAATAATAACAACAATAATAGCTAACACTTACATAGTCTTAAAATGCTGCTATATGCCTGGCATAGCTCAAAATGCTTTACATAATTAAACCCCTTTCATCCTCACAAACATCCTATAAGGTAGGCCTACTGTTATTCCTAATTTACAGCTGAGAAAACTAAGACACAGAGAGGTTAAGTGACTTGCCCAAGTTCATGCAACTAATAAATGGGAGAGAGCTGGTGTTCAAACCTATGCAGTCAGGGTCTTGAGAGAGGAAGAAAAAAGTGTTCTTTGTGACGGGTTCATATCTGCCTCCAAACAGACAAGTAAATAGCGTGCATGCTCCGTTCTCCTCTCCTGCTCCTGTGGCAGACATCACTGGCGGATCGTGGCACACTTTCCTGCTGAGCCCAAACGAGGCCTCAAAATCCTTCTCATTACAGTGCTTCACCACTAACCTCTAATAATTAATCCATCAGCATGCGAGATGGAAGCCCATTTGTCATTTCTTGGGCTCATTTTATAGGTGCCGATTAATTCATAATGCTGTTTTTAAAAATAAGTATGGGTGATTGGGATTGACATATACACACTACTATATATAAAATAGATAACTAATAAGGACCTACTGTATAGCCCAGGGAACTCTACTCAATACTCTGTAATGGCCTATATGGGAAAAGAATCTAAAAAAGAGTGGACATATGTGTATGTATGACTGATTCACTTTGTGGTACACCTGAAACTAACACAACGTTGTAAATCAACTGTGCTCCAATAATAATTTTTAAAAAACCCAACAAAAAACAAAAACAAAAAACAAGAAAAATGGTGTGTGTGTGTGCATGTGTGTGTCTATATATATGCCTGGCTTTGTGAAATGAATGAAATTGAATTTGATTCAGTTTGCATTTACTGAGGATCTGAGTCAGGAAAGCACTCTTGTTAGGCTCTGAGTTTCAAAACAAGAGATAAACAAAGTTACATCATAAAGGTATTGGGGAGAAATTATACATAAAGAAATCATGATGTAAATTCTTTTGAAGATTTAAGATCTTCTTGTAAACCCCTTCTTAACTTAATCTGCTTTGTACAGTCTGGCTTGGCGCCCTGGGTTTTCGTAGACTAAGACATGCTTCCACGTGCCTTCAAAGGCGTTTTAGTATTCCCCTACAGGTTTCGCAGTGCCTCTCCAGTTTTTGCCAGCAGGGCGTTTATTTTCAAAGCTTTTGCTTTATACACAGTTCCATTCACTTGACAGAACTGTATTTGTCCTATTCTAGTGGGTAATGTATTCACAAAGGTCCGACACATAGCAGGGACACGTTAAGGATGCTTGATTCATACTGTGCAAAAGAAATGGCTTGAATGCTATTTTTCAGTATTAGAATTACACGTGGTACTTGAACAGCAGGGTTATTAGGATTCTGAGAGGGAGCTCAGTGGTAGAGGCACACAGAAAAGAGAATTTCCCAGCAACAGAGGAATGAGCTCTCCAACGTACTAACTTTTGTGAGGGCAGTAGGAACGTAGGTTGATACATCTGATTTGATGGAGAGGAGGTAAAGGTAAAACACCTGTGTGGCTGCCGAAGCCACCCAGCCTTTAGGATGTAGGTAGTGTGCAATCAGACTGGGATTTAAAAATTCAAGCTCCCAGGGGCTTCCCTGGTGGCGCAGTGGTTGAGAGTCCGCCTGCCGATGCAGGGGACACAGGTTCGTGCCCCGGTCCGGGAAGATCCCACGTGCCGCGGACCGGCTGGGCCTGTGAGCCATGACCCCTGAGCCTGTGCGTCTGGAGCCTGTGCTCCACAACGGGAGAGGCCGCAACAGTGAGAGGCCCGCGTACTGCAAAAAAAAAAAAAAAATTCAAGCTCCCTGAGATGATTGTGGTTGGTAATAGGACGGGATCCAGAAAAAATAGTTTAGTTCTGTTTCTAGGTCAACATTAAGATGATGCAGATGACCTGGATTTTTAACTTTCCGTTCCTGGTTGAATATGTCCGTTCAGTCATAACATCGAGGGAAGACACTGTGTGGGCCTGTGAATAAATGCATATTAGCCACTTGGAGCAACAGCACAAGGAGACCACTGCCAAATAATAAAACC
Organism: Mesoplodon bidens; assembly: GCF_964165515.1. Taxonomy (NCBI): domain Eukaryota; kingdom Metazoa; phylum Chordata; class Mammalia; order Artiodactyla; family Ziphiidae; genus Mesoplodon; species Mesoplodon bidens. The sequence goes on along the minus strand of NC_138174.1, from coordinate 21,115,469 downwards.
CAACTTAAGGAAAAGTTGCCAATTGCAGAAACAGTATTGGAAAAATGTCAGCTCTAGGATGAGAGAAATCACTGAAAAGTTAACTACCCTCCAGCAGGGTAAGATGATGCCTTCCAGGGGCTGAACGGGCACCCTGGGAAGCATACTAGTCTCTGCTAACTTAGTAACAGATTGTGGAAATGTATTCTAGGAAATAATTAGAGCTCATTAATAAAATTTAGCTGTAAGGGTGTTTATCAAAGTGCTGTTTTAAAAAGTAACAAAAAAATCAGAAGCAATAAATGATCAATAATAGGAAATCAATTAAAATATTATGGTTTGAAAATATAATACAGTGTGATGCAGCCATTAAAATGACTTGTAGAAAATTGAAAGCATGAAATGATATTCCTATAAGTATGTAATATTTATATGTAATTATAATACAGAAATATAGAAATAAATATACATTAAAGGGCAGGTTGCAAGCACTATATAGTGTCTGGGAGGACATAACCAAAGTGTAAAAGTGATTATCATCTCTGAATGGGAGCGATTTTTGCTTTCTTCTTTTTACGAATATACAGTTTCTCAAACATCTACCATGCACATGTATTACTTGTGCAACAAGGAAAAAGAAAAGATACAAGTTAAGGGGGTGTTTTCTGTTTGTCTTATTTTGTTTTTTTACGAACAGGCGCTTCCCGTTCATCAGGTCTCCTTGTCTGCTCCGTAGGCTCAGTGCTTGGGGGCACAGCTCTTGAAGTTGTGAGTAGAACTTGGTCAAAAATGATTCATGAGTCTGCCAGCGCGGTGCGTAGGGTCAATCATTTGCGCTTTGGCTGTATCTCAAGCCTGTTCTTTTTTCCCAGACATCGGGATGAACTAGAACTACCATCTATGGGACGTTCTCCCCAGATACTCACCCTCTTCCAGAAACTTTTCATACAGAAACCTTTTTCCTTCCAGAAGCTCTTTCTTCTGTAGACACTTTTCCTCCTTCAGATACTCCTTTTCCTCCAGATACTCCTTTCCTTTCAGATCATTTTCCTCCTTCTCCAGGTACTGGTCTTCCTCCGGGCTCTCTTCCTCTTGAAGAACTAAAAATTCTTCCACTGAACTCTCCTCATCTCCCTCAGTACCTTCTTCCTGTGAAGATAAGGTCTGCGTGGAGTGGTGGAAAGTTGTGGAGGGGTGAGGAGGTGATGCTCCCGATGGCTGAAGATTTCTAGCAGACATGCTGGGAGGCATTTAGCAGAGGAAAGCCTTCTGCAGCCGGCAGAGTCACTACTTCATCACCCTGGTAACCGAGAAAGGAATAAGACCCCATTAGTCAGGAATTACCTACTGCATGTCGTTCACTCATTGCATTCGTGGTCTTGGGATGGCCCTTTGAGTATGCATGTCAGTACATGGTGGCCTGTGAAAAGGCACAAAAAGAGAAGGCAGAGGTTTTACCCTCCAGGAGCTGGTTGGAGAGACCACATCTGAAGGCAGCGCCTTTGAAATGACTGCACAATATGAAGTCAGTGAGGAGAGCTGGAAAGAGAGGGAGCCATCGGTGTTCAGTGGTGCAGTCATTAGAGAAGACTTTTACTTACTCATCAAGAAATATTTATTGCTACAGTAATCAGGACATAGACTGTCTTCCAGGAGCTTCAAACTGGGGAGAGAAACTGACATTCCAACAGATTTCTGTACACACAGTGGCAAGCACAATGGAATAGGTCCAGGCAGGGTGGTACAGACACAGCTTGTGGGGCCTGGGTCAGTGAAGGTCCCTGTGGTTGGACGTCTGCCAGGCACGTGCTCCTGGCCGCGCCCCCTGCTGGAAGCACCACCCGCTCAGCAAAGTGTTAGTTCACTCAGCAAACAGCAATTGTTACTCCCCAGATTTAGCACAGCTGTGAGCACCTACATCCCCCACGGGGCGTCTTCCATGTTCCACCCTATGCTCCATCTGTATCTTCTATATGTTCACTAAAGCAACGATTTTGCTATATTACATAGTTTGTTCGCACATCTGTCTTTCCAACCGAGCGTGAACTTCTCGATGGCGGGAACGATTGATTCTCGCTTGCAAATCTATTTCAAATCCTTCCTCTCTTCTCTGCTCTACTGTGATCACCCGCAGTGAACTGTGCCATCTCTAGTCTGGATTATTGCCACATGCTCTTAACTGGCCCTCCTGTCACCACTGCTGCTGTCCTGTAGTCCTTCTCCACGAGGAGTGTTCTTGGGAAAATATAAATCACATCAGGATATGCATTGCTTAACAATCCCCCGATGGCTTTCCCTGGCACGGAGAATAAAATGTGAACCCCACTCCAGGGCTCCCAGGGCCCTGGAGATCTGGCACCTGCCAGTCTCTCTGACTTCCTCTCTTATTCCTTCTCTGTTCTCCCACTCTGTTATTCTCTCCTAGAGCACTTACCCTGTTTCTGTTTATGGTTCTGTTTCCATGTTTACTTGTTCAATATTTCTTTTCCACTATATCTGCGTGTCTCAATGACAGTGACCTCACTGTCAGTGGCCTGTTCCCCTCTCTCTCTCCCATGGTTGGCTCAGTGCCTGATGCATCATAAAGATACCCAGAGTAAACGATCAGTGACGGAATGAAGGACCAGGAATAGATGGCTCTAGAGCAGGGCATCCCAAAGTTTTAACAATGGTAATAGCTATTCTGCCCAATGGGACAAACTGCAGATAACTGGCCCAGAATCCTCCTGTTTACTCTGAGGGCTTACGAGGTAAATCTCTTGGCCTTCCTTTTCCCAGATCTCTGATTGGGAAGCTCTGTTCTAGGCAACCAGCCAGATGAGATCATGAGGATCACTCTCTAGTACATGTGCACCCTGATGCCTGAGATGACGGGTGTGAGGTCAAAGACATTCGTAATGAGACAGCCTGGGACCTGGGACCCTTTACTGCAGTGCTTACACCTGGACAAACATCTCCTCAAGCGACAGAATACAAAGAAACTATAAGGGACTAAAAATAATTGCACGCATGTGCAGTTGGAGCAAATTATGAACAGCAAAGCTACAAAAAGGTCAAAACTCATCTGCCACTGCTGAGGTGCCGGGAATAAAAGGAGGGAACCGCAAGGATCCCTACACGCAGCACCACCAAGGGGGCGGGCAGACGAGGTAAGCCACGCTGTCTCCTGATGCTGCAGCACGAGTCCCAGTAAGGTCTTGCCTGCATTTCTCGCCTGGCCTCGTATCCATTTCTACTGATTAAAGAGTCCAAGAACACGGGTTGGTATCAATAATGGGCCGTATTTGTGCACCTGCAGGGTTGCTAGGGCCCTTGGATTCCCGGATTCCCATAGGATTAGCCTGGGTCGCTGTGGTGAACATAGAGGTGCGCTGCCCAGAGCTCTTTTCCGAGAACAGCTTGCTGCCCAGCGGTGGGGCGTGGTCAGCACCCAGTCCCGGGCCCCAGTGCCCTCAGGGTCTGCCTCATCTGCCAGGAGCCGCCTTCTGGAAGCCACGCCCTTCTTGGGGCACCCACATCTGGTGACAAAGCAAGATGGGGGTGTAAAAGTCCAGCCAAGCCCAGGCGGGACACCTCTGAGAGGCTGTAGTCACCCACGAGCCTCCTCCAGGCGGGCCGGGCTCACCAAGCCTGCTCCGCTGCACCGTCTCCCTCGGCCTGTCCTGCATCCTTGCCCTTCCTTTCTCAGGGGTTTGTCCCTAATACACATTTTACGTCTCAACAGGTTGCCTCTCAACAGTTTGCATCTTAGAGTCTATTTGCAGAGAACCCAGCTCCTGACAGGCAGCTTCACAAAATGTAAATCTGGAAAAGAATTGAGGGTTTCCCTGGTGGCGCAGCGGTTAAGAACCCGCCTGTCAATGCAGGGGATACGGGTTCGAGCCCTGGTCCGGGAAGATCCCACATGCCGTAGAGCAACTAAGTCCGTGCGCCATAACTACTGAGCCTGCGCTCTAGAGCCCGTGCGCCACAACTACTGAGCCCGTGCGCCACAACTACCGAAGCCACGCGCCACAACTACTGAAGCTCGCACGCCTAGAGCCCGTGCTCCACAACAAGAGAAGCCACTGCGGTGAGAAGCCCATGCACCGCAACGAAGAGTAGCCCCTGCTCGCCGCAATCTGATTCCAAGACTGAAGTCGGGCAATGCCCAATGGACACACACATTCCATTAGTAACTAATTGTGGCTATTTAAGAATGAAATAAAAACATTACTTTTTTCTTTCAATGTTTATGTATTAAATTGTGACATACATATATGACATAAGGATGCAACACGTGTTTATTAAGTTATTTGGACATAACTAAGAAATGAAAACCACTGCGGATTTCTTTGCGCTTAGGGGGCACCATGAAAAATTCGCTGAGATACTGAGAGTGCCGTGAGCTGAGAAAGTTTGGGACCCTGTGGTATAATTCATGAAGTGGCTCAGACGTAGAGACTTGGAGCCATCCTTGACTCCTCTCTCTTTCATCCTCCCAAGCCTGCTAGTCAGTAAGTCCTCTCCACCCCATCTTCCAAAAATTGTCCTGAATCCATTCTTCTTTCTGTCACCACTGTGATCACTCTTGTCTAATCTACCATCTTCTACAGTAGCCTCCCTGCTTGGGCTCTTGCTTTCTAATCATTCTTCAGAGGTGATTTTTTTTTTTTGCGGTACGCGGGCCTCTCACTGTTGTGGCCTCTCCCGTTGCGGAGCACAGGCTCCGGACGCGCAGGCTCAGCGGCCATGGCTCACGGGCCTAGCCGCTCCATGGCATGTGGGATCTTCCTGGACCGGGGCACAAACCCGTGTCCCCTGCATCAGCAGGCGGACTCTCAACCACTGTGCCACCAGGGAAGCCCTGTTGTTTTATTTTCTTCGTAACATTTGTATCACATTCATTGATCTGTATATCTGAGAATAGGAACTTTGCTCTCTTGTTTACCATTGTATTCCTGCCACCTAGAATAATGCCTGGCACATAGTAGGAGGTCATAAATATGTGTTGAAATTAATAAATACATAATTATTTCATATGGTTGCATGTTTGGATCACTCACTGATGGCTCCTAATGGAGAAGATCCAGAAGTCTGTTGGGAGGGAGGAAGTTGTAATTTCATTTGACTGATACATATGTGTGTGTGTGTATATGTGTATATATACACATTATATATATATATATATATACACATACTGATATATAGGTATATAAAATATACATTTATATGGAAACATACGTTGTACAAACTAGGTAGTCTAATCAGCGGTGTCCTGTATTCTTTGGGAAGAGACAACAGATCGTAACCTTATATGAACTCCATTTTTCTCAGCAATATTAGCAGCACTGGTTTATCATATGTAATTATATTGAGTTGGTCAATGAGGCATCTCATTATTCCATTTGTTATTCTTCACAACAGGCAAGTCCTCTGACCCCTTCCTTTTCTTTCATTATGAAATTGAGGGCTTCCCTGGTGGCGCAGTGGTTGAGAGTCCGCCTGCTGATGCAGGGCACATGGGTTTGTGCCCCGGTCCGGGAAGATCCCACATGCCGCGGAGCGGCTGGGCCCGTGAGCCATGGCCGCTGAGCCTGCACGTCCAGAGCCTGTGCTCCGCAACGGGAGAGGCCACAGCAGTGAGAGGCCCGTGTACCGCAAAAAAAAAAAAAAAAAGAAAGAAAGAAATTGAGATAAAGTTGTATAAAGGAACATTTCTACAACTACAGCACTAAACTCAAAGTGGGAATGCCATTGTCCAGCCTAAACTCGCGGCTGTGTTCTCTTGGACACCACTAAATCCTGGAAGGGGGCGTGGCAAAGAGCCAATGGGTGCAGAATTATTCAGCATCTCCGGCAAAGAGCAATGGGGATTAAACAGAGCTTTCTTTTAATAAGATTAATTCTGAAACACTATCAGCGATTTGGCATATCCCCAAAGATACAAGGCATTTGTATCTATATAAGATTAAAGGAGCTTTCACACAAAGCAATTTTATTTTTCAACATCAAAGAGATGCTTCCAGGGATTGCTGGAAGGAGGCACACTGCAACAAATGCAGGCACTGCAAGAGCTTCTTTGTATAAAAGACAGTTTGCTCAGCCAGGAATTGTATCTACCCAGGACATACTGTTCTTCCAATCACAGGATTACAGAAGGCGAGGCCAGGGGTTAGGAATCAAGTCGACAAACTCCCCAGACAGGTGGCTACCCAGTGATAACCTTGGATTTCCATGGAAGAGAGATCAGTGCTTCTTGAGGCAGACTGTTGGACAGCTCTTATAAATAATAAATAATGACGATGATGCTGGTAATAATAATGATAAGAAAGATCACCACAATAAGTGTGGAATTATTCAGCCACCATTTCTACATGCCAGGCACTGTATTTAGCACGTAACAAATTACACAGACTTCTGCTGCTAAATCTTCCTCCTTCGGGCTTTTAACCAGCACCCCCAGGTCTGCTGTCTGGAGCTACACACAACAGATTAGCTCCACAGCGGCTGCAAATATTTGAAGGTAGCTTTTATGTTCTTTACATTTTTTTTTTTTTTAGCGCTAAACTTAGGTTTAGTTTTGGAACCCGATGCAGGAATTTATAGGGATCAGTATTACATTTCAGCTTGCTGCCTTTGCCTCCCCCTTCCAGGCTGCTCAAATATTGGTGAATCTGATTCTGTCATTCCGTGCATTAACCAGATCTTATAAAGCTTGCTGCTGAAAAGGATAAGCTTCCGAGGCTCCCTCTATCCTTTTCCCTTTCTTCTTTTTCTCTTTCTTTCTGCCGACATTTATTGAGGACTTTCTATGTGCCAGACACTGTTGGGCACGGGGGCTGCAACGTTGCAGAAGGCACACCTATAGACCTCAAGAAAGCTGCTTGCTTAAGCAGGCAGACAGAAAAATAAATTACGGTACAGCATAGTGTGCTCACGTCATGAATGAAAGAGGGGGAGGGAATTTTAGCAGGTGTCGGAAGAGTAATCATCAGTAAGGGGGGAAAGTTGGGAGCTAGGAAGATGCCAGCACCACCTCTGGCTTCTGGGGTGTGTGACCCGTCAGGGACAGGGACCGTCCCCATGTAATTCAAAGCTAGCCAGAGGATGTCCCAGGGCTGGGGGAGTGGGGGAGGCTTAGCTACCATGAGGAACTGGAAAGAGAATTGAAATGGAAAGGAATGGAACGAGGATGGAGGTGAGGGGCGCCTGCTTACAGAGGGGGCTGGGCTCTTACTGTCTGCTGTTACAGCCTTCGCTCCTCTCTGCTACCTGCCTGCCCAGTGGGGATCCTCCCCCCCCCGCCCCCGTGGGCCTCCCTAAAGAATCAAGTTCAGTTGCCTTGGCTAGCGGGGCTAAGTTTTCACATGGCGGACTAGAGAATCAGGGTGCATTTTATTTTATTTTTTTTACCTTTTTATTTATTTATTTTTATTTTTGGCTGTGTTGGGTCTTCGTTGCTGCTCGCGGGCTTTCTCTAGTTGCGGTGAGCTGGGGCTACTCTTCATTGTGGTGCGTGGGCTTCTCATTGTGGTGGCTTCTTGTTGTGGAGCATGGGCTCTAGGCGTGTGGGCTTCAGTAGGTGCAGCATGTGGGCTCAGTAGTTGTGGCTCGCGGGTTCTAGAGGCTCAGTAGCTGTGGTGCATGGTCTTTAGTTGCTCCATGGCATGTGGGATCTTCCCGGACCAGGGCTCGAACCCATGTCCCCTGCATTGGCAGGTGGATTCTTAACCACTGCACCACCAGGGAAACCCCTTAACGTTTTATTTTATGTCGGAGTATGTAGTTGATTAACAATGTTGTGATGGTTGCAGGTGTATAGCAAAGTGATTCAGTGATATGTATACATGTATCTATTCTTTTGCAAATTCTTTTCCCGTTAAGGTTGTTACATAATATTGAGCAGAGTTCTCAGAGGGCATTTTGGATTTCAATGAGAGACCAGGGAGGGACAAAATGAGAGAGGAAGGGGGTCACTTGTGATCTGAAAATGCCCAGTTACTCACTGGGAAGGCTGATAAGACCAAGAGCAAAGGAACTTTTTGTTACAACCGCTCGTGGGGTTCTTCCAAGAGGAATTCTCCTGTCGTTTAGAGGCCGACCTCCATGTGAAGACTGGAATCCTCAGGAGTCCAGGCAGAAGGGCTCATCTGCCCACGTTTCAGACCCCAGGATGGTGCTGGGAGCCTGCAGGTTCCCAGGTGTTAGGAATTTTGTAGGACAGAGAATAGGTGACCTTGGGAGACCCGTCATCCCATGTTGGACCCGTGTCCTTGTTCAAAGAGGGATACCTCGAGGCAGTGAGCCCCTCCTAAGGGAAGAAACCTCTGTAGCCAAGTAGGCGCCAGAGTCCTGGGAATGAGTGGGTTCTGGGCCCGTACTACCCGCCGCCTGGGAACTGGCCCTGCACCTCTCCTCAGGCTTTATAGAATCCCTGAAAGCCTCTTGCACCCACTGATTTGATTAGGGCTGCTGGGCTCCGCCTGTGGCCGGGAGTTCAGAAAATCATGATGTGGGTGAGGAGTGCTGATCGTGTTTATTTCCTTACAGAGCATGACCACGAACATGGTCAGGGGTAGCCCCCGGGGCACTGAGTGTGTGGCCATGAGTGGGTGCAAACCACACACATATAGCTGAGCTCCAAAAGCACGGCTCATAGCTGGGAACCAATGTAAAGCTGAAGTTGATCACAGCCACTGGTGGAAGCCGGACTGGTCTTCAGTGATTTGGGGCTGAGAGGCAGGCTCAGGACTTGGGGTGTGCTGCCTGAACACCCCTTTCTTCTAAAAGGCTATGACATCAGTCTAAAATGGCACAGGTGCCTGGCTCCACATTTGGAGTTTGGAGGGAGTAAATATGAAAACCGCATAAACTGTGTGATTAGACTAGCACCTCCTATTATTGGCGGGACAGGAAGAGCATAGGCAAGTATTTCTAGACCAAGAGATTGTGAGCTACATGAGCCCAAAGTGAAGAGGCCAGGTGAAGCCCTAAGATCCAGGAGGAGACCAGCAGGTGCTGGGTGGAGGACTAGTGGATGCAGTCGTTGGCTGAGGACTGGGAAGGGTGAGGAATTTGCTGCTGAAGCCCTACCTAACAGTATACATTAGCCCCAAAACACATCAGCCAAGATGAGATGGCAGGGCTCCACCGTCTCATGGTTCAAGAGAAGCCTGGAGATTTGGTAGACAGCAGACAGATAGTTTCCTTCCAATAAGAGACTGGAGAGAAGTTTGATTCTAGAACAGGCCAGTGTATTCAAAACTCTACCTGTAGGACTCATGTCTTTCCTGTCAACCCTTCATGTGCCCAGGAGGAGGCCCTGTTAACAGTTACATTGCTTAACATTAGGAGTCAGTTTACAAAGAGGCCAGGCCTTTGGGCTAGTCATGGAGTAGCTGGTCAGCTCAGGTGCTGCAGGCCTGTCTCAGAGCTAAGGCCAGGGATGTGTCTACTGAGCAGCCCTCCTGCCTGGGCTTCCTCCTGGCCCGTGTTTCGAGCCCCTTCTTGGTTTGCTAGTCACAGCCCTGCTTTATTTTCTGGAGAATGTTGTATACATTTTCACCAGCCCTTCCAGAGGGGGATTTTTTGGGGGGATGCCGGCCTTGCTTTTGAATTTTCTTATCACTTGAAAGCGAGTCTATTCATCCTTTAAAACCTAACTCCAGGTCACCTCCTCCGTGAGGACCTGCAAGCTTTTCTGGAAAGAGTCTCCTCTTTCTCCCACAGCTCTTTCAACTCTTCTTTTCCCGCACCGTGCGTGTGTGTTTGCACATCTAGCACAATGCCTGGCATGTAGCAGGATTTCAGCTGGAGCCTGTGGACCGAATGGATGATCCATAGGAAGAAAGGCGCACAGTAGACTGCATATCAAGTTTCTGATTTGGACTTTTCAGGCCCCCATCCACTTATCTTTCTTTTGTGTTAGGGAGGAAAAACCCAAGACATGGGGTTGTGGGAGGGCTCGGACAGCAAAGATGTAGCTGATGAAGAGGACAGGACCCTTGGGTGTAGCTCGGGTGCTGCCAGTGCAGGCTTGGAAACCCTAGCTGGAGCTCTGGGAGAAGTCTCATTTCTGTAAAGGATCCGGGGTATTCCCTGGTGTTCTGAAAACACAAGGCCTTCTGGTTGCTGTTGTTATAGTCCTCAGTAGCCGTTTATAATCTCTCTAACTGACTGGCAGGATTCTTGGCTGATAGCCTCCTTCAGTGAGATTCCTGGTGCCGTGCCTGTGCTGATCGGGATCCATGTGAAAAAATGCCACGGGGCAAACACTGAAGTCAAAAAGTTACGTTCGGGCTTCCCTGGTGGCGCAGTGGTTGAGAGTCCGCCGGCCAATGCAGGGGACACGGGTTCGTGCCCTGGTCCGGGAAGATCCCACATGCCACGGAGCGGCTGGGCCCGTGAGCCATGGCCGCTGGGCCTGCGCGTCTGGAGCCTGTGCTCCGCAACGGGAGAGGCCACAGCAGTGAGAGGCCCGCATACCAAAAAAAAAAAAAAAGTTACGTTCATCCCCTTAGACCAATCAGTGCAGTTTTTAGCAGTATAGACACCCCAGTGCACTCATTAGAACATAATTTCCTACGGCCTTTTTTTAAATAAATAGAATTTCAGATGTATTTAGGTTTGAACTCTCAAGGAGGGTGACCTTGAGCCGTCACGTGGCAGGAGCACCTGTGGAGTACTAGCACTGGCCACTCCGTGCCATCGCCCTGGAAGGTTGGGGCCTCTTTTTTGGTCCCATTTTAGAGGGGGTGGGGGTGGGAGCGGGGGGAAGAAACACAGATAAACTGAGTCACTCGCTTTGGGTCACAGGAGCCGGTGTGTGCCCAAGGCTGGAACTTGGGATGCGCGGGATTCTTTTCCTGCTTAATTGACTGGTCTGTGCCGGCTGAAAAGGACGAAGTCATACTGTCACACCCAGAGTATTTCCTTGAACTCAGGGCCAGGGCTGTCTGGAGTGGAAGGGGCCCGGTCCTCCTTTATTTGCAGAAGTATGGACCCGACACCGCGCTTCACGAAGGGGAGAAGCGCGGGACAGTCGGGAACACGAGGCCAAGGGAGGAAGAGCGGAGAAAGGGAGAGAAACAAAGATGTCTGCGTGGTGTCGCTTCTTTGTTCCCCAGCCCCTTGATCTGCTCCCCACTCCCCGGCGGGGCTGGAGGAGGAGGAGTCGGGTCTCCCCGCGCGCGCGTTGTTGGTTGCCCGCGGCTCTTACCCAAGCTTGGCGGCCGCGCGGCTCCGGCGCGGGGTCCTGGCGTCCGAGTTTGTTTGTCTATCGGTTACCATGGGAACGGAGCCCCGCCCTCCCCGGTTTCCAGAGAAGCTGCGCCTCGGTGCTGGGAGTTCCAAGGCGCCGGGAGGGAGTTCTGGACTTGCACTTGGCTTCCCTTTCCCACCTTCTCTCCTGGCCGGGGAGATCTTGGGGCCAAGCGGCAGTGGCTGACCAGCATATTTTCTCACTATGGCGTCAGGGCCACCTGCGTCGGGCGTTCCCCGAAATGGGGACGGTGGACCACAGACAGCCACGACCTGGAGGCAGCTGGCGCCTGCCAGGCCAGACAGGGCTCCCAGGCAGAGGAGGGGCGGCAAAGACCGGGCGGATTTTTATTTTGTTTATTATTTATTTAATGGTACGTAATTTTTATAACTTTTTTTGATTAGAAAATCAAGCAGCATGTCCTTTCCCGAATCCTGGGGCCCAGCGCTGAGCTTATGGGTGGGCGGCTGCTAAGATGGAGAGACAGGTCTGAGGCTCCCAGAGCTGAGACCCTTTAGCTGGTCAGGTGTGTGAGGCTGCAAGGTGGCTTGGCCCGGTGGTAACACATGAGGCACCCTGAGTAGACTCACTCGGGCTGGCCCCCAGGACGGAGACCCCTAAGCATCCTGGAGGGCCGGCCCTTTGCCCCCTCTGGAGTACTCTTGGAGGGGGGAGGGGGCCTAAGAAGCCGCCCTGAGGGGACAGAGTCCAGGTGCACGGGCTTGGTCTGGGGTCAAGGGTAGGAGGAAGCCAGCGAAGCTCATATGCTCTGGCTTCTCTGAGTGGCCTCTCTGGATGTGCGAGAGGGCCAGGTGGGCCAGGAGGCCAGGTTGAAATCCATTTCTGTGTAGGCATTTCTGGCCAATTATCGCAGAGAGCCAGAAGAAAAGAACTCAGATCTCTGAGGTGCCAGTAATTTTCTGTGATATCTTTTCCCATTTTAAATAAATATTCACTTCTGCACCTAAATTCATGTTTATAATTTTTTTTTTTTTAAGCAGAGGTCTTCTTAGAAGCCCATATGATTTAAATTTATTTATTTATTTATTTATGGCCGTGTTGGGTCTTCGTTTCTGTGCGAGGGCTTTCTCTAGTTGTGGCAAGCAGGGGCCACTCTTCATCGCAGTGCGTGGGCCTCTCACTATCGCGGCCTCTCTTGTTGCGGAGCACAGACTCCAGACGCGCAGGCTCAGTAGTTGTGGCTCACGGGCCCAGCTGCTCCGCAGCATGTGGGATCCTCCCAGACCAGGGCTCGAACCCGTGTCCCCTGCATTAGCAGGCAGATTCTCAACCACTACGCCACCAGGGAAGCCCATATTTATGTTTTATCCTTTTTCTCAAAGAGGGTCCACTCGATTGTATAAGCTCTAGGTAGCCACGAAACCTGAAGAATCCTGAGTACCACATGCGTACCAGGAGTATGTGCCACTGAGGTTCTTCATATTGGCTCTCAGGGCCCTGTGCCAGGCTCTTGGGAAGGGAGTGGGAATGACAGAAAAGGGCGCTCCAGTGGGAGACAGAGACACAGAGAACCTTGGTGATTGTCAGTGGTTCCACCTCTGTTTGGTGGTCCCATAGGAGGTAAGCAAGTGGAAGATGACCAGATAGTGATTTCTGGCCCCCCCTTCCCCCATGTGGAGAAAGAGGAAGAAAAGCAGAGAGAAGCTAAGCCCATACTACTACCAAGGGGTGACAGCAGGAGCCTCAGTGAGTTGGGGAGGGGTGTAGGAAGGAAATAGGAAGACAGACAATGTTACCACGTGTCCAGAGAGCTCTTATGAATATTTGGTTCCCAAGGATCTCTTGAAGGACACAGGGAAATTTTTTTTTTTTTTTGCGGTACGCAGGCCTTTCACTGTTGTCAGACCTCTCCCGTTGCGGAGCACAGGCTCTGGACGCGCAGGCTCACGGGCCCAGCCACTCCACAGCATGTGGGATCTTCCCGGACCGGGGCATGAACCCACGTCCCCTGCACTGGCAGGCGGACTCTCAACCACTGCGACACCAGGGAAGCCCCGCACAGGGAAAATTTGAGGCTAGGTTATCACAACAGTTTTTGCTGTGTGTGTGTGTATGTGTGTGTGGCGGGGGAACTGGTCAAAGACTACTTTTGAGATTTCTCTCTCTCATTTATACTCTGGCAGTGTCAAGGGTTGGCTTGGGGGAACTTTTGTAGCCCTCCTGCCCCCCATAATCTCCATTACCTCACCTGAATCTAAGTCAAAAGTGTACATGGTTTGCAAACACAGCTTCAAGACAAGTTTCCTGGCCTAGCACTTCCAACAGTCTGTGGCCCCTCAGGCCCTGTCATACAGAAATTTCAGCGTCTGTTCCCCAGCCTGGTGACTGGAACCTTGGATGCATCATGGTAAGGCCTTCCACAAGATGGCACTGATGGGTTTTGTTTTCACTTTATTTTTTAATGTTGATTCATTCCTTTGTCAGTGTTTTATTGAATGCCTACTATGTGCTAGTATTGTTCTAGGACGTGCTGGGGATACAGACTGAACAAAACAGGCGAAGTCCCAGGTTTCAAGGAATTTTAAAAGGTTATGATTCTTATTACACTTTCAGAGGCAAAACGCAACTGTGATGTAAGTTTCCCCATTTATGTTGCTGGTATATACTCTTTTTTTTTTTTTTTTTTTTTTTGCGGTACGCGGGCTTCTCACTGTTGTGGAGCACAGGCTCCGGATGCGCAGGCTCAGCGGCCATGGCTCACGGGCCCAGCCGCTCTGCAGCACGTGGGATCTTCCCAGACCTGGGCACAAACCCACGTCCCCTGCATCGGCAGGCGGACTCTCAACCACTGCGCCACCAGTGAAGCCCAATACTCTTGATAGTTCTGCTCCATTTCTTACAGTTGCACACTTTTTTTCCCCCTCCAGGCTGGGTGTGGCCTGGAGGAACTATAGACACTTTTTTTATTTGGCTGGGGACAGGATTAACTTTTATCTGTCTGTGTATTAACTTTGTGTATCTATCTGTGTGTCCTTTTTGCCAGGAAAACACTACGTTTTAACTTGGATGATTCCAACTTGTTGCCAAACACCAGCTTATCATTCCGAGGCCTCAACTTGTGATTCATCTGCCCATCTGAGTAAATTCACAGCTCCTTTTTTTTTTTTTTTTTTTTTTGCGTTACGTGGGCCTCTCACTGCTGTGGCCTCTCCCGTTGCGGAGCACAGGCTCCGGACGCGCAGGCTCAGCGGCCATGGCTTACGGGCCCAGCCGCTCCACGGCACGTGGGATCTTCCCGGACCAGGGCACGAACCCGCATCCCCTGCATCGGCAGGCGGACTCTCAACCACTGCGCCACCAGGGAAGCCCCACAGCTCCTTTTTAAAGAAAAATTCTGGCAGGTCTTTCAGAGATCCTGGTGACCTGCCTCCAAATAAAGTGAGGTGGGCCTTGATCTGGGTAGAATTTATCAGACACTTCTGCTTTTCATAGTGAAACGTCAACTCTGCTTCTTGACCATCTACCCCAGAGAATAAGTACAGTCAGAGAGCTCGCTCTTGCTAAAGGCAAATCTGAAATCAGAGTTGAGAGAGGCTGGCTGAGGTCCATGGGAGCTGCCCATTCCTTCAGCTTCGTAAGCTCTACCTTTGCTCTAAGTTAGATTCCCAAAGGCAACATCTTTGAGGGCATTTACTCCACTAACTTGGCTTCTTCTGGAAATACCTTCACTTAGCTATGATTGAAGATCTTGACTTTTATTGCAGACTGATATAAAAATGGTCATAAATCAAATGCTTCTGTACTTTTGGTAAAAATAACTGTTATGGACCTCGTTCACTTTACCACTCCATGTCCTTTAAGTAAGGTTTCACAAGAGCCCCAGACTCATCTGCTTGACTTGACCTTTCTACTTGGGTGTCCGGCAGGTGTATCCCATTTAACAAGGTCAACACCAAACTCCCATCCTCCCCTGCGATCTGCTCCTCCCTCAGTCCGTCTGCTCCGCAAACAGCAGCTCCACTGCTCAGCCAAGCATCTCGGAACCGTCTCGGCCACTTTCTTCCTGTGTCACCTCACTTGTAACCCGTTATCACATCCTGCCTCTACCTTTAACACACATCCAGAATCTGATCATTTCTCACCATCTTCTGTTGTATGGAAAATTTCACAAGCTTCTTAACTGCTCTCTCTAGTTCTGTGTTTTGTTCCCTTCCATCTACACTCGACATACCATCCGGAATGATCCTTTAAAATATTAGGTCATGGGGCTTCCCTGGTGGCGCAGTGGTTGAGAGTCCGCCTGCCGATGCAGGGGACACGGGTTCATGCCCCGGTCCGGGAAGATCCCACATGCCGCGGAGTGGCTGGGCCCGTGAGCCATGGCCACTGAGCCTGCGCATCCGGAGCCTGTGCTCCACAATGGGAGAGGCCACAGCAGTGAGAGGCCCACATACTGCAAAAAAACAGAAAACAAACAAATAAAATATTAGGTCATGGCACTTCTCTGCTCAAAATCTTCCCAGGACTTTCTGTCTTATCAGAAGGAAAAAAGCCCAAGATCTCCACTTCCTGTCCCTCCCTTCCCAGCTCTGACCTGGCGTCCTCATAATGTCCCGATTTACATCACGGGGCTCACACTGGTCTCGTGTACTCCTATCGCAGGGTCTCTATCTGGAAGAATACTCTCCAGATAGTGACGTGACCCCTCCCGCTTCCCCTTCATGTCTTTCCTCAAATGTCGCTTTCTCAGTGAGGGGTTTCCTAACCACCCTATTAAAACTGCAGGTCACCGTCTGAGCTCTCTCTTCTCTGTTCCAGCTTCATTTTTCTCCTAGCACTTATCACTGTCTGACACACTCTATGTGATATTTATTGTCTGTCTCAACCTACTGGAATGTAAGCTCACCGAGGGCAGGGACTTTTATCTGTTTGTTCACTTCTGTATCCCACCCAGGGAACACTGCCTGGGACATAGGAGGTAGTCAGTAAATATTTATTGAATGAATGATTAATTTCTATCAGTGTCAGAGAAAAAGCATCTTTTGCATCAAAGGTGTGTTTCCTTAGGCAATATGATAGATGTTATTCATTGTACTTTACTTTTTGGTTTTACTACCAGGTAGTTCAAAGTCAAATATAGAGGGAGTTACAATGACTGTTGCATCTATGGTCTCTGACTCGGTGATCTTCCCCCCGTGTGGTTTTTCATTGCCTTCCCTTTTAACTTTTTTTTTTTAAACAAATTTATTTATTTAATTTATTTATTTTTGGCTGCAGTGGGTCTTCGTTGCTGCGCGTGGGCTTTCTCTAGTTGCGGGAGTGGGGGCTACTCTTCGTTGCGGTGTGCGGGCTTCTCATTGTGGTGGCTTCTCTTGTTGCGGAGCATGGGCTCTAGGCGCGCGGGCTTCAGTAGTTTTGGCGCACGGGCTTAGTTGTTCCGTGGCATGTGGGATCTTCCCGGACCAGGGCTCGAACCCATGTCCCCTGTGTTGGCAGGCGGATTCTTAACCACTGCACCACCAGGGAAGCCCCACTTTTAACTTTTATTTGAACAATTTTATATGTATCTGTATCCTCAGGGAGTATTCATGGAACTTTTCGGCTTCCAGTAAATATTTGTTGAGTGAGTGCACTGTATGCCATTTTAATCCTGTTTGGAAGTAAGTGAGATATGAGTAGTAAATTATTAATGATCTCTGGTATGACTAAAAAGTAATGGGCTAGAGAGAAACAAGTGCTTATTGGGAGAGGATGGACTGGTTAAGAAAGAAGCACTGCACGTGCCCCATGGCTGGGGTGAGTGTAGCACTGATCATCCTGACTGGGACAGTGAGAGAGGAGAGATGAGTAATTTTCCTGGGACAGCAGGCATAAACTGGGACTGCCCTGGCAAACTAGGACAAATGATCACTTTAGCAATGGTTAATATTTATTAAATAGTAAATATTTAATATAGGCTCAAGTTCAGAAAAGTAAGCATAAGTAAAGTGGATTCCTTTCGCAGGATCAACAAAAGCCACCGCCAGCACCAAGTGAGGACACGTTCCTCTGTGTTAGAAAAGAGTTCAATTAACAGGTTGACTTTTGTTGTTACTTCTCTCCTCAACATTAACTTTGGCAGAGCAGTTTTTTTTTTTTTTTTTGCGGTACGCGGGCCTCTCACTATTGTGGCCTCTCCTGTTGCGGAGCACAGGCTCCGGACGCGCAGGCTCAGCGGCCATGGCTCACGGGCCCAGCCACTCCGCGGCATGTGGGATCCTCCCAGACCGGGGCACGAACCCGTGTCCCCTGCATCGGCAGGCAGACTCTCAACCACTGCGCCACCAGGGAAGCCCTGGTAGAGCAGTTTTAAAACCTGGAAAAGGGGAAACAGCAAATACAGCAGGATACAGAGGGATGAAGCAGAGGGTACCAAATAGAGAGAAACCCTGGACCCCGGAGAAATCCAGCTGCTTTGGCAGGCAGCCCCCTGAATTCCTCTCAGACCTGGGTCTGTGTTTTGTACATCCCTGAAGCAGGATGGAGGTGAACTGACCTCTCTTCTGCCTGATGGGGAGACCCCTGCCTTCTGTCTCCCTTCAATCCCCAAACCCGGCTTTCTGCCCTCTCCAGACACCAGCCCTCAGAATCACTCCTTAAGGCCAATTCCTTAGGTTCTGGTGACAATAAGAGAACCCAGAGCCTAGGTGAGGTTTTTGGAGATAGCATTTATTGCTTCCTGGCATCTACCACAGAGCCAAGAGAAGTTAGGCTAACAATTTGCTTTCCACAAAATCACGCCGGTGACAGGTGATTGCCGATGGACTCATGGAGAATCCATTTTAACATGCTCCAGACATCACAGTTCAAGGGAACACTCTGCAGTTGCCAAGGGCTCCTTTCCTTTGTGAAGCTGGGTGCCACCTTCATCCTCTTTTAGAATCTAGGCACGGGGGCTTTGGTTGAGTAAGACCTCACCAGAGTCTTACTCATTACTGGGTCCTGTTTATCACACCCTGTTTGGTGATAGGTAGTAGTTCTTTTCTAATTTTTTAAAAATCTTTTATTTTTTTTAAATAGTTTTTAAAAAATTTATTTATTTAATTTATTTATTTTTGGCTGTGTTGGGTCTTCGTTGCTGCGTGTGGGCTTTCTCTAGTTGTGGCGAGCGGGGGCTGTGCTTTGTTGCGGTGTGCGGGCTTCTCATTGCGGTGGCTTCTCTTGTTGCACACCATGGGCTCTAGGCATGCGGGCTTCAGTAGTTGTGGCACGTGGGCTTCAGTAGTTGTGGCTCACGGGCTCTAGAGCACAGGCTCAGTAGTTCTGGCGCACGGGCTTAGTTGCTCCGCGGTATGTGGAATCTTCCTGGACCAGGGCTCGAACCCGTGTCCCCTGCATTGTCAGGAGGATTCTTAACGACTGTGCCACCAGGGAAGCCCTCTTTTTTAATTTTTAAAATTGAAGTATAGTTGGTTTACAATGTTGTGTTAATTTTAAGTGTACAGCAAAATGATTCAGTTGTATACATATGTGTATATGTATTATATATATATATATATATATATATATATACCCCCCCCACACACACACACATTCCTTTTCAGATTATTTTCCATTATAGGTTATTACACGTTCTTAATTTTTATGCTCATTTGGATTTCTACCTTCTCATTCCAAGGGTAGCTGGCTTCAACAATGGTAACTCTTTTTTTTTTTTTTTCTGAAAGACAACAGGGGTAAAACAAAATGTTTTGAAAATCCTGCCTTTCTATATACGGACAATCAACTTTTCCTCTCCCAGGGCACTGTTTCCCTTGTTCCTTCTTTAACTGTAGAATGGGAGAGCATCCTCCAAGTCAAACAGCTCTCTCATGCGCCTTCTTATGTATTCCTGCTGTAGGGAATTGTACCCCAGGGGAGCAGAGGTCAGGGAGAGAGCTCCAGGCTTAGAAGCACAGGAAGAACAGACAAATCGGCACATTGCTAATTTGGTTCTACTGTACAGAGCCCTTAACCACAGTTGAGGGTGTCACAAGAAAGAAGTAATCACTGAAGAATAGCTTAAAAAGGAAAAAAAAAAAAGGGAAAAGAAAAGAAATCAAGACCATGTAAGAGCCTCTCACTATGACAGGTCTAATTCTGCTGTATATGGTGGCCCACCTGGAAGATTTTTCTTCTTGTGTTAGATCCCACCTGGGAAACTTCAAACCTCTTAATAAACTGAGGGGTAACGAGGAATGATCCAAGCCCCCTCATCTTCTTTTCACAGGGTGGCCACCTTGCATTCAGGACACTTGCAAACTGTGTGTGTCTTTGCAAGGAGCCAACAAGCATGTGTTTCTTGTGGACTGTGGGGATAGGGCCTTAGTGAACCACCACACCAGGGTCCCTTGAACAGGACAGACAAATGTCAACTCCAAGAACACTGCTTCTCTGTAGACAGACTCGATGGATGCCTGGTCTGAAGCAGGCTTGGCCACTGTCCCAGCCTCCCAGCCCTCTGCTGCCAGTCTGGATGGACCAAGCCCCTTTGAAGACACAGATGACACCAAGGTGGCTAAGGAATATCCCAAGCTGCCACACTGCTGGGTGGCAGGTGCCAGCAAGCCTTCCTTACACTTCTTCCTCAGTCTTTTTGGAAAATCTCCCTGGAAACTGCTAGAAGAAGCTGCTTTTGGCTGCACCTGTTTGCTGCAGGGCTCCTGGTTCTCTGTAGTGATTTGGGGTCAGGGTGGACGTCACAGCATCTGCTTTATCAGCACAATTGATTTAACTGTATCCAGGAATTGAGAGAAATTTACAAAGATTTCCTTCCCTGGAAAAACTGAGAAAAGAAAATCTTATCTCTTAGGAATCAAGAAATGTTTGTATTTCAAAGCAAAGCTTTGCTGTAATGAAGGGACGATGTGGGCTTCCTGTAAAAATTCTTACTTTTGATCCACAGTCAACAGGATTCTTAGCTATAAGGATCAGAGCTTTATATCTTGCACCACCATTGGGTATAAAGTCTGTTAGAGCTCTCCTAAACTGAGGACAGTCCATTGCAGGGCTGAGTGTGGATCTGATGGTGGTTCCTTCTGTCTACTTGCTCAGTTGGACCACCTGGGTGAATAGTGAACCATGGTGTAAAAGAGCCTTTGCATTATTATCTCAAAATATGAACAGGTTTTATAACCAATTGGGTTGGGTTGATGGGTTGATGAACTCATCAAGGGAAGGGTTGATGAACTCATCAAGGGAAGAAAGTTGCCTGGCTTTGAGAGAGCTGGGCTGCAATTGGGTGCCCGTGTTCCAGTGATTTATAGTCCCTTTTAATGCAGTTGGGATTGGGAGTGAAGGTCAGAGTGGGTCTTCAGTAGATGTATGAGAGTGGATTTTAGATATAAATTATGCAACACTTGAAGTTCAACACAGATACCAATTGAGCAGCTCTTTCATGGTGTTTGGGGAGTTATGACTGATTTGTGGTCTGCTTATGAATGGGGATAGGTCACCTTCCAGTTATGAAAGTATTTTTCACATTAGGACACCCGTAATTAATTAGGGGTTCATGTGGTAAGGTCATGAATGGGAAGGCTTGGTGTTTTGACCCCCTAAATCTGTGTTCCTGCCCACAGGGCCTCAGTGATAGATTTCATTCATAGTTCACAAAGGAATTATGAGTTCTCGTCTCTGAGTCCAGTGCGAAAACACTTTTATGGCACCGTTAAAATTGGAGCTTGTTCAAGTTGCAGCCGAGAAGCTGATTTTTCTAAGACAAATCATATAATATATTTTATTTCAATCCAAGATTTAACTTTGAGACTCCTGGGTGAGGCTTTTGTTTTCCAAATATTTTGGATAGAATTGGTTTACTTTTCCATTAGGGGGTAGGAAAGAATTCTAAGCAACTCAGCCTTTACCCAGTCGAGCTAATCACATGAAAGAAAACTTTGATTCATTTGACTCAAAGCTGTGTAGCAGCCAGAAATAGTTCACCTCCTGGTTGCTGATCTGCGCCCCTTTCTGATGATAGCCTGGATGCCCCGGAGCTGTAGCTTGAGTCGTTTCCGGAGCCAGGGTTGTTATTTTTGCCTGAGGTATTTGACGGTAAACATAAATACTTGGAGCGTTGGGCTCCTGGGAACGCAGAGGTTTTATTTTGAAGCCCCAGAGGCTGGCTGGCTTCCACACCCCGTTAGAGAGGAGCCACCGCAGAGGCTCTATCGGCACTTGTGTCTCCTGCTGCAGGCCTGTAGGATCCGACACTGTCACGTCGTAGAGGACCTTTATTTCTGGGTCTCGCAGTGGCAGTGCCCACCGGTTCTGTTCATTTGTTCCTTAAATGTGAGATTTCATACTTAAGTGTCCCAGAGTGGACCGGCGTACACCAGGGCACAGTCATCTAGTAACACGGTGGACCCCTTGTGATGTTCAGAGTCTGCCATTAAGGTTTGCAGGTTCGGGCTTCCCTGGTGGCGCAGTGGTTGAGAGTCCGCCTGCCGATGCAGGGGACACGGGTTCGTGCCCCGGTCCGGGAAGATCCCACATGCCGCGGAGCGGCTGGGCCCGTGAGCCATGGCCGCTGAGCCTGTGCGTCCGGAGCCTGTGCTCCGCAACGGGAGAGGCCACAGCAGTGAGAGGCCCGCGTACCGCAAAAATAAATAAATAAATAAATAAATAAATAAGGTTTTCAGGTTCAGAGTGATCTAAAGCTTTTAAATCAAAATCTTATCTTCATGTGGTTGTCTTCCAGGAAATGCTGCACAACTTTTCTCCTCTGCATCAGAGGAATTTCTCTATCTCTTCTTTATAACCCACCCTCACCTCTGCCTCTCCCTCTTCTTGTGCACTTGCTCCCCTTCACTGGCTTCGTGACTCTTCTGAGCACTTTATCCTCCCTGCTCTATACAGTAGAAATGGGCAAGGTTGGGGAGAGCTGGAGGAGGAATGGACAGAGAATAACAGCTCCTATCTACTGGGTACTTTTAGGTGAGAGACACTGTGCTAAGCACTTTAGATATTTTGTCACTAAAATTTGATGAGAAGTGACCGCCATCCTCACATTCAACAGGGAACCTGGAATCCTTTGAGGGTAACGCAGTGCACAGTGAATTGGTTCAACCTTGGCCAAGAATGACCTTGGGTCAGGCTGGGTGTCCAGCCAGATTGCGCCACAGCGCCTGCTAGCTGACTTGAAACTATCTTGAGCAGTAGGAAAGGAATGCACGTTCACTGAGAATCACTGCTGTGCCTGTCCCTGGGTGAGATGTTTTCTCTTATGTGATCTCAATCTTCACAGCCCATTCAAAGTGGGTAATATCTCTTCCGTTTGACTAATAAGAAATCTGATACTAAGGTAAAGTAAGTTGCCAGTGGCTAAGCTGTGACCACATTTGAATGGAGGACACTGATGCCTCTAAACCATGCTGGCTGGTCCTCATTCTGGGTGAATGAATTCTCTGAGAAGTTGGGATTACCTTTTTGCTGGTTTTATGTGAATTTCTACCTTGGGGAGGTGGAGCATGTTTGTACCAAAACCATTCCTAGGTTTTAGCTCCTAATCCTCTTTTTTCGTACCATCTGTTCCTACCCCACCTCATAGGCAGAAAATTGTTAATATGCACAACTCTTTCTTGTGGTTTGGGATAACAGTCCCAATGGAGGCGTTCCAATGGTAGGAATGGATGGAACAGTATGTGTGGCCTGAGCCCTTTTTTATATTCCACTCAGATATTCGCCATCTTTTATAAAAGTAAAGAGCTGGGGACTTTCCGGGAAGGTGGTGCCTGGATTGTGTCCCACCTGCCTTCTGTCTCTAGCTCGAGCTCTTTTTCCCTTTTTGATGGGGGCAGGTCTGCAGCTCCGTGTGAGTGAGGCCTCAATTGGGGGCCTGCAGGGTCTTCACAGCCCATTTATGACTGGGGGAGCGTCTCAGAACGAATCATTAATGACCAGGAAGGAACACGAGTACTGGGACCGTTGTGTAAAGATGTGTTGACACCTTCTGAAAAGATCAAGAAAATGCTGCATGAAAGTTTGCAGAATGGGAGTTAGTAGCTTGGATGAAAATCTTGGGGATAACAATGGAGTGCTCTTTCAAGAACTTTCTTGATGGTAGAGAAAATAACATGTGGAAAAACGTGGATGTTGACAATTCTGAGTTGACACGTAGTTTAAGATCTATAAACTCTGTATGAGAAGAGGCTTTAGAAGTTTCTACCCAATTTAATGTGCTTATATATTCCTTTTTATTAACGCACAAGAGTAAAAATTGATAAAAAAAATCGGGCTGCCCTGGTGGCGCAGTGGTTGAGAGTCCGCCTGCTGATGCTAGGGGACATGGGTTCGTTCCCCGGTCCGGGAAGATCCCACATGCTGCGGAGCTGCTGGGCCCGTGAACCATGGTCGCTGAGCCTGCGCGTCTGGAGCCTGTGCTCTGCAGCGGGAGAGGCCACAACAGTGAGAGGCCCACGTACAGCAAAAAAAAAAAAAAAAAAAAAAAAAAAAAAAAAAAAAAAAAAACTGTAAGCCTGAAAAAGCCCTTTCAATAAGTATAAAATAACATCATTCTAAGTTATAAAAAAGCATTACGTTATAGTTTAATTGGAAGTGTTTTTTTCTTTCTAAGTGGTACATGAAATAATGGTGCATCTTACATAGATGGAATCGTGGATCCAGGGAAATATGGTCCCTACACCGCCACGTGGAAGGGAAGATATTTGCAAGTGTGCGAGTACGTGGTCACTCAGGGACTATATAACCTGCATCTAAAGAGCAGATTTGAATAAAAAACAACAAACAGAACAAGTGAAAAATCAGAATAGCAAGTTAGAAGGTAATGAGGAGAGAAAAAAATAGCAGTGAAACCTTCATCATATAGTCAAGGAAATGCTACCTGTTGTAACAGTTAAACCCTCAGCGGCTTATACTGGAGGCTCATATCGTGCTCTCATAAGGCCCCGTCATCGTGGTGGGGAGCAGGGGCAGGGTGGGTGCCCTGCTCCACTCAGTGTCCTGGCCTGGGCTGTGGGGACTTTGCTGGCTTCAATTTGTCCCTCCCGAGATTGCCCGGGGTGTCCAGACAGCAGATGGGGGAAGAGGGAGAATCCAGAAGTTGGAGACTTTGCAAGTTTGGAAAAGTCATCTGCTTCTCGACTTAGATAAATCTAAGAAATATTTGAACAACTAATTTCCATTAAAATTCAGACCTTTGGAAAACATCAGATTATGGGGGTAGCTTTTCCGCCTCCTATTTCAGAGAAGTTGAGAGAGAGGCTGGAGGCCAAGGGCTGTGGAGAATAAGAGCAGGGAGTTTATCCTGGAAGCAGGATCACGATCTCAGAAAGGAGCTCCTCCAACCCCAGGGCAGGGCCCTCACCATTCCTGACAAGCAGGCCTTCACAACCTCTGTGGACCAGTGACCACTGAGCAGCTCTCAAGTATTACTTTGTCCTAAAGAGGAATTTTTATTGGGGTTATTCTATCCCTGCTCTTCCATTCCAGATTGGATCTGTGTGGTGTGGAGGTTAACTTGTCTTTTTATTTCTTAGCTCACTGCCCACTCTGAGCCCCAGATGCACCTGATGGAGAGAATTTCACATCACTGGGGAGCTTCTGGGTTTTGAGCTGGATTCAGTAATTAGATGACTTTGGGCTGTGTTTCTTAAAGAGATGCTGAGGGTCTCTGGATGAAATGGATATTTAATGACCAGAAGTTGTTCACTGAAATCTATTTCCATTTCTTCCAGGAGACACAGCATAGGTACATTTCTCCATCTTTTTTGTAGTTTGGGGTAGCCATGTGCTGAGTTCTGGCCAATGGAATGTGGTGGAAGGGATGTAAGCCACTCTGAGGCCTGGTCCATGCTGTGTCTCCTCTACCTGCCAGTCAGATGCTGATACTTATGGAGACCATGGAAATAAGAGTTGAAAATGGAGAGGCTTCTGTCAGTCTAGGTTTGAGAGCGACTGCACAGAGCAGAGCCTCCTGCCTCCAGTTTGACTTTACCTAAGTGCAAAATAAATTGACATTGTTTTAAACCTCTGAGATCACAAGGTTTATCTGTTACAGCAGTTGGCATTACCTTAGCTAATACAAATTACTGAAGGATGCTAGATTGGGAGTGTGTACTATGAATGATGAATAACTACTCTTGAAATAGAAGAGACCTACTGCAAAGAAAATTCTAGTAATATTCTGGAAAATAAAGTAGTAAATTATCCTTGAGACACCTAGAAATTGGGATGGGGAGAAGGAATACCTCAGCATGGACTGCTCAATTCTATGATACTTAGAAGAGAATGAATCCTAGATAGGATTGTGGAAGCACAGCTACTGACCCAGAAGAAATCACAATTTAACCCAAATTCACCAAAGAAGATGGAAATTGAAATTGAAGAGTTACCATTAAGAGAATGGAAATAGCACCAGGACCAGATGAATTCAACAGTTTCTTGAATTCTATCTAATCCTTAAAGACCAGAAAACTTAATATTATATTAGCAATTCCACATCAAGGAAAAAGAGGGAAAACTTCTCCATTTTGTGAACCCAGCATAATTTTAATATCAAAAACTGATAATGATAGTATAGAGAAAACTATAGACTAATTTTATTTATTAATATGTATGCAAAGATTCTGAATAAAAGTATTAGCAAATGGAATCCAGCAATGAAAAAACAATAATTATGATCAAGTAGGGTTTAGCCAAAGAGAACAAGGATAATGAGATACAAAGGAAATCTATCAGCATAATTCATTACATCAATGAAGGGAGAAATGGTCATATTAATTAATGTTGAAAAGTCTTTAGATGGAATTCAGCACCCATTCTAGACAAAAATGACGTATAGGGCCTCCCTGGTGGCTCAGTGGTTGAGAACCTGCCTGCTAATGCAGGGGACACGGGTTCGAGCCCTGGTCTGGGAGGATCCCATATGCCACGGAGCAACTAGGCCCGTGAGCCACAACTACTGAGCCTGCGCGTCTGGAGCCTGTGCTCCGCAACGAGAGGCCGCGATAGTGAGAGGCCCGCGCACCATGATGAAGAGTGGCCTCCGCTTGCCACAACTAGAGAAAGCCCTCGCACAGAAACGAAGACGCAACACAGCAAAAATAAATTAATTAATTAATACACTGCTACCCCCAACATCTTCAAAAAAAAATGACGTATAATTGGTTTAGAATATCTGGCAAATTCTGAGGTAGGCTAATCCTGACCCATTCCTAGTCTCCTTTGTTGGGACTGGTTCCATTATTGAGGCTGGATGAGTTAAATAACTGTTTTCTTGAAGTTAGAAGTTGCCGTGTGACTTCATGTTATCTGAAGTCCGATAAAAGTTTTCTGATGAAGCTCTTGCTAATCTGATAAAAAGGGATTCGTACAGTTGGTGCTGTCCCTTTCCCTATTCTTTCAGCCTTGAACATGGCCGTGATAGCCTGCAGCTAGGACAGCCATTCTGCAACCATGAGGCAACAAGCATGAGGGGTAGGCCAAACGAGCCACAAATACTCCATTCCCAAGTTTGCTGAGCTGCTAAGTAAACACCCATCATTGTCTACCTCTATATGTCATTATTATGTCTACATCTACTGACTTGGAGGATGGATAAATTGCCATAGGAATGGTCCCCAGTGAATCAACCCTCCTGTATCTCCACCCAAGTGTGGACTCTCTCATTTTGACCCTGGGCCTGGTCATGTGACTCACTTTGGCCAATGGGACAAATATAATGCAAGCAGACGCTTGCATTTGTGCATTGGGCTTGCCCTCTTGGAATGTTGCCATCATGTGAAGAAATCTGCTGGACACCTTTGCTGAGCTGATAGCCAGCATCAACTGCCAACATGTGAGTGAAGCCATTTGGACTTTTCAGCTGCCTAATGACTGTATCCCCATGAGGGACTGTAGGTGAGACCAGCAGAAGACCTGTCCAGCTGAGCCCTTCCCATATGGCTAACCTGCAGAAATAAATGGTTGATATTTTGAGGGTAGGGGTGAGCAAACTTTTTCTTAAAGGGCCAGATGGTACATAAATAGTTCCAGTTTGTGAGCCATACGATCTGTCACAACTACTAATCACCCCTCATGTTGTAGGGCATGAGCAACTGTAGACAATACAGAAATGAATGGGTGTAGCTGCGCTCCAATAAAATGTTTATTTACAAAGGAAGGTGGCTGGCTCAGAGCTGTAGTTCGGCAACACCACACTAAATTAGTCAGCTGTGCTGCAATTGCTAACTGACACAGAAGGATGCGCATGGTACTGTCAAGTGAAGAAGTCAAACTACAGAATAACGTATAGAGTGTGATTCTGTTTATTTGGGCAAAAAAACTCCAAACAAAACCCAGAAACCTGCTGTATATGTGCATGTCTGCATGAATACCTGTGCATGAGTGAGGAGAATGGTCTGGAAGAATACACACCAGCTTCTGGACTCTGAATTCCTCAGAGCAGGGATTGTCGGGTGGAGGCGTGGAAGACGAGAAGGGGTATGCTGAGATGAATAACTTCTTTTTTTTTTTTTTTTGGTACCTGGGCCTCTCACTGCTGTGGCCTCTCCCATTGCGGAGCACAGGCTCCGGACGCGCAGGCTCAGTGGCCATGGCTCACGGGCCCAGCCGCTCCGCGGCATGTGGGATCTTCCCAGACTGGGGTACGAACCCGTGTCCCCCACATCGGCAGGCAGACTCTCAACCACTGCACCACCAGGGAAGCCCAATAACTTCTTTTTCATACAGTTTTGTTTCATGTATTACAATGAACATATGACTTGTGAACTTAGAAAAAAATTAAGGAAAAATGAAAAATAATTAAAGGCCTAGAAATTTCTGTTCAGTATGATTGAGGACCACACAGAGCTGAAGATCCTGTCCAAAGGCACCTCCAGCTCTGTCCACAATCATCGCTAGAGGGTGCTGGGCATTTGCCCCATGGCAGGAGTGAGTGAGGTGGTGAGTGGTGGTTGGAAGCATGTGCATGCTGAGGAAGGCGGGTGAGTTTTCTGTCTGAATCACTTTTCTAGGCTTGGATTTTCTGAAGGCAGAACAGAGGCCTAAAAGTCATGGTCCTTGGGCTTCCCTGGTGGCACAGTGGTTGAGAGTCTGCCTGCCGATGCAGGGGACACGGGGTCGTGCCCCGGTCTGGGAAGATCCCACATGCCGCGGAGCAGCTGGGCCTGTGAGCCACGGCCGCTGAGCCTGCGCGTCCGGAGCCTGTGCTCCGCTACGGGAGAGGCCGCAACAGTGAGAGGCCCGCGTACCGCAAAAAAAAAAAAAAAAAAAAAAGTCATGGTCCTTGCCTAGTGGCCTGGACACCTAAAAATGGATTGGGGCCATCAACCTGGATTCTTCTGACTAAATCACTTTGTGTCGAGCCTCTGCTCTTGGCCAACTGCGGTGTTTAGGGCATTGCCACAGGATACCCCAGAACAGCCGGGCCTTCTGATGAGCTCTTGCAACCTCTGTCCATGAGCTGTGGGAGCCTCTGCTACAATTTGTGAGAACTGGTCCTCATTGCAATGTGAAATTTCTTCCTTTCTCTGCTGAAAACGTCTCTTGATCGATCATTCCAGCTGTTGTGAGAAGGAAATCATTTAAAAGAAGGATCGCTGAAGAGCGTAGCAATTAAAAAAAAAAGTGTTTAATAGCCTCCACCAGCAATTCCCTGCCTGGTCAGTGAGTGTGGGTGGGGAATGTGAGATGAGCCCAGGTGGAATGTTCTGGTGAATCCTCTGGCCCTTGAACACTCAGCCATCCCCTCACACAAAAGCCAAGGGAGCCAATTGGAAAGAAATTGCTCTCAGCCCCAGACGGCTGAGAATTTGAATATATATGGAAATCATGACCCATCAAATGGGTGGAGGGGTTTTTGGGGGGAGGAGTTAAGTTTGACCAACTCTAATAGTGCTTCATCTAAATATATATTATATACAGGCATACATATATATATATATAATCTCATAACACATACAGGCATAGCTTATACTTAAGCACAGTGTTTTAGCTTTTCCAAAGAGGTTTGATATCTGTTATATCATTCAAATCAGCATGTAGACTTATTGATAACTACTTAAGTGAAACTTTGGCTTAGTTTTTAGTTTGTCTGTAGGCGAAAATAATTTCATCAGTTAATAACGTCATCATGCTGATGTAACAATGAATTTTGAAGAAGGAACAGTGGGGACATATGTCCCCAGGCTCCAGGCTGTAGAGGTGCAACGAAGGCTCTAGTTTTGCAGATGCCAGCCTGGCAGCCACAGTGGTAGGAGGTAGGAGGGAGGGCACCAACCTCCCTCTTCTGCCCTCTGTGAACCAAAAGCAAGAATTGGGAATAAAATACACTGAGTGAGTTAGACCTATCAAACCCACCCACCTTTAAAGGACATGGACATGGCAAGAGTAATCTCTTTGAGATTTATATATTATTAGTGCTTTGTTTTAGTGTTTTTTTATTTTTTATTTTATTTATTTTTATTTTTTCAGTACGTGGGCCTCGCACTGCTGTGGCCTCTCCCCTTGGGGAGCACAGGCTCTGGACGCACAGGCTCAGCGGCCATGGCTCACAGGCCTAGCTGCTCCACGGCATGTGGGATCTTCCCGGACCGGGGCACGAACCCGTGTCCCCTGCATTGGCAGGCGGACTCTCAACCACTGCGCCACCAGGGAAGCCCAGTGTTTTATTTAAATAAATTTATTTGTTTTATTTTTGGCTATGTTGGGTCTTCATTGCTGCACACAGGCTTTTCTCTGGTTGCGGCGAGCAGGGACTACTCTTCTTTGTGGTGCGCAGGCTTCTCACTGCAGTGGCTTTTCTTGTTGCAGAACATGGGCTCTAGGCATGTGGGCTTCAGTAGTTGTGGCACACGGGCTCAGTAGTTGTGACTTGCGGGTTCTAGAGAGCAGGCTCAGTAATTGTGGTGCACGTGCTGAGTTGCTCCACAGCATGTGGGATCTTCCCGGACCAGGGCTCGAACCCGTGTCTCCTGCATCGGCAGGCGGACTCTCAACCACTGCGCCACCAGGGAAGCCCTGAAAGGAGGTTTTATAATGAGCCTATAAAGTTCCCTACTGCATTTGTCTCCTGTAGAAAGAGCCTCTGTGTAGCTTTCTGCCCTGTATCGCTGGCTTCAGGGAGTGAGTGCCGGGTGGGGAGTCCTCTATTCTCACGCAGGAGAAGCGAAGTGTAGAAGTTAAGAGCATGGGGTCCAGAGCCGGACTCTTACTGGCTGCATGACCCTGGGCAAGTCACTTACTCTGTTTCTCTTCCTTCATCCATTAAAATGAGGACAGTGACATGCTCATAGGATTATGTGACGATTCAATTAAATCTTAGTACGAAATAGAGTATTCCAGGCACATCACAATCTAAGTATTTAATAAGCCACTTCATATGTTCATTGATTCTCATCAAGCATTTATTGAGCTCCTTCTGGACATTGACAGTCAGATCAGGGGCAACTCCTACCCCCAGAGTTCACGACCAGTGGTCTGAGTTTTTTCTCCAAGTAACCGGGAGCATAGAATCTTCACCAGAGGTGTGCTCCTGGTTTAAGTGATTGAATTGTAATGAGCCTGATCACGTGGGCCAACGGGGTGGCAGCCCCCGAGGACAGGCCAGGGGACAGACGGAACTAACAGCAGTGTGTTGTTACCCGAATGCTGTGTTTGGGGACCTCCGATCCCTGAGCCGGTTCTCTTGGTTAGTGAGACTGTGCTTCCCACTCGAAGGTGCCACTGGTCCGTAACGCTTATTCAACCATCATCCATTCACAGAGTGCTGGTGACAGTTGTTCATTAGTCCCCTGAGAGGGCTCTTCTTCGGCTCGAACTGCAGAGAATGGGACCCGCGCTGCTGATTGGGGAGGGCAGACACATAATCAGTTAGCTTGTATTAGCACAGAGCGGGGAAAGTGACAAGTCTGCAGTTCCTGTTCTTACAGAGATGATGAGCTGTCTCGAACCAGCAATTTGGCCAGAGAAGAGTCTGCAAGACTCCAAGTAAATTTGTCACTTTATGTTCCCCTCCTTTTTGCTAAGTGTTAATGCAAGTTTGCAGTTGAATTTCAGATATTCTGAAATTGTGTTCCTTTCTTGGCATTCATTGATGCTACACTGAAAGCAGAGTGAGAAGTACAGTATATATTTCTTTTGCACCCAAAAAGAATCTTGGAACTACATCCGTAGTATATATCTTTCTTTAATTATTCTCTTTGCTTTGGCTTTTCAGTCTCCTGACTCAGACACCATCCCATCTCATTTAGTTCCTGAAGTTTCCGTTTAGCCATTGCTACTGCACCAACATTACCACATGAGTTGTACCCGGACTTTTAAAATAGGAGGCAAATGTATTTTTTTAGAGTCAGTTTAAATAATGTCTGATTTTAGGATTTGTCCTGGCATTCTTTAGGGTCAGAAAAGACTTCAAAGACAATATTCAAAAGAGAGGGCCTTGAGAAGAAATCAGAAGGTATCTTTTAGAAATACAGTCTTAAAATGCCACTGGCCAGAAAGGGCAATGTTTCAGATCAGAGGAGGAATCAGAGCTGACCCAAGGAGGAATTTGCCTGTGGAATTGTAACCGAGCTGAACATGATGTCGAGTGACAGCGGACAGATCAGAGAAGAGCAAGGAGCAGTCACCGTCAGAGGCAGGTGACAAAGGTATGGGCTGGAGCCCGGCGTCTCCTTGAGATAGATAATGCAGGCCTCTAGAGGTGTAGTCTTAAAAGGGTCATGGGGCTTCCCTGGTGGCGCAGTGGTTGAGAGTCTGCCTGCTAATGCAGGGGACACGGGTTCGAGCCCTGGTCTGGGAAGATCCCACATGCCACGGAGCGGCTGGGCCCGTGAGCCATGGCTGCTGAGCCTGCGCGTCCGGAGCCTGTGCTCCGCAACGGGAGGGGCCGCGATGGTGGGAGTCCTGCGCACCGCGATGAGGAGTGGCCCCCGCTTGCCACGACTGGAGAAAGCCCTCGCACAGAAACAAAGACCCAACACAGCCAAAAATAAATAAATAAATAAAATTTAAAAAGGGTCATGAAAAGCCATGATAGCTTGATGGATGTGGACATCATATATATATTTTTCCAACATAAAGAATGGGATCCTATAAAAGCATTTCCTAGGTAGGAAAAGGATGATCTTTGTGTGGATAAACTGTGAATGCCTCTGGGACCCGTGTCACTTGTTACTAGCTCTCCTCACCGTATACCTGTTTACCCTGCTGTGCTGTTGGGTGTTTCAGGCCTCCTTTTTTTTTTTTTTTTTTTTTTGCGGTACGCGTACCTCTCACTGTTGTGGCCTCTCCCGTTGCGGAGCACAGGCTCCGGACGCGCAGGCTCAGCGGCCATGGCTCACGGGCCCAGCCGCTCCGCAGCATGTGGGATCCTCCCGGACTGGGGCACGAACCCGTGTCCCCTGCATCGGCAGGCGGACTCTCAACCACTGCGCCACCAGGGAAGCCCAGGCCTCCTTTTTTTGTTGTTTGTTTGTTTTGGTGGCATGTGGGATCTTAGTTCCCCAACCAGGGATTGAACCTGTGCCCCCTGCAGTGGAAGCACAGAGTCTTAACCCCTGGACCACCAAGGAAGTCCCTCAAGCCTCCTTTTAATGGCAGTGATGATAATGTGTTGTTTTCAGCCTTCTTGGAATCTTTCTGCGTCTTGAGAACTCTTTTTTGTCTGGGTTATTGGAGCTAGTGGTATCTGTGCCCCCTCGCAGAAGACAAACTCATGAGCCTAGCTGCAGCTCCAGTCAAAGGCCGGGCAGGAGCCCGAGTCTTGACTGTTCATTGAAAAGCCTAAGCAGTTCCTTGCCGCTGTCAATAATGGTAATTATAGTTATAGAGCCCTGTCCCCCGAGGAGCTCAAAGCACTTACTGGACGCTGCGGCATTGATCCTCATAACATGAGTATAACGGCAGGAGCAAGCATTGTCATCATTTTATAGGTGGCAAACTTCATCAAAGGAGGCAGGAATGACTTGCTGTTCACGTGGAGCAGGTTATGGTGGCGAGGTTTTATGGATTCTGATGTGTGCGCTAATCGCCTCGCTAAAATGCACCCCTCCGCCCCCCGCCGCCCGAGATCAGCCTTTCTCCAGAAGGATGTCATCACAGGCATATCGCAAAGACTTTGCTCCATAATGCCAAGTCGTTTAAAGATAATTTAGTTCTTTTTCTTTTATTTGTATTTTCACGAAACAAGCTATAGGGTAGCTTGTTGTAAAAGTTATACCCAAGAAAGGGTATAAGAACTAAGGCATAACTTTGTCCCCCACCTCCTGACGGTGTCTGCTCTCCCTCCTCTGATCTGTCTGCTGTCACTCGACATCATTTTCAGCTCGGTCAGAAGTCCACAGGCCAGTTCCTCCTCGGGCACGGGGTGGGGGGCAGTGGTGGGACGGGTAAGACAGTGGAGGCGGAAAATGTGTGCCAAAGCCAGTTAGTGCAACTGAGCATAGCATTTAGCTGTGCGATGCCTGGCAGCCAAGGCCAAAAGGAAAGCTAGACCACATATGAAGGTCTCTATGTAATAAAATAAAATGTGCTGTGAGACGAGAGGAGTTCAGGTGTGTGAGCTCAAGCAGACACGTTAGCCTAGGAATAAAAGTTTAATTTTTCATCTTGTGAAGGAGCATCTTAAGGCCAAATCACAAAGAGTGGCTGCTCACCCCAGTACACCACACATGCACGCATGCACACACACCACACACACACCCTTGTGTTCCTGTGCTTAAAAGTTGAAGGTGAAATGTGGTTGAAATTAGCATCAAGGGCAGACTTGAAAGGGGCAATGGGATTAGAAGGCTGTAAGTGGCCGCTTGGTGACTGACAGGTGGAAGGCAGTGGAGAAAACGTTTTTGCCAGCCTCCATCTTTCTGCAGTATTCCATGATGAGCCATAGATTCTTCTTACATCAGTTCTTTCAGTTTCCTTCTCCCTGACTTGCAGTACTGCTTGCTTGTATAGAATCTCCAACTGTGAATGACCCTTGGGGGCAGTTATATCAACATATACCCTAGGGGCAAGCTCTGATCTCCAAATGAATACCAAATTCCAGAAAGGACACCTTGCAAAATAACCAGGTTTCCAAACTCCCTGCAAGTTGGAGGCTGTGTGAATTGGTACAGCCACTATGGAGAACAGTATGGAGGTTCCTTAAAAAACTACAAATAGAACTACCATATGACCCAGCAATCCCACTACTGGGCATATACCCTGAGAAAACCATAATTCAAAAAGAGTCATGTACCAAAATGTTCATTGCAGCTCTATTTACAATAGCCAGGAGATGGAAGCAACCTAAGTGTCCATCATCGGATGAATGGATAAAGAAGATGTGGCACATATATACAATGGAGTATTACTCAGCCATAAAAAGAAACAAAATTGAGTTATTTGTAGTGAGGTGGATGGACCTAGAGTCTGTCATACAGAGTGAAGTAAGTCAGAAAGAGAAAGACAAATACCATATGCTAACACATATATATGGAATCTAAGAAAAAAAATGTCATGAAGAACCTAGGGGTAAGACAGGAATAAAGACACAGACCTACTAGAGAATGGACTTGAGGATATGGGGAGGGGGAAGGGTAAGCTGTGACAAAGCGAGAGAGTGGCATGGACATATATACACTACCAAACATAAAATAGCTAGCTAGTAGGAAACAGCCGCACAGCACAGGGAGATCAGCTCCGTGCTTTGTGACCACCTAGAGGGGTGGGATAGGGAGGGTGGGAGGGAGACACAAGAGGGAGGAGATATGGGGATATACATATAAGTATAACTGATTCACTTTGTTATACAGCAGAAACTAACACACCATTGTAAAGCAATTATACTCCAATAAAGATGTTAAACAAAACAAAAAAAGGCAGCTGGGCCGTTCTGTCTTTCTTGTCATATGCTCTTTACGCTAAACTGTCTGAGAGTTTAGAGGCTTAGCTTTTTCAGTTCTAGAAAATGGATGAGGATGTATTGCCCAAACAAAACATTGATGTTCCCAAAGTGTTCGGAGATCTCGAACATTCTTTCAAATGTCATCTTCATGAGCAATACCCCCTCCATTAAATCCTGCCCACGGTGTGTGTGTGTGTGTGTGTAAGAAAATTTGACAGCTAGAAATGGAGCAGAAAAGGGAAAGATTAGTTAATGTCGCCTTAGATAATAGTGCCTCTCAAGCCACTTGCCGCCTTTATAACCACGGATGAAAAACAACTTGATTTCAGTATTATTGATATTATTTCTGTCTCTTGAAGACCTATGAAATGAAAACTAAGCTTTAAAAGCTTTGCAGTTAATTGCTGCTGAGTTAAGTGTTTTTTTCAAACACCTTTGTGCTGACACATAGTTTAGAAAATCAATCAGGGAGATGAGGAATAAAAATATGGGTCTAAAATACTCCTGGCTAATTAAAAAATGCCGTAATAAACTCTGAATGGCCCAGAGCACCACGGAGAGGGGCCGAGGCTAGTGTGGAGAGCGGCTGGAGAGCCAGTGTCACAGCGGGGACAAGGGCGGAGGCAGAGAACAGGGCAGAGGAAAGGACCCTGTCGGCCTGACGAAGCATTTCTTATTACTCACAGTCAGCCCTGGCATAACATTTTCTGTAAAGACTGAGCCTGCCAAAGCGTGGGGAAAGCCAGTAAGTTTAGAATTGGAGGCACTATTTCTGCCTTTCATAAATGAACGGACACTGTGTCGGTAAATAAGGCCAAGTTTCACGCCTGGCCCTTGACAGTATTATAAAGGATGTAAATTGGTCCCCTGCTTCCTCTCTACCCTTTTCCCCCTAATGGACCCCCTTTGCATTAGGCTCTCAGTTTTCTCCACTCAACAGGACATGCCTTGATAGCAAACCATCACACCTTTACGTTACCGAAGGTGAGGTCCGGCTACTTGCTGCTCAAAAGCCAGTAAAGAGGCAAGGTTGGTGGAAAGGCAAGTTTGCTTTATCTTGGAGGGTGGCAGGGTGGCAGGGGGCGGACTCCACAGGCCTCCTCTCCCCCTACCTCCGACAGCCTGTGGGCAAGAGCTTTCGTAGACAGAGCGAGGGGGCTCCATGCAGAAACAGCCCAGTCAGCTCTGACACTCATCTTGATATTGGTCATGCAGTGGTCTGACCAGCATCATCTTGATTGTTTTGAGTACAGTTAGTCCTCACTTCCAGGGTCGGTTTGTCCCCATTTCTCTGAGGCCAGTTCTCAAAATCGTGGCAGCTTATGTCATGGCTACAGTCTGGTCATCATGTAGTTAACTTCTTCCACCCAATGGGGGTTTCAGTATCTACAGCAGCTCCCAGGATAGGGCTCAGAATATTATCTATAGCCCTTGAGGAGGAACTAAATGTCCTTGACTTTGCTTCATGAGTACGCTATTATTATTTGGTCTCGTTTGACTGTTTTCCTTTGTTTCTGCATTTTCTCACTTCCCTGATTAAACTTACTGTTTGGCTGAAGTTTTTCCACAGACAAAAGGCAGGCGGAGGACATGGGGGTGGAGGGAAGGAACACAGGGTCCTGCTCCATTACCTTTAGTGTGAATTTTAGTCTGTATTTTCCTTCCCAAAGAGGGAGATAACACTCCCAGGAGGGCCAACCAAAAGTTATTCTTAGGAGGCAAAAAACCCCCTTATTCTTGTTATGTATAAAACTCAGGTAGATATACAATGCACAAACACATTCATAGTATCTGTATATCTGTGGCATTAAAATTCCGTAGATGGCGGAGTGGGGGGGCAATTAGGAAAAAAATGTTTAAGGCTCCGGAATGGGAGGGGGTGAGATCATGAAAATAAGGTGGGAAAATACTTCTATAGATTGAAAGGCTTTGGCCTAAGTTGGGGATGTGAGGGGTGACACACCAGCCACATGCCAGTAACAAGTGTGGCTGCTGATTCTGTTAATGACAAAAAAATAGGCTAAAGTGGGGAGTCATTAAAAAAAAAGGAAACATGCCTTAAACATGTTTGTTTTAACTTAAAACAGAAATGTGTACTAACACATCATTTTTATTTATTTATTATTTTGCCGAACGCGGGTCTCTCACTGCTGTGGCCTCTCCCGTCGCGGAGCACAGGCTCCAACGTGCAGGCCCAGCGGCCATGGCTCACGGGCCCAGCCGCTCCACGGCATGTGGGATCTTCCCGGACCGGGGCACGAACCCGTGTCCCCTGCATCGGCAGGCGGACTCTCAACCACTGCGCCACCAGGGGAGCCCAGCACTGCTGCATTTGAATGACCTTGGACAAGTTATTGCATCTCTTTGACCTGAGTTTCCCCCTCTGTTAAATGGAGGTAATTCTACTACTCTTAAAAATGAGATTTTGTATTTGCGTGTTAAAGATCCTGGCATATCATAGGCATGGAATAGGTGCCTTGGTCTGACTTTTAAAGAGGCACGTGTGCATCTTGGAAAAGCAGTCAGTGACATTGATTCTCAGGGACGGATGTGATGCTAAAGGACTCATAGGAGAGGAGGCCCATCATGTCTATTTTCTCGAACTGAGTTAAGGAATCTCTGTGCTGAACGGGGCATCCTCTTGCATTCCTCGTCTTTCTAATGACCAGGCAGAGATGGTCCAGAAGTAGTATGTGTCATTTCTACCCACAGAGTTGGATAGCACTCAGTGACCTGGCCTCGCCCTAGCTCATGGGGGCTGGGAAGTGCAGGTCCTGGCTGGGCTGTTATTTCCCAGACATATTCATTCCATGGAGGTGCAGGAACACACTTCTTTGGTGATCTTTAAGCTGTCATTGACAAAAGTAGTAAATGCAGAAGGTCCAAGAGTCATGGAATAATGGGAATTAAGGGGAAAGGAAAAAAAATGTTGGTTAATCTACCAAAAACATCTTGCTACAGTAATAAACAGAGCTGTCTGTCTCTAGAAACTGGCCTTTTAACCACCCTCATAACTCAGTGCTTTTAAAGTCAATTCTCTGGGAGTAGTTAAAAACCACTTGACAACCATTTGATCTCTCATTCATGGCAAGCATTTCATTGCAGTCTGGGACATATCTGCTGGGCACAGTGGGACATACCCGTAGAAAAAGGAATTTTGGCTCTGATAGGATTTGTAAGATGGCATTTTTTCCTTCCTCTTTATCCATATGGGAAATTGATAGAAGACATTTAAGAGCCTTGGTTCAAGGTTACATGGCAGATTAATAGACTTTCAGGGAGCTGGACCCAGGAGTCTAGCAATGCCAACCACAGCCCTGGGGACCCATTCACTACGTGCATAAAACTAGGCTCCAGGGCTTCCCTGGTGGTGCAGTGGTTGAGAGTCTGCCTGCCGATGCAGGGGACACGGGTTCGTGCCCTGGTCTGGGAAGATCCCACATGCCGCGGAGCGGCTGGGCCTGTGAACCATGGCCGCTGAGCCTGCGCGTCCGGAGCCTGTGCTCCGCAACGGGAGAGGCCACAGCAGTGAGAGGCCCGCGTACCGCAAAAAAAACCCCAAAAAACAAAAAAAACTAGGCTCCACTTTCCAACTCCAGCACCTGCAGTCAAAGGAAGTCCTTTCGTGACTCTGGCCATGTAAGTAAATAAATGCCTTCTGCTCCCCCTGCCCCGCCTCCCAAGCGTCTTTTCATATTGGGTTGCATTACTTTTGTGGAAAATAACTTGCCGTTTAACTGTACTTTGTGGTTGGAAATTCTGAGCTGCTGCTTCCGTGTAATTCCCTAGGAAAATGAGCAGTGGCTGGAGCCAGAACCTGCATAGCAGGCACATGCATGGTCCAGGCTGGGTGTACGCCTTCTGTTTCCCCTCCTTCCAGGTCCAGTGTTCATAAATAGCATTCTGTATTCCTGGACATAACACTTTTCTTCATGCCCTCCCTATTAAGAGTTGAGTTAAAATGGAACTTTCATTAATGATAGTTGATGAAAGCAGTTTCACAGAATCAATTTCAATTTTAAGAGCACCTTGAGGATTACGGAGAGTTTGTAAGTTTTATTGTATTGAATTAATAGGCATTTCTGAAGTCAAGAGTCTAGAGTTCAGACTGTCAACTTTTTTTTTCCCCCTCTTGGCTTCACTTCAATGATCATAATAGAAAGAATGATCTTTTTTTTTTTTTTTTTTTTAGAAAGAGTGATCTTTAAATGAAACTTCTGAACGACATGCCTTGCTGATGGATGGTCCTCATGGAAATACAGTCCCTTTTGGCCATTAGAGCCTGCAGCCATTTAAAGTTGATGGTCTAGATTCGTATACAAAGTTTTCAAGGAACCGGGTCTTTCTTTTGGAGCTATTGCTTGTATTTTCTACTCAGGGGTTAAAGGGGCAATCATGTTTGAGTGTACAAAACTTATCCTTTGGCTCACCTGTCCTGAGGATTGTTACTTGAGGATAGAAAGTGACACAGTTCTCTCTTTGACTGATAAGTGCTGCTGCAGACCTGACACTGTAATAGTACAAAATGCAGTCCTTTATAGAAGATTCTTATGGTGATTTGGTCTTGTTGCCTTGGACTTATGGTGAGAAGGGATTTTGTGACCTGTTTTGAGATCTTCAAGGTCATTTGAGATTCCAAACTTGGTTGTGCATTGGAGTCATTTAAACAATTTTTTTTTAAAAAAGAAAACAATTATTTAGGTTCCACCCGTATATACTAACTCTGAATTATTTGTGGGGAGGAGGGTGGCTCTGGGGAATTCACTTTTTTTTTTTTTTTTTGTGGTACGCGGGCCTCTCACTGTTGTGGCCTCTCCCGTTGTGGAGCACAGGCTCCGGACGCACAGGCTCAGTGGCCATGGCTCACGGGCCCAGCCGCTCCGCAGCATGTGGGATCTTCCCGGACTGGGGCATGAACCTGTGTCCCCTGC
This sequence comes from Mesoplodon bidens, assembly GCF_964165515.1. NCBI lineage: Eukaryota > Metazoa > Chordata > Mammalia > Artiodactyla > Ziphiidae > Mesoplodon > Mesoplodon bidens. The sequence goes on along the minus strand of NC_138174.1, from coordinate 21,075,496 downwards.
GTCGGCAGGTGGACTCTCAACCACTGCTCCACCAGGGAAGCCCTCATATATCTTTTAAAATGTGCCTCAAGTAGACTCTGATGTAGTCGGTTCCTTCCATTTGGGAATCGTGTTGGTTATTCTGTTTGTTCCTTAGGTCCAGGCTCTGCCCTTCTCTTTGCTCCAGGATGCTGACTCCATCGAGGAGATCTCTTGCTCTCTGGTTTCTTGAATTTGACCAGGAGACAGGAGGGCAGGAAGGTGGTACAGGCAGGGCATACTTTCTCCTGACTCCCCTGTGGCATATCCTTGGGCTAGCTGTGGCCTATACTGAAGACACTGCTCCTCTCCCGGTGGCAGTCTTCCATACTGTCTTCTTCCACGTTCCCATAACCACTCCTTTTCCTCACCTCCTTGGGCCTTGGGCAGGGAGCACTGGCTATGTGTAGGCCAGAGGGGCTGCACTATGCCCTTGGGTGTCCCTGCACCCTGCCCACCATCTTGTAAATATGAGGTCATTCTGAACTGATCTTAAGTTTGAGTGGCCATCTGCTTTCTGCTGGGACCTTGAATGGTATAGGAATCACTAGAAAACTTGACTTTCTAAGTCAGCCCTCATGTTCTGAAAGACCTACTGCTTCTTTAAAGGTGCCTGGTAGAGCCCAGACTGTGGGCTGAAAGTGAAAGGACCAGGAGGAAGCCTGATTCCCCTGCAAGAGGCAGTGCTGCAATGACAGGCAAGGCATGAAGCCATCACTTCCTTTCAGTGGGTTTGAGATGCTTCATTTACCCTCAGGGAAACTCCTCTAAGTGAATGATGTCTTTGCTTCTTGGAAAACTATCCAGACGTTTGTCCTCCTGCTTCCCCCTCCCTTTTAGGAGCACCACACTTGGGTCTGTTGTAGGTTTCCCATCATTCCGTGGAGGCCTCTGTGATCAACAGCCCCCTCCACGCGGAGTCAAGATTAGGGTAAACCTCGAGCCATCCAGTGCAGGGTTTCTTCTGGGGGTCCAGTCAGCTGATCCCACTTTACAGGAAAATGTCACCCAGACACACGTGACTGGTGCTACCCTGATGTGGTGTGAGTGCTGGTTAACACCTTTCAAATAGGGAGGGTGGGAGGGAGGGAGACGCAAGAGGGAAGAGATATGGGAACATATGTATATGTATAACTGATTCACTTTGTTATAGAGCAGAAACTAACACACCATTTTAAAGCAATTATACTCCAATAAAGATGTTAAAAAAAAAAAAAGGATTGCATGCTGGCTACTTTGTTTGACAACAGTGCAAGAGAATGCCCACTGGGTGGCTGCTGCCTTCTTGGGTCCGGGTTTCTAGGGAGAGAAAGGGAGGCCTGGAAATGTGACCTTGAATTTGGGGTCCTGCCTGTGTCGATTAGCACCCAAGGTAATTTGGAACCAGGTAGTGGAGAACCACCTTGCCACTACCTCAGATCTCAGTCTTAGTTTAGAAATAAAGGTGCTACATCTTATACTGACTTCTTAGTTTCCTCTGAGGAGGGCACATTGCTTCTTAGTTTGTTGCTGAGTAAAACTCAGTTTCAGATAGAGCATAAAAGGAAGTTCACTCAATTTTTGACTATACATTAGATGTAACACTTTCCTCAGGAGAGAAGTTCAGGTTCTTAATCTGCCTTGAATAGCCAGATTGACTCAGGAGGCCGTGAAGACATGTGAAAATAATTTTTTCTAACCAACCTACAAAAATAACTTAACACCAGTTACTTCAGGCAAGAAAGGCAGCATAGTTTTATCATTTTAATAGACTATAGGCAAGCCTTTAAAGTTTCACAAGAGTTACTGTGGCTTTTTAGTGTTTTCTTTTTTAAGTTTGGGAACTCAGGGTGAACTTTCACTGTTCGGTGCCCCTGGGGCGTGTGATAATGGAGGTGTTAACAGGAATTGTTTATTCAGAAGCTGGGGCCAGTCTCATTCTGACTCTGCAGCAGTGTCATTGTCATCTTCTGTGACAGTGGAATGGACCCGATCAAGGCAGAGTGTGCTACTGCAAAGGACACACAAGATGCACTAGGCGGGGGATGGGGGGTGGGGGGGTGGGTGGAGAAACTATTCCAATTTCTATTTATGTTTATTTTCCCTAGAAAAACTAGAAAGAAACTGAGTTCTACTAATGCATAATGCATGGACTGGCACTGGCACCTTCCTGTGGCCTGAACAGTGTCACATTCTTGTTGGAGAAGGGAAGTGTCCCAAGGGAAAACTGGAGTTTCTCAAGGGGTTGTGGTGACCCCTTTCTTTGATACATGGTGTGATGGTGGGTGGCAGTTCTCATGTGTCGGGGAGAGAGGATTTGTGGATGATACCTAGTCTCACATAATGAACACGTGCCTTAAGGAGATATCTGCAGTGATCATGGGTAGAAGGTAATAATAAGGCAAGAATAAGTGCACAAGAAGAGAAGCAGCAGTGACAGTCCCACTTCTAGAACTATATCTCTTTTTTAATTTTAATTTTTTTCATTAAGATAAATTTTTTGTAGAAGTTTAAGATTCACAGCAAAATTGAGGGGAAGGTACAAAGATTTCCCCTATGACCCTTGCCCTCACACATGTACAGCCCCACCCCTATCGATGGCCCCATCAGAGCTGTGTGTTTGTTACAACTGATGAACCTACATAGACACATCATAATTACCCAAAGTCCATGGTTTACATTAAGGGTCATTCTTTTTTTCTTTTCCCCCTGTGCTATATAGTAGGTTCTCATTAGTTATCTATTTTATATATAGTAGTGTATATATGCCAATCCCAATTTCCCAATTTATCCCACCCTCCCTTTACCGCTTTGGCGTCCATACATTTGTTCCCTATGTCTGTGTCTCTATTTCTGCTTTGCAGATAGGTTCATCTGTACTATTTTTCTAGATTCCACATATATGCATTAATATACGATATTTGTTTTTCTCTTTCTGACTTACTCCACTCTGTATGACAGTCTCTAGGTCCATCCACATTTCTGCAAATGGCATGATTTCGTTCCTTTTTATGCCTGAGTAATATTCCATTATGTGGTACATATGTACCACATCTTTATCCATTCCTCTGTTGATGGACACTTAGGTTGCTTCCATGTCCTGGCTATTGTAAATAGTGCTGCAATGAACATTGTGGTACCTGACTCTTTTTGAATTATGGTTTTCTCAAGGTATATGCCCAGTAGTGGGATTGCTTGGTCGTATGATAGTTCTATTTTTAGTTTTTTAAAGAACCTCCATACTGTTCTCCATAGTGGCTGTCTCCATTTACATTCCCACCAACAGTGCATGAAGGTTCCCTTTTCTCCACACCCTCTCCAGCATTTACTGTTTGTAGATATTTTTTGATGATGGCTGGGTTCATTCTTGAAGTAGTACATTCTATGGATTTGGACAAATGTATGATTCATCATTATGGTGTCATACAGAGTATTTTCATTGTTCTAAAAATCCTCTGTGCTCCACCTGTTCGTCCCCTATACCTCGTACCCACTGGTAACCAGATATTTTTACTATCTACACTATTTTGCCTTTTCCAGAATACCATATAGTTGGAATCATATTGTATGTAGCCTTTTTAAATTGGCTTCTTTCACTTAGTAATATGCATTTAAGGTTCCCCCATATCTTTTCATGGCTTGATCGCTCCTTTCTCTTTAGTGCTGAATAATATATATTCAGCACTAAATAATATATAATATATAATAATATAATGTGTCTGGATGTACCAGAGTTTATTTATCCAGTTACCTACTAAAGGACATCACAGTTGCCTCAACTTCTTTTTCAGTGAAGTTACTAAGTATGTGTACAAATACAATTTACACCCACTATCGCTAATGATGACCTTCACCTGAACTGTGGTATGTCTTGGAATACTATCTAATAAGAGTATGACACCTTTAAGATTGGAAAAACAGACAATAAAGATGTCTACAGTCTTTTTTATTGACTTAAAATAATGTAGTGTTCAATGTAATATTTTAAAAATTTTTAATTAGTGTAATAGAAAGTGCTTAAAAGCCACTTTTGAGGTTTCTGACTTAGTCGTGAAAAAATAAAAGCTGCATACTGCCAGGGGAAATACTTGTTCTTCCCACGGCAATAAATACCGCTGAAATAATACATGGGAAAATATAGTGACAAGGCTTTTAATGCCATTTACACACTGATAAGTCTCAAGTTTATATTTCCATTCCAAATGCCTCTCTTATAACTCCAGACTCTTATAAGTGGTTGGTTTCTTGACACCTTCCTTTGAATGTAGTCTTTCTCAACTTAGTGTGTCTAAATGAATTCTTTTTTTAAATGTGTTTTTAAAATAAATTTTATTTATTTATTTATTTTTTGGCTGCACTGGGTCTTCGTTGCTGCGTGTGGGCTTTCTCTAGTTGCGGCGAGCAGGAGCTACTCTTGGTTGCGGTGCGCGAGCTTCTCATTGCGGTGGCTTCTCTTGTTGTGGATCATGGGCTCTAGGCGTGATGGCTTCAGTGGTTGTGGCACGTGGGCTCAGTAGTTGTGGCTCACGGGCTTAGTTGCTCTGCAGCGTGTGGGATCTTCCCGGACCAGGAATCAAACCCGTGTCCCCTGCACTGGCAGGCAGATTCTTAACCACTGCATCACCAGGGAAGTCCCTAAATGAATTCTTAATTTCCATTCCTTGCCCCACCGTCAGTCTTCTCCACCCCTGTAAATGACCACTACATTTTCCGAGTGCTTAGATGAAGAGCTCTAGCTCCCTTCTCACTTACCCTATATCCAAATCTATCAGCAGCTCTCATTGATTCTATATCAGAATATATCTAGAATCTTATGATTTCTCGCCCTCTTACCATAGCCATTTGAGTCCATCTCATATCTGGACAGTTGAAATTTGTCCCGTTCCTGCCTTGCTACATTACAATCTATTCTCCACGGTGTGGCCACAGAAATCTTTTTAAACCTAAGTCAGATCATGCCACACTCTGCTGAGCACCCTCCAGTGGCTTCCTATCTCAGCTGGAAAAAAATCCTCTGACCTCTGGTCCTCACGCATCCCCACCCTCACTGGCTCCAGGGACGCTGGCCTCCTTGTGGTTCGGCTGCACCAATCAAGCTCCTGCCTCAGGAGCTTTGCCCCTGCTGCCCCTCTGCTGACGTGCTCTTCTCCCAGATATTCCATAGCTTACCCGCAACACCTTTGGTCAAATGTCACCTCCTCAAGGAAGTCTTCGTCATCACCTGAAATAGCTCACTCTGCCACTCTCTGTCCCAATATCCTGTTGAACTTTTCTTTAGGGTGCTTACCCTGACATATACTTGGTTTTTTATTTGCTTACCATCTGTCTTCCTGCCCAGGCACACAGCTCCGTGAGAAGTTAATTTTGTTCATGACATCCTCACACCTAGGACAGCGACTGGCACAGCCCAAGTGCTTAGTAAATCCTTTCTGAATGATTGAATGAAATGAATCTTCATTCCTTAGCCAGCAAAACTGCTGATAGTTGCAGAGAAAACTTTGAAGAAACAAATATTGAAACAAATCAAATAGTATTTGTTACACAGCTGAGTGAAGTGCAGGTATAGCTTCCCCTTCAATAATAAAACAAAGTGCCATTCTTTTGTGAACCAATTATAGAAAGACGTCAGAAAGGATCTCAACTGTAAATAACTTTACTAGAAATAATGTTCTCATGGAACAACTGTTTAAAATAGCATTTGATGGAGCGGCTGCTTATCAAGAGGATGCTGGGGTGAGGGTGCAGGGATGGCATCGCTCGTGAAATGTATCCACCGTAGAGTAATTTATAGTCAAACGATTGCTGCAAAGCAATCAAAGCCAAGCAGTGCACAATGAACTAGATGATATCATGGATGCAGTTGATCTGATTTTAACAAGTGAGAGAGCTGTGCAGAATGCCAGGATTTTTGCAGTACTTTGTACCAAGATGGAGAATGACCATAAAGATCTGTTGTGTCTCAGAGATTTTGCAGTTGTCTCTTTTTACAAAAGAGCGGTGTTATAAGGTTGCTAACCTTTTCTTGTGGTGACAAGTGGTTGTTAACAGTGTGCTATATACGAACCATTTTTTGAAAGATTAAAAAAATATATTTCCCCCCTCATGGAAATGATGGTGTTTTAACAGTAAGCAAGAGAATTGAGAGTGGTTTTTTTTTTTTGAGAAACCTCACTCAATGAAAAGAACATTTTGGATGCAAATTTTAAATTTTAGCAATAACCATTGCATTATTTGGGGATAGGACTGAATATTGAATATTGCTTAGAAATTGCAGTCAATAATGTATTTTTCGGGCTTCCCTGGTGGCACAGTGGTTGGGAGACTGCCTGCCGATGCAGGGGACACGGGTTCGTGCCCCGGTCTGGGAAGATCCCCCGTGCCGCTGAGCGGCTGGGCCCGTGAGCCATGGCCGCTGAGCCTGTGCGTCCGGAGCCTGTGCTCCGCAACGGGAGAGGCCACAACAGTGAGAGGCCCGCATACCGCAAAAAAAAAAAAAAAATGTATTTTTCCATTTGGATATATACATCATTGTGAGGTACCCTCTTCAGCAAGGGCAGTCATTAAATCCAAAAACATAAGTAAACTGAACTTAGAACTTGACTTTTGGCTCACTGTGTTAAACCAAGATTTTAAGCAAGAGGGAACCACACTGTTTAAAATTACACTGTGCTCACTAAAAATATTACTATTGATAATTGTTTTTTGTGGAAGCAAAACTTGTTTTGTGTTTTTAATGAATAAGATAAAATAACACTATTATAAAACAGTTATTTTTCTTTGTTTATCCTATAAAATTTCAATTTTGGGTATGTTTTATAATATGCATACCATAATAATAGGTTAGAAAAAGCATCAAATTTATAAAATAAGAAATATAGGTTTAAGGATTTGCACTTAAAGTATTTTTTTGGTGGGATTTACTATGAAAAGATTTTGTAGCTCACTGACTGTAGATTAGCGATGTTCATTCATATTGTAATTCCTTGATACAGTGTTCAGAATAGTCTGGGTCAACTTTTTGAGAAGATCGGAAGCATATTTAGGGTCCAGGTTTTTTTGTTTTTTGTTTTTTTTTTGCGCGGTACGCGGGCCTCTCACTGTTGTGGCCTCTCCCGTTGTGGAGCACAGGCTCCGGACGCACAGGCTCAGCGGCCATGGCTCACGGGCCCAGCCGCTCTGCGGCATGTGGGATCTTCCTGGACCTGGGCACGAACCCGTGTCCCCTGCATCGGCAGGCGGACTCTCAACCACTGTGCCACCAGGGAAGCCCTGGGAGCAGTTTTGTGGGACTGAGCCCTTTAACTTGTGGGATCTGGCACCAACTTCAGGTAGGGTGTGTCAGAATTGAATTATAGGACATCCAATTGGTGTCAGAGAACTGAAGAACAGATGGGTGTCAAAAAACCTCTCAGACTACATTCTTTCTTGTGGTCTGGGTTTCTTCCTTCTTGAGTAATCCAAGTAGAAGATGCCACCCCTGGAGAGAGGATAGGGGTCTCGGCCCAGCCTGGCAGTGGGGATGTAAATGCCAGCCAGGATGACCAAACAGGGGGCCCGTGTTTGGGCTATTGTGTGTCACACCGACCTTGACTTGTCACACTGACCTTGACTGGCCATGTGGACACAACCAGGGTGAGCTCTTGCTGACCATCAGATGCCTCATTTCCACCTGTGATGCTCAGAGAGAGACCATGAGCCTTGAAAAACACCATATTGTTTTGTGATGTCACCCCTGGAATGTTCTGAGTGTTTTGGTGACCAACTTCTGCATAGGACCTATACCTGGCACCTAACATTGGTATGGCTTTTTACTTGAGATAGAAATAATAATTTTAGAAAAGGTAGTAGGTATCGGTATCTCTGCTCCACAGACTTTCAGAAAGCTTTTCCATCAACTGTAATACCTGTCTTAATTTCTGTTCAGAGACTGATAAAGCATCGTATCAGATATCATCTTCACATTCTTTCAGACCCAGATTTTCATAACGTACATAATTAACAAGAGGGGATGAGTGAGTAGTAAAAAGTCCTCTGTTTTTCAGGTGAGAAGTTGAAGTCCAGAGGATGGGCTGGGAAGCAGAAATCTACTTATTTCCTCTTTTCCACAGCACTCGAGGCCAAATTTTACAAGAAAAAGGGATACCAGATCTGAAAGCCTAGAAATTCCAATCAGTGTGGTTCTACCTCAGGTAGGGATAATCACAGAAGGATGCAGCCTCTCAGTTTTAGCCAGAATAGTCCTCCTCTGTCAAAACTCTAGCAAGATGTCGTAGAAAGAGCAGAGTAGTCAGGGCCTCAGATTCTAGTTCTAGGTCAGCTGCCAGCCAGCTGTGTACCTGGGGGAGGCCACTTAGTCACTCAGCGTCTTGGGTTTCTCATCCCTCGAATGAGGGGGGGTGGGTTAGGTGATCTGGGAAGACCTTCCAGCCCTGCCACTTGAAGTTTCTGTGACTCTCGGAAATAAGCCAATCTTCTCAAAATTAGATCTTTTGGTGCTTGCTGTTGTGCAACTACTCTGGATTTATGGGGGCAGAATTAGAACTGAGACTTGCAATCAAAAGCATACGACTGGATCCATGAACCTAGGATGTGGGCGGAGGGGTACAGGGTCATGCGGAGGGGTCAAGAGAATGAAGGCCTGCTGTATACCAAAGACAGAGTGTAAGAGGGGTGGGCCTGGGGGGTTCAGAATGGAGGCCAATGAACGGATGACAGGCTGGAGATTCTCAGTTCTCCTCCTGCTAAGCAGCTGTTTCCTGGGAGGGGTCCTCCTGATTGGATTGTTCCTATTGCTGTGTCACAAAGGGAGGAGCCTTGCTTCTCCAGAGTCACCTAAGGCCCTGTTGGAAGATCATGGCGGTGCAACCAGAGGGCCTAAAATGTACGGTGGAGGAATCCAATGCAGAGGTAACTATCTGAAAGCTCTGTCCAGGGATGTGTAGGAACAGGATTGATCGCCAGTGGGCATCCTGGGATCTTGGAGAGCATGAAATTAGAGGACACCTGCTGCCTGGGCACATGGGCAGATGTGCCTCATGGGTATACCTGCCAAGAGGACACAAGTCCTGTGGCAGGTTCCAGACACCCGGCAGGGTACTCTAGGCTGGTGCTCAGGGTGAAGGGGGTGTCTATAAGTTTAGATGATCTGAACTGGGCCATCACTAGAGCTGTGAGAGGGACCAGTGTGCTGACTGGACCTCCTCAAATGAGATGGTTACAACTGACAGCACTGGAAGGACTGATCTGGTTAACCAGGGGAGGAAGGGGGACTTCCCTGGCGGTCCAGTGGTTAAGACTCTGCACTTCCACTGCAGGGGGCACGGGTTCGATCCCTGGTCGGGGGACTAAGATCCCGCATGCTGCATGGTGTGGCCAAACAAAGAAACAAAAACAAAACAAAACAAAAAACAAGGGGAGGGCTTCCCTGGTGGCGCAGTGGTTGAGAGTCCGCCTGCCGATGCAGGGGATGCGGGTTCGTGCCCCGGTCCGGGAAGATCCCACATGCCGCGGAGCGGCTGGGCCCGTGAGCCATGGCCGCTGAGCCTGCGCGTCCGGAGCCTGTGCTCCGCAACGGGAGAGGCCACAACAGTGAGAGGGCCGCGTACTGCAAAAAAAAAAAACAAGGGGAGGAAGGGAGATTGAGCACTGATTTGATCATGTGACGGCACTGGGCCATGCAGTGCGAGGGAGAGATTGTGTAGGAACGGGAACTGGGAACCCTAGGAAGCCCGCTAGTAATGGCAGAGCTGGAGTTAGAGGCTTGAAGCCAGGTCAGTGCCCACTTCCTCTGCTATGCCGCAAGCTGGGCACATGCCGCCTGCTTCTTCCCTTGCTCTTAAGAGATGGTGCCTCTTCTCCGCCCATCTTCACCGCCTGCCGTGAGCTCCCTGCCTGTATCTGCCACATTCTGCTTCGTTTTGAGGCTGAGCCCATTCATTTGGGAAGGGGATTGCAGCAGCAGCTCTGTGTTTCCAGAAAGCACCTCTGGTCTCCCAGCCCCCAGTCGTGCCTGGCGCTTCTCATTTACATTGCAAAGGCCTATGATTCACTATTTGTTTCGCCCTTAGGTCTTTTCGGGTCTTATTGATTTCCAGTTTTTCTTCCTCACATTAAACATTTGTGTTTTCTGATTTCCCTCCAACACATTAACTTGCCAGCCATCAATGTTACTTCCTGCCCAAGCTCTCTGCCCTCCTGGTTCCTTTTGTACATAATGATTCAGTTCTCACCAGCATTCCCATTTCCCCAGTGAGCTCTATCTGTGAGTTTCATAAAGGCACTGTTTCCTGTGAGATCATTAATGAAGGATCTATACCAGGTCAGAATGAGCTCCCACAGCACCCCCCAGGGCCCCCCCTCATCCCTCACTGTTGCCTTTTCTCAGTCCCCTTTGTTTGGGTTTGTTCTTCAGAAGCTATGGAATCCACCAACAATGCCTGTATCTCTACCAATTTGAATAAGTGTTAGGAGGAAGATTTCAGAAGATTGTGTGTTAAACAATTAGCTAAGACTACCAGATACATGACAGATGACATGTTTATTCTCTTTGCTGTTAGTGTTATGATTCTATCAAAATCAATCACACTGACCTGTGCATTATCCTCTTATCTGTTCGCATTTCTTAAAACCAACATTGACTTTCTCATGGTGCTCAGAACGGAGTTAATTTAAAAATATTATAATGAGACTCAGCCTTGTCAACCTGGTGCGAACATTAGTGGCGGATCTGGCTTCTCCTTCCATCATTCTGGGCCTCTCAGCTTCACATGCTTGAAAAGTAACCCCAGATGGTTGCATGTTCTCTGACCGTAACCCTCAGTAATGCTGGCAAAGTAGGGCTTCAGAAAACTTGGTCAACAGGCTTGAAATCTGCTGGGAGCATTTGGACGTCTCTTCTGGTCTGTGGTAGCCGTACTTCTCCAGGAGTGGAGAGAACCTCAGCGTATGTCAGCTAAACTGGCTAGTCATTGACTAGTCCTGTTGCTGAACTATTTAGATGGGAGGCCAGCAGCCCCAGAAATTAAAGTCCAGAAGGTCCCACTGAGCCCTGGTCCTTAGACACCCCTTAGCATCAGAGAGAGACTTTGGTCTTACCACCTGTCCTTTGCCTTTGCCCTGCCCGCCCTGCCACTGGCTTTTCCTCCTCCACGGTCTCCACTTGCCGCGCACAAGGCTGGTGACCTGACAGAAGCACATAGTTGGTGATTTCATGCATTTTCCTTCGAGGACCAAATGCATTTAAAAAGGAGATGCCAGGGCTTCCCTGGTGGCGCAGTGGTTGAGAGTCCGCCTGCTGATGCAGGGGACGTGGGTTCGTGCCCCGGTCCGGGAGGATCCCACGTGCCGCGGAGCGGCTGGGCCCGTGAGCCATGGCTGCTGAGCCTGCGCGTATGGAGCCTGTGCTCCGCAACGGGAGAGGCCACAGCAGTGAGAGGCCCGCGTACCGCAAAAAAAAAAAAAAGAAATGAGAGAGTTGGGGAAATCTGAATCAGTATTTGTTGATATTAAGGGATCATACTTTGCTTTGAAATAACCCAGCGGCAGGGGAGTGGTTCTGGAATTGGATGAAGGTATCGATGAAGCAGGTGTGGCCTTGATTTGATAACTGCCGAAGCTGGGTACGTGGAAATTTATTAGACTATCCTCTCTCTTTTTGTGTATGTTTGGAATTTTCCATAAGAAAAAGTCCCCAAGTAGTGAAAGTCCTTTGCTTAATTCATGGAGACTTCCTACATGTGTGCTTCACATATATAAGTTCAGGGAGCCAGAACTGGATTTGTGACTTACTGAGTGAACTGGTGCTGGTTATTTAACTTCTCTGAGTTTCAGTTTCTCCATCTGTAAAATGGGAATAATAACACTTTATTAAATCAGTGTTGTGAAGATTAAATGAATTCAGTAGCACAAAACTTCTTCCCTTTCTTTCTCTTGATGGGTATACACATCATTGACGAAAACTACATTTTCCATAGTAATATCTTCAAGAGCAGGATATTACTGCTGAGATGGAGTCCTGTAGTGCTTCATCCTTGGAGGATGAAGAGGACCTCTCAAGATTTACTCCTTATTGACCTTGGCTAATCTTCCCAGTCTGAGATCAAGGCACCTTAAATTTATAAGGAAACGGTCTGGGCTCTTCACAATGGGGTTCATTCTGATCACAGGTTCAGCCACAAGAGCCATTGTGCTTCTCCCATTGAGAAAGATGAAAACCATGGAGGCTGGATTTATTTAAAGTAAATAAGGTTCTGATTGCAGAATGTCCCTGCACCCTCGCTCTCTGGAAGATTAAGCACAACCTTACAAAGTTAATGACATGCTTATTGGAAAGTTAATAGCATAGAATCATGCCTTCTATTTATCTAGCTCTTTGGGTCTTAAAGAATTCTAACCAACTTTATACACTGTACAAATTATATATCTCTCTATATGCCTATATATATAATGTGAATAACCTGACTTGTTTTCTATCTTCTCTATCTGTAAAATTTTGAAAATAACCTAAGGAATGAGAAATTAATATTTGGAGAGCATTGCAGTGTACTTGCTTGAAATGCTTTTGGTGTATTTAGAAGCAGCTCTCATGATCTTATTTTTATTTAAATTCATTGCTGCAATTGTTACCTCTTCTCCAGGATGCATCCCACTTGTTCACTGCTTTTTGAATTCATCTCAGAATTCCTCCATTAGAGAAATCTCCTTTTCTTGGTAACAATACCTTACATTTACATTTCTTACATGTAAGATGGCACCTGGCAGTTTTAAAAACACTTACATTACTATGGCACCTGGCAGTTTTAAAAACCTTACATTTCTGTGGCACCTGGCAGTTTTAAAAACACTTTTACATTCATTATCTCATTTAATCCTCACAATGGTGTTGTCAACTAAGCAGGGCATGTGTTATTATTTCCATTTTACAGGTACAATTTGCTGACTTTCCATGTTGGAAGGTGGTGCCTTTAAGATCACAGAGTCTGACTCTCTTTCGTACTAGTGAAAATCTGGGTCTCAGAGAGAGTGAGAGCTCTCTAGTTTCACGCTGCCCATCAGCAACAGAACCAGGATGAGCATCTGTGTGACCCCAGTCTTGACCCCTTGGCCTTCAGCCCTGCTGTAACCCTCACCTGCAAACTGCATTCTACCTGGCTCAGAGCAGTTCTCACCACCGGAAGCCAGAATCACCTGAGGGAGCTGGTTAAAAATACAGATGGATGAGTGAATGAGTCTTGTAAGTAAAGGCTCCAAAATCTGCATTTAAAACTCACTCAGCTTATTCTTCTATATTGAGAAGTGTGACAGTGGTTTGTTGGGTGTAAGCTCCGTGGCTCTGATCCTCTTTTTATGTGGTGGTTTTGAGGTGCATGGCCACCATCATGAATTCCTCTGTATGAATTACTTGGTATCCTTTGATGTCTTCACTGCCACCTGTTGAACTCCCATTGCTCGGTGATATGTCCATGATGGTGCCTTTCCTTTCCAAAATTATCAGCTGGACTCTGTTTTAAGCTTAGCACCATGTTGGTTGGTGTTAAAGGGGTTGCTATCAGGGATGGCTAAGAGTGGAGGATAAGCCTGAATGGGGCCAGGAAGAAGGTGGGACTTACCAAGAGCACTGCCATTTGGGACAACGTGAGTGGCTGTTGGGTGATGCCAATGGTGGGTACACATCTACAGCTCCGGTAGCTGGAGAACAGTGTTTATTCTTCCTCTAGGGTGCCAGCACCCATGCTTAGTGCTTTCATACATTACCTCTCTTAATCCTAAAATATTTCTATGAGGCAAGGCAGTAGGTGCAGTTATCCCAATTTGAAAGCGTGGTAACTAAAGCTCACATAATTTGTCCGTGTTCTTGTAACTAATCAAATAATGGGGCGAGGACTCAAACAGTTGGTTGGCTCCAATATCGATGCCTTTATCCTCCATGATATATTCTTGATTCTCATTATTCATGGATTCCATATTTGTGAATCTGCCTAAATTTTTTTCACTAAAATTAGTTTGCAACCCCAAAATCAGTACTCGTCTCACTTTCATGATTATTCATAGACATGCACAGAATGATGAAAAATTGGAGTTACCTGATGCACACGTTTCCAGTTGGAGGTGCCTTCTTGTTTCAGCTCTCAGACTGTAAAACAGTGTCCTTTTCACAGTTTATTTAGCGTCACTGTTTTCACACTCTTGTGCTTTTTGTTGGTGATTTCACTGTCTAAAATGGCCCTCAAGCATGGTGCTGCAGTGCTGTGTAGCCGTCCTAAGCTAAGCACAAGAAGGCAGTGATGTGATGTGCCTTACAGAGAGAACACCTGCTAGGTAAGCTTCCTTCCCACATGAGTCACAGTGCTGTTGACCGCAAGTTCAATGTAATGAATCAAAAGTACATTTTATTTTATTTTAGCGGTACGCGGGCCTCTCACCGTTGTGGCCTCTCCCATTGCGGAGCACAATCTCTGGACGCGCAGGCTCAGCGGCCATGGCTCACAGCCCCAGCCGCTCCGCGGCATGTGGGATCTTCCCGGACAGGGGCACGAACCCGTGTCCCCTGCAACGGCAGACGGACTCTCAACCACTGTGCCACCAGGGAAGCCCAAAAGTACATTTTAAATAAGGTGTCTTTCAACAGCAGACCAAGTGATTTATTGATTGTTTGAGGAAAATGTGGCCAGAGGCTAGCAGGAACCTAACGCCCTGCGTCTCTTCGGAGCAATGGTACAGTAGTCGCGAATTCTGTATTCGCGGGACTTTATAGAACCGCGAATAACGAAGACCGATGTCATTTCCTTGCGAGGAACCCAAGAAGCCAAGTGCAAAAGCGCCCCCTGTGGCCAGTCCAGACCCCCAGACTGGGTTTCTTTTGGGGTCTCCCGGCCTCTCATGTGGTCAGCCAGCCTCGGGTGCGTCAGCTCCTTCGCTAACTCTGGGCTTCCCTGTTCTCTCCCGCAGGGGGGTACAGCCGAGCCCTTCCTGAGGCTCCACAACTTGTACCCCAGCCCGCGCTGGGCCAGGCAGGCCGCCCTGCCCAGGCTGAGCCGCCAGGCGGTCAGCCAACACTCCTACCAGCCGAACCGTTTCCCCTCCGTGGTGCCCCTGGACCCCATGGAAAGCCCCGCCTCCCAGGAGGACCTGAAGCTGGACAACAGCCCTCCCCGCGTGCAGCTCAGCGACGAGACGTTCGTCTTCCAGGACGGGCAGTGGGTGAGTGAGAACTGTCGCCTGCAGTCCCCCTACTTCTCCCCGTCCTCGTCCTTCCACCACAAGCTGCACCACACGAGGCTGGCCAAGGAGTGCCCGTGGCAGGAGGAGAACCAGTCCCTGCGTGCGGAGAACCAGTCCCTGTGCGCGGAGAACCAGTCCCTGCGCGCGGAGAACCGCACGCTCCGCGAGGAGAACGAGATCCTGCAGGTCTTATGGGAGGAGCACCGGGCCGTGCTGCGCCGCGCCTCGCCGCTGCTGCGCAAGCACAACGCCTCGTCCCTGGAAGCGGTGAAGAAGGACCCGGACCTGCAGGTGCACGGCGGCCGGGAGAGCTGCACCCTGCAGCTCCTCCGGGAGGAGAACCGGGCCCTGCAGCAGCTGCTGGAGCAGAGAAAGGCCCAGCCGGACGAGAAGGCGGCCTTGACCGAGATCAAACCGGTCCCCTCGCCCCATGAGGCGCCCCACGGGCTGCTGCCGGACCAGGGCGCGGGCCTCTCCTCCCCCTTCAAGGAGCCCCAGGCCCCGCAGGAGGACTCCAAGACGCTCTGGGCCCTGCGCGAGATGCTCAGCCACCTGTCGGGGCAGCCCAGGGAGGAGGGGGGCAAGGCGGGCCCGGGCCTGCCCGACGGCGGCCAGTCCCTGGAGCTGCTGCGGGAGATGAGGCAGGCGCTGCAGGCGCTGCGGAAGGAGAACCAGAACCTGCAGGAGGAGAACCGGGCCCTGCACGTGCTGTGCGAGGAGCACCGGATTTTCCAGGAGGAGAGCAAGGCGCTGTGGGAGAACAACAAGCTGAAGCAGCAGCAGAAGCTGGTCATCGACACGGTGACCGAGGTCACCGCCCGCATGGAGCTGCTCGTGGAGGAGCTGTACGCCTTCGTGCCGACCAAGAACAAAGACCCCAAGAAGCCCAGCAGGGTCTGAGGCTCCCCGTCTGAGCCGCACCAAAGCCCAGAGCTGGGCCACCAAACGGCATCTCCCGCCTTCCCGTGGTCGCCTCGCCTGCCTCCACCAGCTGGTGCCCGTGCAAGAGCAGAACGAGTGGCCTGGTCAACTCAGAGAAGCAATAAAGGTGTGAGGCCGCTAATCGCGCGTGCTGCTCTGCTTTCTTTCTCATTTTTCTTTCTTTTGAGCACTTGCAGGCTCACGGCAAAATGGAGCAGAAAGTACAGAGATTTCCCACATACCCTCTACCCCACACACGAACCCGCAGCCTCCCCGCTACCAACATCGTCCGCCAGAGGGCGCACTTGTTACAACTGATGAACCTGCACTGACACATCATTATCACCCAAAGCCGTGGTTCACATTAGGGTTCACTCTGGGTGGGTTCATTCTATGGCATGGAACAGAATATATACAGAGTATATTCCCTGCCCTAGAACTCCTCTGTGCTCTGCCTGTTCATCCTTCCCTGCCTCCCACCCCTGGCAACCACTGATCTTTTTACTGTCCCCATGGTTTTGCCTTTTCTAGAGTGTCATATAGTTGGGATCATACAGTAGGCAGGCTTTTCAGCAGCAGGCATTCAGGTCTCCTCCATGTCTTTTCATGGCTTGATAGCTCGTTTCTTTTTAATGCTGAATGCTGTTCCACTGTCTGAATTTACTGCAGTGTGTTTATCCATTCACCTACTGAAGGACTTCTTGGCTACTTCCAAGTTTTGGCAGTTATGAATCTGGCTTCCTTTTCTTCTATTTTCTCTCGTCTCTTCCTTACCGCAGCCTTCATTGTCATCTGTTTTTCATCTCCTCCCCTTTTCCTTCCTTGCTTTCCTCCTCTTTCTCCTGTCCTTCTTGCTCTCTCATTGTCTGATGAGATCATAGTGTGGGGGAGAGGATGCGGGAGAAGAGCTCACTTAAGGCCAGGACTTTTCACCTGGGCTGCTGGCGACACTGGGCTGGAAAGCTCTGTCTAGGGCTGTCCCGAGTGTTGGAGGATGTTTAGCAGCATCCCTGGCCTTTGCTCACTTAGATGCCAGTAACAGCCACCTGACCCCCAGCTGTGACAAGCAAGTGTTTCCAGGCTTTGTCCAATGGCCCCCTGGGGTGGGAGGTAAAACCCCTGCCCCACTCCCAACACTGCTCTCAGAGCATCTTCCTAGAAACAACAGCCCTTGAAATGCTCTGAGAAAATGAAGGTTTCCATGAGGGGAAGACAATCCTTTTGGGCAGATTCATGATCACACTCCAGCTTAAAGGGTCTGAGAGGTCCTGCGATGAAGAAAACCGCTTATCTTCGGGGAACCCAGAATTGGCCAATTTTTAGCAGATCTTGAAATCTTTGTAATTTTTTTCTTTGAAACCTCTGTTTATGTGACTCTGCTGATCACCCAGTTTGGGAAGGGGTGCCCTGTGCACTTCCGACGCCTAGACTCGCCTTCCTGTCGAGTAGAGGCTCAAGACTGGGTGTCCTGGGCCCCAATTCCCATCTCAAAGGCGGACATACCTTAGAACCGAGAGGTTGAAAGGTACCCTCAGGGGGCTGCAGGAGGGAGTTGGACAGAGGTTCCCCAAACTTCGCTGTGGAGTAGTCACCTCAGGGTCTTTGAAAAATACTGATGCCTGGACTCCACCCCCAGACATTCTGACTTAAATGGTCTTGGGTAGGACTGGACATTGGGAGGGTTAAAAGCTCTCCAGGTGGTTCCAAGATGCAGCACAGTTGAGGAGTCACCATGGTAAGGTGAGCTAAGACACCTGATTCTCAATAGAATGCTCCATTCTCTAGTCATGGGTATAAGTGAGTAGGTGCATGAGAGGGAAAAGAGTTTACTCACTTTGCTGATGGAAAACTAATTGTAACAGGTGTGAGCTTGAGACTGGAATGTCCTTACTCCTAACCCGTTGTTCACGCTGGCTCGATTTCTGAACTTTGAGCAAATTCCAGAAAGTGAGCCAAAGGCAGCAGCCCACACCTGCAGAGCTCTTTGCCCATCACTTTTCACTGGATACGGCCCCCGTGATCCTTGGCACCTGCACGGTAGGCATTTATCATTCCTCATACGGCTCTGACACTAACATGCTACGTGATTTGCCAGAGGCTAGCCAGCTAGGAAGAGGCGAACTGGGACTTCAGCACAGACCTAATGATGGTGGATCTCAAACTCCTATTAGATCACACTGCCAAGTAAACCTGGGCTCCGGCAAATGAAGTTTGACAATGGTTTTGGTGCCTGTTTTCCAGATTTAGGAACTTGAGTCTTATCCAGAATAGCATCAGAAATTCCAAATGAGGGAGAACAGAGTATTTCCTCTCTCCAGGCAGTCACAGCACATCTAATCGTACACAAGGGTGGAAGGTGGTGACTCATGGGCATGCAGAGGCCACGTCATTTATTCCCCTGTTGCCACCAAAATCTGATAAATAGGAAGTTGTTGCTAATGGGCCTCAGTCCCTTTGCAGTTTTTCCCTTCTGAACTTGGTAAATGCGTCATGCCAGGCATCGCGAACTGGTCCCTGGTGCCAAAGAGGTTGGGGACCACTGCCATAGTTCGTTTAAGTCAATGTACTAACCCCAGCGTGTAGGGCTTTTTTCATTTTTGTTTCTTTTTTTTTTTTAAACTTTAGGCCCACTTTTATTATTATTTATTTATTTATTTAATTTATTTATTTATTTTTAATTAGTTTCTGCTTTATAACAAAGTGAATCAGTCATACATATACATCTGTTCCCACATCCCTTCCCTCATGCATCTCCCTCCCTCCCACCCTCCCCATCCCACCCCTCCAGGCCATTTTTGTTTCTTGATGAAACCAAATTGATTTCTGTGATTCTAGACAGCTGGAAGGCACGCCGTCATCGTGTTTGTGTTACAAATATTTAACTTGGAGTAAGCTATCTAACAGCAGTCGGAGGGGTTCTTGCAAGCTGAGGGAGCTCGGAGGACTTAATACTATTTAACACTGTCAACTTTCTCTGTCATGCAGGATCTACATGGGTGAAAAATTAGCAAGACCAACCATAAAATGTTAGTTTTATGGTGTGGGGGAGCTTTACTTCAAAACAATGTTTCATTGTGTAGTGCAATCTGTCATAGATGAGCTAACATCCAGCGGCAGCTAACCGCTTGGAGAACAGAGTGAAGTTTCATTCTTCACGGAGAGCTTCCTTTAAGCATCTCTGCTCCTTTTCCAACTCCTTCGGTTGCCTCCTGGTCCACCCTGAAGTCCTTCTCTAACGGCCAAGTTTGTTTTCTCTATGCAAGTCAGGTCTTGGCTCCAAGCTTCTAGGGTTTGCCTTTAGAGAGCTAAGCATTCTACCTTTCCTAGCCTCTCTCATGTGGCCCTTGGCTTGGCTGGCTGTCACTCTTGGTTGCTGGAGTCAACTATAGTCCTCCTACTGAATGGCCTGAGTCCTGGCCATCGGCCTATTTTGTGCTTGTAAATTGAGGGTCAGGTCAAATAGGGAACACTCACAACCTTCAACTAGTATTTAGTTAATTGAAACTAAAGAATTAGAACGAATTTTTTCAATAGGAAAATCATCTGTGCAAGACTAATCCTTCGGCTATAGGAATCAGAATCAAAACAATTGTGGAGAAAATTGGGTAGGCTTTTGTATGCTCAGATTCTGTTCTTGAACTTCCCTTTTCTAAGGACTTTTCATAAAGTGGAGCGACCTCCACCCGCCTGTCGGGAATGCTTGCAGGAGTCAAGTGGTAGGTCGGGCAGCATGGGAAGCAGCTGGGAGCTGGGCGCGTTGGGGTATGGTGTCTGATGGAGGAAGTTGGAGAGCCTTATCAATAACCATCATTATGGGCTTCCCTGGTGGCGCAGTGGTTGGGAGTCTGCCTGCCGATGCAGGGGACACGGGTTCATGCCCCGGTCCTGGAGGATCCCACATGCCGCGGAGCGGCTGGGCCTGTGAGTCATGGCCGCTGAGCCTGCGCGTCCAGAGCCTGTGCTCTGCAGTGGGAGAGGCCACAACAGTGAGAGGCCCGCGTACCACACACACAAAAAAAACCCATCATTATATTGTCCCCTGAGTTGAATTTCTGATTCATCAGATGGGAACTGGCTTCCACCGAGAAACCAGTCAATTTTAGAATATTCTGGATATGCCAAGAGCACCTACTGGAAACTGCATTCTTTCTGTTCATAATATTGAGTCCCTGAGTTATTTGCAGCAGACAGCATGTTTGTGCTTGGAGCTGCTCACTGCCCTCCTCATTCGCATGCAAGTCTTCTTCAGCCTGAGCTCTTGTCAGTGTCTCTGGGTAAACAG
This sequence comes from Mesoplodon bidens, assembly GCF_964165515.1. Taxonomy (NCBI): domain Eukaryota; kingdom Metazoa; phylum Chordata; class Mammalia; order Artiodactyla; family Ziphiidae; genus Mesoplodon; species Mesoplodon bidens. Next base: position 21,055,077 of record NC_138174.1, on the reverse strand, counting down.
TTCTTTCCAGATTCCTTACCCTCTTTGTTCATTCAAACAATGGCCTTTGTGACCAAAAACAAAGTTAGGAGCAGGTGACAGATTATTTTTAATGCTGTCAAGACAAGTGGCTGTTTAATTTATGACGTGTTCTCTCTCTAAGCCCACCTTTATTCTTTGCAAATAGGGTGATTCAGAGCTCTCCATCAGGAATCCTTGCACCGTGGGAAGACGAAGTCCTAAACCCTTTTCAGAAGTTGGTCAGTTGTCACTCAGTAAACACCGTGAGGAATGGAGTAGAACTTCCTGGTTGCCAGTTACTTTTCATGGACCTATGGTTGGGTTGTTCTCACCTTTTCCCTTTCCTTCACTCATTCAGCCAGTCATTAGGTCCTGTTGGTGTTATCTCCTAAATAGCCCTTGAATCCTACCTCTCTCTGTTCCCATGGGTGTAACCCTAGTCCCGGCCACTGTCATCTCCTGGGTGACTGCTCCAAGTCTGAGTTTATCTCCATATGGCCAAGGTTACTTTCAGCCCATTCTTCATGTTGCAGCCAGACTGATTTTGTTATATATGTGAATGTTATATTATTTCCTTATTTAAAATTCATCGCTAGCTTTCCACGGTCTTTAGGGTACAATAAAACTTTACTGTGGGTCTCTGGCTTAAGTGTGGATGCTACTTTATAGTCTTCTGAATATACTGAATTCATTTAACACGTCAGTGCTTCTCAGGGTCCCCAGTGGGCTCCTTCAGAATTCAACATCATTTCATCAAATGTCCGCCTCGTCTCTTGGAGCTTACATCCAGAGACGAGAGATTCCTTCTTCTGGGAAGGGCAGGCAGAGCTCTAGGGAAGATGTACTCAGGGTAGTGGGGAAGGATGGAGACACCTCTGTTGTCAGGTGGTTGTAATGAATCTTTCCTGGCCATGATTGGGCCATTGGGTGTCAAAGCCCGATAGCCTCTCACCTTGCTCCTTTGTCCTTACTCCGAACAGCCATGCACCAGCAGCATGGACTTCAGAGGCAGACTTCTGGGTATCTGTCTCAGCTACCCCACTTACTGTGTGACTTTGGGCAAGCCTCTTAACCATTCTGTGTCATGGTTTCTTCTTCTAGAGAGAACAGTGGCACCTGCTATACCAGTTAACTCTTGTTACATCATAAACCCATTCCAAAACTTAGTGGCTGCTGAACCACTTATTTAGTCAGGCTGGCCTCAGCTGGGCAGTTCTGGTTGCAACTGAGCCCAGCCTAACTCATCTTCCTGATCTTGTGGGCTCCAGGGGTTTGCTAATGTTCAAAAGAGCTAGGCATTCTCCAACATTAACAAATTTTAATATCCAATGTAGTGCAAAAAAAATCTGTGTGAAATAGAGCAAGTGGCACTGTGACAAAAAACTATTATTATGGGTATGAGAGGGGGGAAATGAACTGAAGTCTTATTCTAACCCTAAGTCTGCTTTCTCCATGTCTGTGAAACAGATAGCGACTGCCCAATGGCTGTGGCTGACATCTTTCGATATGGAGACAGTTTTGATGGTATGTGTATGCACAGCTATATTAAGTTATCATTCATCATAAAGAGCTGGAGTACAGTGTACACATCAAATATATGCATATATACACACATTTTAATTAATTAATTAACTTATTTATTTTTGACTGTGTTGGGTCTTCATTTCTCTGCAAGGGCTTTCTCTAGTTGTGGCAAGCAGGGGCCACTCTTCATCACGGTGCGCGGGCCTCTCACTATAGCGGCCTCTCTTGTTGTGGAGCACAGGCTCCAGACACGCAGGCTCAGTAGTTGTGGCTCACGGGCCTAGTTGCTCTGCGTCATGTGGGATCTCCCTGGACCAGGGCTTGAACCCGTGTCCCCTGCATTGGCAGGCAGATTCTTAACCACTGCGCCACCAGGGAAGCCCTATATACACATTTTATATATGTGTATATATATATATATATATATTTTAATGGAAAGCATCTTAAGAATATCCAAGACAAAGAAGAGGAGCTGATCAAAATATATGTTCTGAGTGTGAAAGTCATGCTACTGATGCATAGACTAACGGGCTTGTGTTTATTCAGTTATTCAGTAATTTACCAAATATTTTCTAAACACCTCACTCTGTTCCAGCTTTGTTACAGGGACTGGAGTTTCACTGAGGAGCAGGGCAGACATAGAGTTTATATTCCAGTAGGAGAAACAAACAATAAACAAGTAATCATGCAAGCAAGGTGATCTTAGGTAATGCTAAATGCTATGAAGAAGGACATAGGAAATGAGCTGCTGGAATGGAAGGTGTGTACGGTTTGAGACAGCACTGTCAAGGCAAGGCCTCTTTGAGACTGCTTAAATAAGGTGTGAGATGTGAAATTCTGTATTGCATTCCCCTGTTTTTATACAGGATGTGTACTGATGTGTGGGGAAGGTGTGAGGTGATGTGATATGATGTCATATGTGATGTGATATGTGATGTGATGTGGGAAGATGTGATGTGATGTCATATGTGATGTGCTGTGGGAAGATGTGATGTGATATGTGATGTGATGTGGGAAGATGTGATATGATATGTGATGTGATATGTGATGTGATGTGTGATGTGATATGTGATGTGATGTGTGATGTGATATGTGATGTGATGTGTGATGTGATATGTGATGTGATGTGTGATGTGATATGTGATGTGATGTGTGATGTGATATGTGATGTGATGTGGGAAGATGTGATGTCATATGTATACTGAGTGTTGCAGAGGTGTGGGGGAGGGGAAGCAGTCTGTTGTCCTATGGTGTCAGCCTTTTGGTGATTCTGGGCTGTGACCTTCACAAGTGCTTCTCAGTTTTCCCCCTCTTTAGGTGGGACAGGATGGCTAGAGGGGGCTGGAGTTGGGTATTTCCCTTCCCCAAGGTAGGCTGGGCTGTGATAAAACCCCCGCAGGTTAGGTGCTGGTGAAAGTGTCTCCTCAGGGCAGGCCTCGTTAAGAAGAACAGAGCATTCTGGTGTATTTCAAAATGGCTACCTTTCTCCTCCCCCTGCCGAAAGTGCGAGGGGATTTTTCTCTCATCTCCATCCTCACATGCTGACTGGAAACCAGAGTGAAAGGCCCCTTTGAGATATCTTGAGCTGAGATTGGCATGAAGAGGAGGAGCTGCAGAGGGAGGAATGGGTGGGGGTGCTTTTCCAGGCAGGTGAGTGGCACGTTCAAAGGCCCTGAGGCAGCAACAGCCTGCTGTGGAGGCCAGTGTGGCTGAATGAGCATCAAGGCAGAAGGTGACTATGAGTGACTCTGGAATTGCTTATCATGTAAAATCATCGTGGTCTATGAGTCTACGATATTGCAGCCTGTGTTGTTTCATCTAATCCATTGCTTCATTAGTGTGTTGCTTTTCTATGAATGATTATATTGCGGTTAATATGTTAGCATGGCAATATTTCAGATAGCTTTGTTAGGAGCTTGGGGGGGTTGGGGAGGACTGGGGATTTCTTTGAAGTTTTTGCATGAAATACTTTATGATGATGGAATTGCTTTTTCATTTGTCTTGTGATTTTTTAAAAAGAGATTTAACTTTTTGTGTGAGTAGTACTATTATATCCATTTTGTGTGTCTTGTATCACATTCCATACCCTCATTTAATTCTTAATAAACTGATCACTTGTTTAAAAAACAAAGGCAGAAGGTGAGAGGAGGCAGGTTCAGGATGGAGGCAAAGGCTGGATCACAGGGCATCTGCGGGGCCACGTGGGAAGACTGGAAGGTCTTACATTTTATTTTTACTTTTATTTTTTAAATATTTATTTATTTATTTGGCTGTGCCGGGTCTTAGTTGTGGCACGTGGGAGGTTCCTTGCAGCGTGTGGGAACTTTAGTTGCGGCACGCGGGATCCAGTTCCCTGACCAGGGATGGAACCCGGGCCCCCTGCACTGGGAGCGTGGAGCCTTAGCCCTGGACCACCCGGGAAGTCTCAGGTTTTACCTTTTAAGTGGAAACACTTATCTTGGAGATATAAGCAAAAAAGATTAAATGGCACGCTCCTGATTACTTCTACACATACTATAGAGATAGAAAATTTACAGTAGAAATTGCCCACCTCACTTCCTTTTTGCATGCATCTCTTGGAACGCTAACACGCGACCCAAACAAGCAGGATGGAAGAGGACACGGTGCTGATGGGAATCGCTCACTGCAGTAAAGGAGCTTGTGCAAAGCGTGGGTAAAATCTGATTTTCGAGGAAGGCAGAGTACATTCCTGGCTGAGCCTTATGGGGAAGGGTGACTGGGACTGAGTTCTGGGAGAACGGAGAGCACCCCCTCCTGCCTCCACTTTCTACAGACGAGGTTGGCTAGGTGACCCCACAGGGATGGGGTCCTTCAAGCAATGACATCATGGCCCTCAGAATAATCTGCCCTGTTGTGTGGATGAGGGGGATGGAGAAAGATGGTGGGGCTGCAGGAGCCACAGGGCCTTCTCACAAACTCCCCCTGCGTTTCACCTCTCAGAGCACCTAGGTGGAGATCTTCAGTTTCCAGAACTCTTGGAAGCTGTTGAAATTGTCTTTACGGTAATTTGATTGTCTTGCTGGCAGAGGATGTTTTCCTAACCTCAACTAAGTACTCCTAAGAAAGTTAAATGCGTTTAAACATCTGGGTGTATACAAAGAAGTAGACAAGCAATTGCCAGGTAAATTCAATCCCCATGAAGATCAAATGCAGATTTTTCAGACAAGAGAACTGTTTTAGTCCCAAAGAGCATTTTTCTTTTTCTTTCTGAATCATTTGAATAATGGCCTGGGTGATGCATCTCACTTCTCCTGTGTGTATCCTGCAGACTGATTTAGCTTTAAATGTTCTGAGTGACAAGTCTTCCATCATCTACCTGTAGAAATCATTTTGCACTCTAATTTTAGTTCTTTTTTTTTAATAGAGAAGAACAGTAGTCCTTGCTTCTAACCTGGTTTTCCTCCTGTTTTCTTTCTTTCTTTCTTTCTTTCCTTTCTTTCTTTCTTCCTTCCTTTCTCTCTCTCTCTCTCTCTCTCTCTCTCTCTCTCTCTCTCTTTCTCTCTTTCTTTCTCTCTCTCTCTCTCTCCCTCCCTCCCTCCCTCCCTTATTTTTGGCTGCGTTGGGTCTTTGTTGCTGCACGTGGGCTTTCTCTAGTTGTGGCGAGCAGGGGCTACTCTTTGTTGTGGTGCGTGGGCTTCTCACTGCGGTGGCTTCTCTTGTTGCAGAGCACGGGCTCTGGGGTGCACAGGCTTCAGTAGTTGTGGCACGTGGGCTCAGTAGTTGTGTCTTGCGGGCTCTAGAGTGCAGGGTCAGTAGTTGTGGTGCACGGGCTTAGTTGCTCCGTGGCATGTGGGGTCTTCCCAGACTAGGGCTCGAACCTGTGTCCCCTGCATTGGCAGGCGGATTCTTATCCACTGTGCCACCAGGGAAATGAACTTGTCCAAGTATTTCTTTTCTCATTTTAATTCCATTATTTCTTTATCCCATCCATTCCCTTTGTTATATTAAACCTTTCTTCAATATCTTAGGAAATTGGGACTTTCTCTCTTAAGCATGTCCTGGTGCTACAGATTTTATTCCTCACGATCCACCCTCCTGATCTGGGGTCTTAAGAATGTTGGCGTTTGCTCCCCACCTTCTTCCCAGTGTAAGCCTGTGGGTTGATAGGGAAGAATGCCACTAAGAATACTGGGCTGCAACCTGGGAGACAGCTCTCCAAGAGCGTGTCTGAAGTTTGAAAGCTCAAGGGGGAGAATCCTTCCTTGCCTTTTCCCACTTCTGGTAGCTCCAGGTGCTTCTTGGCTTGTGGCTGCATCCCTCCAATCTCTGCCTCCATCTTTACATGGTGTTCTCCTCTGTGTCTGTGTCTCCTCTTCTGTTTCTTATAAGGACGTGTTGTTGGATGTAGGGCCCATCTGGGTAATCCAGGATGATTTCATCCTGAGATCCTAACTTAATTATATTTATAAAGACTCCTTTTCCAAATAAGGTCACCTTCACAATTTCCAGGGGTTTGAATATGGACATATATTTTGGGGGGCCACCATCCAACCCACTACAGTGGTCATCTCTCCCCCCACCCCTTTCTCTCTCAACTCGTTGCCTTGGCCTGAAATTGCCACCGTTTAGAAACACAACTGAAATTTAAGCACTGTACCTCGAGAGCTCCTATTTAAAAGTAAAATATCTCTGCGAAAGGTCACCTGAACTTTTAATTTTTATTTTATTTTATTTTTTTTGCGGTACGCGGGCCTCCCACTGCTGTGGCCTCTCCCGTTGCGGAGCACAGGCTCCGGACGCACAGGCTCAGCAGCCATGGCTCATGGGCCCAGCCGCTCCATGGCATGTGGGATCTTCCTGGACCGGGGCATGAACCCATGTCCCCTGCATCGGCAGGCGGACTCTCAACCACTGCGCCACCAGGGAAGCCCCGACCTGAACTTTTTAGTGCCCATTAGCACAGGATAGAGAGCAGGATCCTAGGGGAAGGGGACAGATGAGGCCAATTTTAGTAAAGCAATAAGAGGCAAGAGTGGTCTGGTACATGGAGCCTTACAGGGTAAAGGACTGGATTATGTTTAGCTGAAGACCTTGGGTCCCCCGCAGACTGAAACCATGAAAGGGCACCCCGAGTGAGAAGTCAGAGTTTGACCTTTCCTAACTTTGCATCTTATATATGCGGGGCTCACCTTCCTGGACGCCATGGGGAAACAGACCACTCTCTTGCTCTCATCTATTTGTTCCTGGATCATTACAGAGCAAGCGTGGAGTCTGCAGTGGAACTGAGTTAGGCTTTTTTAATTTTAATTTTTATTTATTTATTTAATTTATTTTTGGCTGCATTGGGTCTTCGTTGCTGCACACTGGCTTTCTCTAAGTTGCGGTGAACGGGGGCTGCTCTTTGTTGTGGTGCGTGGGCTTCTCATTGCAGTGGCTTCTCTTGTTGAGGAGCACGGGTTCTAGGTGCGCAGGCTTCAGTAGTTGTGGCACATGGGCTTAGTTGCTCTGCGGCATGCAGGATCTTCCCAGACCGGGGCTTGAACCCGTGTCCCCTGCATTGGCAGGTGGATTCCCAACCACTGTGCCACCAGGGAAATCCCCTGAGTTAGGCTTTTAGGAGTGAACAGGATGTCAGTAGCCATTTATCCCATCATGGAACATAGGTCCACGAGCTGAGGGTTGCGTGCTTAGCGGGTGGAGGAATCAATAGACCCTCCTCCAGGTGTATGTTTCTCCTACTGCATTTATCGTCTCTAATGAGCTCAGTGAATTTTAGAAATATGTTTCACATATACGAACCTTTCTGTTAGAATTGAAGTTTATTTAGATAACCAGTTGACATCACAAAACCCCAAATTTTTAGAGATTCCAGTGGTGTACTGGCCACGGGGTCTGGGCTCGGCCCGGCTCATGGGGGTCATGTCGGTCAGCGAGCTCTACAGCCAGTACACAAGGGTCTGGATCCCTGACCCCGATGAGGTGTGGCGCTCGGTTGAATTAACCAAGGACTACCAGGAGGGTGAGAAGAGCCTCCAGCTCCGACTAGAAGATGAAACTATTCGGGAATACCCCACTGATGTCCAAAGCAACCAGCTTCCCTTCCTGTGGAATCCAGATATCCCGGTGGGAGAAAATGACCTAACTGCCCTTAGCTATCTACGTGAGCCTGCAGTTTTGCATAATTTAAAGGTCTGTTTCCTGGAGTCCAACCATATCTACTCCTATCTTCTGCTTGCTCCCCATGGGGTATGATTTTGACCTCTCTGTTATATCTTAACTATAGCTTACAAGCCCTATTGTAATGAATAAATGAGTGAATGGATGAATAAATAATTTACATCAACCTCTCCTTTAAGGATTTTTTTGTTTGCCCAATGTAAGGATCAAGGTTAGCAAATACAGTCCTGGGTTGTGGAAGTCTCATTTTAAGCCTCTTCTTATTTCTATTGATATTTGGGAACCTCAGGTCTACTAGTAGAACTCTCCGTGTTGTTTGTTTGTTTGGAGACTGTGTAGAACAGGGTGGGTAAGCACTTTGTATTCTGGAGCCAGACAGACTGGGTTCCAATTCTGGTTACTCGATTTAATGCACTAGGGGGTTGGGGGCTAATTACTTAACTTCTCTAGGACTCAGTTTTCTCATCTGTAAAGGGTGGTGGGCCAGTAATAATTGCTGTCTCTTAAGGCTGTCTGAAGGAATGAACAAAGCAAACTTAAAGAGCTTGAGTTTTTAGGAAGTGTTCATTTGCTGTGACTTCTTGCAGGAGCAATGCTGTTCACCAGGGAGCTGGTTAAGATCAGATGCGTTGGAAGGACAGGAAGTATTTGGTCAATGCACTGCCCTCTGGGCGGGGGTCGGGATAAGGAGATAACAGTTCCTTATTGAGGGTCCAGTTCTGCCAACTGGGCTCTCCCCTTGAGCATTTACTCCCTGTACCCCTCCAGGCTCTGAACGTGCCTTGCCTGTGATCAGGAAACCAGCTTTATGTGCACAGGTATTACAATGAAATTCATCATTAGGAAGATTTCCTCCAGGCTCCCCAAGCACATGGTGTGGTACGTTGGTAATTATGTGTGTTGTTTGGAATGTGAGGCATTAAAAAATTGAAATGCCATAAACTTTATAGAAGTGAGGGTGAGATTATCCATGACTGTAATGGTTTCCAAATGCAAATTGAACGTCTTTCTTTTGATCCCGAATGACGGCAAGAAGCGAACATGGATCTTTGATCCTTTGCCAGCGTCTGGAGAAATTATGAGGTCTCCAGGATGGGGTAATAGATCCTCATCAAGACTTCTGGCTTTAGGAAACTGTTTAATCTCCATTCTCAGTGGCTGTGGCTTTGAGGCAGCTGTGACTGAAGGGTCCCAAGAGCTATTGAAAACAGCTCATCAGTTCAGAACAAAGCTGATTATGTAAATTGTACATTAAGATGCAGCTCCAATTTAATTTTACTCTGTAAGTAAATATCCCATTAATATCCATCTGTTGAAAGTCAGGTAAGACATTCTCTAAGACTATATGGCTAGACCTCAGTGAATGCTCCATAAATACTGACAGGGGAGTGACTGCCACATCCAGATTCACTATGTAGAACTTTATTATTATTATTTTTCTTTAAATGGCAAGTCAGCTCTAAAATCAATTTAGAGCAAGAAGAAGCTCTGATTGGCTGAGGGATTGGCATCTATTTCTGGTCCTGCTCTTTTGAGGGTGCACGAAAGCTTTCTCTGATTGCAGTCACAGAGATCAGTAATAATTATGGCTCGCCAATTCTCTCCAAAAATAAAAACATTTCAGCTGATGAGAAGTGAACACTAAATTAGCCCCAGCTCTTTCTGCTGCCGGGCAATTTTCCCAGCCAGAAATGCCATTTGTGAGAGTTGTCTTTACGGAATGGGCGCAGCTTCCCTCTCAGAGTGGGGGTGGCAGAAAATCCCATCTGGCCTCTGGAACCGGAACCGGAACCGGAAGTGGGATTGCAGGAGTCAGAGAGCTGCCCTCTTCTCTCAGCCCCATAACTACCCTAGGCCCTCGAGCTCTAGGAAAAGCTTTGCTACTTCTGTGGTAGCCTCTCAGTATCAGGGGCTCCCAGGGGCATAATGCTTGGTCATTATCTGCTAAGATTTTGGTGAGAATGAATTGCCAGTCAGCTGCCATAAGGAGAGGTAAGAACCTGTTGTGTTTCTGGATGCTGCTGCTAGTGGTGGTGATGGTGTGGGAAGGAGGTGCGGGTTAAGATTAACATGGGGCTGGAGATACTGCAGGGATGACCCATCGTGGGCTACACACTCTAACCCCAAGGCACTGTTTTCCAAACTGTCGGTCACTTTTATAGGAAAAGTGAGCATTACAGCCAGCTAAGGACATCCTTGGAGGGTGAGAAGCAGAGGCCCTTCAGCTGAGGGTACTAGGTCCAAGTCTACCAGCATAAATAGTGCTTTTGTGCATATTACAAAAGGAGACCCCTCTGAGCAAACAAATTTCAAAAAGGTGACCAGCTGATGAAACCCTGAGTCAAGGCCTGTGGATTTAGGAGAAAAAGGTACATCTCCCCCATACCCACCTCTCTAAAGTATATCCCTTCTTCCACAAGTGTGAGGCCTGGGCATCTGCCCTACCTTTTGTACCACAGGGTTGGGACTGAAGCTAGCTCCTCCCCTTTTCTTCTTCCCATCATGAAGGTAGACGTGATGCTGGAGCTAAAGCAGCCGTCTTACAACCATGAGGCAATGTACCAACCTGCTTAGGAAGGTGGAAGGAAAGATGGGTGGAGTCTGGGTCCTTAATGCCATTGTTGAATTGCTACACTTGCCCTGGACTGACTATCCCTGAACTTCTTGTTATGTGAAAAAGAAATTTCCTCTTTTGAACCACTGTTAATTAAATATTCCATTATAGCCATAAACACCTGTAATGGAAGCAGGGAATGAGGGTGGTAGCACATAGGTGAATGGTAGGGGATTCTGATTCTTGGCAAGCCCATTTTTGGAAACACCACTCACACCTCCTTTACGACAGGACTTTATGATCCCCCTTCCTCAGTGTTCACTGAAGACCAAATGTCTAAGTCCACCTTTTGGTATAGCACCCTTTTCAGAATTCCCTTCAGTTGTTCATCCCAGGATTATTTTTCCCTGCACTCTCACCATGGGTCCCGACTGAATCGAGGATGCAGGTTGAATGAGGCATTATGGTGATTATCAGCCCTAGAAGTAAAATATCAGAGGTGGTTGCATGGACAGGAATGAGGTAAAAACAGGCGGGTACTACACAGCCAAGCCCGAAACCCCAGCGTCAACCATTCTTACAAGACAAATTTTTTATAAGACCCATGCAGCCTTGTCTGCTACTGGTGGATTTGAAATGTCACTGGACAAAAAGAGTGTTTCATGTCCTGGTTCCTCTTCCATAGGACATAAACAGGTGTGTGTGTGTGTGTGTGTGTGTGTGTATGTGTGAGTGTGTTCGCACATGTGCAGGGATGATTATAGGCAAGACACGACATGAGAAACATCTCCTCTGTATCCCTTTCTTACTGTATGTCTTACTCCACCTGTACCCAGACTGGCTCCAAGTGTCTTCATCCTTCTTGTATCAGTTAGAATAGACTGCTGTGGTAATGAACCAACCCAATCTTAGTTGCTTAGATTAATAAAAGGTTTATTTCTTGCTTGTGCTGCATGTCCCTTGAGGGTAGCTGGAGGGCTCTGTCCACATCATTGTCATTCCCACCTCAGGACCGTGGTCATCAGGCGTAATCTTATCTGGCACATTCCCAGTCACGTAGAAGAGGAGAGAAAAGCTCCAGGGAAGCGCTGTCCAATAGGAATATAACATGAGCTGCATATATAAGTTCAGATTTTCTAGTAGCCACATTAAAAAGGCAAAATGAAGGTGATTCAGGTGAAATTAATTTTGATAATGTTTTTTATCTAGCCCAGTGTTATAATTTCCACAAGAGTATTTTATGCTTAGAGCATATCTCAGTTTGGACCAGCCACATTTCAAGTGTTCAGTAACCACATGTGGCTGGTGGCTACCATATTGGGCAGTGCAGCTCCAGGGTTTCTCTTCAACAATTACACGCTTGGTCTAGAAGTGACTAACACACATTCTTCTGCTTACAATTCACTGGGTAAAACTTGTCACATGGCTCCATCCAACCACAGGGGAGCCAGCAAGGATAAGCCTTCCCTACGCCTTAACACAGAGCAATGGGAATATTTGATATACAGCAGTTATGACCAGCAAGCCCTCCTCTGCCACCACTGCCCTTTGCTAGGACATCCCACCGGGTGGTGCCTGCTCTGGTATGAATGTCTTCTGGGCCAGCAGTCTGTTTTGGCTTGACTTCATTTCCTGCTTGGCCAAAGAATGGAAGGCAGATATGCCAAATCTTGCAGGCTATGACCCAGAAGACATCACTAGGGTCACACTTTTTTTTTTTTGAATAAGAAATTCCTGGAAGTTTGAGGTAAATACTAAAAACTGAGGTCTGGGCAGGCCAAAGGCCAGAGTTTCAGGAAGCAAGGGAAGGTATTCATAGAGCAGAAGAATCTTACTTATCGTTTACATCTGCCAATACTTTAGCTTCCTTTCTGGCAGCATTGTTGCTGGTGTCCCCAAGGTTCCCTCCCCTACCCCTCATGACACCACAACTAGGAGGCCAGGAGCACGTTGACTATCTACTATATTCTATAGAATATGAGGTGATGTATGGGTACCATTTTTTTGTATTAGAAGCTCTTGGAGGTCTGGACCACAGCTTATTATTGAATCTCTAGTACTACCTGATACATTATAGATGCTCAATACATATTTGAATGAATGAATTTTATGTTAACATTTACCAAACCATTTCCTGAGCTGTTTATATTTTTAATGGCACTGTGACTGGGAGTCAGAATTGGCCCATGTGTCAGCTGTGCAGGTGGTGTTGAAGGTCATCCAGGTGGTCATTGGCATGCCTCTCAGTGAGGGCCATTCACACAGTCAGTTGGACATGTACTTTGTGAAATGTCTATAATATGCAGATGTATATTGTTGTAAATGTAGATTTTATTACTGATCAGGTATGGTGAGGCCAGAAGCTCGGGGACAGTTAAAATGGAAAAGGTAGCTTTTTCCTCACAGTTCCCAGGAGGAGGGGGGCATGCCATTCAGGGCCACATGGGAAAGCACCAGGGTAGGTCAGGAGCAGAGAGAGTGAGGGGAAAATGTGGGCCAGAGCCTTTACTTGGGTTTTCACAGGAAATGCAAGGCAGGTTAAGCAGGTTAGGGTTGACTAGGTTTCCGGGGTGCAAGTGCTGTCTTTATTTGTCTGGTACCTGGTCCTGGGGGTTTAGGCTCGGTGTGTGACAGCCCAATAGAGGAGATGATGGGGGTGTGGGCTGTGGGCTCTGGATTGGTTAGTTTGCATATAAAAGGCACACTTGCAGGCAAGTGTTTTACTATCTCTAGGAACTGGCTAGCCCTGGGAGGGGCAGTCCCTCTAGGGTCAGCAAGACCCCCGATGTCAAAGAATCAGAAATACAGAAAATAAAAAGACATGATCAATACATATATAAATGACTCTGCTGAGTTGGAAGGTGCCATTTCAGTCTCTTGGGGCCTAATAGAAAACTAGAGCTTACATGCCCTTTACTTGTAAGCTTTCAAAAATGGTTTTTATCACTTGTCTGGGGGATTGAAGGGTGAGGATGCAAGACCAGAAGTGAGAGACCAGAGCTGTATTTGTGCATCTGAGCTCCTGAAGTGGATTCCCTGGCACCCCCAGGAGGACCCTAGAGAAGAAGTTTCTGGATCTTTGGATTAAAAGCAACAGAGCTGTGTACCCCTAAAAAGGGTAAATGTTATTGGATATACATTTTACCTCAATCCATCTGACTTAAAAAAATAAGTAAGCAGAGCTCTCCAAACCTTCGAGGGACAACATAAGGGTTAATTTATTTTCTTCCTTTTTCAGTGTAACCCATAGAACAGACTCACATTTGGGCAAGAGACCAAAACTGGAGGAGTTGAGTGGGACTGAGGGCTCAGGCATGATTATCTGCCAAAACTTCCTTGCACAGATCGGGCTGCCACGGGCTTCACATTCTGAGCGCCGTGCGATGGGTCCCTAGTACCTCGGAGAGCACCTGGAGGGCCAACAAGGGAAGCTTGATGTTCTGTAAGCGCTTGTGTTTGTGCACACGCTGAGCTCCGGCAGTTCCTCCAAGTGTATTAGGTGCCTTGGCGATAGCTACCCGGAAAGTCAAGTGGGACTGAATGTTCCCTGAAAAATGTTGATGCACCATTTGGTTGTCCCTTGAGCTTCCTTCCCTGCAACTCTTAAGCCCATGACCATTGAACAAAATGGAGCACTGACTTCAATCAGAAGTTAATAATTAAGCCTCCGTCTCAAAAGGTCTGAATGTTTCAATATGTCCCAATATTCATGGGGACCTGTGAATACTATGCAGCAAGGAGAACTCTTAAAATGATGGTGTCTGGAGCCAAAAATAATAGCCACTTATGGCCAGTAGCCCAATAACGAACACTGGCCTTGTGAATCATAGAAACCCCCGGCCAGTGCATGTGTACTGTTGATGGCTGCACAGTGTGTACAGGGATGCCTGCCAAGGCATTGCCATCTGAATGATTGCAGCAGAATAGCTAGCAAATTCTTAGGGACTGAAAAAAATAGGCTTAAAATCTGTATTTTCACTTTAAAAATATTTTTTACAGCCAGGAAAAAGCTTTATATGCTTCCTCAGATTTACCTGTCTAATAAAAAAAAATTCACAGATGGTGGAAAAAATGGACTAATGATAATATTAACAATAAATTGATAATATTAATTGTATATTAATATACACTTTTAATTGATAATATTAATTATATATATATACATATATATATAGTGCTTACTGTGTGCCAGGCATTCTTCCAAGCCCTTAACTTATACCGATTCATGAATTCCTTACAACAGCGCTATGAGTAGACAGTCGTATGATTTTCTCTTTGCAGATGAAAACAACTGAGATTAAGCAATTTGCCCACAGCTAGTAAATGATGGGGTTGGGATTTAAACTATTCAGTTCAAAGCAGTTCAGCCTGAGTGCATTTTTGCAATCCCGACACTGTGTTAAAGTGGGGGGCACAGATGCAAGGGCTGGACCCATCTTTGCCCCAGCTTTTCAGTCTGTATGATGTCTACTGAGTATCTCTACAGGGACTCGTGGTATATATCACATATTGAAAGTCATACCCTCTAGAATCATGAGAGGGTTTATAAACTCAAATTGGCTTCAACAGGGCTTTAAGATAATCATATTGCAGCATCCCAGAAATAGAGGTTTTCTTGGAACACCAAACATTTTAGGGAAACATAATTCCTCAAAGGTGATGCCAGCAAAGCCTTCCTACAATCTCAAAGCTCCCAGTTTCCTTGCTTGTTCCTGGTTCAAAAGCTTGGTTGCTGAATTAATCAAGATAAGCTAGAGTATGCTGCAGTAACAAAACTCCCAAATCTCAGTGACTTAAAACAATAAAGGTTTATTTATTTATTTATTGAAACTTTTTATTCTATATTGGAATATAGTCAATGAACAATGTTGTGTTTGTTTCAGGTGCACAGCAAAGTGATTCAGTTATACGTACACATGTATCTATTCTTTTTCAAATTCTTTTTCCATTTAGGTTGTTACATAATATTGAGCAAAGTTCCCTGTGCTATACAGTAGGTCCTTGTTGGTTATCCACTTTAAATATAGCAGTGTGTACCTGTCAATCCCAAACTCCCAGTCTACCCCTCCCCCCAATCCTTCCCTGCTGGTAACCATAAGTTCGTCCTCTCAGTCTGAGTCTGTTTCTGTTTTGCAGATAAATTCATTTGTATCCAATAAAGGTTTATTTTTCATGCATGATACATGCCATAGGTCATGGGCATGTAGGAGGATACTCAAATGTTCCATGCCTAACCCAGGTTGCCAAGGGGTCTCTGCTCCTAGCGGTTATTCAAGAACCCAGGATGACAGGGCAGCCACCATCTGGAAGTTGGTAGTTGCCACGCCAGAGGAAAAGAATGCCTGGGAAGTTCTTGCACCTGCAATTAAAGTTTCTGCCTGGAAGAAACACAATTCATGGGCCCAAACTGGTCTCATGGCCTCACCCAACCACGGGAGAACAAGCAGTCATTGGCAAACAGCATTAACAACTTCCATGAAGCTCAGTCTGAACCACCATGAGAAAGAGGATTTCAGAAAGCGCCCAATACACTAATCAGAATCTGCTGAGATCGTGGTAGCACAGTGAACAGGGATCAGTGCCAAGCTTTATTGAGTCTGACTTAAATACATTAGATTAGAAAGCATTCAATTTAGCCTGTTGTTTTCTTGACTTCAGTGACTGCTCCATCCATTTTTCTCTGCTTCCCTCCTCCCCTCCTCCCCCATCCACCTGCCAGGTTCCAAAATTGTACTAGTGATGCTGTTCAGTTGATTTCATTGACAGTGATTGAGAGGGTTGCATGAAACCACGATTGCAAAGGGTGAAGAATAAGAATATATTGGTAAACATTTTATGTACTATCCACTGATTAAGTGTTCACCAGAGGGGGCTCTGTGGGACTCCTTCCCTCCCCCCCATGCGGTAGAGTCCTTTAATTTCGTCTGCACTATTTTTGATGTGTGTAAGATAAGAGCTCTTCAGCACACAGAAACTTGCCATCAGATTTGATTCTGGGTTGACCTAAGCAGAGGAGGTGAGGGAACTGTCACTGCTTCTCAGTTTGACTGATTGTGGGAAAAGGCTGGTTGCAAATGTGGTTGATCTGGGTGTGTCCTCCACAAGGAAGAAAGGGAAAGGGAATTGATTTTGGAGTCGTACAGACCTGGATTCAAATTTTAGTGGTGCCACTTTTTGGTGGGTGATCTTGGGCAGATCTTCATCCTTAAACAACTCAGTGTCAACTGATCTCTTTAAACAGACATAAAATAAGGAAAGCAGTAGGCTGCCATGACCTTGTCTTTGATTCTGACATCTTAGGAACTGTAGGGTTATAACAGTCCTGAACCCATAGAGCTCTGCTTCGGTGCAATACGTGGAGCCCAGGAGACATAGGTTTACATGAACTTGTCCCCCCCCCACTTCAAAGGACCATAGTTAAAATATTTCAACGTGTGGTTTGTATTTAGGGGGTCAAAAAATAGAGCTCACTACTAAAAAGACCTTTCAAGGAGAGATACATGAAAATAGTCTGGGCTGGGGTAGGATGTTGTCGGCTTACTGGGTGTAAGCAGCCTGATTTAAAAAATTACAACACCCGAGTGCATCAACAGTAGGAAAAGTCCAACCAAAGTGGTTGCTTTTATTCCTTCGTTATTGATGCAGTGCTGGGTGAATATACTCCACTGCATTTTGCAGAAAATGGATTTAAACCATATTTGTTGTTTTCTGTTTCATTAGAGTGAAAAGTATAACAATATGTGGTTGAAATAGAACTCATGAGTTCTAAGTAAATCAGTGCATCACTAGTATCATAGATGAATATCAAAGCAAAGCCTTTCCCTTAAATTCTATTGACTTCTCCCTCCCCAAGTCTAATCCTGGGGGACCTGGTAGCTTTCCTGCTCATTCCAATCTATGGCTGCAGTGATGAGTTGTTAGAGCCTGGGACTATTTGACTAAAGATAACTTAATGAATCAAAATCCCTGGAGGTGTGGTCCAGGACTGAATTTTTATAAGTTCCCAAAACTCTGATGTTTGAAAACCATTGACATGGAGTCCACATGTGAAATCATTCCTAAACTCCATTATCGGCAAAGAGAAGCATCACACCTTTGAAGCCTTATGCAAACCAGAGGTGGAGTGTTCTAGAGCTTGACCATGGGCAGAGAGCTTCCTGAAATTCAAGCAGGTGCCCACTTCCTCCAAATTTATACTCAGAACTCCAATAAGCATCCAGAATAAGAAGTCATTTGCTAGGGATTTTCTACCTTTATTTTACATTCGTTCATTGACTTTTTTGTGACTTTTCATAGATTTTTCCTTAAATTTTCAGAGGCTTATGTCTTTCCCCTCTAACTATGGATGACTCTCTTGGCTGTGGTTTTTTTTTTTTTTTTTTTAAGAAGATGTTGGGGGTAGGAGTTTATTAATTAATTTATTTTTGCTGTGTTGCGTTTTTGTTTCTGTGCGAGGGCTTTCTCTAGTTGCGGCAAGCGGGGGCCACTCTCCATCGCGGTGCGCGGGCCTCTCACTGTCGCGGCCTCTCTTGTTGTGGAGTACAGGCTCCAGACGTGCAGGCTCAGTAGTTGTGGCTCATGGGCCTAGTTGCTCCGCAGCATGTGGGATCCTCCCGGACCAGGGCTCGAACCCGTGTCCCCTGCATTAGCAGGCAGATTCTCAACCACTGCGCCACCAGGGAAGCCCTCTTGGCTGTGTTTTGCTACTTCTTTGTGTTTCCTCCATTGCCCAGCACATAATCTGTGCTCTATGGAGATCTATGAGTTAGTTGATTTGGGTGCAACTCAAGTGTCAGTTCAGCTAAGGGGTTAAAGATACCCTGAAGGAAATATCCATGTCTGAGTTTCCTGCTCCATCCCTCCTGTGCCTGGAACAGTGCTGCCACAGGGCAGGGGGCCAGAATACGCATGCTGATTGATTGACTGACCTTAGACTTTCTCTCTTATTTTGATCATTACCTTCATATCTTTAGGAAAAGCTGCTCCTGCTGGCAGCCACCTGTGAACATGCTGGCATTCCTTTAGAAATGGCTGCTTCCTGGATGGATCCTCCAAAAGCTAGTGTTACCACCATCTGACTGCCTACCTGACATCTCCTCTTGGGTGTCCAGTGGACATCTCTCACTGAACATGCCCCAAACAGGGCTCCTCATCTTCTCTCCATTCTGCTCCATTCCCGTTCTTCCCATCTTGGGTAGTGAAAACCCCATGCTTCCAGGTGTTCAGGTCCAAACTCTGGAGTCCTCTCCTATGCCACTCTTCTTCTCGTATCCCATCTCCATCTGCAGTAAATTCTCTTCACTCAACAAATGCATGCAGAATCTGACCACATCTCTGCACCTGCACGGATACCCTTCTGGTCTTGGCCACCATCATGTCTCTCGTCCATTTCTGCAGTGCCCTCATAAGTGGTCTCCTTGATTCCACCCTCGTCCCCTCTAGTCCATGCTCAATACAGCAGCCGAGGTAAACCTCTGAAAAGTTAGATTATGCGACTCTGCTGCTAAAACCCTACAATTCCTTGTTTTCCTACTTCCCCCAGGATAAAGGCCAGCATCCATAACTGGGCCCTTCTATACCTCTGTGACCTCGTTGTCAGTGACTTCTTGCTCAATCTATCCCACAATCATGCCCCCCCGCCACCGCCCCAGAGGTGGCTGTTGTCTCTGCCTAGAATGCTTTTGTGCCCCGTGGATACCTCCTTGCTTCCTTCACATTCTTGCTCTGACACCATCTTCACCGTGATTCCCTCCCTTACCACTCAGTTTAACACTTTAGCAACCCACCCACACTTGTTTGCAATCTTCTTAATTTTCCCATAGCGTTCACCGCATTTTAGCATAATGTATAAACTGTTCAGTGTGCTCATTGGTCTTATCTTTTCCCAACCAGAATGAAGGCTGGGTGGGGATTTTTGCCTGTTTTGGTCACTGATCTTTTCCTAGTGCCTGGATTATCTAGTAAATTGTTAAGGAAGGAAGGAGGGAGGGGAGGAAGGAAGGAAGGACAGACTCCATTTTGTTAGAAGCCCTAAATATTAGATTGAGGTTGTTAAGCCGAAATCAATACAAGTCCACGTTGTATGGGGGAAGAACACCAAATTATTAGTGAAGGAGGTATTTCTCACATGCCGATCGTTTCTGACTGAGCTCTATATGAGTGGTCTGCAGTGCCTGCTCAGATTGATTAAATGGCTTCCTGTCTAATCAACTCCCCATCAGTTACTTGCTAGGTTCTCACCTGTCCGCCATATTGAATGGTGCACGGCTCCCTGTGGCTCTTTGTCGGGCTTTCAGAGCCATGGGTTTTGTGACGTAAAGTTCCAGGGAGGGTGGAAGGCGAACATATCCTTAGAGGTTGAGAGAATCTCCTTACTGGTGGCAAGGGTCCCCACTTAAGTGTCCCCTGGAAGCCAAGGCCTTCTTAGGGGTACTGGATGATGCCAACCCGATGTGGAAGCTTTTAAACCATGACACCTGATCGAGGAGCCACTGCTGCCTATGATGAGGAGGTGGATCCAAGGAAGATGTGGGTGGGTGGGAAACTGTTGCTGCTCATCAGCCATATCCTCTGCATTAGCATTCAACAGCAGTGCTGGGCATTAATGGGGGAGAGTCTGTGGTCATTGCCAGGCCCATGATTCCCTGTGAGTGCAGTCCTTAAAGCTATCCTATAGGGTGCATTAATGGTGAGTTCATCCCATTGATGTCTTCCAGCCATCAGTAACTCACTCTTTTTTTTTTTTTTTTTTTTTTTTTTTTGTGGTACGCGGGCCTCTCACTGTTGTGGCCTCTCCCGTTGCAGAGCACAGGCTCCAGATGCGCAGGATCAGCGGCCACGGCTCACGGACCCAGCCGCTCCGCGGCATGTGGGATCTTCCCAGACCGGGGCACGAACCCGTGTCCCCTGCATCGGCAGGCGGACTCTCAACCACTGCGCCACCAGGGAATCCCAGTAGCTCACTCTTTTGGGTGGGGTCTAAGTAGACCCATACTGTGCTAGTTGACATCCTCATGGGCTGAGTTATTAAAAGTCTTCGATGTGGTTCCAAAAGGCAAGGGCCACATGTGAGGGTGGTTCCTCTGGGTGAAAGTGATTGTAGTGGTTTTACAACACGGTCACAAGTTCTTTGACACACTCCCCATAAAGAGGTGGGGTCTGTGTCCCCTCCCTTGAATCTGGGGGCGCTCTGTGACCATGGTGTACCAACAGAGAAAGGTGAAGCGATGCCTAACCCTTCCAGGGTTAGGTCATTAAATGTCATGCAGCTTCCACCTTGCTTGTGGAAACACTTTCTCTTGGAGCCCCAGGCCACTGTGTAGAGTCTGACTATCCTGAGACTGCTATGAGTAGCCACATGGAAGGCACTCCAAATGATGGTCCCAGCTGGACAAGCTCATCCTTCTGTCTCAGGCACCAGAACTGTGAGCCAAGAAGCCCCCTGGAAGTGAGTCCTCCAGACATTGTGGAGCAGAGAACCTTCCCCGCTGTACCCTTTCTGAATTCCTGTCCTGCAGAATCCTTGAGCACAAACACGTGGATGTTGTTTCATGCCACTGTGTTTTGGGGTAGTTTTGCAGCAATACATACATAACAGGAAAAACGGCATATGGGAAAAACACCAGCTTTGGAGTCAGTTATAGACAAGTTCAAATGCCAGCTCCTACTCAGCGAGCTCTGTGACCTAGGACAGGGTCTGATACAGCTTTAAAGGGGAGAATATCACCTATATTTCAGGCTGACGTGTGGATTAAATGAGGTAATACGTGTACAAGTCTTATCATGTATGAGGCTTTTGAAAGATAAAATCTTAGTTTCCCTCTTCTTCCCTTCCCTTCCCTTCCACCCTGGGGAGAAGAAAACAGTGTAACCTATGCGAGTTTATCCAGTGCATTTTGTGATCCCAGGGTGGGTCACTCTGCATTAGAGGTGTCAGATCACTTGTCCCACTGCCCTGCCTGCCTCCCCCCCCGCCACACCGTTCCTCTAGGCAGGGCCGGCTCTCTACAAACTTGAGCTTAGCCCAGGGCCTGGCTCAAAACACTCACTCTGTAAATGTCGTCAAATAACTGTGTTGAAGAAATGTCCACAGGCAGAAAACAGAACCTGTGTATATGACTTCACTGTGGGATAGGGGTGTATGAGGAATTATATCTATAAGAATTAAAACTGATGTTTTTTCTCCAATTCGCACTGTCTTGGCACACGTACGTGTCACCGGCTCTTTTTTTATTGTTATTAATTTTATTTATTTATTTATGGCTGTGTTGGGTCTTCGTTTCTGTGCGAGAGCTTTCTCCAGTTGCGGCAAGTGGGGGCCACTCCTCATCGCGGTGTGCGGGCCTCTCACTATCGCGGCCTCTCTTGTTGCGGAGCACAGGCTCCAGACGTGCAGGCTCAGTAATTGTGGCTCACGGGGCCAGCTGCTCCGTGGCATGTGGGATCCTCCCAGACCAGGGCTCGAACCCGTGTGTCCTGCATTGGCAGGCGGACTGTCAACCACTGCGCCACCAGGGAAGCCCCCTAAAACTGATTTTTAAAAGTCAGACTCTAGCACTTGATTGCCAGGGATCAAATCCTGGCTCTGTTCCTTACTGGCTGTGTGACCTTAGCCAAGTTGCAAAACCCCCCTGTGCTCACATCTCTCCATCTACAAAATGGTACCTACCTAAGAGGTTTGTTGTGATGAGTACACACTATGCATGAAGCACCTGTAACAGTGCCTGCCTGGCTCATGGTAACAATGTAACATTGCTTCTCCAAGTGTGGTCCATGGACCAGGTGAATCCACAACATCTATGAACTTGTTAGAAATGCAGGAATCTCGGACCTCAACACAGACCAATCAAATCCTAATCTGCATTTTAACAAAATCTCCAGGTGATTCATATGCCTGTAAAAACTTGGGAAAGACTGCCTTGGTAAGCCTTAGCTCTTATTATGGTGTGGAAAAGAATTGTCATGCATGGGGAAAACCCCTTCCTAAAAATTGTGTGTTGCCCCAACATGCAGGGTTTTACAGAGTGAGGTGACTTTGGGGATTAGGCCAAACGAAGGACAATGCCAAGGGCCGCCACACACTTGGCCAGCAGAATCTTCTCCCCTGGCCCCGCTATACTCCATCCTTCAGCCTTGCCTCTCTTCTCAATTTCAGGCTAATGCATGCATTGCCACGTGGCTCCTGGTTTATTTCTGGGCCTGATTCCTCTCTGCAGTACAAGTGTGGCTCATTGTCCAGTGCTTGTTCCAGATGAAGGGAAGTGGTATCATCTGCCATATCCCATGCCATGGAAATTTACATTGTCAGAGGCACCCCCCTTTGTTACCACTGTAAGTGCACCTGTCATTTTATCTCAAACCAGACGCCCATTTAAAAATATATTCCTTTGTGTAAAGTCTGAGACAGCCCCACAGTTAACACCTCTGCCGCTCTTGTGCAAAAATAACGATCGTGGTCTATTTGTGTACTGGTTCTTTTAAAATTTTTATTAGAGTACAGTTGATTTACAATGTTGTGTTCCTGTTAGGTGTACAGCAGTGTGAATCAGTTATACATATACATATATCCACTCGTTTTTAGATTCTTTTCCCATAGGTCATTACAGATTATTGAGTAGAGTTCCCTCTGCTATACAGTGTTGGGAAAATAGGAAATCAGTGGATTCTGCATTAGGGGTCCTTGGGCCCCTATGTTATCATTTGACTGATAAGGGCCACCCAGGGCTGGGAATGCAGTTTCTTTGCGGGCATGGTGGTGGCTGGGTCTTCCCCAGGAGCAGCAGGCGGGCTACAGCCACCGCACAGCTCTCTGGACCTTGTGACGGGGTTGGGAGCCGGCGGGGTGGGGACGCATCGTCCACTCCCCATCGTCCACTCCCCCATCGAGCCCCTCCAGCCTCTCCCTGCCCCATGGACTCCCCCTCGCCTCCTTTGCTCACAGCCATAGCCTCTTAAGATACCATGAGATGCCAGATGCGAAGTGGTTTGGAACAAAAAGGGAGGAAGAAGCAACAGCTTCACTGAGGCCCCTGTGCTCATGCCGCCCCTCCTCCCGCTCTGGTTTAAAGATTCCGTTGTGGGCACAGAAAGCTGCGTGTCTTTATGTCCCCAAAGGGAGTCGTTCAAATTTGCAAAGCCTCCATCCCAGCACGCAGGAGTCTGAAGGTTTTCTGGACCAAATGATCTCTCCCAGTACAAATGTTATTGTTTTAATATAATGAAAAATTCAGTGACATCAAGGGCTTACAATAACCTCCATCATTCATCCTTTCAAGCCCTGCAAGTGTATTTAGTAAACGGATAGAGTAATCAGGGAGCACAAGGCAAGCTGCTCTATTATTGAGGTTATTATGGAATCGGCAATGTTTCCCTTCTTATTATAGTTTTCCAATTAGTGGGAAAGCAATGGCAATAGCCCAGCTTGGGGTCTCCAGGGAGATGCCTGAAATTTTACATGGGACTTAAAGGGGTAGTAGGAGTTATCAGGGCTGCGGACTTGTGCTAATCTTCCCTTTCACCAAGGGATTATGTGGAGAATTGTGGATTTGCAGTTTTAATCAGAGGAGCTGCTGGAACTTTCATCACGGCTCTGAATTATGCCTGTGGCTCCTTCCCTCTCTGATGGAACAGGTTCACTGGATCCTTTGTGTGCAGGATCTAGGATTATCAGGGCTTTCTGGAATTGGCAGCCATGTGGGCAGCTGTTTCCTGCTCTGAGTCTGACGAACCTTCACTCCACTCCAGGCTCTGTGCCCCCCTGTTCCTCCTTGGGTGCGTCCGAGGACACCATACTTAGCTGGGCACCTCCCCTGCTCCAGCCAGCCTGGCCAACCCCACTGCCTGTGCCCATCACCTTCCCCAGAATGATGCGTCTCCTTCCTCTCGGGCTTCTACTAATCTGTAAATAGATCCTTGCTTCTTAAAAAATAGAGTATGCTGACATCCGATTATAAGAACAATTCATTTTAGAAAATGTTGATAATACAGAATATAATATAAACCACCATATATCCCACTGCCCCCAAAGGTAATCATTTTTAGCTCTTTAACAAGGGTTTTCATATGTACATATTCAGTTACTTTCCGCACTTGACAGTGTGCCATGAGCTTTTCCTCATGTCATCAACAGTTCTTCTACAGCATTGTTTTAAAGGGCAGAATAGTATTGGGTTGGCCAAAAAATTCATTCAGATTTTTCCGTAAGATGTTACGGAAAAACCTGAATGAACTTTTTGGCCAACCCAATATTTTATTATATGGATATCTCGTTATTGTTTTAAAATCAGTTCCTTATTTTGGGCCATGTAAGAGGCTTCTAAGAGTTCTCTCAAATAAACTATGCTGTGATGAATGTCTTTGCACATATCTGTTATTAGTTCCTTGAGATAATGTCTTCGAAGCAGAATTGCTGTGTTAAAGTGCATGTGAATTTTGAAGGGTTTTGAGCGATATTAACATTTTATCCTTCCTAAATATTGCTCCAACTTCCTTTGGCCCAGCAAGCAGTTGTACTGTTATGAGTGCACCCTAGTTTCACCAGGATAAACCTGTAAGTTTATGAAGGGTGGGAACCACACCTCCTCCTTTTGTCCCTGCACCAAATGTGTGGCGCTAGGTCTCTTGCCCAGCTAATCAAGGCTGGACCAGGTGAGGAACTCACTCTCAGGGTTGTACAAAGTTCAGGGTCACATCTGGTCTTATTATTTATATTACTGATCATTTTTTTCTGCATGGAATTTTTGGGCATCAATTTTGATTTTTTTTTTTTTTCAGCACGCGGGCCTCTCACCGTTGTGGCCTCTCCCGTTGCAGAGCACAGGCTCCGGACGCGCAGGCTCAGCGGCCATGGCTCACGGGCCCAATCGCTCCGTGGCATGTGGGATCTTCCCGGACCGGGGCACGAACCCGTGTCCCCTACATCGGCAGGCAGACTCCCAACCACTGCGCCACCAGGGAAGCCCCAATTTTGATTTTTAAAATAATATTGTGGGCTTCCCTGGTGGCGCAGTGGTTGAGAGTCTGCCTGTCGAGGCAGGGGACACGGGTTCGTGCCCCGGTCCGGGAAGATCCCACATGCCGCGGAGCAGCTAGGCCCGTGAGCCATGGCCGCTGAGCCTGCGCGTCCGGAGCCTGTGCTCTGCAACGGGAGAGGCCACAACAGGGAGAGGCCCGCGTACCACAAAAAAAAAAAAAAAATTGCATTAAAATATTATTTATCTCGATTACTGATTTTTGGCACTCCCTTAAATTTTGCTCCTAAAGTGAATGCCTCACTCTCCTCACCCTATTCCTGCCCTGTGCCAGCTTTTAAGGTCTTCCCCAACCTACTGTCACTTTCAATGCAGGGCCTTGACCATGTTGTCCTGCCTGAGCTGACCATTGGCTGAGCAGTCAGCCATGTCTCTCTGGTCCTCTTTTTGCAACTGTAAATGTGTCCCATCCCTTGTAGATGTAGCTGATGAAAATGATAGCTCTAAGGTTGAGGTCATCTTTGCCCCACTTCCCTACTGGGTGTCTGATGCTTCAGGAAGGGGAATCACTGATTCAGGGCAAAAGAATGAGAGCCATGCTTCTTGGTTCCGGGCTTTCCATGGGCAGAGGTTTAATTCTGGCCAGGAGGTTCAGGAGCCTCCCAGCGATCCTCCCTTCCTTCCCCTGCTTTCTAAATCCACAGGCATCCTGCTCCATGGTCTCAATTAATGGTAATAATTATGATAGTAATAATAGACACTGTTATCACTCACTTACTGTATGCTCAAGAGAACGCATCCAGGAGGAGATGGAGTCCTCATTTAAATGCAAGTCACCTGGCCATGGCAAATTGATTGCAGATTATAGTGATTACAGCTCTGGGCTTAGCCTACTGTATTCAAAATCTAATTTGGCCATTTTCAAGGTGGGTGACTTGGGGCAAATAACTTAAGCCTCCCTAAGCAAGCCTCAGTTTCCTCAGCTATAAAATGGGAATAACAAGAGTGGCCGTCTTTTTTTTTTTAATTTTTATTGGAGTATAGTTGATTTACAATGTTGTGTTAGTTTCTGGTGTACAGCAAAGTGATTCAGTTTTGTGTATATATATATATATATATATTCTTTTTCATCTTCTTTTCCATTATACGTTGCTTATTACAAGATATTGAATATGGTTCCCTATGCTATACTGTAGGGCCTTGTTGTTTATTTTACAGAGTAGTTTGTATCTGCTAATCCTAAACTCCTTATTTATCTGTCCCCCCCACTTTCTCCTTGGGTAACCATAAATCTGTTTTCTATGTCTATGAGTCTGTTTCTGTTCTGTGAATAAGTTCATTTATATCATATTTTAGATTCCACATGTGATACAATATTTGGCTTTCTCTGTCTGACTTACTTCACTTAGTATGATAATCTCTAGGTCCATCGTTGTTGCAAATGGCATCATTTTATTCTTTTTTTTATGGCTGACTAGTATTCCATTGATGTGTACCACATCTTCTTTATCCATTCATCTGGTGACAGGCATTTAGGTTGTTTCCATATCTTGGCTATTGTAAATAGTGCTGCTATGAACATTGGGGTACATGTATCTTTTCAAGTTAGTTTCCTCTGGATACATGCCCAGGAGTGGGATTGCTGGGTCACATGGTAGTTCTATTTTTAGTTTTTTAAGGAACCTCCATACTGTTTTCCATAGTGACTGCGCCAATTTACATTCCCACCAACAGAGTAGGAGGGTCCCCTTTTCTCCACTCCCTCTCCAGTGTTTATTATTTGTAGACTTTTAATGATGGCCATTCTGACTGGTGTCAGGTGATACCTCATTGTAGTTTTGATTTGCATTTCTCTAATAATTAGCAATGTTGAGCATCTTTTCATGTGCCTATTGGCCATCTCTATGTCTTCTTTGAAATGTCTGTTTAGGTCTTCTGCCCAGTTTTCGGTTGGGTTGTTTTTTTGATTTTGAGTGGTATGAGCTGTTTGTATATTTTGGAAATTAAGCCCTTGTCAGTTACATCGTTTGCAAATATTTTCTCCCAGTCTGTAGGTTGTCTTTTCATTTTGTTGATGGTTTCCTTTGCTGTGCAAAGGCTTATAAGTTTGATTAGGTCCCATTTGTTTATTTTTGCTTTTATATATTGCCTTGGGGGACTGATCTAAGAAAATACTGCTACGATTTATGTCAGAGAATGTTTTGCCTATGTTTTCTTCTAGGAGTTTTATGGTGTCATGTCTTATATTTAAGTCTTTAAGCCCTTTTGAGTTTATTTTTGTGTATGGTGTGAGGGAGTATTCTAACTTCATTGATTTACATGAACCTGTCCAGCTTTCCCAACACCACTTGCTGAATAGACTGTCTTCTCCATTGTATATTTTTGCCTTGCTTGTTGAAGATTAATTGATCATAGGTGTGTGGGTTTACTTCTGGGCTCCAAGAGTGTCTGTCTTATAGGTCATGCTTTGCCAATAAAGTACCAAGCCCAATGCTCAGCACACAGTAAGTGGTGATTCAGTGTCAGTGTGGCAGAAGCAGTAGTGATCCTCCAAAATCTGTTCTCTCCTTCTTTTATAGTTCCAGAATATCCCATTTTTACTAGGCATATAGTCATACTGAATAAAGACGCCTCTTCACAGCCCCCACCGGTCAGTGTGGTCACCCTAATTCCAGCCCTTTAGAGGATTATAGGCTCAATCCCGGCACAGAAGCGGCCTTAAGAAATCATCTTAGTCTTTTTTTAAAAAATATCTATTTATTTATTTGTCTGTGCCGGGTCTTAGCTGTGGCACGCGGGATCGTTGTTGCGGCACGCGGGATCTTTGTTGCGGCATATGCGGACTCCTAGTTGTGGCATGTGAACTCTTAGTTGCGGCATGTGGAATCCAGTTCCCTGACCAGGGATCGAACCCAGGCCCCCTGCACTGGGAGCGTGGAGTCAGCCACTGGACCTCCAGGGAAGTCCCTCAGTCTTTATTACACAGTGTGTGTGGTCTGAGGCCCAGCAGTGCAGCCGTCACCCGTGGGCTTGTCAGAAAAGCAGAGTCTGAGATGCTACACGCAGCCCTGTGGAATCAGAACCTGCATTTTTACAAGACCCCCAAGTGATTCCGGGGCGCCCTAAAGCTGGAGGAGACTAATCTAGTCTAATCCTTGGGTCTGCCTCTCCCTCCCCCATTCATCACCTCTGCCGTCTCTCCACTGCACCCCTACCTGCTCTTTCTCCCTCTCCTTTCCCTCTGGTGGCCCTCCTCCCATATGGGGCAGAGAAATAGGACAACTTGATGCCATGTTCTTGAGAAGTTGCTTGCCTGCTTATCTAGGCTCTCAAGGTGCTCCTGCCTTGCCTCACATTCTGGTTGTCCCCATACCACCAGGCTTGGCTCTGACTTGTAGAGGAATGGTGGTTGCTTATGTGGAAGCAGAGTCACCAGCTTCTGCAGGGACTGCAGCATCCTCAAACCTGCGTGAGTAGAGAACATGTCCCTGGTGGGCCCTAGAGGACATACTGTCAACATAGGCGCTGGGCCTGGGGATAGGCCTGGAGAGGGAGCACAGTGAACCAAAGAGCTAGGATAGCTGACAACAGAACGGCACTGATGTCACAGCAGCCAATCCTCAAATCTGCAGACAGGGACCCAGTAGATCCTGTCAGAAAGGCCAAGAGGTGTGGAATTATTTTTTCAGAGTTTGCAAAAGTCAACTTGCTCCATAGTGAGGGATGAAGCTAGAACACAGGTAAAGGATGACATTAGCGGTTAAGGAAGTAAAGCAGCAGGTTTTAAGAATTGTTGCAAGGAGTGGTGAGTGGGAAACTAGTTTGGATACAGAGAGTGTGTGTGTTTGTGTGTGTGTGTGTGTGTGTCTAGTGTTGGGGCGGGTGGGATAGATAAGGGGACTTACTATTCATTTGGCATGTATTCTATTTAGCACTTGGAGAATTATACCCTAGCCAGCATTTTATAAAATTTGTTGAATTAATAAAAAACAATATCAAGGCTTTTTTTGTTTGTTTCCTTAAAAAATTTCAAAGGCATCTGGCCCCTTGTTCCTGGTACACATCATTACCATTTTATCATTGTCAGTTGAATCTAGGCGTTGACTGGCCTTCCAGTAAAATGGAGGTAACGTAGTTAAAGGACTTGTTGGCAATTTAATTATTGTTTTCTAACGACCAAGCCAAAGGATCTCCTGGGATTGGTAGGAGATTCTGTTGGGCTAAGGCTCCTTGAAGAGAAGGTGTGCAAGAACACTGTCTCCCTTTGTACAAAGTTGGCTTAGGTTTCTTCACAGCTTCCTCTCCTGCAACAGCTCAGGAAGCGTAAATTGATTGGGGGATGGGGCATGTGTCGACTGGAAAGGTTTTGTAATTTCAAGGCAACCAAACAAAACAGAACCTGCAGAAAGGTTTTACCTCCTCACTAGCACACAATAGGATTTCTCACCTACAGATGGTGAAGAGAGAAGAGCCTAGCCAGAACATTAGGTAGAAATTACTTGTCAAGTTTGATCAATTCAGAGAAAATCCAAATCCCCTTTGAAAAGGCACAGTTGATATTCGAAGATTAGTGGGGGATGTCCTTATAGATCCATTGTTTGGCTAAACTGTCTGCATATGCAGCGTGTTTGCTAAATGAATGATACATTTGCATCTAAATGGTCCATAAATAATTTGATTCTGCTCCAGACAGGGTAATAAACAAGCCCCCTTCCCACTGTTGCACTTGTGAGCCGGCTGTGAGTGTGGACTCCTCTCTTATTGCTTGGACTGTGCTATTATTTGACAAGGCACTGGGGAAGGAGTACATGAATCTATTAAGGAGAACCAGTCTCCATTATGTGCTGAGATTTGAGGGAACTGGCAGAGAAAGCTTTCATAATGTAAAGCTTTTGGCCTCCGGCTGTCTGGGCAAAAATTAAAAAAAAAAAAAAGAAATCAGAAATCAGAGTTGCTGCCACTGTAGCAAATCTGCTTTGCGCGTTGGGGACAGTGTGAGGCATTAATTACCATCTGCATGCTGCCTTTTATGAGAGCGTTAAGTACCTATGCCTCCCATCCGGCACCTGAGTGAGTATTTATAGCACACATGTGAACGTGGGACCCAGGATCTGCGTTCGAGTTGATACTCTGAGGCCTTTAGCTACTAAGTGGACGCAGCCAGGTATTAGGATCACACAGATCGTTCCCTCCGTGTCCAAGCTGATGAGTTCCAGCTCTTAATTTGGAAGTCAGGGAGCTTAACGGCGACACTGCCAACTGCCAGTTTCCATTTTGCAGTTATGTCATGCCTGTTATGTCAAAACTGTGACTCTTTATGGCCTCCTTTCATGAGATTTGTGACGTTCCGTTCTTTTAAAGGCTCCAAGGGGATAGTATACCTTGATTTAAGAAAGCTCAATACATTAAATCCAGCTTCGCGTGAGAGAAATATAGAAGTACAGTTATTCACTTTGCAGAGGATGCACAACGGGGTTCTTTAAGTAGTAAATATTATATGTGGCACTTAGTATGTGATTTAGTTCATTGTTTCAGGAATAGGTGTATTGGCAAAATGCAGTCTACTTCAAGGATTTTGGTGCTTCTTACTTCAGATTATTCACCCCTTGTTTCCCAGCCCACACTGGCACTGGGCCAAGCCAGAACTCAGGCGATCAGCCCAGTGGTAGCTACTTTGAATCCCCAGTTGTGTTCCTGGAACTCTAAGCCTCTCATTCTTTACTGTGACAGGTAGTGTAAGTTGACTTGTGTAGTACAGATTCCAGTCCCTTTCAGTTTGATTTCTGGAGCTTACAGAGCCTGAAAGCTAAGACCAATTCTGCCTAGTTTCCCTGGCATTTAGAACTCCTCATATGATTTAGGGATTTGATCTCCTGGCAGGCACAGTGGCAGGGATATCTGGCCCTTGTAGGGGAGGAAAAATACTTTCCCTCTACCCTTCTGAGTTCTTAGCTGAGATCCCTGTAATAAAACACAGATGGACAAGAGAAAAACAAACAGCAGTTTATTAACATGTACACCTCATGTATGCATGGGAGACACCCAGGAAAAATGAGTAACTCAAAGAGGTGGCTTAGAATTCAGGCTTAAAAACCATCTTAATAGGGACAGGGAGAGGCGGGGGTAGGCCTTTGCTGCGGGAGGGGGAGAAATTGACTTTTAGGAACGATGAATGGACCCTTAGAAGACCAGATGGGAGGTGTGGTAGTTTGTGATGAAGTTTGTCTGAGTGTGGTGCCGACTTCTAGTTCTCTCTCCTGTGATGAGTCCATCTTCCCTGGTTGATGAAACTCCTGGGGAGGGGATTTATGACAGTTGAGTTCCTTCTGGAGGATCTTCTTTAGGCAGATAAGGGGAGTTCAGAGAAAGCCTTTCCTTGTACAATGTTTGGGATTTTCCAAGTGCCTAGGGCTCAAAATAATCAATATACCAAAGTGGCATATTTTGGGGTGGCAAGTCCTGAACTCCTATAGTCACATTTTGGGGTGCCGTATTCTGCTTTGGGGTGCCTTCACTCTTCTGAAGCAGCTGTGGCAGAGTTTCTGACCCTAGCATCTGGCCTCCTAGTGTCAAGGTATCGAGAAGCAGAAGTCAACACAGTGGTATTTCTGCTGGAAGAATTCTGTGCAGTGGCTGGGTGTTTTCTCTGGCTGCTCCGTCCCTGACTTTGTGACTCTCTGGCCTGCCTGTGAACTACCTCATGTATTTTCTACTTAAACTAGCTGCAGTAGATTTCATTGTCCACAACTAAAAATCTTGACTGATATACTCCCCCATTCCTGTGTTGTCCTGGGTGGTTCACACTCAGGCCTCTGGTGTACAGCTGTGCAGGTGGTGCACTGCACAACTCCAGAGGGCAGCATTCACCTAGGCTGAACACCTTTTCCTTATGAACTGCTGTTCTCCTGAAAGGCTGTTGTCGGTCTCTAAGCTCTGCTGCTCCCGCTGCCTTAGTTTGGGCCTCACTCCACAGCTGGTATTGTAGCCACCCAAGTGTGAAGGGAGAATTTTCTACAAAGATGACAATTCTTTCAGCCCACATGACCTTCTCCAAGGAATTAAAACTCTTTTAGTCTATAGTTTCTTCTGTCCAGACATTTAGAACAAAATTTTCCAGGGCCTGGAAAACCGTATTAATCATGTGTTTTATTTTTTATGATGTTTTGACATCTTGGGGCCTTGAGGACCTAGAAGAGGGACAGCCCCTCCTAAGGTTAGATAGATAATTCCTAGAGAGAGCAAACAACTTGCCTGAGAGCAGGCCCTTGATATGCAAACCAACCAATCCTGAGTCCACACCCCTACCCTCCTCCTTTTATCAGGCCCCTACCCTAAATCACCCCAGGGGCCAAGTGTCCAGCAAATAAGAGACAATCCTTGTAGCCCAGAGGCCACTGAGATTCAAATACCTAATTCTAAACCTGATCAGTGTTTCCTCTGCGTCACCCATTCCTTCTCCAAAAGAGTACCAATAATGGCTTTTGCCCAGGACGCTTTCCCCTCACTCCTGCCTCCAGATCAACCCTGGTGCTTCCTTGTGTGGCTCTGTGTGGCATGGTGGGTCCCCCCTCCTCTTGGGAATTATAAGTAATAAGCTTTTCTTTCAAAGGTAGTTGTCTCTGTGTCTACCATCTTATCAAATCTGGTTAAAACAAATCCTGGGCATCTTAAAACACTGGGAAAGAAAGTATTTGAGTGGCACTAGTTAGTATTGTATTCCAAAGTCTTTATGTCTTATGACAACCTGGATTTCCCAAGACAGCACCCTTGTATTTTGATTGTCCTCTGCTTCCGGGAAGTTATTTAAAGGATTCCCCATCAATGCATTCCCCCTCATTGTTATAATGAAGCAGTAATCCTGGTGTTTTGGACAGGTCACTGACCATCAGACTCCAAGTCCCCTTTATCATTTATTTCAGAGAACCTAGGAGCTATCATGAGTAAGGCTCTCTGTGGCCTTCTAGAATCTCTAGCTCTTCTAGAATTTTGGAGGTGAATATATAGATTAAGATTCTAATAGGGCTCTAACTTCATTCTTATATCTGGAAGAAAACTCAAAATGCCTGTAGAGTTTATAGTTACTCTACCAAGACCCTAAACAATTATGGAATATCAGAGTGATAAAGGATCCTACAAATTACCTAATCTAGATATTTCCTCTATTACTCTCTTCATTATTTAGTGCTTCTTCATCCAACTCTCTTCCCGTTGCATGAATCCTTTCTGCCATTCCAACATTTGATCATCCCCTTGAATCTGTATTAAAGTTCATTGTTGTGTATTCCAGTGCAGGAGTTGACAAACTGTAGCCCATTGGACAAATCCTGTCTGCTGCCTGCTTTTGTAAATAATGTTTTATTGGAGCACAGCACACTCATTCATTCATGTATTGTCTGAGACTGCTTCCACACCACAATGGCAGAATTAAATAGTTGCCGTAGAGAGCATATAGTCTGCAAAACCTAAAATATTTATTATCTGGCCAGCCCCTGTCCTAGCAGATAGAATGGGCTGGAGTCCTGGACATTATTTACAAGTTCTTCAGGGACAATGTCAAGTTCTTCTTCCTCCATGAAGCATTTTTTTAAATCATATAAGCCTCCATCAAGTTCCTCTTCAAACCATGCCAGTTAAAGTCTTTTTTTTTAAGTTTATTTATTTTATTTCATTTTTGGCTGCATCAAGTCTTTGTTGCTGCACGTGGGCCCTCTCTAGTTGTGGCGAGCGTGGGCTACTCTTTGTTGTGGTACGCGGGCTTTTCACTGCGGTGGCTTCTCTTGTTGCGGAGCACGGGCTCTAGAGCGCAGGCTCAGTAGTTGTGGCACATGGGCTTAGTTGCTCCGTGGCATGTGGGATCTTCCCGGACCAGGGCTCGAACCCGTGTCCCCTGCATTGGCAGGCGGATTCTCAACCACTGTGCCACCAGGGAAGCCCCAGTTAAAGTCTTAATCATTTCATTAGCTCTTTATTATCTAAGGCTGTGTGTTTCTACTCGTCTAGGCATGAAGAGCCTGTTTGCTCTAGAACTATCTTTTTAGGAATATCAGTGTAAGCATAGAGACAGTGACTCCTTCTAGAACAAATTTATTTACATTACTGGGTAGTAAAAAATAGAGGTATTCCCTCCTCAGAGAGATTTGCTTATATTCCAGAGTAATAAAAATAATCTCTCTCTCCAGAAAGGAGGATGGGCAGTTTTGCTAGCAACCCCATATAAGATCAGAGTCTCCTGATCTCAGAGTTCCTCTCCCTAATGCATCCCCACTCTGTGCACAGTCAACACCTATTCATTGTTCTTTTGGAACTGGGGCTCAGGGAACCTGGACTAAAATGTTCTTCTCACTGTCAACAGTAAATCATCTAAATCCATTTGGGCTCATTGTCTCCTTCTGGCCAAATCTATGGATGCATGTAATCCAACCCAACCACTGCTACTGGGCTGCTGCTTAGGAACTGCTGGACCATTTGAGAGTTGCTTGATGCACATTTAAATGCATTTATTTTGGCTCCTTGAGTCCACTAAGACGTTCCTGAGGGCAGGGACCAGACATTCTTTTCCCTTTGTATCCTCCAGCAAGCCCAACATACATAGGCATTCAGTAATATTTTGTTGCTTAGGTTGAAGGCACTCCTACATCCTGTCCTAAAGCACTCTTCTTAATGGCACATGAAGACTTGTGACTATTTCTAAACTGCCATGGCTTCCCTGTGCCCAAGCGCCCCTGAGACTCTGGGATCTTAAGCCATCCTGGGCTTGTTAAGAAGCAGAGGCAAGGGCTTCCCTGGTGGCGCAGTGGTTGGGAGTCCGCCTGCCGATGCAGGGGACACAGGTTCGTGCCCCGGTCCGGAAAGATCCCACATGCCGCGGAGCGGCTGGGCCCGTGAGCCATGGCCGCTGAGCCTGCGCGTCCGGAGCCTGTGCTCCGCAATGGGAGAGGCCACAACAGTGAGAGGCCCGCGTACCGCAAAAAAAAAAAAAGAAGAAGAAGCAGAGGCGAGTTCGAGCCCACCAGAGCCCACCCAGAGAACAGCCCACCATGGATGCGGCAGCGGGACCTAGGGAATACCGCTCCACCAGCCCTGTGGCCGGAGAGAATTGGCCATACACTCGGCTCCCCCGATTAGAGGCAGAATTAGCAAGATGGGGACACGCCCCCTGAGGGCCTACTGTGGCTAGTAACCTGCACCCACAATGAAACAAATGCACTTTAGGGACTCTTTCCTCCTAGGTTTAACAGATTTAGCAATATTTTATTTACTAAGCAGGCTTATCCTCCGCCCTCTCTCCTCTAGAGCCCATTCCCCAACTGAGCCTCACCCTCAGGATGTGGCCACATCACTAAACCAGCCCCAGTGACCGTGGTTTTCCTGATTCTCTTGTTTCACAGAGCACCTTTCCCGGGTGGGTGAAGATGCAGGTCCGAATGTTGAGGGGATGGACCCAGAGTTTCAGGAGACCTTCCTTGAGTTTTGCTGACCGACCGCGACCTTCTGTCATTGTTTGCAGGAAGCAGGACCACAAGGTAGGTGGTGGGCTCACCTTCTGAATGATCTGGCAGCTTTTCTGTTGCAGGAAGGGCGACCCCTTCCCGGGCCTGAGAGTGGGCTCTTGTCAAACACTAGGAAATGGATTGTCCGAGGAGACACACGTGCTGATAAAGCAAAAGATTTTATTGGGAAGGGGCACCCGAGCGGAGAGCGGCAGGGTAAGGCAGCCCAGGAGAACGGCTCTCCACGTGGCTTGCAGTTTCAGGTTTTATGGTAATGGTGTTAGTTTCCTGGTTGTCTCTGGCCAATCATCTTGCTTGGCCCGTAGCTGGTCTGACTCAGGGTCCTTCCTGGTGGCGCATGTGTCTCTCAGCCAAGATGGATCCAGCGTGAGGGTTTCTGGGAGGTTGGCGGGGCATGTTGTCTCCTCCCTCCTCCTTTCGGCCCCTCCCGAATTCTCCCTGTTAGTTTTCCTCGGCAGCACTGCATTCTTCATCGCGACCTCCAGATAAGGTCCTTCAAGCGGTTATCACTGTGCCTGGCCAAGGCGGGCGGTTTCCGTCAACGATTCCCTAACATTTCGATGTATTGGGGTGCTTGATTTCCTGTTTGATTGTGTTTTGTTTTTTAACTCTGTAATTGCCAGAATTATGTGTCAAGTCAGATGTAAAAATCAAGAAACGTCTATCTCTGTGTATTAACAAAAGCTGATTTGGAACCTGGGAAGAGGCAGAGAGAAGGGAAGATTGAATTACCTCATGGATGGGTGGTAATCCATGCCCCCAACTTTATCCTTAATAGATGCTTTTCCCAATGGCCCCCTTACAGAGGGTGTACAGAGTTTATCTTGTCTACCTCTAGGCTAGTAAGAAACTAGTTCAGTGATTTCCTTTTCTCTCGCCCCATAGGCAAGGCTTACATGGGGCTTAGCTCTGAGCGGCTGCCAAAAGTGGCCTGATAATTCACATCCCTCACAGAGGCCCCTGAAATGGTGACCCCTGTTCAGGCATCCTGGGGAGATTTGCAGGATAAATAAATGCCTCCCTGGGGATTTGCAAGGTATCTCCCTGTCAGGGCTGGGGGCAGAGATTTAAATATGAATTACCATCCCAACCTGGCAGGGATTT
Source organism: Mesoplodon bidens (assembly GCF_964165515.1). Lineage (NCBI taxonomy): Eukaryota > Metazoa > Chordata > Mammalia > Artiodactyla > Ziphiidae > Mesoplodon > Mesoplodon bidens. The sequence goes on along the minus strand of NC_138174.1, from coordinate 21,018,277 downwards.
ACAAGATAAGCCCCCTTCTGTGCTCCTGGGGAAGATTTACACAGTCCCTTCGTCAGCACCAGGCTGCCAGGATTGTCACTGCGTGACACGCAGCACTGAGGACCCTTCCACGCTGGCTTCCATCTGCCAGCCCTGGTCACGGCTCCGGCATCCTGCCTGCCCAGCCTTCTCTCACTCCTCTGTACCTACCATCTCTGCCCCCAAATGACAGGAGAATAGAGTTCCCTCTGCCACTCGGTTACAGGGAACTCCTACCCAATTGCCCTCTGCTCTCCTTTTTGGTCTCCATTTAAGTGTTTCCTGCTTCTCCATCTGAAGGTAACTGTGATTGCTTCCCGTCACCTCCTTTCCTGCCTTCCTTCCTCCCGCAGAAAGACCGGCTCTCTTCTTCAGGTGGCTTTATCTGCTCCTTTATTGTCTCCTGTGGCCCCTGTTAGCACCAGTGTGCTCAGTTCTGGATTTGAGAATCTAATCCTCAGCCACATACCTCCAGCAGAATCCTCTGGGGGAGAATGTTAAATCAGAACCCTGGGTTCCACTCTGGACCTCCTGAAGGAAAATCTCTGGTTTCTAGGGCCCAGAAATCAAGTTCTGTTGAGCATTCTTAAGCACACTCAAGTCTGAGAACTAACCTTGCATCCCCGAGTGGGTTCGGGACTGGGCCTCCCTCCCCGGCTGACTTTCCCATGGGTGAGTTTCCCCCTTCTTTCAGTGGAGTGTCTCTCTGGCACTCAGCAACCTTACTGTGCGTCTCTGAGTGTATTTTTAGGGCAAGGGCAAGTGTTTGGGACACCATGGTGTGCAGAACTGTCTCAAGAAAGGCCGTGGCCTGAAAAGTAACCTGGCTCATGAATATTCATGGTGGCCCTGTGGTCAGTTTTGATCTCTCAGATCAATTCAAGGCGCTTTCTATAAACCTTTGTGAGAGCAGAAAACAGGTTCTGGGACTAAGAACGGAGGGAAGAAGATAGAGGTTAAGACGACTTGACAGGCAATAGGATTAAAACTCTTGCTCAATCCTGATCTTGCGAGTAACTAACAGTGGCCTGAAACTAAAGAATTAAACCATGAAGGCTCCCTTGACAACTGATCTGATAGGCCCAGAAGTAAATTTCAGGGACACTGTTGTCAGGCAGAGGCAGGGGAGAGCTGAGATAAGGGGGCACTGGGAGGAAGGGGGTGGGCAGTGAAGGCCGGCGAGGGAGGCTTTGGTCTCTCTTCTCAGGGTAGCACCAGATGCTGAAATAGTACTGAGGGCAGATTAGCTGCCACAGGGTTTATTCACCTTCAGCCGTACTTTCTCCCTTACATCCAATTATGACTTTAAAATGGAGGCAAAAATGAAAAGGGGAGGAAGATAATGAAACATGAGTCAAACGTGGCAGCTGGTGAATTTCTGATCATTGCACTGCTGGGTATAGCGTTTCATTTCTATTCCCTCACGTCGCACAGTAGCCTACGGAGAGAAAAAACATCCCAACAACGACAAACAACTCCAAAGCCTCGAGGAAACAATATCAAATGCAATTTAATGACATTTTTCATGGGAGACAGAGTAGAGAGAAAGTAGAATTCTAAATCTGCTGCTGTTTCTTGTCTTTAACGTCACAAGAAAGCCTAGAAAATTATATATACATCAGTTCAGATCGAGTAAAGTGATTCTCGATTTCCTTTCTCTGTCTCATCTCAATACCCTAAAAAAAGGTTAAAAAGGGGAGGGGAGTGTTTATAGTACAGTACTCAAGGTGAAATATTTTCATACAATATTGGAAAACACAAACCCTAACCCATGTGATCATCTGATTTGGGGGAAACCAAGTCAACGCTTATCTACGACAGATTTCTTGGATCTCTTTTCAGTGAAGTTTTCCTTGGCTGGCCATTCTCCAGGTTAACACACTAGAGAGCTCACCAATTCTTAAAGGAAATCTTCAGAACAAATAATCTGAAGGTCTAACAATCTACTAGGAGACTCTACTCTTGATGCTATTTGTAGCTGAACTTTAATCGAAGCATAATTCTTTGACGTCCAGTCCACAATCCCTTCCCCTTCCACCAGAAATTGCATCCAAGTGGGGGCTTCAACAAGCCTCACTTCTTTCACTTACGTTGAAGCCACTGGGATCAGAGTAACGGATTCACCATTGACCCTGGAGATTCTGCCTGCTACAGGGCACTCAGCCTGGAGTTCCTTGTGACTTTTATCCTAGTGGGAACCATACCCTTAATGTGGAAAGAGTATTGGTCTGGGTAGGCTACGGATTGTGAACAGGCTCCTTGTTGGGTTGCAGTGAAGTAGCCAGATTAGCGCTAGGCTCTGTTCTTCATGTAACATACCCTGATCTGTCCCCGTTTTTGTCCTTCAGCTTTGGGGATGTGAGGGTCCTATTTCTGTGGTCATGCATTTTATGTGATGTTTGCAGCTACTGCCCACTGTGTCATTCTCAGATGTTGGATATTTCCAATCTCTAACTGCAAAGTAAAATATTTCTTTAGGTTTGGGTCTATGTACAGAGGTAAGAAAAATGACTTATAAGAACAAGCAATGGGAGATTCTAATTTTGTAGAGTTTGGTCTTACTTTTGGGATTGGGATTGCAATAGGTTGGTTTTGTGGGACCATAATTTTTCCATGAAAGTCATCAGATAGAACTTCCCACACTAACAGCAGTAGGGAAGGATCTGGAATAGGGCAGGGAGTGCCCTTGAAGTTGCTTAGAGGCCTCAGACTCCCTTCTCCGGAACAATTTGTGTTTTCCCGAAAATTTGCTATTTGGCTAGCTTGGCTGTTATCTCTACCCCTGTCAGTGTGGCCACCAGGCTCTTGTTTCTCCTTCCAAAGTCCCCTCTCCCCACCCTGCCATGTGCATCAGAACTGTCCAGGCAGTGGTGTGCTGGTAAATGTTTTCATAGCTAGTTCTCCAAGTGGGAAACACCCTGGCTTATAGCATTGACAATTTCCATGGGGTAGACACTGCCACCATGGCCAGTTTCAAGCTGTTACCGTGATGTCACCAAACATGGGGTTGGTGGTGCATCATTATATAGTATGTTCACCACACACGTATGATCAAGGTTAATAACCTTGAGAGCATAGAAAATAAAAGAGTAGTGAAATAATTAGGAAGTGATGAGTTTTGAGTATTTATTACCTTCTTTTTAATAGAACTTATTTAATTGTAAATTTATATAATTTAATTTTTAATAGTGGCTGTGCTTAACAGTTTGTAAAATTCCTAAAAAATTTAACAACTGTTACACAAGCCAGCTCTAGCACACCGTTCTGTCTTCGTCTGGGAAAAGAGGGAGAAAGGGAAGAAATGAAAGGGCGCATTTAATACAACTCTACTAAAAGGCCTCTGTGCCATTCAGAATTTATGACTGGTCCTTCTGAGCCTTGGGTCCATGAATTTCTAGAAATGACATAGTTGGTATTGGTCTGAAGCCTGGACTTTGGAGCAAGACACACTGAATTCCAGACCCAGCTGTACCATTTGCTACTGTGTGACCTTAAAAGTGTCTAATCCCTCTTAGTTTAAGTTTCTTCATGGGTGAAATAATAGTACCTGCTTCATAAGGTTGTTATGGGGATTAAATGAGATAATATGCTCAAAGTACTTAGCTCACTAGGTTACATAGTAAACCCTCAATAAGTGGTAGCCATGAGTACTATTATTACTATTAGCCTGATCCGTTTCTTAAAGGTCCACAATAGCCACAGGTAGTGATGGGGTCTATCCCAGCTGCAAGTACATGGAGAGAAGGATAATTAAAGGCAATCTTCTTTGCGTGGCCTGACTTCCATTCTGCTGGCTCAGCCTCAAGGGCAGGAATAACCTGCTCTTCACACCTCCTGCCTCAAGGTCAAATGCTGGTAACTCATTTCTTGCTGCCAAGGGCTGCTGTCTTCCTAGGGCTACTTTTTTTTTAATTGTAATTTGTATTGGGGTCTAGTTGATTTACAGTGTTGTGTACGTGTTCAGCAGAGTGAATCTGTTACACATATACATATATCCACCCTTTTTTAAGATTCTTTCCACATATATCCCTAGGCCTACTTTTTAAATGCAAATACAGTTGGCCCTGTGCATCTGTGGGTTTCGATTGTACTATGGCATTTTGTATAAGAAACTCGAGCATCCGTGGATTTTGGTATCCAGGGGTGGGGGTGGGGGGCGTATCGAAGACCCAATCCCCTGCAGATAGAGAGGGCTGACTGTACTCCTTAGAGTGTGGGTATCAAGTCAGCACCTGGGTGTGCATGAGGCAGTCAGATCCCAGGGCTCTGTGTTGAGCGAACTCCTGGGAATCTAAAAATGAGGAACCTGCAGTGGGCGATGTGATATAGGAAGGGGCCTGAGGCCACTGAAGACCCTACTCCTTGGTTCCCCTGCCCCCCCACCCCTCCCCCTGCTTCCAGGTTGACCAGTTCTTTGAGCTGAGATGCCTCTAAAAACAAAGCTACTTCAGACTCTCCCTGCTCCCCAGACCAAGACCCAGTGGACCCTTGGGACCCCAGTCCACTGATGAGGTGGGAACATGCTGACTACTCTGTGTTCGTCTTCCTCTGGCAAGAACACCAAGTTTGCAGTTGGTGGGCCAGGTTCAAGCTGTGGTCCCAACCACTTGGTGTGTGACTTTGGGAAGGTCATTTCATGTCTCGGCACTTCTGTTTTTTTAGTATATTGAGGATGCTGATGAGGATTCGCCTGAGACTCAAATGAGGGAACCCTCTGTGACTGTAAAGCTCAACACAGCACACTTTGTTGGTACCATTTTCTAATCCCTGTTCATTGTTTCTAGTTTGCTCCTTTTTCCTTCAATTCTTCACACATGGCTATAGAGAGGAAGGGCTTCTTGGGAGCACCATAGATGGATGAAAATAACACACCTCTACCCTTTAATCTAAAGGCTTCTAGCAACCAAAAATATCTGTTCCTACCTGGGATCACTTATTCATAATACAGTCCTGTGTGCACTACTAATAGCCTGAAGGTATTCTCAGTTAGGCTCTCCTAGCTTGGCACCACAGGAAGGCAGAGGTGGTGTCTGCACGAGACCTAAGGCCCTGTGGATGGTAATTATACTCTTAACGAGGTTTGGTTTGTTTGTTTATCTGGGGCACCTGTGACGCTACACAAATGTTTTCTAAGTGGTGGAGAATCAGGAACCATGGAAGGAATGCAGCTTCTGGAGGCATCGGACTTACAGCCAAGGGGGTCTTAGGTTCTGGGGAAGGGCCTGGGGGTAAAGTAAGGAGCCAGTCTCTCCTCACATGGACCAACCAGCCTCAGCTTGTTGCCAGGCCGGTGGTGCGGTTCTAGGCGGGGAATGCTGGTGCCCTGTGGGGTGTTCTGACAGCAGTAAGGGAAAGGAGCTTACAACTCTCGGGACTGCGCACCTGGCGTTTGCCCCAGTCAGTGACACAGTGTTCACTGGTCTCCTTAGGGCTCCTAGAGAACAAAACCTCAGATCCCAGGCCCCAGCGGTTACTGTATAACTAGAGGGGGCTGCATTCCGAACTCCTCTATCAACTGACCCTGCCCTTGCAGAGCTGGAGCTGCGGGATTACCCAGTTGTTGGGGGAAGGGTGTTGTGTCTCTGGATCAATTATTTTTGGCAGAGAAGAGATTGCTGATGGCCAGTCAGGGCAAAAGCTGCCCAAAACTAAATCCTCACTGGGAGGCCTGCCAGGACCCGGCCGAGATGGCCAGGGGAGGGAACGGGACCGAGAACAACGTCTGCTTGGTGAAAGGTCCACTGGTGAGCATCGTGTGGGGTTTGGGGGGCCCCATGCAGCTGCTGCAACCAGGGATTGGCCGAGGGGAGAACAAAAATGACCAAAAGGAGGGGGAGGAGGGCGTACCGGGAAGGCTGACAGGTGTTCAGCTTCCTTCAGAAGAGACAGAGTCGACCGGACATGCTTACTTTCTTCAGAACCACGAGAGACTTCCACAAGGAGAGGCCGGCAAGTTGTTCTGACAGCCGAATAAGGGAGGGCCCTCCACCTGGAGGCAGTATGGATTTTCGTGGCCTCTTCATACTGCAACGGGGCGCTGGATGCATACTGACCAGTGATAGCGTGTGTGTGCCGAATGGGGCCCTCGGAGCGTTTTAGAAGTAAGGGAAGGAAAGAGGACCCTCTCAGGTGTCTGCATGATGGGCACAGCCCTTCAGGTCAGAGGACCTGGCTGCAGCCTTCAAGTTCCTTGTGTTTGATGCCGAATCGTGGTTCTGCTTATGAGCTGTCAAGAGCACAGAGGGCTCTTTGCCTGATACAAAAGTGCTCCGGGCTTCCCTGGTGGCGCAGTGGTTGAGAGTCCGCCTGCCGATGCAGCGGACACGGGTTCGTGCCCCGGTCCGGGAAGATCCCACATGCCGCGGAGCGGCTGGGCCCGTGAGCCATGGCCGCTGAGCCTGCGCGTCCGGAGCCTGTGCTCCGCAACGGGAGAGGCCGCAGCGGAGAGAGACCCGCGTACGGGAAAAAACAAAACAAAGCAAAACAGTGCTCCAGCCCAGGGAAAGGATTGATGGATTTTATAACTTGATAATAAAGCTCTCTCAGGAGAGAACGCCCTCCCAGAGGTGGGAGATTCATTTTATCCTTCGGTTTTTCGGCTGCTTCTCTCCCCCTGCATCTTGCCCATCCTTTTCTATGACTTGCTCAACAGAAGGCAAAGAGATTTTCAAGAAAGCACCAAACCCTTGAGGCCTTTGATTTCGGAGCAGGAAAAGTTGGCCCGGGCTGAGAGCAAGCTCATAACAGCCTGCCAAAAGAGGGTTCAACCTCTGCCTGTTACCCCCAGCCCCGGGATCAATCCAGAGGACACATGGCGTGGTGGTGCCTCCAGCCCGGCGACCTGGCCTTCGGAGGAGATGCCATCTCCTTGTGTCCAGGCAGCGTGGCCCTGAGGTTCCTGGGAAGGTGGCAGACTTGCGTCTGGTTGGTCTGAAATACATACCTCCGAGCTGGCCAGGTCCCGTTCCCTAATCTGCTGTCGGCATGCATTTCAGAGTTAGCTCACTCTGAAATAGATTAAAAAGAGAAGGAAGAAATGATTTGGACGCTAAGTCTCCTTTCAACCCCAAGAGTCTGCTTTGTGACCTTGGTGACTTTTGCTCAGTTTAGAAGCAGCGGAGAAGGGAATTGCAAGGAGAAGGTGGTGAGAAATCACCATTCTGACTGAATCCGATTAAAAGTGTTCTATAAAACGATACCAACAAATCAGGACAAACCTCACACCCAGATCTTGAATCACAAGATGTTTACGTAATATAATGCCCATGGCAGACGAATACCAAATACCACAAAGTACCTGAGACAGAAAAGGAAAGGAAGGAAGGAGAGAAGGAGGGAGAAGAATAGAAAGGAGCCTGGAGTCCTGGCCTTCGGAGATCCAAGGGCCCAGGCAGAGTTCCTCGGGGAACGGGTGGCTGCACGTGACCGTCCGGGGCCCCTGCTTCACATCGCAGCTTCCGAGGAGCAGACCTCCGTCGCCGCAGTGATGGCAATCCCGATGGCGAGGCTGCCGTTGTCGGAGAAGAGCTGGGCCAGCGACGTGTTGAGGACGAGGCAGTCCCCGTCAGTGATCACCGAGTCCACACACTCCAGCACAGAGCGGGGGGTGGCCTCCCACTTGAGACGCCGGTGGTTTCTGTTGAGCTCCAGGCGGTAGGTGAAGCAGTCGGCCTGGGTGGGGGTCCCGATGAGCAGCATGGTGGCGAAGAACTGCGGGTGCCCTGCGTGCCTCTCCCGTTTCCTGAGCACCAGCAGAAAGTGGTGGCCGAGGCAGGAGTGCATGATGATCCAGTCAGCCGGTGCCGGGAGGTGCATGTCCGTGGCCAGGAAGACGATCTCGGCTCCCTGGAGGATGTCCACCCTGTGCACCTGCCGCAGGTGGGGCACCACCACCTCCAGGTGGCCTTCCCACTGGCAGGAGAACAAGGGGCAGGTGCAGGGCGTCACCTGGGCAGCGTGTAGCCCCGCCTCCTGGTGCGGGGGGTGGTGAGGGCGGGCGTGGTGGCGGAGGTGGGGCTGGCGGGCGTGGTGGCGGAGGAGTGGGGGGAGGAGGTGAGGGGGGAAGCTGCCGGGCTCCGGGGCGCTCTGGGTGACGGTGCGTCGGCCGGACACATACTGTAGGCGAAAGAGAAGAACGTTAGTGGCGGTGAGATCAGTCTCTCAGCCTGGCTGAGACTCCCCCGGTGTTCCGAATGTGGAAAGCAGAGTGTCCCGTACCAGTAGAGAAAGCTCTATTTCTTAAAAAAATGAGACCTGCCAGACTGTTTTCCAAAATGGTAGCACCATTCTACATCCCCATCAGCCATTTAAGAGAGTTCCAGTTTCTCCACATCCTTGCCAACACTTGTTATTATCTGTTTTGACATATTTTAATGAGACAGAATTCATTGTTTTGAATGTTTTGCCAGATTTAGATGCTGAGGTCTTCTCCAAGTCATTTCATTTCAGTATAGAATGTCAATTTACCCAATCGGAAATAGAAGCTCCTTCAAGAGATTCCTCCTGCAAGAAGAGATTTTCCAAATGTATTAGTATATTTAAAAAAGAAAACAGAGCTTCCCTGGTGGCGCAGTGGTTGAGAGTCCGCCTGCCGATGCAGGGGACACGGGTTCGTGCCCCAGTTCGGGAAGATCCCACATGCCGTGGAGCGGCTGGGCCCGTGAGCCATGGCCGCTGAGCCTGCGCGTCTGGAGCCTGTGCTCCGCAATGTGAGAGGCCACAGCAGTGAGAGGCCCACGTACCGCAAACAAAACAAAACAAAACTTTAAAACAATGAGGGACGTGGTGGATGCCTTGGGTGGTTGACATTCTGAAAACTCATCCAAGAAAATGCAATATTTATGCCTTTCTGATTCTTCAATTAGGTACTCAGGCAATTTTCCCCTTCAAATAACTTGCATTGATGGTCATTAGTCATAAAGAAAAAAGAAATCAATGCTTTTCTGCTTTTTTGGTACTGTTGATATTTTTGTGCAGGGACTGGAAGTCAATGGATTTTTTCCCCTCTGTTTTATCATTACTATTATTTTGAGAACAAAATTTTGGTAAATACCTATTTGTCCTTCCAGTGCTGCCAGGGGTTGTGCTATACACGGTGCCCTTCTGGGTAGTAAGGCAACCATGGGACCCCGAGCTGATTGTGTGCAGCTGGACCACGGTCCCCAGGGCGGGAGCCTGAGCTATGACTCCTGGGACTTTGCCCCACCAGGCACACTTCTGTCCTGCTTTAGGCTCACCGTTCCAGAACAACTGGCCAGGGGCTCACCACTAGGCAGCTTCCACCCTGAGACTCTCTTGACCTTTTGTTCTTCACGACAGTGTGCCCACCAGTGCCCCCAAGACATCAGGAGCTGTGACAACACTTTCTGATCGGGTATCAGTAAACATTTACTGAGCACCTGCCATGACCAGACCCTAGAGATACAGCTGTGAGCAAAATAAACACTGTGTTTCTCGGTGTAGGTGGTACCGACATTAGTACGTATCTAATTAATTATGGTTTTGAAAAGGATCCTGCCTGGCATGAGGACTGTGATTCCTGTTTTTCAGCTGAAGAAGCAGGCTTCAGTCGTAACATGCCCAAGGTTACAAAGCTGGGAAGTGAAAGATGGGATTCATTTTCACGCCTCATGACTCTGAACACAGCAACTGCCCTCCCCTCAATAATCCCACCTCCAGCTCCCTCCCCCATTCTTTGAGGTTTTTTTCTTTAATTAGTCTGTGGGATCTGGGCTGTGCAGGGGAGGTGGCTGGTCTGCAGGGTGCTCCAGGCATGAGGCGTTCACGTGGCAGCCTTCCCTGGGCTGCCCTCAGATTCGCTCTCCAAGCCCCTCTGGACTTCGGGTGCCTTTGGGCACTTGGCTCGCTTCGGTTCCTTCCCAGCATGTAGAGGACCAGGGTGATGGGTGATGGTCTGTCTTTCATACTCATCACTGTTGCGGCCAGTCTCTATCTCCCTGGGCTCAGAGAGTGGCTGAGAGTGGAGGCCTGGCGAGCTTCCCTTTCTTTAGAGCACCCAGACACACATACACACACACTGGGGGCCCGACTAGCTCTGTTCTGGAGTTGTTCACCCCCGCTCTCTCCCCTGCCCGGAGCCCAGCCGACCTGGAGGGTGAGCTACAGGGCCCTTCCAGTAGCTCCTGCGTAGCAGCTACTGGGCAGCCTGTCGTCACCCATCCTGCACACCCGCCAAGCCACCTGTCCCAAGGGGGACAGTGTCTTCCCCTTGATGGAAAGGCTGTGTTCCGGAATCCTGCTAGTGATGGGTCTGACTCAGCCTTTAGTGTTAAATATGGGAAAGGGAATTAACTAGTATGTAGCATCTACTAAGTGTTAGGTGCTGTGGAAAGTAGATTTTTTTGTGTGTCATTATTTTATTTAATTTCTCACAGAAAAGATCAATTTTCTTACTTTTTAAAAAAGTTAAATCTGGCTTAGTTCCTACCTGCTTGCTGGTGGCTGATATCGTTTAGTCAATGGGTGAAGGAGGGGGGCCAATTCCTAGGATCCCTTGGGATTGTACAAGTAGCCCAGGCTCATACACTCCACCAGCCAGATGCAAGGACCCCTCCCAGGTCCTCCCAACAGGCCCGGCAGAAGATCAGCCTCTTCTGTTTCGCTCAAGAGGACCTGGTGTTGGCTTCTCATGGAAAGCCCCAAATGCTGTCCCCTCTCCCAGCCTCTGAGAAGCCCCCCACCCTCATTTAGGTCACAGCAGTCACGAGAGAAACATGTTATGTGTGTCTTCTAGATGAAGAAACGGACACAGAGAGGTTGAGTCACTTGCCCAGGGTCGCACAGCTTATAAGGGGTGCAGATGGGAATGGAGCCCAGATCAGTTAAAGGTGATATAGATCATAGCCTGGGAAGATCACCAGCTGGATGTTGGCCAACTTTGGTCTGTTCCACCGTTTACTTGTCCAGCAGCCTTGATTAAGTCAGTTGCCCCATCAGCAAAATATTTACTTCATAGGGTTGTTAGGGGATCAAATGAAATAGTGCCTGTCAAACAGCTTTAATAACCACATCAAGTATTACATCAGTATGGCATTTCCATTTGGATACAGTTTGGGGTGAAGCGTTTCGGTGGCCTTCCCCCTCAGTCCATGGCTGCCTGCCTTGGTCCTGGTCAGCTGACCCTCACACCTGGGCAGCACTCTGGGTTGGACACAGGCCACCAGAAGGGTCTGGAGACCCCAACATAGCACTTGGCTGGGGCCTCCTGTCCAATGCCGATGCATGATGACGGAATATCCAGAAATTCCCATCTCAGAAATGGCCTCTGGGCTATTCTCTGCCCTTCTGCAGACCCATCTTCCATCTTCTCCATCCTGTTCTGTGCAGCTAGTATCAGAGATGTGAAATCAAAGTAAGGAGGGCATGAGGAAGAAACACATCGACCTCCCTTTCTTCCCCGACTCCAATCTCCTGCCAGTGCTTCCCATTGGCTAAACGCAGTCAGAGACATAGCAGACATAGCAGAAGGAAGCCCAGGAAGTGTACTCAGCGAGGGTCAAGCCCCCGTTGGAAATGGCCCTTCACCACTGAGAAGCACGTGTGAAGAGGGAATGCCCACCTGTATGCAAATGTCTCAGTTCCCTCCTTTGTGATGTTAGCTGATCCGACCAGTCTGGGCCTCCTAGGCTGAGCTTTGATGAGGCTGACAGGGGCGAGGCAGGGAGGGCTAATATATGCCCACAATCATTAAGCCGTTCGGCAAGAATGGATACACCAGCTGACACGTGCACCGCCTCAGCACAGGCTGAGAACACTGAGCAGAGTATGATCCCAGTTCCTGTCTCAGTAGCTCACTGTGATTAGTATAATATAACACAATGCAAAAATGCAGGACCGGAGTGTGCCAAGTGGGGGCCATAGCTATTCTAGTCAGTGCCAAGTGCTATTTACCCTGGGCGAAGCAGGAAGGGTGATGCTCTAACAAAGTAGGCAGAAGGTTTGCTGATGGGGTGAATAACAGGTTCCAAGGAGCTGGATCTGAAAGACCATGGGATTTCTAAGAAATGAAAAGTTCCAAGTGGCTGTCACTAGAGGCTCTGCCAGAGATGGTGAGGAGGAGGGCTGGAGAGCAGTCCGACCGTATTGCCAAAGTCTTGGCACGGAGATGACACCCAACACTCAGGGGCCATCCGTAGGAGGGCCCAAGGGACACAGCTTCACACTTGAGGGAGCCCCTGTGGGCAGCATGATGGCCCAAGCCCACCAGCAGAGCCGGTTCCAGCTGTCACTCAGGATGGGGCAACAGTGAGTCCTGGCACTTGTCCAACCCCTGGACCCTAGGCTTGGTCATTCCACCCAGACTCTCCCCTTGCTTCCCTTTGGCCTCGTCTTCCACTGGCCTTTCCGTTGTTTAATTGCTGCAGGGTAACGGAGCAGCCAGTGGTATAATCCAAAGTGACTGAAGTGAATGACTATGCAAATAAAGCAAGACATTATAAACTCACGGAGAGCCCTGCGCTTGCTGTGCCCTGAGAAGGCGCTAAGAATAAACACAGCCTTAATTCTCCATTTCTTCCTGCTCTATCTTCTGATGCAAAATATGTTTCATTTAAATGATCTTCGGGTGAGCGAGGTCACAGGGCTGCTGGCAGGGAGAAGGGATTCTTTTAATTGGCAAAATGCTAATCGCTTTGGAAAATGAATTCTAATCTTCCCATCTGATACAGTGGATGTGTGAGTAATTACTTTCCTTCACTAAACGGTTAATGCAACATTAGTGATTACATTAATTAAAGCTCTTACGGGCTGATAAACCCCTCAGTCCGTCTGCGGATGTCTTCCTTCCATTGGCCATATTTAAATTCCCATTTGGAAGAGAGATCTTGAATTAACCTTTAGAATAATTCGCAAAATTGGGTTTAGAAGTGTTAGGCTTTATGGACTGGGTATCATTCTCTCCCCAAGCATTAGTGAGACCATTTCCACTGAGGGTGTAATTGAATTTAAAAATGCCTTCCTTAATTTCATCAGCCACACTCCCATGGTTGGTAATGGCTCTCCCTCCAAATCCTGGCATCCAAAGAGGAAACCTGCCCCTGGAAAGCCACGTGACCCTTTCTCCAGCATCTGTTCCCTCTGGTCAGCGAGCTCACTTGGAGGACTGCTTTCTCCTTCCACTTGATCCCAGGAACTGTGCCATGCTAATTAATGCATTTCAGCTGAAGGCAGATTTTTTGCACCCAATTTCAAATGACAGGCATGTGCAGGACTTCCCTGGTGGTCCAGTGGTTAAGACTTCTCCTTCCAGTGCAGGGGTGTGGGTTCGATCCCTGGTCGGGGAGGTAAGATCCCACATGCCTTGCAGCCAAAAAAGCCAAAACATAAAACAGAAGCAGTATTGTGACAAGTTCAATGAAGACTTTAAACATGGTCCACATCAAAAAGAAAAATGCTTAAAAAAAAAACGACAGGCATGTGCTTTGAGTTTTCTCATGCCCTTATTTGTGAGAATTAATGAAGTGAAGCTTTCAGTACAGGGGGGAAGGGGAAAGGCAGCAATGCTATCGATGTATCTCACACACAGGAGAGAAGAGCGGGGAGGAGTGACATTTCAGGGCAGGTATGAGAACATTGGGATAAAGTCAAGGCTGGAACTTAGTTGGGAATCAGGTCTGCAAAGAAGGGAGGCTGATACGACCCAGCAATCCCACTACTGGGCATATACCCTGAGAAAACCATAATTCAAAAAGAGTCATGTACCACAATATTCATTGCAGCTCTATTTACAATAGTCAGGACATGGAAGCAACCTAAGTGTCCATTGACAGATGAATGGATAAAGAAGATGTGACACATATATACAATGGAATATTACTCAGCCGTAAAAAGAAACGAAATTGAGTTATTTGTAGTGAGGTGGATGGACCTAGAGACTGTCATACAGACTGAAGTAAGTCAGAAAGAGAAAACTAAATACTGTATACTAACACATATATATGGAATCTAAAAAAAAAGGTTTTGAAGAACCTAGGGGCAGGACAGGAATAAAGACACAGACCTACTAGAGAATGGACTTGAGGCCACGGTGAGGGGGAAGGGTAAGCTGGGACGAAGTGAGAGAGTGGCACTGACATATGTACACTACCAAACGTAAAATAGATAGCTAGTGGGAAGCAGCCACATAGCACAGGGAGATCAGCCCGGTGCTTTGTGACCACCTAGAGGGGTGGGATAGGGAGGGTGGGAGGGAGACGCAAGAGGGAGGAGATACGGGGATATATGTATACGTATAGCTGATTCACTTTGTTATACAGCAGAAACTTAACACACCATTGTAAAGCAATTATACTCCAATAAAGATGCTAAAAAAAAAAAAAGAAGGGAGGCTGGAACCTAGTTGGGAATCAGGTCTGCAGAGAAGGGAGGGTATCTGTACCCGCTCCAGGTCCCACTCTGTAGTCTTTAAAAATCCCCTCCGGGGCTTCCCTGGTGGCGCGGTGGTTGACAGTCCGCCTGCCGATGCAGGGGACACGGGTTCGTGCCCCGGTCCGGGAGGATCCCACATGCTGCCGAGCGGCTGGGCCCGTGAGCCATGGCCGCTGAGCCTGCGCGTCCAGAGCCTGTGCTCCGCAACGGGAGAGGCCACAGCGGTGAGACGCCCGCACACCGCAAAGGAAAAAAAAAAAAAAATCCCCTCCGTTTCTCGGAAGGACAGTCAAGGCTTAGTGCTCCGCGTTCCATTTTCCTGGGACACCCACCTCTGCAACCCTCTTCCGCAAAACCTAGCATGACCGTGCATATGCATATGAAACCCAGGAGGACTCTGGAAAGCTTCCAGCAAACAGTTGAGAAATAAGTTACACGGAGATAGAAAACAACAACGGGGCTTTTATTGCCCGGGATAGACTGTCTTCCTTAGACAATGTGTCTCATGCTCCTTTCCCCCCGGACGGTTATACTTAGAACACAGAATGACTGAGAGCTTCGTGTGGGCAGCATGATAATGTCTGTAATTCTCTTTAAAACGCTTTCACAGAGGGAATGTGATAGGAATGTGTACATTTTTTTTTTTTTTTTTTTTTTTTGCGGTACGCGGGCCTCTCACTGTCGCGGCCTCTCCCGTCGCGGGGCACAGGTTCCGGACGCGCAGGCTCAGCGGCCATGGCTCACGGGCCCAGCCGCTCCGCGGCACATGGGATCCTCCCAGACCGGGGCACGAACCCGTATCCCCTGCATCGGCAGGCGGACTCTCAACCACTGCGCCACCAGGGAGGCCCGGAATGTGTACATTTTTAACCTACACTCCAGGGGCTATCAATTCCCTAATCAGGAGTTCTCACTTCAAGGTGATCGCCTAACATTTTATCCAAAGATCACACTCCAGAAATAACGACTACAGTTGCTTCAATTAGTATCTGTATTTCTGATCCACACCAGATGCTGCTAATTAACATTTCCACAGAGGTTTCCATTGGCGAAATTAGTAGTTTGTTAATCAGCATAGTAGATGCTAGAAATGGACTCTCCTTGGTGAAATTCCTGGTTTTCAAGCTACGAAGATTGTTTAAAACACTTCAGAGGAATCCCACACTTTAGGGACGAGCCGGGGAGCTTGTTCCCTGACTATTCGTGACTCTGGCCACTGAGTCAAGGACTTACCATGGTCTGGTACCATCTCTAAGAGTATCAGAATCTTGCTCCTGGGAGATCACTGCATACAAACTTTCCTCACTGGCAATTAAAATTATGTAAATTGAGCAAGGAGACACTTGTTAGCAAACACACAGAAGCCTTGAGTCCTGAGCTACATATGCCAGAAATAAAAAAGAGGAAAGTGAGTTATTATTGTGAAAAGAGGAAGATAAAAATGTGGGTGGATCAAATTTTTAGAACCCAAGGTCCATGGGTGAAAAACAGTGAAAGGGATTCATTCATACAGATGTCTACACCGGCACTGGTCCTATGGTCTCAAAAGGCTCGTGACTCAGCTGGTCGTCTTATAAATTCAGACCCTGGCTGTGTGAGAGGCTGGGAAGAAATGTGTGGACGACATTGTGAAAACCAAAAATATGACTCAGTCCTCAAGCACCCCAGGCCTTTCTTTAGTTCCTAGATCCTGGCCCACGGCCGCCCAGCGTGCCTCCATCATGGTCCCAACTGGTGTGGTCGCTTTGGGACCACCAGCGCCTGTAAGACGGGGATGCTGCATCCCTCCCTGACCTGAGGAGTCAAGCAGTGGTCAAGATCTGTCCGTACAATTCATTTCTTAATTTCAACTCGTTTTGAAAATCACTAGTGCGTGGCTTTCTCTTCTTAGCTAGGTTGGAAGTCAGAGGGCAGAGACAGGGTTTAGTTTGCCCAGTGCTTAGCCCCGTGATGGGCAATGCCAGCACCGTGCAGTGTCTGGCATCTACTAGACTCCCTGCATATTTGTTGCTTGAATGAATGAATGAACGATTCATAAATGCACCCGCGTCCTGCACTGTATCCAGGGAAAGGCTGCTTGTCTTCAGTCAGAGGCTCTGTTCTCTACCCTCCCTTCCTGTAGACGTATGTGTGGCGTGGCGTGTGTGTGTGTATGTGTGCGCACGTGTGCGTGAGTCCATAGCTGTTGGCTTATCAGGTAGGTCTCCTGGTGGCTTCTCACCCAGAACTCGACAGTGATGGGACAATGGGACCTGACCAGGAGCAGGACACTGATACGTATCCAGCTGCCATCATGGAAAGTCAAATAACAGCCTCCAAGAAGGAACTTCTCATGCCAGTGAGGTACTTTCTTTGCTTTGACTTTGTATAGAGATTATTCGGAGTCTTAGGCATTCCCTTTATCAATAGCAGATTGTTTCTTACAATTTGTTTGGGAAGGACAGTCTGCTGGATCAACCCTGGATCCAGCAGACTGACTTAGATGGTCTTAATCGAACCCTCTTAGATTGGTCTAGACCTGCTTTCCCCTCTGGCACTTCAGCAGGACCAGTGACCTAACTAAAGGTTGGATGCCCCCATACTTCCCAGTTTCTGTTAACAGTCATCAGGAAGTAACTTGAGTCCAACCAAAGATTATGGGCCCTCCCCCAGTTTTCCCCTTCCCTGTAAGGTGGGGGGACTAATGGGTTGTGCCCACCCAGTGCCCTGAACTGGCCCTTCCAGACCATACTCCAGATAACTGGGATCCTGGAATTCCCTACCCAATGGCTCTGAGTCAGCTTCTGGGAGCCTGTGCTATTTCTGGGATCCATTATCCAGAAGGCGGACCGTTAGTCATGAGATGTGGCCCATGGGGGACTATTTGGGGCTTGGATGTGTGGGCTAGGGTGTCCACTTGCCTTTGCCTGGGACTCATTTCAGTGCAGGATGAAGCCTCATTAGGAAGAAAGTGAGACGGGTTGCGGACTGGGGGCTGTGGCCATCCAGATCGTGATGAAGGGATAATTATTAAAGTAGGAGGGGACACCATATTTTAAGTGTCTCTCACCTTGATCTTTTAAGTGTTTAGACATGCAGTGTGTGGGCCTCCGCCTTCACTTTTGCCTAGAGCCCCGCAAACGTTAGGGGCGGGCCTGCAGTCAAACCACACAGCAGAGGAATCCTGCTCATTTCCACTTATTCTTTGACTCTGCCTTTTATCTGCGAGGTTTTGAGCATGCTAATGAGTTTTATGAATCTTGCAGAGGAAAGACCTTTCCTGAAAAGCAACTTTGTGAGTAGTCAGACTTTTATATCTGCAACCAGCAAGTGAAACCCAGGGTCTGTATGAGCAATTTAAAGGTTAGGATTTGATTACCTGAAGACCCATTAACTGCAGGGATCTGGGTAGGATTACTTAAGGACCCTGGGGATGACTCAAGGGTGGTGTACATAGCATGCTGGGAGCAGTCTCACCTGATCTGGATAACCTCGGGTTGTGGGCGACAATTTTGCTCATGTACCTGATGTCGCTATGGTAGGATCCGGGGCCATAAAGTTAGGGAGGGGGGTGGGTTGCTAAAATGGTTACACATGCAAATGCAAACTTCAGAAGCAGATGTGTTGGCAGGCTACGAGTGGACCGCGGTATGTCCCGGGTGGTCTGAGACATTCTGATGGCCAGGCTGCCCCAAGGCCACATGCCACCCTTGTTTGTCTGGTTCTTTAAAGACATTGTGACCAGGAACTCCACAAATCCAGCTCTCTCCACCAGGGCTCTCAACCCTCCCCATCTCCCACCCCCGGGGTACCCTTTGGCCTGGCTAAGTTGTATTCCTCCCTCCAGTGTTCTGTACTGTTGCGTGTTCCTTTAAGACACATAGCACACTTAGGTGTTTTGCTGCTGGACCGTGATGTGAGCTCAGGTGGGTGAGTGTTGCATCTGTTTCTTCCATGCTGTATCCTTAGTGCTGGCAGTGCTTGGAACATGGTAGGAACCCGAGAAATATTTGTGGAGATGATGAACGAGTGAATCCTCTCCATTGAGCTGTCACCCTAATACAATCCAACCACTTCTCACCATCTGGCTGCCCCCACTCCAAGGCAAGTGTCACCTTACTGCCTTTCTGGGCTACTATGATAGCCTCCTGACTAGATGTAGTGGGTTGAAAGGTGGCCTCCAAAAGGTGTCCACATGGTAACCCCTGGAACTGAGAATGTGACTTTATTTGAGAAAATGGTCTCTGTAGATGTAGATAAATTAAGGATTTCAAGATGAGATCACCCTGGATTATCCAGGTAGGCCCCAAATCCAATGACAAGTGTTCTTAGAGACAGAAGAGGAGAAGACACAGACACAGACGAGAAGACCATGTGAAGACAGAGGTGGAGGTTGGAAAGATGCTGCCACAGCCAAGGAATGCCCGGAGCCACCAGAACCAGAAGCAAGGAAGGATTCTCTCCTCGAGCCTTCAGAGGGAGCATGGCCCTGCCGACAACTTGATGTTTACCATTTTGGCCTCTAAAACTGTGTGAAAATAAATTTCTGTTATTTTGAGCCACCAAGTTTGTGGTTTTGTATGGCAACCCTAAGAAATGAATACACAAGTCTTCCTGCATCCATTCTTGGCCTCATACAGACTGTAACTTTTCTCACAAAATCTTTTAATAGTTTTCCATCAGTATCAGAGTGAAACACAAACTCCCTATCCATTCCATCAAGAACCAACATACTCTAGAAGACATACAGATGGCCAATAGGCACATGAAAAGATGCTCAACATCACTAATTATTGGAGAAATGCAAATCAAAACTACAATGAAGGGCTTCTCTGGTGGCTCAGTGGTTGGGAGTCCGCCTGCCGATGCAGGGGACACGGGTTCGTGCCCCGGTCCGGGAAGATCCCACATGCCGCGGAGCGGCTGGGCCCGTGAGCCATGGCTGCTGAGCCTGCGCGTCCGGAGCCTGTGCTCCGCAACGGGAGAGGCCACACCAGGAGGAGGCCCGCATACTGCAAAAAAACAAAACAACAACAACAACAACAAAACCTACAATGAAGTATCACCTTACACCGGTCAGAATGGCCATCATCAAAAAGTCTACAAATAGGGCTTCCCTGGTGGCACAGTGGTTGAGAGTCCGCCTGCCGATGCAGGGAATATGGGTTCGTGCCCCGGTCTGGGAAGATCCCACATGCCGCGGAGCGGCTGGGCCCGTGAGCCATGGCGGCTGAGCCTGTGTGTCCGGAGCCTGTGCTCCGCAACGGGAGAGGCCACAACAGTGAGAGGCCCACGTACCGCAAAAAAAAAAAAAAAAAGTCTACAAATAATAAATGCTGGAGAGGGTGTGGAGAAAAGGGAAGCCTCCTACACTGTTAGTGGGAATGTAAATTGGTGCAGCCACTATGGAGAACAGTACAGAGGTTCCTTAAAAAACTAAAAATAGAGCTACCATATGATCCAGCAATCCCACTCCTGGGCATATATCCAGAAAAGATGAAAACTCTAATTCAAAAAGATACATGCACCCCTATGTTCATAGCATCATTGTCTACAATAGCCAAGACAAGGAAGCAACCTAAATGTCTATCAACAGGTGAATGGATAAAGAAGATTTGGTATATATACACAATGGAATATTAGTCATAAAAAAAGAATGAAATAATACCATTTGCAGCAACATAGATGGACCTAGAGATTATCATACTAAGTGAAGTAAGTCAGAGAAAAATATCATATCACATATATGTGGAATCCAAAAAAGTGATATAAATGAACTTATTTTCAAAACAGAAATAGACTCACAGACATAGAAAACAAACTTATTGTTACCAAAGGGGAAAGAGAAGAGGAGTGATAAATTAAGAGTTTGGGGTTAACAGATACACACTACTATATATAAAATAGATAAACCGTAAGGACCTATAGCACAGGGGACTATAGTCAATACTTGTAATAACCTATAATGGAAAAGAATCTGAAAACAAATATATATATATATATATATGTATTCTTATATGTATAACTGAATCACTTTGCTGAATCACTTTGCTATACACCTGAAACAAGCACAACATTGTAAGTCAACTATACTTCAATTAAAAAAAAAAAAAAGAACCAACATCCTCTGGCCCCCAGCTAACTCTCTGCCTCATCTTTTTTCCCCTGCATCCCTTTGCTACTCTGCTCTAAGCACATTGGCCTCTTGCTGTTCTTTGAACACGCTGTCTACACACTTGCCACAGGGCCTTTGCACTGTCTATTCCCTTTACTTGGAACAACACCAGCTACCCACATGGCTCACTCTCGCACTTCATTCACGTCTCTGTTCCACAACTACCTCTACTCTGAGGCTGTCCTTCACTTATCTATTAAGGAAACCCTCTCAATCCCCTTACTCTGCTTTATTTCACTTCCTAGTATTTATCAGTTCTATACAATTATAACATTATATTATAGTATATATAGTGTAGGTTATATATTTATTTGTGTACCGTCTGTGCAATGTATATTTCTTGGGACTAGGAATTTGGTTGTGTTCACCGTTGTATCTCTAGAACATTATCTGATACCTAAAAGAGCTCAGTAGGTTTTTTTGTTTTTGAATGAATGGATAAATTCCTTTGGGTCTTAAACTTTTCCATCTTAGAGAACCTGGGTAAAGTGCACGTGTCACTGGGATGTTGATATGACAGGGACTCTCCCCATTCCCCCCTCCCTCCACCCCCTGCCCCCAGGTCTCCCCATCAGAGTTTTGTCCAACCCTGACCTTGCAAATTTCTCATAGCCTGTGGCTGCTGAGACCATGAACTTCTGGTGTCTGTAGGGAGCTAGGGAGGCACTGGAGAGCAGTGTTGACTCATGTGTGTCCCTGACCCTGGGTGTATCTTTGACCTGCTTATTTGCAGATTCAAAGTAAAATGCAGCAAAAACAAACCTGAGCTCACTCTGACCAGACTTTGACCCCGGACCAGTGCTTGCGATCAGGCCTAGCTTACTGTGTAAATATGAGGCCTAGCCTCTAGGACTTTCAAGCCTGTCCCATCCTGGTTCCCAGTCTGTCTCCAAATCTCCCAGCGCTGACAAACTCATACCTACACACCTGTATTCCTCTAAATCTTCTAGGCCCAAGACGACAAGACTGTGAAAGAAGCACGGGGTCCCTCTCTGTCTGCTTAGGACCTCTGCTCAGAATTCTGGTTTCCTCCCTGAGGACTTGCCTGAGGATGACTGGGGCTGGGAATGGCCTCACTGTCAGGAAACGCCATGTCTACCCCCAGGCGTGGATGTAGCAGTCTTTCCCAGGATGATTGTCAACTTAGTATCCATGTAATAAAACCAGAGCTGCACAAACCTAGAGCAGAGAACCAGGTCATTTCACACACACAAAAATCCATCTTCCAACGGCAGGCTTAATTCCCAATAATCATCCTTAGCAAATTAGGCCTTCCTATAAGCCTGTCCCTAAAATAAGAAGCGTGTCGTTTGACCAAGCGTAGATGGAAAGACAGAGCTGCAGAGTAGAAAGAAAACATTTTTGAAGTCAGACCCACTGGGGTATGAATCCTGGCTTTGCTACTAAAAGCTGTGAGACCATGGACTCATTAATTAACCTCTCCCTACTTGTTTCTTCCTCTGTAAAATGGGAATTGTAATATCTCATAGGGTGGAAGTAAGGACTGACTGAAATACAAAGTACATTGTATCATGCCTAGCCCAGAGTAAGAAGATATTATCACCGTCATCACTATTGTTATTATTGTTATTGAATAGCTGGCTAATCGAGATGTAAGCTAAGGAAGTTCACCCTACATAATTTCTAGACACATAACTGAATTGGATGGAATCATAAAAACACCAAAGCCCTTCCAAATCTCTCTTCAAACCTCCCTGACTTGGGCTTCCCTGGTGGCGCAGTGGTTGAGAGTCCGCCTGCCGATGCAGGGGACACGGGTTCGTGCCCCGGTCTGGGAGGATCCCACATGCTGCGGAGTGGCTGGGCCCGTGAGCCATGGCCGCTGAGCCTGCACTTCCGGAGCCTGTGCTCCGCAATGGGAGAGGCCGCAACGGTGAGAGGCCCGTGTACCACATACATACATTCATACATACATACATACATACATACATACATACATAACATCTGAACATCTGCCATGTGGAAGAGTTCTTGAAAAAACAAAGGCCTGGCCATAGTAAAACAGATCAGTATGGCTGTTTGGCTGAAATGAAACAGATCAACAATACCAGGTGCTGGCAAGGATGTGGAGCAGTTGAAACCTCAGACACTGCTAATGGGAGTGTAAATTGGTACAATCACTTTGGGACCCCTTTTTTGGCAGCATCTGCTAAAACTAAATATAGGCCAGCCCGTTTGACTCAGCAGTTCCACTCCTGGGCATTTACCTGTTGGGAAACAATTCTCTGTTGGGCTCTTGCATTTCTGTACACCTTGTAAGCAAGGCATTGAACGTCCTTTGTTCCAGACTATGTTTTCAAGGATGTTTGTATACTGAACAGCCTTGAGATACAGAGATAGTGTCTCCCTAGCAAAAGGCAGATTTGCTTACAGTCTTGGGACACAGATATTGTATCTCCCTCCAGAACTAAAGGCAGGCATGCTTACTGTCCATTATAAAAAAATGTGGGTTCCCCAAGCATTTGTAATACACCCTACTGTGTGTGTGGGCATCATTTGTCCCTTTCTGCATTAGTTACCCTTTAGGGATTGGGTCTCAAAGAACTGGTGCAAAAATACAAATCCTCTGGCTGCTGCTCTTGCTGTGGGTGAGAAACGGCCCTTCACCTCTGACCCAGGAGTGTTGTGTCTTCTGCCAGCATCCATGAAATCGGCAGGCTACTTTGTGAGCCTTTAAATTGAGTAAAATCTCAGACCCATCTTGGTTACATTCAGCCCCTGACAGAAGTGAGCATTGTGTGATCAAAAAACATACACATGGATATTTATAGAAGGATTAATTCATAGTAGCCAGAAATCTAAAAACCACCTAAATGTCCTTTCAATGGATACTTTGTAGTATATTCCCACAATGGAATGCTACCCAGCTATCACAAGACAATGAAAGACTGCTACACATATGGCTATATTTCAAAAACATGTTGATTAAGAAAAGCTAGACATAGAAGAGCACATACTTAATGATTCTGTGTGTATGAAGTTCAAAACCATGCATAACTGACCTATGGTGAGAGGTCTGAACAGTGGGACCTTTGTGTGGGAGCATATTGACTAGGAAGGGACATGAGGGAACCTCTGGGTGGGGGGAGATGGAAATATATTAACTTCTGATCCAGGTGGTTAGTTGGATGCATATATATGTAAAAATCTGTCGGGATATATACTAGAGATTGTGTACCTCACTGCACGCTATACGTGAAAGAACAAAAACCAAACAACAAACAAAAAAGAAAGAGAGTGGGAGAGTGGGTGTGCATGGCTGTTGTCTCCAGGTCACTGTTAAATGGGCATAATGTACGGAGCTTAAGGCAGAACCCAGAAAACCTTTTCTTTCATGTTCCCATGTGTTCATTTGATCCTCTAGTGATCTGGTTGCCTGGGATGCTAGTAACTAGGGTGATCAGAGGATGGGGATGGGAGTCACAACAGGGACAGGCTCTGAGTAGCCAGGGAGAGTTAAGAGTTCCTTGCTCTTAAAAGGTGGGGTCTGGCTGACACTCCCAGGGAGACTGGAAACCAGAGGAAAGGATTGCAGGTATTCACAGCTGTGCCTGGAGTTTGGCAAGCCTAGCCCTTTGGTCCTTAGGGCAGAAGGCTGTTCCTGAGACTAGATTGGGGGCTAAGGACTGAAACTAATACCACAGCAGGACCAAGGATTAGAGGAGACTAACCCCTGGCTGCGGGCTGAGGCCCGGCTGAGTAAATGTCTCCTCCTGTCTCTGCAAGGAGGCTCTCCCCACCCCTGCTGATGGCTCCAAGTCAATCCCCTTAAGCGAGGTGGGGGCCAGTGTCTTATTGACTCTAAAGCTCTCCCAGTAGCTGCGTACATATTTAACGCAAATCTTAGTTAGGCTTAAGGGGGAAGACATGGGAGGGCAGAAAGGGGAACTGCTGCCCCTTGGGCTTGGGAGGTTAGCAGTCTGGCCAGTCCCTAATAACTCATTTATCCAATATTCATCTTTGAGTTATGACAGTCACAGTGCGTCTCTAAGGAACACGTTTATTAGTGTCTGCAAAGATAATTAGCCCAACGTACTTCAAGGCAATTGAAATTGTCCCCAGAGCTGTATTTCTTTACAGAATTCACCACGGCTACATTTCAACATTGGTCCTGTTTTGGTCCTGTTTTCCCCATTGGAGGGTGCTCACTTTCTACAAGGGTCCCAAACACTCCAGCTGGCCCAAGGGGAAGGAGATGGTCCCCAGGCTCTGGCTCGGCCCTCTGCAGGCTAGGATGGCAACAGCTTGAACAGTGCCTGCAGCACGGGTCACCTCTGGGGTCACCCCAGGATGGCTTCCTATTTCTCTGCCATTCCCAGTGCTCTCAGGGGATGTTGTAGAAGGGAAGGCATGTGTCCTGCACTTGTATAAATCTCCTATAGCAGCGGTCCCTAACCTTTTTGGCACCAGGGACCGGTTTCGTGGAAGACGATTTTTCCACCGACGGTGGGTGTGCGGGGTAGTTCAGGCGGTAAAGCGAGCCATGGGGAGTGGCAGGTGAACCTTCGCTCGCTGGCCTGCGCTCACCTCCTGCTGACCGGTACTGGTCCGCGGCCCAGGAGCTGGGGACCCCTGTCCTATATCATCCCTTGCAGTTTCATAAGGCGCAAAACTCTCCTTTCACTGTTCCGCTGAGAGTGGGCTACACCCGTCGTCCTCAAACACTGCAGCGTGCATGCGAATTAGCCGGGCGTCTTGTGAAAGCGCAGACTGCGATTCAGCAGGTGTGCGCCGGGGCCGAGATTCTGCGCTCCTACCTGGATGCCAAAGCTGCTGCGTCCCAGACCACGCTTTGAGGTTGAGCAAGGGGCTAGGCCGCCCTTCCCCGCCCGCTTAGATCCTACTGGGCATCTCTTTTGGAATCAAATAGATGGTCCTTAAGGACCTCAGACATTCCTCTTAAGTCTCTGATTCTTTTTTTTTTTTTTTTTTTTTTTGCGGTACGCGGGCCTCTCACTGTTGTGGCCTCTCCCGTTGCGGAGCACAAGCTCCGGACGCGCAGGCTCAGCGGCCATGGCTCACGGGCCCAGCCGCTCCGCGGCATGTGGGATCTCCCCGGACCGGGGCACGAACCCGTGTCCCCTGCATCGGCAGGCGGACTCTCAACCACTGCGCCACCAGGGAAGCCCAAGTCTCTGATTCTTTAACAAACTTTGAGGGCACCTTTGTAATAGAGGTGATCTGGCTCCCCTATTCTGCAGGATAACGGCTTGATTTGTCAGTCGTATGGGGTCCCCAGTACCCAGACAGAGCCTGGTAACATGGACCCACTTCACAGGAGGGGCGGGGGGGGGCGCATAGCTCTGAGGGAATGTTTTGTGTGTGTGTGTTATTATTTTTTTTGATTTTATTGGAGTATAGTTGATTTACAATGTTGCATTAATTTCAGGTGTACAGCATAGGGATTCAGTTATACATATACAAGTATTCATTCTTTTTCAGATTCTTTTCCCATAAAGGTCATTACAGGGTATTGACTAGAGTTCCCTGTGCTTTACAGTAGGTCCTCATTGGTTATCTATTTCATATATAGTAGTGTCTGTATGTTAATCCCAAGCTCCTAATTTATCCCTCCCCCCACCAATGTTTCCCCTTTGGTAACCATAAATTTGTTTTAGAAATCTGTGAGTCTGTTTCTGTTTTGTTAAATAAGTTCATTTATATCATTTTTTAAAAATTAGATTCCACATATGAGTGATATCATATTTGTCTTTCTCTGTCTGACTTAATTTCACTTAGTATGGTAATCTCTGGGTCCATCCACCTCACTACAAATAACTCAATTTCGTTTCTTTTTATGGCTGGATAATATTCCATTGTATCTATGTGCCACATCTTCTTTATCCATTCATCTGTTGATGGACACTTAGGTTGCTTCCATGTCCTGGCTACTGTAAATAGAGCTGCAATGAACATTGTGGTACATGACTCTTTTTGAATTATGGTTTTCTCAGGGTATATGCCCAGTAGTGGGATTGCTGGGTCGTATGGTAGTTCTATTTGTAGTTTTTTAAGGAACCTCCATACTGTTCTCCATAGTGGCTGTATCTATTCACATTCCCACCAACAGTGCAAGAGGGTTCTCTTTTCTCCACACCCTCTCCAGCATTTATTGTTTGTAGGTTTTTTTGATGATGGCCATTCTGACCGGTGTGAGGTGATACCTCATTGTAGTTTTCATTTGCATTTCTCTGATAATTCGTGATGTTGAGCATCTTTTCATGTGTTTGTTGGCAATCTGTATATCTTCTTTGGAGAAATGTCTGTTTAGGTCTTCTGCCCATTGTTGGATTGGGTTGTTTGTTGCATGAGATGCATGAGCTGCCTGTATATTTTGAAGATTAATCCTTTGTCAGTTGCTTCATTTGCAAATATTTTCTCCCATTCTGAGGGTTGTCTTTTGGTCTTGTTTATGGTTTCCTTTGCTGTGCAAAAGTTTTAAGTTTCATTAGGTCCCACTTGTTTATTTTTGTCTTTATTTCCATTTCTCTAGGAGGTGGGTTAAAAAGGATCTTGCTGTGGTTTATGTCATGCTCTGAGGGATTTTTTTTTTTTTTTTGCGGTACGCGGGCCTCTCACTATTGTGGCCTCTCCCGTTGTGGAGCACAGGCTCCGGACGCACAGGCTCAGCGGCCATGGCTCACGGGCCCTGCCACTCCGCGGCATGTGGGATCCTCCCAGACCGGGGCACGAACTCGTGTCCCCCGCATCGGCAGGCGGACTCTCAACCACTGCGCCACCAGGGAAGCCCCTTTGAGGGAATTTTTAAGCACAGAATGGGAAGTTGGTTTATCTTCTTTCTTTTCACAGTGTTTCAATTCATTTTTTTAGGAGCGAGTTTAGCTTTAATTAATAAATTCTTCATTTTTTATGGCTGCCTGTAATTTCTTACTATTTCGTTTAATTGGGTTTTCATGTTTGGAACTTAGAAACAGCTTCCTCCTCCGAGTTTGAAGTAGTGATACCTAAACGAACAAGCGTCACCCCCTTCGGCAGTGTCCGTCGATAGCCATGCCGTCTGCTGTCACAGAGAGAATTCATGCATTCATTCACTCACTCATTCATTCAACAAATCTATATTGAGCTGTTACTATGTGCCATGGGATGTGCACAAGACAAGGTGGTCCCAGTCTTCACAGAGCAGACTTTCCTAGCAGGGAGAGCACATGCTCACAGGGGTCAGCCAGGGATTTGTAGGAGAATGATCAGGACAGTACCCTGTGCGGTGTCTTGCAGAGAGAAGCTGAGTGCAACCTGCCCTGTCTTTTCTGCTTTCTCCTTTCTTAATGTCGAACCCACGGGGAGGGGAGGGAAGGTAAGAGGGAAAAGAAGGTGCCTTGGGTGAGAGGTGAGGAAGGAGCTAGAATCTGCCGTAGAATCTAAGGGTCTGGTCTCTGTATAAATTACTTGCAAAGGCAGGGGGGTTTGGAAGGACTTTATCTTCCTCCTTGTACCTTCCCCCATTCCACCGTGGCCAAAAAATTCTTCCATGAATCTAACACTGGAGAAGATTTCGGAAAGGAGATAAATTGATAATGGCACAAAGGCCTTCCTCCATAAAACACAGAAATGACGAGTCCTCAGTTCTAGCCCTGCTAACGTGCCAGCCTCCTGACAAAGAGTCAGAGTGAATGGAAGTCTCTTCAGTTTCTCCCCATTACTGGAACTCGGCGTTTCCACAGCATTTGATCTTGGCCGAGCACTTAACAGTAATTTCTTGGCTAATCTTCCCAAGTCTTAGTGGACAAGACTTGGGATGAAACTTAAATTTCCTTGTGTTGGCTAAGAAAGGGACTGAGGCGTAGAGTTGAAGCCCCGACCATGTGTGTTGGGGCGGGGACAGGGGCACCTGGCCATAAAGGCTCCTAAAGAAATGCGATGTGGTCCCAATTCTTCCACTGCTTCCAAAACCCAAAGCAACTCTTTTCACTTTTCCAGGTCTTCATTTCCATAACTGTAAAATGAGAATGTTGGCAC
Source organism: Mesoplodon bidens (assembly GCF_964165515.1). Taxonomy (NCBI): domain Eukaryota; kingdom Metazoa; phylum Chordata; class Mammalia; order Artiodactyla; family Ziphiidae; genus Mesoplodon; species Mesoplodon bidens. The sequence goes on along the minus strand of NC_138174.1, from coordinate 20,989,722 downwards.
CTGCCCTCCAACTAGAGGATAGAAAGGAGATGTTGAAATGTGTTTTAAATGGTGAAATCCATTTGGAAGAAAGTATTATATGGATGCAAATCGTGGGCTGGCTGTGCCCCAACATAATTGTCCTGGCTGACACGTGCTGAGGGCCTGGGCTAAGTGCATTACACGCATCATCTCCTTTAATCCTTCTCTGGCTCCAGGAGGCGGGGACCATTATCACTAGCAATCTGCATCCCGGGAAACTAGAGCACAGAAAGGATGGGTCTCTCCCCAGCAATCCCACTCCTGGGCATCTACCCAGAGGAAACCATAATTCAAAGTGAGTCATGCACCACAATGTTCACTGCAGCTCTATTTACAATAGCCAGGACATGGAAGCAGCCTAGGTGTCCATCGACAGATGAATGCGTAAAGAAGATGTGGCATATATATACAATGGAATATCACTCAGCCATAAAAAGTTAACGAAATTGAGTTATTTGTAGTGAGGTGGATGGACCTAGAGTCTGTCATACAGAGTGAAGTTAAGTCAGAAAGAGAAAAACAAATACCATATGCTAACACATATATATGGAATCTAAAAAAAAATGGTTGTGATGAACGTAGGGGTAGGACAGGAATAAAGGCACAGATGTAGAGAATGGACTCGAGGCCACGGGGAGGGGGAAGGGTAAGCTGGGACAAAGTGAGAGAGTGGCATGGACATATATACACTACCAAATGTAAAATAGGTAGCTAGTGGGAAGCAGCTGCATAGCACAGGGAGATCAGCTCGGTGCTTTGTGACCACCTAGAGGGGTGGGATAGGGAGGGTGGGAGGGAGACACAAGAGGGAGGAGATATGGGGATATACATATAAGTATAGCTGATTCACTTTGTTATACAGCAGAAACTAACACACCATTGTAAAGCAATTTTACTCCAATAAAGATGTTAAAAAAAAAAAAAGGATAGGGTCTCTCCCTATAACTTTGGGGTTTGCTGTAGTGAAGCTGGGTTTTGACCCTTGGGAATCTGGCTTCTGCGCCTGGGAACAGAGGCCCCCAGGGCGTCCTGCCCCGTCTCTGTGTGCAGCCAAAGCTCAAGTATCCGCCTGTGGATTATCTGCAGCTCATATTTCATTTTACTCCAAGCTGACTTTTTCTTGCCATCCAGTTCAGCTCATTAGTTGGCAAGGGAGCTCAGGGACTTAGAACTAATCCTGATATTAAGTAAAGAGCAAAGCATAATTAGGAAGGTAAATCTTCTGGGGGAAAAATGCATGTAACATATTCCAAAGTCAAGCGTGGATGATTTTTCCCATCTTCTAGATGATCTACACCACTGTTTTCTTTTTCTAACCCAGATAACTATGGCTTGATGGTAGTTTTTTTGTTTGTTTTTTTTTTTACTTTTTTTTTCTCTGATCAGAAGGGAATGTATTCTGGTCAAAGAAATTTCAGAAAATTCTGCATAGTATAAAGAAGAAAATAGAAAACTCAGAAGGCCACTATCCTGTTGGTACCACTGTTAATGTTTTGGTGGGTATTTTTTTCAATGCCTTTTAAACATAAATACTTAAATATTATATGTATGGTCTTGTACACTGTTTTTTTCCATTTGACAGCTTATGGAACAATACAGTACGTGTCAAACAATGTTGATTAGCACCAGCATTTTTATTGGCTCCATTGGCCTCAGAGAACTCATGGAAGACTCATACGGAGGGTGGCATAATTGGTTTTGTGCACATCTGGCTGAGAGATACAGTTGCATGCATCCAATCATTTATTCATTCATTCAGCAGGCCTGCCAGATATTGGGCATAAAAAGAAAACTAAGATTCAGTTCAGACCTTCAAAGAGTTCACTGTCTTGTTTCAGAGTCTCTGCATCAGTTTCTTTTGTCGCCCAATCTCACTGTCCTCTGTTGTCCCCTCCGCCCTTGTCCACGGGGTCCAAGAAGTAGCTTTGTCCCTGGAAGCAGCCAGGCCTTATTCACTGACCCTCCCCCCCGCCCCGCTTCCAGTCCCTTTCCCCTTTTGCCTCTGGGTTTAACAGTAGCATAAAACTAATTTATAGCTCTTGCCAGGAAGAGGACCAGTTTTCATCTCAGCCCGTCATGCGAAAAGCTGTAGTACAAATGAATAATTGTTGACCCATGCTACCTTTTAGAGATTGTGCTGGGGTCACCTCGTGTGTTGTTTTAACACAAGAAATTAAGGGCCCTGGCAAAGGTTTCCACGGGGACTGAACTGGTAATGAGGTAGAACACTGTCTTTGTGGGTGACCTCTCCCGGTGCCATGTTCACAGCCGGGAGGAGGGGAGGGGGCCTCGCTTCCGCAACCCTCCCACGAGAAGGGCCAATTCCGCCTGTGTCCACTTTTGATGGTAGGCTTAGGGCCATTTTCTCCCAGGGTCCTTATCCACCAGCTTGTGCCTGTGAAGCAACTAGAGTATGCTGGACACCGTGTGATGTGTTGAAGGGGACACGCGCAGAGACGTCGCTGTTTTGGCCATCAGGGGGCTTGCCAGCACAAGCCATATGTGAAGCCATATGTTTCTGTGATATAAGAGAGCGTGGAGTGATGCAGGCTGTGTTCCCTCTAGTATCCAATGGCTTGAGTTATAGGAAAAGGCTTGTGCAGGGGTTGGCCCTTGAAATGGACCAGAAATGATGGATGAGAGCTGGATGGTGGAGGGTTGGGAAGAGAGTGCTTCCAGAGGCCAGGGAAGAGCGTGAGCTTGGTGAAGAGCTAGTCTTTTCATGGACTGGTGAGGCCTTAGCAGGATAATGAGAAATAAGGCCGAATTAGAGAGGTGTAACCACATTACCGAGAGCTTTGAAAGCAAGATGGGGTGGGGGGTAGCATGGGGATTCACTTTGGATTGGTTTCATATCCTGGATACATGATCATGATACACAGGGTGTATTGAATATGCCATGCTTTCTAATATTAGTGACTGAAAATTATAATGGAAATAGTGTGCATAGAACTTTTCACACAGCAGGAGCTCAACAGATACTTAATAACGCGTTACATTATTCATTGTTTTGCCTTGTCTTCAGTCAAGAACTACTGCCTTAAAAACCATCACTTTAGCATTTGAAAGTGTTTTCATGCCTAGCGTCTCATGTACCCCTGAATATAGGGAAGGTCAAGTGCACTTGTCACCCAGTTGATGACATTTGCCGATATTCCCTACATTCTAGGCATTGGTCTAGGCCGGCAGCAAAAGACTCTGGCCTAGTGTCACAGTGGCAGAGAGGCTGAGTTTTGGTGCAGATTCTGCCCGTCCAGGCTGACTCTGGAAGATGCAGGTAGCAGGAGGGGAAAACGCTCTTCATGGAGATTGGGACATTATGTAAAAGAATCAGCCAGAAAATTGGTTAAAAAAACAACAACAAAAAATGGAGTTTAAGGTTCAAGAAAGTGGCAGAATGACAGGAGTCTAGTTTTTTCCCAGCCACTAGGCCCTGACCTGATGATGAGGGTGGTGAGGTTACAGAGCACAGTGGGGTGAGCCAGGGAAGGAACTATTGAGTTAATCTTTCTTTTGTATCTTGGAGTATGGTCCCTGAGCAGAAAGGAGAGTGGGAAAAGCTTCTGGATTATTAGGATAATTCTCAGCCAAGGTATTCATACGCTAGACTGGGGAGTCACATTGGCTGTCACTAGGAGCCACTGTTCATGTTTTGGGATAGGGGGTGGGGTTCTCTGGGATGATGCACTATTTTAAAACAGAGAGCAGAGACCTCGGAGAGCTTCATGAAAGTGCCCTGCTAGCTCCAGTTAGTTCTGCATTCAGCACATTGCCGTCCCCAATTAATATGCACTAGGCAAGCGAAAGAAGGCAGAACCAGGAGTTCTGGGTTGAGCAACCTTGGATTACAAAGCCTGTTCAGTAGAGTGTGGGCAGGAGCAACTTACTCTTTGAAGTAGTTTGAAATGGGGACTGCACTTTATACAGCTCTGACTTGCTCACGTCACTGGTGGGTATGTAGAGGTGATCAAGAGTGTCTGTTGATTTGCCTAAAGCTGGAGTGTATGGATTTCATTTTATTCATTCATTCACTCAGCACGTTTTATCAACCATCTTCCATGTGCCAGGAACTGTGGTACATCCTGATGATAAAATGATAAATAAGGCCTAGTGTCTGCCCTCTAAAGAGAGGACAGTCTGATGGAGGGACAGGCTGGAAAACAGACAACTACAATACATGTATGGTCAGTGCCGTGGTAGAAATATGGCCAGGAAGTGGTGGGAGCAGAGGATAGGCAAGGAGAGAAGTCCAGCCAGGGAACGTTTCATGGAGGAGCTGATAGCTGAGCCCAGCCCTGAAGGACAAATAGGGACTACCTTGGCAAAGGGCAGGTTGTGGGGAGAAGGAAAGGGCATTCAGGTAGACAGAAAGCAAGGACATGTCGACAGAGTTGAAGGCTACAAATAATTCAGCCAGCCTGCGAAGTCGAGGTGGTCAAGGTCAAGGTGGGTGGGAATGATGAGAAATGACACAGAAGAGGCCGTGGAGCTGTGGATGCCCTGCTAAGGAGTTCAGGTCTTGTCATGAAGGCTTCGGTGGGTCCACTAAAGGATTTTAAGGGGGAAAGGGAAGAGGCTGACGTCAGCAAATTTCTTACTAAAAATTTGACACGTAGATGGGGTGGGATGTAAAGAGGGATATAAGGTTAGTAGCAGTTAGGGTGTATATTTTTATCTAATTATATACACCCCTTTTTAGAGATGCATATAGTTGTACACTGAAAACAGATTGATTCCTAGAAAGTAAATTGTGGTTGGAACTTTTACAAATAGAATGGTTTTACATATTACATTTTAAAAAATAAAATCACTTTATATGTACTTTAGGTGAGTTCATTATTACCATTCCTACTATTAATATATTAATATTCTATAAATACATATGAATTAAAACAAATCTATTTGTAAAAAGCAAAGACTTTTTTTATATTGAACATACTCCATCTTAGGCTGTAAAGCCATACATTCAAGTTTTGTGTACACTATCAGGTATTTTCTTTAATTATATTTTTATTTTGAGCTCATTTTAGACTTAGAGAAAAGTTGCAAAAAGATTTCCTATGTACCATGAATCCAGCTTCACCTAATGCTAACAACTTGTATAACCATCTTGCAATTGTCAATATCAGGAAAATAAAATCGGTGCAATGCTCTTAACAAATTACAGACCTTATTCAAATTTAGCAATAAGCTACTCCTAAGTCTTGATTAGCATATGTTTGTTCAGGGAATCACTCAAAGGGAATAAGGGGAAATGAGAAGAACATTCAAGAGAAGGAGAGGAAAATGGCTCTTGACTTGGTGGAACATGTACCAAGTGTCCTGCGTGAAGAGCCTGGGTTGACCAAGCTGGATCTAACTTCTTGTCTCACATTTAAATTGATCCACTGGGGTTAGTGGGCAAATGTGGACACACAGAGGGGTCTCCTTTCCCCCAGAGAACACCTTGAGTCATTACTGAAGGACAGTGTACAAATATGAAATGAAAATAATCAGAGAGGAAATTTGAAAAAATTATGAAACACTGTTTTACTTCAGCCTATGCAAATGTATGTATATTTTCCCTAGAAGAGATAAGTTCACAAAAGTAATCTCAGAAGAGATGGAAAATCTAAGAAGCAATAGAGGAAGCTGTCATTCCTCTCTCACACCCTCCCAAGATGCAACCACAAGGCCCAGGTGGTTCCACAGAGGAATTCCACCAAATCTTTACCAAACAGATGATCCTTATCATATTTAAATTGTTAAACAGACTAAAAGGAAATCTGATTTTTAGAAAACCATCAAAATATTAATAATAAAATTTAATGAAGATAGCACAAAAAGAGAGCTTAGACTAATCTCACTTATGAATATTGGTGTAAATTTCTAAATAAAATGGTACAAATAGAGTATGGTAGCAGCATGTTGAAACAATAATACCCCTTGGCTAAGTAGGATTCATATCAGGAATGCAAGAATGATTCAATATTAGAAAGCTGTTAATATGATTTACCATATAAATAGATAAAAAAGAATTACATAATTATCTTCCTTGATGTTGAAAAGATATTTGATAAAGCAAAAAATGAGAGAAACTATCTGCAAATCATATATCCAATAAGGGGCTCATATCCAGAATATATAAAGAACTCTTATAACTCAACAACAAAAAGACAAATAACCCAATTAAGAAATGGGTTAAGGATTTGAATATGCATTTCTCAAAAGAAGATATATAGCCAATAAGCAAATAAAAAGAGTTCAATGTCATCAACTTTCAGAGAAATTCAACTCAAAACCACAATGAGATACCAATTCACACCCACTAGGATGGCTAAAATAAAAAAAATTGATACCAAGTGTTGGTGAGGAGGTAGAGAAATTGGAGCACTCATACACTGTGTATGGAAATGCAAAATGGTACAGCTGCTTTGGAAGACATTCTGGCCACTCCTCAGAACATTAAACATAGAATTACCATATGACCCACTCCTAGGTACATACCTAAGAGTAATGAAAACTTAAGTCCACACAAAAAGTTTCACACAGATGTTCACAGAAGTATTATTCACAAGAGCCAAAAACGTGAAAAAAACCAAATGCCCATCAACTGATAAATGGATAAAGAAAATGTAGTATATCCATCCAATGGCATATAATTTGGCAACAAAAAGGGATGGGTGGGACCTTCAAGAAGGCGGAGGAGTAAGATGTGGAGATCACATTCCTCCCCACAAATACATCAAAAATACATCTACATGTGGAACAACTCCTACAGAACACCTACTGAATGCTGGCAAAAGACCTCAGACTGCCCAAAAGGGTCTTGGTGCTCCAGCCGGGTATCAGGCCTGAGCCTCTGAGGTGGGAGAGCCAAGTTCAGGACACTGGACTACCAGAGACCTCCCGGGCCCACGTAATAACAGTTGGCGAGAGCTCTCCCGGAGATCTCTGTCTCAGCACTAAGACCCAGCACCACTCAATGGCCAGCAAGCTCCAGTGCTGGACACCCCATGCCAAACAACTAGCAAGAGAGGAACACAACCCCACCCGTTAGCAGAGAGGCTGCCTAAAATGATAATAACTTCGCAGACACCCCAAAACGCACCACCAGATTCGGTCCTGCCCACCAGAAGGACAAGATCCAACCTCATCCACCAAAACACAGGCACCAGTCCCCTCTACCAGGAAGCCTACACAACCCACTGAACCAACGTTACCCAAGGGGGGAAGACACCAAAAACAAGGGGAACTACGAACCTGCAGCCTGCAAAAAGGAGACCCCAAACACAGTAAGTTAAGCAAAATGAAAAGACAGAGAAACACAGCAGATGAAGGAGCAAGCTAAAAACTCACCAGACTAAACAAATGAAGAGGAAATAGGCAGTCTACCTGAAAAATAATTCAGAGTAATGATAGTAAAGATGATCCAAAATCTTGGACATAGAATGGAGAAAATACAAGAAATGTTTAACAAGGACCTAGAAGAACTAAAGAGCAAACAAACAATGATGAGCAACACAATAAATGAAATTAAAAATTCTCAAGAAGGAGTCAATAGAATAACTGAGGCAGAAGAACGGATAAGTGACCTGGAAGATAAAATAGTGGAAATAACTACCACAGAGCAGAATAAAGAAAAAAGAATGAAAAGAATTGAGGACAGTCTCAGAGACCTCTGGGACAACATTAAGTGCACCAACATTCGAATTATAAGGGTCCCAGAAGAAGAAGAGAAAAAGAAAGGGACTGAGAAAATATTTGAAGAGATTATAGTTGAAAACTTCCCTAATATGGGAAAGGAGATAGTCCATCAAGTCCAGGAAGCACAGAGAGTCCCATACTGGATAAATTCAAGGAGAAACACGTCAAGACACATATTAATCAAACTATCAAAAATTAAATTCAAAGAAAAAATATTAAAAGCAGCAAGGGAAAAGCAACAAATAACATACAAGGGAAACCCCATAAAGTTAACAGCTGATCTTTCAGCAGAAACTCTGCAAGCCAGAAGGGTGTGGCAGGACATATTTAAAGAGATGAAAGGGAAAAACCTACAACCAAGATTACTCTACCCAGCAAGGATCTCATTCAGATTCGACGGAGAAATTAAAACCTTTACAGACAAGCAAAAGCTAAGAGAATTCAGCACCACCAAACCAGCTTTACAACAAATGCTAAAGGAACTTCTCTAGGCAGGAAACACAAGAGAAGGAAAAGACATACAATAACAAACCCAAAATAATTAAGAAAATGGTAATAGGAACATACATATCGATAATAACATATCGATAATTACCTTAAGTGTAAATAGATTAAATGCTCCAACCAAAAGACATAGACAGGCTGAATGGATACAAAAACAAGACCCATGTATATGCTGTCTACAAGAGACCCACTTCAGACCTAGGGACACATATAGACTGAAAGTGAGGGGATGGAAAAAGATATCCTATGCAAATGGAAATCAAAAGAAAGCTGGAGTAGCAATTCTCATATCAGACAAAATATACTTTAAAATAAAGACTATTACAAGAGACAAAGAAGGACACTACATAATGATCAAGGGATCAATCCAAGAAGAATATATAAAATTGTTAATATTTATGCACCCAACATAAGAGTACCTCAATACATAAGGCAAATGCTAACAGCCTTAAAAGGGGAAATCAACAGTAACACGATAATAGTAGGGGGCTTTAACACCCCACTTTCACCAATGGACAGGTCATCCAAAATGAAAATAAATGAGGAAACACAAGCTTTAAATGATACATTAAACAAGATGGACTTAATTGATATTTATAGGACATTCCATCCAAAAACAACAGAATACACATTTTTCTCAAGTGCTCATGGAACATTCTCCAGGATAGATCATATCTTGGGTCACAAATCAAGCCTTGGTAAATTTAAGAAAATTGAAATCGTATCAAGTACCTTTTCCAACCACAGCGCTGTAAGACTAGATATCAGTTACAGGAAAAAAACTGTAAAAAATACAAACGCATGTAGGCTAAACAATACACTACTAAATAACCAAGAGATCACTGAAGAAATAAAAAAGGAAATAAAAAAATACCTAGAAACAAATGACAGTGAAAACACGATGATCTAAAACCTATGGAATGAAGCAAAAGCAGTTCTAAGAGGGAAGTTTATAGCAATACAGTTGTACCTCAAGAAACAAGAAACATCTCAAATAAACAACCTAACCTTACACCTAAAGCAATTAGAGAGAGAAGAAGAAAAAAACCCCAAAGTTAGCAGAAGGAAAGAAATCATAAAGATCAGATCAGAAATAAATGAAAAAGAAATGAAGGAAACGATAGCAAACATCAATAAAACTAAGAGCTAGTTCTTTGAGAACATAAACAAAATTGATAAACCATTAGCCAGACTCATCAAGAAAAAAGGGGAGAATACTCAAATCAATAGAATTAGAAATGAAAAAGGAGAAGTAACAACTGACACTACAGAAATACAAAGGATCATGAGAGATTACTACAAGCAACCACATGCAAGAAATGGACAACCTGGAAGAAATGGACAAATTCTTAGAAAAGCACAACCTTCCGAGACTGAACCAGAAAGAAATAGAAAGTATAAACAGACCAATCACAAGCACTGAAATTGAAATTAATTAAAAGTCTTCCAACAAACAAAAGCCTAGGACCAGATGGCTTCACAGGCGAATTCTATCAAATATTTAGAGAAGAGTTAACACCTATCCTTCTCAAACTCTTCCAAAATATAGCAGAGGGAGGAATACTCCCAAACTCATTCTATGAGGCCACCATCACCCTGATACCAAAACCAGACAAAGAGGTCACAGAAAAAGAAAACTATAGTCCAGTATCACTGATGAACATAGATGCACAAATCTTCAACCAAATACTAGCAAAGAGAATCCAAGAGCACATTAAAAGGATCATACACCATGATCAAGTGGGGTTTATCCAAGGAATGCAAGGATTCTTCAATATACGCAAATCAATCAGTGTGATAAACCATATTAACAAATTAAAGGATAAAAACCATATGATCATCTCAGTAGATGCAAAAAAGCTTTTGACAAAATTCAACACCAATTTATGATAAAAACCCTCCAGGGTTTTTAGGCATAGAGGGAACTTACCTCAACATAATAAAGGCCATATATGACAAACCCACAGCCAACATTGTCCTCAGTGGTGAAAAACTGAAACCATTTCCACTAAGATCAGGAAGAAGACAAGGTTGCCCACTCCCACCACTGTTATTCAACATAGTTTTGGAAGTTTTAGCCACAGCAGTCAGAGAAGAAAAAGAAATAAAAGGAATCCAAATTGGAAAAGAAGAAGTAAAGCTGTCACTGTTTGCAGATGACATGATACTATACATAGAGAATCCTAAAGATGCTACCAGAAAACTACTAGAGCTAATCAATGAATTTGGTAAAGTAGCAGGCTACAAAATTAATGTACAGAAATCTCTTGCATTCCTATACACTAATGATGAAAAATCTGAAAGTGAAATTAAGAAAACACTCCTGTTTACCAGTGCAACAAAAAGAATAAAATACCTAGGAATAAACCTACCTAAGGAGGTAAAAGACCTGTATGCAGAAAATTATAAGACACTGATGAAAGAAATTAAAGATGATACAAATAGATGGAGAGATATACCATGTTCTTGGATTGGAAGAATCAACATTGTGAAAATGACTCTACTACCCCAAGCCATCTCCAGATTCAATGCAATCCCTATCAAACTACCACTGGCATTTTTTACAGAACTAGGACAAAAAAATCTTAAAATTTGTATGGAGACACAAAAGACCCCGAATAGCCAAAGTAATCTTGAGGAAAAAAAAAAAAAACAGAGCTGGAGGAATCAGACTCCCTGACTTCAGACTATACTACAAAGCTACAGTACTCAAGACAACATGGTACTGGCACAAAAACAGAAATGTAGATCAATGGAACAGGATAGAAAGCCCAGGGATAAACCCATGCACCTGTGGTCAACTAATCTATGACAAAGGAGGCAAGGCTATACAATGGATAAAAGACAGTCTCTTCAATAATTGGTTCTGGGAAAACTGGAGAGCTACATGTAAAAGAATGAAATTAGAACACTCCCTAACACCATACACAAAAATAAACTCAAAATGGATTAAAGACCTAAATGTAAGGCCAGACACTATCAAACTCTTAGAGGAAACCATAGACAGAACACTCTTTGACATAAATCACAGCAAGATCCTTTTTGACCCATCTCCTAGAGAAATGGAAATAAATACAAAAATAAACAAATGGGACCTAATGAAACTTAAAAGCTTTTGCATAGCAAAGGAAACCATAAACAAGATGAAAAGACAACCCTCAGAATGGGAGAAAATATTTGCAAACGAAGCAACTGACAAAGGATTAATCTCCAAAATATACAAGCAGCTCATGCAGCTCAATATCAAAAAAACAAACAACCCAATCCAAAAATGGGCAGAAAACCTAAATAGACATTTCTCCAAAGAAGATATACAGATTGCCAACAAACACATGAAAGGATGCTCAACATCACTAGTCATTAGAGAAATGCAAATGAAAACTACAATGAGGTGTCACCTCACACCAGTCAGAATGGCCATCATCAAAAAACCTACAAACAATAAATGCTGGAGAGGGTGTGGAGAAAAGAGAACACTCTTGCACTGTTGGTGGGAATGTAAATTGATACAGCCACTATGGAGAAGAGTATGGAGGTTCCTTAAAAAACTAAAAATAGAACTACCATACGACCCAGCAACCCCACTACTGGGCATATACCCTGAGAAAACCATAATTCAAAAAGAGTCATGTACCACAATGTTCATTGTAGCTCTATTTACAACAGCCAGGACATGGAAGCAACCTAAGTGTCCATTGACAGATGAATGGATAAAGAAGATGTGGCACATATATACAATGGAATATGACTCAGCCATAAAAAGAAATGAAATTGAGTTATTTGTAGTGAGGTGGATGGACCTAGAGTCTGTCCTACAGAGTGAAGTAAGTCAGAAAGAGAAAAACAAATACCGTATGCTAACACATATATATGGAATCTAAAAAAAAAAAAAAAGGTTCTGAAGAACTTAGGGGCAGGACAGGAATAAAGACGCAGATGTAGAGAATGGACTTGAGGCCACAGGGAGGGGGAAGGGTAAGCTGGGACGAAGTGAGAGTGGCTTGGACCAGTATATACTACCAAGTCTTCTAATGTGTTTTAGAATCTGTATCCCCAGTTCATACATAGGGGCACAGGAGTGAGCTGAGAGCTTTTGGACCTGGAGAAGACACTGTGTGTAGAGAAATCAGGACACAGCGGTGACCTGCTCAGACCCATGACCAGAGACCAGAGGTCAGCAAGAACTCTTAGTGGGTGTCAGTATGGATAGATGACAGTGGCTAGAAAGAATGCCCACCAAACCCAATCATTGACAGCCCATAGGCAAGTGTCTGTCAGCTCAGAAGGGCTAATTGTTAAAGTTTCAGGAATTTTATGTGCTGATTGTTAAACCCAGCCATCACTAAAATTAAATTGTGTAAACTGACAGGTAAATTACATTAAAAAAAGAAAGGTAGTAAATACTCAAAAGTTATCACTTCCTAATCATTTTACTATTATATGTGTTCTTGAGGTTATTTACATATCTATAAACCTTTGTATCTTTATCTGTAGGATGGAAGTGCTAAATAATGGTAAACATCTCTTTGCAACTTCAGGTGTAATGTGACATCAGTAGCTTGAAATTAGCCACGGTGAGAGTATTTAGGAAATTGGCAAATGCTGGAAACTAGGGCTTGATTTCCTGTTTTTTTGACTGTCTAGAGTAGGTTGAAGAAAGTAATGGAGAAAATGTTAATAAGGCAAATTACATTTAAAAGTGTGTTGTGTATATAGCTGTTTTTTTTGGTGTGTTAAATAGCGCAAAAAATTGAGGAAATATTCTTGTAGTATTCTAAAATTATTACCTGATTCAGACAAGAGGTCATTCACATCATTGAGGAGTGAGTGATATTCTGTTATTTACCTTTACTGATTTACTTTTATCTTGTTCACATAAAAGAAACTATCAACCAACATTTACAGGGAAATCATACACATTCATCAGTGCTGGGGTGACTTCTCATAGTAATCTGACCTTGTCAAAGGATGGCTGAATTGCAACCATAGGTTGGCTATGGGTACAAAAGTTCAGCAAAACCAAGGCATTCTGTGTGGTTATATGGAATTTAAAATTAAGAATACTGTATATTTTATTATTTTTTAGAATTGTCGCACATCCTCTGTATAAGTTTATAATAAACGTACGTACATATGTATACACATACTTTTCCCCCAGAGAGCTGATTGTTAAACATAGATCAGAACATCACTCCAGGGACTTCCCTGGTGGTCCAGTGGTTAGGACTCCGAGCTTGCACTGCAGGGGGCCCGGGTTCCATCCCTGCTCGGGGAGCTAACATCCCGCAAGCCGTGCAGTGAGGCCAAAAAAAAAAAAAAAAAAACAGGGTCACTTCATAGGCCCCTCAAAACGTGGACACAACTCTGGGCAAAAGTGGGGAATCTTCAACTTGGCTAAGATTGTTTCCACTCTTGACGGAATGGGAACCCAAGATATATATTAAATTCAGTTATAGAGAAAAGAATCTTGCATTTATTGCACTTCTCAAATTATGAATATGTTTAAGATTTGTACTTATTTCTCATCTGAAAGAGCTTAGTTGAATAAGAAGCTTCTGAGACCAGAGTGCCCTCGGTTTATGCCTTCCACGGCACATCCCACACGGGGAATGAGCGGGCGTCCAACTCTGTTGTAACAATATTGATGGTCCCTTCTCAGTCCTGACACATAAGAGAAGTTGATGAGGGTCAATGAGTCTTGAAGTGGACATAAATCCTGAGGCTGCCCTGCATGACCTTTGACCTTACAGTGGCTGCCGCCTTAAGGTAATTGGCTGAGTTGTTGGGAGTTAGGGTGGAGAGAATTGGGGATGTTGGGGGCTCTATAGAACCGAGACCTTTAAATGGACTCCATAATTTCCATTCCACATTTAAGGCTACCCTGGAAATTTATAGACTATGGTTTGGAAATCATTACAAGTACTAGACATGTTTTTCGTGCCTGCAGGTCTGTGGAATGAGAATCTCTGGATGTTGTAACAAATGCCCTAAATAAATCAGATGTGTCCACTAGAGACGGAGAGCTGTGTCTCATGGGGATTTTGCCAGGCATGACGCCTGATCATGGGCAGATCAGTTGCTTCAAGACTGCAAGGAAAGTTTCAGCCAAGGGCCTCAGTGATTTGGACCATTTTCCTCTAGCCTGGCTGAGACTCAAGTGAGGGAACACTGGGCTGAAAAGTGCCCAAGGTGCTTACCCAAAAAGGTCCTACCTTCATACTGACCTTGTAAAATGTTTACAATATATTAATTTTTTAAAAAGAAAGATAAGACTGTATATGCATAATGCTATTTAATGCTCCTCTTATAAAAATACAGTCAAAGGTATTGTGTTAACAATTTACTGGAAGCACAGTCACCAGAATTGTGGTTATCTCTGGGTGGGATTGATTATAGGCAATTCTTTTCTTAGTGGTTTTCTATATTTTATAAGCATCCTTACAGAGCATGTGCTGATGTTGTCATTAAAAAAGTAAATGTTATTTAAAAACTAATGTGTGTAGCAGGGAGAGAGGGAGAAAGAGAGAGAGAGAAAGGGACAGGAATGAAACAAAGCAAAAACAGAAGAAAAAACCACTTGCATTCAGAACTCCTCCTATCAGCAGGCCCCCTATTTGAGCCAGTTCCGACCCACAGCACCCAAAGTTCCTAAACCAGTACAAAGTCCTGGGGCAACAAGCTGAAGGCACAATTCAGCAAAGGTAGCTGAGGAGCTGTCAGCTTAGGTCACAGTGGCCCACAGCCAACATTCTGGACCCTCTCAGGAAACCAAGCTCTGCATCCTCCCCCAGGAGATGCCAGGGCCCTCCGGTTGCTCAACCCAACCTCCACCTTTCAGTGAAGGTGAGAGACAAGCAGGTCCGGCCCTATCCCGTGTGCACTGGGGATGCTCCGCAATGGTCAGCTGGCTGAATGGATGGATGCACTTCTGCTTCGCGTGGGAGTCAGCTTCCACACAGAGCCTGGGTGAAGGATGGTTTGTATCAGGAGCACACATATATCTTGGCTCGTGTTGTCGGGCTGATGTAGTGCTGCTGCAAACCACCCTGGATACTTAAAATCCAGGGGGTATTTTTCAGACTCTGCTACCAGTGGCTAATTTGGTGGCTTAGACATGGGGTATTGATGTGTCCTGGAATCAGAGCAAATCACACTCAGGAAATAGAAAAATGCTGCAACAGGGAGTGATGTAGGACTGGAATTTTAGCCCAGTGTTTGCGTGGAGCTAGTCAATTTCTCCACTTCTAGTCTTGGAGTCAGAGACAAACCCTTAGAGAAACAATGTGCTGCTCTATTTGTGTGACTGTTGGGAGTCTAGAATTGATACTCTACCAAAATGATTGCTCTGAACAGATTCTACTGTGAAAATTTGACAGTGAATTGTCACTACCGATTCAGTTACAGGCAGTTCTGGAGATACGAAGCAACAAATTTTACAAAGTTCCCCTGGGCCCTCTGGTTCATTTTCTTTAGTTAGAGTGAGGGTCTGCATGTACATCACCTGCAAGGGCCTGGGACAGACAGAAACCAGGCCCAGAGTCAGAAAGGAAGAAAATGCACAGCTTGCATGCCCGTATCTCTCTGGTTGGTTTCCACAGGAATATGGTTGAGGAACTATTCTGTTACGCCCAAGAGCAGTAAAATAGAGAAGTTAAGAGCATGAACTTTGGAGTTCTGGTTCAGCTGTTCATTCTCTGTGCAACCTGGGGAAAGTTACTTAACCTCTCTGAGCTTCCTATGTAAAATTAGGACAATGAGAGAAGTTCTGTCATAGGGTGATTTTAAGAATTAAAAGAGAGAGTCATGTACCTTAGCACATTGTCTAGGACAGAGGAGTTGCTAATCAGTGTTGGTAGTGATGACGATGGTGGTGGTGGTGGTGATCGTTTCTGGAACTTAGCGAGGCGGGACTAGTTGGAGGGGGTGAAGGGTGGTGGTAGTTCGTACTCTGGCCATGAGGGAGGCAATGAACCTTTCCTTAGAGAAATGAACGTTTTCAGGGAACTCCCTGGTGGTCCAGTGGTTAGGACTCTGTGCTTTCACTGCCGACGGCACGAGTTCTATCCCTGGTCGGGGAACTAAGATCCCGCAAGCCGTGCAGAAAAAAAAGTTTTCAGCCGAACTAGATTTTGAAAACTCTGTAATTAGGCTTTGTTGATAGGACAAACAGATGTTCTGGAAAAGCATTTTTAGTGCCCTCTAAATGACACCTCTTATGGGTGACTTTTTAAAATTTTTTTAATTTCAGGAAACCACTTCAGGGTCTTAGGCTATGAAACTGTGGTCCTGGTACTCTTCCTGTCCTGAAGTTTCTTGCGGACGGGAAATAACTACTTTTGCTGTCACCTGCTCCAGTTTCTCCTTCCAAGGTCCCCAGGGCCACCCTATCCTGGAGTTTGCTGCTCTTGGTTTCACTTCCACATCTTATGTACACCAGCCTCTACTGACCTAGGGCTCAGAGGTCATTTTAGGGAAAGAGTCTTCCAAAGGGAAGGTGATTCTGTCTCTGGGGAACCAGAGAGCTTTTAACCTGGTCTTGTTGTGAGAAGGGCTCAGGGCCTGAGCTCTGCACTGGAACCCTGTGGGAAGCCTCCATCTGAACTTTCAGAGATTCCTCAGCTGTCGATTGGGCGAGGATAGATGCCGAGGGACATATTCAGAGAACAGGAGCCCAGCTCTCCCCATGTGCTCCTTTTAGCCTAGAGCCACTCATCCAAAGGACACCTCCCAGCACCAGTGGAGATAGAGAAGAAACAAGTGAGTCATGTCGAGCAGACCAGGGACTTCTGAGGAGGAGCTGCCAGTGGACTCCCAAGCTGTTTGATGCAGAAACAGGACCTGAGGTTGATAATGCAGGGTCAGGCTTGGGAAGGTGTCCCAAGCTTGCTAGTTTTCACAGGGCATTCACTCACAGGGTCTCCTTTTGTCCTCACCCAAATCCCAGGAGAGAGGACGGACAAGCCCTGTGAGCCCATTTTATGGATGAGGAAACAGAGTCAGAGAGGTGACACAACTGGCCTAAGGCCTTGCAGCTAGGACATGGCAGGGCGATGGCCAGGATGTGGTCCCATTCCTAGTTTAGCCTTTCTTCCCCCCAACCTGAAAGAGGTTAATAACAGTCCCTGCTAAAGAACTTTCCCCAAGGACTTCGTTAACAGCATCCCATTAATCCTCACAGCCATTCTGGAGCAGCGGGTGGCTAATATTATAATGATTATAATGATCGTTATCATGACACAGAATCACTGGGAGCCTGGGGAACGGCTTCCTTACTGCCATGCTTTTCTGTGACCCATATGGGCGTGCACGTGTGTGTATATCTATATATCTAGATATAGATAGATAGGTAGATAGAGAGAGATAGATAGACAGACTGACCTCCCCATCCCCAGGGCATCCAGGTGAGGTAGCTCGCGCTGGGTGCTGAGAACAAGGCCTAAGGTCCCAGCACTTGTGAGCAGGTCGAGTGTGGGTAGCTCCAGGGTCTGGTGAGAGCCCTTTTCCTGGTTTGCAGATGGCTGTCTTCTTGCTGTGTCCTCACATGGTGGAGGGAGCTCTAGTCTTTTCTTAGAAGGAGGACACTAATCCCATCATGGGGGCTCCAGCCTCATAACCTCATCTAAACCTAATTACCCCCCAGAGGCTCCACCTCCTCATATCATCCCCTTGGAGGCTAAGATTTCAGTATATGAATTTTGGGGGGGACACAAACATGAAGTCCATAACACTCATCCATCCATTCAAGAAGTGTTTGTGGAGCGTAGTCCCCGAAGCCCTGACAGTCCAGTGTGAGCAAATGACAAGTAACCAGCAGTGACATCACATGGGAGAAGTGCCCTGGCACGGTGTGGTCACTGGGCGCCAGGGAATATTTAAGAGGAAAACGAGCACCATTTCAGAGTGTCGGGGGAGGCTTCCCGGAAGGAGTGACCTCTCAGGGAATGAACAAGAACTGGGCAAGCAAAGAGAAACGGGAGCAGGCTAGCTGGCACGGTCAGCAGCACCTGCAGAGGTCATGCCGCAGTGTGGAGGCTTCATTCTCATCTCGGCTCCTCCCCACAATCCCATGCTGCTCAGGTCTTTCTGGGCTGCAAGTCATGAGTTTATTTTCCTGCAGAGATCTAGCAGAAATAAAAAAATCACTGTGGGTGCTTGTTGGGTAGGGCCTGTACTGCTGCATGTTTTGGATGTGATGGTTAATTTTATGGGTCAATTTGGCTAGGCCATGGTACACAGATATGTGATCAAAGACCAGTGCACATGTTGCTATGAAGGTAAATATTTGGGGGACGAGATTAACATTTAAATCAGTAGACTCTGAGTAGAGCAGATTACCCTCCACAACGTGGGTGGGCCTCATCCAATCAGTTGAAGGCTTTAAGAGAAAACAGAACCACATACCCTGAGGAAGAGGGAATTCTGCCTGCAGTCTGCCTTCAGACACTAGTTGCAACATCAACCCTTCCCTGGGTCTCTAGCCGGCCACCTGCCCTGCAGATTTTGTTCTTGCCAGCCTCCACAATCGTGTGAGCCAGTTGCTTAAAATAAATCTCTCTCTCTCGATGCACTGATTGATCGATAGATAGATAGATAGATAGATAGATAGATACAGATCCTATTGGTTCTGTTCTCTGGAGAACCTTGACTATTACACTGGATAAGCCCTGGCGCCTTTAGGTTGCCTTGATTCATTTGAAAGTGTTACATTTTATCCACCAGGAAAGACCATGCTTTCTGGCTTTTCCTGCTGATCACAGGTGTTCACACTATGATCACAAAGGACTTGGTAGGAAAAAAAACAGCCCCGAATTCCATGCCTGCCCCGGGTCTCTAGACTCCAGACAAGTCAATGAACTTCCTGGGAGTTGGTTTCTTCATCTGTCACACAACTGACAGCGGCAGTTCAGGTGACATGGCAGCATGGGGAGCCTCGTAATAAAAATGACAACAGGTACTACTTATGTAACATTTCTCAAGGGAAGCACGTTACATGCACGATCTCATTTCATCCTCACAGCAAAGCCACCAGTTAGGAATCTTCCTCAACCCCGTGCTAGAGATGAGGAAACTGAGGCACGGAGAAACTTAGCTGCATCACCCAGATTCACCCAGGTGGGTTGGAGGCAGGGGTGAAGAAGCCCCGGCAGCTGCCCTGCTAGGCCTGCATTGAGACCGCGGAGGGAGGCTGAAGCGCCCTCTGGTTTGTGTCTGTTTTGCGCCACCCCATTGCTCCGCTCCAGGGGAAAGGCCCCAGGAACGGTGCCCTGCGGGCTGGCGACCTGCTGGCCCCGGTTCTGCCAGCCTCTTCACCTTAGGATCCTGGTGACCAGACTGGAATAAAGACAGCGAAGGCAGGCTTATCCGGTGTTCATATCCCAGCAAAAGAAGAGAGGTGTTTACAGCCACTTATTTCCACTAACAAGTGGAGTGGAAAATTATGTGCATGTATGTTCTTTAGAGTGTTGTTATCAATTAGACCAGTTGAGTTACAAAACCCTTTAGGAATGGCATTCATCCGGATGGAAACATCAACAGAAGCCCCAGGACGGCAGCCCTCCGGGGCGCACCCTCTGATTACGCTTGCTTGGCACGGGTAACGGAGCGCACCGTCCACCTTCGCCTGCTTCCCCTCATCGAGATGCTGAAGGCTCGTGGGGCTGCTCTTTGCAAAGTGTTGACATATGAGATGGGGGCTTCCTCTTGCCCCAGGCCTCACAAGTATTAGGGGCAGGTCTACTCAGGGTGATGGTGCCTGGTGATTCCAGAGTCCTTCTGAGCAGCCGCTGACCCTCTTCCCACCACCTTCCCTTCCTTCTTCACATCCTGAATAACCTGGGGAGAAAGACTCTCCACCAGGGCCACTTCTGTGAGCATCTCTGGGTTCCCAGGGGCTTCTCTTTCTCCTCCTCCCCCAGATTCTGGGGTCCCTGGAGCGGCCTCACCGGGGAACAGCCAGCTGTGGGGCATCTCTCTGACATGCTGCTTCTGGTGTCTTCCTGGAAAGTCCTCTCCTTCCCAAACTCTCCCAGCAGGCTCTGTTGCTCCTCTTCTGTGTTCTCCTCTGTGCTTTGTACATAGATACAGGTACCATTATGGGTGAGTTGTGTCCCCGAAAAAGATGCTGAGGTCGTAACCCCCAGTACCTGTGAACGTGGCCTTATTTGGAAATAGGGTCTTTGCAGATGATCAAATTAAAATGAGGCTGTTATGGTGGGCCCTGATCCAATATGACTGGTGCCCTTATCAAAAGATAATTTTGGACCCAAAGACAGACACATACAGAGGAAAGAGGATGTGGAGACACAGGGAGAGCGCCATCTACAAGCCAAGGAAGTCCTGAGGCCACCGGAATGAGGTGTGGGACAGATTCTCCCTCCCAGCGTCAACCCTGCCTGTGCCTTGATTTTGGACTTCCAGAACCATGAGACAATTAATCTCTTAGGCTCAAGCCCGCTAAGCTGTGGTACTTTGTTATAGCAGCCTTAGGGAACTAACACAGATACTGATAGCCCAATCAAAGCCTGTTACATTTATTTGATTTCTTGTCTCCACAACGATAAGCCTTCAGCTCCTTGAAGGCCTGGACCGTATTGCCCCAGGATCTAGTACAGTGCCTGACACATAGTAGGCCATCAGAAAATGTCAGTGCCATAAGAATAATTAGACTTTGAGGTGGAAAACTGCTAGAGAGAATTTTAACTGTTGTCCTAATTAACTATACAAAGATGCAAATTACAAACACGTGTTACTTAAACAGCTCTGTAGCCCTCTTAATTATCTCATCACCTAGATGGTGCCCCCAGGAAATACCTGTCCTGGATTATTGGGTCAATAATCAATGAAGTGGGGCAGAAAGGCAGTGAAGGGGGCGATTTGCAGCTCAGCAAGCTGCGTAGGAAGAGAGAACAGAACAAGTGTGCCCTGCAAGAGACCTGGAGGTGCTTCCTTACGGGCCAAATTGATTTCTGGTTCTTATGCTTCAGCACCACCCTCCAGGAAGCAGGGCTGAGGGCCTGGGGAAGAGGCAGGAGGGATTTATGAGGGCCATCAGCAGGGAATGCATCTTACCTGTGTGTTCCTAACTGGGATTCCATGCTTTTGCTCCTGGGGCATGTGTGCCCCACTGCGGGGGACACGTGGGACCCAGGGCATCTCAGAGAAGTCTGGCTCCTGGAGCTACCAGCCCAGGCCCTCCAGAGTTAGTCCTGACACCTGCTCAACTACTCACAGGGCACCTTCTGAAGACACTGAGGTCTCAACCCACACCCGTCTGATATCCTGCTCCCATAACTGGGGAACAATGAGCAGAAAAACTGCAGTCTTTCTGGAATGTGATTTGTGAACTTGTTCTTCAACTCTGATGTAAATTTCTTAGAAGTGACTATATTTCCCCACTAATCACTCATTACTTTTTCAACGTCCAGGCAGACCTCAGAGATCTTGTAGGTTCGGTTCCAGACCACTGCAATGAAGAGAATATTGCAATAAAGCAAGTCACACACATTTAAAAATTTCCCAGGGCATATAAAAGTTACATTTACACTACACAGTAGCCTGTTAAGTGTGCAATAGCATTATGTCTAAAAAACCAATGTACCTACCTTAATTTAAAAATAATTTATTGCTAAAAAAATGCTAACCATCATCTGGCAACGCAGGGTGGCCACAAACCTTCAAACGTTCAATTTGTAAACAAGACAATATCTGTGCAGCACGATAAAATGAGGTGTGCCTGTATAGTAAGCAGCATATTGGATCATGTGAAAACACACTGAGCTAAAGGGGTTTTTCTTGTAACATAATAAACTGCATTTGAATTTGAATCTTTTCTGATTTAAGCTTCAGCTCTGAATTATTACTCAGGAGTGATTAATGCCATGAAAAAGTGAGCTAAAGTTTTCATTATCAAGTGAGTATAGAGAGAGAGAGAAAGAGAATGGGGGAAAAAAGGCATAAATAATGTTAATTAATATTAATAAGGATTGCCTCTGGGCTGTGAGATTATGGGCAATTTAAGTTTTAATATTTTTATTGCCAAATTTTGAAAATGAACATGTATTTTTCATCCAATCGGAAAAACGTTATTTTTTAAAAAGTCAGTATCCTAAGTACAGTTGACACATATCTAATGTGTGAGAGCTGGGTGTACGCAGACCTGGGAGACAGAAATTCATCCTCATTCTGAAACAGGAGCTGGTCTGAAGGCTGAAGTGCTGTACAACTCCACCTCCTGCCCCCATGGCCTCCAGCCCAGCCTTAAATATGAGCTCCGTGCGGTTTCACTTATTTCCTTTATTAAAGAGCCAGTGAAGGCTGGAGGTCACATGGTCGTGGAAGTCTATGCTCGGGGTTGCCCTAGAGAGAGGCAACCACAAGGGATTCTTTTCATCCCCCCTCAGGACGGACAGCTCCTCCTTTGGTATAACTGGTCCCTTCTGCTGTAGATAATGCTGTTAGCTCTTATTTGAACCTCAGTAGAAGGTGGGCACTGTATTCCATGATGGTCTTGGGGGTACTTGCCTAATAACATAATCACAGCTCAGATTTGCATGATGCTTCAGAGTGGCGGTTTCTCAGGTCTAACTGCACAATTGATTTGCCTGGGGAGCTTTTACTGCCCGGCCCACCCCCAGCCTGCTGACTTAATCTGCTTCTGGAGTCTTGTGAAAGCTCCCCAGGTGATTCTGATATGCAGCCAGCGCTGAGAAGCTCTAGTCTGCTATTTCAGCTGATCCTCAGAACTGCTACAGGCAAGGCAAGTCTGCCCCAGTTTCCAAGGCAAGTCTTTTTATAGCTACTACTTTAGAAACCTTAAGTCTCGTTCTACCTCTGGAGTTTTTCCCATTTCCTTCGTGAAACCTACAGTTGATATGACTTCCAGCTTCAAAATTTTCCACTTATCTGAATGTAAACTCTCGGCCCTAGAGAGTTTGGTCTATCCCGTGATCCCCCCAAGCACTGGTAACATTTTGGTCTCAGACTTACACCATCCAAAGACACTAGGAAGCTTTTCCTACTCCTCTCCGCCCACATTATCCTGCCCTTCCTTTAAGACAGAGGTCTAAAGATGCAGATGCCTTCAGGGCAACCAGGTACCATGAAAATGTTCATCTGGTGGTTTAATCCTGTAGGTCCACAGTAGAGGAGGTGATACGGATTTGTATCTGGAGTGTGTCCCGCCTGTGACCTTGGGCAACTTGCTTCCTGCTCTGATCCTCAGTGTTTTTCCTCTGTAGTATCATCAGGACGTTGTTTTGATGGCCTACGTAGTAGACTCCACAAAGTTCAAAGACACACTTTCTTCCACTTGATCTCCACACACTATAACTTAGGCAATTTTTACATCCCATTTTACAAACCAGGCAAATTTGACTTAAAGAGGTTTAAGTGACTTGTTCAAAATCACACAAATAGAAGCCGGCAGAACTTGGTTTTGAAGTCAGTTCCTATTAGTTCCAAGCCCTTAATTCATCTCCCTGTGCCATATTAAGTTGCCTAAAAGTGTCAATTATGTTCTCTGCCTCAGAGGCTTGTTAGTGGGATTGAGTGTGATTAAGGCCCAGAAGCAGGCAGGGCACCTGGCGGGTCTTGCAGTCATTAAAGCATTGATAGTAATAAAAATAGTAACAGAGTAACCACGGCCCCCCAACGATTCGGTGTCTTTCCCACATTCTTCCCTCTCTCCCATCTCTGTAAGCTCAAAGGGTCTGGGCCTGACCTCATCTAATTAAAGCAGAATCTCTGGGGGTGGGGACCAGGTTTTGACATTTTTTTCTTCTTTTAAAGCTTCCTAGGTGGGAGGGAGATGCAAGAGGGAGGGGATATGGGAACATATGTATATGTATAACTGATTCACTTTGTTATAAAGCAGAAACTAACACACCATTGTTAAGCAATTATACTCCAATAAAGATGTAAAAAAAAAAAAAAAGCTTCCTAGCTGAGTCTAACATGCAGGCAAGGTTGGAAACCACTTGCTAAAATCTCTCCGGACCCACAGACTGCATCACACAGAGCCTGGCATGTAAAGAAAGGGGTGTGATGGATTTATAAAAACAGTGCACCGGGAATGGAAAATCCAGCTTTAAATCCTGTTCTACCACTTATTAGAGAAAGGGACTTATTCTTCCTGAGCCTCAGATTCCTCATTCTAAAAAAACGAACATGGAGAACAGGCCATCCTCTCCTGTCTGCAGGGCTGGGCTGAGAAGTGGATGCGAGACCTAGCGTGTGCTGATGTGCTCACATCTAGGAGTGCCAGAACGTGGTACCTGGGCAAGGCGCTGGGACAGCATCGCTAAGTATTTAGTGATTTTTCACTAGATCTTTTCTACCCATCTTTTCTTCACCCTTAAATACGAAGCCGGAGGAAATAAATAAGAAATATAATTGCACCTCACACTTTAGGACTCCCCAGGCAGCTCGCATTAATAGGTCTCTTCAGCCATCCTCTAAGTGCTAATAATTCCTGGGCGTTTTGATGGTAGCACTTTCTCCCAGAGATGAATTGACCCCAGCTAAGAGCTCAGCTCCTTCCCAAATCTCATTACAATCAGCCTTGATGGCAGACAGCCTTCAGAATGTAACAAAATTAGAGCTTTTAAATCATTATCTCGACTCTGGGAACATCACATTAATAAAATGGGAAGGAAGATGATGGAGAAAAGGCAGGGAAGGGTTGCAGTCTCCACGCCAGAGCTTCCCACCGTGCTGCTCACCATAAAACACAGGAGGGGAAACCGATTTCACCAAAGCAGGGGGCCCTGCCCGCAGCCAAGTCGGGGTGACGTGCTCAGCGGTAAATCTGAAGTGACCTTTTCGCACCTTTGTAAATTAGTGCTCCAGGTGACCACTTCTCCCAGCTTGCTTTCCTGCCGAGGGTGACGGTAGGGGAAAATAAAAAAGTCAGTGTCTTTTATGAAACCTCTTGGTAAACAGAAAGTGACTTAGGAGGCAGCCCTTTCTGTTGCTGAGACTCATTTCCCTCTCACTGCTCTCTGGAGCTTCTGAGCCTCGCATCGTCTGTTCATTCATTTCCACTGCCGTCAGAGCACGCTTGTAACAGGTAGAGTACCAGGTGGGCCCTGCGGAGCGTCCAAAGATGAAAGCCCGGTCATGTTTTCTACTTGCTACTTATCTCCCAGGTCGACTGTGTTTCCCACCACCCAGCCCCCTCCAAGGTGTGTGTCCTTGTCATTTCTTTTCTGGATATTTCGACGCCTTTAGAGGGTCTCCCACTGGCATTCTCTGCCCTGAGTTTAAGACATCTCTCTGCATTCACTCTCCCCCAGGCAGTTTTCAAGGGTCTAGGACAGGGACACTTGTCAGTGGCCCCTTGTGTCTCAGAGGACTTTCGCTTTGTCCATAGGATGACCCTTCCCCCTGCTCCCTCCTCACTACCTGGACTCATCCTCTAAGACCCAGCTCTCATCCGGAGGCTCCCCCGACTTGCCGACGAAGCCCAGGACCCTCAGCACTCAGAGGTCCCTGCCTGCCTCGCTCTGGCTCCCAACACCCCAGCCCTGAAGGTTTGTTTCTTGTTTTCTCCTCTCTTTAGCCTCTGCCCGAAAGGTGTTTTCCCCCAAGCCTTGCAGGGCTGGTTCTGGAAACGTTCTCTTCATTCAGATTTGAAGTCACGTGCAATTTGTTTAGAGAAGGCTTTCCTGGATGACCCAATTCATAGAAGCTTGTAATTCTCTGTAAAGCATGTAACGTTACCTTATATATTTGTTTATTTACTTGAGCTTTATTTTTCTTCCTCCCTGGACTAGACTGAGATCAGCCCCGTGAGATTAGGGACCTGTTTATCTTATTCATTAATATATCCCCAGAGCCTAGGACAGTGCTTGGCACATAATGTTAAATAAACATTTAGGGACTTCCCTGGTGGCCCAGGGGTTAAGAATCCGCCTGCCAGTGCAGGGGAAACGGGTTCGAGCCCTAGTCCGGGAAAATCCCACATGCCACGGAGCAACTAAGCCCGTGAGCCACAACTACTGAGCCTGCGTGCCACAACTACTGAAGCCCATGCACCTAGAGCCCGTGCTCTGCAACAAGAGAAACCACTGCAATGAGAAGCCTGTGCACCACAATGAAGACCCAACACAGCCAAAAACAAATAAATAAAATTTTAAAAAATAATAAAATAAACATTTAAATGGATGGATGGATGGATCAGTCAACAGCCTTCTCTGCAAGCCCTCCTTCACTCTCCAAGTTGTGTTATTACAGGCACTCTATGCTTTCTCTTATCACTCTCCTCGTGTCTGTGCTGCAGCCTTTATTATGCATTAATGGATTGCAGCAACATCTCAGTTCCTAACAACGGACATCCTTAAATACATTTCTTCAAATTGAACATGGATATTCCCTCTAGGAGTTTATAGTCCCACAGGAGAGAAAGGGCATCCTTGGAAAGACCTAAGTCCTCTGTGTGAGTTGTAAGTGCCCAAAGGGAAGAGGTGAGGTGCCATGGGACCGCAGGTCATCGTTTCAAAGACTGCCTAGCTGCCCACAGTCCTGGGATAACAGGCACCCCTAGATTGGTAGCCAGGCCAACCATGATCCGAAGATTCCCTAGGACTGTTTCTGGGAGACATACAGGTGGACTGGGATGAACACCGGGCACTAGATTTGTCTCTAGAGTAACCGACAGGCTGAAGACCTACTCAACACCAGTCCTCTTTTTTTTTCATGGCTAATAGTACTTCATGGCAGCTTAGTGGCCAGTTCCAGTGCTGAGCCAGTCACTGCTCTTTGATTCTCTGACCTTCTTGGCAGTTCTGGGTGGCTGTGACCCAGCTCTAGTCAATGAAATTTAAGGACCACCATTTGGAGGTGGGGATCCTGAGAAAGCTTTTGCTTTCCCTATTGTGTGTAGTGTCACCCTTTCCTCTTCTATTTATCTTGAATGCAGTCAAGATGGCTGGAGCTACAGTAAGCATATTGCAACCATGAGGTGATACCCTGACAAAAAGGGCAGGAGAATCACAGAGAGGCCAATACTGACATTTTGAGAACCTGAACTAATGCTAGAAACTATCTACTCTTAGACTTTGTTTTGTGAGAAAAATAGGCCTATATTTGTTCAAGCCACTGATGCTTAATTATTCTGTTATTTTCGACTTATTCTTAACTGATAGGGAACTAGGCAGACATGTCCAGTCTAGGCCTGGAGCTGGTCCAGAAGGTCGCAGGGTTCTGAGAGGGATTGGGAAAGTTGCAGACAGCAGAGAATTAAACCAGGCACTGGCAGCTTGCTCCCGGGACAGACTCTTTCGTCTCATAGGCTTCAGGAGATACCTAAGCTCCTGGCTACATCTTGCTCAGGTTAAAAAGCACCACCAGGGTGGTCTTGGGTCTGACTATATGAAACCAAAGTGACATTCCCCTTCCAGCTCATTGCCACCCCTATCAATAAAGCTTTACATTTTATCAATCTTTCCAACCAAGATTAATCCCTCTTTCCTTCCACAGTTCTTTGTAGCTCCTCCATTCAAGGCTGGCTTCATGGGCATCAAAACTGTGCATGTACACAGGGCCCTGCACTTGGAATGGTCCCATGCTTGATTTTAATGCAGTACTGTCACTGCTGTGAAATTCTTAATTTTTTAACATACGGTCCTAGATTTTCACTTTGTGTTGTGCCTCACAAATGTAGCCAGTCCTGCCTCTGGCCCAAACTTTGACTTTGGGCTATGTCTTAGCTTCTCTGAGCTTCAGTTTCCTCATCTGTGAAATGAGAATAATCCTAGCTGCTTTGCCCGGTTGTTGGGGAGACTAAATGAGACATAAGCAAAGCAGCCGCACTGTGCCTTGCCTCTGTGAGTGCCCTGTTCTGGTTCCTTCTCCCACCCTTCTCTTTTTTTTTTTATAGATTTATTTATTTTTGGCTGCACTGGGTCTTCGTTTCTGTGCGAGGACTTTCTCTAGTTGTGGCAAGCGGGGACCACTCTTCATCGTGGTGCGCGGGCCTCTCACTGTCGCGGCCTCTCATTGCGGAGCACAGGCTCCAGACGCGCAGGCTCAGTAGTTGTGGCTCACGGGCTTAGTTGCTCCGCGGCACGTGGGATCCTCCCAGACCAGGGAATGAACCCGTGTCCCCTGCATTGGCAGGCAGATCTCAACCACTGCGCCACCAGGGAAGCCCCCACCCTTCTCTTGAGTATTAGCCCTGGCCTGACTCATACTGCAGTTAGTTGCACCCATGCCCATTTCCATGGTTGAAGTTCACATTCCTGATACGTCATTTAGGGGGTTGATTGCCAGTTAAGCTCTTTGAGAGTCGAGATCCTCTTTATTTCTTCCCATGGTACCTGTGATGGTCCTTTGTCCTTGGCAGGCACCAGGTAAAGGTTTGATGATGTACGGATGCTGCTCTCGAAGCTTCTAGGGCTCTAGGAGAAGCCCACTTCTCCTTTGGAAGTTGGATTTAGAGAACAGCATAATTTAACAGCAGTATAACAAAGAAGGCATAGTCAATATTTTGTGAGACTCAAAACTTGCTATCCTGGCTTGGCTTACCTAATATAAAACAGTCAGAAAGATCTCTCCACATCCTCTGAGCTTACATGTGGAATTAGATTAGAGCTGAGACATGACCATAAGGAATCAATGCAACCAGGACCAGGCCTCTTTTGGGGGGCCCAAGGTGAAGTCCACTGCAAGAGTAATAAAGGTCTTTTTCAATAAGCCAGTTTCCACAGTGGGCTCTAGCTGCCCTTAGGATTGAATTCCAGTCACATCATCATGCCTGATGGCCAAGGGGAAACCTGCTTACCACGCAGAAAAGTTGACACCTAGACCCAAGTGTGGTTTCCAAGAAATCCGTCAGTGAAAATGAGTGGTATTGACAGACTTGTTAGGCGGAGGAGAGTTTTGGACAGCACTAACTCATTTTGTTGCATTTAGAAAAACTCTACCTTAAACAGATCCATACTTTTCAAAGTTTCAAGCATTTTAAGCACTGGCTTACATAGCTAATGCACAAGTAGTTAATGTCGCTGATATAATATAATCACCACCAGTGATGAAGCACTTGCACGTCCTCCCTCTCCTGCAGTACCCTGAGGTAGGGAGTTGACCTTACCTCCTCCGCATGAGTAAATTGAGGTTTAAGAGGATAAGTGACTTGCTTGAGGGCATGGAGCTGGCCAGCCCCAGCCGACTGACTCCCCAAACTGCTCGTGTGTAAAGTGCATTAATCTCAAGGGTGCAGCTTGGTGAATTTTAACATGTGCATGACCCAGTAACCGCCACTCTGATCAAGATGTGGAACACTTGCAGCGTTCTGGAAACTTCTCTCCGTCTCCCCCCCACCCCCCTGTAATTCCTCTTCTGACATCAATTAGTTTGAGACAAAACAATCTTGCTTGTTTCCCTTCCTGCATTTTTTTCCTCAGAGGAGACCAAGAGGTGCTTTCTGTCTCTCAGCCCTGCTAATAAATCCTATCTATATCTTGGGTTCAGTTATATGTAAAATCTCTATTTAGAGTAAAAAAATACCTCGTATTTCTAGAGGCTTCTGTGTTCGAGACACGAGCCCCACACTCCATGATGCCCCTCTCCTGGTGATGAGGTCAGGCCTGCCCTTAACATTAGGGAGACCCCAGGCAAGGGTAACATAGAGGCCCACAGACCACTTGTCGAGATGTTTCAGGGTTACAGCTAAGCCAATAGATTGATAAAGCACTTTTTTTTTCCATCTTGATAAGTAAACATCTTCATAACACGTTAGAAGACCAAGCTTGAGTTTAGAGTGCTCAGACTCCTCAGAATTCTGAAACATGGGGGTAGAGAGTCAGCTGGGGTTCTAGGCTGGGCAGCCTTCCCTGCCTCTCTTCCTACTTCTGGCTCCATCCCATACCCGATGTATGTACGTGGCCACCCCAGCCTGCACATCTAAGTTCTGTCCACGGTCTCCACAAAAAGGAAGGCTTAACGTTCCTTAATCAGCCACCCAGCACGCTGGTGGCATGGGGCACAGATCTGCAAAAGATAAGCTCTGGATACCCAGAGAGAGGCCTGGAAGGGAAGGTGCGAGCTCCAGGTGGGAACGTTCACTTGCGGCTGCAGATTCCTTACCCCACAGGCTTGGGGCACAGCATGAGGAGGGCCAGGTGGGACCTGCAGAGCTCGGGGCTTAAAATGCCCTTTTGTCTGGTCCAAGGGTGGTTCTACAGAATTGCGATCATTGGTCTCAAACAAGAGACCATTCTTGTCCTTCTCAAGTTCACTCTGAACAGTTGGGTTTGGTGAAGCCCCTCTTCACTGAGGGCTTGCCATCTGCCGGGCAGTGAGCCCTGTCCCGACATGAGCGGAACTTGCTCCCAGCTCTCCTGCCTCAAGTCTAGCGGGGGAGCCCAGCGGTTAACAATACTGGGTCATGATAGAGGTTTGGGGAAGGCATCCTGCAAAGAGATGGCATCTGAGTCGTCTTGATGGGTGGGAAAGTACTAACCAGACGAAGAAGCAGGGAAGGGTATTCTGGGGAGAGAGAACAGCGTGAGTTAAGAACGGTCTGTGTAGTGAGCTTAGAGCCCTCCAGCCTGGGAAGGTTTGAGCGGTGACCTGGGGTGTGTCAGGAGAGGCCAGTGTATGCTCTAACAGGAACAGGGACCATCCCTCTGGACCCTGGGGGAGCACTAAAGGCTTAAAGCAGAAGTGGGACACAGGCAAATCAACATCTGTAGCCATAGGACTCTGGTGTTGATATGGAGACCATGAAATCGAGAAGAAGATAATCCAGGCAGGAGCTAATGAAGGTCTGCTTATTCATTGATCGAATGGATATCCATTGAGCCCTACAATATGGCAGGCACTGTTCTATATTGGGGGTAGTGCAGTGGACAAGGCAGAAAAGGGCCCTACCCTGAAGGGGTTCACATTCTAATGAGAAGGCAGGGACACCACAGATACATAAAGAAATAAATACTTCAAATTATTTCAGACAGACCTAAGTCCTGTGGATAATGAATCATGGGATAGAGATGATGGAGGAGGTGGGAAGAAGAAGACGGACTGGCTCAGTCTTTCATGTGTTTCTTCATCCAGCACATATTTATGTACTGAGGGCCTGCTATGGGCAATGGCACGAAAATGGAGAGATTTAAACAGACACCGTCCCTGGGAGAGCCAGGGGGAGTCAGGCATCATTGGAATATCCCATCACTGGAGGTTGTACTTTGAATAGAAAGAGTATGGGCTTTGAGAGCATATAACCAAGGAACCTGACCTAGCCTGGAGGGTCTGAAAAGGCTTGCTTTGGGTGGGTGGAGGAGCATTCCAAAGGCGCAGTGATGGTAGAGAGCACGATGAACAGGAAGGCTGAACCAGGCCCAAGAGGCCGGAGAGTGAGGGGGAGAGCGGCGTGGCGTGAAGCTCCCCATGGTAAGCCAGGGCCCCACTATGACCAGCAAGTTCAAGGATTTGACCTTTTTTTTGAACAAAGTATACTTATGGTGTGGTAAAAAATATATAACACAAAATTCGCCATGTTTAGTAGTTTTAAGTGTGCAATTCAGTGACATCAGTTACATGCACAGTGTTGTACAGCCATCACCATTATCTCTTTCCAGAGCTTTAAAAAAATCACCCCAAACAGAAACTATGACCATTAGGCAAAAACTCCCTAGTTCCACTTTCCCTCAGCCCCTGGTACCCTCGAATCTACTTTTTGTCTCTATGAACTTGCCTATTTGAAATATTTCATATAAGTGCAGTCATGCAGTTTTTGTGTTTTTGTGACTGGCTTATTGCACTTAGCACCATAGTTTCAAGGTTCATCCATGTTGTAGTGTATGTCAGAGTTTCATTCCTTTTTATGGCTGAACAATATTCCATTATATGGATATACCATATGGATTTTGCTTATCCATTCATCTGTTGATGGACGCGGGTTGTTTCCACCCTTTGGCTGTTGTGACTAATGCGTCTGTGAACATGGGTGTGCAAATACCTGTTTGAGCCCATTTCCAGTTTTTGTGGTGTATACCCAGGAGTGGAACTGCTGGGTCAGATGGTAATTCTATGCTAAATTTTTGGGGGAACTGCACACTGTTACTTAAGCAGCTGCTCCGTTTCACAGGCTCAGCAGTAGTGCACAAGGTTCCCAATTTCACCACATCCTCTGACAGCACTTGTGATTTTCCATTGACTAGGAGCACCAAGTCTGCATCCTGTCTCAGTACCTACTCTGACCACTCAAGTCTGGCAGGCAGTCCTGGGATTCCTCATTTATGATGAGCATGCCTTCCAGTTAGTTGAAAGAACTCAGGGGAATCCTGCTCAGCACCTCTATTACCAATGTCAGCTAGGAAGAGGGATGGAGATGGGAGGGAAATGGATAAGAACTGGGAAACTGGTGAAGAATTGGGGACCTCTCCCATGGGTGTTTGTTAAGTAGGTATCTTTTGAGGGTCCTTTTTTTTTTTCTTTTTTGCGGTACACAGGCCTCTCACTGTTGTGGCCTCTCCCGTTGCGGAGCACAGGCTCCGGACGCACAGGCTCAGCGGCCATGGCTCACGGGCCCAGCCGCTCCGCGGCGTGTGGGATCTTCCAGGACTGGAGCACGAACCCGCGTCCCCTGCATCGGCAGGCGGACTCTCAACCACTGCGCCACCAGGGAAGCCCCTTGAAGGTCCTTTTATCTCTCCATGATAGAGCCAATCCTCATAGCAGGTCCTCAGTAAATATATGCTCATAGCAGGAGCTCAGTAAGTAGACACATGAACAAATGGGCTACCCCATCTTCGTTTCCCCATCACGTTCAATGCTCTGAAGACCTGCTAAGGGTTCTGCTCCCACCGGGACCCTCAGACTCCTGTCCAGTGGACCCAGCAAACCATCCTGACTCTTTTCTGGTGCTGAACACTGCTCGCCAAGACAATTTTTCTACAGAGTGCTTATGACTCTGCAAGAAATGAGGAAAAAATAGGCAGGTTGCCTTGAGTCCTTTTTAGAACAACAAGGGCTAAGCAAACAAAAGGATGTGGAAGGGGGTAATTTATCCAAATAATACTCTTCACCCACATTGTGATTTAAAGACCACAAAGCACTTTGCCAGGTATTTTCTTGTTTGACCCTCACAATAAGCCGTGGAGGTTGGCAGGGTAAGTACTGCAGTCCATCCCAGGTCTGCAGGAAGGAGCAGATTGAGAAAGGAGAGGTGATCTGCTGAAGGTCAAGCTGAAGTGTCAGGGGCGGGTCTGTCTCCATGCCTGGCACCCATTCCCTCTCCCCCAGCGTGCTGGTGATTCACCCCTGCCTTGCTGCCCCCAGACCTGCTCAGGGATTCTAGGACGAGCTCAGCCAGGCTTTCACTAATCAATCAAGAGTTTTCCTGAGGCGTCCTCACAGACTTTTGGCTAGTCTTCTCAGAAGCTGTTCTTGCAAAATGCTTTCTGATTTTTCGCCCAATCACTAGTGAGATTAAAAAAAAAAAAAGTCCTCCATTCTCTTTTTCTGTATCAGCCAGCCTGGCAAGGTCTGTTTCATTCCTGAGATTCAAATTTGAAACTGCCTTCTGTTCTCATTAATTTGGGTTGTAGCGGTCATTACCTTCTAAACAATTAATCCCTGGGTGCCAATTTCTTACTAGAATTATCCTGGACTCAACAACTGGTTTTCTTAGCGGCAAGGCTGCAGCAATTATTTCCTGGCTTTTGTAACTAAACATGCTGTGCCTGGCACTTTACAATTTTTATCATCATCACTGAGTTATCAACATTTACCTCTATCAGGGGAAAGGAAAGGCTGTCCAATTGTGAAGGCCTGGCAATCACATACACCTGTTTACCAGCATCCGTGGGGCTCCCTGGGGCTCCCTCCACTTGCTGAGAAGAGGGAGGAAGTCCCCCTGGCCCTCAGTCCTCTGTCTGAGTTGGGTACCATCTGAGAGGTAATAGTAAACCAAGGGGAAGAAGCGATCTACCTCTAAGGTCTCAGGTTACAGGGCTGTGCTCCCTGGGAGCTCAGGCCCCATAGCTGGTAGGCAGTGTCCTTGACCTCATGGGGGTTGTCTGCCTGGGTTCTCAGCTCCTTTTCTGGGGGGGCCACAGAACTTCCCTTCCAAAGCTGGGCCACTTGGAGTCAACCCAGGGAGTCTGATATGGTCTGTGGGATTCTCCTTTCCTTCCAGCAGGAAAGACAGAGCTACCCCAGGACCATCAGGCAGCTCAACCCACCCTGGGCTGGGAGAGGCCCGCTTACCTTCCTGTGAATTTACCCAAACTTAGATCTTCTGGCCTAACAGGTGTAACAGGAGACACTGGAGCAGCTCTGGGGCCAGGCTCCTGAGTTCATGCTCCTGGCTCCACCTCTCACTGCTGTGTGGCTGCGGACACAGTGCTTACCCTCTCTCTTCCTCTTTCTTCATCTGTATACTAGTGATAGTTATTGCCCTATTTCACAGGGTTATTTTGAGGATTAAGTGTGTTAATATTTGTAATTAGAACAGCTTGCCTGGCTCACAGTAAATGTGCCTTTAAAAACAAAAAGGAACTTTAACATCTAAAGGAGCTTTCTAATGTTCTTTTGTCCCTTTTAGGTAGAATATAAAGACAGAAAGCCTAAACCACAAAGCCCACTGGTTCATTTGAATACACCAGCAAACCAAGCCCAAACCCATGTTCTTTTAAAAGTACCCGTGGCACCATCATGGTAGTGACTCCCAGACTCTCCCAAAGTGGACCTTAAAACGTTTCTCAGCACCATGTAGAGAGAGAACTGACCTTCAGATGATCAACTACCCAGTTTAAGTTAGAGAAGCTATAATAGAGTGGATAGAAGTAAGAACCCACTAGATTCCTCTTTGCTCTTACACTGCATCACTGTCAGGACCTGTGGACTAAGTGTGCCCTCCTTGCATCTGGTAATGACAGCAACAGCCCTTACAACAATCCTAGGATGCAAGTACTACTGTTACGATTCCCATTTTACAGGTGAGAAAACTGAGGCAGTAAAAAGCTAGGTTGCAAGTCCAACGTTGCACAGCTTATAGCTGCGGAGGCAGTGGTTGAACCCAGGCAGCGTGGCTCCAGAGTCCCTCCCTCAGCATCACACTACACTTGATTGTATCACTGACCCCAACTGTGAACCCAGACCCAGTCCAGGCTCAGAAACCCAACACTGTCCTCAAGCAGGAGGGCCCTGCGGGGCTTGGGCCAAATTTCACTGCTCGTCTAGCTCTGGCCTTGTAACCCGACTGTCCTCCCCGTGAGTTTCCAGCTTAGCGTAGGCTTCAGGAGACAGGCTCTATCTCTTTCCCTGCCCTTGAGCCTCTGTCTTGCTAACCCGCTCAGTTCTCCTGCTTCCTTACCATGTTCTTAGAGTCCTGAGCCTTCCATTTATTAATTAGACCCGCATTCACCAAGCACCTAGTGTGCGATGGTCATTTACGCTAGGCCTAGGGATACAGAGCCTTGGGGGGTCTCACCTTGTGTGACAGGGACACAGATGTGCAAATGGTTGCATAGAGTGGAAGAGTCTGAGGGCTGCGATGAACATCAATTCAGTTGAAGCGGACAAGGCAGGTTTGATTCTCCCTGGGAAGAGGGGTTATCAGGACAGGCTACACAGAGGAGGCGGCACGGGCTGCTTCCTGCTGCTGTGCATCCCTGATACCAGTCAGTTGCCTGGAATTTTGCTGGTTGTCTCTTTGCCTGCTTGGACACACCCACGTGACCTCAGAGTGCAAGAAGGAGCTGCATTTATCATCTTTACTTTCTAATCGGTTAGTAGAAAATGGGCAGACGTCTGCCGTCCAGTGCCAGCTCCAGGAACAGGGGACTGGCAGGTTCCAGCACCCCCTAGACCGCCCAGGCGTCCTCATGTTGCAAAGTTTCACGTCTGTCTGGAGTTGCACCCCTTGCCTGCAGGGCAGTGACCCTGCCCCTGGTCTTCCCAGCTTCACGTGGAAAAAACATCCTCCCAGGGTTCCCTGTTCGACTCCCAGGTACCCTTGGGAGATCTCAGTTGTAGAGAGAACTTATTGTATTAATTCTACACCCAGATAACAAAAATATGACGTAGAGAATGTAAAAGACTCATCTGGTGACTTTGGGTAAGTTAACTAAGTCATTTCTCATCTTGAATATTTCTCCCTTCCCTGCGTGACAAGGCTCTCTTCCTGTCGTAATTTCAAACTTTCTCAGAGAGTTTCCTCTAACCCACTATTCACATAATGCCAGAAGTGTTTCCTGGAGACATCCTTATTTACCATGGGAAAAACAAATGAAAAGGGGAAGGAAGGAAGGCAAAAAGAAATCAGCGTCCACGAGGGCACTACTGCGTGCTGGGCACTGATCTAGGTGCTTTTGCGTGTATTTGTCACATTGAATCCTCCACCAGCTTCGCAGCGTTTGTCTTATTATAGACAAGAAAAATGAAGCTCACAGGGGTTGTCACTTGCCAAGGGTAGCACAGCTATGAATACTGGAACTAAATTTGAAACCACATCTGAGTCCAAAGGCCATGATCTTTCCAGTACACTGAGAGGTGTTTGAAATACATCTGTAGAATTTCACTTTTCTACTAAATTTGTCACGATAAATGGGTTAAGCGTTCCAATGAACTACTCTCATCCTCCACTTTTCTTCCATTTTATTCACCTGTTCACGCTACCATTTGGCTTCAATTGTCTCAAACCCCTTTGAAAAGAGACCACGTGTGGATGAGGTCGGCAGTGAAGAGCGGTCCTCCACACACCGAGGTCACCCAGGAGGGAGGCACAGAGCAAGTGTCACCTCTCACCTGACAGATGGAGAAGCCAAGGTTAAATGACTTGCCCAAGACCCCATGGGAACGGAGCCAGACCGCAGATAAGGGCTCCAGCCTCTCTCTGGGTTCTAAGGAAGCCTCCTCGGCCGAGCGTTTTCATGGAGCCGTGGTGAGTGCCTGGGAGCCTTCCTTTCCGCTCTCATTTCTCTTGGGTTCTTGGAGAGCCTCAGGTGTCTGGCACCGACGTCAGCAAGCACGCTGAGAAGGGTCCAACTGGCATTTATTTAATTACCAAAAACAGATGTATCACTTGGGCTTCATGAGGCAGCTTCTATTTTTCTGTCTTTTGTTATTTATTTGTTTTAATTGAACTGTAGTTGATTTACAATATTGTGTTAGCTTCAGGTGTAGACAAAATGATTCAGTTACACACACACACACATATTCTTTTTCAGATTCTTTTCCATTACAGCTTATTACAAGATACTGAATATAGTTCCCTGTGCTATACAGTAGGACCTTGTTGTTTATCTATTTTATATATAGTAGTGTGTATCTGTTAATTCCATACTCCTAATTTATCCCTCCCTTTCCTCTTTGGTAACCATAAGATTGTTTTCTATGTCTGTAAGTCTGTTTCTGTTTTGTAAATAAGTTCAATTGTATTATTTTTTAGATTCCACATATAAGGAATATCATATAATATTTGTCTTTCTCTGTCTGACTTCATTCAGTATGATAATCTCTAGGTCCATCCATGTTGCCGTAAATGACAATATTTCATTCTTTTTTATGGCTGAGTAATATTCCATTGTGTATCTGTACCACATCTTCTTTATCTGTTCATCTGTTGATGGACACTTGGGTTGCTTCCATGCCGTGGCTATTGTAAAGAGTGCTGCTATGAACATTAGGGTGCATGTATCTTTTTTGAATTAGAGGTTTTGTCTTTTCCAGGTACAGACCCAGGAGTGGGATTGCTGGATCATATGGTAGTTCTATTTTTTAGTTTTTTAAGGACCCTCATACTGTTTTCCATAGTGGCTGCACCAATTTACATTCCCACCAGCAGTGTAG
This sequence comes from Mesoplodon bidens, assembly GCF_964165515.1. Lineage (NCBI taxonomy): Eukaryota > Metazoa > Chordata > Mammalia > Artiodactyla > Ziphiidae > Mesoplodon > Mesoplodon bidens. Next base: position 20,951,718 of record NC_138174.1, on the reverse strand, counting down.
GAGGGTTCCCTTTTCTCCACACCCTCTCCAGCATTTATTATTTGTAGACTTTTTGATGATGGCCATTCTGACCCATGTAAGGTGATACTTCATTGTCATTTTGATTTGCATTTCTCTAGTAACTAGCGATGTGGACCATCTTTTCATGTGCCTGTTGGCCATCTGTATGTCTTCATTGGAGAAATCTTCTGACTATTTTTTGATTGGGTTGTTTGTTTTTTTGATATCAAGTTCTATGAGCTGTTTGTATATTTTGGAAATTAAGCCCTTGTCAGTCACATTGTTTGCAAATATTTTCTCCCAATCTGTAGGTTGTCTTTCCGTTTTGTTGATGGTTTCCTTTGCTGTGCAAAGGCGTATAAGCTTGATTAGGTCCCATTTGTTTATTTTTGTTTTTATTTCTTTTGCCTTGGGAGACTCATGTAAGAAAATATTGCTACGATTTATGTCAGAGAAAGTTTTTTTGTCTATGTTCTCTTCTAGGAGTTTTATGGAGTTTTATGGTGTCATGTCTTATATTTAAGCCTTTAAGGCCCTCTGAGTTTATTTGTGTGTATGGCGTGAGGGTGTGTTCTACCTTCATTGATGTACATGAGGCCGTCCAGCTTTCCCAACACCACTTGCTGAAGAGACTGTCTTTTCAATGAGGCAGCTTCTTCACGTGCTCATCAGCTCTCCTGCTTACGGGGAGGCCGGGCAGGGCTGGGGTCGGCAGAGGTGCCTGCAGCGCCAGCCCCCTGCCCCCGCTGTGGTCCTTCAGGCCTGTCACCCTGAGGGGCGTGGGGATGAGCAGGGATCATGCGGGGCTCGGAATGGTGGTGATGGCACATCGCTCAAGTCTGAGGCACTTTCCTCGCAGAATTCCTTTAGTTCCTTCATGTCAGTATCCCCCGTCAGCCCTCTGCAGCCTCTGTGACTTTCCCCAGATGTCAGAGCTGCTGGGTGAGGTGACTCTGGGGGATTACCTTGGTGGCCTCCCCTCCACAGCGCCTGGCTGAGCGTTTTCCTCGCGCCCCCTGAAATCAGTATAGATGCTGCCCCTTGCGGCTCCAGCTTGTACCCTGGGAACAAAGCTCACAAACATCACTCCGCTCTCCTCCCAGAGGCTCACCTCTCACTCGGACACCTCCCTCAACTCAGTTCTTCCCACGGCAGCTTTGGAAGAAGGAAATGTTTGAAGCGCATTAGGGGGAAGGGTCGACCCTTCCCCTAATCAAGGTAGGGGCTCAGTTAAGTGAGGTAGAAAATGGTCATTAAAATGTCGCTCCTCTTCGATTTTAGTTAAAAAAAATAAATTTAGTAATGAAGTATGGCTGCTAATGGGAAAGGAAATTTCAAAGGCCTCTGGATCTCTCAGAGAACTGGTGTGACAGGGTAAGAGCCACATTCTCTTGAAGGACATTTTTGCTTTTGTCTAAAAAGATTTCTTTCTTCTTTTCTCAGAGAAAAAGTGGCCTGTTTAATGCTATCCCAGTGCTTAGAGAACGTTTGCATTTCTGACGTGGTCAACTAGTTCCCACTGTCATTGAGAAGCAAGTGAGGAATTGACAAGACGATCACATGTCCCAGACTTGGGGGTCCGTGCTAGTTGCAGATGATCTGTCCTCCTGTCCAGCCATGTAATCCATTTTAAAAAATGGTCATGGAGCACAAACTTCCTTTTCTGCAGGATAATTCTGAGTCGTGCACTTAAGTAAAGTTGTTGCCAAGATGTCCTTCAAGTATTTTATGCAAATCATGATTTTTATCGAGCCTGAATTGGAAGGCTAGGCTCTTTGTAGAAGCTTCCAGGTAAGCAGTTCTGTGACCGAGAGGGAGAGACAGCTTAACAAAGATTAAAAGCACCAGCTAAACTCTACCACTGATTGGATGCAGCCTTGGACAAATTACTTAATCTCTCTGTGCTTCAGCTTCCTTGTGTGTAATTTGGGGATAGATTGTTGGCATAGTTCTGAGGATTTTTAAAAAGACAATTCAGGTAAATCACTTAGCATCACGCTTAGCACTTAGTGAGTGCTCAATAAACGTGAGCTAATTCAAAAACATATACACAGGGGTCCCCTGGTGGCGCAGTGGTTGAGAGTCCGCCTGTCGATGCAGGGGACACGGGTTCGTGCCCCGGTCCGGGAAGTTCCCAGAGGCCGTGGAGCCGCTGGGCTCGTGAGCCATGGCCGCTGAGCCTGCGCGTCCGGAGCCTGTGCTCCGCAACGGGAGAGGCCACAGCAGTGAGAGGCCCACGTACCGCAAAAAAACAAACAAACAAAAACACATATCTAGTTTTAACTTGGGTTTCCCCAAATCAGAGCTTGAGATAAAAACTTGGATGCAGTGGTTTATTTGGGAAGTGATTCCAGGAAGCAGGAGGAAGGGACAAAGTCACTGCCATTGGACACAGGTGTCCATTCCCCCAGGCAGCCCACGGGAGCCTAGAGCATGCCTCCCAGGATCAGCCCCCAAGAGCTGGGACATCTGTGTGTGTTTGATGTATGCAGACACAAGGTGAATGAGACAGGATCTTAGCGCAGTATTTTTCAATGAAATATAATATACTCAATATTAGTCCTATGGCCAGTTGTTTGTTGTGAAAAGAGAACACTGAGGGATGACATACCAAGAAGTGCTTAAAAGCACAGGATTTTAATTTTAAACGGCTCCGCCGCAAACAGTTGTGTAAGATTGAGTAAGCTCTCTTCCTTTCCTTTGCTTTGATAGAATGATAATATACTATTTCCTAGGGAGAACTAAATGCATAGCATTTAACACAGTTCCTGGACATAGCACGCCTTCAATAAATGGTAGCTATTTTGTGGTTGTTCTGATCATTATTGTTATTATTGTGTGCATAACTGTAACAGCAGAAAACTACAGTCTGTGGATTTCAGGATATGTGGCCAGCTTAGCCTAAGTCACGATATACGTCTAATTTATAGAAAGGGAACGCGAGGCTCTGAGTGGCTACTTGCCTGGGACTTCCCAGCACATCCTTGGTGAAGTCGTAGGAATTAGATCTGAGGGACCATGGCATTGGCTACAAAGCTGGGCAGATCGCTAGATGGGCTGGCCAGTCTTTTGTAAAATCTGGTATTGATCTGATTTGGTTCTGTCTCTGTGGGGCCTTCCTAATGCCATGCTAACCCTGTCTTCCCTCCCCAAACGTGGTCTGCGATGGCCTTTCCCTTCCATAGAGGACACTCTCCAGTTTCGTCCTGCGGGGCCCTGTCCCTTCCACAGGCCAGTGTCTCCTGGCTGGAGTTCCCGGTGCCACCTGGAGATAGCTCTGCGGCTCACAGGTCTCTCCTAATCACCGGTTCGTGATTAAACATACATTAAAGGACCAAGGAATTATTGAGCTACAGCATCTTGCAAGTAGAACTGCTATTTCCTGTTACACCACAATTCTAAATTATCCACAAAGACCTTGTTCTTCTGCTAAAAACATTAGGCTGGTTTCAGATTGGTTTCTGGTGGTGCTTTCATCCTGGGCCCAAGGTCAAGATGAAAATGCAGCCTTTTGTAGCAGAACTTGATCCGCCCTGCTATGTGAAAGCCTAGGGTTATGACTTCCTGGCTTGAGTGATGTCACGTAGAGCCTCATCTCAGTCACTCGCTATGTATTTGTGCCAGCACTAGAGACATGAGGAACGTTGCCTTCTTAATGCCCCACTCTTACCCGGCTGGTTTATACCTTGGCAAGGTCCTGAGGACAGGGACCCTTTGGGAAGATGCCCAGTGTGTGTGGGTCATAGCAGACAGGCAGCATCCTTATCCAACGCCCCTACCCCCCAGCAGTGTGGTGGCACAGGAAAAGCAGTGCACCCTGCCCCTCATCAGCTGTGACCTTGGGCATCACCCCTTTGGGCCTTATCTGTTAGACCAGGACCTGGAACTGGAGCATGGCTCTGGTTCTCTGAGCTTGGACCTGCCATGCTCAAAATCTTGGTCACTCAACAGACAGGTCCTTTTACTGCTGACCCATCCCTCTCTTTCCCCCAACATCCAGTTTGAGTAGAAGTTTGATCACTCATACAAGTTGGGCAAAAGAATCTTGGTCACATCTTGTGTATCAGGTAACATCTCTAAGGGACTCCACTTACTAGCAATGATAGTTACCATTTATGGAGTATGTAGTAGGTGCTGGGTACTATGCTAAGCACTTTATGTATATCATGCTATTTCACCTTCAGAACAATCATTTTATAGTTGAGGAAATGCGGGCTTAGGGGAGTCAAAGAGATTACTCAAGGCAAGTGACAGCATTGGATTCAAACCCAGATCAGTGTGACTCCAAAGCCCATTCCAGGACCTCAACTAGAATGTTGCTCTTTTCTCGCCCATCACCGTCTTCTCCCTTTTACCTCTTTCCTGAGGCTGGAGTGGTCAGTTACAGGTTGGGTCGGGGAGAGGGATCTTGTTCATCTCCATGCTTTCCTCCACAGTGATGGGGACCAGGTTTCCCCATCCACTGGGCTTCGTACCCTGTGATCTTCATATATGTATATATATACACACGCACACACACACACATATTTTTTGGCTGCATTGGGTCTTTGTTGCTGCACGTGGGCTTTCTCTAGTTGGGGCGAGTGGGGGCTACTCTTCGTTGCTGTGTGTGGGCTTCTCATTGCAGTGGCTTCTCTTGTTGTGGAGTATGGGCTCTAGGTGCGTGGGCTTTAGTAGTGTGGCACGTGGGTTCAGTAGTTGTGGCTTACAGGCTCTAGAGCGCAGGCTCGGTAGTTGTGGTGCACAGACTTAGTTGCTCCGCGGCATGTGGGATCTTCCCGGACCAGGGATCGAACCCGTGTCCCCTGTATTGGCAGATGGATTCTTAACCACTGCGCCACCAGAGAAGCCCTGTACCCTGTGATCGTGCGCTATTCAGAGACCACTCAGGGTACAAACAGGTTGGCATCTCAGAACCTCCGTTGACTCTGTGTGTGTGTGTGTGTGTGTGTGCGCGTGTGTAGAAACTCAGGTTGGAGTAAGGGAACTCAGCCCTGTGGCCTACCTCTGTGCTTTTTAAAAAGTGTCTGATGACAGCGGGATCCAGGAATTCTTTCTTGGCTTAGAAAGGTCGGAGCACCTCTCGCCTGCCCTTGATGCCAGGGGCTGCGTCCTCCATTAAGCATCAACCCCCTTCATCCTGCCCGGCTCAGAGGGAAGCTACTTCCTCAAGGCAGAATGAACTGAAGGGCAGAGAGGAAATGTGCAGTCTCCCAGGGGGCTTGCAGTCTTTGCCCACCTACCTCTCCCTACCCCGCTTCATCTCTCAGTGGTGTCACTCAGCCTCAGACCCACGCCCTCCGGATCAGGCGCCCCTCACAGGGCAGCTTGCCCCTGTGCTTAGTCAGCTGCCTCTAATGAAAAGAAGGCATGCATAAGTCACGAGGGCCCGTCCTGGGGTGGGAGGAAAAGGGGCCTCATCAGCACGGCTCCTGGCTCCTATGACGGACACCAGGTCCTCAGCCCCTGTTCCACCACAGGCACACGTGTCCTCCCAGCCCCAGCCCCTCTCCCACTGCACTTCTGGGCTCAGAACCCAAGCAGGGTTCAGGGCTTTCTTTGAAGTTTGACAGTAAGGACAAATCTGACTTTTACGTAAGGCAAGAAATTCTTCCGTTCAAAATCTCTTCAAGGCCAAGGGCAATTCACGAATACCAAGGAACAGCAAGCACCGAGGCCTGCAGGGAGGGAGGGGAGGCGGAGAAAGACCGGAGGTGGGGTTTTGGAGAGTTGACTCTAACTTCCCAGGAGTCGCTTTTAGTTTTATCGTAATGACCCGTGTTGACAATAACTGCTGCTATTTACCGACTCTCTCCTCTGTGGTGGACATTTTCCTTTTGTGAACTCATTTACGCCTGCAGCGGCCATAGAAGGTGGGCATTCTTTTTTTTTTTTTTAACATCTTTATTGGAGTATAATTGCTTTACAATGGTGTGTCAGTTGCTGCTGTATAACAAAGTGAATCAGCTATATATATATATACATATATCCCCATATCCCCTCCCTCTTGTGTCTCCCTCCCACCCTCCCTATCCCAACCCTCTAGGTGGTCACAAGGTGGGTATTCTTTTCTCCTTTTTATAGAGGGAGGAAATGGAGCCTCTGAGAGGAAGTCATTTGTTCAAAGTCACACATTGGCCAGTGGCACAGCCTGGATTTGAATTCAGACTTGTCTGCCCCAAAGCCCATGTTTTTTTCCTACACCCACTGCTTCTCCCCATATTGACCTGGTGGGTTTATAAAATATGTACTAAGGGCAAAATATAATGCTCTATGCGTTTTTTTTTTTTTTTTGGCCTCGTGGTTTGCAGGACCTTAGTTCCCTGACCAGGGATTGAACCCAGGCCCTCAGCAGTAAAACCGTGGAGTCCTAACCACTAGACCGCCAGGGAATTCCCTATGCTCTACGCTTTTGACAGTGTATCTCTTTATATTTGATTTTTAAATATGATGTGCATGCCTCCATGTTAATTATATATTTTTTTAAAGAATTCAGAAAAGAAAAGGGAAGAAGATTTATGGAGTGGGTAGGGGCATAAGGGAGGAAGATGAAGAGGCTCCAGATTGAAATGTGGATCTGACAAAGGGGAGATGGTGGGTGTGTGGTGCAGCCCATGGGGTCACACTGCTGGCCTGGGCCTGATGAGGTGCAGGAAGGGGGGTCCCCACAATTTTCTGCTTCCACAGCATGCACCCAAGCAAGGGATATTTAGTTAGGGCTAATTGGAAGGCAGCCTGGGGCAGTGCAGGGGATCTAGGTCTGACATCAGGAGAGCTGACTTCTGGTTCCTAAATTCTGTCACTAAATAGGTTGACTCTGCAAAAGTCAAGTAGTGGGTTGAAAAGATATATTCACATCCTAATGCCTGGAACCTGTGAATATTACCTTAACTAGCAAGAGAGTGAATATTATATGACCGAAGGTGTGATTAAATTAAGGATCTTGCAATGAGAAGCTTATCCTGGATTATCCAAGTAGGCCCTAAATGCAATAACCTGTATCCTTATAAGGTGTACACACAAAGGAGAGAAGGAGGCCATGTGACCCCAGAGGCAGAGATTGGAGGGATGCGGCCACAAGCCGAGGAACACGTGGAGTTCTCAGAAGCCAGATGAGGCAGGGGACAGACTCTTCCTTGGAGCCTTGGAGAGGCCTGGCCCTGCTGACACCTTGACTTTGGACTTCCAGCCTCCTGATTTCTCTGAGAAATAGATCACTCTGATTTTCAGCTGCCCCATTTGTGCTAATTTGTTACAGCAGCCGTAGGAACAGAATACAAGTCATTCCCCTCTCTGGCCTCCGTTTCCTCAACTGTAAACTAAGACGGTTCAGGCTCCCAGTTCTGACATTCTCCCCATGACTCTCAGCCATAGAGAATGGAGCTCCATTCTCCAGGTAACCCCTTCCATGTGGCACTTTGTGTCTAAACAGGCCACCTTTCCGCTTTGGGGAACAGAGTTGGTTGAGTCCAGATGACTTTGCTAAGAGTAAAATACCATCCCGGACAGTTAATTTTTTTTTTCTTATTGTTAATTGCTAGGGAAACATTCTGCCTTGCCCCAGGGAAGCCATCCAAATAGCTCTGACCTCTCTGTGGATTTCAAAAAAAGCCTTCAGTCTCTGTTTTCTCATTTTTTCCAAACAGTCCCTGCAGCTTGAGGGACCGTGGTGAAGGGAGAGCCACAAAATTTGCTCTGGGGCTGCCGGGTAAATGCAGTATGGAGGCAAGGGGCTCACGTCACCTCTGCGCCAGCTTCAGCCTCCCCTGCTTCCCCATCACCAGCGCGCTGCTAACCGAATGGCTGCTCGGGGCTTGCGCCTCCAGTTATGTGACTCAGGAGCCTCATCTGCAATCTCCAGTAACCAGAAAAGCCGCATGACTGCTCTGTGCCTACAGTGTAGAATGTCTTATAATATTCACAGAAACCAAAGGGCTGGAGGAGGCAGCCAGGGAAAGCCTTTAGGATAAAGCTCACAGAGTGAGGACAGCCAGCTCCTCCCTCCTCTTTTGCCCGCCCCCGTCTAAGGTGCTGTTGGAGCTGTGAAGAGCCTCCAGCCCGGGCAGCAAAGGAAGGTGGTGAAATGTCCAGAAGACTGGGGATGCGACCCTCAGACATGGCTGTGTCAGGAAGAGCTGAGCAACCCACACCCTGCCTATGAAACAATCTTATCGGAAGCCTTTAACTGCCTTAAACCAGTTATTCAGGCTGAATACTCCAGGGCCACCTCTAAATCTCTAAAAACGATGTTCATGTCTTTAGCTTTCCTTCAGCTGCCTGCCATGCTACGTCAAGCGGAGTTAGTGAAAGCCCCAGGGCAGGCGCGGGATCTCCAAAGATCAGCCCATGAACGGTAGAGGTGAGGGTTGCCTTTGTCCCCCCACCTCTCCTCGGCTCCCTCCTTGGATGATCCCCAGCGCACCATCTCCACCATCACTCAGAACACATTCATCCATATGGGTTGGTCTTAGAATGAAAGGTACGTGGATGCTTCAAGTGATGGTACTAAAATGCCCTAATTTTAGATTTAGTATCTGTCAGGCACAGATTAAAGCCATCATTGTCCCATATGCCCTTCCCACTGTGTGTGTTTGCATGACTGTGAGTGTGTATGTGTGTGTGTGTGTGTGTGTGTATCTGTTTGTCTGTCTGTCAACTCAAGGTTAACGGGTAATAATCGAAAAGAGCTGCAGGGACTGGACCAGCTGGATGGAGGTATGAATAGCCTCCGAGGAGAGGTGGGGAGGTTCCGCCCTCAGGTCTGGATGCTGGGGAGGGCACTGGGGGTCTCAGCAATGGACATTGGCCCTGGTGAGGGCCTTTTGGAAGTCTGCCAGAAAGTGTTTTGCTAGACTTCTTTCAGAACCTGGTTTATCAAGCGCTGTGGCTACAGGGAGGAAGTCGCCCAGCCAGCCTCAGCTCAGCACCTGTCCGCTTGGGAAGTGCTGAGCACTGACCCCAGAGGGGTCTGGCTGCCACTACAGACCCTTCCCTGGAGAGGCCTGGGTGCAGAGACTGGCCAGGTCACCCCTCACAGGGCACCTCTGGGGATAGGATGGAAGCAGGGAGGGCTGCCCGGGTCAGGGCATTGTACAAGCAGCCAGTGTCGATGGGAGAGGGGCCAGGAGAGAAAGGCTTTCTTGGTTTGGAAACAAGCAAAGGACACGAGGGAGAAAGCAGTGCTGAATCAGGACCAGGAGCCCGCACCCTCCCCGGTGCCAGCCTGCAGCCCATGGGCCACATTTCAGTGACCTCCATGAATGAGGAAGCAGATGGCAGCCAGCCAAGATCACCGGCTCCTTGGTGGTCCCTTTTCATGGGGTGGGAAGGAGAAGTGGGGGGCCTGATCCCTTTAAGGAGCCATCCCTGTAGGCAGAGACAGACAGACAGACACAGGGCAACACAGAGTGCCATTTGCAGTCCACAGAGCCAGCTCTGCTATGGATTCTTCTTGAAGCAGAAGACCCTCCTATTCCAGGCCAGCGACTCTAAACACCCCTTTAAAGTAGGGTGGGCTTAAGGAGTGTCATGGCTTTAACTGGGTTGTCTGCATTCCCCGGGAAGGCTTCTGCCTTCCACTTAGAAGGAAAGGCATCAGCTTGCTTGAAGGAATCCCAGTTACCGAGTAATTGCCTTAATAAAATTGAGAATGAAGGTGACCCATAGAAGCATGGTAAATCCACAGTTTTCTCTGTTCAGTAAGTGAATTTTGATTATAACTCAGCACTTGCCTCAGGTCCTAAAGTACTGCTAGCATTCTCAGGAAAGGACAAAGTGCAAAAAATGCTTCCACAAGGAAAAACACAGGCTTCCCAGCCCTCTTTGTAGCAATATGCAACCTAGAAAATTGAAAGCAAGGTTGCAGTCTCTCTGTCCTTGGTCACCATTTTATGTACCAGCCTGTCATACAAAATGCGGGGAAGCACCGCAGATCAATAGCTATTCTGGGTTAACATTGCCACAGCTTTTTTTTTTTTCTTTAAAAAAAGAATTTTTCTTCCTATGTGGATCACAGCTTATTACATCTAAGGCATATTTCTGTGGTCTGTCTATGGAAAGGAATGCTGAGAAGGAGCACTTTCTTTCGAGGTTTTATGCATTTTTTAATATCAGTGATGGGGCAGTAATGCTCCTAGAGAACTGTTCCTTTATCAGCTCCAAAGGGTTGTTAGCCCTCAGGTTTGAGAAGCAGGTAAAACTTACCTGATGGACCACCTGGAGCCTGGCTGAGACCTCACCAGGGACAACCTGAGATGCGGAGGTCTGTCTCCGCCTGGTACAGCCTCCGTAAATCCTGTGTGTCCCGCTGCAACCCCTGGTAACATTAGCGGCCGTCGATCTGATTTGTTTATCTGCAGTGACACTCATCTGAGCAAAATCTCTAAGTGGCTTTTTATAGGAAATGAAAAGCCAAATGAGAATGTACGTGAAAAAGTGAGCCATGGGAAATAGCCTCTCAAAGCATATGTCAACTATTTTTATGTTACTAGGTTGGCTGGAGGCTTTAAGTGATAACTTTTGAAGTTCCTAATGGAACCCTACAAATTATGTACAATAATGTAATCTTTTTTTGGAGGAGACCATTATAAAGCACATCTACCTTGAGTATCATCTCTTTTTCAGCCTCACAGAGTCGTGGAGGAGGCAGGCTAAAGATTCATAGGTTCATTTTGAAGGTGAGGAAGGGAAGGCTCAGAGACATCGAGTCATTCAAGGTCACACAGCTAGTCAGCACTGACCCAAGGACTGCCACACTGACTCTGGACTCCTGAGTCCGGGCAGCAGGACTACCTATCAATGTCCGGGCTGACATCACTGAAACATACACATAGAGGCTTTTCACTCCAGCCCACACCAAGACCTTAGCACCCTTCCTCCCCTCCATCATCTGCCGCAGCCAACGAACCATCTAAATTCAAACTTCGGAAATGCTAAGTTTCATAAAAAATTTGTAAAGCTTTTAAAATGCGAAACAGGAATAAACAAAATTTCTTGCCACAGGCAACTAACTAATGTAAAGCGACAAAATAATGGGAGTTTGAATGCGGTCTCAAAAGTGGCCCTAAAATGGAATTCAGAATCCTATTTTAGTAGGTACATCATACACTCGCTTTGCCAAGGATGACTGGGGGGTGAATTCTCATTTATAAAAGTAAGCCATGAAGGGAAAAAGAAAATAGAATGAGGGGAAGAGAGAGGAGGGGAGGAGAAGAGGGAGAAAGGGAGAGAGAGTGCGAGAGAAGGAGGGACTGGGATTGGGGAGGCTGAGCAGTTGAGGGAGATGGTATTAGTCACAGCTGGGTACCACAGAAAGCCGGTTCCTAGGTCAGGAGCACCATAGCTGTCCCCAAGTAGTGTATCACCCCTCCATCCAGGAGTGGCCTTGGCATACGGCCCCAGGGACTCCAGACAGCTGTCCCTCCTGAGGACTTCCAGGAATTGTGGGGAAGGGGGGGGGCGGGTGTTGCAGGGAGGCATCCTTCAGCACTGGCCTGCAGGGCTCCAGCTGAAGAGAGTCTGACTGCAGGAGTTTAGAAAGTGTGGAGCAACAAGCAACATCTCCTGCCCAACAGCAGTGGTCAGAATGACAGATCTATTCTGGCAGAGACTATTCCGTGGCTCAGCCGCAGACGTGCCCTTCCCCCGTCACTCCGCCTTGGGTATAACGAGAACAGGAAAGCAACTCCCAAGCGAGTCCATCGTTTATTTGGGGACAGAGCCCATTGGGCTCAGACTTTCCCACTGCGGGGAGTTCAGCTGCGCCCTCGCACCGCCCCTCCCACCCTGCCTTCCCGTCTCCCCTGCCTCCCCTAGCCAGGGGCTCTGCATTCACTTCCCCCAGTCTCGGCGGTGATGTGAAGCGGTCCCTCCAGCCCATATTTTGGCTGTTCCCTTAAAGGGCATTGACCTAAAGGCACAAACGCCGCGGCGTCGGAAGCGCAGCCCGACGGCGGCCACAGCAAAGAGGCACCCGCAGCGCCTGCGGTGATGCGGGCAGTGGCGGCTCGGGGCCGGTTTCATTTCGATACTCTTGAAGCACATCTGCCCCTCCTGTCCCCCGCGCACCGGGCGCATCTAGCTCGCAGGAAGGAAAGGAGACAAACTCCTCCCGACATCCCCGCCCCCACCCCGATCCCCACTCACGCCGAGTCTGAGCACAGGGGGAAAACACTTTGAAGAAGGAGCCGCTCTCCCCCAACTCCCAGATCCCTGCCTCGGGGTTCCTGTCCCCCCACCCCGACCCCAGTTACTTCAGCGGCAGCCAGAGGGGCTTCCTAAATCCGTGTGCTTGCCTGCCTTTCCAGCACGTGGGACAGACTGCGATTTGGGTAACTTTTCAAATCCTGTCTCCTAAACACTTGCCCACAAATATTTGGGAGAGAGAGGGGCAAGCCCCCTGCGCCGTCCGCCGCCCTCACTTCTGACCTCCGCCCCACTCCTAGGCTGACAGCGTGGAAAAAAAAAAAAAAAAAAAGAAGACTCTCACTCCAGTTGCTTTTGCCAGTCGGGGAAACAACACACTGTCGCCGAGAGCATCCAACCACCAAGAGAGGGAGAATGAGCCGAGGCACCGGCCCCGGGTACCCAACACCGTCCAGGCGCCAGCGGACCAGCCTTTGCCGCGCGTTCCCCGCGCTCGCGGGAGGGTCACAGACGCCCCCGGAGGATGGACTTGAACCCAAGCCGCGGGAACGTCAAGCGAGAGAGAGCCACTCACCTTTAGGTTGTGCGTGGGGTTTACAACGCAGACAAGTTGCCCAGCGGCGGAGAACACCCGTTTAGCCTTGTAGTGCTGAAAGCGGAGGTGAATGAGATCTAACACAGCCCCAAAGCACTGGGTGAAGAAAAGCATCACAACTTTTTTTGGGGGGTGGGTGGTTGTTGGCACAGGAAGGCAGCGGAGGAAGCTGTAAGTCCTTGGGCTCTGGAAGGAGCGCAGCCTCTAAGACACTACGCTCCAGCCCGGCTTAGTGTGCCTTCATATTCATCATCAAAATAAGACGGTTAGAATCTTGCAGCAGCGAGGCGGCCAATCGAAAGGACAGAAATGTTATCCTTGAGGTGCAGAGACAGCCAATAACAAATGCCTCCCCGACCGAAACTCCCTGATGAATTGAGCCTGGCGGAGAATGTATCATTGAACATTACCATAGATCAGCACATTGCATTTATCTTGTGATTACAGCCAACCATACATAATGCTGGGGAGATAGGCTGACAAAATTGATTGCTTAATGTGTCTCCATTTATTAATTGACTTAATTTAACACGAGAGGCTTTCTTAACGCGCTGGCAAAAACGTAAAGCATTTCAACCGCCAAATAGTAAAACACGCTGCACCAAAGTAAGCAGATGGATAACGCAGATCGCGGCTTGATTCACCAGAGCTGCTTGGGAGAAAATCAAATATTACAAGACTCCTCCGATTCCAGATAAGGATTTGGCAACAGCAGAAACGTGCATCTTTCAATCTTGTGCTCTGACTCTCTCTGCTGTTTGGATTTCAGCCCCTTGATAAATCTGCCTTTCCACTCTTTATCAGAGAAAAAGCATTCCTGACAAATAAATGCGTTTGGAGTTGAGGGGGAAAAACATGTATGTATATCTATAATGCTGTAATTACTGAAGCCTGAAAATATTAAAGCATAAAAGTGTACAGAGTACGCTTCTAAAAATAATGAAATCCCTGATGCATGAATGCACACACACAGAAAAACCTACACGGAGAGGAGAGTGGCTTGTAAATCAGCAAAATAATTACAGATGCGGAGGGCTTTTGCTTGTCATTCATTTGCATATTGGTGGGCAGCAAATTGCTAATTAACCACTAGATGGTTGGAGACGTTAAAATAGAGGTTAAGAGCACACATACAACATCATTTGCTTGTCTCTGCGAATGCCAGCAGCACATTTCTGTGCTAGAGCAGGCAGAGGGCATTCCAGTCCTCAGACTGCACTCCCTCTCTCTCCAGAACTGGGCTGGTAGAGGTGCTAAGCCCATGCACTGGTTCTGGAAGAAAGGCTCCTGAGCAGTACACGAGGAGTCTTAGGGTTTGGGGGGAACAAGCTCTGATGGCTTAGTTAGTCTTTGGGACTAAAGCAGGAGAATTGCATGTGTTGTGTTTCTCATTCTCTTTGGTTGTTTCTCTGTTGGGAAGCCAGCCCAGACGCAGTGAGCCTGGGTGAGCATCAGTCTTGGGTGTGAATTACACTCAAGAGTGTGAGCCCATTGCTTCTCCCTGAGTGGCTCTCGCTCCACTCTGGCTACAGTCCTTGGGTTGTAATGTAGGCAAAGCATACACACACCTGGGACACCTACATCTGTGACCTTGTCAGGCAATTAAACCAACTACTGATTAAAGTATAGGGGGAAAAATGCACAGTTTTCCTGAAACCAGGACAAAGCCCAGGTGTTCATTTTCACTTGAGTTTAAAACCAAACCAATATGTTCAGAAACAAATAAGCCAAGCACCAATTAAAATGGAAACTTTGTACTTTCTAGAATAATTGCACTGGCACAAAATTAGAAGATGACAACGTTTGAACTGATTAGAACCTCATCTATGTGATGCTTTTATAGGATATGAGTCCCTGGACCCATTCATAATATGGTTCATAAATAAGAGTTGCTGACCTACAATACCAGAATTCTCTTTCTAAAGTTTTCATTTTCCAGAACAAGCTTTCAGCAGTTCAACAGGAAAATATTCAGTATTCTTTTTTTTATTTTTTATTTTTATTTATTTATTTATTTTATTTTAATATATTTTTTTACATCTTTATTGGAGTATAATTGCTTTACAATGGTGTGCTAGTTTCTGCCTTATAACAAAGTGAATCAGTTATACGTATACATATGTTCCCATCTCTCTTCCCTCTTGCGTCTCCCTCCCTCCCACCCTCCCTATCCCACCCCTCTAGGTGGTCACAAAGCACGGAGCTGATCTCCCTGTGCTGTGCGGCTGTTTCCTACTAGCTAGCTATTTTATGTTTGGTAGTGTATATATGTCCATGCCACTCTCTCGCTTTGTCACAGCTTACCCTTCCCCCTCCCCATATCCTCAAGTCCATTCTCTAGTAGGTCTGTGTCTTTATTCCTGTCTTACCCCTAGGTTCTTCATGACATTTTTTTTCCTTAGATTCCAAATATATGTGTTAGCGTACGGTATTTGTTTTTCTCTTTATGACCTACTTCACTCTGTATGACAGACTCTAGGTCCATCCACCTCATTACAAATAGCTCAATTTCATTTCTTTTTATGGCTGAAAATATTCCATTGTATATATGTGCCACATCTTCTTTATCCATTCATCCGATGATGGACACTTAGGTTGTTTCCATCTCCTGGCTATTGTAAATAGAGCTGCAATGAACATTTTGGTACATGACTCTTTTTGAATTATGGTTTTCTCTGGGCATATGCCCAGTAGTGGGATTGCTGGGTCGTATGGTAGTTCTATTTTTAGTTTTTTAAGGAACCTCCATACTGTTCTCCATAGTGGCTGTATCAATTCACATTCCCACCAGCAGTGCAAGAGCGTTCCCTTTTCTCCACACCCTCTCCAGCATTTATTGTTTGTAGATTTTTTGATGATGGCCATTCTGACTGGTGTGAGATGATATCTCATTGTAGTTTTGATTTGCATTTCTCTAATGTTAATGATGTTGAGCATTCTTTCATGTGTTTGTTGGCAGTCTCTATATCTTCTTTGGAGAAATGTCTATTTAGGTCTTTGGCCCATTTTTGGATTGGGTTGTTTGTTTTTTTGATATTGAGCTGCATGAGCTACTTGTAAACTTTGGAGATTAATCCTTTGTCAGTTGATTCATTTGCAAATATTTTCTCCCATTCTGAGGGTTGTCTTTTGGTCTTGTTTATGGTTTCCTTTGCTGTGCAAAAGCTTTGAAGTTTCATTAGGTCCCATTTGTTTATTTTTGTTTTTATTTCCATTTCTCTGAGAGGTGGGTCAAAAAGGATCTTGCTGTGATTTATGTCATAGAGTGTTCGTTCAGTATTCTTTTATTGCCTTCTTTAAAAGAAAGAAATAAAAGTGACCATACTCCCCTAGTTCATAATTCAGAAGGTCCGAACTTCCTCTTTCTACATCCTTTGTTAGAATGGAACCATTATGCTGTTTGTTTCTACCTCTGGGTAACCTCAGACAGGTTTCTTAAAACCTCACTTAGGCTCAGTTCCCACGCCCGTAACATGGGGATAATAGCAAATTATTTGCCTCTCAAGGTTATTGTGAAGACTAAGATGATGTATCTGGAAGAACCCAGCACAGTGCCTGATTCAAAGCAGCCTTTCAATACTTGAGTCTACTGAGTGTCTTTTGTGGAAGAGTGATTATCTTCAGAATGTTTTTCCTTCCTGTTCCACGAAATATTTTTCCCCATGAATATTCACCCTACCATCCAGGGTCACAAAAGCAGAGGACATGATAAGAGCAGACTTGACTCTTGCTATGTTCTTTTTTTTTTTTTTTTTTTGCAGTACGCGGGCCTCTCACTGCTGTGGCCTCTCCCATTGCGGAGCACAGGCTCCGGACGCGCAGGCTCAGCGGCCATGGCGCTCGGACCCAGCCGCTCCGCAGCATGTGGGATCTTCCCAGACCGGGGAACGAACCCGTGTCCCCTGCATCGGCAGGTGGACTCTCAACCACTGCGCCACCAGGGAAGCCCTCTTGCTATGTTCTTAAGGGTGGATGATCCTGTTATTACCTGAACACTGGGTCTGGGAGTGAGGGCTGAAGGGCTAAGGAGTGCATATTGACATCAGTGGTGAGAACAGTGCCACAGACCTGCTATTATGGATGCTTTTCCTTAATCCCAGACCTGACCTTTTGCCCTACTCTCTACCCCAAAACTGGTTTACATCACTCTACTTTTGAATATTAAGCATACCCATCTGTTCTCGGAATCAGTCCTCAAAATAATCATCCATCAGGAAATGTCTGAAGCTAACCCTGATAACAAATGCTCATGGTTAATGTCCCCAAAACAGGGTGGCACAAACTAGCCTTCGTGTAGAGATTTAGAGCTGTGTTCACCTCTTGCCACTAAGTTGGCCCCTCTGCGGTAGCCACACCAATCCTCTCATGCTGCACTACGATGCCCAAGTCTTCCCGTTCACCTCCAAAGCAACCAGATTTACATTTTATCTGGACCAGAAAGTCTCAGAGATTGGTAATTAGACAAATTTGGATTGAAAGCCTACATTGCTACTTACTGTTACTTTGGGTAAATTATGTAATCTTACTGACACTTAGTTTTGTTTGTCTGTTAAAATTAAGCTAATGACTCCCTTGTAAAGTAGTTTAAAGATGAAGTGAGATAATATAAGTAAAATAACCAGCTCAGTGACTGGTTTTCATAATAACTTTAATGAGAAGCTATTGTCATCATCATTATCATCATCTTCTCATCAAAAAAATTTTTGTCCAAGTCAACCCAAAGTTCTGGTGAGCATATGGAACAACCAAAATTCTCATGCACTGCTGGAAACCACTTTGGAAAGCTGCTTGGAAGCATCCAGTAAAGCCAAACATATGGGAACCCTATGACCCAGAAAGCCCACTCCATATACCCAACGGAGGTGTGAGCGTGTGCTTAGCAAAAGACTGGTACTAGGATTTTCCTTGCAATGTATTCATAATATAGTTTCATAGCAACTGTAGTCACAATAGGTAAAAACTGGAAACAACCTAAGTATCTATCAAAAATAAAATGGATAAATTACATTACTTTTTTCCTTCCTTTGTTAAATACTACATAAAAAAATAGAATAAACTACTGCTACGTGCAACAATGCAATAACATGGATGGATCTCACAGATACAGTTTTGAGGTAGAGAGGCCAGATGCAAAAGAATACATGTTGTGTGATTCCATTTATATGAAGTTCAAGAACATAGAATAGGTTATCCACAGTGCAGGAGATCAGAAGAGTGGTAACCTTGGCAAGGGGTTACGACTGAAGGGGACATGAGGTAGGTTTTAGAAAGCTAGGTAGATTCTGTTTCTTGATCTGTGTTCTAGTTTCATGAACATTGTGGATTGAATTGTTTTCCTAAAAACAGATATGCTGAAGCCCTAATCCCCAGTGCCTCAGAATGTGACCTTATTTGGAAATAGGGTCATTACAAAGGTCATCAAGTTAACATGAGGTCACTCGTGTGGGCTTTAATCCAATATGACTAGTGCTCATATATAAAAAGGGAGAATTTTGATATAGAGATATATACACAGGGAGGATGCCACATGAACGTGAAGACAGAGATTGGGACAGTACATCTATAAGCCCAGGAACACCAGAGATGACCAGCAAACCACCAGAAGCCAAGGGAGAGGCATGGAACAGATTCTCCCTCATAGCCTCCAGGAGGAACCAACCCTGCTGACACTTTGACATCAGACTTCTAAGATGTCTCCAGCACTGTCAAGACAATAGATTTATGCTGTTTAAGCCACCCAGTTTGTGGTGCTTTGTTATGGCAGCCCTAGAAAACAATACAATGGATATATCTGTTGGGTGGAAATTCTTTAGGCTGTGAACTTATGATCAATGCCCTTTTCTGTATGTAAGGTATATGCCCCAATTATACTGAAATAACATGTGGATGAGCATATAATTGAACTTTGAAGTAGTGAAGTATTCATAAAGATTTTAAAAGTTTATTGAAGTAATCACAAAGGCAAATACTTGGTTACATAAAATGTTAAACTCTATGTCAAAATAATGTCTGACAACTGACATTGAAAAAACCCAAAATATTGAGGGATATACTTGCAGCAATTATGACAGCAAAAGATTTGTATTCCTAATAAAGAACTCTTGTATATCATTTTAAAGAACTAAAATTATATAAAACAAGATAGACAGAGGATATAAACAGTACACAGAAGAAGAAATTTTAAAATTCATAAATGAATGATAGATGTTCAATAGAACTAGAAATCAAAGAAATGCATTTAAACAAGATGGCATCTTTGGGCTTCCCTGGTGGCACAGTGGTTGAGAGTCCGCCTGCCGATGCAGGGGACACGGGTTCGTGCCCCAGTCCGGGAGGATACCACATGCCGTGGAGCGGCTGGGCCCGTGAGCCATGGCTGCTGAGCCTGTGCGTCCGGAGCCTGTGTTCCGCAACGGGAGAGGCCACAACAGTGAGAGACCCGCGTACCACAAAAAACAAAAACAAAGACAAAAAAAAAAACAAGATGGCATCTTTTATGTATCAAATTGGCACTTTTTATTTTTAAACAATAATAACCAGGGCTGATGAATCTTCATTGAGAAGGACATTGTACTCTGCTGGTGATGTGAATAATAATAAACATTTAAATGCTTTGTAGATATCAGGCACTATGCTAAATAGTTGGCCTTTGTAGTCAAGTATATCTACAGTCAAATATCTTATTTTCCTTTTCACAATAACTCCATCAGGTATTCTTCTCGTTTCCAGACAAGAAAGCTGTGGCTTAACGTCCACGGTTACCTAACTGGTAAATGGTAAAGGTAGGGTTTGACCCCAGATTTCTGCAGTGCCAGATACTGAGATTTACTGCCTCTGAGAATGTGTACTTGTTGTACCCTTTTCTTGAAAACAATTTGACAATATGCATTAACTGCCTAAGAAGGTTCATAAACTTTGACCTACCAACTAAATATCTAGAAATCTGTTCTTATGATATAAACAGAAATGTCAACAAATATTTAAGTATGAGGATGTTCATTGTTGTATCACTTATACTACTGGAAATAATAGAAAGAACCTATGTGTCCAAAATTATTTAAGTAGACTTAAGTAATTTAAGGTACATCTAGCCACAGCATGGAATAAATTATAGCTGTAAAAATAGGTTTCTGGAAAAAGTATAGAAAGACGTATGCATAAAGCTATTCACTGTGGCACTATTTGTAATAGTACAAGACTAGAAACCTCCACATTATCCCTCCATAGGGGACTGGTTGAATAAACTATATATATTTATAAAATGGTGACAATTAACCATAAAAAGAAATGACAGTTATCTCCAAATACTGCTAAGCAATGAATTCAGGTTATCTTGGTAGATTAAAAAAAAGTAATGTGAAGAATTCTGTGCATAACGTGAAAATATTTATCTTAGAATGGGGGGTATCTATTTATTTGTTATTTATGTTTTAAAAATGGAAGAATGAATTAAAAACTAACAATAGGGCTTCCCTGGTGACGCAGTGGTTGAGAGTCCGCCTGCCGATGCAGGGGACACGGGTTTGTGCCCCAGTCCGGGAAGATCCCACGTGCCACAGAGCGTCTGGGCCAGTGAGCCATGGCCGCTGAGCCATGGCCACTGAGCCATGGCGCTCCGCAACGGGAGAGGCCACAACAGTGAGAGGCCCGCGTACCACAAAAAAAAAACAACAACAAAAAAACTAACAACAAAGTTACTTATAGGGGTGAGAAGGGAAGAGGGTAGAGGAGGCAAAAATAAAACTAGACTTCTCTGAATATATCTTGTTCTGTAGTTGGACTTCAAAACCTTGAAATTATTTTATAAAATTATGAAACAAAAATAAAAAAGAAATCTTCAAAAGTCAAAACCAAAATAAAACAAATCAACTATTTGACAAGTTGGTGGCATATGCACACAGAAAAGACAATTTTAAGTTACTTTGGAACACAGTAAGATGACTATAAATCCTTAGTAAAATATATTCCAAGGACAGAAAGAAGTTCAAAAAATTTAACTACCTTTAGCAAATGTATTGCTGGTGGTAGTGTCTGTAGTGGTTTAAAAATATATCACCACCTTCAGAAAGTGGAGCCTAATCTCTCTCCCCTTGAATGTGAACCAGACTTGATGACTTACTTCTGATGAAGTGTGGAAATGATGATGTGTGATTTTTGAAGCTAGATCATCAAAGGAATTGCAGTTTCCCCATTGTTCTCTTGGATCACTTGCTCTGGGGCTGGATTTCATGCCATGAAGACATTCAACTAGCCCTCTGGGGAGGCCTATATGGAAAGGAACTAATGTCTCGTGCTAACAGCCAGTACCAACTTGCTAACCGTGCAGATGAGATAATTAGGAAGCAGATCCTTCACCCTTGGTCAAGCCTTCAGATAACTGCAACTCTGGTCAAATTCTTTACTGCAACCTATAAAAAACTCCCCACCAGAGCTACCTAACTGAGCTGCTCTCAAATTCCTAACTCACAGAAACGGTGACATAATAGTTGTTTAGTGTTACTTTAAGCCACTAAGTTTGGGGATAATTTGTCATGTAGAAATAGATAGCGAATACAGAATTTGTTCCAGGACTGGGGTGCTGCCATGACAAAACCCTAAAATTTATGAGCGGCTTTGGAATTGGGCAGTGGACAGAAGCTGAGAGTATTAATGAAAGCCTAAAGGGCCTCGAAAAGACTGTGAATAGAAGCCCAAGGTCAAGAAGGGCTTATTTTGGAAGAGTTTTTGAATGTGGTTTTGTCTGAGTGGGCTACAACCAGAATCATAGGAGATCCATGAAGTTTTTAAGAGAAGTAAACTAGCAGAAGTACCACATGGATTGGATTGAAAGGGGCAGAATTAGTATAAAATGATAAGAGGCCTTTGGACCCTGAAGCTTCTACTGGTAGGAAGTAAGCTGAGAATACTCTTCAGTAGAAAACATGGGCTACCTTTTATGAAAAAGAGAGGATGACCTACAGGGTGGAAACAAGAGCTCAGAGGCTGGAGCTTAAAGCTATGGAGACTCATTTTCAGACCTGGAGTCCTAAACAAGGAACTTTCAACATTTGCCCTGATGGATTTTCCTATCTTTTGCTTCTGTGTGTCTCCTGTTTTCCGTTATTTTGAATGATGGTAGTGGTGGTGGGGTGATGGTCCATGGTAGTTATCCTGTGCTTACCCTACCATTGGATGTTGCATGTGTGTGTGTGTGTGTGTGTAGGTGGCAATTAACTTTTCTTTTTAGATCATAGGTCTTCAGATTGTGAGGAACTGTACTCGAGGAGCTGTTCTCTAGGACACCTGAGGAGTCTCCTCTGCACTTGTACCTGATTTAGTACCAAGATCATGGACTTCAAGCTGATGCTGTAAGAGAATAAGACTTTGGGGGAGTCTTTGGTAGGGGTGAGTATATTTTACATTTATAATGTAAATTAAGTTGCAGCCAGAGAGTGAAAAGAAATATGCCTGCAAATTCTTTGACATTCCCCTTTCAGTGGGTAGAGACTAATTCTCCCTTTGAATATGAGCCATACACAGTGATTCACTATCACAATAGAATGTGGTAGACATGACACTGTGTGATTTTTGAGGCTAGATTACCAAAGGCCTTGCCATTTACACCTTGCATTTTGAATAGCTCACTTTGGGGGAAGCCAGAGATCATGCCATCTGGACCCTCCAGCAGCCCTCTGAGACCCACTGAAGTCTTCTTTCAACACCCAGCATCAACTTGGTAGCCATGTCAGTAGGTCCCCTTGGAAGCAGATCTCCCAGCCCCATTCGTACCTTCATATGACTGTGGCCCTGGCTAACATCTTGTCTGCAATCTCATGAGAGACTCAGACCCAGACTGTGCAGCTAAGCTGCTTCTGATTTGCTGATCCATAGAAACTGTAACATAATTAGTGTTTATTGTTGCTTTGAACCATTAGTTGTGCGGTAATTTGATGTGTGTGTATTGTTAATGAAGCAGAGGAGTAATTATGTTGGTGTCATTGATGTAAGGGAAAGGAGCCACAGGTGTAAGATTGATGAGGTTAGAAAAAATACTGTAACCTTGAATTCAAATGGCGATCATTGCAACGGCGTATTTTATGTTAAAGAGCAGTAAGGGCAGAAGGAGAGGAGGAGGACGAGGAGGGACAGGGGAAAGCGAAAGCAAAGTTTCTTAATTCTGTCCACAGAAAAGACCTTGAAAATGAATACCTTAAAACCCAGATTCTATATAAAATTTCCCACTTAAAAGCAAACAGGGCTTCCCTGGTGGCACAGTGGTTGAGAGTCCGCCTGCCGATGCAGGGGACATGGGTTCGTGCCCCAGTCTGGGAGGATCCGACGTGCCGCGGAGTGGCTGGGCCCGTGAGCCATGGCCGCTGAGCCTGCGCGTCCGGAGCCTGTGCTCCGCAATGGGAGAGGCCACAGCAGTGAGAGGCCCGTGTAACGCAAAAAAAAAAAAAAAAAAAAAAAAAAAAGCAAACAAACTAGATCTCTTTAAAGAAATGGCTAGTTCTAGATCTGGAGCAGAAAATGTTTAAGATGAGCCTGGAACATCCCATAACAACAGAAAGTAAGGATGCAATTTAAAAAAAATTACTAGAAAAAAAGTGCAAGGATCTTTGTCAGTATTCAGAAAGCAAAGTGAAGAGGCTCCCACGGCCTGAAGATGGGACAGTTGGAGCATGATTAAGAACAGTAACTGCAAGGGACTGAAACACATCAAATATGTTTAAATCTACACGTTCATAATGACACCAGAAAAACGAATTAGTTCCCTTTGCATGGCGCTTGGCACTTAATTCATTACCTTGATAACTGGCAAATAAAGGGAATAAATAAGGTATTTATCCTGCCTTTCTTCGATGAGCTGTACCTCAGTGTAATTAAATAGTCAGTGAGGAGAAGTTTCTCTTTATAGCAGTTAACGAATGAAGAAATAATGGTAAAATGAGAATATTCACCTTTTTGAAATTCCTAATGAAGTAATGGATCTGGGCGGTGATCATCATTGGCTGCTGACATCACAGAAAGACAACCAGGTATTGGGTACCTCCTGGGAAGTCACAACAGAGCATTCTTACCAAAGTAACCACATGAATCTGATCCATCTTTGAGATGTAGCTACTGATTTTCCGGAAATACAGGGGACACAGGAACATGATAAATGACAACATGGAGATCCAACTAGCAAAATCCAGGGCGTAGGAAACTCTACAGGAAAAATGACCAGGTTCTTTAATAAATAAATAAAACAGTGCTTAGAGAGAGAGGGATGGGGAAAAGGAGTGAGAGAGAAAGACATCATGTTTCAAACGGTTTTTAGAAGGTGCAAAAATGCCCAATGTATATTAAGTTAGGAAAATCAGAATATAAAATTGTATTTATAAAACAAATCCATCTTATTTTTTGAAGAAACATGTAGCACAAGAGAAAAAAATGTTCAAAAATAGTAACAATGTGTGTGGGTAGCAGGATTATTGGTAATTCTGGAATATTGTATTTTTCAAATCTGTTTTAAGATGCAAATATTTTTATAATCACTGTCTCTCTTGGAATAAAGACAAATAGATAAATTACTAAAAATATGTCTATAGTGAGGGGAAAAAAAGCATATTACTTTAACACTTGTGTTACATGTGGTGGCCCTGTGCTGTCCATTGAGATTCTGTTTTCTGAAAGAACACTGACTAATGCCATTGTAGTGTGTTGATGGGTCCCATCTCCCTAGTAACAAGCATATATTTTA
This sequence comes from Mesoplodon bidens, assembly GCF_964165515.1. Lineage (NCBI taxonomy): Eukaryota > Metazoa > Chordata > Mammalia > Artiodactyla > Ziphiidae > Mesoplodon > Mesoplodon bidens. Next base: position 20,927,254 of record NC_138174.1, on the reverse strand, counting down.
TTAAGGGTCCTTTGGGAAAGACCTGAGTTCAAAGGAATAAGCCAGCCCTTCTAACTCTGAGATGGGTGTGAGAAGTTAGCCCTCACATAACTGTTGAGGAAGTCAGCATCTGAATTATGAAGTCTGGCTTTTGGTAGGTGATGAACAGGAAAAGGAAACAGATCACCTCGACATAGCCCAGGTTGGGTACAGATGGTCTAAAAGCAACAAGTTTCTTCTGTAATGTTGCCAAGGCAACAGCAGCTGCTTCTGGCATTGCAGAGGGTGAGGGGAGGGAGAAAACAGGAGAAATAAAGAGGCAGAATGATTCTGTACATCTTTCCTAGGAAAATAGGAAAGAATACTGTAAAACATTGACTATTTTCTGGGTCAACATGCTTCCATAACTCTTAAAGTGTCATCAGTGAAAGGCAAATGGTGTTTTTCACATTGTAATCTGCCTCGAACTAAATAGGAACGCGGTCCCTCTTGTCATAACTGTCACAAGAAAACATCAAGGTGTTTGAACACTCAAGGGGATAGATAGCCCCGTCCACCGCTGTTCGGAGTCATAGACGGGAAAATGACAATATCCCCTTGAGTGTTCAAACACCTTGATGTTTTCTTGTGACAGTTACTGCAGCATCTATTCACGTGGCTGAAAGATGCTTATTATGTTTTGACTGTGTCTGGATTTGCAAGGGAAGAAGAGAGGAAAGGAATAGCCTTGGTCCTCTTCCTCCTCTTCTCCTCCCCGTGGCTCCTGCCTCCAGATCTTTCCACCTGCAGAGGAAGAGGGTGAAGCAAGGAGAATGTGGCAGTGAGGAGGGAAAGAGAGCAGCAGGTCTGGGGAGTGTGCTAGAGATATTTGCAGCCAAGGTCTACCTGGCCACAAGGCAGCCCGCACGGGGACACTGGGAGCCTGGGAAGAGTTGAGTCAGGGCGAGTTAAGCAGGGCTGGAGCCCAGCTCTGCATGTGATGGCCTCAGAGAGAGAGATCAGAACTGGAGATGAAGACAGAGCTACGGAGACGATCGGTGGCAGATGTTGAGCATCAGAATCATTCTCTACCTGGAGACACTCACAGCTCTGACGCCCTGGCTCAGGGGAAGACTCTCTTTCCTGCCTGAACCTCGTTTTGTGTGTTCAGAACCTGCAACGGTCTCTGGGCAGTTTTCACTTGCTCAGAAGGGAAGAGAATTTAGAGCCCTGGTCGTGCCCAGTTGAGGCTGAATATTTTTTCAAATGCCCAACCACTTTTAACACAGCAGAATAGCCTCGAGATCAAAAGTCTGAACTTGAGGGGCTTCCCTGGTGGTGCAGTGGTTGACTCTGCCTGCCGATGCAGAGGACACAGGTTCGTGCCCTGGTCCGGGAAGATCCCACATGCCGCGGAGCGGCTGGGCCCGTGAGTCATGGCCGCTGAGCCTGCGCGTCCGGAGCCTGTGCTCTGCAGCGGGAGAGGCCACAGCGGTGAGAGGCCCGCATACCGCAAAAAAAAAAAAAGTCTGAACTTGAGAGTCAGGCAAGTCAGGGGAGCCTGGATCCCCTGACTGGACCTGCCGCTCCAGCTGCTTATTCATTACTTGTTATATATTATTTCACTGGCATCACATTTACAAGGATGGAAGCAGGTGGCTCAGCTTCGCCAGGCCTTAGCTTCCTCTCTGTCAGTGGGGATGCCAGGGCCAGCCTCCTAGTGTTGGGTTGTGACTAGGACTGCACAGTGGACTGCAGTTCAAGTCCCCTGTGCCTAGTGTTGGCACAGCTTCTGTGACATTACCATTACTATCATCCTCATTCGTCTTTGAACATGTCTTTGAAAAGTGGGAAAGAATGGAGTTCACCTGTGCTTGCTTCTTGGATTTGAAAGGGACACTAGAGTAGGTAGAAACCCTGACCAGAAAGTTAGGTCACAAGTTGGCAATGGACCTGTATTAGGGTTCTCTAGAGAAACAGAATCAGCAGGAGATTTTATATAATGTAATATTATATATATAATGTTATATGTTATCTCTCTATTACATATAGCTATAATTATATATAATATATATCTAAAATCTCTATGTATTAGAGAGAGAGAGCGCAGGGGCTGGGGGGTTGGAATTTATTTTAAGGAATTGGTGCACACATCGTGGATGCTGGCAAGTTCACAATCTGCAGGGCAGGCCAGCAGCCTAGAGGCCCAGGGAAGGGCCGACGCTGCAGTTCAAGTCCACAGGCAGTCTGGAGGCAGAACTTCCTCTTCTTAAGGGGAAATCAGTTTTTTCTATTAAGGCCTTCAACTAATTGGATGAAGCCTGCCCACATTATGGAGGGTAACTTGCTTTACTCAAAGTCTGCTGATTTAAATGTTAAGCTCATCAAAAAATACTTTCACAGAATTATGTAGAGTTATGTTTGACCAAATATCTGAGTACCATGACCTAGCCAAGTTGACAGATAAAATTGACCATGACAGGGCCCCTTAGAGCACTGTCCAAACATTGGTACCTCCTCACGAGTCAGTAACCATGACCCCAGAGAGTCACTCACACAATAAATAAGTTCCATTAATGCAGCTCATTTCATCGCATCTGCAGAATAGCTGGGACCAGATTTCAGTTTTTCTTTATTGGTGCTGCACCCTTCTTTAGGAGAAAATCAAAGCACAGCAAAAGTTGATAGCAGGAATTATGTCAAAAAGGCAATTTCTGCCACAGGTCCTGGGGTTAATATGTATTTATTCCAATCTCTTAAATATTAAGTGAAAGAGGGAAATATTTAAAGGGAGCTCTAGACTGGGGACCAGAGGTTCAACACTCTACCCTGCCACTTAGGCAAGTGTCCTGATCCATAGTGAGGCAGATAATCACACCTGCACCAAATCAGGTAGTGGGGAGGACTTGCCACGATCATCTGTGTCAAAGCGCACAGATTTCAGTTATATTTGAATCTGGAAATGGGTTGAAAGCTGAAACCTTGCTGTGTAAACAGAAAGTATTGCTGCGTTTAACACTAAAAGGAAGGGAAGAGGGAACCAAGCCACATATCTCTGAGGCTGACACCTCACTCTTTTCTCTCTTTCTGTTGAGCAAAATTTCGCTATGTCCTGACAGCCCATCTCAGCTGTTCCTCCAGTTTATGGCTGCCTGCCCATCTTTCTTTGTCTGGTGCACACGAGTGGTACAGAGCTCTTTCTGTAAGCTGCAGTCAGGAAAGGAGTGTGTCCTGGTTGGGAGTTCAAGGGCAAAGATGATACACAGGATTTTAAAAGGTGCCTCTCGTGCATCTAGGAGAAAAGACTCAGACACTGTTGCTACAAGTGTAAATCGGTACAAATCCTGGCGTATAGTTTGGAAATATTTAGCAAATGCTTAAAAAAGGGAAAGATACCTAGTAATGTCATTCTAAGGACTTTATCCTTAAGTAAGTAACAGACAAGTATGCAAATATATGTACAGGGATATTCATTAGGGTCTTCTTTTAAAAGTGAAAAACTGCAAGCAGCCTAAATGCCCAGTGATATCCAGGATTGAATAGATGAATTACAGTCCATCTTGAGAGTAGAATATTATTTAACCATTAAAAATAATAAGCTGATGATGTGCGCGCATGTGTGTGTGTATAAAGATACTCATGATACATTAAGGGGAAAAAGTAGGTCACAAAATATTAAATTTAGATTTAATTCCATTAAAAATAACCACACACAGATGTGTGAAAAAGTTTTGATGATGTCTTAGTTCGTTTGGGCTGCTATAATAGAATACCACAGACAAGGTGGCTTATAAGCAACAGAATTTTTTTTCTCATAGTTCTGGAGGCTGGGAAGTCCAAGATCAAGGCATGGGCACATTTGGTGTCTGCTAAGGACCCACTTCCTGATTCATACCCTCTCCTTACATGGCGGAAGGGAAGAGGGAGCTCCCTGAGGTTTCTTTTGTAAGGGCACTAATCTCATTCATGAGGGCTTTGCCCTCGTGACCTAATCACCTGCCAAAGGCACTGCCTCCAAATACCATGACATTGGAGGTTAGGATTTCAACAGGGGAGTTTCTGTTTGAGACATAAACATTCAATCTATAGCAATGGATATACACCAAAATATTTACAGTCATCTTCTCTGGGTACTAGAATGTTGGTTGGTTAACTCTTTTTAATATCTGTATTTTCTATTTTTCTACATTGAGTGTATGATTATTTGTATCAGTATAACTAAGAAAATCAAGGGGGAAAATGCCTTTCCTGGATATTATTTACTGCCCTACGATCTGCTCATCCTTGATTAGAAGGGTGAGTGCTGTGTATTCTTGAGGCCCATCAGGACATCTGAGGAGGAACATTGTACTCAGCATTATTTGTTATTTTTCACCCTCCATGGCGTTTTAACATCACTGTTGACAGTAACCTCTCAGATTGATTTTCTCTCTCTTGTAGAAAAGAAAATCCTAGCAGACACTAAACCAGAGAGCTCTTTCTAACAAGGCTAGATCATGAACCATTGCAAGGTAAAGCAGCCATTTAATCCCATAAGAGACCCTAGCACCCATATTGTCATAAAGACTGCAATCTTTGAGGTTTGTTAACAGAAATTCATCAAGAAGTTTCTGGGGTTAATGGCAAAATCAGAAGTCAGAAATATAAACAAAGGTGGCACTGAGAAACCTTGATAAGTGTGTGTGTGTGTGTGTTTGTTTCTGTAAGCAGAGTTGATAATTTTTCTTCCTCTTGGCCAACCATGAGACCTGATATTTTTAGTGTATGTAATAGCAGGGCTTGAAGCGATGCTATTTCTTGATAATACTGGGACATTTCACCCTGAGTGCTCATAGTGTAGATAACCTAGAAAACAGCCAGCACTTTTCAGATTGGACACTGCAGAAATGCCAGCATGTAATCATGTTACCCTGTTCTCCTTTTGCACCGTTGACCTGTAATCAGAGGTTTAGTCTCCTGATTGCACATATGTTAGGACCCCTTGAAGTCGTTTCAGGCTTCTAGATCCTGAAACACCAAGCAGAAGGCCAAAATCACTCTATATCTTAAAGAGGCAGCAAATAACGAGTCAAGATGGAGGGAGAAAGGGATTGCAGGCAGGAAGGCCAACACACACCCCTGTATCTGCAGTCTCAGATGGGCTTCAGGAGGCCAGGCAGTCAGCGTTTTGATGGGCCACTTGCCTCTCCCCAATCTCATTAATCATGGAGACGATAGATTCTTCTCTCGCCATGTCTCTACCACCTTAGAACTCCTACTAGCCTTTATTTGCATTTCTCTCAGGGCATTTAACTTATTCTGCCTTGTGTTGTAGTAAAATATAAAGACTTCTTAGACTCTTACTAGATTGCAAGCTCCCTGAGGACACTGACAATTTCTACATTGGCTTGTCATTGATGACGTACAGTACCTAGCAGATATTCAGTAAAAAAAAAAAAATCATTGAATGAATGAATAATAGACAGTAGCACTCAAAATCTCCTCACTTCCACTGACAGAGAGAACAAGAAGTTGAAGCTCTTTAGGAAAAACAAAAGCTGATTTTTCAGTCTCCTAATGGTTCAGTGGTTGTGTGTGATTCTTCCTTTCAAGAGAGGAGATGGCTTTGATATCCCACCATCACCACTGTGGTGCTTCCTTATGCTTCCCCTCTCAGCAGAAAAGGTGAATTTAGCAATGCAATCCAAAGGGCTCATTATTCAAGGGCCTGTTGTGTATCTGGGACCCAGCCTGGTCCATTTCTGTTTGCGCACCACTGTTGACAAGCTGTCTGATGGTGGAACAGGTCCTCCCACTTACAGTCTATGAAATGGATTCGTAAAATCAGTCCATAGGGATTTATTATTCAACTGTTATGTGCACAATCCTGAAAGATACAATACTCACATTTATAGAAATTTTGGACTGAATAGGAAAGCAAAGTGGTTTCTCGTAGATTACAAGGAGTAGTCTAGATCACTTAATCCATCCTCGTTACAGAAAAGATTGCACCAGGGCTTCCCTGGTGGCGCAGTGGTTGAGAGTCCACCTGCCAATGCAGGGGACATGGGTTCATGCCCCGGTCTGGGAAGATCCCACATGCTGCTTAGCGGCTGGGCCCGTGAGCCATGGCCGCTGAGCCTGCGCGTCCGGAGCCTGTGCTCCGCAATGGGAGAGGCCACAACAGTGAGAGGCCCGCGTACCGCAAAAAAAAAAAAAAAAAATACAGATTAAAAGACCACAACAGTGAGAGGCCCGCATACCGCCCAAAAAAAAAAAAAAGATCGCACCAAACGATTCCACGCCATCCTTAGCAGCAGCACCTCCTCCTCCTCTCCCTCTCCCCCTCCTCCTCTGTTCTCTAGTCATCACACAATCTTCAACAAAGGACCTGTGCTCAGAGTACTATGCTAAATGCATAAAATGAATACAGAGGACTGTTGGATCAATATATGCGCGCTCATAGAACTGTTTTTCATGGTGTAGTTTTACACCGTGGGCTGAAAGAGACCATATCTTCCATTTCTAATGATATCCTAGCACCTTGTCACTTCTTTGAAGGACATGCTAATAACGTTCATAGAATGTACAGCGATTTGCTGGCCCCATGCCCCTCCCCATCTCCCAGGGTCCAAAGGAGCATGGCCAGTGGCAAGCTCCGGGTGTTTCTGTTAAAGGTGGCCATGGCTTCCCCGATGAGAGCTCCTGGGAGAGGGAGGCTGCCCCTGAAATTCGGCCGTGGCCCCAACTTGAGCTCCCCCAAGAAGTGTGAGCTACGAATTTCATTACCCGCACCAGCCCTTCCTTCCTTCCTCCTCTGGTACCTGTAGGTCTTTCTTCAGTGAAGGAGCTCCACTCTTCCCTTACCTGAGATTTAAATGGCGCCTCCCAAGGGCCCCCAAATCACTGGGTCAAATCCTCCAGGGATCATAAAGGAAAAAAAAAAAACAATGTTTCCAGGAGTGAGTTATATATGGCAGTGAATTGATGCACTTTCTGTAGCTCCTCATTTCCTTCCATTATGTTAATTCTTCCAACTCAATAACCTAATTCCCTGCCCCCCACTGCACACATTTTTTTTCCCCCTCAGGGAAGAAGCTGATTGATGCTGAAGTCAGAATCCATCCAATTTTGTGATGGTCTAAGTACTCCAGGCAATCGCCCTGCAGCTGCTAGTGGCTATCTTAAGCCCCCACCAGAGCAGCCACGGTTTCAGCAGGCTCCTTTAGAGCCGCAAGGAGGTCAGAGGTGTGTGCTAGGTGTGCATTTAGGAGGTTGTTTGCACCACGTGTCTTGGACAAACGCCAAGGGCAGGAAATCTCCAGAGGGTTGTCCGAACACTTCCTCTCTAACCTGTCTCAACCTGCCTCTGTGCCACTTGGGGAGGTGCAGCTCCTGTCTGCTGCTGACGCCCCCTCATACCGTCTGTCTTGACTCAATGCTTATTTATTATTCAGTGATTAGAGTTATTGGACGTGTTCATGGCTTAGTACCCTCTGGGCGCATTTACAAGTAGGATAGGAAAAACCCACCGCAGCTTAATTTCTGTTGTTACCACGAAGTGTGCACTTACTGTGAAACGTAGTCTTTGTTTCACAAAGCTTTTATGGCATATTCAGCCTCTCAAAGCTTGATTTTCCTGTTAGGGGCTACCTAGAATGTAGATATGCATCTTCTATACAAAGTAGGTTAGAAGCAGGCGCTACTCATCCACAGGCTGAGCTAAGAGCCAAGAGCCACACTTACTGGGAAGAGGAGCCCATGGAATAAAACCTGCTTCCTGAAGGTGATACCCGGTCTTGATCATGTCAACATTTGCTTCATAGACTGTGTTTCCATCCCTTTCTGGTCTTTCTCAGAAGCTTGTTCTCTCTCTTCCCTGTGTTGTGTGAACAAACACATGTGCGTGCAAACGCACACACACATACACACACACACACACACACAGAACTGCCATATCGCAGGCTCTTATCCACAACACAAAGAAGTATTAACAGTTTTCTGGGGACAAAGGGGACACATTTCATGTCATCATAGCCAACCTCTCTTGTGGATTCTTTCAAAGGAGAGAGGTTCCGAATTTTCTGCCTTGCTGTAAACCCTGATGCAGAAGGAAGGCCGAGAATATATGGGCTGACTGTACCTGGGGCTGGTCTGCTTCTCTGCGTGTAAGATGATAATGGATTTGTAAAGCACCAAGAATGCAGACCATCTCTCCTTCCTGCTTCTGAAGAGGAATGCTGGGATGAAAGGGACAGGGGAACCCAAGTTTTATTATGCTGGCTATAAATATCCAGTGATTGTCAAGAACGCAGGGGAATGTGAGAGTTCCGTCATTTCTCCTTTCTCATTTTCTCTCATTCCTGCGTTGTCTTAGTGCAACCCATCCCAGTGATTAGGTGGACACCCCTGTGACTGGGTGCCCTGGCATCACTGCAGGACCATCTGGAGCCCAAATGATGTCCCTGCCTCCTGGCAGCTCATGTCACAGGCCCTGACCCTATCTATCCGCCGGGTATTTACCAGAATCTGTGCGCTGCCTTCTTGTAGTTCCCTGCAGGAACAGGGCAGCATGTACCTCTCCTGGCGATAACACCTGGATGCTTTATCCACTTATCTTTTCAAGGCTTGAAGGGAATGGGTCCCAAAGTACGTACAAGCAGCCAGAGCCTAACGTCCTCTGGTCACTCTCCAGAGAAGGACCTGGGACCAGCCCAAGGCAGAGGCCATTGGAAATAGTCCGTATGGGCTTTTGCTAGATGGGGTTTTGTCTCCCTGGAGACAGCATTCCATAGGCTTCCGCTCTGGCCTGTGAGGGAGTCACCGTTTCTGAACTTGGGAGGTACAGGAAAGTCACAGGGCAACAAGGCCTTCACTCCAGGGATCCCGAAAGGCATGAGACCAGAGGCCTCTGGTCTCCTTAGAGCATATGTGCAATTCACATGGATCTGAGTTGGGGGATGTGGCTTGTTCTGCCCAGGGTCCCACTCAACCAGTGAAAGCAATGCTGACTCTGAAGCACTGGAAAGGAACATCTGGAGTAATTTAAATGCTAAAGGATTGTTTGCTGGTTGTCCAGCAAACACTGCTCTCTTATCTGCTGCTCTGTTACCGGGCGGGCCAGCAGCGCTTTCACCCCCAAGTCACTCCTTTCACGTAATTTGCCGACCACAACAGGACAGCACCTGAACAAAGCACTCTTCCCTGGGAGGCTGTGTTACAATGCCATTTTCATCTCAGCATCCTTCGTCCTTTAGGGATGCCTACAGCAATTCTCACTCCCTGCTGCATCTGTAAATAGTTTCCACTGCCCATTTCCTGATGATACACTTTAGTTTGTCTCTCAGAAACATTGTTATTCCACTCCAGAAACACAGCCCCCGAACTGTTGCGTCCAGCCATTTTTTTTTCCCCCTCGGCTGTTTGAATCAGGGGATGAGGGTGCCTGATGCTACAGTACAATAACCCGCAATCACTTATTGTACCGGCTCCCTAGAGGAAAAGCTTTGCCATTGAATTGCAAATGGCTGATCAAAGCAGTAAACCTCTTCCAAGAACAAGGTCTGGCTTTGCCACATTGGGCTTGGCCAAATATTTCAAATAGCCTTTCTGATCTAAGCAAGGTGGGATGTTGGTATTTATCATTAGTCTAAGGCAGTGTTCTTAAACTATAGGTCATGATCCACTAGGGGTGTCTAAAATCAGTTGAGTAGTTTACAGCTAGCATTAAAAAATAGAATTGAGGGAATTCCCTGGTGGTCCAGTGGTTATGACTCCATGACTCCACCTTTCCACCACAGGGGGCATGGGTTTGATCCCTGTTATGGGAACTAAGATCACTCAAGCCGGTGGAGCGGCCAAAAAAAAAAAAAAAAAAAAACCAAATTGAATAAAATCAACACATGAATACACCTCATGTAATAAAGGTAGATTTCTTTGGAAAATTTTTCTTCTAGTGTATACACATGCACACAGGTCTATAAATGTGTGTACTGGGATAGGACCTAAAAAGTATTTTTGGTTGTTGTTTTGTTTTTTTTTTTTTTGCGGTACGCGGGCCTCTCACTGCTGTGGCCTCTCCCGTTGCGGAGCACAGGCTCCGGATGCGCAGGCTCAGCGGCCATGGCTTATGGGCCCAGCTGCTCCGCAGCATATGGGATCCTCCCAGACCGGGGCACGGACCCGTGTCCCCTGCATCGGCAGGCGGACTCTCAACCACTGCGCCACCAGGGAAGCCCTGTTTTTTTTTTTTTTAATCTTTATTTTTCTTGTGAAATATATTAAACTCCCAGCAGCATATATACAATTTATATATTTTAGAGACTAGTAAAGCAAACCCCTGCATTCCCATCACTACGGTTAAGAACTAGGACAGAGCCGTGCCATCTAGAAACCACCTGAAGGACCCTCCTCCCCCACAGAGGCAGCCACTATCCTATCCTGACTTTTATGATAATCACCCCCTTGCTTTCTTCATAATTCCCCCCCCCCATGTACATCAGGAAAGATAGAGTTTAGTTTGGCCTGTCTCTGAGTTCTTCCTAACAGTTCTTCTGGAATCTGCTTTTTCCACTCAGTATTTGCTGAATTATTCCCATTGGTGGAATTCATTCATTTTCAGCACTGCATGCTTTTCCTCCTATGAGTGCATCGTGATCCATGTTCTGCCCCAGGGCTGGTAGACATGGGGGTGGCTCCAGATTGGGTGTTTGCAAACAGGGCTGCTACGAACCTTCTCCTTCATTTCCTTGGCACACCTGCAAAGGAGTTTCTCTGGATACACAGGAGAGGGGTGCTGGGTTTGTGATTCCTGCACATTCTCCCGGGTGAGGTGCAGTTCAGTGCTTGTACCCATTTCCCCCCCCACCAGCCCACACATTGTTTTATTCAGATGTTTTTCTGACTGGGGGCTGTGATCAAAAAAGTTGGAAAACACCAGTCTAAAGGTTCCTAAGGTAAGAATGGTACTTTTTATAAAACTCGGGATTTTCTCATTGCCCGGTGGTGGTGGTGGTGTGTCTCTGTGTCTCTGTGTGTGTGGAGGTGGCCTTAGAGGAAATCGGAGCCACAGAAAGGGTAAAAGGATGCTCACATTGACTGAGCACTTGTTCCCTGCCAAGCATGGAGCTCAATGCTTTTCCACTTTCCAAGTATCATCTCCTAAATCTTCACATCAGCCTTAGGAGATGTGGTTAATCCCACTGGATAGAAGAACTGAGGTTCAGAGAATAAAGAACATGTCCATTTCTCCAAAGAAGATATACAGATTGCCAACAAACACATGAAAGGATGCTCAACATCACTAATCATTAGAGAAATGCAAATCAGAACTACAATGAGGTATCACCTCACATCGGTCAGAATGGCCATCATCATAAAATCTACAAACAATAAATGCTGGAGAGGGTGTAGAGAATAGGGAACCCTCTTGCACTGTTGGTGGGAATGTAAATTGATACAGCCACTATGGAGAACCGTATGGAGGTTCCTTAGAAAAGTAAAAATAGAACTACCATATGACCCAGCAATCCCACTACTGGGCATATACCCTGAGAAAGCCATAATTCAAAAGGACACATGCACCCCAATGTTCATTGCAGCACTATTTACAGTAGCCAGGACATGGAAGCAACCTAGGTGTCCATTGACAGATGAATGGATAAAGAAGATGTGGCACATATATACAATGGAATATGACTCAGCCATAAAAAGAAATGAAACTGAGTTACTTGTAGTGAGGTGGATGGACCTAGAGTCTGTCATATAGAGTGAAGAAGTCAGAAAGAGAAAAACAAATACCGTATGCTAACACATAGATATGGAATCTAAAAAAAAAAAAAAAAAGATTCTGAAGAACCTAGTGGTAGGACAGGAATAAAGACACAGATGTAGAGAATGGACTTGAGGACACAGGGAGGGGGAAGGGTAAGCTGGGACAAAGTGAGAAAGTGGCATGGACTTATATACACTACCAAATGTAAAATAGATAGCTAGTGGGAAGCAGCTGCATAGCACAGGGAGATCAGCTCGGTGCTCCGTGACCACCTAGAGGGGTGGCCTAGGGAGGGGGGAGGGAGACGCAAGAGGGAGGAGATATGGGGATATATGCATATGTATAGCTGATTCACTTTGTTATAAAGCAGAAACTAACACACCATTGTAAAGTAATTATACTCCAATAAAGATGTTTAAAAAAGGATTTGAATAGACGAAAGAAAGAAAAGAAAGAAAGAAAGGAAAGAAAGAAAAAGAAAAAAGAAAAATGAGATATATGAATGACTAGTAACTACATAAGAAGATGGAAGATATTCAGTCTCATTAGGAAAATAGAAAATAAGGTCACAATGAAATATACAAAAATCACTAATAAATTCTCATCTATTAGCATGGCTATAATTAAAAAGACAAACAATAATGTGTTGGCAAAGATGTGGAGAACTGGAACCCTTTTGAGTTATTGATAGGAATTGAAATGGCATAGCCACTTTGTGAAACATTTTGGCAGTTTCTTATAAAGTTAACATAAATTACCCTCTGACCCAGCAATTCCAATCCCAAGACTCTCTCCAAGAGAAATGAAAACATACATTCACAAAAAGACATGTGCACTAATGTTCATAAAAGCATTATTCATACTACCCCAAAGTGGAAATTATCCAAATGTCCATCAGCTGGTGCATGGATAAACAAAATATATGCATCCATGAAATGAAGAAATGCCACAACAGAAAGAAGAGAGGCACCAATATATGTCACAGTATGAATGAACCCCCCAAACTGTATGCTAAGTGAAAGAAGCCAGATGCAATAGTTTATATACTGTATATTTATAGGAAATGTCTAGAAAAGGCAAATTTATAGAGACAAGATAAATTGGTGGTTGCCAAGAGCTGGTGGTAGGAACTGGGATTAACTGCAAAAGGGCACGAGTGGACTTTTGCGGGTGGTGGAAATGTTTTAAAACTAGATTGTGGCGATGATCATACAACTATAAATGTACTGCAATCATTAATCTATACAGTACAGTTACATTAGGTGACTTTTAAGCCATGTAAATTATACCTCAATAAATCTGTTTTTTAAAGCATTAAAAAAAAAAAAAAAGAACATGTCCAAGGTCGCACGCAAGGGACGTGCTGGAGCTGGAACTTGAACCCAAGCCTGTCTCTCCCCAAAGGTGCTCTTTCTGGTGCCCTTGCACCTCCAGGCTGCACTCCTCTGCCTCATTGGCACGTGACTTTGACCCACAGCTGCCCTGACGTCACTGTGAAGGAGGCCTAATTCATTCCAGCGAATTCCTCCCAATGTGAGGATGACCCAGAACAGAGCCCCTAGGGATTAAGTAGCATGAACAAGAGAGAAACTTGTTTTTTAAGCTGCTGCGTTTGGGGAGCTGTTTTCCTGCAGTGTAACCTGGCCAGTCCTCACAGGTACAAATATGCAAGCACATTCACACGGTCTCTGTTTCTGAGTGCTTGTTTTGAGTGCGTATTGGAGCGCCTTACACAGACGGAGGCTTTCTTTTGGTGTGAGATATTCTCCCGACCACGAAGAGGTGAATCACGGTGGGGGCGGCAGGGAGATGTTATATTATCAAGGTATTCTTAGAGTGTTCTTAGGATGTTCTCAAAGCTCTAACAGGTCGTGCAGGAATTAATATATTCAGACAGATTAGTCACTTACTAGCAAAACCCTCGATTTCTGTAGCACCGCTGGAGGCAGAAAACTCACGGTGTTTAACTGACTTAATTAGTAGCTCAGGGTCACGAGTGAGATCACTTATAAGGAAAAGGGACAAGATGCGGTGGCAGGAAGGACTGATCACTAAAGACTGAGAAAACATGTTATCCAGGGAAAAGAAAGAGTTTCCATGTCATCGAATGGGGCTCACGTTCAAAGGGCCAGTCCCTACAGAATAGGGACTTACATTCAGCGAGGTGCTCTGGAGAACCTACATTACCCCCATCTTCTCTTCAGTCCTACTCCACTCCAGGAGTGTGCCCTGAGGCCTCAGGTCCTGGACCTTCAGCTGCTGGACAGCATGGCACGGAGAGCCCTGACGGAGAAGCCAGAAGTCAGGCGTGCACAGCGCTCATCCTTTATATATCACATGTGATATATGTATCCGATTATAGATCATAGTTTTTTAAACCAAAGTATCATTGATTTACAATGTTGTGTTAGTTTCAGGTGTACAGCAAAGTCAGTTATACATGTATATATATTCTTTTTCCTATTCTTTTCCATGATAGGTTATTACAAGATATGGAATATAGTTCCCTGTGCTATATCGTAGGGCCTTGTTGTTTATCTGTTTTATGTATAGTGGTTTGTATCTGCTAATCCCAGACTCCTCATTTATCACTCCCTCCCTTTCCCCTTTGGTGAGCATAAATTTGTTTTCTATGTCTGTGAATCTGTTTCTGTTTTGTAAATAAGTCCATTTGTATCATATTTTAGATTCCACCTGCAAGTGATATCATATGATATTTACCTTTCTCTGATTTACTTCACCTAGTATGATAACCTCTGGGTCCACCCATGTTGCTGCAAATGGCATTATTTCATTCTTTTTTATGGCTGAGTAGTATTCCATTGTGTATGTGTATGTGTGTGTGTGTGTATCACATGTTCTTTAGCCATTCTAGATCATATATTATATACCATATACATTTGCTGTATATAAAGAGATTTGATACAAGGAATTGGTTTACATGATTGTGGGAGCTGGCAAGTCCAAAACCTGTGGGGCAGGACAGGAGGGTGGGAACTCAGGCAGGATTTCTGTGTTACCGTCTGGAAGCAAAATTTCTTCTTCTCCAGGAAATCCCAGTTTTTGCTCTTAAGACTTTCAGCTCATTGGATGAGACGGTTACAGACTAAATTTTGTCTCCCAGAATACACATGTTAGAACCCTAACCTCCGATGCGATTATATTTGGAGATAGGGTCTCTAAAGAGATAATTAAGGTTAAATGAAGTCATAGAGTGGGGTCCTAATCCAACATGACTGGTCCTTATAAGAAGAGGAAGTGACACCAGGGAGGGGCACTCAGAGAAGAAGCCTTGTGAGGACACAGAGAGAAGGTTTTCAAGCCAAGGAGAGAGACCTCAGAAAAAACCAAACCTGATAACACCTTGATCTTGGACTTCCAGCCTCCAGAACTGTGAGGAATAAATGTCTGTTGTTTAAGCCCCCCGGTCTATGGTATCTTGTTATGGCAGCCCGAGCAAACTAATACAGAGGCCCACCTACCTTTGAGGCTAATCTTCTTTATTGAAAGTCAGTGAATAGCAGGTGTTAATTGCATCTTTAAAATACCTTCACAGCAACTGCTAGACTATTGTGTGACTAAACAGGTGGGCACCGTAGCCAAGCCTCGCATCATCAAGCTCACAAGCACTTCAGCAGTAAAATGGTATGTCCCACACTAAGTGAGATACAGTCTGTTACTAGGTTCCCTTGACTTCAGGGCAGGTTTTGCCACCAAATGAGTTTTTGCAGTTTGGGAATTGTGGGTACAGATAAAAGGAGACCAAAGGCGCATTGCCCTTTCTTCACAGTTTTGATTCTGGTCAGACCTGCTTGCACTGAAGAAGGAGGCCACTTTGATGTGTCCTAATAGTGACAATAATGAGTGTCATTCACGGACGTGTAACACTCTGCCACGTGATGCACACCCGTTTTCTCCTGCGTCTTTCACAGCAACCCTCTGAGGTGCATAGTATTATGCTTATTTTACAGGAGAGGAAACTCAGCTCAGAGAGGGAAAGTAATTTGCCCCAGACACACAGCTGCAAAGAGGCGGAGCTTAGCAGAGCTCCCGACCACCTCGCTCCGCTGCCTCCTCCCACGAGATGTGCACAGAAAGGGAGAAAGTGTACCTGCTCAGAAAACAGGGAGAGTCTAACCCTGAGGCCGACATCACCGTCAAATACAGTAAGTCCCCTACGTATGAACCTCCGAGTTGTGAACTTTCAAAGATGCGAACGTGTGTTCACATGTCCAGCCACGTAAGTTAGTTCACGTGTCTGGACTACGTTGTCACGTATGTGCATCCTGTACAAGTGGTTGTCCTTTTGTGTACTCTACTGTGCAGCACTGTATAGAGTACAGTAGTACAGTATCTTTATTTCAAGCCCAGGATATCCAGAAGCAAGCTTAAAAACAGCAGTGAGGGACTTCCCTGGTGGCGCAGTGGTTAAGAATCCACCTGCCAATGCAGGGGACACGGGTTCGAGCCCTGGTCTGGGAAGATCCCACGTGCCGCGGAGCAACGAAGCCCATGCGCCACAACTACTGAGACTCTGCTCTAGAGCCTGTGAGCCACAACTACGGAGCCTGCGTGCCACAAGTGCTGAAGCCCATGCTCTGCAACAAGAGAAGCCACTGCAACAAAGACCCAATGCAGCCAAAAATAAATAAATAAAATAAATAAATTTATTTTTAAAAAAACAGCAGTGATGTAGCTGGTACTACTGTACTTTTCAAGGTACTGTACTGTAAGATTAACACTGTTTATTTTTTGTGTTTGTTTTTTATGTATTATTTGTGTGAAAAGTATTATAAACCTATTACAGTACAGTACTATATAGCCAGTTGTGTTAGTTGGGTACCTAGGCTAACTTTGTTGAACTTACAAACAAATTGGACTTATGAATGTGCTCTCAGAACAGAACTCGTTCGTATGTAGGGGGTCCTTCCATATGGGGGTGTCCCCCAGATCGAGGCTGGAGGAACCTTCCTAAAGATCTGGTATGGGCACTCCCTTCCTCACGGTCCTCAATGGCTCACCATTAATGACTCAACGTGGGCAGTGAGCCTCCCTCCAGCACTCAGAGTCCCCCAGGACTTGGCCATGACTGGGTTTTTGCCGCTATTTTTTTGTTTTTTGTTTTAGCAGCACTGCATTTTATTGCTTCTTTCCAGCCCCTCTTTGCTCCACCCCAACTGCAAACCTCCTCTCTCCCAAGCTGCTGTGGTCTCTCCTCCGAGGGTGCTGAATGGAGCTTGTGGTTTGATGGAAGTGGGGAGGTCTCTGGGTTAACCATCTGGGTTAACTTGTGTAAGTTATTTACTTGATCTGAGCCATTTTCCACTTGTATGAGATGCACAGCATTGTACCTAATATGCAGGGTTGATGTGGGGACTCAGAAAGATAAGGCATATAAAGCACTTGTCATTTGTAAGGACTTTGAGAAATACTATTTCCTTCCCCCATCAAGGGAGCCCATGTGTGTGGAGAGAAGGGAACCCTCCTACACTGTTGCTGGGAATGTAAATTGGTGCAGCCACTATAGAGAACAGTATGGAGGTTCCTTAAAAAGCTAAAAATAGAGTTACCATAGGACCCAGCAATCCCACTACTGGGCATATATCCAGAGAAAAATATGATCCGAAAGGATACTTGCACCCCAGTGTTCATTGCAGCGCTGTTTACAGTAGCCAAGACATGGAAGCAACCTAAATGTCCACCAACAGATGAATGGATAAAGAAGATGTGGTACATAGAGACAGTGGAATACTACTCAGTCATAAAAAAGAATGAAATAATGCCATTTGCAGCAACATGGATGGACCTAGAGATTGTCATACTGAGTGAAATAAGTCAGACAGAGAAAGACAAATAGCATATGATATCGCTTATATGCGGAATCTAAAAAAAATGATACAAATGAACTTATTTACAAAATAGAAACAGGCTCACAGACCTAGAGAACCAACTTATGGTTACCAGGAGGGAAGGGTTGGTGGGAAGGGATAGTTAGAGAGTTTGGGATTGACATGTACACACTGCTATAGTTAAAATGGATAACCAACAAGGACCTACTATATAGCACAGGAAACTCTGCTCAATATTATGTAACAAGCTAAATGGGAAAAGAATTTCAAAAAGAATAGATACATGTATAACTGAATCACTCTACTGTACACGTGAAACTAACACAATATTGTTAATCAACTATACTCCAATATAAAATAAAAAGTTAAAGAAAAAGGGGAGCCTGTGAGCCAGAGATCCAGAGCAGGCTCAACCTTGCCCCACAAGTTCAGTGTTTACTATCCCTTTCTGCAGCCCGTGAGTGGCCTCACACCTCTGGTCCCATTCACTCCCAGAACAGCAGAAGCCCCTTCCTGACTGCAGACACCTGTCCATGATTGACATGCTTTTTTTCTGCGGGTAGAGCTGGAAATGAAACTCCACAGGCTTGAAAAACTGTCAAGCAGAGTCTCACTGAAATTGCT
Source organism: Mesoplodon bidens (assembly GCF_964165515.1). Taxonomy (NCBI): domain Eukaryota; kingdom Metazoa; phylum Chordata; class Mammalia; order Artiodactyla; family Ziphiidae; genus Mesoplodon; species Mesoplodon bidens. The sequence goes on along the minus strand of NC_138174.1, from coordinate 20,909,071 downwards.
TTTTTTCCCTTCATTTTAAAAAAATAAACTTATTTATATTATTTATTTATTTTTGTCTGCATTGGCTTGTTGCTGGGTGCAGGCTTTTCTCTAGTTGCTGCGAGCGGGGGCCACTCTTCATTGCAGTACGCGGGCTTCTCATTGCGGTGGCTTCTCTTGTTGCGGAGCACAGGCTCTAGAGCACAGGCTTCAGTAGTTGTGGCACGCGGGCTCAGTAGTTGTGGCTCGTGGGCTCTAGAGCGCAGGCTCAGTAGATGTGGTGCATGGGCTTAGTTGCTCCGTGGCATGTGGGATCTTCCCAGACGAGGGCTTGAACCTGTGTCCCCTGCATTGGCAGGCGGATTCTTAACCACTGAGCCACCAGGGAAACCCCCCCCCCCACTTCACTTTTAATTTGAAGAAAACAAAAGCCCAAATCCCTGCAGTGGAAGATTCATTAAATAATTGACTGCACTTGCCATTCTAAGTGGTAATTTAGTGCAACCCTTCAAGCCACCTTTATTTTTATTTATTTATTTATTTATTTTTGTTTTGTTTTTTTGCGATATGCGGACCTCTCACTGCTGTGGCCTCTCCCGTTGCGGAGCACAGGCTCCGGACGCGCAGGCTCAGCGGCCATGGCTCACGGGCCCAGCCGCTCCGCGGCATGTGGGATCCTCCCGAACCGGGGCACGAACCCATGTCCCCTGCATCAGCAGGTGGACTCTCAACCACTGCGCCACCAGGGAAGCCCTTCAAGCCACCTTTACAACAGAACTTTTCCGAACCCCTCCTAGAGCCCACCTGGTCGGTGAGAAGCAACCTTCTTGGGGGAGGAGGATGTGTTCTCTAGGAGGCCTAGAGAGCAGGAGACGCCCTCAAAGGTTTTCCGGCCCCCCGACAAAAACCCACTACATCTCAGACACAGTTGTTTAACAACTCTGCAATTCCACGAAGATCAATTTACCTTCAAGGGTAGACTATGGAGATGTTTAGTGAGAAAAGCAAATGTGTTTAAAGGCAGCCTAAAGACTTGCCAGTGTTGAGTGTGCCTCAGATCCTAATTCAAGGGGATCTGAAAGGAGGTTTGCAGTCTTTGGGATTTAACGACTCTTCATTCTCTCACTGGCCTTTCAAAATTTAGAGTGTTTTTCTCTTTGCAGAGTTCACCCCGGTTAAGGATGCCTTGGTTGTTATTAATGAATAAATCCTAAATGGATTTATTTCTTCCTTTAATGCATTAATTGCATTATTATTTCTTTCCAGTTTGGAATAAAATCCTCAGGAAATCACTTTTAAATCACTTTTAAAAAAAATTGTGATAGGACACGTAATGTGAAATTTACCATTGTAACTATTTTTTAAGTGTACAGTGCAGTGGCATGAACTACATTCCTAGTGTGCCATTGGACACACTTTTGCATCTCCTCCTACCCCTACCCCCAGCAGTCTGGACTTACTAGAAGTGGCATAGCAGGATTTTGTTGATCAATTGATACTTCTGCTGGTTCTGTTCCAGCTCTCTTGGGATATTGTGCCTTTATCCTGTGAGGGTCTCTCCATTTGAACAGTAGGTACCATGAGATGCTTTCGCTTTAGCCAAACACCCAGTGAACTGAAGGATGACATCTCTCTCTCTCTAATTCGTGGTCACTCTTCTTTACAAAAAGAATACAAAGAGGGGCTCCCCTGGTGGCGCAGTGGTTGAGAGTCCGCCTGCCGATGCAGGGGACACGGGTTCGTGCCCCGGTCCGGGAGGATCCCACATGCCGCAGAGCCGGTGGGCCCGTGAGCCATGGCCGCTGGGCCTGCGCGTCCGGAGCCTGTGCTCCGCAACGGGAGAGGCCACAACAGTGAGAGGACCGCGCACTGCAAAAAAAAAAAAAAAAAAGAATACAAAGAAAAAGAAAAGTTACAAGAGGGGAAGGAACCAATGTTTATTGGGTGGCTCTGTGCTGCTTTCGTGCTAACCCAGGTACAGATGTCATCCCATTCAGTGTTTACAAGCATCCTCCACCGTACTAGCTCCATTTAACAAATGAGGAAACTGTGGCCCAGAGAGGTTAAGGACCAAGGTCACACAGCTGGGATCGAACTCTAGGTTCAAATGAATTCAAAATCCGATATGGTATGTGGCCTAAGAGAAATGGAACCCGGAAAGGCAGGAAGATTCTAGGAGGGAGATTGGGAGAGTGAATAAGTGAGTAAGAGCGTAAAAGAAAAGAGCGCCCGTCTCCCCTTTCCAGGAGGAATCAACACCATTGACTTCTGCTCTTAACAACACTCACAGGATATCTCACTAGCCGGGCCTCTTTCTTATGGAGAGACCTCTCCAAAAGGGCTCCCGGGCCCTGCTTTCCCCAGTTGGGAGTCTGATTACAGACATTTCAGATTACTTTGATCACTTGCATTCTCCTGCTCAAAGGGTCACTCGGAGCCGTAGGCAGAGTTTCTGACTTTGCCTCAAATTAAAACGCCAACTATTTGTCAAGATAGATTTTCCTAACCAACCGTCTTCACATGTTGGAATGTCTCTGGTTGAAAATGCCCCCCGGAGAGTTACCATGGCAACACTTGTCTGCTGAATAGCGAGAGGGAATCCTTAAAAGAGATTCCAAATTGCTACGGCCACTTCCAGCCACAGGTCCGCACTGGGTTTTTGCTTTGGGAACCTGATGTCTCTGGCCTAGGGGATAAAAGACCAGGAGGAAAACTCCAAGGTTCCAAAGACAACGCATGAAGCGTCTCCCCAGCCTCAGGAGAGGGCTTGCAGCATCTTTATCAGGCTGTGCTGATTTTCCTCTGTTCTTCCTCTGTCTTCAGGGCTTGAGGGCAAACACTTAAAAGCAGATTTATTTCTTACAGAAAAGGACTGAATGCAAGTTAAGGAAGAGGCAGCTGGCTCAATAAAGGAAGATAAAAGAAGATAGAAACAGTTGAAGGTTTGAAAACTGGAATTGGGTTTTGATAAAGGATTAAGATAATTTCCAAAAGAGGTCAGTGATTTTCTTTCTTTCTTTCTTTCTTTCTTTCTTTCTTTCTTTCTTTCTTTCTTTCTTTCTTTCTTTCTTTCTTTCTTTCTTTCCTTCCTTCCTTCCTTCCTTCCTTCCTTCCTTCCTTCCTTCCCTCCCTCCCTCCTTCCTTCCTTCCTTTCTTGGAAATGGAATAGAAATGTAAGCAGTCAAGAGATTTGGAATGTATAGTTTGACGTAAACAAGTTTTACAGTTATATGAACTCCCCTGCCAGTATTTAATTAGTGCCGTGATCCATCTAATGATGGCAAACAGCATACTGTAGCATTTAACAGCTGTACAAGCTCAGTTACATGTGAGTGTAGGGTTTTGTGGGGGAGTATAGAAAAGACCTGTAAATGTTACAGAAGCATCAGGCATTTCCAATCCCTCCTGTTTGTTAAACCTGGTCACACTGTTATTTTCATTGGCTGTGACCACCCAGGAGGACCCCAGCAGAGTCCACTAGCCTCCTCCTCTTGTCCTTTCTGGAGCCCTCCTGTCATCACAGTCTGACCCCAGAGCAGGGACAATGTGGACCCCAGCAGTAAGGGTCTCTGAAGCACATGGTCAAAGAACCCCAGACTCTCGGAAAATTCAAAAGAATGAAACATTCACTTTTGTCATAGGTTGGTGTATTAGTTTCCTAGGGAACCCATAACAAAGGACCACAAACTGAGTGGCTTACAGGAACAGGAATTTATTCACTCACAGTTCTTGAGGCCAGAAGTCCAAAATCCAGGGATCAGCAGGACTGGTTCCTTTTGGAGGTCCTGAGAGAGAGAATTCTTTCGATGCCCCTCTCCTGGCTTCCGGAGATCGCTGGCAATCCCTGATGTTCCTTGGCTCGTAGACACATCCCTCCAGTCCCTGCCTCCACCTTCACGTGGCCTTCTCCCTGTGCCTGTCTATGACTCTTCTCATAGGGACGCCAGTCATAATAGATTAGGGCCCACTCTAATCCAGGAAGACCTCATCCTAACTTGATTTTAATTACAAAGATCCTATTTCCAAATGAGGTCACATGCACAGGTCGGGGAGGGAAGGTTAAAGCTTCCGCACGTCTTTTTGGGAAACACAGTTCAACCTGCAACAGCTGGGTTCCTCCTGAAACAGACCCTGAGACAAAATTTTGAATGCAAATTCGGGAGGTGAGGGCTTCCCTGGTGGCACAGTGGTTGAGAATCTGCCTGCTAATGCAAGGGACACGGGTTCGAGCCCTGGTCTGGGAGGATCCCACATGCCGCGGAGCAACTGGGCCCGTGAGCCACAACTACTGAGCCTGCGCGTCTGAAGCCTGTGCTCCACAACAAGAGAGGCCGGGATAGTGAGAGGCCCGCGCACCACGATAAAGAGTGGCCCCCGCTTGCCACAACTAGAGAAAGCCCTCGCACAGAAACGAAGACCCAACACAGCAAAAATAAATTAAAAAAAAAAAATTCTGAAGGTGATCCCAGGAAGCGCTGTGAGTAGGCGGAGAAATGAGGAAGGGAAGGGAAGGAAGGCAATACAGAGGGCATGAGGTCGGGATTCAGTCCTGCCAGGGAAAGGGGGCCTCCGAACACCATGGAGAATGTCCCACCCGAGGAGGTTGGAGTATTTGTCCTCCACCCCTCTTCTGTCATTGGCCTGGGGCTGCCGGGGCATTGCCTCCTAGCGTCTCCATTTCCTGGGAAAGCCCTCGGGCAGAGCTGGAGCCAGGGCAAGTGGAGGTGGCTGCCTGCAGGAACCCCGAGGGCCACATCGTCTGCTAAAACCGCAGATAGCTGGGGCTTTCTCTCACACAGAGAATAAGGAACTTTTATTGTAAGTCACTTCAGTTCCTTTTGAATGTTGGCAGGTAACCACTGTCTAATAAATCATGAGGAAGAAAGATACTTTACTCCAAAATCACTTGCTTCAGATATTGCCCGATGATAGATCATCCCAAAGATATTCAAAGTGATAACTGCATTATCTAAACTTGAAAAAACCTTGTCTCTGGGACATAATTTTTCATCTTCCTCAAAGTTAGATTTTCAGGCCTGTGCCTTCCCCTCCCCAGCCCATGCCCGTCCTGGTAAATTTCTATTCAACCTTTAAGACCAAATTGCCTCTGCTCATTGATGAATGAGCTTCTGACAGTCATCCTGGAGTACTGAGCACAGTGCCCTGCGTGTGGACGTTATGCCATAAATGTTTGCTGAATGCACGAACGAACGAATGAATGAATGAATGTGGGATCATTGGCTATGTCAAGCTCTTCACCACACAACTGGGAAGTGGCACCCTAACAACAAAACTGTACCATTCGTTATTCTTCCCAATGTGCCATAATCCAGGACATACTTTATAGTCACACCGACACCTTGAAAAGTTACTGACAATTTGTTCAGGTGTCACTGACAAGACCACTGTAGGAGCCATTTTTCTTTCCACAGTGCGATTGCTCTTTGATGTACAACCACATTACTCTTCCCCCCGGGCCTGGCACAGCCTTTTCTCTTGGGCTCGGGGTCAGTTTGCTCTCCTCCCTCAAAGGAGCCAGCCCCGGCCCACCATCCCACAGCAGGCCTGTCCCTTTGTCACTCTGGCGTCCCGGCATGTCACGGCTCCACTCTCGGGACGGTGCTTCCGCTGCTCCTTGGGGCAGACGTGGGGCAAATACCAAGTTCTTGTCCGATCTCAGAACTTTGGATTTCTTTCTCTGGATTTCTGCAGGAGCTGAGGAACATCTAAAACACCGGCCACCCATCTTTAAGTTATCCAGTGTGGCCATAATGAATTCATCTATGAGTCCATGAAACCCCGTGCTACCGCCAGGACCAAGGTCTATAACGATCATCCTGAGTTTCCTCTTCACTGTTACTGCCTGTCTTGTCATCACTGTCAGCACCCATTACATCTGCCAAGCACTGAATAGTGTGAGCTGTTTTCCTTGGAGCTGGAGATGAGGTAACAGGACCCTTTAAGCTTCCACTTTAAATTCTATTACATTGGCCTAATTTTTCACAACCATTTTTGAAATCCATCCAACTATTTAATATATATTTATTGCAGGGCCATTGTACCCAGAATACAATGGTTTAAAAAACCCAGTTCCCCACAGATATTCATAGCAGTGTTAGTCATCATAGCCAAAAGGTCGGAACAACTAAAATATCCTTCAACGAATGAATGGATAAACAAAATATATACACAATAGAATATTACTCAGCTATACAAAGGAATAAAGTGCTGATGCCTACTACGACATGGATGAACCTTGAAAACATGGAAGAAGCCAGACACAAAAGGCCACATGTTATGTGATTGCCTTTAATTGAAATATCCAGCATAGATAAATCTATTATAGAGACAAAATGCAGATTGATGGATGCCGGGGGCTGGTGGGGAGGAAGTAGAGGAAGTGACTGCTCGATGGGTACAGGATTTCCTTCGGGTTTTTTTTTTTTTTTTTTTGCGGTACGTGGGCCTCTCACTGTTGTGGCCTCTCCCATTGCGGAACACAGGCTCCGGACGCGCAGGCTCAGTGGCCATGGCTCACGGGCCCAGCCGCTCCGCGGCATGTGGGATCTTCCCGGACCTGGGCACGAACCCGTGTCCCCTGCATCGGCAGGCGGACTCTCAACCACTGCGCCACCAGGGAAGCCCTTATTTTTGTTTTTTAAAGCAAAGCTCTCTCTCTCTCTCTTTTTAAATGTAATTGATTATTTATTTTTGGCTGCGTTGGGTCTTCATTGCTGTGTGCAGACTTTCTCTAGTTGCGGCAAGCAGGGGCTACTCTTTGTTGCTGTGCCGGACTTCTCATTGTGGTGGTTTCTCTTGTTGCAGAGCACGGGCTCTAGGCACACGGGCTTCAGTAGCTGTGGCACGTGGGCTTCAGTAGTTGTGGCTCGTGGGCTCCAGAGCACAGGCTCAGTAGTTGTGGCTCACGGGCTTAGCTACTCCGCGGCATGTGGGATCTTCCCGGACCAGGGCTCGAACCCGTGTCCCCTGCATTGGCAGGCAGATTCTTAACCACTGCACCACCAGGGAAGTCCCAGGGATTTCCTTTTGGATGATGAAAATCTTTTGGAACTAGATATAGGTGGTGGTTGCACAACCATGTGAATGTACTAAATGTTGCTGAATTGTACACTTTAAGGTAGCTAATTATATTATGTGAATTTTGCCTCCAAAAAAATTTTTTAAAGACCTAGTTCCTGTTCTCCACAGTCCATTATTTCCAAAGTTTCATGTTCAGAGTTGTACAGGCACCCAAAGAATCTGTAAGGTAAAGGAGGAGACAGACAACAGTCTTATGGTGGAGGCAATAATTGATATCACTGAGAGCTTTAAAGTGGAAAAGGACGTGAAAACTATCAATGGATAAAAGCTAACATGGGGTTAGCAGAGAATTTAGGCCCTTTGGCCCTGTGGTGGTCTCGGCTCAGTCCTTCATTAGGAGAGTTGTTTGGTTCGGGTTTTGGGTTTTTTTTAGCACTACTTGGCAGCCACTGGGCAAGTTGGTGGAGGAAGAGGAGATACAAGGATGAAGGAGACGCAGATTCTGCCTGCTGTCCAACCTACCTCCCACTGGCTTGCATTCTAATGGGGAAGAGACCTGCCCGCAGACAGTGAGAAATGCGGTAGAATAATAAATGCTATGAAAGTGAGTCATATCAAGATCTCCGGTCAAGTCCTGGAGGAGGCAGGGAAATAGTCTTCATCCAAGAGAAGGAACCGCTGTATACCCCTGCAGGGCCCGAGGGTCAATGCCAAGGGCTTAAGAGGCCTCCAAGCCTCAGACTTTGCCCTGCAAGCTTATTTGATCCCATTAGTAAGGGAGGCCAGTTAGGTGTGTGGCAAATTGTTTCCCAGTTAGATCAGCAACCCGCTGAGAATTAAGGAAGTGCCCCAGATGCTGGCTGATTCTGGTCTTATTTTTCTCTCCCCAGGAGATGCCCACTTGGCTTTCCATTTCCCCCGGGTTCTCTGTTGGGGGCAGGAGGCATTGAGGGTCAGGGAAACCTCTATCTGGGGTTTTGCTCTGCCAGAAGAGGGTGCTCCGTGCTTTACCTGTGGTATCTCTCACAGTCATCCTTTGAAATAGGGATTACGAACATTCCTCTTTTGCAGATGAGGTCCAGAAAGATTAAATGATTTGCCAAAATCACACAGCCAGTAAGCGATGGAATCAGGATTTGAACCAAGACTGGTGTGACGTCACAGGCTCTGCCCTGTGTGCCTCCAACCCTATTTGGCTAAGAATCAGTGCTATAAGGCATAAACCTTAATTAGGACAAGTCCTCCAATTGGAATCATGAAAGGAAAAATGAGTATAAGGCTGAAAATGTTGACAAGCTATGGCCGGACCTATATTCCTGAACATTCCTAGGAGCTGGGCGGCCGTGCTCCAACTGGGCAAGCTCCATCACTCACAGGACCACCCCGTCTCCCCTGGGCACCTGTGGCCTTGACCATTGCCCAGAGTCGTGTCCTCAGCCCAGAGCTGAGACCTGCAAGTTTTCTGATGAAGAAAGAACAAAGTATATGCAGACCTGAGTTACACTCTGTCACAATGAAAATGCTGGAATTGGCATTTTAAAAATTCATCGTCTTCTAATAATAAAACTGTATTTACAGAGGGCCGTGCTTCTGAGAGCATCAGGCTTATGCAAACATCACTTCTGGACTGTTCACAGCAGAGGCTGAGGAAGTGGGAAGGTGACTCGGATCGGAGTCTCTGCAGCTAAAAGAAACAGGCTCAAAGGAAAAGTGGCCTGCTGCAGGCGGGGCAGAGAGCTGCTGGAGGGATGTGATGTGAGTTCAAAGAACAAATACTTGCAGAGCAGCTACATGTACGAGGCCGCCACAGGCACGTGAGCAAGCCTGCCTTTGCCCTTGGAGCATCTATCTCCTGGGTCCTGTGCTCATTTCCTTATTCCCTGAGTGCAAAAGTCATGGAGGCAGAGGAAGCTGGTCCTTAGAGAGCCAGGAGGGGGAAGTCCACCTTGGTCGCTTCCCCACATCCGCTCTCATCTTGCACTCACGCGCTTTATGTCAGGCTCTGAGCCTTCGTGCATCTGAGTCTTCCGCAACCTGCCCAGCTGGCAGGGGCCCCGCTCATCCTCTGGCCTTAGCCCAGAGACCCCCTTACTCTGTAAAGCAATGATCTTGCCTCCATCACTGTATACTTCTTTTCCTTTTCCCCGCTGGGCTGTCCTCTGCATGAGAGGAGGGAACGTGTTTATGAGGGGGCGTCTCTAGTTCCCGGTGCAGGGGCTTCAGCCAGAACAACATTCCTGGCCCTCCTCCCCCCGCTCACTGTTCCTTCTTTGCAGAGGAGTAACTGGTGTATGGAACCTGTGAGCTTGGAAAAGGGCCTGAGACTGGTACGGTCCTTTCTCTTTCAGATCTGGCCCCCGTGGAGGTTTGCCTGTCAGCTGTCAGCTTGGGGCCAGCTCCCTGGGCATACACGCTTTGCCCCTTGCGGGAGGCTGGCTCTCCGGGGGAGGTTGGGCAGGAGTGGGAAATAGTAAGAGGCTGCATAGCTAAGCCACATCCTCCAATCCAGCTTTTACTAATAATAAAGCTGATATATATATATATATTTTTTGCGGTACACGGGCCTCTCACTGTTGTGGCCTTTCCCGTTGCGGAGCACAGGCTCCGGATGCGCAGGCTCAGTGGCCATGGCTTACGGGCCCAGCCGCTCCGCGGCATGTGGGATCCTCCCGGACCGGGGCACGAACCTGTGTCCCCTGCATCGGCAGGCAGACTCTCAACCACTGCGCCACCAGGGAAGCCCCCGCTCGCCCAACTTTGATGTTGGGCAAAGTGCTTCATTTCACTGTGCCTCACTTGTAAACTGAGGATAAAATCATCTGTTATCTCAGAAGTTGTTGTGCAAATTAAATAAACTAATATTATGTGCCACGACCTATTTTAATCACCTCGTTGTAGGTCCAGGAATTCCATCCTCAGGAAGCTTCCCCCTAGTGCATCTCTTTGGAAATCAGCCATTCAGATTGCTTCCTAGAACTCTGGGAAGCAAGGCCCTCCTGGGAGGGGCCACAGTTGGCACTGGGGTAGAGCATGATGAGTTGATAGGATACTTATAACCACTGCCAATAACAGGGCTCTGTGTCTGTTCCAGGCATGAGTTAATCCTCCCAACCTCTTTGTGAGGTAGGTCTGTGCTGTTATTCTCCTTTTGCACGTGAGGAAACTGAGGCATGGAGACGTTGAGTCACTCACTTTACTTCACAACCTAGTAAGTTTTATCAAGTCGGCTTTGTGCGGCATGTGTCCTGCCTTTCTCGCTCCTGTACCCACCTTCCTCCTCACCCCCACTTCATCCCCGGCCCAGATTGGAAGGAGACCATTGAAAATATCTCTGTAAATTAGAGGTATGGATGGTACCCACCCCGTGGGGCTGTCGTGAGGATTCAGTGAGGTAATTATGGGACATGCTTACAAGGGTGCCCGGTGTAGATTAGGCATTCAATAGATATTGACTCTTAAGATTGGTATTGGATTCATCCTCTGAGCCAAAGGATTCCTGAAGGAAGAAAGAGAAGGAAGCATGGGAGGGGGGAGGGAAAGGGCAATAGGGCCTCCATGACCATTAGTGCCCTGTGATCAGATCTTAGACTCTTTTCAGAGATACATCAGGGCCTGAGTGTGCTAAAAGAAATAACTAGTGCTTGTGGTCACCAGATCGCATAGCTAATCGTGGCTCTCCATCTGTGATTATAAAGTACCAGAGACTTGAGAACGGAGAGCTTGTTAGGTAAAAATTGAACAAGCATCAGCCACTTCTAGAGGCACAACTTACAATGAACATCAGAAACGGCTGTGTCTTAGGCATTAATCAGGCAATGGCTTATGATTTTTTTTCTTTTTAAATATCCAACAGCAAACCTCAAATGCCTTAAAAATGAGGACCCAGAATAGAATATGAGTCTAAAATACAGGAGGACCAAATGAGCTCTATTTAAGGTTCTAAATAAGGCATTGAGTTTATCACTCAGTACAGAAGACTGTCCTCAGCCTTCAGCTGCTAATTATGGTGTTGACTTCATTTCTTCTCTTTCTCCCTTGTGTATGTTTTTATTTCCTAACAAGTCTGGGGTCACTTGTGGTGATTTCATTCTCCCCACACCACTGCCCCCAATTCTCACTTCACCTCCTCAAAGCCTGGACATCTGGGTAAATTAGGGGTCACATCTGATCACTGTGTTTCTTTTGCTGCTCAGACAGGGAGCAGAGGCCATGCTTCCCACGCTCACCGAGGCGCAAGATCACGGTGGAGGCAGGGCACGATCCTCCACAGGTACGTGGCAGTGCCTGCCTGACCAGTAGCTTCCACTGCACACACCCAGGGATGCACGCGAGTCCCTGGACTCCATGGAAGGCACCTGACCTAAGGGCCGCGGTCATCTGGCTTACAGAGATGCACTAGACCAATCAAATGCCTTTACTCAGAACTCTAAACTAAAAACAAGAGAGACGGGGGCTTCCCTGGTGGCGCAGTGGTTGAGAGTCCATCTGCCGATGCAGGGGACATGGGTTCGTGACCCGGTCCGGGAAGATCCCACATGCCGCGGGGTGGCTAGGCCCGTGAGCCATGGCCACTGAGCCTGCGCGTCTGGGGCCTGTGCTCCACAACGGGAAAGGCCACAACAGTGAGAGGCCCACGTACCGCAAAAAATAAAAAATAAAAAAATAAAAAATAAAGAGAGACGGTGCATTCACTGGCTGGTTGCAAGAGCTCCAGCTCAAAGGCCATGCAGTGGAGTTGGGCATGGGGAGACCTCGCCTAGGTGGAGGGTCTGCGGGTGACCCAGCAGGTAGAATCCGAGGTGAGGTGGTATCTGACCAAGGTGGGGCACCAGAATGAAGGGCCCCAGATCCAGACCCCAGGTGTGTCCACGAGGGGCTTGGCCTGATTACAGCTCCGTCTGGATCCTCAAGATGAGCTTGATTTTATGTAATACCTAAGTAGAATCCTCTTTACTGCAACCGGGTGAAACAATCCTGGTCCTCAGTAACTCAGTACTCTTCCGCAGGATGCCATCCGAGTGCAGATCTCTGACGTCAGAGCACATCAGCCTGGCCTTGGCTCTGGGCTGGGGCGGAGCTGAACCAATGGTGCTGTGAGGCTGATCTGTGTGATCGCCAGGACTGCTCTTGGAGCGGGGGAGTGTGAACAGCTGTGGCTCTGGGAGCAGCCTCTAAATCAAGCACTTGGGTCCATTTCCACTTAAGTGGCAAGTGCTTCTTAATTCTGAAATTGCTTACTGGGGCCACCAGCATAGACATAGCCATTCAAGGAGTATGTATTGGGTCCCTCGGACATTCAAGTTAGGCCACTAGGTGCTGAGCATAATTCAGAGATAAAACATGTGGGCAGCTGTTGCTCTGGACTTACAATTTTTTGAAAGGGATGCGTGCACAAGTCAAGATAAAAAGTGATGATTGTCATAAAGATGTAAAAACAAAATGCCGCAGGTATTCAGAACAGGAAGCAACTACTTCCTTCCAGAAGTATTCTGTGAAATGTTGAGTCTGGGATGACGTTGTGTCTGGGCCTTGACCATCGGGTAGGATTCGAAGGCTGGTGAGTGGGAGTGAGTGGGAGTGCGTGTTTAGCCGGAGAGCGAGAAGCGAAAGGGAAGAACGTAAGTCACATTGGAGAAGCAGATCGAGGGCCGATCACAGATGATGAAAAACATCGCACTGTGGCATCTGGGCTTTATGTTGAAGGCAATGTGATGTCACTGGAGGGTGTTGAACAGAACAGTGGTGGGCAGAGAGAGCCTCTGGAAAAATTACCACTGATGGTAGGAGAGAGGGAAGCCTAGTGATGCTTAAGGAACTGTCCATTCTCACCAAGCTGCGGGGAGGGTGTGCTTCCCACCTGAGGCACCTTTACTTCTGCTTCCTCCAAGGCATTTGAACAGCCTGACCGCTAGAACTTTCCCCTCATGACAAATTCCTTTTCTCTTCCTGACGGACCCCGCCTCTCTCCACTGTAAAACATTGCCAAATGGATTTAATTCAAATTCTATGTAATAAAAACATAAAGTAAGGCAAAATAAATGGGAATGCTTTAAGTAACATGCTCTGGCATCTCATAAAAGCTTCTTAAATTGATTACACAAGAGCTCATGGTGTAGACGCCAGAAAAAGGAGAGTTTTATGGGAACTCTGGCAGAGCCCCAAAGGGGAGTCGTGCAGTGGTTGCTGCAATCATAACTCTTCCCCAGATCACGTTTGTGCTTGAAATGCTGCGCCCTGCACAATGAGTTTTCCTTCCCTAACCAGGGCATATATTTAAAGACAAAAACCCGCAGTCATTAGCCATTCGTCAGCTCTGACTGGTTGCTAAGGTCCTGAGGTCTGTTTTGCACTAATTACAAAAACCAGGAGTGTGAAAGGGTTATCGCAGAAGCTGGGAAAGATCTGCCTTTGTACCAGTCTGGCAGCCCTGGGGGACTAAGTTTGCACGATGCTTAGCCCCAATCCTGGTATTCAGTGCAGAGGGAAATGACGGCTAATCCTGCTGCTGGAAAACCCCTCGGGAGCTGGGGAAGATTTCTTTCTAATCCCGCTCTGGAGTCTTCTCTTGTCTCTCCAGTCCTCTTGTACAAGATGCCTGCGGAGTGCAGATCTCTGCTGCCAGACCAAAGCAGGCTGGCCGTGGCTCTGGGCAGGGGCGGGGCTGCTATGAGGACCACCTGATTGTCAAAAAACCGGTTTGAGAATGGAAACACTTGGCTGGTCTTGGGAATAATTTGTGACTCACAGAAGGGGGAGACTTTTTTAAGCCAGATGCCAGGCTGTCGGAGGAGTGATGTACAGCTAGCCAAATTCAAGGGGCTGATTGATGTGTTTTCTATGGGTGATTCAGAGTGGTGCTTATAAGGGGCTTATGTCGGGTTGGCCAAAAAGTTCGTTAGGGTTTTTCCATAACATCTTACAGAAAAACCTGAATGAACTTTTTGGCCAACCCATTCATAACTCCCATGGTTAACTGTGCCCACAGTTCACCTTTCTAAGTGTGTATCTTCTGGCTTGTATCTTCTTGAGAGATAGATCTGGTGCTTATGGCCAAACCAGGAGGTTTCTTTTTATAAAAACAACCTGTATTAACTTGCAGTATTTTCCCCCAGAGGCAAGATGCTTCCAATAAGCCTAGAACTCCCTTGCTTTTTCCTTGCTCTCTCTCCCTCTCTCCCTCCTTCCTCTCTTCCTTCCCTCTCTATTTCTCTCCCCGTCCTTCCTCTCTTCTTTCTTTCCTTTCTCCCTTCCCCCTTTCCTTCTTTCTTCCCTCTCTCTCCTCCTTTCTTTCTACCTTCCTTCCTTCTTCCTTTTTTCTTTTTCTTTTCCTTCCTTCCTCTCTTCCCCTCTCCTTCCCTTCTCCCTCCACCCACACCCAGTATCAACTGAGAATCTAGTAAGTGCCATTCTGCCACAGATGGGGGGCAGCGAGATGCGTGGTAAAAAATGAACAAAGCCCAGTCCTGGCCTTCCCAGAGCTCACAGTTCAGTATGATAATTCTCAACAATCTCGACAGTGAGTTTCATTGTGCACATCAGAATCAGCTGGAGCGCTTGGGACTTCCCTTGTGGTCCGGTGGTTAAGAATCCGCCTTCTAGTGCAGGTAGACGCCGGTTTGATCCCTGGTTGGGGAACTAAGATCCCACATGCCGCAGGGCAACTAAGCCCGTGCGCCACAACTAGAGAGAAGCCCGCACGCCGCAACAAAAGATCCCTCGCACCACAACTAAGACCCGACGTAGCCAAATAAATAAATAACTTTTTTAAAGTGTTAAAAAAAAAAGAATCACCTGGAGCACTTAAAAAAAAAATTCCTGAGTCCCACCCCAGGAATCTTCAAAGGTGCAGCCTAAAATACCTTTTTCATAGGTATTATGAAAAAAAAAATCTTCTCAAGTGACTTTGTTATATAATCAAGGAGACAACCACTGGCCCATTGGAGAAAAAATAGCTGCAACAGTATGTGATATATGAACACAGAGCTGCATCAGCAAGGAGGGAACTACTAATGCAGTTGTTGGTAGGGGGTTGGTGGTCAGGGAAAACTTCATAGAAGTAATGCTTGAACTGCGTCTTGAAGGATAAATAGGAGTCTGCTAGGGGGTTACCAGGGCAGGTAAAAGCGGGATGGGGTGGGAGAGTCCCTTTAGACAGATATGTACACGTGAAAGGAAAATGGCTGCATGCAGCTCCACGGGGCTGGAATGGGCTAGACTGATAGGAAGCGCCTTGAGGCAAGGCCAGAGGGATGGCTGGGCCCAAAGGACGCTAGCTTTAGAGGTCTTGCCAACTCATTTGTATGTTTTCCCTGCAAGCCACAGGAAAACATTGAAGTGTTTCAAAGAAGACACGATAGAATCACATTTACGTTTGAGAAGGATAAACCAGGGGCTGCGTTGTTGAGGCTGAAGCAGGCAAGATCCGCTAGGAAGTTCTTACATTAATTCAAAAGACAGACCCGGCATCTCTTATGGCCCAATACCGTCAGGACAACAGGGCTTTGTCAGACACCCAGGCAGGACCCATCAGATCCTTTACAGGTGTGTCCAAATTCTTCAGTTTCCATTTGTTGCCATGGAAACTTAGTGCTTTCTCTATTGCCCCCATTGTACCATTAACCGCACACACCTGGTGTGAGAAAGGGCTTTATAAGCCTCAACCAATGCGTTCCCTGCTTCTCAAAGCCGGGCTCAAGATGGCAGCGTGGACGGAGGCCTGACCGCGGAGCCAGTCTGGACAGCGTTTACCACGGATTTGATCATCTCTGGCAGGTAACAGCCATGGAATAAAGGCCTTCATTTTATGTGAAGGATGTTTTCAAAGCAGCACAAACTTTTGTTTTATGGTTAAGTCAAAAAACAGCTTGTTAAATTTACTGTCTTGTGACCACATCCCCTACTTTATGGTCTTTACCCCCAAACGTATGGAACTGATAAAATACAAATGAATGCAACATTCAGAAGAATTCCCATAGAGTAGCATACAATGTCCATAGTCGCTGCTAAATGGCTCAAAGATAACTTTTAAATCAAATGCTTCCTTAGATCCAAGAAATTTGAGTCTGCTACAGAAAGCTTTGTGACCTAAAAAGTAAGCAAATGTAGAAAGAGCAGGTTCAAAATCTCAAATGAATGAGGTTAAAGCAATGTTTAAGAAAGGTTATAAACGGAAAAGCAGATGGAAGAGCCAGATACTGAGTGAAACAACTAAAAGTTACGGGTCAGACCTTGTGATTGCATGTTACAAATGAATGCTTTAGAGTGTAACAATAGATACAGTGGTATTTACAAGTTGTAAGCCCAGCGTATATTATATCTCCATGATTTTGTACTATTTTGTGTTGCTTATTAAAAAAACTTGTTGTGAGAAGGATTTAGAAGCCTCAACCAATACACTCATTGCTTTTCAAACCCCTGGTCCTCTATCTTAAAGAGTATCAAAAAGCAAAAATGGGCTGAAAAATGCTTGGGAGACTTAACATTAGGCATGTGAGCCTGATTGTGATTTTTATATGCATAAACCATGATGAAATCATCCAAGAGGTCGGAACAAGCCACAAGACCCTAGAGAAGCTATTAACAATTTAGTATTTCCAGATCATGTGGAAATTTGAATTCCGTTTACCAAAGATACGTGCAGAAATGGTTTTCATGATGATTAAGACCTGTAACTGTAAAAATGTGAAATTTATATTATCGTAAAAAGGTTCGTATAAAATGCAAATATCTCAGCTGGGTTCCTGTCTGAGCTCATTACCATTCTGAGTTCAGCATGGGCATTGTTTTTTTTTTTTTTTAAAGACAGCATGTTGTTCTTAAGTAGCTTTGATTATCTTCTGAGCATTGTGATGGCCTCTTCAAATAGTGAACAGCTGTGCAAGGCAAATACGTACACCAAAAGTGTATGAACTGGGGGTAAATCAGGGCATTTTCCTGCGCTCTTACCACTATGAAATAGCTCGCTCAAGTTTCAGTAAACTAACGTTATCTGGTATGCAAGAGAAGCCAGAACCGCTGAGATCACATGTTTATGGACGTAAAGGTTGGAGGAGGCATAGACGAGTACAAGATGAGAGAAAGTGGAAATGGAGAAAATAGAAGGTGGGGTGAGGTTTGCGTTCAAAGGAGAAGGGAAGGGAAAATAGATGACCTGTAGGCTTTGATTTGAAAAGCATGGTGAGGTACTGAGCACTGTAACTGGCGCCGCCTGAGCAAGTGTAATTATCCTTGGGAACTCCTTTCATTGGCCCCATCCTTAGCTAATCTAACAGGCTGATTAGGCACAGTCCGCTCTCTGGGAATTATCCCTGCCCTCAGCTTCCACGGAGGGGGCAGGTCTTGGCAGCCTTGCGTGTATCCTGTGGTTGTGATTGGCCGTTCACACTTCAGTCATGGCTGGATGGACCAGGGTCCAATTCAGTGGCTGCAGAGTAATCAGTTTCTCTCCTGGGAATTTGACCTGAGACCCTGACAGTCTGTTGGAAGTGGATGCTACACCTATGTTATCATGTAGTTGGGGGTGTTTGGAAATGTACGGAGGTATTTTAGGTTGTAACAATGAATAGGTAAGGAGGTGCTACTGGCATTTACTGGGCAGAGGCAGGAGATGCTAAGTAACCAGCAACTCTGCACCGGACAACAGGCTCAGTAAAGAATTGTCCCACCCAAGTGCTACAAGACAAGGCTTGGTGGAAGACATGGACTGTTTAAAGGGACGGAAGAAAAAACATTCCATATTAAAGGAATATTAATTGACCCAAGTTTTAGGCCATGCCAAACCATGAACACATGCCAAAAATATCATAGCATCCTCTCCTCTCTCCCTTACTCCCATAGATTACTTAGCTTTTCCCAAACTGCCGTAAGCCAGAAATATCCCAGGGAATGCTCTTTTCTTTTCACACCTAAGCTAGAGCAGGCTTCCAGGTAGAGAAAGGGAAATGGGGAGAAATGACCTTTCATTGAGCACCTACTGTTTGCCAGAAACTTTTGGGTACTCTACAAATGTTGTAACATTCAGTCCTCACAATAGCCCTGCCAGGTAAATATTTATTCCCCATTTTGTAATAGATGAAGAAGCTGAAACTCAGACTAGTCGACCTGCCCAAAGCCAAACAACTCACAGGCAGAGAAACTCTGATTTGAACCCAGGATGGTCAGAAGCCAAAACCAGGTCTCTGTAGGTAACTCCACACTTGAACCATACTATTAGCCAGCCATACATCAAGAAGTATCTGTTCTGTGAATGACTGTGAGGTTGTGAGCAAATAATTCAGCACCTGGTGGAGAATCAGCAAGTCAAGAAGATCTAAAGTAGATTTAAGCACCTAAATCACTGGGAAGGGAAAACAGGGAGTTTCTGTTTAATAAGTTGCAGCTACGCAAGACATACGTTCTTGATGTGCCTATAGTAAACCACACGGTAATGTACACTTAGATGTTTGTTAAGAGGGTAGATTTCATGTTGTGTGCTTACCACAATAAAACAAATTAAATCACAAAAATATTACAAATAAAAATACACCGAAAAAAATTGTCCCACCCAAGCTGCCAGGGGTGTGCCCATAGGACAACCACAAAGTATAAAAAAGAATTGGTTAGGAGTCAGGGGTGCAGGCGTGGAGAGGAAGCAGCTGCAAAGAAGGGAGACAGAGGCACAGTGATGAGGGGACCGTGGGCTCGCGGAGCAGCAAGGGAGTGCTTCCCCCTTTCCCATTGCGCTCAGGCCTGCCTGCAGCTCCTGTACTTGGTTCTGCCAGATGTTCCTATAACCTTCAATAAGGCACTTTTCAACCTGACCTAGTTTGAGTTGGATCCTGTTTCTTGCAACTTGATGATTCCAGACTAAGACAAAAATACATGACATCCCTTCCCTAGAACTGGATTGTAGCTGCAACAGAGTGGGCCCCGTAAGTGAGGCCACAGTTACGTACCTGTTGTATCTGCAGAGTTATTAATAGGGCCTCCTCTCCCCATCTCAAAAGCATCCCAGTTTAAATGCCATGGCCATGCTACCCACGAGGCACGAGGACTCCAGGCTGCTTTTCACTGACTCAGAACCGGTAGACAGACTAGAAGTTGTGCTCTAGGAACGGTCTCTGGGCCCTGGAAGCAGCCATCTATTCTTCATCTGATTATGATTATTATTATTATTTTAAAGTGAATTCTCAGATCCTACCCTAGCTCCACTGACTTAGGAATTCTGGGGTCGGACATGGCATATGTGTTTTAAATTTATTTATTTATTTATTTTGGGCTGTGTTGGGTCTTGGTTTCTTGCGAGGGCTTTCTCTAGTTGTGGCAAGTGGGGGCCACTCTTCATTGCGGTGCGCGGGCCTCTCACTATCGTGGCCTCTCTTGTTGTGGAGCGCAGGCTCAGTAGTTGTGGCTCACGGGCCCAGTTGCTCCGCGGCATGTGGGATCTTCCCAGACCAGGGCTCGAACCTGTGTCCCCTGCATTAGCAGACAGATTCCCAACCGCTGCGCCACCAGGGAAGCCCCATCTGATTATTAAACATTTGTTTTCAGCTTAGCCTCAGGCTGAGCTGGGGGCTAGAGGACTATCAGAAGCACCCTTGCCCTTGTGGACTTAAATTCCAGTAGGAGACAATGAACTATATACAAAATAAACTTGTATTACATGTTAGGTGATAAATATCATGCAAAAAAAAAATAGAGCCGGGCGAGGAGACTAGGAGGGTGGTGGCGTGAGGGATTCAGGTGGTAGGACTAAATAGGGTGGTCAGGGTAGGCCTTTCCCCTCCCCCTCAGCTGTACTGAGATATAATTGACATATAATATTGTGTAAGTTTAAAGTGTACAACAAAATGACTTGATACATGTATAGAGTAGACCTGATTCAAAAGGTTTTAAGTCATTGAGAAATCATCTCATTTGACTGTCCTATATGGCCAATGGGATGTCGGCGAGTCTTATGGTGCTTCTCAAGCTGTAATGTCCATTCCAATCGCCTGGGGATCTTGTTAAACTGGAGATTCTGATTCAGTAGGTCTGGGATGGGGTCTGAGATCCTGCCTTTCTAACAAGCTCCCAGCTGCTGCTGCGTTGTGTCTGTCAGATGAACGTTTGTTAAGTAGAGCCACAGGGTGTCGATGGTGAGGTTCAACAAAAGAGCACAGGGGAAGTTGAAACAGAGGTTTACGACCCACAGGTCCTGGAGGCGGTACCCGGCATGCCTTGCGGGGCCAGGCAGGGAAGTCAAGGCGGGATGTGGGCAGAGTGCCAGGACCTGGGCCACAGGCCTTTTTAGAGTGGGTGGGTGGAGTGCTTTGGGGTTCTGTGGCTAAGGCCACATTGGTGAGTTTAAACCAAAAGAGCAGGGTTTTGGTAAGCTTCTTGGGGGTCTTATCTAAGGGGCACACAAGGGGAAGGCCCTGGGAGGCAGAGACACTGTTTATCACAAGGGTCGTCAGAGAAGTCACGGGGAACTTAAATGTACTTGTGAATCTACAGGCTGTAATCCAGGGCATGCACTTGCATGAGAGGCTAATGTCAATTTAAGGCCCCTGCGGGCCACTTGGCCGCACAAGGTGGATGCCAAGGCAGCAATATCACGGAGCAGTTTAGCTGAACTCTCCACATGCTGGATCTCTGCTCCTCTTGGAGCAGTGAAGACCTACAGAGCAGACTTCCATTTCTGTGCCAGTTCCCAAGCACCCAGCCCCCTGCACTGTTTAAACAGGTGCTCCGTAAATACGAGAGAATTACATGAACTGAAGAGAGATGTAAGATAGAAAATGTCAAGTAGTATTAATGAACAGCTAAGCTATGATGATTGACTCACTTCACAGATTCTTTTTTCCAAAGCAATGCCTCATCACAACTGTGTTCGTTTGCACTTCACTGTAACAACATCTAAATCATACAGAATTAATTCGGCTTTAAATGGGGGTATCATTAGTGCTCCTGAAAGATTTCTTGCCCTGGATTTTTTTTGAATGAATTCATCATGAATTTAAATTTGTTCTGTCTACATACAGCTCCAAGGGCTGGCCCTGTACTTAGAAAATGACCAATGTAGTATCATTTGGGTGCCAGAATGGGCCATGTGCTCCAAAAAACTTCCTGCCCCGACTTCAGAAAATTCACCATCATAACTTCATTTAATAAATCAACAAACAATTTGATTATCAAGTCAGTACATGTTTACAAAATACCTACAACTTGCTGAGAACTCTAGGTTGTACAAAGATGAATGAGGGCTTCCATGGTGGCGCAGTGGTTGAGAGTCTGCCTGCCGATGCAGGGGACACGGGTTTGTGTCCCGGTCCGGGAAGATCCCACATGCCGCGGAGAGGCTGGGCCCGTGAGCCACGGCCGCTGAGCCTGCGCGTCCGGAGCCTGTGCTCCGCAATGGGAGAGGCCACAGCAATGAGAGGCCTGCATACTGCAAAAAAAAAAAAAAAAAAAAAAAAAAAAAAATCCACATATTAGTGATAGCATACGATATTTGTCTTTTTCTGTCTGACTTATGTCACGTAGCTTAATGCCCTTAATGTACATCCACATTGCTGAAAATGGCTGGAGTCCTTCATTTTTATGACTGAATAATCATTATATAAATATGCCACATTTTCTTTATCTATTCACTGTTAGTGGACACTTAGGTTGTTTCCATGTCTTAGCTCTTGTAAATAATGCTGCAGTGAACATGTGGTTGCGAATATCTTATCATGACAGTGATTTCATTTCCTTCGGATAAATACTCAGAAGTGAAATTACTAGATCATACGGTAGTTGTACGTTTAATCTTTTTTAAGAACCTCCATACTATTTTCAGTAGTGGCTGCACAATTTACATTCCCACTGGCAATGCACAAGTGTTCTCTGTTCTGTACATCCTCACAAATATTTATTATTTCTTGTCTTTTTGATAATCGCCGTTCTAACAGGTGTGAGATGATAGCTATTGTGGATTTGATTTGCATTTGCTTGATGACTAATTACGTTGAGCATCTTTTCATGTACATGTTGGCCATCTGTGTGTCATCTTTGGAGAAATGTTCAGATCCTCTGCCCGTTTTTTAATGGGATTGTTTGTTTTTTTGCTAATGAGTTGTGTGAGGTCTTTATACTTTTTGGATGTTAACCCCTTATCAGATATATGACTTGCAAATAGTTTTCCCATTCAGTAGACTTCCTTTTCATGTTGTTGATGGTTTCCTTAGCTGTGCAGAAAGTTTTTAGTTTGATATACTCCCACTTGTTTATTTTCTGCTTTTTTTTTGCCTTTGCTTTTGGCATCAAGTCCAAAAAATCATCACCAACCAATGTCAAGAAGCTTACTGCCTATGTTTTCCTCTAGGAGTTTTATGCATTCAAGTTTTACATTCAAGGCTTTCATCCATTTTGAGTTGATTTTTGTGGTGTGAGATAGTGGTCTGGTTCCATTCTTTTCCATGTGGCTGTATATTTTTTCCCACTCCATCCATTAAAGAAACTGTCCTTTCCTTATTGTCTTGGCTCCTTTGTCATAAATTAATTGACCATATATTCATGGGTTTATTTCTGGGTTCTTTTTTCTGTTCCGTTGATCTGTGTGTCAGTTTTTTATGCCAATTCCATACTGTTTTGATTGCTATAGCTCTGTAATACAGTTTGAAATCAGGGAGTGTGATGCCTCCAGCTTTGTTCTTCTTTCTCAAGATTGCTTTCGGTATTCTGAGTCTTTTGTGGTTCCATATAGGATTAGGATTGTTTGTTCTATTTCTGTTAAAAAAAAAAAAAGTGCCATTGGAATTATGATAGGGGTTGCATTGAATCTGTACATTGCTTGGTAGTATGGACATTTTTACAATATTCTTCCCATTAATTTGTATCTTCAATTTCTTTCATTAATGTCTTGTAGTTTCACCTCCTTGGTTAAATTTATTCCTAGGTATTTTATTCTTTTTGGTGCAATTGTAAATGGGATTGTTATTAGTGTAAAGAAATGGCTGATTTTTGTATATTGATTTTGTATCCTGCAACTTTATTGAATTTATTGATTAGTCCTAATAATTTCTGAGGGAAGTCTTTATGGTTCTCTATGTATAATATGTCATCTGCAAATAGAGACAGTTCTACTTCTTCTGATTTGGATGCTTTTTTCTTTTTTTACCTAATTGCCCTAGCTAGAACTTTCAGGACTATGTTGAATACAGGCAGCATGAGTGGGCTTTCTTTCCTTTCTTTTTTTTTTTTTTTTTTTTTTTACAGTTTGACCATTACTTTTATTCTGTATTCACAATGAACGACCAGTATAAAATAACTGGCAGGTTTATTACAAAATGCCAAATGTTGGGGGTTAAAAAAAATTGTTCAAATTAAAAGTAGACCCTAAATTGATACTAAACTGAAGTATTATGTCATCAAAAAAAATAAGTCAAACAACTTTTCTACTGGCAAAATCCTCTTGTAGGTATTGTCAACTTTCTGCTGGTTAGAACTTCATTTCTTGAAACAGAATTTATTGTTAGCATGGACCTTAGAAACAGCTAATCTAACTCCTTCAGGGAAAACTGAAGTTGGAGAAGTTGAAGTGAGGCAAAAAACCCTATATTTGTTTGGATTAAGGCTCCAGAGTTAGTAGGAAAAAATAGCATGACCAAAGCAGGAAATGATTCACCTCAGTACCTAATGCACAGCCATGCTTTTAATAGAAATTTGACCAGGAAGCTTTTAAATACTGTTTCCTTTTTTGTTAGGGTTGAATGTTTTGTGGCAACGTTTATTTCTTTTCTCTGAGAAAAGGACATGTTTATTGTTTAAAACAAAAAAAAAATGTAAAACATGTAAGCACAAAGAAGAAAATAAGTCATCAAAAATAGTTTAGTATATTTCCTTCAGGCTTTTTTTTTCTATACAACAAGAGTAACTGCCATTTTTTTAAAATTATTTTTTAAAATAAATAAATTAATTTTGGCTGTGTTGGGCCTTCGTTTCTGTGTGAGGGCTTTCTCTAGTTGTGGCGGCCACTCTTCATCGCAGTGCGCGGGCCTCTCACTATCTCGGCCTCTCTTGTTGCGGAGCACAGGCTCCAGACACACAGGCTCAGTAGTTGTGGCTCACGGGCCCAGTTGCTCCACAGCATGTGGGATCTTCCCAGACCAGGGCTCAAACCCGTGTCCCCTTCATTGGCAGGCAGATTCTCAACCACTGTGCCACCAGGGAAGCCCTGCCATTTAGTTTTTACATGGAACACAACAGTTATTTATTTTTGGAAAACAATCATAGGAACAGCAGCGGTGTCGGGTTCCTCACCTAGAGGGTCATGCTGCAGTGATTCTCAGGAGCTGGTTGGAGAGCTCAGTAGCCACGGAACACAAACTGCCAGCAAGCAAACTGTGAGTCAGTGATAGGTAGGTGCTGCTGATAGTGGCACTGGGAACAGGGTCTCTGTATGAACTCTTTTTTTTTTTCCACTTTATAACATAAACCCACCAGAGCAGGAGCCTGGATGTGGGGTGGGGAGGGAGAGTAGAAAGAAAAGTAAAGGGAAAGGTCAGAGTGATACTTGCTGGGTCTGCCCGGAACTGAGACCATTCTTTTGCACAGTCTCTTGGCTTCCTCTTGAAATGAAGGCTGATCTTGACAGGTTGGGGGCTCTGATTTGGCCTCTCTGGAATTGCAGGACTACCTCAGACAACTTTAAACAATCTTGTGTAAATGGCATGGTGTATGCGTCCTTTCAGATTCTTTATAAGAACCTATACTTGTTGTGGGACTCCCTGAGAACTACATTTCACCATAATCTTTAGTATCTATAGGCTTTTAACAAATATATAGGGGCACAAAAACCATCTCTCCCTATTAGGAACAATTGGCCACTTCAATACATTCCACATGATCCTCCTCAGGTATGAACTGTTGGACTAAAGCTACTGACTCCAGCCAAGTCCTGATATAACCACTATGACTTCCAATCTTGGTTTGGTGACCTCTTAGGTACACCAGTGATCTCCCAAGTATTAAGAACTTCTGCATTTAGGGAAACAATTTTCTTCCATTTAATTGAACTAAACCAGAAGGTGTTCAAAAGAGCTGAAAATTTCTGGTTCAAATAGCTTTTCTCACCACCAGTGAGCTACCATATTGGTTGACTAGTTGAGTTATTTAAAATTTTTATGTTGGTGATTATGTGTGTGCGTCTCCTTGTCCTACAAGCATTAGGCAACAGAGAACATAGGTAGGGCTGTGGAATTCATGAGTGGGCTTTTTTTGTCTTTTTTCTCACCTTAGAGGAAAAGCTTCCAGTTTTTCACCATTGAATATGATGTTAGCTGTTTGCTTGTCATAGATGGCTTTTATTATGTTAAGGTACTTTATACCCAGTTTGCTGAGAGTTTTTATCATGAATGGGTGTTGAATTTAGTCTAATGCTTTTTCTGCATCTATTGAGATGATATGACTTTTAGCCTTCACTTTGTTAATATGGTATATCATGCTGATTGATTTACAGATATTGAACCATCATTGCACCCTGAAATAAATTCCATTTTATCATGATGTATGATCCTTTTATATATTGTTGAATTTGGTTTGCTAGTATTTTGAAGACTCTTGCATCTATGTGCATCAGGGATATTGGCCTCTAATTTCCTTTTCTTGTAGTGTCCTGGTCTGGTTTTGGAGTCATGGTAAAGCTGGCCTCATAAAATAAGTTTTGGAAATGTTCCCTCCTCTTTTATTTTTTTGGAAGAGTTTGAAAAGGATTGGTATTAATTCTTCTTGAAATGTTTGCTAGAAGTGAAGCCATCTGATCCTGGACCTTTTTGGGGAGAGATTCTTAGTTGATGATTCATTCTCCTTATTAGTAATCAGTCTGTTTAGATTTTCTATTTCTGCATGATTCAGTCTTGGTAGGTTGTATGTTTCTAGAAAATTGTCTATTTCTTTTAGGTTCTCTAATTTGCTGGTATATAAGTGTTCATAATGGTCTCTGATTCTTTTTATTTCTATGGTATCTGTTGTAATATCACCTCTTTTTTGTGTGAATTGGGCTGAAAGTTTGTCAATTTTGTTTTTTTCAGTAAAACAGCCCTTAGTTTCATTGATATTTGCTATTGGCTTTTTAGTTTGTATTTCATTTATTTCTGCTCTGATCCTTGTTATTTCCTTCTTTCTACTAACTTTGGGGTTCATTTGGTCTTCATTTGCTAATTCCTTAAAGTGTAAGTTAGGCTCTTTGAGATCTTCCTTGTATCTTAATGTAGGCATTTATTGCTGTGAACTTTCCTATTAGAACTCCTTTTGCTGCATCCCAGAGGTTTTGATATGTTGTAAATCCATTTTCATTTGTCTCAAGATATTTTTTGGTTTCTTTATTTCTTCTTTGGCCCATTGGTTTTTGAATAGCATGTTGTTTAATCTCCACATATTTGTGAATTTCAGCAGTTTTCTTCTTGTGATTGATTTCTAGTCATACCATTGTGATCAGTAAAAATGCTTGACAAGATTTAAATCATCTTGAATTTATAAACACTTAGATAACCAACAAGAACCTACTGTATAGCACAGATAACCAACAAGGGCCAACAAGTATAGCACAGGAACTATACTCAATATCTTGTAATAGCCTATAATGGAAAAGAATCTAAAAAAGAATATATATATATATATATATATATATATATATGACTGAGTCACTTTTCTGTATACCCAAAACTAACACAATATTATAAATAAACTATTTCAATAAAAGTGTCTAAAATATAAATACTTGTTTTGTGGCCTAACATGTCACCTATTCTGGAGAATGTTCCATGTGTGCTTAAGAAGAATGTGCCTTCTGCTGCTTTGGGATGGAATATTCTGTATATGTTTGCTAGGTCCATCTGGTCTAACATGTAGTTTAAGACCAGAGTTTCCTCATTGATATTCTGTATAAATGATCTATCCATTGATGAAACTGGGGAACTGAACCCCCATACTATTATATTGCTTTCTCTTGATTCCTTTAGGATTGTTAATATTTGCTTTATATATTTAGGTGCTTCTACGTTGGGTACATAAATATTTACAAATGTTATATCCTCTTGTTGGGTTGACCCCTTCATCACTATATAATGACCTTTATCATCTATTATTACAGTCTTTATCTTAAAGTCTATTGTCTGACATAAGTATAGTTACCCCAACTTTCTTTTGGTTTCCATTTGCTTGGAATCTTTTTTGATCCATTCACTCTCCATCTGTGTGTGTCCTTAAAGTTGAAGTGAGTCTCTTGTAGGCAGCGTATGGTTAAGTCTTATTTTCTTATCCATTCAGCCACTTGATGTCTTTTGGTTGGAGAATTCAGTCCATTTACATTTAAAGTAATTATTGATAAGTATGGACTTACTATTGCCATTTTGTTAATTGTTTTCTGGCTGTTTTGAAATTCCTTTTTTCTTTTTTTCCCTTTGTGATTTGATTTCTATAGGGGAACACTTAGATTCCTTTCTCTTTATTTTTTGTGTATCTATCTACTACAGGTTTGTGCTTTGTGGTTACCATAAAGGTTATATAAAATATCAGAGTTATAACAGTCTGTTTAAGCTGATAATAACTTAAGTCCAAATGCTCTGCATTTTTATTCCCCCTTCTACCCACATTTATTTTTGATGTCACAATGTACATCTTTTATCTTGTATATTTATAAAATTTATTGTATAGTTAGTTTTTACTATTTTTGTCTTTTAACCTTGATACTAGATTTATAAGTGATTTTATTCACCATCATTACATTAGATTATTCTGAATTTAATGATATATTTACCTTTATCAGTGAGATTTATACTTTTATATGTTTTCCTGTTACTAATTAGCACATTTTCATTTTAGCCTAAATAAGTCCCTTTAACATTTCATGTAAGGCTGTCTAATGATGAACTCCTTCAGCTTTTACTTGTCTGGAAAACTGTATCTCTCCTTCAATTCTGAAGGACAATTTTGCCAGGTAAAGTATTGTTAGTTGGCAGTTCTTTTGTTTCAGCAGTTTGAATATATCATGCCACTTCTCTCTCATCTGCAGTTTCTGGTGAAAAATCTGCAATTTGTCTTATGGGGCTCCCTTGCATGTAACAAGTAGTTTTTCTCTTGGTGCTTTTAAGATTCTTCCTTGTTTTTAAATTTGACAGTTTAATTATAATTTGTGTTGGTGTGGATCTACTGGATTTTGGATCTACTGGATTTATCTTTTGGGGAACTCTCTGGGGTTCCTGGATCTGTATATCTTTTCTTCCCTAGATTAAGGAAGTTCTTCAGCTGTTATTTCTTCAACTAAGCTTTCTGCCCCTTTCTCTCTTCTTTGTCTGGGACCCCTATAAAGCAAATATTGGTCCACTTGATATTGTCTCATAAGTCCCTTAACATATCTTCACTCTTTTTCATTCTTCTTTTTGCTGCTCTGATTGGATGAATTCAACTGCTCTGAGTTCACTGATCCTTTCTTCCACTTCACATAGTCTTATTAAACTCCTCTTTAAAATATTTCAGTTGTTATCATATTCCTCAGCTCTGTGATTTTACAATGTACTTTTTAATATTCTTTGTCTCTTGATGAAATTCTCACTTTGTTCATGGACTGTTCTCTTGACCTTGGGGAGCATCTTTATATTTTTAACTCTTTATCAGGTAAATCACTTACCTCCATTTCAATAAGGTCTTTTTCTGAAGTTTTATCTGTTTCCTTCATTTGAAACATATTCCTCTGTTCATTTTCCTTCACTCTCTGTGTTGGTTTCTATGCATTAGATAAAACAGCCACCTCTCCCAGTCTTGATGGCATGCTCTCATTTAGGAGATAAAACTTATCATTCATGGATAAACAACAAGATCCTACCGTATAGCACAGAGAACTATATCCAATCTCCTGGGATAAACCATAATGGAAAAGAATATATTTTTAAAAAAGACTGTATAGAAAATTCCTTGGCAGACTGGTGATTAGGACTCCACGCTACCACTGCAGGGGGGCATGGGTTCAATCCCTGGTTGGGGAACTAAGATCCTGCAAGCCATGCAGCATGCTGGAAAAAAAAAAAAAAAAAAGATGTTGAATCTGTTGATATGTGAGCCCTCCAAGTTATTCTTAGTTTTCTAAGAGGATATAAAAACAAACATCACGTTTAAAAAAAGATTATATATGTGTGTATAACTGGGTTACTTTGCTGTACAGCAGAGATTGGCACAGCACTGTAAATCAACTATACTTCAGTTAAAAAAAAAAAAAACTTATTCAACCTTGCCCTAGCTCTTAGTTGTCTCTCAAACCTTTGTGATGGTCTGAGCAGCCTTCTTTGTTCTTAATGGCTCCAGTAGTTGAGGGTATGCCAAGATCTATCAGTGTACTAAAGGGGAGGATCTCAGTCACCACCTAGATGCAGGCTGATTGGAAGCTGGACACTTAGGTGGCAACTTTTAAAGTATGCTAATGTACTTCTGTCAAGACTGGGGATGGATGTTTCTGTCTGCTGTATCTGCTGTGCCCTGGGGGTGAGGGGGTGGCCAGTTAAGTACTGTTTCTCTGCTTGTTACAGTCCAGTGAGACCTGAGAATGTAAGCCCTGTTGGCCACCAGAGCCAGGCAATCAAGGGGTATCCCTCAAGAAGCAGCAGAAAACAATTAGGGTACCAGACATGTGCACAGGCTTCTTTCCAGGAGGTACTGATGACCTGGAGCAAGGCAGAGGGGGAGCACAAAGATGGTGCCTACTGGCCTCCCCAGTCTCTGGAGAGTGTTGTGGTGTCCCCTAAATGTGTGTTAAATTAGAAGCCTTCCCCTCATGCTTAAGCTTTTTTTAAAATTTATTTTTATTTAAGTATAGTTGATTTACAATGTTGTGTTAGTTTCTGGTGGACAGCACCTGAAAGTGAATCAGTTATACGTATACATATATCCCTTCTTTTTTAGATTTCCTTCCCATTTAGGTCACCACAGAGCATTAAGCAGAGTTCCCTGTGCTGTACAGTAGGTTCTCATTAGTTATCTATTTTATACATAGTAGTTATATATGTCAATCCCAATCTCGCAACTCATCCCAGCCCTCCTTCTCCTCTTGGTATCCAAAAGTTTGTTCTCTACATCTGTGTCTCTATTTCTGCTTCGCAGATAAGTTCATCTGTACCATTTTTCTAGATTCCACACAGAAGTGATACTATACAATATTTGCTTTTCTCTTTCTGACTTCACTTTGTATGACAGTCTCTAAGCCTATCCATGTCTCTGCAGATGGCACTATTTTGTTCCTTTTTATGGCTGATTAATATTCCATTGTATATAGGTACCACATCTTTATCCATTCCTCTGTTGATGGACATTTAGCTTGTTTCCATGTCCTGGCTATTGTAGATAGTGCTGCAATGAGCATTGGGGTGCATGTATCTTTTTGAATTATGGTTTTCTCTGGGTATATGCCCAGGAGTGGGATTGCTGGGTCATATAGTAGTTCTATTTTTAGTTTTTTGAGGAACCTCCATACTGTTCTCCATAGTGGCTGTACCAACTTACATTCCCACCAACAGTGTAGGAGGGTTCCCTTTTCTCCCCATCCTCTCCAGTATTTATTGTTTGTAGAATTTTTGATGATGGCCATTCTGACCGGTGTGAGGTGATACCCCATTGTAGTTTTGATTTGCATTTCTCTAATGACTAGTGATGTTGAGCATCTTTTCATGTGTTCATTGGCCATCTGTATGTCTTCTTTGGAGAAATGTCTGTTTAGGTCTTCCGCCCACTGTTTCATTGGGTTGTTTGTTTTTTGCTACTGAGCTGCATGAGCTGCTTGTATACTTTGGAGATTAATCCCTTGTCTGTTGCTTCGTTTGCAAATATTTTCTCCCATTCTGAGGGTTGTCTTTTTGTCTTGTTTATGGTTTCATTGGCTGTGCAAAAGCTTTTAAGTTACATTAGGTCCCATTTGTTTACTTTTGTTTTTATTTCCATTACTCTAGGAGGTGGGTCAAAAAAGACCTTGCTGCAATTTATGTCAAAGAGTATTCTGCCTATGTTTTCCTCTTAAGAGTTTTATAGTGTCTGGCCTTATGTTTAGGTCTTTAATCCATTTTGACTTTATTTTTGTGTGTGGTGTTAGGGAGTGTTCTGATCTCATTCTTTTACATGTAGCTGTCAGGCTTGAGCTTTTAAGATGGGCAAGCAGGTCTCTTTCACAGAAAAACTGGCTCATTTCAGTCTGCTGCTTCTGCCCTGGGTCCCGGGGGGTTAGCCACAGTGTGTTCACAGGAGCCCTTTAAGAACTGTGTCTTAGTTCCCCATAGCTTTGTGTTTTATGGGTGCAAACCCCACTGGCTTTCAAAGCTTGATGTTTTGGGGGTCCATCTCTCAGGTGGCAGTCTTAAAAGTTTGGGCACCAGACATGGGGTCCATTACCCTTCACTCTTTAGGGAGAAGCTGTGAGTCAGTTCCCTCTTAGCTATGGGTCACTGCATTTGGGGTGGAGTTTATGGTGAGACTGTTTCTCAGCCTTTCCTACCTAAACCCTACTGTGGGTTTTTCCTCATTTGCCATATGTGTAAGAGCCACTAATCTAGTTTCCAGATTTATTTCACAGGAAATTGTTCCATATGTAGCTGTAGATGTGGTGTTCCTTGAAAGGAAATTAATTCAGGAGCCTCCTATGTTTAACATCGAGTCAAAACCCTCTTGCCTCTTCTGAACTTTTTAAAAGATAATCTTCATTCCTTCCTTCTACTTCCTCACCACAGTCTCATTTTATTTTTACAGCAAACTTTTTACCGTATCCCTGAGTGTAAGCATGACTCATAATTAGTACAGAAATCTGGAAAATACAGAAACTATAAAAAAGAAAGTGAAAATCACTTATAAGCCCACAATGTAGATATAACCATGACTACTAATGTTCTAGCAAGTTTCCTTTTTAGTCTTTTTATCTGTGAGACTAGGTGCATAAGTGGTAGGTATGTAAATAGATCAATAGATACCGATTTTTTATTTTACAAAATTTGACTCATACTAAATATGTTTTATATTCTGAGCTTTGATTAAACATGATGTTGTAATCCTAGGTGATTAAATGTCCTTTGTACACATACTAGTGGTAGTGACTAATATTTCACCTTTGATAACCAATTTTGGACATTTAGGTAGTTTTCATTTTCTCATGGTTGTAAGTACCGTTGTGATAGACATTCTTATGCCCGCATCTTTGTCTATAGCCATGCTTAGAAATGAAATTCTGAGCCAAAGGGTATGAATATTTTTAAAGCTCTCAAACCATGGTTACATAAATTTATACCTGGTGAGCTGTGTTTGAAATCTTACGAGCACTGGATACCATCCTTCAGTCACTTCTAATGCCTTTTAATCTAGCTTTTTCTTGAAACTATGCCAAAATTGCTCTTCACGTTCTCAGGTGAGCTTCTAATTCTTGAATCCAAAATTGTGTGTCTGCTGTGTTTGATTGCCTCATCTCCCCTTGAAGCCCTCTTCTTCCTCAGCATCTTTCACTCTCTACTGCTCCAATTCCCCATAACCCCTCTGTACTTTATTGAATCGGGAAGGGCTTATGAGGAAGTGGAAGAGGCAGATACTGTCCTCAAAGAAGTCAGGCCCATCTGAAATAAACATATGGGATCGTAAAAACCTGAAAAATAAAATCACAGAGGGAGTGTGGTAATCTAAGTCAGATAGATTCATTAGAAGGAGGCTACTCTGGAGGGAGCCTATGGCTTAGTGAAGAGGAGGCAGGGAGGACAGACCACACTGAGAAAGGAGGTGTGATTGGCGAGTATCGTCCTAGTGGCACCAGGTGGAACCTCTGCAAGGCCACACCCTGGTCCTGTTGACTGATCTTCTCTGGGCTGGATCTCTTGCCCCTGTCTAATCCCACTGCTACTGCGGGGAAGGTGAACAGCTGAGCCTGGCAAAGCGCAAGCAACTCAGCCACGGTAGAGCACAGGAAACTCAGAGACCAGGACATAGTTTGTGTGTCATGGGTAGGCTGTGGGAACCCGAGGGGAGCTCCAAGCCACAAATGGAAATTCCTAGTTCCTGGGTCAAGCCCCGTGAACCTGAGGGTCTGTGTCATACGGCTCACGGCAGTGCTTTCCTGCCCCCCCCCTCCAACCCTGCCCCACCAGTTACCTCTACTTCAGGCTCAGGACAAGGTCTCACCTTTCTCTGTTCAGTTTTCAACCAGTAGACGTGAAAATAGTAAAACCATATGTAGCATTCCTAGAAATTCTGCCCCAATTTGTGGTGTGTGCCTGTGAAAACATCAGGACCAAGGACAGCAACTCTGATTGGCCTCTCACCCCATCTATGTAGTCAAGCTCCTCTCTTTTTCCTTTCTTCTCATTACCTAGAGCATTTTCTTTGACACCAGGAGAAACCATTACTTAGAAAATCATAGGGCTTTAACATCTTAATGGAAAGAAAATGACCAGTGTGATCACAACCAGAGACCTTGGTTAATGGAATAGTAACCCTTCCCTGACCATCCCAGGACTGTGGAAAGGGCGGAGAACCTGGCATTTGCAGAGTTAACATCTGAGTCTTAGATTCTCTGCAAGAACTGGTGAGCCGGAGTCAGTCACTTAGCGAGCATCTCAGTGTGACTTTGTCTTTAAAAAAAAAAAAAAAAACTGGTTTTATGGGGAAGATAATATGCTTGGGAGAATTGTGAAGGTCACAGAAGATTTCTTACATATATCAGAGTTATATATACCTCCTTATAGGGTGTTTATATTTTATTCAATCAGTCAGATTGTCTGAGTGCCTACAACTCAGTGCCTACAATGTGCCAGGAATAGTTCTAGATGCTAGGCCTGTGCTGTGATTAAGACAGACGAGGTTCCTACCCTGACTTAAGTCTACTTGGAAGAAAAGGAGAATAAACAAGGATACAAATATGTAAGGTAATTTTAGCTTATAATGTGCAGAAAGTAAAACAAGGCTAGAAAATGATTAGGGGGAGGGGTGGCCAGGGTCTCTGTGGAGGTGGTGTTTGGGCTAAACCCTGGAGAGTGAAGAGCCAGCAAAGCTATAGAGCAGCCTCACCTCTCTTGGCTACAGCCTGCTCATCTCATAGAGTGAGGGGTGCTTGGGTGACAGGGCTGTGTTAAATAAGGGGGGTGGTTATGCCACTTCCAATAGCAGTTCAGGGTAATAAGCCTCTTGCCAGAGGCCAGCCTCAAATCCTCTGTGGAGTATACTGGTGAGGTTCTCAGATCCCTGTTCTTGGTGAACAATTCTTAGGTAGATTAAAGTCTGGAAAACAGTATGGTGGTTCCTCAAAAAATTAACATTGAATTACCATATCCTCCAGCAATTCCACCTCTGGGTATGTAGCCCAAAGAATTGAAAGTAGGGGTTCAAACATGTATTTGCACAACGCTGTTCATAGCAGCAGCATTCATGGTAACCAAAAGGTGGAAATAACCCAAATGCCCAACAACAGATGAATGGATACACAAAATGTAGTACATACATCCCATGGAATATTATTCAGCTTTAAAGAATAAAGTTCTGACACATGCTGTAACACGGATGGACCTTGAGAACATTATGCTAAGTGAAATAAACACAAAAGAACAAATACAGTATGATGTCATTTATATGAGGTACCTAAAATAGGCAAACTCAGAGAGATAAAAAGTAGAATGGAGGGGAGTGGAATGAGGAGTTGTTGTTTAACTACAGTATCTCTGTTTGGGAAGATAAAGTTCTGGAAATTGGTAGTGGTGATGGTTGCACAATCATGTGAATGTACTTACTGCCATTGAGTTGTACACACTTTAAAATCAATCGAAATGGTAAGTGTGTGTTATGTATATTTTACCACATTAAAAACAAAAAAGCCCATGGGAGACTGAGAAGAGACTGGTCAGGCAGTGGCAACCTTGCTCTTAGATGTTATTTCAAGTAGTCCGGAGGGGTGTGGAGGCTGAGGGGAATCACACCGGGTCTCTGCAGGCATCTCTCAGGTTGCCTCCTATTCCACGCCCCTGACACCTCCAGGACAGACCTTGCAGCCCCCATCAGAGTAGAAAAGGGGCTTGGGGAGGGAGATAAACCTCAGGCTGAGTCCCCTACCCACCAGCATGCCAGCCCTGCAGGCCAGGAAGAGAACCACTCGCCCACCTGCCACCTCTCTCAGCACCTCCAACCCCTTCTGGTGGCTGGTGTGGCTTTCAGGTAGAGGAAGTCAGTACTGAACCCAGTGGGTCTCAAAGGGTGGTCCCCTGGGAATGCTATAAATGCAGATTCTTAGGCTCCACACTGGACCTGTTGATCCAAAGCACCCGATATGGGGCCCAGCAGTGTGTGTTTTAACAAGTCATCCTGTGGGAGATTCTGATGTTGGAGAACCACTGTTCTCAACTGTTACAGAAAGGGCTGGATGCTCTTCTGGGTAGTGACTCAGTGCACTTAGTGAGCACCTCCTGAATGCAGAGCCCCAGACTGTGCGATAGGGGACACAAAGCAGGCCATCTCGGGGAGCACCATTCCTATGTGATGCTAGGACCCCAAGGGCATCAGAAGGCGTGAGTGGCTGTCAGCCCAAGTAGGGGACCTGGGCCTGCGTCACACCCTCTCCTGGTGTGGTCTGCCAGGGCCCCTTCATCAAGGGTGCTGTGGTGCTGCTGTGTCAGCATAATGATCTCAACTCAGCCGCCTGTATACATAAAGCAGATGTGTCTTTCCTCCACTTGCTGTCCCAGCCGTGCTCTGTGGACGCTCACCGTACCCCTGTTGGGTAGAGGCTTCCTTCAGAGCATCCAGGCCAGATCCCGCCGTACCTTTCAGGTGACTGTAGATGTTCATTACAGCCCAGTTTGAAACTTCCGGTCTCACGGGCATTTCCTAGCTCACCTTGTCCTTTCCCCGGAGTGCCAGGACCTGCGGTGGGAAAGTAGGAAAGGCAGCACGATCTGCCCTTGAGTTGCCGCCTCCGTCTCTCTTCTCAGGAACTGAGGGAGTGAAGGGAAGGTGGATGGAGTAGAGGGAGAGGCAAGCGTCTCTGCACTGGGGTTCAGCTGCAGCCCCCCTTCTCATCGGGGTACGGCACTGCTTCTGTTGATGCCCTCGGTGAGGCAGACGTCCCATCAATGGCCCTCTCACGAGGCACATGAAGACTTTGAGTTCCTTGATCCTGTAGGACCTCCCCATGGCTCGGTTCCCTGGTGTAGGGGGGCCTGCTAAGCCCAACATCGTTCCCTAGTCCACTTCAGCCTCCACCATCAGGAGGCCCCAGTTTTCTTGCTACCAGCGTCCCTTTGCATGGAGATGGATTTCTGTTAGGATATCAGCAAGATGGGTTACTCTTGGCTCTCTATCACTGTGTCTCCTTGACCAATGGAAACCCATATATCCTTGCCACGTCAAATGGGAGGAAGTACTGAGTGCCCTCGTGCCACCCTTTCGGTCCTGCCATCTCTCTCCTGTTCATGGAGGCACAAGGATAGAACAGGAAGTTCACTGCCTGGGCAATGTCCCCATAGAGAGTGGATTGCCCTCAGGATGGGCCCCTTAATATGCGGGACCCAGTGCAAAACTGTTGAGCTAGTAAGAATTCCAAGATGGTAACAGCAGAACATTAAACCAAGTGTGGGACCCTCCTGGGTGCTGGCCCCGTGTGACTGCACAGCTCCCACACCCACGAAGCTGGCCCTGAGTGCCGGGCTCCCATCCTCGTTGGCCCACCTCTCCAGCATGATTCTCTCAGAGCCTCCCTTCTCCCTTGGCTCGGGGGCAGGAAAGCACCACTCTCCTTGGATCATCTCCATACAAGGTCTAAAGCCCCTCTATCTCTCTCCAGTCATCTTACAGGGGTTAGGAGGGCCCATCTAGCACGATGGTAGGGTCAGCTTGGCAATCTCCTGGATATGCCCTGGAGATGACGCTCTTCACAAAGTGCAAGTACTAATGCCTCCTTTAGAAACAAAACAAAAACAAAAACAAAAAACCCAAACAAATAAACAAAAAAACTGGAGTTGAATTCACCAAATCTAGGCAACAGGAAAATTCTCCTCAACATCCTTTGACACTGGAGTATGTACTGTGACTTCCCAGGCCTGGCCACGATGATTTATCCAGGGCAGGACACCTGGGCGAGCAGGGCCAAAGAGGCCCCCAAGTGGGCTTCTAGAATTGGGATTCAAGAGTTGTGCCAGCCTCCCTCTGGTGGTTGAAATGGAAGCTCTAAAGCTTGGTTATGGGTGGCTGAGTGTTTACTGACACGTGGCTCAGAACCGAGAAGAAGCTGGCCTGGAAGGGACGGGGGAGAAGGAGATGGGGGAGGGGACAGGACAGGGGGTGGGGGCACAAATGTAGTAAAGGTCCACTCCGGCTTTCATTTCTCCCCTTTCTCTTTTTCCTGTGTCCCAAACACCATGCTCACTGACTTGTGGGGTGGTGGTGACCTCTTGCCAGGGGGAGACTTGAAGCAACCTGTGTGAACACCCCCTCCCTCCGTCACCATCCAGGATTAAAGAAGGGCTTCTCTCACCACTCTCCCTAGTCCAGGCACCAGAAGGGGCCTCCCCATCTCCCTTCCCTTCCTGCAGGGACATGTGTGACATCCTTAAGATCCCAACTCCGACTCCCTCCAGGGTGTCTTGATGGCTGAGGCGGTCACTTTAATACATAAAACTGCTTTCCTCCTGTCTTTATCTGAAACCTGCAGACAGATCGTGTTCACAGATAAGACTGACAGACCGAAGCACTTGGTGAAATCCTAGCCTGCTGGACTGGGGGTAGCTAATGCTCTTGGGTGTGGACTGTAACACGAGGCAGGTCTGAGATAAAATCAGGAGCAACGTGATGGAAGGAAGGCTCCAGGGTCTAGGGCAAATCCAGGTTTTGGGGGGGCCCAAAGCTTATACAATTTTAAGGATCTGCTTTAAGAAGATAATACACAAATGTCTTGTATTCTTAAATTTTACAAAAATATGTGATCTTATGAACACATTTTTAGGAGCCTGTGCAAGGGAGGGAGATGCACCATGTGGCAAGGGGTCCCCAGACCAGCAGCATCAGCAAAATCTGGGAATTTGTTAGAAATGCCAGTTCTTGGGTCCAAAGCTACTTAATCAGAAATTCTAGAGTGGAGCCCAGATATCTGAGTGCTTCCCAAGCCCTCCAGGTGGTTTTGATACCCACTCATGTTTGAGAGCCACACACATGGTGGTTAAAAGCATGGATTCTGGATTAAGGCTACCTGAGCCCAGTTTGGCTGTTTATTATCTGGGTGACCTCACCAAGGTACCCAATACTCTAAGCCTCAGTTTCACCGTCTGTAAAATGGGGGAGTGATAGCACAGATCTCAAAAGTTTGTTTTGTGGATTAAATAAGATAACAGAGGTAGTGCTAAGCATAGTACCTGTCATGCTGTACGCACATAAAAAATTATAGAGTGTTATCCTGCAGAGTGTACATGTAGTTGTTGGCGGGAGGGTAAGGAGGAGAGATGGGGACGTAAGAGGTCCTCTTCAGGCGTAATCACGAAGAAGTTCAAATGTGACCTTGACCCCTTTCCCCGGGGTCTGCTGTGTGGTCCTCCAACTGCTTTGCCCTTCCTGGTAGCCCCTTTCCAGGTCACCTGGTGGTTGTCTCTCTTTTTTAGGGTCCTGGGCTAACCTTTTAAAATGTCAAATACAACAAATTTAATGAGTCTTACCCTTTGGGGAGTCATGGACCTCCTTGAAAATACAATGGGAGTTAGAGACCTCTCTCTAGAGGGCCATGTGCATGTAACACGTGCACTGGAGTGACAGATCTTGTCAGGAAACCACTGAAGGGCTGGCTTGGGACCTCAGTTTAGAGCCCTTTTGGTCTGTTATGTTAATGGAATTGACTTTTAGCAGATGCCTTCTGAACTCAAGGTCATACCCCTTTAACTGGGAATTTCAGTCACTGTGGCAGTGAAGAAGGTCTGGGATAGGGGGTGCCTTTTAGCACTTTTCAAATCACATCAAGGAGCTCCTTCAAACTCTTATACATCAGGGGAGTTCTGTGTGGAAATGTTTACTTCAAAGACATTTACAATCCCAAAAGGACAATTTAGTGGCTGAAGATTATCTAATGCTGATAAAAGCATAAGTGTGGTTAAATCAGAAAAAACAGACAAGTCAGAGATGTGTGTGTGACATACTAATTTTTCAGCCTGTTCCTGTCATTCTCACTGCGCTTATGAGGTTTGTGACATGTTTGTGTTGTATTTAGCTGTCACCTAGCTGCAATTTACAATGTTCCTTGGAATCATACTTTGGGTTGACTGGGTCAGAGAGAGATTCATGATGACAGCCTATGTGGCTTTGGGCATTTCAAGTCCCTCTGATGATATTGTTACTTGGTTTGAAATCAGATTGGAAAGAAAATGACACCTGTCTCTAAACAGAAAGGCAGTGGGGTCAGGACATACGGGCAGGATGTAGCCTCGGACTTGGGAAATTTCTCAGGATCTGCCCAACGTTCCAGTTGTCTACTTGCTCTGGGTGCACCAAGCAAAGATAGAAAGGGCTTCCCTGGTGACGCAGTGGTTGAGAGTCCGCCTGCCGATGCAGGGGACACGGGTTCGTGCCCCGGTCCGGGAAGATCCCACACGCCGTGGAGCGGCTGGGCCCGTGAGCCATGGCCACTGAGCCTGTGCGTCCGGAGCCTGTGCTCCACAACGGGAGAGGCCACAACAGTGAGAGGCCCGCGTACCAAAAAAAAAAAAAAAAAAAAAAAAACGAGTCTTGGAGCAGCGGGCGCCGGCCTGCCTGACCTCCAGCCCGCTGTGTGCCGGGGCTGCCCTTGGGCCAGTTCATGGGAGGGGAGGTCAACTGCCAGGTGGTCATGGGCCCAAGCAATGGTGAGACAGGAAGAGAGGAGACAAACGGAGGGGAGGGCTGAAGCCTGGGGCAAAGCAGGAGGGGCAGGGAGAGTCCTTGACAGAGCAGGTAGACCCGAGGAAGAAGGTTCCAGGTTCCGCTGCCACCTCCCTGCCCATCACACACACACCCACCGCTTAATGGAATGGGGCAGTGCTCCCCAGCCTGAGCGTGGTCCAAGGCAGTGGAACCCCGAGCCTGAAACACTCGGGCCTCCCTGGCCTCACAGCTACCGCCCTACCCCTCTCTCTCCAAACGCCAGGGACAGACCTCTGCATGGCTGCCTGGGCCCCAGTGAGTGCCCTCAGGCCAGCCGTGCCACCCTGTCCTGTGACCGCTTTGTGAACGTGGCCTGCCGCGGCAGGGCAAGCTCAGGGACAGGGGCCCACCGTGTGTACTTGTCCCCTTTGCCTCTTTGGGGGATGATGAAGCGCTATCTTGGGAAGTCCCAGCACCTTCCCTCCTGGAGGGTCACCCTCAGCCGTCCTCCTGCCAGGCCCCGTTCCCAGGAAGAGCCCTTGAACACTGACCCTGACTCTTGGCTCTGGAAGGAGAGAGAAAGGGCAGGGGCGATCTAGCTGAGGTGTTGGCCAGTCGTGCTGTAAGGTCCCCTGATGGGGCCGCTGCTTTGGAGCCAGCGGGTGCCTTGGCTTCCTGTTGCTGGGGGCTCACCTGACCTTTCTGAGCCTCAGGTTTCTGCATCTGAGAAGGCCTGAGGTGGAGAAGACCACGTGACATGGCAGGTGTGGCAGTGCCTTGCGGTCAGTGTATCATGATGCGGGCCACTCCCCCCTCTTCCCGTTCCCCTGGCGATGAGAAGGTAGCAAAACATAGCCGTCCGTGGGCAGTTTGCAAGCAGGAGGTGGAGGACGGCTGGGACAGCCCAAGCCACCATGCAGACAAAGCTAAGGGTCCTGGCCACCCCCTGGCCCTGCCTGTCTGCCCTCCGGCCCCCTCCCTAACGTACCGCCTCGTTTTCTTCCTTCTCTCTTTTTAAATGGGGCAGAGAG
The DNA here is from genome assembly GCF_964165515.1 of Mesoplodon bidens. NCBI lineage: Eukaryota > Metazoa > Chordata > Mammalia > Artiodactyla > Ziphiidae > Mesoplodon > Mesoplodon bidens. Next base: position 20,868,206 of record NC_138174.1, on the reverse strand, counting down.
AGACAATGGCTCGCTTACTGTCTTCTGTGGGTTGGGATCTGTGTGTATTATTTAACTAATTTAATCCCTGTCAAAACACCGTTTTTTTTTGTTTTGTTTGTTTGTTTTGCGGTACGCGGGCCTCTCACTGCTGTGGCCTCTCCCGTTGCGGAGCACAGGCTCCGGACGCGCAGGCTCAGCGGCCACGGCTCACGGGCCCAGCCGCTCCGCGGCACGTGGGATCTTCCCGGACCGGCGCACGAACCCGTGTCCCCTGCATCGGCAGGCAGACCCTCAACCACTGCGCCACCAGGGAAGCCCAAAACACCGTTTTTTTAGCTGATGAAATAGATGCAGAGAGTTTGAGTACCTTGCTCCAGGTCACAGGTGGTGATAGGCGGGGGGCCAGGACTTGCACACAGGCAGTCTGGCTCCCAAGTCTATGCTGTGAAACTGACTAGTCTGTCATCCAGTGGTTCCCGAAGTGTGGTCCCTGGAGCATCAGCCTGACCTGGGAATATAGTAGAAATGCAAATTCTTCCCCTCCCCCCACAACCCCACCAGAACTACTGAGTGTGAAACTTGGAGGTTGGGGCCCATCTTTGGTGTGTTCCCAGGCTTTCCAGGGCATTCTGAGCACATGAAAGTTTGAGAACCACTACCTTCATACCTTCCAGCAAGCCAGTGTTTCATTTCCTTAACGTCTGCATGAACTCGGCTACAGCTGGGGCTGGCTGGGGAAACACGGGTCTGTCTCCAGGTTCTGGTTGAGAGAAGAGGAACCACAGGTGCCAGGGAGAAACCTGGCTCTCGAATTGGCCTTCCTCTGGATCCTCACCTTTGACCTCATGCAAAATGACTTCTTAAAATGTCTTATTTTGCTGTCTCCCAGGCAAGGCCTTCATGATTAATCATGCAGCTCAGCACAGAGAGCCTGGAAGTGCTCATTTTATTTTATTTTTATTCTGTTTCTTTTATACTTATTTAACAAAAGATCCATGTATATGTGTATGCATGCATGTGTGTATTCTCTCTCTCTGCACGGCCACCCCTGACCTGCCCAAGCTTGACTCAACCTTATATTTCCAAAATCTATTTCTGGAACTTTTTGAGCCAAGTTGGTGCTTCTCAGAGCTGGGATGTATGGTTGCACAGGCTGTGCACTGCACAATCCAGGAGGTGCCATTTACAGATGCAACCACTCACCTGGCCCAGGAGAGTTGACTCCTGTCAACCACCTCCTCCCTTCTCTCTCCCTGGTTGGCCTCGCCCTCTAGCCTAGACCTTGCCTTCTTTTTTTTTTTCTCTCTTCCAAGGCATTCTTGCTTTAAACGTTTGCCTCAGGAGTGAGGGCTGCTTCCTCTTCAGAAGCCTTTCTCTCTACACAGTGTTGGGTTTGCCTGCTCAGAGCTCCACAGACCCTTGGTTTCCAGGACTGAGCACAAAGTCTCCTGTGGGCCCTCTCACCCATCACCATCATTCCCAGACCATTCTAAATACCCCCGGGTGATGGGGGAGAGTGACACTGTCCTGGGTTAAAGCCACAAGGAGATGGCATCCGGCTGCTACTAAATACCGTTAGGAAATGATCGGTTCTTACCAGAAACAGGAGCCTCCAAGTCTCTGTTATTAGACATGAATCATCATGAGAAGAGCCCAGGAGAAGCATCTCTGGTCCTGGACAGCATGGGGAGGTGATGACTCTGACCCTGACTGTCACTTAAATGGCGTGTGTGGTGAGGGGCGGAGTGGGAGGGAGGAGACAATCTTACATAAGAAAAACCACTTCCTGGAAGTTTGCTTCCCTGGTGACACCAGAAGAGCTTATGGCTTCCTTCCTCACGTGTATCTTTTTCACATTTATTTCTCGCATACCTATGGTTTGTAAGGGTTTTGTTTGCTTTTTTAATTGGAAGATAAAAAGTTAATGAAATATCAACTCTGGGGAATTCCCCGGTGGTCCAGTGGTAAGGACTCTGTGCTTTCACTGCCGGGGGCCCGGGTTCAATCCCTGGTTAGGGAACTAAGGTCCTGCCAGCCGTGCAGCGCAGCCAAAAAAAAATAATTAAGGGCTCCCCTGGTGGCACAGTGGTTGAGAGTCCGCCTGCCGACGCAGGGGACGTGGGTTCGTGCCCCGGTCTGGGAAGATCCCACATGCCACGGAGCGGCTGGGCCCGTGAGCCATGGCCGCTGAGCCTGCGCGTCCGGAGCCTGTGCTCCGCAACGGGAGAGGCCACAACAGTGAGAGGCCCGCGTACCGCAAAATAAATAAATAAAAATAATTTTTTTAAAATTAAAAAAAAAAAAGATATATCAACTCTGAATATTCCAGACCCTTTTGGCTGGTATTTCAGTCCCTGCAGCCTCTAGCTCAGGGCTGGTTCTCAACATCCACAGGCTAAGTGTTGATTGTCCGACATGTTTTAGAGAACAAACCTGCCTCTGTTTTTTCCTCCAAGTCAATGTCACTTGGCCGGAAAGGCCTTCTCAAAGGACCACCCTCTGGTGCCCAGCCTCGCCCATGTCCGACTGGCTTCAAAGTGAATCCTTACATGGGGGAAAGGCATTTGGCTTTCGGTTCAGCTCTGCCAACCAGTTCTGTGTCCTTAAGAAAACATTTCTGAGCCACTTGGTTTCATCCCAGGTTTTTTTTGCCACCTGTCACTTGGAAATAATGATAATAATTGCATTTGCTTCCTGGGATTGTTTAAAGCAGGGCTGGCAAAACCTTTTCTGTAAAAGGCCTCATAGTAAATAGTCTAAGCTTTGCAGACCATAATGGTCTCTGCAGCAACTGCTCAGCTGTGCCATTTTGGGGAAAGCAGCCATAGACAAAACATGAGAGAATGGGGTTGGGTGTATTCCAGTAGCAAAAATAGGCAGTGAGCAGGATTCTGCCCACTGGCGGTAGCTTGCCAACTCCTGATTTAGCAGAGGAAGCAAGAAATGGATGTGAAAATAAACTGTAAAGTGCCATCAAAAAGTGAGGGACGGCGAGGTGAAGAGGCCGCACACAGCAGGGTCAGGTGTACGCCAGGAGGCCTCACTGGTACACACTGGAATGACCAGTGGAAAGGCCAACCATCGTGCATCCCTGCCCCTTGACAGCCTGGGGAGAGGTACCCTGGGACCCAGGTGCACAGGTGTGGTGGTCAACAGAGGATACTCCTCCCACTAACACACTCCTTTTCATTGGAATAAGCCTGAGAATGGTTTTGCCCTGAGCTTCCAGTCCAGTCTGTGTTTGGGCAGCAAATGATCTGAGTCTGGTTACCAGCTATTTACAGCCATGCTTGGGAAAGTCACCTGCCCACATCTGGAGACCTTGGGGGAGCTTGGCTCAGCCCATCTTCTGGGGAAAGAGAAGCTTCTGGTATCTGCTGGCTCATTGCAGGCCCCCCCCGGGGAGAGTCCTAAGGCTCTTTCCAGGCAATCCTGTTTGTTTCCAGAGATGACAAGGACAATTGTGCCCCACAATTCAGGGGGGCGGCGTGGAGTCCTGGAGAGACCAGGAGCTACAGAACTAGCTAAAACTGGATTCCCACCAAGGCCCATTCCCACTGTATAATAGAGGGTCAGCATATAGTCAAGTAGCTCCACTTGACTATAAATTAAGTAACTTCTCTGAAATTCTTCACTTGTCAGGGTAAAGAATACTACTTACGGCTGCTATGATTAAATTTGATAATATACCTATAGTATGTAGCACAGTTATCCTTCAGGAAATCTTAGCTCCTTTCTTTGTATAAATGTGTCCATCGGATGACTTTCCCCCATGAGGGAGGCGTAGTGATCTTGGATGAACAGGAAGGCTGAACAGGGAAGCTTGTCCTACTTTGCTTGCGGTGATGCTGTTATAATACTGGGGGGCCAGGATAGGCTGTTCTCTCTCCTCCACTGAAGGTTATACAAAATTTAATGGGCTTACATTTCAGCATGAACAGTTCAAGGCTTCCTGTTAGACCTAAGAATTAATGACTTTTGGATGAAGGAAGACTCGGAAAATTGGGTATTTGTGAGGAGGTAGCATTTTCTTACCTAGAAATATGAGTCCTCTGATCAGGGCCAGAACCACTGTCCACGTGGTCAGCAAATGATATTGTCTGTGCTCCACCTTGAGATTCAGATTAAAGACCCTAGTACCAGTTCTCAACTCAGCTTAGTGGGGACACGTTTATGTAAACCGTGATGGTTGGTTCTATGTGTCAACTTGACTGGGCCTCAGGGTGCCCAGATATTTGTCAGATGTTATTCTGGGTGTTTCTGTAAGGGTGTTTTTGGATGAAGTTAACATCTTTTTTTGTTTGTTTGTTTCTGCTTTATAACAAAGTGAATCAGTCATACATATACATCTGTTCCCACATCCCTTCCCTCTTGCGTCTCCCTGCCTCCCACCCTCCCCATCCCACCACTCCAGGCGGTCACAAAGCACCGAGCTGATCTCCCTGTGCTATGCGGCTGCTTCCCACTATCTATCTACCTTACGTTTGGTACTGTATATATGTCCATGCCTCTCTTTTGCTTTGTCACAGCTTACCCTTCCCCCTCCCCATATCCTCAAGTCCATTCTCAAGTAGGTCTGTGTCTTTATTCCTGTTTTACCCCTAGGTTCTTCATGACATTTTTTTTCTTAAATTCCATATATATGTGTTAGCATACGGTATTTGTCTTTCTCTTTCTGACTTACTTCACTCTGTATGACAGACTCTAGGTCTATCCACCTCATTACAAATAGCTCAGTTTCGCGAAGTTAACATCTTTTTAGTCAACTGATCTTTGTTATTTTTTCCTAAAACCATTTTATTGAGGCATTGTTGATATTCAAAAAGCTGCATAAATTTAATGTATACAACCTGATGAGTTTGGAGATAAGTGTATACCCATGAAGCCGTCGCACAATCTATGCCATAAGTGTATCTATCATGCCCAAACTTTTCCTCCCACCCCATCATTATTATTGTGTGTGATTAGAACACTTAACCTAAGTTCTACCCTCTGAGCACATTTTTGAGTATACACTACAGGATTGTTAGCTATAGATACTTTTGGTGGAGTAGATCTCTAAGACTCATTCATCGTGCATAACTGAAACTTTGTACCCTTGAATACTTCTGTTTCCCCCACCCCCCAGCCATTGGCAACCACCATTCTTCTCTGCTTTTCTGAGTTTGACTATTTTAGACTTCTCATACAAGTGGTGTCGTGTATAATAGTATTTGTCCTTTTCATGTTTGATTTATGTCACTTAGCATATTATCCTCCAGGTTCATCCGTGTTGTTGCAAATGGCACGATTTTCTTTTTTATGGCAGAATAATATTCCATCATATGTATATACCACATTTTCTTTATCCATTCATCCATCAGTGGCCACTGAGGTTGCTTCCATGTCTTGGCTCTTGTGAATAGTGCTGCAGTGAATATGGGTGTGTAGATATCTCTTTAAGATCCTGGTTTCAATTCCTTTGGGTATATACCCAGAAATGGGCTTGCTGGGTCATGTGGTAGTTCTACAGACAGACCTGGTTTTTATTGTGCTTTGCTTTATCTCACTTTGCAGATATTATGTTTTTTTGTTTTGTTTTTTGTGTGGTTTTTTTGTTTGTTTGTTTGTTTTTACAAATTGAAGGTTTATGACAACCGTGCATTGAGCAAATCTATCAGCACCATTTTTCCAACATTTGCTCACTTCCTCTCTCTGTGTCACATTCGGTAATTCTAGCAATATCTCAAACTTCAAAATTTTCAAGTATATTATATTTGTTATGGTGATCTATGATCAGTGATCTTTGTTAATATTGCAAAAAGATTATGACTCACCGAAGGCTCAGATGACGGTTAGATGTATATATGTGTGTGTGTGTCCATCCTAACTTGTTGAGGTGAAATCTCATTGTGATTTTGATTTACATTTCCCTAATGATTACTGATATTGAGCACCCTTTCCACGTACCTGTTTGTCATTCGCATGTCTTCTTTGGAGAAATATCTATTCAGTTCCCTTGCCCATTTAAGAATCAGGTCATTTGTCCTTGTTTTTGTTTTTTTGATTTTGAATTGTAGAAGTTCCCTACTGGTGATGGGCACTGACACTGGGGCAACCAGGGCCTCTGTTAGAGGCACACCCAGCCTCTATGAAAGAGTTTTAATAGCAAGAACATGTACTGAGCCCTTACTATTTGCCAGACACAGCAGTAAGTGCTTTCCAAGCAGTTCTCAGTTAAGTCCCCCAACAAATGAGGGAAATACCCTTATCACTCTTTCAGAGAAGTCAATGGACTTTCCTAAGATGACCAAGGGTAGTACAAGGCAGAACTGGGACTCAAAGTGAAATCTACCTGATTTCAAAGTGCATTACTCTATGCACTGTAGGCTCTCCATTTTACCAGCATCCAAGGCACTGGGCTCCCTTGGTGTTGTCATCTGTTTCTACCCTGCTGCTGGCCCTTATTCCCATTCACCCTTATAGATCTCTAGATACTAACTCACCCTGATCTTTATTAATTCATTTACTCACTAAATATCGAGTATGTACTAGTGTGCTCAGCTATGAGCTAGGCACTGGGTATAGAGCAATAAACCAAACAGACATAACTTACCCTCTTGGAGCCCACAGTCCAGGGAGGAAGATAATTGCACAGGCAGTACCATCTGTGTGATGAAGGATGGGGTGATGAGAAGCAGAATGCAGGGAAGCACAGAGCAGGTGACATCTTGGCTATTTGGAGGAAGGACCACTGCATCTGAAACCTAAAGAATGAGAAGTTGTTTGGGACTTCCCTGGGGGCGCAGTGGTTAAGAATCCGCCTGCCAATGCAGGGGACACGGGTTCGAGCTCTGGTCCGGGAAGATCCCACATGCCGCGGAGCAACTAAGCCCGTGTACCACAACTACTGAGCCTGCGCTCTAGAGCCCGCGAGCCACAACTACCGAGCCCATGTGCCACAACTACTGAAGCCCGTGCGCCTGGAGCCCATGCTCCGCAACAAGAGAAGCCACTGCAATGAGAAGCCTGCGCACTGCAACGAAGAGTAGCCCCCGCTCACCATAACTGGAGAAAGCCTGCGTGCACCAATGAAGACCCAACACGGCCATAAATAGATAGATAGATAGATAGATAGATAGAATGAGAAGGTGTTTAAGAGGCAAAGACTCTTCTGAGTCAAGAGCGGCATGACTAGGTTTGAGTGATGGTTTGTAATTCTGTCAGATGCAATATGCCATTTTCTGTTTAAAACAAAATTGTATGCAAGACCCCTTTCAGTTGTAATTTACCTACACGCATAATTTTTTAAAACCAATATAAAGTCCTAATTGTAATATAGAAGAAACAAAGGGAAAGTAGTTTAAATAAAATGGAATGCCTTTCCGTTTACAAGTGCTCAAGCACTAGGAGATAGAGTGAAGCAGGCAGAAAATTACACCTCTCCGTGGAGTGACAGTGAATGACAAAGACGATCGTGTTATGTCGGCAACTCCAGCACATGAGCAGGATTGCCAACGGTGCTTGGAATTTCTAACACATGATGAACGGTGTTTGGTAATGTTACAGATGAAACAAAGGGCACTCTTTTTAAATTTTTATTATTATTATTTTTTTTGCGGTACACAGGCCTCTCACTGCTGTGGCCTCTCCCGTTGCGGAGCGCAGGCCCAGCGGCCATGGCTCACGGGCCCAGCTGCTCCGCAGCATGTGGGATCTTCCCAGACCGGGGCACGAACCCGTGTCCCCTGCATTGGCAGACGGACTCTCAACCACTGCGCCACCAGGGAAGCCCCACAGTGCAATCTTTGTTTGATTTACACAGCAGCTGTGTCCTTGGAAATCTTAGTTTGTGCAAAAACCAGATACCTGTGTTTATATGTAAAATGGAATTTGGTTCAGGCTCAGATCATTATAACCAATTTTTCATCTATCTCATGTCTGGTGGGACATTCAGAGTGATGTGGAGTCATGAATAATTCTTCTGTTGCGTCCGACTGCTCTGGTAATTACCGGACTCACCCGTTCCTCATGCCCAGCGCACTAGATGTCAGGAGCACCTCCCCCAGGCAGTGTGACACCAAAGATCCTCCAGAGTTTCTAAAAGGCCCTCTAGGGGTGACAACAGCCCCCCACCGCCCAAGAAACACCAAGCTACAGAAACTCTAGAGCAATGGTGACTTATAGAAGTGTGTGAGCCCTATAATGTAATTTTCAATTGTCCTACCTCTGTTGGAAAAAGTAGAATGAAGCAAAGTAGTTGACTTTTTTTCCAAATTTATTTCATTCAAGTGTAGTTGATTTACAATGTTGTGTTAATTTCTGCTGTACAGCAAAGTGATTCAATTATATATATACGTATACATTCTTTTTCATATTCTTTTCCATTGTGGTTTATCACAGGATATGGACTATAGTTCCCTGTGCTATACAGTAGGACCTTGTTGTTTATCCATTCTCTATATAATAGTTTGCATGAAGTTGACTTAATATATTTTCTTTAACCCAGTTTAGCCAAAATATTATCATTTCACCAACATAATCAACATAAAAGATAATTACTTTTTTTATACTAAGTCTTTGAAATCCAGTATATATTTTACACTCAGAGTGCATCTCAGTTCCGACTGGCCATGTTGTAGATACTTAACAGCCTCGTGTGGCTACTGCTGTCCTATTGGATGGTGCAGCCCTAGAAACATTCCGTTCCGTTCCTTGGCACAAGGACTTCTTTTTTGAATCCTCAGTTTCCAGAACTCTGACGCTTGGGGAAATCCAGACTCAGGGTTTTCAGACGGGTGTGTAGAATCCTACAAGCAGGGCCGGGACCCTGAACCTCAGTGGACACACTGCTTGGATTGAGCCACAAAGCACATGAGTGCAGTGGCTGGGTCCCACCATCCACTCCCAGCTCCTGGACGTGGCACTGTGTGAAGTCACAAGTAACTGCTGATAACCGCGTGGCTCAGTGCTGCCTGCAAATTGAAGCCCCCCTTGAAAATGCTGGAAACAGATGTTCGGAAATCTCTGACCTCTCATCATTAATTTCAGAATTTAAATGCCTGTTAATTTCCCCCTTTTATTGCTGAGCTCCACACAGCGGCATGCTCAATGTCAATGGGAATATCCTTTGGAAACATTCAATATATCAAATCTGAAGGTCGCTGGAAATCTGGGCGCTTGGAGGAGAGGACTGGGAGAGAAGTGGAGGGGGCTCTGGGGGCAGAGAGTGAGGTTGAGAGGACGCATCTCTGCCCAGAATCAAGGCCTGAGCAGAAGACCTGAACACTCACCTTCCTGCCCTTGGCCTGGGTGCACACCAATAAGGCCTCCAGGGAGGAGACATACAGGAGTGTTGGGAAAATTGAAAGCAGTGATCTGGGGGAGACTTGCTCCCTCCTTGTGTCTGACAGCTGCCTTTCCCATCTGATCAGCTGAAGTGGCTTCCCGGGAGCTGTGCCCGGCAGTGGACAGCAGGCAGACCTGCAGTCAGGCTGACCCAGGTTCAATTCTGTTGCCTTTGCTTTCTAGCTGGAAGATCTTGAGCATGTACCTTCACCTCCATTTGCTTGGTAGAAAATGGAGGTAAAAGCCCACGTTGCAGCTGTGAAATAAAATTCATGTTTTATGGCAAGACAAGAAAAATTTAAACATAAAATTTCTTCTCTGCCCTTTGGCATCCTCTCTCCCCGCACTGTGCATCTGCGTTGTGCATCAACCAAACCTCCCCATTGGTGGAAATACCTGCTCAACCATAAAGAGCACCATTCTCCCATCATCAAGACAGCCCCTTAAAAGAGAACATTCCTTCTTAATCTTGTAAGAAGCCACAATGACCTACTACTCGCTAGATTGTATAAACTATCAATAACACGTCACTTAATATACAGTCCTGTCACCAAAACTTATAACTATGCTTTGACATCTAACGGGTAGAACTGTTCTCGGAGCTTTCTGAGAGGCTGTTCTCAAGTTATAATCCTCAGTTTGGCTCAAATAGAATTTTCCATTTCTTTCCTAGGTTGACTGATTAATTTTTCATCAACACAGCTTTATGAGAATTTTGTGCTATAACAGATACTGCATCGGGCACTGTGCCTGGCACACAGTGAGGTCTTAAATGTCTGTTCCTTCCCCTCTTTATCTCCTGTCCTCAGAGCCTTGGTTGATGGCACTGATGGCATTTACAGTGACACGTGATGCCTTTAGAGCGCTGAAGTTTTAACCATCTAAGGCATCTCCCAGTACTGTGCTCTGGGAAATGGAGGTGTTTTGAGCCCAAAATCTCTGGGAGAAAAATCAAGGCAGTTCCGTCCTTAGACCAGAGGCCCTAGAAAAGCGCTGTGGCTGACACCAGACTGGTACCTAGTGTGTCCAGATGATAAGCCCCTGAGCTCTTGGCTGATCTGATGCAGACCTGCAATTCCACAGAGAGTGAGGGGAGGACAATCCATTGAGAACAGAGAGAGCATCCCCATCATTGCCAACAAGGAGAGGAGACCCCATGGGGCTACTCTGGGCCACCCCATTGCAACTGCCTGCCCAGCCTGTTGAGGATCACACACAGCCTCGCCTTGGGAATGGGCCCTGGGAGGAGCTGTGACCTTGACTGCCCATTCCTCCAAGATCCTTGGTCAGGAGCTCCCCCTCTCCCACCATGAAATCACTTCTCATCTGAGGCCTCCTGGGCTTTCTTTTCTTTAGACATTTCTGTGCAGTGCCCTAGTTTGGCCTTGAGTTTTCAGCCAATTTTTTGTGAAGGAAAACGATTACACTTTATCAGTACTTTGGAGAAAATAGTGTTTCCTTCACAAAAGTAAGACCCTAGGGCTTTTAACTTCCCTTCTTTAAGAGAGGAGGGAAAAAGCTCTCAGTAGCCTACAGGGTGTCACACAAAACTCCAGAGAACACCTCGACTTTCACATTGTCGTTTTTTACCCTTGTAATTTTGCCCACTCCCTAGGGGCAATGGCGGGAAAGGACACAGACTCTGGTAATACACCCGGAGAGCTCCTTCTGAGCCCAGGTTTGGGTGGGGGGTGACCTCCAGCTGCAGAGCTGGCTGGTGAGGTGACCTCACCGGATGGGCCTTGGGTCACCTTTCCTGCCCTCACCGGTGCTGATGAGACCACTTTCTTCTACTGAATGGGAGCAGCAGTTACCAGACTCCCCAAATTTGTGGCCTTCCATTTGGTGTTTGCGCCCCTGTTCTACAACCACCTTGAGCCCAGACAGGGACAGGGAGGCCAGTGCCTCCCTGTGTTTGTTGGAAATGATCCTTCCTCCTCTACCACCAGATACTGTCTCAAGTTCCTTGCCATGAGGGAGGTACAGTAGAGGAGTTGGGGGCCCAGTCTTCCCTGTTTGCCAGGATCTGTTTCAGCATTGACATTCAAGACATTGACATGCAGAAGTATCTCATCACAGTTCCATGTCCTGATGGGGTGGCGGTCATACAGATCTATATGTGTGCTAACATTCCATAGTACCACGTGCTGTGCACACACACGAACGTGTGCATATTAAAAGTGGCGAAAGCTGAATGAGACCTACAGTTTATCTTTTTAAAAATTTATTGAAGTATAGTCAATTTACAATGTGGTGTTAATTTCTTCTGTACAGCAAAGTGATTCAGTTATACGTATATATACATTTTTTCATATTCTTTTCCATTACGGTTTCTCACAGGATATTGAATATATTTCCCTGTGCTATACAGTAGGACCTTGTTGTTTATCCATCCTGTGTATAATAGTTTGCATCTGCTAACCCCAAACTCCCAATCCATCCCATCCCCACACCCCCTCCCCCTCGGAAGCCACAAGTTTGTTTTCTATGTCTGTGAGTCTGTTTCTGTTTCACAGATAAGTTCATTTGTGTCATGTTTTATGTTTCCAAATATAAGTGATATCATATGATATTTGTCTTTCTGACTTACTTCACTTAGTATGATAATCTCTAAGTCCATGTTGCTGCAAATGGCATTATTTCATTCTTTTTTTATGGCTGGGTAGTATTCCATTACACACACACACACACACACACACACACACACACCCCACATCTTTTTTATCCATTCATCTGTTGATGGACATTTAGGTTGTTTCCATGTCTTGGCTATTGTAAATAGTGCTGCTATGAACATAGGGGTGCATGTATCTTTCTGAATTAGAGTTTTGTCTGGATATGTGCCCAGGAGTGGAATTGCTGAACCATATGGCAACTCTGTATTTAGTTTGCTGAGGAAACTCCATACTGCTTCCCACAGTGGCTGCACCAATTTACATTCCCACCAACAATGTAGGAGGGTTCCCTTTTCTCCACCCCTCTCCAGTGTTTGTTATTTGTAGACTTTTTAATGATGGCTGTTCTGACTGATGTGAGGTACCTCATTGTAGTTTTGATTTGAATTTCTCTAATAATCAGCAATGTTGAATATCTTTTCATGTGCCTGTTAGCCATCTGAGACCTACAGTTTAATTAATAGTATGGTACCAATGGCAGTTTCCTAGTTGTGGAAATGTACTATGGTTGTGTAAGATGTTATCATTGGGGAAAAGCTGGGGGAAGGGTACACAGGAACTCTCGATGCTTTTTTTTTTTTTTTTGCAACTTCTTTTGAATCTTAAATTATTTTTAAATCAAAGGTCTTCCCCAGAAGGTCCCTCAAGTCCTCAGGGAAATAAAGCCCTGGAGGCCTGCCCCCGCCCAGCCAGGGAACGGTTCCTCGGGGGAGCAGCATATCTGGCCTCTCTTTGGGATGCTGGCTCAGGAGCACTTTCCTCACTGGGCACGAGACAGTGGTTCATATTCACTGTGCCTTTGGTTCTCAGGTCTAGTCTCTGTTTCTTTAGCTATTGGGGAAAATGTCAATTTAAAAAATTTTTGTTTCTGGTCTTTTTTTGGAGGGGTGCAGTGGGACTTGACAAGGAGACGTTGGTGGATCACATGCTCCCCAACATACTTTGTCATGGCTACTTAGAATCAACGTCATTCAGAGCATCAGCCTGTGAGTATCACCAAAACAGGAACAGTGAATTTCTTCCTTCCCACTCCATCCTGAAATCACTCAACTCCTTCCCTCTGCTCTCCCTGGTTACCACTGTATCCCGTGCCTGGCACAGAGTACATGTTCAAGAAATGGATTTTTGAATGAATGAGTCCTAAATAGAATCAGATAAGAACCAAGGGTGCTGGGTAGATCCCTGAAGTCAAACAGTTTCCTCCTGCTTTTGACCAGCCAAGGAAAATTTTCCTTGCATTTGATTTGTGGACCTCAGAGGAGAGGCATGATGGCTAAGTTAAGAATGAGCCTGGGGCTTCTGAAAACATCTCTCCTGCAACTGCAGAGAGCCTGTAGGCAGAGCAAAGACTAGCAGAGACAAGCACGACCTCAGTGGCAGGTGTAGGGATGGGGGAGCTGGAGAGAGAATGGAAGAGAAGAGAAAACCCTGATGTCATTGCTTGAGGTCCTGGATCCAGCTGTGCCTGAACCTTCCTTGTTGAATGCACAGAGCTGCCTGCCTCTTGCCCTGGCACATCTACCTGGAGCAATTCCTGCTTTTAGTGCAGCACATAGATCCCTTTCAGTCTGGCCTAACTTGCCTGGAATCTTCCAAAGCCAAAGTGAGCCTGGAATGCAGTGTCCCTTCCCCTCAAGCTCCCCAGGCACACCGTTCTTCTCCCCTTCATCTCTGCACTCTCCCGGGGTTGGTGCAGCAGCTGTTGTGAGCTGCGTGCACACTAGCAAGATCCCTCTTCTAGCTGATCACAAATGTGTATCTTTACCCAGCTCATGGGTCCTCCACGCTTCGTTGCTCATCCTCACGCATTGGAGCCAAACATGTCCAAAATGTCACAGGTGCTCCAACAGCACAAAAAATTGCCATCTAAAAATGTGGTCTGAGGTAGTGATCCCAGGAGACTTCTTGGATGTGGCGCATTTTGAAAAATAAGCATTATTTAAAGTAACGGGGAAGTGACGTCAGGCAGAAGGGTGGCATGTGGGAAACCACCGCAGGGCTGTGAAAGGGGCCCCGTGTAGCATTTGAAGGATGAGCAGAGGAAGGACCAGAGGGAAAGGCGTGTGGAGGACACTGGTGGGGGGTGGCGGGGGCTGGGGGCAGAGCGTGAGGGCCTAGGACGTTACATCACAAAGTGAGTTTGTCCTGACAGCTGTGTAGAACCGTGGAGAGTTTCAGGCAGCAAATGACTTCAGAACTGTGTGAAAAGAGTTATCCTGGCAGTCGTGTCCTCAGGATTCATCCCACTCAAGACAAAGAGATCCTTTGCTGGGGTCGCTTAATGTCAGAAGCTTCATTTGACAAGCAAAGGAACCCCACACAGAGCATCTCTTTGAGCCTCAGGTGTGCATATAAAACACAGGGCAAGGGTGTTTGAAGGAGCAGCAGTGAACCCAGTGGTGCTCCTTGGATAATTAAAGGGGAGGCAAAGGTTGCGCTCAGCAAAACCAAGTCCGTCCGCGTGTATGCTGGGCTCACAAATGGACAGGGCAGGTGTCGGTTTATTCCTGCATGAAAAAAGCAATTGGCAGAGTATATCTGCACCCCCTGTGCCCAATCAGTGCCCCGCTTGTTCAAAAGATGATAGCTCCAGTGAGAACTTCTTTTTTTTTTTTTTTTTTGCCGCGCAGCATGTGGGATCTTAGTTCCCCAACCAGGGATCTAACTCCAGGCCCACAGCAGTGAAAGCATGGAGTCTTAACCAGTGGGTTGCCAGGGAAGTCCCAGTGAGAACTTTTAAAAAGGTCATCTAGAGCAAGAAAAAAACAGGGAGGGGCTGCCGCATCCATCCAGGATTAGGGACTTTCCTTTCCTCTTTTCCAGCTTTGGCCTCAAAGGCCAAAACTGTTCATCAGACTGTTAGATGTAGAAGCCCTACGTCAGGGGACCAGTGACGCTATGAGTTCCCAGATGCTTGCCATTGTGTGTCAGCCCGTGCAAAATAAACCCTGCTCACCAGAAACACATTTTGAGATGATCCTTGTTCTGAATGATAGAAATGCATCCTTAGGGCACATGCAGCAGAGTGCTTTTTTGATTGGAAATTTAGATACCTGGTAAGAAATCCTGGGAGAGAGAGAGAATCTAGCAAACAAATTTCTTCTGACTGTTGGACCACCCTTCATGCTAACAGATGTTTTCATTAGTTAATGGGTCTGTCCAGAGAACTGATAAAGCTGGTTAAATATTGATCATCTGATCAGTATTATTTAAAGAACTCAAGGGACTGCACTAATTGAGATGTCTTTTCTGACTGTGGAGAAAGGCAAGAGTTGAAAACGGCAAGGCCAAAAACAAACCAAAAAATCCTATTAAAAAACAAGGACTATAACAAACAGGAAGATAATGCCATTTTCCTTCAATACTAAACTAATTGCTCTTTTTTTTTTTAAACTAATTGCTCTTTAAGCTGCCAGTCACAAAAGCATTTTACAAAGTTACTGAAATGTGAGTCACTATTGACTGTCGTTTGTTGGTGGCTCCAAAAACTTCAGTCTTAAGTTTTTAAACTCTACCGAAAAAGAAGTGCTATTCAAAAGGAACCTGTTGGTACAGCTGGCTTCCTGGAAAGACTGGGGTCCTTTACAGACATGACCTAATCCAGTCCTCAGAATAATCTTCCTGCCATTTCTAGCCCCACTTTGCAGCTGAGGCATATAAAGTTTAAATAACTTAGCTGAGGTCCCACAGCTGTAATTCAGAGGAAGGAGGATGTAACCCATCTCTCAAGCTCGCCAAGACTGTTATTTTCAGAATTATACACTGACCAGAGACGGGCAATCAAGTCACTTTTAAAGGACAACATACAACACTAATATCCGAGTTTTGAACTACAATGTTTTATACCAGAAGGTAAGGGGTAGGAAATTTAAAACACCCAAGGAAAGAAAATGTAAGCCAAGGACTATATATTGAGACAAACTGGCCTTCAAGTATAACATCCACAGACACATTGTTATGAACATATTAGAATTTAGGGACTATCATTCCTATGAGGAATCTTTTTGAGAACAAGCTTGAACCAACCAAGAGGATGGGTGAGACATAGGCATAAGGACTGATGGTGAATATTAAATATTTACGTATAGAACTAATATTAAATGATAGAAATATGGGAGATAGGGTAGTAAGAACTATGATTGACAAGGTGTATGTAGCTCAACCGTCAAAGTATAAAGAGAGAAGATGGAGAGTATATGGAAGCTAGAAAAGCTAATTGACAGCTTTATAATATTTACTGTGAGTAAAAATAATATTCAGATTAAATGCTGGATGACAGGGAAAGGAGGAGAAAGAAGAGGTTACTTTGCTACTGTCAAGATTGGGCAAAGTAAAAAATAGATGGTGTCCAAAAAAGTGGAATAAGGGTATTAAAAGGAAGCATTCGTTTAAAGGACAAAAAATACAAACCTTCCTAAACACAAAGATACATCAGAGAGAATAAGACAGGAGGTCGCATAACCAAAGAATATGAGGCAAAATATTTCAATCATACCAATAAAAGTGAATGAGCTTAATTTACCTATAAAAATAAAAAGACCTGGACTTCCCTGGTGGTCCAGTGGGTGAGACTCCATGCTCCCGATGCAGGGGGCCCAGGTTCGATCCCTGGTCAAGGAACTAGATCCCACACGCATGCTGCAACTAAGAAGTCCACATGCTGCAGCTAAACATGCCACAAGGAAGGTCCCACGTGCCACAACTAAGACCCAGCACAGCAAAAATAAATAAATATTTTAAAAATAAATAAAAATAAAAAGATCTCAGATTGACTAACAAAGCAAAATAAAAAATTATGCTGTATTAAAGAATTTAAACAAAGATTCATTTAAAACAAAGATTCAGCTAGGTTAAAAATAAAAGGGTGAAAACTGAAAAAAAATTGCAAACCTATTTTAGTAATCATGTTATTGGTAGTAGTGTTTGTATCAGTATTCTGAAGTTATTACATGAGCTACTGGGGGTGGGGAGTAAATGACTAGTTATGTTGATGTGAGTAGTTATGCTGATGTTGGGAAGCAGAATTTTTTATTGAGATATAATGGGCATATAACTATCAGTTTCAGGTGTACAACATAATGATTTGATATATAATATATATTGTGAAATTACTACTACAGTAAGTTAACATTCAACACCACACATAGTTACAATTTTGTGTGTGTGATGAGAACTTTTTTTTAAAAATAAATTATTTACTTTGGGCTGCTTTGGGTCTTTGTTGCTGTGTGCGACCTTCTCTAGTTGTGGCGAGTGGGGGCTACTCTTTGTCGTGGTGCACAGGCTTCTCATTGCGGTGGCTTCTCTCATTGCAGAGCACGGGCTCTAGGCACGTGGGCTTCAGTAGTTGTGGCACACAGGCTCAGTAGTTGTGGCTCATGGGCTTGGGCTCTAGGGCATGGGCTCTAGGGCACAGGCTCAGTAGTTGCGGCGCAAGGGCTTAGTTGCTCCACGGCACGTGGCATCTTCCTGGACCAGGGCTCAAACCCATGTCCCCTGCATTGGCAAGTGGATTCTTAACCACTGCACCACCAGGGAAGCCCAAGAACTTTTAAGATCTACTCTCTTAGCAACTTTCAAATATACACTACAGTATCATTAACTGTGGTCATTATGCTGTACATTAGATCCTCGGGACTTATACTTATCTTATAACTGAAAGTTTGTGCCTTTCAACCACTTTCACCCATTTTGCCTACCCCTACCTACTCCCTGCCTCTGGCAACCAGAAATCTGTTCTCTGTATCTATGAGTTTTTTCTTTGTTTTAATGAGTTGTTGTTTTTTTTAAAGATTCCACATATAAGTGAGATTATAGAGTATTTGTCTCTGTCTGACCTCATTCACTTAGCATAATGCCCTTAGTGTTCATCCATGTTTTTGTAAATGATGGGGCTTCCTTCTTTTATGATTGACTACTACTCAGTTGTGTTACATATATCACAGTTTCTTTGGCCATTTATCCACTGATGGACACTTTGGTTGTTTCCATGTCTTGGCTCTTATAAATAGTGCTGCAGTGAACATGGGGGGCCGATATCTTTTCAAGATTGTGATTTCATTTCCTCCAGTTAAATACCCAGAAGTGGAATGGCTGGGTCATATGGTATTTATACTTCTAATATTTTGTGGCTGTACCAACTTACATTCCCACCAGCAGTGCCAGAGGGTTTTCTTTTCTCTAAATCCTAGCCAACACCTGTTATTTCTGGTTTTTCTGATAATAGCCATTCTAATAGGTGTGACATGATATCTCATTATGATTTCAATTTGCATTTTCCTGGTGATTAATGTTGAGTATCTTTTCATGTATCTGTTGGCCATTTGTATATCTTCTTTGGAAAAAATGTCTATTCAGATCCTCTGCCCATTTTTTAATCTGATTATTTAGGTTTTTTCTCTTGATTTATACGATTTCTTTATATTTTTTGGATTTTAACCCCTTATCAGATATATGATTTACAAATATTTTCTCCCAGTTGATGGGTTGCATTTTCATTTTGTTGATGTTTTCCTTTGCTGTGCAGAGCTTTTTAGTTTGATGTAGACCCACTTGTTTATTTTTGCTTTTGTTGCCTTTGCTTTTGATGTCAAATCCAAAAGGTCATTACTAAGACTCATGTCAATAAGCTTACCCCCTGGGTTTTTTTCTATGAGTTTTATGGTTTCAGGTTTCACATTCAAGTCTTTTAATCTATTATCCTTTCCCCACTGTATAATCTTGGCTTATTTTTTGTAAATTAATTGAATATATATGCATGTGTTTATTTAAAAAAATTTTTTTTAAACCATTATATTTGCAACATATAATGAAGTAATGGATGTAGACAATAATAGTCAATAGATGGTACAAAAAGAGATAAGCAGATAGCACATGCCTCCTCTTGGAAGTACACACCACCACCCATGAAATGTTTTTGCCAAAATAACCTTATCTCGTATTCAAGCCTCTATTCCTCAGAGGGGTTACTACTTTAAAATGGCACCCCTGCTCTTTACCCAGGTTCACTTTTCATCATAGTACTTATTATGGTAAAAATGTATTTTATGATGATTTGATTGACTTGTTCATTGTCAGTTGACACTACTAGATTATAAGCTTTCATGGACAGGGAATTTGTCTTTCTCCTTCAACATTTTATTCTCAGCACACTAAATACTGCTTGGTACATAACGGGCACTAAGTAAATATTTGGGTCAATGACTTCATGACTCTCAAAGGATCAATCTATCATCAGCTAATACCTTATGGAGGATTAGCTGATAAACAGTTGAGGGTATAATTCTGCAAGCGTGGAAAAAGGGAGGCAGCTGGAAGTTTGGAGTAAAGAAGAGAACTGTAGAGGGTGAGTGAGGAAAAACGGAGGTTTGGGGGGCAAGAGAGGAAAGACAAGACGAGCTTCAGAATTTGAATGGCAGTTTCACAAAAATGAATCCTTTTAACATGTGGATTCCTCTTTTCAACACTGGTTTTGCTTTGATGGTGGCATATTTCATGCATGAAGTCTGCATGGCATAGGGTTGAAAATACGCTTTGAAGTCTGATATTGTCGCTGTTTGACCTTGGGCAATCACGTAATTGTTTTGAATCCCCCTTTCTTCATGAGAAAACTGAGGTTGATGACATCTTTCTTAGAGGTTGATAAGAATTCAATGAACAGAATGGGAAAGGGCCTGGCACATAGCAGTCACTCAACCCATGGTAAGGCTAGTCACTCTAGCCTTGTCATAGATAAACAAAGGGGTCATCCATGAGTCCGTTCTAAGTCTGTGGGGAAGGGTGGTTCTTTGCAGTAAGCCATTTCTGGGACACACAGGGCAAGGCTCAGTTCAACACTGTCAACTGAATCCCAAGAATTATGTAAAATGCCTATAATAATAGGAATGTGAGAAAGAATAACACTGGACACCAGTGTTATTTAACTTTCACTTCTCTGATCTATTTTACTACACCATAACACTAAGTACTAGATAGGGTGTGCATCTAAGACAAAGTGCATCATGATTAGGACAATAATATCTGAGTTATGAAACAATAATATTACATTTCAGTGTTATCCATAAAGCCTCTGGCATTTGGGATTTTCATTCAGATAAAAATATAATTTCAGCCCGCTTGTGCTTAAGATTAGGTTGAAATCTTTTTGATTCAGTGCAGTTGTTTTTAGGTCTCAATTTTCAATTTTTAAAAATTGTTTCCAACTGAATAAGTCTTTAACCAGCCTAAGTTACTTACAGTTTAAAGTATGTATGCAGTTAGATTTCAGAGAGTTCATTATTTAAACTTACATTTTATAAACTCACTGTTAGTCATTAAAGTCTATTACTTACGCTCAGCAGGTTTATTTCAATTCCCAGTATTTAAGCTCTTCTCGCAGTTAAAATACCAAAAAGGCTTTACTCTACATTATGTACCAACAGCAGGAAAAATAAACATTTTCATAATTGAAGTAACTCTCAATTTATGAATACAAAACACGTTCAAGATCAAAGGAGTGCCTGCTACCCATCCGCTGTATCATACACCAGAGGAATTTTCTTTTCCCACACGGACAAAGAGGAAAGAAATGCCCACACAGATGGTTTTTGGAGTGTGGGTGGGGGAAATGGGAGAATGGTATTAATGACAAGCAATTACCAGCCCTTTGAGAAATAGGCATCCCTACCTTAACCTGTGCTTATAGTCTCCTTCCCTGAACACACCCGACCCTCGAGGCAGGGTCCTTTCCTGTTTCCAGGAATGACTATTTATTTCATTCACATTTCGCAAGGGAAAGAAAGCCAGCACAGCAGTCCTGGGACACACACTAGGGATTAACTAGTTACCAGTGTCCATGGAGCGCCCCTACAAGCCGTGACCAACGGGGCTGCTTCTGCCCACACGTGAGCCCCACGTGACAGGCCAATGCAAAGTAAACAGGACTCCCCTCATTCAAAAAACAAAACCAAAACCCTATCCAACAGGGCCTTCCTCTGGTTTAATGATATAAAGTTTTGGATAGAATTTTTCTAACCTAATGGATTCCTGATTGAACAGTGACACCACCGGCACATGCTATTTTCCCATCCCCACCGAAGTCTGCTTGTTAAAGATAAGTGCTCCAAGTTTAATTTATGCCTTTTCCTGTGGAGTCTGATGGAAAATAAAAGCCAGTATCTATTTAAGAATTGTAATAATGAGATTCTTTTCCAAAGGAACAGGCACAGATCTTCAGGAGAGGTGGGAGTAATATCTAACATGTAGCCACTAGAAATGTCATGGACTTATTATGAAATGATCTACTAGCCCTTTTAACTTCAAAATGGCTAAAAGCTTCTTGGTTGGACCGCTGACTTTAATAGGAAACCTGTCCACATTTGCCCTTTAGGGAATTCGCATTCTCTCTGAACCATCCAATTCAAGAATGGATCTACTTAACATTTTCATTAGCACAATACAAAGATTAATTAAGCACTAATCTCTTCAAGGCTGCTCACTAGGGGTTGTAACCAGGTTTGCTAGTTAACTTCCTGAAGCTGAATCCAAGATGGTGAATGTCCTAGGCAACTGGTTAACCGTAGTAACAGTTTTGACAAAGTTTATTGCTGCCTTCAATTGCCCTTGATGGTTTGGAACAGTTGTAATGAATTTATAAATATTACACATGAGACAGCGGTGCAGATGGAAAACATTGGCTTTTATCCATGGGGGGGGGCCTGAGACGGAGCAAGAACGAAGATAATAATTGAAATGGGATTGCTGCCACCGATGTCAAAAACTGTCTCCTAGTTTTCCGTTTAAAATAATTATTTTTAATCATTTTGTCCTTTTTCCCCATCACAGATGAAATTGACATGGAAAAATAATGCAGAGACCTAAAGTCTGGGAACTAGAGAGTAAAAAGTAATGAGGTGGGCTTCCCTGGTGGCGCAGTGGTTGAGAGTCTGCCTGCCGATGCAGGGGACACGGGTTCGTGCCCCGGTCCGGGAAGATCCCACATGCCGCGGAGCGGCTGGGCCCGTGAGCCGTGGCCGCTGAGCCTGCGCGTCCAGAGCCTGTGCTCCGCAACGGGAGGGGCCACAACAGTGAGAGGCCCGCGTACTGCAAAAAAAAAAAAAAAAAAAAGTAATGAGGCCTAAGAAAATCTCCATGACCTATATTTGCATGTTAATATGAAAAAAAAAAAACTACACTAAAAGGATGAAAATTTTAAGTGGAATTAACTAGAACCTGACCAAGTATAATGGTTCTATGACAAAACTCCTGTCCTTACTTAAAGGAATAAATCCAAAGGAAAAAAATTGTATGACAGAGTAGAAAATTTTAACCTACCACAACTGGATTCAGTAAATATCTGTGTTCACTATTGTTAAAAGATAAACTGAAGCATGTTAAGAATCTTAAGAGTTTCAGAAACAGAATCAGGGACATTGAGAATAGACTGGTGGTTGCCAAGGGGGGGTGGGGGTGGGGGAGGGATGGATTGGGAGTTTGGGGTTGGCAGATGCAAACTATTATCTATAGAATGGATAAACAACAAGGTCCTACTGTATAGCACAGGGAATGATATTCAATATCCTGTGATAAACCATGATGGAAAAGAATATGAAAAAGAATATATATGTATAACTGAGTCACTTTGCTGTACAGTAGTAATTAATACAACATTGTAATTCAACTGTACTTCAATAAAAAGAATCTTAAGAGTTTCAAATTGGACAGCACCAAACTGGAAGTGGTTAGGAGCCCCTTCTCCAAGGGGAGCTGCAACATGACTTTTATAGAGTAGAGGAAGAAGCAAAGCAAGGAACTTATTTGATTGGTTGTAGCTTAAGTGGTTGCCTCATCTGGGAAAGCTTCATTGGCTGCCCGTGATTGGTTGTCCTTAGGTTTGTTTTTGTTTTTGCTGTTCTTTTTTTTTAATATTTATTTTATTGAAGTGTAGTTGATTTACAATGTTGTGTTAATTTCTGCTGTACAGTAAAGTGATTGTTACATATATTCTTTTCCATATGGTTTATCACAGGATATTGACTATAGTTCCCTGTGCTATACAGTAGGACCCTGTTGTTTATCAATTCTATAAATAATAGTTTGCACCTGCTAACCCCAAACTCCTAATCCATCCCTCCCCCCATCTCCTCTCCCCTTTGGCACCTATCAGTCTGTTCTCTGTGAGTCTATTTCTGTTTCGTAGATAAGTTCATTTGTGTCATATTTTAGATGCCGCATATAAGTGGTATCATATGATATGTCCTTAGGTTTTGATTTCTGAACCTTGAGCATTTCAGGCTTATGCTTTGGTTTGCCTGCATAGGCTGCTAAGGCGTTAGAGCCACCTCAGTCTAATGGCCTCCTTGTTGAATTAATTTAACACTATGTTCAAGTGAGAAAGCACTGGAACGACATGGAAATGGGGACTAAAAAGTTCAGTTTAAAATGGTCTCTGGGGGGAATTCCCTGGTGTTCCAGTGGTTAGGACTCTGTGCTTCCACTTCAGGGGGCACGGGTTCGATCCCTGATCGGGGAACTAAGATCCCACATGCTGAGTGGTGTGGCCAAAAAAAAAAAAAAGCAAAAGCAAAAAATGGTCTCTGAATACAAGTTGTTCCTAATCTGGAAAACAATCTGGACACATATCCAACCAACTAGAATGTAACTGCAGAAGTGACATAATAGGGACTCTAATAATGTACAGTGGAGATGTGCTATGATAGACAAAAAAAAAAGTGCAGAGAGAACAGGGTGTTCAATTTGGGACAGGAAAAGAAAAAACTCACCGAAGTGGCATTTGAACTGTATCTAAAGGATAAATACAAATGTGATAAATAATAAAGGAGGCACTGGAGTGATAAGTAGGCAGGTGGTATTCAGGGCAGAAGCAACATCCAACATTTATTAAGGAAGTATTTCTATGTCTGGCACTGGGATGTAGGGGAGGAAAAAGTTTTCCTCAACCCTTTTAGGATCCCTGGCTAGGTCTGAAAATTAAGCTGATAGATTAACAGGAGAAAAGCATTCAGATTTATTTGATATAAATTTATATGACACAGGAGCTTTCATAAGAAAATGAAGACTCGAAGCAGCAGTTAAACTTGAGTGTTTTTCTGCTAGGTTTGATGAAGAGTGGAAGGTTGTGGAGAAATATGATGGGACAAAGAGGGTAGCAGCTAAGTGTAATAAACTGGGGGAAACTCTGCAAGACCTGCTTGCTTCGATGCTTCTCAGCATCCCACCATCTTGGAGATAAGGGAGGGCACCTCTCACACAAGGCTCTTGTGACCTATTTCAAGGGAAAAGGGTGGGGGAAGGTCAGAGATCTTTCTGCTGCTGTTTTTCTCAAATTCCTTCAGCTTAAAATAGCACACCAAGGTGCCATATTTTGGGGTAGCTTGTTCTTTGGCTGTGCTGGGTCCTTGAAAGCTGCATGTGGGCTTTCTCTAGTTGTGGCGAGCAGGGGCTACTCTTTGTTGTGGTGCGCGGGCTTCTCATTGCAGTGGCTTCTCTTGTTGCAGAGCGCAGGCTTCAGTAGTTGCGGCGCGTGGGCTCAGTAGTTGCGGCGCATGGGCTTAGTAGTTGCGACGCGTGGGCTTAGTTGCCGCGCGGCATGTGGGATCTTCCCTTACCTGTGGACCACCAGGTAAGCCCTGGGGTAGCTTGTTCTGAACCCTGTCAGTGTCCTCCATCAGACACACAAAGGTAGATGAAGACACGATATCCAAGATGCTCAGAGTCTCACAGAGGATGAACAAGCCCACGGAGCCATTGGAGGTCGTGATGGGAGGGAGACGCAGCTAGAAGGTAGATTGGGGAGAGACTGTGAAGGGCCTTTTACAGACCAAGCATGTGTATGGATTTTGTTCCATGGAAAACAGGAAGCATTCACAGATTTTTTAAGTGAAGGAGTGACAGAGAAATTCCTGGAAACTTAAAACAGCCTACAACCCAACTCCCTTACTTTATAGCTTGAGAAAGTGACACTCAAGAGAGACTAATTGACTTGCTTAAGGTTACTATTTGACAGTGCCAAGACCCCAGCTAGAAAACAGGTCGATCCCATCTGTATTTTAGGGTAACTTAGAAAGATTATTCTGGTGGCAGTGGGGAGAATGGATCTGAATGGGGGTGTCTGAATAATAAGCAGCATGGTCCAAATCAAGAAATGAGACTGAGGATTTAGTATTAATGGATGTTTTTGTGTCGTTTTGATGTTTTTGTTTAGTTTCCAAACTTACTGTGCTTTTAAATCAGAATCATCCTTTGTATTCATTTTCATATACTTCTCCCAATGCTTCTTATCATGAGTTAAATAAAGTGGAATTCCCCATTGCCTGCCTGCAAGTGCTAGGAATCCTGTATAAATGGCAGGGTGTTTTGCCCTAATTTGTTGGTTATGCAAGAATACACTACCGTTGGGCTCAATTAATTGTAGGTAGATGGTTGTATGTATACTTAATGGTTGTTATTGGATGCAATTTGCAATGTTTAATAAAAAACTTTATTCTTTGAGTATTTTAAAGATAATGATGTGAACCTCCTATACTTGAACTGTGGCTATAAGGATGTACAGGATGGAGAAGGGACCAGCTGTATCCATTTGCTAGGGCTGCCATAGCATGGCACCACAGAGTGGGTTAAAAACAGAAATTTGTTTTTTCTCAGTTCTGGACGCTGGAAGTTCAAGGTCAAGGTGCTGGCCGGGTTGACTTCCTCTCGCCTTGGTGTGCACATGGTTGTCTCTCTTGCTGCCTCTTCACATGGTTGCTCCTCGGTGTATACACAGCCCTGGTGTCTCTTCCTCATAAGGACATCCGTCATATTGGATTAGGGTCCCATCCTGTCTCATTATAACTTAATCACCTCTTTAAAGACCTCATCTCCAAATATGTTACTTTCTGAGGTATTGGGATTTCAAAATATGAATTTGGTGAGGGGGATGCAATTCAGCCCATAACATTATTCTATAAAGAATTGGTTAGATGAAAATGATAGCTGCAGGTATCTTGCATTTGTATAGTAAATTACAGTTTACACAGCAGTTTAAAATGCTTATCACATTTAATTTGAATAGACTTGTTATTTGGTCCAATGTTTTCTTGGCTATAGCTGCACCTACAGAAGAATTCTGCTGATAATTAGAGTTTATGTGGAATGATTAAAGGATGCAGGTTGAAAGATCTGCAAATTATATTCCAGTAATCTTCAAATCCCAGCTATCTCTAGATACAGCTTATTTTGCAGATAATATGTAAACAGACAAATGCAAAAGGTGTGATTTAAATGACATATCTTTTACCTCTTCTGAGGAAGGAACAAATCCAGTTTAACAACACTGAACTAAGCTAAAGAATTAGAAAGAAGGCTTGAAGGCTTGACTGGGGCTGGAGGATCTGTTTCCATGATGGAACACTCAAATGGCTATTGACAGAAAACATTCCTTTGTTTCTCACCACATGGACTTCTCCAAAGAGTGGTTGGAAATGTTCTTGTGACATGGCAGCTGGCTTCCCCAGAGCAAGTGATCCAAGAGAGCAAATAAGAAGCCAAAATGCCTTTTAAGACCTAGGCTTGTAGTCACTCACCTTCACCATCCATGCTTCTCCATTTGTTAGAGATGAGTCATCAAGTCCAGCCCACGTTCGAGAAGAGTTCCCTTAATTATTTATTTTTATTGAAGTATAGTTGATTTACAATGTTGTGTTAATTACGGCTGTACAGCAAAGTGATTCAGTTATACATATATGTACATTCTTTTTAAAATATTCTTCTCCATTATGGTTTATCATAGGATATTGAGTATAGTTCTCTGTGCTCTACAGTAGGACGTTGTTGTTTATCCATTCTGTATATAAAAGCTTATATCTGCTAACACCAACCTCCCACTTCATCCCTCCCCCAAACCTCACCCCCTCAGCAACCACAAGTCTGTTCTCTATGTCCATGGTTCTATTTGTGTTTCATAGATAGGTTAATTTATTTCATATTTTAGATCCCACATATAAGTGGTATCATATGGTATTTGTCTTTCTTTTTCTGATTTACTTCACTTAGTATGATAATCTCCAGGTCCACCCGTGTTGCTGCAAATGACATTATTTCATTATTTTTTTATGGCTGAGTAGTATTCCACTGTATATATGTACCATATCTTCTTTATCCATTCATCTGTCAGTGGACATTTAGGTTGTTTCCATGTCTTGGCTATTGTGAATAGTGCTGTTATGAACAATGGGGTGCATGTATCTTTTCAAATTAGTTTTTTATGGATATATGCCTAGGAGCGGGACTGCTGGATCGTATGGTAATTCTATTTTTAGTTTTTTGAGGAACCTCCATATTGGTTTTCATAGTGGCTGTACCAATTTACATTCGCACCAAGAGTGTAGGAGGGTTCCCTTTTTTCCACATGCTCTTCAGGATTTATTATTTGTAGACTTTTTAATGATGGCCATTCTGACTGGTGTAAGGTGGTACCTCGTTGTAGTTTTGATTTGCATTTCTCTAATAATTAGCGACATTGAGCATCTTTTCATGTGCCTATTGGCTATCTGTATTTCTTCTTTGGAGAAATGTCTATGTAGGTCTTCAGCCCATTTTTGGATTGGGTTGTCTGTTTTTTTGTTGTTGTTGAGTTGTATGAGCTGTTTGTATATTTTGGAAATTAAGCCCCTTGTAGTCGCGTCGTTTGCAAATATTTCTCTCCCATTCTGTTCCCTAAATTATTACTTGGAGGAGTAGATAAGTAGATAGAGCATCTGTCTGTCTGTCTGTCTAGCTGGCTAGCTAAGATATATTTAACCTATATTAATGTCAGGAGGAAAATCTGACCCAGAAGCCATAACTTTTTTTTTTCAGAAGCCATAACCTGAATTAAAGTTTGTGATGTAGGAAGATTGAGAAGCATTGGAGGATTTTCATAGTCAAAATCCTGTCCTATTTCTCACTCTCATTGCTAAGCAGTGAGACCTTATCCTGTCCTGTGCTCTTAGTTCCTGACAAGCCAGCTGACACATCTCTGGCCTGTCTCTGAGCCACTGTATGTCAGCTTTCTGTCTAAATCTTATGATTCTCTAGCACCTGCTTACTTGATAGATGAGAAAGCCAAGGTACAATGGCTTGCTCGAGGTCCCATTGCCAGTTTGTGGCAGAGGTAGGATTAGAACCCAGGTCTCTGGACTATTGTTAAGTTTTAAGAGGTTGGTATCAACAGGACTGAACCTGTGTCCGTGTTCCTCCTTACTACTGAAATTGCAGAAGACACCATTTTTGGCAAACCTAACATCTATATCCAACCCTCATCTCCTCTGGTCATTTCCAATATAAGGGCTAGAAAATTGAAATACTCAATTTCCCAGCTTCCTTTGCTTCTAGAGTTGGCCATGTGTTAATTATGATAAAGGAAATGTGGACAAAGAGAGGAAATATAATGCCCACCTATCAGAATGACATCAATAAAATGAACTAACCTTCATTTATTTGGTCTATATTGATATAATAATTCCAAGTATTTATTATTGGTGTTCATCTAAGACAGAATGCATCCTGATGGAACTGTATGAGCTGAGAATTAAAGTGCCCGTTGGATTCAGTTTTGGTTTGGAGAGGGCTTCAGTAGGAACATGGTGGCATAAATCAATATTGATCCCAATTTTCCTCCTTTAAATCGTACTGAAGCAACAAAGTGATTGTAAAAATACTCCGCAAGTTCTATTTCCCATCCAATTAGGAGACCGATATGATCTTCAAATGCCCAAGCAGACGTAAGGGCTTCCAGAAGGGCTGAGATTGAGCAGAAGTGTGGGGAGAAAGTGAAAGGAGGCAGTGCAGTGAGTCAACAGGGACCTGACAACACCCGATCTCAGCAAAAAATACTCTCTCTGGACGTGCAACGTTCCCCTCTGAAAAGCAAAGTCTGCGTCTCTTATTTGTAACAACCATTTAGGAGATGCAGAAGAGCAAGGCTGGCTGTAGAAGTCCTCCTGGACATGGTCTGGCTCAGAGAAAGAAGGCAGAGCCCTATACAATTCCATTCTCCCTCTCAATGTTCACCTTGAGATAAAATTCTAGTATCGTCTGTAGCCTGCACTTTCTAAACTTCAGTTATTTGAGCACCAATAATTTTTGTCCTATCTCCATACCACCTGTTCTACTTAATTTCTTCAGCCACTTATCCTAAAAGGAAATGTCATATTGCTACAGTTAATTAAAAAGAATCTGTACCACTTGCCGAAAATAGAAATAACAAACATTAAATATAAAAGTTACAACAAAAAGGTCTTGTGTACCACTTTGGAAAACACTTTAATACTGTCTAAAATGGTAGCCACTAGTCACACATACTTGTTTAAATTTAGTTAATGTTGCATAAAAGTTTAAAAGCACACACTGGCTACATTTCAAATACTCAGTAGCCACGTAAAGCTATTACATTGGGCAGTGCATATACAGAGCATTTCCATTACTGTAGAAAATTCTGTTGAATAGCACTGTCCTAGGCCCTCCCTCTAGCATTTCCCCCACCCAGTTCCCCCCACTCCATCCAAAGATGAGCTACAGTAGGATTTCAGTTCTTGTAATGGACCAAAGCTCTTTTCCTAGTTCAGGGCTTTGCACATTGCAATCCCTCTGCCTGAAATTCTCTTCCCATTCCTTGTCCTGCTAGCTGCTTTTCAGGTTTTAGGTCTCATTATATACATAAAACCTTCTCCGACCATCAATCTAAACTAATACCCTACCCCAATCTTCACTCCATTATTTTCCAGCTGACTGGAACTGACTCTGGTTTTTCCTTTCATTGCAATTATTGCAGTTTACAATTATTTTATTCATATGTCTCTCTACTTCCCCATCTTTGCCAAAGCTACTCCACTTATATTTCTAACACAACCAAAAGAGCGTTAGTTCGGAAAAGAATGTGTCTGAGTTATTCAAAATGACTAAGTCCACAAAAATGCATATCAAGACAATATGATAGAAAATATGAAAGACGAAACAGTTCAGTAAAGTTGGGAAGTTGTATCTGTAGGTCCATGTAGGTTATTTTTAAAAATCTTATTTCACATCTCCAAGTACAGGTTTCCCCTAGAGTATGCCATTGCTTTCAAAATACTCAAATAGATAAAAGAATGAATGAACAAATGCAGTTTATTATATAGTTTAGAAATTTTTAAAGAGAACTGATACTAAGGCAAGTCCAAGTTCAAATTTAAATACAATATTTAGAAAGATGGCTGTATAATTTTAGCTAGGGAAATAAAGAAAAGGAAACACCCCTTGAAAGTGGGAGGGGTTCATACACTTTTTTTTTCCGCATGTAGGAATTTTTTTTTCTTGAGATATAATTGACATAACATTATATTAGTTTCAGGTATACAACCTAATGATTCAATATTTGTGTATACTGTGAAGTGATCACCACAGTAAGTCTTGTGAATATCCATCACCACATGTAATAACATTTTTTTCTTCTAATGAGAAACTTTTAAGATCTACTCCTCAGCACCTTTCAAATATATAAGGACAATATTATTAACTATACTTACCATGCTGTACTTTACATCTCCAGGACTTATTTATTTTACGACTAGAAGTTTGTACCTTTTGACCACCCACCCCCTTTTCACCCACCCCCTATCCTCCACTTCCTTCAACCACCAATCTATTTTCTGTATCTAAGATTTTTTTTTTTTAGATTCCACACATGAGTGAGACCATACAGTATTTGTGCTTATATGACTGACTTATTTCACTTAGCATAATGCCCTCAAGGTCCATCCCGTGTTGTTGCAAGTGACAAGATTTCATTATTTTTTTTATGGCTAAGTAGTATTCCATTGTATGTATGTGTATTTATATACATACCACACTTTCATTATCCATTCATTTACCAGTGGACACATATGTTGCTTCCATGTATTGCATATTGTAAATAATACTGCAATAAACAAGGTGGTGCACATATCCCTTTGAGTTAGTGTTTTTGTTATTTTGAATTTATTTTTTTATACAGCAGGTTCTTAGTCGTTATCCATTTTATACATATTAGTGTACATATGTCAATCCCAATCTCCCAATTCATCACACCACCACCACGCCTGTCCCCCACCGCTTTCCCCCCTTGGTGTCCATACGTTTGTTCTCTGCATCTGTGTCTCAATTACTGCCCTGCAAGCCGGTTCATCTGTACCATTTTTCTAGGTTCCACATACATGCGTTAATATACGATATTTGTTTTTCTCTTTCTGACTTACTTCACTCTGTATGATAGTCTCTAGATTCATCCACGTCTCTACAAATGACCTAGTTTCATTCCTTTTAAGGGCTGGGTAATATTCCATTGTATATATGAACCACATCTTCTTTATCCATTCGTCTGTCGATGGGCATTTAGGTTGCTGCCATGACCTGGCTATTGTAAATACTGCTGCCATGAACATTGGGGTGCATGTGTCTTTTTGAATTATGGTTTTCTCTGGGTATATGCCCAGTAGTGGGATTGCTGGGTCATATGGTAATTCTATTTTTACTTTTTTAAGGAACCTCCATACTGTTCTCCATAGTGGCTGTATCAATTTACATTCCCACCAACAGTGCAGGAGTGTTCCCTTTTCTCCACATCCTCTCCAGCATGGGTTGTTTATAGATCTTCTGATGATGCCCATTCTAACTGGTGTGAGGTGATACCTCATTGTAGTTTTGATTTGCATTTCTCTAATGATTAGTGATGTTGAGCAGCTTTTCATGTGCTTCTTGGCCATCTGTATGTCTTCTTTGGAGAAATATCTATTTAGGTCTTCTGCCCATTTTTGGATTGGGTTGTTTGGTTTTTTAATATTGAGCTGCATGAGCTGTTTATGTATTTTGGAGATTAATCCTTTGTCCATTGATTGGTTTGCAAATATTTTCTCCCATTCTGAGAGTTGTCTTTTCGTCTTGTTTATGGTTTCCTTTGCTGTGCAAAAGCTTTTCAATTTCATTAGGTCCCATTTGTTTATTTTTGTTTTTATTTCCATGACTCTAGGAGGTAGATCAAAAAAGATCTTGTTGTGATTTATCTCAAAGATTGTTCTTCCTATGTTTTACTCTAAGAGTGTTCTTCCTATGTTTTCCTCTAAGAGTTTTGTAGTGTCCTGTCTTACATTTAAGTCTCTAATCCACTTTGAGTTTATTTTTGTGTATGACGTTAGGGAGTGTTCTAATTTCATTCTTTTACATGTAGCTGTCCAGTTTTCCCAGCACCACTTATTGAAGAGACTGTCTTTTCTACATTGTATATCTTTGCCACCTTTGTCATAGATTAGTTGACCATAGGTGCGTGGGTTTCTTTCTGGGCTTTCTATCTTGTTCCATTGATCTATGTTTCTGTTTTTGTGCCAGTACCATGTTGTCCTGATTACTGTAGCTTTGTAGTATAGTCTGAAGTCAGGGAGTCTGATTCCCCCTGCTCTGTTTTTTTCCCTCAAGACCGCTTTGGCTATTTGGCGTCTTTTGTGTCTCCATACAAATTTTAAGATTTTTTGTTCTAGTTCTGTAAAAAATGCCATTGGTAATTTGATAGGGATTGCATTGAATCTGTAGATTGCTTTGGATAGTAGAGTCATTTTCACAATATTGATTCCTCTAATCCAATAACATGGTATATCTCTCCATCTGTTTGTATCATCTTTAATTTCTTTCATCACTGTCTTATATTTTTCTGCATACAGGTCTTTTGTCTCCCTAGGTAGGTTTATTCCTAGATATTTTATTCTTTTTGTTGCAATAGGAAATGGGACCGTTTCCATAATTTCTCTTTCAGATTTTTAATCATTAGTATATAGGAATGCAAGAGATTTCTGTACATTAATTTTGTATCCTGCAACTTTACCAAGTTCATTGATTAACTCTAGTAGCTTTCTGGTGGCATTTTTAGGATTCTCTATGTATAGTATCATGTCATCTGCAAACAGAGACAGTTTTACTTCTTCTTTTCCAATTTGTATTCCTTTCATTTCTTTTTCTTCTCTGATTGCCATGGCTAGCACTTCCAAAACTATGTTGAATAATAGTTGTGAGAGTGGACATCCTGGTCTTGTTCCTGATCTTAGAGGAAATGCTTTCAGTTTTTCACCATTGAGAATGATATTTGCTGTGGGTGTGTCATATATGGCCTTTATTATGTTGAGGTAGGTTCCCTCTATGCCCACTTTCTGGAGAGTTTTTGTCATAAATGGGTGTTGAATTTTCTGAAAAGTTTTTCTGCATCTATTGACAGGACCATATGGTTTTTATTCTTCAATTTGTTAATATGGTGTATCACATTGATTGATTTGCATACATTGAAGAATCCTTGCATCCCTGAGATAAATCCCACTTGATTGTGGTGTATGATCCTTTTAATGTGTTGTTGGATTCTGTTTGCTAGTATTTTGTTGAGGTTTTTTGCATCTATGTTCATCAGTGATATTGGTCTGTAATTTTCTTTTTTTCTAGTATCTTTGTCTGGTTTTGGTATCAGGGTGATGGTGGCCTTATAGAAAGAGTTTGGGAGTGTTCCTTCCTCTGCAAGTTTTTGGAAGAGTTTCAGAAGGCTGGGTGTTAGCTCTTCTCTAAATGTTTGATAGAATTCACCTGTGAAGCCATCTGGTCCTGGACTTTTGTTTGTTGGAAGATTTTTAATCACAGTTTTGATTTCATTACTTGTGATTGGTCTGTTCATATTCTCTGTTTCTTCCTGGTTCAGTCTTGGAAGGTTATACCTTTCTAAGAATTTGTCCATTTCTTCCAGGTGGTCCATTTTATTGGCATAGAGTTGCTTGTAGTAGTCTGTTAGGATGCTTTGTATTTCTGAGGTGTCCGTTGTAACTTCTCCTTTTTCATTTCTAATTTTATTGATATGAGTCCTCTCCCTCTCTTTCTTGATGAGCTGGCTAATGGTTTATCAATTTTGTTTATCTCAAAGAACCAGCCTTTAGTTTTATTGATCTTTGCTATTGTTTTCCTTGTTTCTATTTCATTTATTTCTGCTCTGATCTTTATGATTTCTTCTGCCAACTTTGGGTTTTGTTTATTCTTTTTTCTCTAGCTCCTTTAGGTGTAAGCCTAGATTGTTTACTTGAGATGTTTCTTGTTTCTTGAGGTAGGCTTGTATAGCTATAAACTTCCCTCTTAGAACTGCTTTTGCTGCATCCCATAGGTTTTGGATCGTCATGTTTTCATTGTCATTTGTCTCTACGTATTTTTAAATTTCCTCTTTGATTTCATCAGTGATCTCTTGGTTATTTAGCAATGTATTGTTTAGCCTCCATGTGTTTGTTTTTTTACATTTTTTCCCTGTAATTCCTTTCTAATCTCATAGCATGGTGGTCAGAAAAGATGCTTGATATGATTTCAATTTTCTTAAATTTACTGAGGCTTGATTTGTGACCCAAGATGTGATCTATCCTGGAGAATGTTCCATTCACACTTGAGATGAAAGTGTAATCTGCTGTTTTTGGATGGAATGTCCTGTAAATATCAATTAAATCTATCTGGTGTATTGTGTCATTTAAAGCTTCTGTTTCCTTATTTAGTTTCATTATGGATGATCTGTCCATTGGTGTAAGTGAGGTCTTAAAGTCCCCCACTATTATTGTGTTACTGTCGATTTCCTCTTTTACATCTGTTAGCAGTTGCCTTATTTATTGAGATGATCCTATGTTGGGTACATATATATTTATAATTGTTATATCTTCTTCTTGGATTGATCCCTTGATCATTTTGTAGTGTCCTTCCTTGTCTCTTGTAACATTCTTTATTTTTTATTTTTACTTTTAATGTTTTTTTTTTGCAGTATGTGGGCCTCCCACTGCTGTGGCCCCTCTTGCCGCAGAGCACAGGCTCCAGACGTGCAGGCCCAGTGGCCACAGCCCACGGGCCCAGCCACTCTGCGGCATGTGGGATCCTCCCAGACCGGGGCACGAACCCACATCCCCTGCATCAGCAGGGGGACTCTCAACCACTGCGCCACCAGGGAAGCCCAACATTCTTTATTTTAAAGTCTATTTTATTTGATATGAGTATAGATACTCCAGCTTTCTTTTGATTTCCATTTGCATGGAATATCTTTTTCCATCCCCTCACTTTCAGTCTGTATGTGTCCCTAGGTCTGAAGTGGGTCTCCTGTAGACAGCATATAGATGGGTCTTGTTTTTGTATCCATTCAGGAAGCCTGTGTCTTTTGGTTCGAGCATTTAATCCTTTCACGTTTAAGGTACTTATTGATATGTATGTTCCTATGACCGTTTTCTTAATTGTTTTGGGTTTGTTTTTGTAGATCCTTTTCTTGTGTTTTCCACTGAGAGAAGTTCCTTTAGCATTTGTTGTAGAGCTGTTTTGTTGGTGCTGAATTCTCTTAGCTTTTGCTTGTCTGTAAAACTTTTGCTTTCTCCATCGAATCTGAATGAGATCCTTGCTGGGTAGAGTAATCTTGGTTGTAGGTTCTTCACTTTCATCACTTTAAGTATATCATGCCACTCCCTTCTGGCTTGTAGACTTTCTGCTGAGAAATCAGCTGTTAACCTTATGGGAGTTCTCTTGTATGTTATTTGTCTTTTTTCCCTTGCTGCTTTCAATAATTTTTCTTTGTCTTTAATTTTTGCCAAGTTGATTACTGTGTGTCTTGGCATGTTTCTCCTTACTTTTATCCTGTATGGGACTCTCTGCGCTTCCTGGACTTGGGTGGCTATTTCCTTTCCCATGTTAGGGAAGTTTTTGACTATAATCTCTTCAAATATTTTCTCTGGTCCTTTCTCTCTCTCTTCTCCTTCTGGGACCCCTATAATGTGAATGTTGATGCATTTAATATTGTCCCAGAGGTCTCTTAGGCTGTCTTCATTTGTTTTCATTCTTTTTTCTTTATTCGGTTCTGAAGCAGTGAATTCCACCATTCTGTCTTCCAGGTCACTTATCCATTCTTCTGCCTCAGTTATTCTGCTATTGATTCCTTCTAGTGTAGTTTTCATTTCAGTTATTGTATTGTTCATCTATGTTTGTTTGTTCTTTAATTCTTCTATGTCTTTGTTAAACATTTCTTGCCTCTCCTTGATCTTTGCCTCCATTCTTTTTCCAAGGTCCTGGATCATCTTCAGTATCATTATTCTGAATTCTTTTTCTGGAAGGTTGCCTATCTCCACTTGATTTAGTTGTTTTTCTGGGGTTTTATCTTGTTCCTTCATCTGGTACATAGCTGTCTGCCTTTTCATTTTGTTTATCTTTCTGTGAATGTGGTTTTCGTTCCACAGGCTGCAGGATTGTAGTTCTTCTTGCTTCTGCTGTCTGCCCTCTGGTGGATGAAGCTACCTAAGAGGCTTGATGGGAGGGACACTCCACCCCTGTTTTTTCCCCTCAAGACTGCTTTGGCTATTCGGCGTCTTTTGGGTCTCCATACAAATTTTAAGATTCTATGTTCTAGTTCTGTAAAAAATGCCATTGGTAATTTGATAGAGATTGCATTGAATCTGTAGATTGCTTTGGGTAGTATAGTCATTCTCACAATATTGATTCTTCCAATACAAGAACATGGTATATCTCTCCATCTGTTTGTCTCCTCTTTAATGTCTTTAATCAGTGCCTTATAGTTTTCTGCATACAGGTCTTTTGTCTCCCTAGGTAGGTTTATTCCTAGGTATTTTATTCTTTTGTTGCAGTGGTAAATGGGAGTGTTTCCTTAATTTCCCTTTCAGATTTCTCATCATTTTTACCTAATGAAATTTTACCAAATTCATTGATTAGCTCTAGTATTTTTCTGGTGGCACCTTTAGGATTCTCTATGTATAGTATCATGTCATCTGCTAACAGTGACAGATTTATTTCTTCTTTTCCAATTTGTATTCCTTTAATTTTTTTTTCTTCTCTGATTGCCATGGCTAGCACTTCCAAAACTATGTTGAATAATAGTGGTGAGAATGGACATCCTGGTCTCGTTCCTGATCTTAGAGGAAATGCTTTCAGTTTTTCACCATTGAGAATGATGTTTGCTGTGGGTTTGGCATATATGGCCTTTATTATGTTGAGATAGGTTCCCTCTATGCCCAATTTCTGGAGAGTTTTTATCGTAACTGGTGTTGAATTTTGTCAAAAAACTTTTTCTGCATCTATGGAGATGATCATATGGTTTTTTTTAACATCTTTATTGGAGTATAATTGCTTTACAATGGTGTGTTAGTTTCTGCTTTATAACAAAGTGAATCAGTTATACATATGCCTATGTTCCCATATCTCTTCCCTCTTGAGTCTCCCTCCCTCCCACCCTCCCTATCCCACCCCTCTAGGTGGTCACAAAGCACCAAGCTGATCTCCCTGTGCTATGCAGCTGCTTCCCACTGTCTATTTTACGTTTGGAAGTGTATATATGTCCATGCCACTCTCTCACTTTATCACAGCTTACCATTCCCACTCCCCATATCCTCAAGTCCATTCTCTAGTAGGTCTGTGCCTTTCTTCTCATCGTGCCCCTAGGTTCTTCATGACATTTTTTTCCCCTTAGATTCCATATATATGTGTTAGCATACGGTATTTGTTTTTCTCTTTCTGACTTACTTCACTCTGTATGACAGACTCTAGGTCCATCCACCTCACTACAAATGACTCAATTTCATTTCTTTTTATGGCTGAATAATATTCCATTGTATATGTGTGCCACATCTTCTTTATCCATTCATCTGTTGATGGACACTTAGGTTGCTTCCATGTTCTGGCTATTGTAAATAGAGCTGCAATGAACATTTTGGTACATGACTGTTTTTGAATTATGGTTTTCTAAGGGTATTTTCCCAGCAGTGCGATCGCTGGGTCATATGGTAGTTCTATTTTTAGTCTTTTAAGGAACCTTCACACTGTTCGCCATAGTGGCTGTATCAGTTTACATTCCCACCAACAGTGCAAGAGGGTTCCCTTTTCTCCACACCCTCTCCATCATTTATTGTTTGTACATTTTTTGATGATGGCCATTCTGACTGGTGTGAGGTGATACCTCATTGTAGTTTTCATTTGCATTTCTCTAATGATTAGTGATGTTGAGCATCCTTTCATGTGTTTGTTGGCAACCTGTTTGGAGAAATGTCTGTTTAGGTCTTCTGCCCATTTTCAGATTGGGTTGTTTGTTTTTTTGATATTGAGCTGCATGAGCTGCTTGTAAATTTTGGAGATTTATCCTTTGTCAGTTGCTTCATTTGCAAGTATTTTCTCCCATTCTGAGGGTTGTCGTTTTGTCTTGTTTATGGTTTCCTTTGCTGTGTAAAAGCTTTTAGGTTTCATTAGGTCCCATTTGTTTATTTTTGTTTTTATTTCCATTTCTCTAGGAGGGGGGTCAAAAGGGATCTTGCTGTGATTTATGTTACAGAATGTTCTGCCTGTGTTTTCCTCTAGGAGTTTGATAGTGTCTGGCCTTACATGTACGTCTTTAATCCATTTTGAGTTTATTTTTGTGTATGATATTAGGGAGTGTTCTAATTTTATACTTTTACATGTAACTGTGTGGTTTTCCCAACACCACTTATTGAAGAGGCTGTCTTTTCTCCACTGTATATTCTTGCATCCTTCATCAAAGCTAAGGTGACCATACATGCGTGGGTTTATCTCTGGGCTTTCTGTCGTGTTCCATTGATCTATCTTTCTGTTTTTGTGCCAGTACCACACTGTCTTGATTACTGTAGCTTTGTAGTATAGTCTGAAGTCAGGGAGCCTGATTCTTCCCACTCCATTTTTCGTTCTCAAGATTGCTTTGGCTATTTGGGGTCTTTTGTGCTTCCATACAAATTCTGAAATTTTTTTTTCTAGTTTTGTGAAAAATGCTAGTGCTGGTTTGATAGGGGTTGCATTGAATCTGTAGATTGCTTTGGGTAGTAGAGTCACTTTCAAAATGTTGATTCTTCCAGTCCAAGAACATGGTATATCTCTCCATCTGTTTGTATCATCTTTAATTTCTTTCATCAGTGTGTCTTATAATTTGCTGCATACAGGTCTTTTGTCTCCCAGGTAGGTTTATTCCTAGATACTTTATTCTTTTTGTTGCAATGGTAAATGGGAGTGTTTTCTTAATTTCACTTTCAGATTTTTCATCATTAGTGTATAGGAATGATAGAGATTTCTGTGCATTAATTTTGTATCCTTCTACTTTACCGAATTCATTGATTAGGTCTAGTAGTTTTCTGGTAGCATCTTTAGGATTCTCTCTGTATAGTATCATGTCATCTGAAAACAGTGACAGCTTTACTTCTTCTTTTCCAATTTGTATTCCTTTTATTTCTTTTTCTCCTCTGATTGCCGTGGCTAGCACTTCCAAAACTAGGTTGAATAATAGTTGTGAGAGTGGACATCCTGGTCTCGTTCCTGATCTTAGAGGAAATGCTTTCAGTTTTTCACCATTGAGAATGATGTTTGCTGTGGGTTTGTTGTATATGGCCTTTATTATGTTGAGGTAGATTCCCTCTATGCCTACTTTCTGGAGGGGTTTTATCATAAATGGGTGTTGAATTTTGTCAAAAGCTTTCTCTGCATCTACTGAGATGTTCATATGGTTTTTCTCTTTCAATTTGTTAATATGGTGTTTCGTATTGAATGATTTGCGTATATTGAAGAATCCTTGCATTCCTAGGATAAACTCGACCTGATCATGGTGTATGATCCTTTTAATGTGCTGTTGGATTCTGTGTGCTAGTATTTTGTTGAGGATTTTTGCATCTATGTTCATCAGTGATATTGGCCTGTAGTTTTCTTTCTTTGTGATATCTTTGTCTGGTTTTCGGTGTCTAGGTAATGGTGGCCTCATAGTATGAGTTTCGGAGTGTTCCCCTCTCTGCTATATTTTGGAAGAGTTTGAGAAGGATGGGTGTTAGCTTTTCTCTAAGTGTTTGATAGAATTAGTCAGTGAAGCCATCTGGTCCTGGGCTTTTGTTTGTTGGAAGATTTTTAATCACAGTTTCAATTTCAGTGCTTGTGATTGGTCTATTCATATTTTCTATTTCTTCCTGGTTCAGTCTCGGAAGGTTGTGCCTTTCTAAGAATTTGTCCATTTCTTCCAGGTTGTCCATTTTATTGGCATAGAGTTGCCTGTAGTAATCTCTCGTGATCCTTTGCATTTCTGCGGTGTCAGTTGTTACTTCTCCTTTTTCATTTCTAATTCTATTGATTTGAGTCTTCTCCCTATTTTTCTTGATGAGTCTGGCTAATGATTTATCAATTTTGTGTATCTTCTCAAAAAACCAGCTTTTAGTTTTATTGATTTTTGCTATCGTTTCCTTCATTTCTTTTTCATTTATTTCTGATCTGATCTTTATGATTACTTTCCTTCTGCTAACTTTGGGGTTTTCTTGTTCTTCTTTCTTTAATTGCTTTAGGTGTAAGGTTAGGTTGTTTATTTGAGATGTTTCCTGTTTCTTCAGGTGGATTGTATTGCTATAAACTTCCCCCTTAGAATTGCTTTTGCTGCGTCCCATAGGTTTTGGGTCGTCGTGTCTCCATTGTCATTTGTTTCTAGGTATTTTTTTATTTCCTTTGATTTCTTCAGTGATCACTTCGTTATTGAGTAGTGTGTTGTTTAGCCTCTATGTGTTTGTATTTTTTACAGATCTTTTCCTGTAATTGATGTCTAGTCTCATAGCATTGTGGTCGGAAAAGATACTTGATACAATTTCAATTTTCTTAAATTTACCAAGGCTTGATTTGTGACCCAAGATATGATCTATCCTGGAGAATGTTCCATGAGCACTTGAGAAAAATGTGTATTCTGTTGTTTTTGGATGGAATGTCCTATAAATATCACTTAAGTCCATCTTGTTTAATGTATCATTTAAAGCTTGTGTTTCCTTATTTATTTTCATTTTGGATGATCTGTCCATTGGTGAAAGTGGGGTGTTAAAGTCCCCTACTATGAGTGTGTTACTGTCGATTTCCCCTTTTATGGCTGTTAGTATTTGCCTTATGTATTGAGGCGCTCCTATGTTGGGTGCATAAATATTTACAATTGTTATATCTTCTTCTTGGATCGATCCCTTTATCATTATGTAGTGTCCTTCTTTGTCTCTTCTAATAGTCTTTATTTAAAAGTCTACTTTGTCTGATATGAGAATGGCTACTCCAGCTTTCTTTTGATTTCCATTTGCATGGAATATCTTTTTCCATCCCCTTACTTTCAATCTGTATGTGTTGGGATTGCTTTCTTAGTTTCTCTTTCTGTTAGTTTGTTGTTAGTGTATAGAAACACAACAGATTATTGCACACTGATTTTGTATCTTGCAACTTTACTGAATTCATTTATTAGTTTTAATAGTTTTTTGATGGAGTTTAGGGTTTTCTCTATATAGTATCATGTCATCTGCAAATAGTGAGTTTTAGTTTTTTCTGATTTGGATGACTTTTCTTTCTTTTTCTTGACTAACTGATCTGGTTGGGACTTCCAATACTATGCTGAATAAAAGTGGTGAGAGTGGGCATTCTTGTCTTGTTCCTGATCTTAGAGGAAAAGCTTTCAGTTTTTCACCATTGAGTATGATAGCTGTGGGCACATCATATATGGCCTTTAATATGTTAAGGTATGTTCTCTCTATACCAACTTTGTTGAGAGTTTTTATCATGAATGGTTGTTGAATTTTGTCAAGTGCTTTTTCTGCATCTATTGAGATTATCATATACTATTTTATCCTTCATTTTGTTAATGGGGTGTATCACACTGATTGATTTTCTGATGTTGAACCATCCTTGCATCCCTAGAATAAATCTGATTTGGTCAAGGTGTATGATCCTTTTAATATATTGTTAAATTTGGTTTTCTAATATTTTGCTGAGGATTTTTACAACTATGTTCATCAGGGATATTGGCTTGTAATTTTCTTGTGGTGTCCTACTTTGGTTTTGGTATCAGGGTAATGCTGGCCTCATAGAATGCATTTGGAAGTGTTGCTTCTTGTATTTTTTTGGAAGAGTTTGAGAAGGATTTGTAGTAATTCTTTAAATGTTTGGTAGAATTCATCAGTGAAAACATCTGGTCATGGACTTTTGGACTTCATTGGGAGGGTTTTACTTAATGATTCAATGTCTTTACTAGTATGAGTCTGTTCAGATTTTCTGTTTCTTCATGACTCAGTCTTGGAAAACTGTATGTTTTTAGGAATTTGTCCATTTCCTATAGGTTGTCCAGTTTGCTGCTGAATAATTGTAGTAGTTTCTTATGATCCTTTGTACTTCTGTGGTATCAGTTGTAACATCTTTTTCATTTCTGACTTAGTTGAATCTTCTCTTTTTTCTTGGTGAGTCTTGCTAAAGGTTTGTCAATTTTATTTTTTTCAAAAAAAAAAAAAACCCCAGCTCTTAGTTTCATTGATCTTTTCTATTGGCTTTTAAATTTATATTTCATTTATTTCTGCTCTGATCTTTGTTATTTCCTTCCTTCTACTAATTCTGGGGTTTGTTTGTTGTCCTCTTTCTAGTTCTTTGAGGTATAAATTTAGGTTGTATATTTGAGGTCTTTCTTTTTTCTTAATGTAGGGATTTATTGCCATATCCCATAACTTTTGGTATGTTGTATTTCCATTTTCATTTGTCTCAAGGTTTTTAAATTTTCTCTTGAGTTCTTCTCTGACCCATTGGTCATTCAGTAGCCTCCCTACACATACTTGTGAATTTTCCAGTTTTTTTACAACTGATTTCTAGTCATACCATTGTAAGTCAGAGAAGATGATTGATATGATTTTGATTTTCTTAAATTTATTAAGATTTTTTGTGGCCTAACATATGATCTATCCTGGAAATATTCCAAGTGTACTTCAGAAGAATGTTTGTTACTTTTAGATGGAATGTTCTGGATATGTTTCTAAGTCCATCTGGTATAATATGTCCTTTTAAGGCCAATGTTTCCTCATTAATTTTTATCTGTATGATCTATCCACTGATGGAAATGGGATATTAAAGTACCCTACTATTATTGTATTACTGTCAATTTCTCTCTGTAGGTTTGTTAATATTTGATTTAGGTTCTTCTCTGTCAGGTACATAAATATTGTAATATATCCTCTTGTTGGATTGACCCCTTTATCATTATACAGTGACCATCTCTGCTTCTTACTACAGTTTTTGTCTTAAAGTCTATTTTGTTTGATGTAAGCATAGCTACTCTTTGTTTTGGTTTCCATTTGCATGGAATATCTTTTGCTATTCCTTCACTCTGTGTGTGTGCACACATCTGAAGTGAATCTCTTGTAGGCAGCATATTAGATGACTCTTGGTTTTTTTTATCCTTTCAGCCACTCGATGTCTTTTGATTTGAGAATTTAGTCTATTTATGTATAATCTAATTATTGATAGGTATGTACTTATTGCCATTTTGTTAAATTGTTTTCTGGCTGTCTTGTAATTCCTTTTTTTTTTTTTTCCTCTTCTCTCTTTGTAATTTGATGATTTTCTGTGGTGGTATGCTCAGGTTTATCTTCTGTGAATTTATTATAGGGTTTTGCTTTGTGGTTACCATGAGGCTTACAACACTTATTTATCATAGTCCATTTTAAGTGGATAAAAACATAAGTATCAACTCAACCTAAAGCTCTACATTTAATCCCATTTTATTTTAGTGTTAAAATTTATGTTTTTTTAATCTTGTATATCCATTAACAAATCATTATGGCTGTAGTTTTCACTAATTTTGTCTTTTAACCTTCATACTAGCCTTATAAGTAATTAACCCATCACTGTTACATTAGATTTTTCTGAATTTTACCATACATTTACCTTTACCAGTGAGATTTGTACTCATATGCTTTCCTGTTAGTAATTAGCACCCCTTCTTTTCAGATTAAAGAAGTCCCTTTAACATTTCTTGTAAGGCCAGTCCAGTGGTGATTAACAACATTAGCTTTTCTTGTCTAGGAAACTCTCTCTCTTCTTTAATTATGAGGGACAACTTTGTCAGGTAGAGAATTCTTGATTGGCAGTTTTTTCCTTTCAGCACTTTGACTATATCATGCCACTCCCTTCTTGTCTGTGAAGTTTCTGTTGACAAAATCTGCTGATAATCATATAGGAGTTCCTTTATAGGTATCAAGTTTTTTTTTTTTTTCTTGCTGCTTTTAAATACTCTCCTGGTCTTTAACTTGAACTTTACAGCGTGTCTCAGTGTGGGTCTCTTTATGTTGTTGTTTGGGGGACTTGTCTCTCAGTGGCAAGTTTTAAAAGTTGGGGTGCAAGATGTAGGGTTCAAACCCTTCACTCCTCAGGGAGAACCTCAAGGTTGCAAGTTCCCTCTTGATTGGGGGTCTCCATACTGAGAGTGGGGTTTATGGTGAGATTTTGTCTCAGCCCCTCCTACTAGCTTAGATGTGGGTTCTTCCTTGTAGGAGTCTCTCAGCTAGTTTTGGGTTTTGTCCAGAGGAAATTGTTCCATATGTAGCTGTAGATTCAGTGTGGCCATGGGAGGTGGTGAGTTTAGGATCCTCTTATGTAGCTATCTTGTGCTGGAACCCATACACCTTTTAAAATAACAAATTGAGGTTCAGATGCTGGCTCTTCTTTCTGAGATTTAAAAGCATCATTGACAATATAGATACTATTTACCTTAATCTTACCTTAATCTTACAGTAAGGAATAATGTGGGATGTCCTGCTGATGCCACAGATTTTCAAATTAATAAGGATAAGTCATAAGTGGTCATGGGGAAGGATGGGGACAATAAGCTGCAGTTACTGATCAGAATAAAGAGAAGTGATGGGTTAGATTGTAACATATTTGAGTATAGTTACAAATTTTTGTGAAGAAGCTACCAACTATTATAAGTTTAGTATAAGACTTTACTAAATAGTGAGGACATCTGCCAAAAAAAAAAATCAAACAACTGACTCAACAAAATATAAGTGTCTGGTAACTCCCGTTTTATTTACTTTGGATGGCAGACATAACTCTGCCTCTTCTCTAGACAGACAACTCCTTATCACTAGCAGCTGGCGTCCAGTTGTGCAGTTATGGCA
This sequence comes from Mesoplodon bidens, assembly GCF_964165515.1. Lineage (NCBI taxonomy): Eukaryota > Metazoa > Chordata > Mammalia > Artiodactyla > Ziphiidae > Mesoplodon > Mesoplodon bidens. Next base: position 20,823,274 of record NC_138174.1, on the reverse strand, counting down.
AATGGACAAAGTTCATCATCAGTTATGAGACAGAAGACCATTAACTGTACTAACAATTTATAGATTGGAAGATGTTTCCAGGAATACCTGTTTGAGACTTTATGGTCCAAGAGCTTTTATGGAAAATTCAACAAAAAGATTTGCTTTAGAAGAACTTTATGGGTATATGATTAGCAATACACAGAATGTTTGAATTTTTTAAAATTATGAGACTTAACAGGACATTCCCACTGGGAGCATAAAGCTCTGAATACTGTGACTAAGCAAACAAATGGTTTTAACATTTTCTTTTACAACCTAACAAAAAGATATTCAAAACTAAAATGGCAACGGATTTGACTATATAGCAAACCTACCTACAGAGTTTTCATTTCTGTGAAGAAATAACTTGTGAAATATTCCTAAAGTCAGTGCACAAAACAGGAAAACCATTATTTCTGTTACACTCCACAATTCTTGGAACTAATATTAGAGGTTCTATGACTTTAAATCTTTATGCTACAGAGAATGATATTATCCACTAAAACAAGAAGTAGTTTTCTAAAGGTTATTCATTCTCCAGGTCATTAAAGAATTTTATCTTTTTTTTCTTTATTCAGAACATTTACCAATTGGAAGAGGAAACACACCTGAATCTTTGTTTACAAGTAGCAAAACAAAAACCAAGAAGGTAGTTTTCTTATACATGATTTCCAGGTCATTTGGAAATAAGACTATTTCCTTTGCTGGGTAAGTATTTTGTAAAAATTAAGTGCACAATGAATGTTTCTTGAAATGAATATAACCTTTCAACCAGTAACATTAGGTTACCTGTAGGAAAAGGATACACAACTACTGAGACAGGTAACAGGATTACAGTTTTAACAAAAACCTCTGAAAGGCAATCATCAAATTACAATTTTCATTGGTTTCCTTCATTATCATCATTACATCTGCCCACAAATTCTGCAGTGGAGTCCATTTCAAATCCTTCTAAGAGTCCACTTCATGAGATAAATACGTACATACAAAATAAAGCAGATATATTATAATTTATAAAAAGTAAATTGTTTTATATATTATTCTTCTAGGATCTTTAAAGGAAGAGTGATGCCTTGACCACATTTGCATTATAAAAAATATCTTATACGTTGTGATACAGTAAAACTGGCTTTTTATGTATAGTTCTGTGAGTTTTCATTCATGTATATATTCAAGTAACCATGACCACAATCAGAAGTGTCATCATTCAAAAAAATTCCTCTGTTGTCTTTCTCAACTGGGGTTCCTTACCTGAACCAAACAGAAAATAATGTTTCAGTTTCCTTTATTCTTCAAGTAAATGCTTACATAAAATCACTTGTATTTATTTCCTCTCTTCAATTTGGTATATTCTCATATAATCTCACCACCACTCTGTATCTGGAGGCAGGTTAATGTAATCAAAGGTTATAGCTCTGAAAAGTATGATGGTAGGATTTTAAAGCTCAGATTACATAGGTTGGTTAACTCGTGGTTTGTTTCAAGTATTACTGAGCTATATTTGAAGTACATCCTCAACTATTATTGCATTATTCACAGCTGTCCAATAATAACTTCAGCAGTAAAATATCTGAAGTATGAAACATGTAATGGTGATGACAAATGTTTTAGAACATCAGGAGTAAGATTAATGAAGAGCCAAGTAAATCTACAACAAGAAAAGGGAAGGTACGTTTATTAAAAATAAAAATAGTCCACAGTCTCTGATAACAAACAAAACCATTCAGACTCGAAATATATCCAATATACATTGTAACAATGCACATATATTAAAAAAACCAAAGAGCCATTAAGTAGTTTTGTTACAATTTTAGAAAGGAAAACAGGATTGTGGCTTGCTCCTGCCTACACACAGCATGCAGGCCCAGCCCTGCTTTCTGTAAGGATGATCCAGTACATAAATCAGTGGCTCCATTTCATAAAAAAATCTGTGTAGGCTGGAAGAGCAGGGATGACCGTTTTCAAAGTCTTCAGTTTTTTGGTTTTTTTTCTGCAGCATGCGGGCCTCTCACTGCTGCGGCCTCCCCTGCTACAGAGCACAGGCCCCGGACGCGCAGGCCCAGCGGCCATGGCCCACGGGCCCAGCAGCTCCGCGGCATGTGGGATCCTCCCAGACCGGGGCATGAACCCACATCCCCTGCATCGGCAGGAGGACTCCCAACCATTGCGCCACCGGGGAAGCCCCAAAGTCTTCAGTTTTAACAAAAGGTACAGAATAAACTACTAAATCTAGATGTTTCACATTATTTTACATGAGTATCAATCAAGTACTGTGTAAAAATTTTTGTAAAATCTTGTTAGCCAAACTAGTGTCTTTAAATCAAAGTTTGTCACTCTTTTAGCATGGCTGATAAGTCTTTTCTGCCTTTGTCACTAATAACACTTGTCAAACCAAAGAACTTTGAAAAAGAATATGCACTGATGAAGGGAAATAGTACCGAAAATGTGCCTGGACTTCAGTCTTAAGACACACACAGTTCCTGTTGGATACTGGACTGTGAGAGTTTATTATCTTCAGTCTTTTCAGGTCCGGAGGCCTGGCAAGTAGTCTTCCGCTTAAATAATCGAAGACTCAGTCGTAAGAGTTCATTGTCTACCATTGGAGCATTTGTATAAGCTTGTTTTACGGTGCCCTATTTGGAGAAAACAAAAACAAATTAAACATGTAAATTATTAGTTGACAGTAGAAAAGACAGGTTAACTGCTAAAAAAATATCAGTTATAAGAAAAATTAGTTTGTGATGACTATTAAATTAGCTGTATTGGATATTTAAAAGCAAAATTAAGAAATGTTTGCAGACTCAAGGAATCTTAGAAAAGAAAGCCATCTCTAGAGGGCGCCTAGTCTAACTTCTTGCTTAAAGTAGGAATCTTCTCAACAATCCCTGACAGGTAATCAAGTAGTTTTTACTTCATCATTTCCAATGACAAAACAAAACAACAAAAAACACACTGCACATTCTATTGTTGAATGGTACTATTTCTTCTATATTTTGAAATAAAATCTCTTCTATGGAGCTACACACTAATTTCAGTCTTACTTTCACATGACAATCAATTCTCTGAAGAGAAGCACCGAACATTCCATACTCCTTACTGGTCTGTTGACATGCCATTAAGATGTAGGCTCCAGAACTGAACAAATTCTCCAGAAGACAGCTAGCTCATCAGTGCAGTCTACTAGAGAAACTACTATCTCCTTTGTTCTAAGATATAGATCTCTATTATTGGAACTTAAAGCTACATTAGCAGTTTTGAATGTTATTGTCATAAAATTTTGTTAAATGTTCTCCAACCATGTGTATACTGAAATAAAGATTTGAATGTCTCCAGCATTCTGCTATTTCTCTTCTAGGATCTTTAAAGGAAGAGTGATGCCTTGACCACATTTGCATTATAAAAACTATCTTAACATTGTGATACAGTAAAACTGGCTTTTTATGTATAGTTCTGTGAGCTTTCACTCATGTATATATTCAAGTAACCATGACTGCAATCAAAAAAATTCCTCTGTTGTCTTTCTCAATTGGGGGTTCCTTACCTGAACCAAACAAAAAATAAGCTGAGTTTCAATTTCCTTTATTCTTCAAGTAAATGTTTACATATAATCACTTGTGTTTATTTCCTCTCTTCAATTTGGTATAGTCTCATAAACACTATATAATCTCCTCACCACTCTGTATCTGGAAAATTTTTTTCCTTGACCTTCAATTTAAATAAGTTTCTAGTATATTTCATTATCTAAAGAAATTTCGCAAATGAAAAATATTTCACAGGAATAGACTATTTAAAATTTTTTCCAGTACCAATAACAATTTGTCATTCAAAACAAATGTTATTCAAAACTATTAAAGTAAAATAAAAAGTACTACAAATTCTAATAAAATTCTTTCTTTTGCATGTGTAAAAGACTGGGAAGCTAAACTCATAAAAGCAGATAATGAGACCCTAATTTCACCTTAAAGCAATCAAATGAAGAATATGTCATCCATACTACTCAACAAACATGTTCCAATTTTTCTAAGGAAACAACAGTACCTTCTCATTTTTAACAAGCTGCTTTCGGATTGCAGAATCCCGCCTGAAGCATAATGCTTTACAGCATGGTCCAAGATTACTAAGAAGACTTGCTCTTTCCTCTTTTCGTAGTAATGCAGCCATGTTGAGAGCCCCCAATTCATGTTCAAAAAGATTGTCTGCGTCTTTCAATAAAAAATAAACACATTAAGGCTTCTGAAAATAGAAATGTTATCAACTGCTTAGATGAATATTCTACAAAGTCTATCTATACTAAGTTTATCTATACTTTATCAAAGTTACCAACAGTGGTGAAAACTATTTCATATTAAAGGCAATATGTTCTCTGTGAGAGAACTCCAGCATGTAGTTTTGGTGCTGGGCTCAAACAAAAATAAATACTCTGATAGCCACTTTAAGATATAAGAAAAGCAGAACTGGGAGACAGAATTTAGACACGGATTACTAACTACGGGAAAAAAGTTCAAGTTAAGAATGAGTAAAGTAAAATTCAAAATATTGCGTACCATCAACTACTAAAAGTTCTAGATTCAGGACTTTATTATGGCAAGATTCAAATGTAGTAATGTGACTACATTCTGTGAACCCTAAAAAACTTAGGAAAGGGATTAGCTGTTTGCTAGATAATCTGCAAATTTTATCCAATATTTGGTCACTGTAAAAACCTGGGACAATGTATCAAAATCACTTAGTTTTAAGTCATAACATGCAAAGTAGGGAGAAAACACTTAATAAAAATAGAGAGTGAGTTAAAAATAGACAAGAAATCAAAATTTACAGAATAGGGTCAGTCATTAATCTAAATAAATAACAGAAAGAGTAGTAACTTCAAAGTTAACGTTCCAGGGGTTGGCCAAGAGTATGAATGGTATCAGGTAGTGTTTCTATAGCAACATGATCAAACAGGTTATTGCTAGAGCCCACAAAGGGAAATAGTAAATAACACCTAGGTAAAAACAAAACAAACATTTGAGAATTAATGGAATTGCATTACATATTTCATTTCCTGAACTGCAGAGCATAAATAGTGAGATTAGATAACAAGAAACCTGTCTCATGTAATATACCTAGTCGGTAAGTTATACACCTAGTGAATAGGTTTATAACAAAAGCAAAAATAAATGTAAACAAAAACTCAGAAATAGTTCACAAACTTTGATGTCTATCAGAATCATCTGAGGAGTTTTTAAAAATACAGTGCCAGGGCTCTACCACCAGACCTACAGACTCTCCAGTTGGAACTAGGATACCTTAGTGGGGGGAAAAGGCAGTTCCTCAGGTAATTCAGCCATACCAATGTTTGAGCCAACCAATGAGAGTCATATAATGCACACCATTAAAAAAAAAAGCACCAAACATTCACCACCAATCTACTATAGATACAAATAAAGAAATCTCCATTGAGTCCATGCACTTCCTTGAAAATTGCTCATTAAGACAAATTACTTTGTATTTAAATCTTTTCTGCTTTCACAACAGTAGACTATAAAACACACTTGCAAACCTCCCTAGAATGTATAACATGTCTAAACTTAGTCTCTTCCTGGTTTTGAACTGACCAGCACCTAATAACTCGAGACAGATTAAACACGTATATAAGTACAAGTAAACCAAAGGAACTAAGATAACTGGGAAAGTTTAGCTTCAAAGAACTTAATCATACTATAATCATAAAACCTGGACAAAAGCAATTTAACCAATAACCAATTTGCTTAGATATGAACAATATCTAGTTCACTTCCCCAGGCTCTATTTCATTTAGCCCTGGGTAAAACCACTGAGCACTTTGACATTAGAACTTACCTGTTAAAAAGTAACTTTGATACAGTAAGATCATTGTGCTATGTTTACAACTTTTCTGTAGGCTTAAATTTTTCTCAAAATAAAGTAAAACAGACTTTGACCGTGAGGATTAAATACTGAAAATAAGTGAGTCCTCAAAAAAAAAAAAAAGTTCTTATACTGTAACTGCTACATGAGAACAGAACAGAATCCTTTTCAAAGGCACCTTAATATTTATATTAAACATTATATAGTCGAAGTGGGACGGAATTACCTTTGGGTTTTTCTAAAAGTCTCTGACATGTTTCTTTGACTTTAGTAAAGAGTTCAGAACCAGCCAACTTTTTAGAGATCCCAATTCTTAGCATAACGGCTCCAGGTGTGAATTTTAAGAGTGCAGCCCCAGGCTCTCGGGGTTCTTTTGGATGCTTTGGCATAAGACCAGACCAGTCCACATCTATCACATCTAATGGATCTAGAAAAAAGTTAAAGAACAGAATTTTATTACACCAAGAAATATTCTCGTTATCTATAGAGAAATATAGATTCCAAGCCACAGAAAGCATTAAATAACAAGTAATATAAATCAAAAAAGGCATATTCTTAAAACAAAAGATTTTCTATTAAAAACTAATATTTAGAATCTTAAGGACCTCTACAAATAACTTTCTCACCAAAGGAAAAGAGGCGAAGAGGTCACAGGCGAGTGCCTCCACCCCCCCCATTTCATTTATATGTGGAATCTAAAATGAAAATAATCAAACAAAAAGAAAACCAAACTCATAGATACAGAGATTGGTGGCTTCCAGAGGGGAAGGAATGTGAAGTTTAGACAAATGTGTGAAGGGTATCAAGAGGTACAAACTTGCAATTATAAAATCATGGGGATGTAATGTATAGCATGGTAACTATAGTCAATAATATTGTATTTCAACATTAGAAGTTGCTAGAAAGTATATCCGAAAAGTTCTCATCACAAGAAAAAAAATTTGGTAACTTTGCATGGTGACAGATGGTAACTAGACTTAATGTGGTGATCATGTTGCAATGTATACAAATGTCAAATCATTAGGTTGTGTACCTGAAACTAATGTATGTCAATTATACTTCAATAAAAAACACAAACCCCCCCCCCAAAAAAAAGGCAAGCAAACAAACACCTAAGCAAACCCATTCCTACAAATAATGCATTTAAATTGCCTGAGAGATCCTCAATGAAAGAACTCCATCATTTCACTAGATTAGGTCTGACATTCTGAAGCTTGGTACCAGTCATTTCAAGGGTTAGTTAAATCCAGGAGTGTATTTAGTCTGCATGTGTGCATGCATACACAGACACAGTTTACCTTTTAAAAACAGATGATTCATTATGAAATAAATTTAAAAATCAGGTAGTGGCTATGATTAAAATTGAGAATAATCTATCCACTGATAAGTCAGAGTTTAGGAAATTAACAAAATAATGTTCTATTCAGAAATACCTAATAGCTGATAATAATAAAGATAACACTCATATATACATTATACATTAGTAGAAAAAACTGTAAAATACAAGAGCAAATTAAGTCAAAATAAGAATTTAATATTCTGTATACCCCAACAAAGCAAAGACCCTCACTATGATAAAAAAAAATTGTTAGTAACAACTAGACTAATTGGGATGATTCAACAAGAACACTGAAGGTGGCTGCTTCATGGTACAGTCACTGGAGTAAGTTCTGGCAACGAATAAAGTACTATAAATGGAAATAATTACTGAATTTAGAAAATTGAGAGAGAGAAGTATATAAACAGTGTTCAAATATAACCCCAACCTTTCGAAATTTCTGAATGGTCATTTCAAAAGTTGGTTTCTGGCAGCACAGTTGTGAAGCTCTGTACCATACACCTACCATCTAGAACACTGCTAGACAATCACTGTTTGACAGGAAATCTTACAATTGTGCTATTTTAAATAATGCCCTTTCCAATTTATAGGCAATGTCTACTTAAAAATGAGCAGAGCATATTAACTATAATTTTCATTTTATTGGCCCTTCTATGTTAATTAAAACAAATGGGAAAATTCTAACCGCATTTTATCAATTCTTACAGCATGAAAGGGAACAAAGAATATCACAATACCATAATTAAATATTTCTTACATTCAACCACCTCTGCAAATGATTACCTGGCATCTTCTCCTCATCCTGTTGGTCCTCCCTCTTTTCAGCATCACCTGCCAGAATTTCATCTAGTTCATCATCACTAATTGGCTCATATCCTTCTCCAGCACCAGATCCTAATGAATGCACATCATCTAACTTGGATTCGTCATCTCCTGCTAAACAGAAAAATTAATTTCATGCCAAAGAGAGTGTTAAGGGAAAGGGATATCTAAGTGAAACCAAAGAGGAGAGGCTGTGCACACTAAGAAAAGTGGAAAAGCATTTTTTTTTTCTTTGCGGTACGCAGGCCCCTCACTGCTGTGGCCTCTCCCATTGCGGAGCACGGGCTCCGGACGCGCAGGCTCAGCGGCCATGGCTCATGGGCCCAGCCGCTCCTCGGCACGTGGGATCTTCCCGGACCGGGGCACGAACCCGTGTCCCTTGCATCGGCAGGCGGACTCTCAACCACTGCGCCACCAGGGAAGTCCCAAAAAGCATTTTTTAATTTGAAAACTGTATTTCTTAATTATTCAAAATACTTGATACCTCCAAAAGAAAACTTAAAAATTAAATTTAGGCAAGAACACAATATGGACAGCAATATCAAAATAGGTTATAAGATTACAATTAAAATGAGAAATAAAATCTACCACTAACATGTTAATGTTGATATTATGTTAAGTTTTTATAATAAAACTTTAAGTCCAGAGAAATCTAATTTCAAAAGGATGCATTAATTTCTTTATCAAAATAAACTCATTAATTTTAAAGAACTTGCAAACTAATTAGTAAAATTTATTTGAAACTTTAACCACTAGCGTACCTTCCATTTCTTTATTTACCAACTTTTCTCAACTACCTAGGCTAAAGCTTTGTCTCCTGGTGACTTAGTTGTGAACTTGAATTATCATAAAACTATACAGTACACTTAATATTTCTAATCAGGTGTTATCCATACACTTTACTGAGTTTACAACACTAGTTTTCAAAATGCAACAGCATGCTTTATAAAACTTACAGCAAATAAAATATAATAAACTATGAGATGTTTCTAGTCATTCTAATAATTTTCTACTCTATTAAATTCTGTAGTAATCTCCTCATACCCCCGCCATTCACTTCTAAAGTAAACAATTTTAATAACTTCATTACACAGATATACATCTAAATATAAATGCAAGTAATAGGATTTTTAACTTTTCAAGCTTTATCAAACTCATTGTCCTACTTTAACTGGATAAAATTTTGCATTTCACAATAGGTAATTCACCTCTAAATTTCTATGCTATGTTATCTGTGATCACAACCAATGAATGGTATATTTTAGGGATGAAGGGCACGAACTCCAATCACAAGAGAGACATTACAATGATTAGTTAAAATTATATTCAATTATACCCCAAGGTTGTACCTCCAATAGTACTATGGCTCACAAATTGATGCCATTTAAATTCAAATTTGAGATAAAAATGTGAAGACCACTGAGGCAGAAATGTTTTTGTCAAGTAGAAAAAATATGTAACAGTTGGCGTATTGGAATATATCTAACCAAATAACCTAAAGATGTAAGGATGTTTATAGTTTTAAAAGAATGTGAATTTTATTCTGGGACTAGTGCTACAATACAGCAAATAAAAAGAATATAAAATATTACTGCTGATGTACTAAGTATCCCAGAAGTTTCTTGGGGGCTTGAAGTAGAGAGGTTATGTCGGAACAATGGTGTAAGCACCAGCATCAGAACTGGACAGTTCATGGAGGCAGAATTTCCAAGAGAATTTTCAGGGGGGCCATTACTATTGTCAACCTGGGCTATAATTCACCAAAGACCTGGGCTATAATTCACCAAAGAATAAGATGCAGAACATGTATGCACAGCAGAACATATTTTCATTCATCAGCCATTTATTGCATCCTTGCTAGAGTCTTGATGATAAAGAAATGAAAAGCTATGGTGCCTAACAAAGGAGTACAGTATAGTGGTGAGAAAACTATGGAAAAATAATTATAATATGGCACAGAGATGCTATTAAAGATGTATAAACAAGGTGGTATGGCGATTTGAAAGAGTAAAGCACCTTTAGCAGAGAAGGCTTTGTAGAGGAAATAATGCATAAACTGGGACTTGCAGTTTGAGTAAGAGAAGATAAAAGAGAAAAGGCCTATCAGGCAATGGGAAGAGCAGGTACAGAGAAGGCTAGAGAAGGAAGCCCGTGCAGAGGCGTAAGTCAGCTTGTACAGCATTATCAGGGGTGAAGGATTGGAGAGTGGATGTCCATAGCTGAGGTTGGCTCTGAGTGGGCAAAAGGGTAGATGTGGCCTTCTCAGGGTCCCTCATTCTAGGAGCGGGAAGTCATTTTAATACGGGACCTGAGCATCCCCAGATTTTACTATCTATGGAGGGCTCTGGAACCCATTCCTGCAGATACTGAGGGACTGAGGGACGACTGTAATCATTTATTTCATTTAGGCTTACCTGAACCAAGTCTACCTTGATAGTACTAATGAGTGGAACACATTTTTTAAGTATCATAAGGCTTTTCCTTATAAACTCTATTTTCCCTAAAACAACGGAGTCAATATGCATATCAGATGACCTTTCAAAAGGAAATATTTGTTTGCTATGAAATATGAAAAGGAATGGAGCATTGAAACAGACAAAAAGGTGTGACACTCACCTTCCATACTCTCTGTTCTCTCAGCTTTATTTGTGTCTTCAAATCCCTGCAGAGATCCTAGATCTTTATCCATTCTTTCTTTATCCAAAGCTAAAGAGTCCCGGGAAGTGCCTTCTAGGTCTCTTTCATGTTCACTCTCCAGTTTTACTTCACTGCGTTTTACAGACTCTATTTGAGGACTCTCAAAAGTTCTGTCTCTGTCCCTGTCCCTTTCCCTTTCCATAGAATCAGAGATTAACCTCTCCCTTTCCCTGTCCAAGTCTCTCCTTTTGTCTCGTTCTCTCTCCCGTTCCCGTAGTCGATCTCGGTCCCTGTTCCGGGGCCAATCTTTATCGGCATCTCGCTCCCATTCTCTCTGCCGTGCGTCTCTCCTCTCTCTCTCCCGCTCTCTCTCATGCTCATAACGATCACGATCTTGAAGCCTATCTCTGCTCTCAAACGACCCTGATCTTGAATGGACCTGTCGATCTGACTCCGGAGAACTTCTTCTTGAACTATGGCTTCTTGAATCCTGGCGATCTAAAATAAATACACCATATACAAAGAGTTAACACGTGATAAAATGGAAATAAAAGGCTTCATTTTAAGGCCCTTTAAAACTGACAATTTATCTTTTTCTGTATTTATTTTAAATTATCCAAAGGACCCATCTTAATGAAAAATTCCATCTCTCAAAGTGTTAATTAAAATATGTAAAAAGCTTGTTTCCTTATTTCCACTGTAACTACAAAATATCTTCAAAGAAATAAATACATAAAGTGTTTAAGCAGTAACAGAAATGATCATTTCATTATCTGACCTCTTCCTATCCCCCTACCTTATTTTCTGTGGTCAAAAGAGAAAGTACTGGTTGCAGGAAGAAGAGCCAGAAGGTTAAAATTTTAGGCATCAACAGAGGACTTGAATACATAAGTGCTTCCACCAAGATACACTACTAAAATCCTGATATTAAACTGACTTCATTGAATGTGCCTCTACTATAATGCTGCTAGTAATGTGATTAACAGGTAACATTTTGGTGGGATGGTTAAGCTTTTAGGTTCCTTGAAATTTAAGGCAGCATGTAAAGTAACCAATTTAGCATTTACTTTAAAATTATGATTTGAACAAAGCATAAAACTGTACAAAATATACAAATATACTAACATAGGAAACAGTGGTTAGATTATAATTCATTTTTATTACCTGAAGAAGTACTTCGACTGGGCTCTCCACGCTTTAGCTGATCAATCCTAGATTTTCTCTCTCCTGTGATTTCTAGACTTTTTGTTTTTTCTCTGTCTCTTGAGCCACTATGCAGTACTCTCTTTCGACCACTTTGGTCATCCCCACTTCGATGTGCAGAATCATTGGATGGGGAGCGGAGACGGCCAGATGTATGACTACGAATACTCCGATTGCTGCCAATGCTGCTACTCCTCTTTTGATCCACCGGCTTGCGATGTGGTGCATCTTCTATAGTAACATGAGGTGCCTCTACCTTTTCCACTCGTGTTCTGTGGCATTTTCTATGTGAGTCTTCATTGGTAAAAGTGTTGGTGGTGTTGCCTGGGGTGAAAGAGGTGGAAATGGTGGTGGCCAATGTGTTGAAGGTGGTGGCAGCAGGAGTTGTCGTCGTGGCAAGAGGAGGAGGAGGAGGAGGAAGAGAAGACGGGGAAGGAGTCCTCCTGGGAGTAGCAGCTGTGGCGGCGTGCTCTGGTTCTGTCACCTCGGCACGGTCAGGCACGTCCTCATCAGACCAGTCACTGAACGCTGTATCTTCTTTCTTCTGAGGATCCTCCAAAGTGCCATCCTTATCACTGGGCATTTCAACCAATTCCTCCTTGGTTGTGATAGGGGGAGTCCGTGGGCCTCTCTTCTTCTTACTCTGCTGGACTGCTTCTTCATCAGAAATGTCAGAATCACCTCTGGACCTTTTACGCTTTTTTTCAACGCTTTTCTTCTTCTGTCCTTTTTTTGGTGAAAACACTTGACCATCTTCAGACGTTGTCTCTGTGTTACCCCTGTCCATTCCAACATCATCTTCTTTCTTTTTCTTAATAGGTTTCTTCTGAATTTTTGCTTTTTTCTTGTTTTCATCATGAGCTCGATCAGATGTGTCTCGATCTTCAGATGGGTGGTGTCCTATCATGTCTTGTGAACGAGTTCTTGAGCTCTCCATGATTTCTGTCTGTTCTCGCTGCTTATCTACAGAAGAAACTTTCTCTTTGAACTCCTGCTCTTCATAGCGCCTTGAACTTTCTTTTCTTTCTGGTTTACGATCTTCCTCTTTCCACCTACCCTGCCTGTCTTCTGTAAGGTGGGATGGACTAAGAGAACGAGATTCTTGAGGTCGAACAACCTGGCTCAAGAGTCTGTGTTTTTCATCTATACAGAAGGATAAAAGTAATCACACTTTCACCATGTTAACAATATTGCATGCTACCTATAAATAATAAACCAATCTCTCCCTTTTCATTTTAAAAGTTTAAAAATAACAACTTCAGTAAAAATAAAAATATGGCTTTACTACAACTAGTAGGAAATGACAATGCCACTATGGTAGAATGACTATTTCTAACACATACTTTAGTCACAATGGGAGATATTCAGAGGCAGTAGAGCAAGAAAACATTTTAAATCTTAATTCATCATTTCCTATTGATGTGAAAGAATGGTCTCGTGGTTACAAATGAATATGACTATAGAAACGTGGAAAACAGATCCTGCTTACTTTTATCATCTCCACTGTTGTAGGTGTCACTGTCAGGAGAATGTTCTCGCCGGCGCTTAGGTGACTGACGAGGGCTAGGACTCCCTTCATTTCTATAGCGCTTCCTAAATTGGACAAATGTAATTTATAAAATTCCAGGGGATGAAAATGATTTCTTTACTGCATTTTTACTATTATTTTTTGCTGTAACTAGAATGTATAATTGTAGGATTATAATACTATCAGAAGCTAGTGGGAAGCAGCTGCATAGCACAGGGAGATCAGCTCCCTGCTTTGTGACCACCTAGAGGGGTGGGATAGGGAGGGTGGGAGGGAGGCGCAAGAGGGAGGGGATATGGGGATATATGTACACATATAGCTGATTCACTTTGTTATACAGCAGAAACTAACACAACATTGTAAAGCAATTATACTCCAATGAAGATGTTAAAAAAAAAAAGAGTGATGGAGTATGGCAAGAAAGAAACAAAAAAATTAGAATGAGAAAATGGTAGTGATGGAAATTCTATGGTAATTTTCTACTATATAAATGAATGAATATCCAGTAATCAATAAATTATGAATTTTAGGTCTCAAAAAATACTGTATTCCTGCTTCATCCAGAACTTTAAATGTCCATCACAATTAGCAATCTAAGTAAAGATAACACTCAAATGAACTTATTCACAAAACGGGAGTTTGTAGAAAACTAACTTATGGTTACCAGGGGATAAGGGTGGGGAGGGATAAATTGGGAGATTGGGATTGAGATATACACACTACTATAAATAAAATAGACAACTAATAAGAGTCTGCTGTATAGCACAGGGAACTCTACTCAGTACTCTGCAATGACCTATATGGGAAAAGAATCTTAAAAAAAAAAGAGTGGATATATGTATATGTATAACTGACTCACTTTGCTGTACACCTGAAACTAACACAACATTGTAAATCAACTATACTCTAATAAAAATTAAAAATAAATAAATAAAGGTAACACTGGAAAAAATAAAGAGAACACAATTAAAACCAAAAAAAAAAAAAAAACAACCAATACTCTCAGAACTATCTATATCATGCAAAGGGTATTCAGCATCTTTAATAAAATTCTTCATTTGTTAAGGCTTACAATTGTGGACTTAAAATACATGGCACCACCTCTTCTTTTTTTCATGTAGATGTAGAATCACTCACTGAAATTCACCAGATTTAACTACTACAAAGTGGTAACATATAGCAGAGGAATCAATGTACCCTCTACTGAAACTTATTCATTAGTTTTACCTTTTTATGGTATAGAAATACCTTATGTTGGGAAGCCAAATGAGAAAATCTAGTATTGGCTTTGGAGTCAAAAAAGACTTGAGTTCAACTTCTAGTCATGTTACTTATTATGCAACCTTAGGTAAATTCCTTGAAGTCATTCTTAGCTTTCTCATCTGAAAATAGGCAAAAAAATGGGGGTCCATCTCATAAAACTGCAATGAGGAATAAGTTAGTTATGTCATAAACCCAGTGCCAGTCATGTTGTGGGTACACTGTAAAAATCGGTTTCTTCTCATCTCTTAGAACCAAATCATCTGCTTGGTGACAAATTAATAAAATAATTCATATGTTCACTATATTTCTTGTTCTTCAGTTAAACTTTAAACGACTAGTGATTTATATCTCTGGATACTTAAGTTATTCTAGTGTTTTCCTATATTTTTGTTAAATTTTGACTTTTTTTTTTTTTAAGCTAACAATGTTTGTAAATACTATGGCCAAAAGTTGAGAAACACTGCAGCACATGAGCACATTATCTCCTTGGCAGCTCATTCATAGAGATGAGCAACCAGGTGGAAAAGGAGACCCCAGATGTAGTATGACAACTCACACGCCCAAGCTTATGCAATTCCTTATCAAAAGCTCCTGCCATCATTAGGCAGCCTCTGTCCCCATTCTTTGAATCTGGGCTGGCCCAGTGACTTACTATGACAGGAAGATGCGGTGAAAATGACAGTTTAAGTTTGGACATTTAGGCCTCAAGAGGCCTTGCAGATTCTGCTTTTGCCTTCTTGGTATGTTTCTACTATCATATGCAAAAGCAGAGTTTAGACTACTGGAGAATGAGAGGTCATATGGAAGAGAAAATAAGATGCCTAAGCAACAGCCAGCACCAGTTGCCAGACATGTGAGTGAGGCCATTTTGGGTCATTCAGACCCAGCTGAACTGCCAGACTGACTGGAGAAACATGAGTGATCCCAAGTGAGACCAGGAGAAGAGCCACTCTGCTGAGCCGAAACAAAAGTGCTAACCCACAGAATCATGACCAAATAAATGGTGGTTGCTTTAAACTTCTAACTTCTCATGTGGTTTGATACACAGCAAGAGATAATTGATAACATAAGAAAATATAAAACATGCAAAAAACCGAAATTTAATTTCAAGGAAGTATCTACAGAAACAAAATTAGAGTAAAATAAATACTACGGCAATTCAACAAACCTTCCTCATAACCATGGTTAAAAACAAA
The DNA here is from genome assembly GCF_964165515.1 of Mesoplodon bidens. Taxonomy (NCBI): domain Eukaryota; kingdom Metazoa; phylum Chordata; class Mammalia; order Artiodactyla; family Ziphiidae; genus Mesoplodon; species Mesoplodon bidens. Next base: position 20,807,397 of record NC_138174.1, on the reverse strand, counting down.
AGTGCTGGATAAATTCAACTACTGAGATGACAATATAATTGATGAAACATCAAGATGTTAACATCATATAACTAGTTATTTTATAGAGCTGTTGACTCCTAAATTTCTGGGGCCCTTGTCAATGCTTGGAATGTCTAGCCATGAAAAACTAGAAGAAATTTTGGCTACTGTAAGCTGAGATGAGAAGCAGTAAAATATAATCAAAGCATAGGATTAAATAATAAATAAATAACAAAGATTTCAGAATTTTAATCTTAGAAGATAGAGAGTTAAAGAGGTCAGAGGAGAGAAGAGAAATAATATGTACTGTGTGCCTGCATGTGTTAAAGGTACTATCAATTTTATGTTAATGAGATTTTTTTTTTTTTAATGTGGGGAGAGGGAAGCGAGAGAGTGAACTGCAGAAAACCTTGGCTACAGACTGAAGGGAAGGCAAGACCTAATGGAAGAAGCCTCCATTTCTGTGCTACGTTGTTTGTTTATAACCAAAATCCATAATAGCAATGATGAAAAAAGCCTAAAGCAGAGAGTGTATTCACCATGAGGCAAATGAGGTAGAGGCAGAGGCAAAGAAATGGAATATACATAAATTATTTCCAGTTTGTCTTAACAAACTTAAATATACCCTCTATTCTAGTTGGTATTTAAAAAAAAAAAAGCACTTAATTTTGCTATGTTTGGTTTTATGTCTATAAAACCTCAAAATTGACCAATCGGAGTCCAGATTCCTCATGGCTATAGTGATTGGCTTAGCTCTCTTATCTAACTCCTCTACTGATGAGAGCCCCAGCACAGAGAGGGCTACTGAGCTGATAGGTATAACCCTGGGGTCATCCTAGCCATCATTTGGGTAAAAGCCTTCTGAGTCTAAAACTAATACAGAAAAAGAACAGTGGAGATACACCACTCTATGCTTTGTTTGAGAATCTGGATATAGTCATATCAAAACAAATAAAAACTAACCCTGGACTTCCCAGATACCAGAGCAAATAAATTCTTATTGATATTTTTTTTAAAAAAGGAAAAAAAGAGAGAGAGAAAAGAAAGGAGAAGAGAGAAGATGCCCTCAGATATATAAGATAATAAGAACACATCTTTTTATTCCAATAATCCACTATAACTCCACAACCCAAGAGAGGATACCTCTCTATTTCTCATCTTCTTCTAGCCATGCAGTGGTTCCAGAATTTCCTCAGTTCTAAGACACTGTGAATGCTTCTGCAGCCTGGGGGTAGTGACTCTAGACTTATACGTACACAAAACTCATAAAGGATTATCAGGAATAGCACAAGCATTATGTCTTGGTGACAAGCCAACTCCATTAACTAGTTATAAAGTGGATATGATGGGACATAAACCCACTGATTCTACTACTTTTAGGTTGGATTCCAGTTAAAAACAAGTCTGTAGCAGTCAAATAAACCAATGTACCATCAAAAATGGCTGTAACTGGGCTTCTCTGGTGGCACAGTGGTTAAGAATCTGCCTGCCAATGCAGGGGACACGGGTTCGAGCCCTGGTCTGGGAAGATCCCACATGCCGTGGAGCAACTAAGCCCGTGCGCCACAACTACTGAAGCCCACGCACCTAGAGCCCGTAAGCCGCAACAAGAGAAGCCACTGCAATGAGAAGCCCGTGCACAGCAACAAAGACCCAAGTCAGCCAAAAATAAATAACTTAATTAATTTTTTAAAAAATGGCTGTAATCAAACAGTAAATAAGAATTATTAACTATATATCTTGGATACAGAAATAGTAGAATGAGAAAACTGTTTTTTCCTAGACAATTCAAAAGATGTTGAACACCAAATACACATAATAAAACTAAAATACAGGAAAATGGAGAGAGGAAAAAGAATTAAGAGGATATTAGGGGCCCCCGAGAAGCATTAAATGGAACTTTCTGAATTCCTCACTAACATGTAAAAAACTGGCTCACAATCACTTACTTTGATTTTCTCTCCTCGTGTCCATCTCTTGGATTCCTGTCTTCTCGGATATCTTCCCGCTTTTCTCTGCGGTCCTCTCGTCCTTTGTCTTTGTCTTCCCACTCCCTCTGGCGTTCTCGCTCTTTCTCCCTTTCTCTTGCTCTTTCTCGCTCTCGCTCTCTCTCCCTCTCCCGCTCTCTCTCCCGCTCCCTTTCTTCTCTCTCCCGCTCCCGCTCCTTTTCCCTGTCGCGCTCCCTCTCTCTTTCCCTCTCTCGATCGTGGTCCCGATCTCTCTCTCTTTCCCGGTCTCTCTCTTTCTCTCTCTCTCTCTCCCTCTCCCGTTCCCTAGCGCGCTCTCTCTCTAGTTCTCTTTCTTTCTCTCTCTCCCGATCCCTCTCCCGTTCCCTCTCTCTCTCCCGCTCCCGCTCTCTTTCCCGCTCTCTTTCCCTAGTCCTTTCGTCTCTTCTATCATCCGTTCTGTCTACTCTTCGTTCCTCTCTTCTTTCATCACGCTCAATCTCGTCATTCCTTCCCTGATGTCGAATTGGTGAGCTTGGTCTTTGATCTACAATGAAAACCAAGTTTCGTCAGTGATTAATTTCACAGATAACCTATTGGTAAGACAGTATGGCAAATCTTACATTTTATCTGTGTATAGGGTCACACTGGCAACAAACATAAATCAGGTACTGTATTTACTTTTAATTTAATCATCCAAATAATCACCACTAGATGTTTAAAAACATTTCTTTTTCTTAAAGGTAATTTTTATTTGCCCTCTAACTACCATGTTTTTTGCTCCCCATCAACCCCCCTCCCGCCTCCCACTGATCCACCTTTGATCCTTCTCTGCATGCTCCCTACCCTACCTCCAGCCCACTGCTCCAACCCCACTTTCTGCCATCTCTACCCTTCACCTCTGATCTTCTCTGTCCCCCCAGCAGGACCTGAGAACACTGGTGGCAAAGGATAGGGGCAGCAGGAGGTGAAGAAGATAGGAGCTGAAGGAAAAAAAAAATTTCCCTCGTAAGTCACACCTCTAATTTCAGGCCGAAATATATACACATCAAAGTGCAGCTATTATGTGAGGAAAATATAGTAGAACAAAACATCTGTCAATATTTGTTGCTGCAACATCAATTTATCATAAACTAGAATATTAAGGGTACTGATGCTTAGCAATCTTGAAATAATCAAATGTAAAAAGTGTTTCATATTAGTGATATATAATTAATAACTACTGATCGACTAAAAATTGTATTTAATCATATAACTGATTACTCAGATGAAGAACTGTTTTCTTAAAATGTTAAATGATAACCCCATCACATTTATATATATATATATTTTAATACATGAATCATATAAACACAAACTGAATGCATGCTGCCCAGTATGCCCAGTTGAGCAAAAAGTTAGTCTGGGATCAAAAGATGTCTAAGAAAATGGCATGAACTTTTCCACAGAGATAGCCATTTTTGAAAATAGGTCACTGTACTATGACCTAGGCTATTGCGATGTCTCTATTTTCACACTACACAGTATTGTTTACTAGTTAGTCATAAAAGGCATACTAGAATATGGCCAACAGGTTTGTAAGTGAAATCTCTGACATCAACTTATTAAGCAGAATAATTTTAGGATATTTTTAGTGAAGGGTTCAATCTAATAATTTGAATTTCCTTTCTTATCACAGATGAAAAAGATAAGAATTATCCATATTTATTAGATCAAGATATGAAAATTCACAGAATTTTAAAGCTAAAACAAAACAAAGCTAAACCTTGTCCAGTCCCTTTACCCCTTTTCTTCTTAGAATTTATGGTCAGAAGTTGACAAAGTCACAGAGATGGTAGATACTTGGGACATCAGGACTAGAAGTCAATTTTCTTAAATTCTTTTTTACTTTTGCTGAAACCAGTTTAAATTTAAAATGGTTCTATTGTACTGCACTCTAGATTCCTGGAAGGCTGTACACTCATGTCTTAGACTGTCTGAATTCTTGGTTTGGGGATCATACTAATGTCACAATGATTACAAAACAACCTGAAACAAATTCAATACTGCAACCTATAGCAATTCATACTTGAAATTCCTGATTATAGCAATGTCAGGGAACAGACTCCTTTACTCAGGCAAGCTTTTTTTGACAAATAAAAACTCTACTTTCCCAACCACAATGACAAGGTTACTTACTTCAGAGAAAATGGAAAGGAACACCACTTTAACACATCTCAGCTATCTTCCCTATCTTTCCTCAAAAATGTGTTCTTCAAAAGCGTGCTTCTCTTCATGTATTTCCTTATTTTAATGAATGGTATACCCATTCATGAAAGCTGGAAACCTCTGAGTTTTCCAAGTACCATCATATTCAAGTACCATCAATTTCACTCTCAAAATATTTCTTTATTCTATTTCCTCTCTCAAGCCCTACAATTAATATTGTTAACTTAGACTCTGATCAGCTCTTCTTAGATGCCCATGTTATCAATGGTCTAACTGGTTGGTATCCTTGCCTTCAGTCTTTTGCCAGCCTCCTTAATACCTTTTTCCTTTTTTTTTTTGAGGAAAACTCTGTATTTTTTTCCAGCTGCTAAACAAACAAACAAAAAAACTGCTTAAAAGCACTTATCTCGTAGGCAATGAAAAAGGCAAATAAATCCAAAATTTTTAGCCTGACTTATTAGGCCATTTACAACGTGGTCTGTAGTCTCTCACGCATCCTCCTTCCTAGCTGCTTTCCTTCCCTACCGATTACAGCACACGTCTACTCCAACCTCATAACTCTTTACTACTCCAAAGCATATGTTTCTTTTAGTCCTGTGTGTCTGCACATGCTGCACCCTCTCCCTGCAGTGTTTCTTCCATGGTTCCTTCTAGCCAACTCCTATTTACCTTTCAGGCCCTAATTCAGATGTCTCTTCTTTAGGAAGCTTTTATAGATTGCCTCAGTATTCTGTCTGCATCTTTGTCTTCTCACAGAACTTTATATAGTTAGTAGTAGTATTTATCATATTTAACTGTCTATTTGTACCCTAATTAGGCTGTGAAGAACTAACGGGAAGATTTAAATTCCTGAGCACAGAACAAGGTCCTGAACACATCTCTACCTTCAACCTTTATCTATCTCCCTTTGCTCACCACACTCTAGTCACAATAATCTTATTTCAAACTCTAGGACATACTGAGCTATTTCCTATCTCAGGGAATCGGCACACGTTCTTTCCTCTGCATGGAATGTTTTTACCCTCCAATACCTGCAATGCTAGCTTCTTCCCTTGCATTTATGCCTCTGCATAAATGTCATCGCAAATTTTTCATAAGCACACTATCTGAATAAAGTAGGTCCCTCTCATCCTTTATTTCTATCTGGATCCCTTGTATGTTTCCTTGACAGCACCCAACAATCACTTTTCTTTTTTCAGGGGGGATATCGTCCCCTTTATAGAGTTCTACAAGCACAAGTGTTGTACTCCAAAAACCTAGCAAAGTGCATGAGTACTCAATAAACATTTGTAGAATATATCATTATCAAAAATATATTTCTCTTTCAATCATACAACTGATATTTATTGAAGTAGTTACAGTAAAATAAAATAAAAAGGGAATAAGACTCATAGTCAGAAGACCTGAGTTTGACTTTTAGCTTTAGAACTTACTTCTCTAACACTGGAAAAATCACTACCCTTCTCTTAGCCCAAATCTCCTAAAATATGAAACACAGATTCTCTTATACATAAACTCATGGATATTGAAAGATAAAAGGATTTAAAATATACATTCTCTGACTTAATATTATAAAGAATATTTGATTTAATTCAGCCCGCTGTGAAGCATCAATACTCAATTCCCTACTCCATCAAGTCTTGTACTATATTAATCTCAGCATTACAGCAAACCTTACTTTAGTAACCAGGCAAGGTTAGTAAGACCTTCATAAGGTCATAAATGTTTAAAGGCCCTAATCTGTACAGAATAAAAGCTTGTTAAAGAAAGTACTTATAACCCTTCTTAAATGCCTTCTAGTATGTTGCTTCAAAACTGATTTAAGGGACTTCCCTGGTGGCACAGTGGTTAAGAATTTGCCTGCCAATGCAAGGGACATGGGTTCAATCCTTGGTCTGGGAAGATCCCACATGCCACGGAACAACTAAGCCCGTGCATCACAACTACTGAGCCTGCGCTCTGGAGCCCGCGAGCCGCAACTACTGAGCCCACATGCCACAACTACTGAAGCCCATGTGTCTAGAGCCCGTGCTCCGCAGCAAGAGAAGCCACCACAATGAGAAGCCCCCGCACTGCAACAAAGAGTAGTCCCGGCTCGCCACAACTAGAGAAAGCCCGCGCGCAGCAACGAAGACCCAACGCAGCCAAAAATAAATAAATAAATAAATAAATTTTTAAAAAAAACTGATTTAAGAGATCATCTAGTAGAGTAACAGAACACTTTTAGCTTAAAATATACAAGAATTTAAAATTAGCTAAACCAAGTATTACATATTCTCAGGAAGGAACACGAATAAAACATTTCTCCAAACAACCCTCAGCCCTATCTTCATCAGTTTTTTCTTGTTTCTCCCTGGCAGTCCTTACAAGACTGTGTATCACAGCTAGTGAGTGAGTGGCCAGGATACTCAGGTGAGAAACTTTACCTCCTGGATCAGAAATACCTGAAATGTCACCCATGCATCTATATTCTTTAAAACGTTGTGAGCTGTTTGGTTAAGGTAAGAGACATACAGCAAGGCACCTTAACTCTTGCAGTATGCAAGTACCTACTAATTCAGTACCTGCTCTGTTACCAAGTAGGTACTGGTAGCTAGCTATTTACATAATTTCTCCTAAACTAAGTAAAAAAGGAAGATTATATGAATAAGTATAATAATTTAAAATGTGTCAACAAGCAAAAGTCTTAAAAGATATTTTATGTTAAAAAGTAAACTGATAATGGTTGAAAAAAACCCCAATTCTCCCAATTGATGTTGGTCACTATTTAATAATATTTCATTTAACAAACCTCTCTCTCTGTTGTCACGACGGTCTCTCTCTCCATGTCTTCTCTCAAAGGAAGAATCTCTTGCTTGATCTCTGTTGTCTCTTTCAGGATATCTGTCTCTTTCAGGATAGCTACTTCGAGTTTCCCAGCTGTCATGATAGTTGCTAGTACTACTGTGACTATCAATTTGAGAACTTCTTGTGCCTCGACTTCCTAAACAAAGGATATTCAAACAAATATTTAACAAGTACACTTTATTCAACAAGTTGTCAGTCACAATCTTTCCTCCCCAAAACATATAAATATATGTGGGGTTTTTTTGGTTTTGGTGTGTTTTTTTTGTATTTCAAAGTGTAGTATTCATTGTCAAAAAGGATACTAAATGTTGGATCAGAACACCCAAGGTGTCTAATGACTGACTTGGGTAAGCTAAGTACCAGTTTTCCCTATCTATAAAAAAGGACATATAATGGAATCACAAAACAAAGAGACTCATTTCAATTAAGCCAAAAAACAACAAAACAAAAAATAAAAACTATTAATTCATACCTATATCACAGAAATATCATAAAAATAATTAAGGATATGGATATATTGCATTGACTACAGTTTATAGTGAAAACATTCCAATACAGAACCAAGGTATTTTGCTGACAGTAGGTGGTACCTGAAATTTTTCATTAAAGAATTGGGAAATGAATGTTCACAGTAGTAACATTTTAGAATGTTCACAGCCCCAAACTGGAAAGTACCCAAATGTCTTTCAATGGGTGAAGGCTAAACAAACTGTGGTACATCCAGACGATGGAATATTACAACAAGGAGCAAACTGTTGATACACACAACAATTTGGATGAACCTCAAGGAAATTGTGCTGAGTGAAAAAGCCAATCTCAACAGCATACAGACAGCAGGATTCCATTTATGTAACATTTGTGAAATAACAATTATAAAATGATGGACATATTAGTGGTTGCCAGGGGTCAAGGATAGGGGAGGGGATTTGAGTGTGGCTATAAAGAGGTAACACAGGGAGTCTTGTGATGATACAGCTGAGTATCTTGATTGTGGCCATGGTAATACAAGGCTACACAGACACTGTGGAAAATAGTATGGAGGTTCCTCAAAAAATTACAGAACTACTATATGATCCAGCAATTCCAATTCTGGGTATAGAGCTAGAGGAACTGAAAACAGGATCTGAAAGACATATCTTTACTCTCATGTTCACTGCAGCATTATTTACAATAGCCAAGACATGGAAGCAACCTAAATGCCCAATGACAGATGAATGGGAAAAAAATGTGGTAAAAAAAAAAGTGGTATATACATACAATGGATTCAGCCTTTATAAAGAAGGAAATCCTGCCAGTTGCAACAACACTGAGGAACCTGGAGGATATTATGCTGAGTGAGATAAGTCAGACACAGAAGGACAAATGCTACATCATATCACTTATATGTGGAATCTCACACAGTCAAACTCATAGAAGCAAAGAGTAGAATGGTGTTGCCAAGGGGCTCCAGGGAGGGGGAACAGGGAGGTATTAGTCAAAGGGTACAAAGTTTCAGTTGTACAAGATGAGTAAGTCCTAGAGATCTACTGTACAGCACAGTGTCTAGAGTTAATAATACTATACTGGAAACTCAAAAATTTGGTAAGAGGGTAGACTATATGTTAATAGCATTCTCACCACACACACACACACACAGACAAGTAATAAAGAGCGTGAGAAGAAACGTTTACATGTTAATGGCACAGACTGTGGCGGTGGTTTCAAGGGTTGTCTACGTGTCTCCCAGCTCAGCAAGTTGTACATATTAACCATGTACAGCTTTCTGTATGTCAACACACCTCAATAAAGTGGTTTAAAAAACTGTATAGAGCTACACACACACCTTACATATAATAGGCTTTGAGCACTGAAAGAATTATAGCATAATTCTAAATATTTTAACGGGGGTATTTTAATAATCAAAATATCTGTAAAGAATATTTTAATAATTAAAGACCAGAAAGAAGAAATTTAAAACATTTTTTTAAAAGACTACAAATGGTCTACATATAACATCGAGGAATGGAAAGGTTAAATGTCAGAACAGATGCTGCTAAGAGAAAATTAGTAAAAAAAAGTTACGTCTGAGGATACAACTCACAAAACGAAAGAAAGATACAGAGATGGAAAATCTGAAAGTTAAGAATCAAGGAAGATACAGTGAGAAGATTCAACATATGTCTAACATGTCTAACTATATGCTATTTAGATAGAAAGGTTGAAAGGACAGAATAAGCTGTATCATACAAATACTAACCAAAAGAAATCTGTGAGTGGGATAATATTTTTTTTTCTTTCTTTTTTTTTTTTGCTGTACGTGGGCCTCTCACTGTTGTGGCCTCTCCCGTTGCGGAGCACAGGCTCCGTCTGCGCAGGCTCAGCGGCCATGGCTCACGGGCCCAGCCGCTCCGCGGCATGTGGGATCTTCCCAGACCGGGGCACGAACCCGTATCCCCTGCATCGGCAGGCGGACTCTCAACCACTGCGCCACCAGAGAAGCCCGTATAATATTTTTAGACAAAAAAAAAAAACACCATTTGGGGTAAAGAGGATCATTCTGTAATGATAAAAGGAATATTTTGCCTTATGTGTACCTACTAGCAAAGCCTGAAAATATTCAAAGCAAAAATTGATCAAATTACACAAAATCAACAAATTCAAAATGACAGTGGAAGATTTAACTCACATCTCTGTAATGACAGAAAAAAGCAGACTAGAACAAAAATTAAATGTAGATTTGAAAGCATGGTTAACAAACTTGATCTTAGAGATACACCTTTTATACTGTGCAACCATTAAAAGCATATGCAGAATACGTGAAAACTGACTGATGAGCCACAAAATAAGTCTCAACAAAGACAAACGCCAAAAAACTGACTTCAATCTTCTCCAATGACAATTAAAATTGGGGTAGGAGATTTATTTTTAAAAGCATGACTGGAAATTTAAAATCCTATTTCTATACAACTCATGAGTCAAAGAAGAAATCATACTAAAATTCAGAAAGTGTTTAGAACAGATAAATATTATCAAACTGTCAAGAAACAGATAACTAGGATTTCCCTGGTGGCACAGTGGTTGAGAATCCACCTGCCAAGGCATAGGACACAGGTTCGAGCCCTGGTATGGGAAGATCTCACATGCCGCGGAGCAACTAAGCCCGTGCGCCGTAACTACTGAGCCTGCGATCTAAAGCCCGCGAACCACACTACTGAAGCCTGCATGCCTAAAGCCCGTGCTCCACAACAAGAGAAGCCACCACAATGAGAAGCCTGCGCACCGCAACAGAGTAGCCCCTGCTCGCGGCAACTAGAGAAAAGCCCACACGCAGCAACGAAGACGCAACGCAGCCAAAAATAAAAATAAATAAATTTATATATATAAAAAAAAGATAACTAATCATTTATACATAAATTGTTCCAAAGAAGAGAAAAAAGAAGCAACACTTTCCAACACATTTTATACGGCTACTATAACTCTGATCTCCAAACCAAACAAAGACAATATAAAAAACAAAAGCTATGCAGTGGTATGGTGGAACCGGCTAACTAACTGGCTCCAAAGAGCCAACTGTGTGCACCTCTTCCCATGTCCACACTGAGTGACGTTAGTAGCTCAACATCTGCTATGGCAGGAGTAATTTATACCACGGAAATTGGCATTAGCTACAAGCCAGGGCTTTTTTCCTGAAGAGTAAGTTGTTAAATATTTACCATCATACCACTGATTATATGCCAATCTCAATTAAAAACAAAGATGCTTAATTCAAAATTAAATTTTAACACACCTATTTTAGAACTTTCTTAAGTGAAATGTGTATTTATCTTAGAAATGCAAGAATAGTTCTAAATTTAAAAAAAATACATTAACATAAGTAACAAGGTAAAAGAGACTGACTATATGATCTCAAGATACAGAAAAACAGTCATGATAGAAGCTGTCAGCTAAGTTTGGAAAATTAGGAGACATCCTTAACACAATAAAAAGCATCTGCTAAAAATTTACAAACACTATACTTAATGGTGAAATGCCAGCAATAATCCTTTAAAATCTGAAACAAAGCAAAGAAGCCCATTATATCACTTGTAGTAAACAGTTCATTGAAACAGTTGCTCAGCAGGTTACTTGACATTAAATAAATAATTCTCAGAAAGGAAGAGCCAAATCTGTTCCCATACATACATGTTTAAGACAATCTAATTAGATCTACTAAGAAAATACAGCAACATCACAATGTAAGATTAGTATAAAAATATTAATTACCATTTCCGTATACCAGCAATAAGCGTCAGAAAAAATGTTTTAAAATATATTATTTGGTGCACCTGTACACAGTTATTCACTTAAGCAGTATTCAAAAACAAAGAAAAGATTAGAACACCTAAATACATAGGATTTATTAACTTTATGGTATATCCTACAACATACAGTATGCACCCTTTCAAAAGGAGGTGGCTATTTAACAAGTTGACTGATATGGAACCATCTCCAAGATTTTTTTTTAAAAATGAATTTATTTATTTATTTATTTATTTATTTTTGGCTGCGTTAGGTCTCTGTTGCTGTGCACAGGCTTTCTCTAGTTGTGGCGAGCAGGGGCTACACTTCGTTGTGGTGTGTGGGCTTCTCATTGCGATGGCTTCTCTTGTTGCAGAGCACGGGCTCTAGGTGTGTGGGCTTCAGTAGTTGTGGCACACAGGCTCAGTAGCTGTGGCTCGCGGGTTCCAGAACGCAGGCTCAGTAGTTGTGGCGCACAGGCTTAGTTGCTCCATGGCATGTGGGATCTTCCTGGACCAGGGCTCAAACCTGTGTCCTCTGCATTGGCAGGCGGATTCTTAACCACTGCGCCACCGGGGAAGTCCCCCAGATATTTTTTAAGTGAAAACAGCAGAGTATAGAGTATATAGTTGTGTGGTTTTTTTTAATAAAAAAAATTTAATTATATTTGTAAAACCAGAGGAGAAAATGAATAGACATATACATCTACTTATGTAGAATATTCTTCAGATGGATACACACAAAATTGGCGAAAGAAGGAACCAGGTCAGGGATAGAAGGGAGGCTTTCACTATACATCCTTTTGCAGTTTTGAAATTCTGAACCATGTGAATGCATTATTAAAAAGAGAGAATTTTTTTTAAGTACCATTTACAATGGCAACAAAAATAGAGGGTACACAGGAACAAAACATGTACAAGACCTTAACAGAAAAAGTTACAAATCAATAAATTTAATGTACGTGAAATAAAAATCCAACAGTTTTTCATGAAGTTAAAAAAAAAGACAACTCATTTTTTAAATGTATATGAAAAAGCAAAGGGCCAAGAAAAGCCAAGACAACTATGAAGGAGAAGGTGAGGGGCCTTCATCTTAATGTGAAACTGTAATACTGACCAGGATAAACCAACAGGCCTATGGCAAGAGTAAGAGTGGTCAGAATTCTGCAGCAGTGTTTTGGGGAAGGGGAGCGAAGTGGGTGGAGGAAGAGAGAGGTCAAAGCTAATTCAGTTAAGGCAGTTCGGAGACAGTCAAAAACACATAGGTAGGTAGTTATTGATGACAATGGTGATGGCAAATGCTTTTTAGAGGAAGATGAGAAAAATGGCTCAAGATGCAGATATGTGATGTTCTGAGGTGGCTTTGAAGCAAGCACAAGTACTGATGAATACACAAGTCAGTCATTTCTGACACCACCAATTTTGAAAACCCACCATTTAATCCCATTTTAATGATCATTTTATCTATATACCTGTTTATTAGAAATTATTTATTTTTGATGCTACTTTTTTGCCTGATAGCAATTTTCTTAGTGTTCCACATTAAACAAGACGGTAGGCATGACTGGACATAATTCAACCAGGAGGTCTAAGTCGGGCCCCATCTATCTTCTGCTACTATAGCTAACAATTCCTATTAGGAACTTATAGGGAAAATCACAAATTCAATTAATTGAAAATTACTTTGACAAAGTGATAATGAACGTCAGACATAATATCTTTAGAAAACAAATCTTAGGAGGTTAATAATTTCTCTATGAACATACAACATACAGTTCACCGACAAGTCAAAAACCTTACCCTTTTCAGGTAACTCTGGACCTCTTCCCCTACTTCTGCCCATCCGATCATTCCTAATTTCACTTCGAGACTCACTTCTGGACTCATTTCTTATTTCAGTGCGAGAACTTTCTTCTCTCAAATGGTTTCTGCCATAACTTCGGGATTCTTCCTGATATGCATCCTCCTTTCGATGAGCATCTCGACTTTCACGGTCCCTGTAGTCGTGGGCATCACGAGTAGACCGAGAATCTCTGGGATCGCGGCTCTCTTTGTTATCTCTGCTGTAATCTCGCATCTCCCTGGAGTCCCGAATGTCTCTGGAGTCTCTTAGTTCCCTTCGGTCTCTAGTATCTCTGGCATCTCTCCGATCCCGACCATCTCGAGGTTCTCTGTCATCTCTGTGGTCTCTGGAAGAGCTCTGATCCTGTTCATACTCTCGTTCTTCTCTTGTGTCCTTTTCTCTATCCCTTTTTCCTCTAGTCTCTGTAATGCAATTTTGGAAATACACTGTAATTCCTTTCACAAAATTTTAGGAAACCAGACGATGTATTTAATACAGAGCTTTAAAACTTTTAATACAATGGTAATTCATACTCTTTACAAAAAATAAAAGGAGAAAACATGGGCAAATGAGAAAAATAAAACTATCTGTAAGCTAAAATTCCAAAGGTAATTTTATTAACACCTGGATTATTTGTCTTGATTGGATAAACTTTGAACACGATCTTCTCGTATCAACGTACCCATACTTACAAATCTTAAACAACTGAAACAAGTAAGTTGATCTATCAATGATGGCCTAATTTTTAGAAATCACTTTTAGATCCAGAGGCACAAGTGACTTTAATCATCTCTACCAAGTATTAGGCCAGACTAGAGCACACATGACTACCTCCAATGTACTTAAGCACTTGCGACTAGCCTACAATTAGTATGCTGGCTGGTAAACACATACTGTTATTCTCTCTCTCTCTCTCTCTCTCCTTTATTTATTTATTTGAGCTATTTAATGAATCACACTTCTGTCTCTGAAGATTTTTCTACTTAAGGCATTTTCTAACATGTCATAGAAAAATTAAAAAAAATAATTTCAGTTTTAAAAAAGCTGGAATGAACCTCAACAGTTATTTAATCCAACCTTGTCACTGTATACATGAAGGAACAGAGGCCCAGAGCTTAAACGGTTTAGTCAGCCCCGGACATCACAGGAATCTGCAAAGATTAGAAACTATTCTTTAGAGATGCCTAGAAAAGTATACATTGATTACAGCATAAATCTGATATGAACTGAAAGAATTAACAAGAGACCCTCAAAGAACAAACGCTGTACTTTTTATCAGATTCCTTCATAAATTGCTCTTACACTCTGGAACAGCCCCAAGATCTGAGGCTATTTTAGCAACTGTAGCAGCTCTTGGTCGAGGACATTATAAATTTACCTATGGCTAGGTCCACAGACTTTCTCCGCCTAGTATCCACAAGACCCCCTAGATTCTCATCAATAACTTATCTCCCCTGAAAAATAACTCTGCCCATATGCCTACATCCATAAATGCCATATAAGGATAGAAGCACTAGGCAAGATTCTGACAACATCCCCATCTCTTTTTGTGCACATCCATCCCTTCCAGTCCTCCTCCAATACCAACTGTGCCTAGAAATTTGTTCACTTACTATTAAATTCTCTTTTTATGATACCCCCAGATGTCTTTATGAATACATCTAGTTACTATATTTTGTTCTTTATCTACCTCCCCATCCTTTCACTAAAATTATTCTTATTTCAAAAAATGACCTCTAAATAGAGAGGAATAAACACCTACTGCATCTCTTGTATGGAAGGTTAAAGAAACATCCTCTTTACAAAGAACCTAAAAATGTATGGTTTATTATTAAAAGGATTCCTCCTATAACATAAACCTCTCTTACTACAAAAAAGCATTCCTATGAGACTCAACTGCATACTAAATTTCCCCTTCATTAGGGTATTTAATCAATTATGTTTTGAAATAATAGTTTTCATTCAGTAAGTAGTCACGAAATATATACTATATTCCCAGTCAACTGTAGTTGTTCATAGATAGGTATAAGAGAATTTTCCCATCTTACCAATGTTCCATAAATACGGCTATGCTGATCTGGTTCCAAAATCATGTACACAAGGAATAATTCTTTAAAATAGGTGCTCTCTCCAGTGCCTACCTATGCACCCATCATTTCTTGAATAAAATAACTTGCACTGTTGATTGGAAGAGAAAAACTAACTTCGACACGTTTCATAGACGACTGCTATACGATACTCAAATTGTGACTTTTTGTCAGTCTTGTGTGGGGTGCAGAAGCATGCTGTACGATGCTTTAAAAATGCACATTAAACAGAAATGTTGTTGCAAGTCAACAAGTATTGTATTTCCTGAGTACTCATAATTATGTTAAAAAACTAACTCAGGAGATGTCAGGAAAAAGACTTAAGTTAAATAAACAAGGACAAGAAGCTTAGATAAGAAATACAGAAAGAGATGAGAGCTATGAGATTGTATTGCCAAGTTTTGATGATAATAACATCTCAGCGTGAACAGGGAACAGCAAATTCAAAGTTAACATAATTCTCAGGGATCTAGAAAGGAAAACTGCTTTGCTTAACTTCTTTGTTGAGTTAGACCTGGAATATTGATCACTTGGTTCACACTGACTTCCTGAACATTCCCCCAGCCCTCACCTCTTAGTCAAAATATTTCTGATATGTTCAAACTCTGCTCCCTGGTTTGCTGCTTTTCTTTCCTTCACCGCTGTTGTTTTTAAAGAATTAGCTAAGCAATTAGACTGACACTCTAAGAATCATACCATCCCAAATTTCTAGAACTTGAAAGTACTCAAGTAAAACATCTTAACTAAAGAAAGGACCAACTTAGCATACATATAAATGCTCACTTACATCTATTTAGTAGCTTAGATTTCTGTGTCCCTAAGCACCTCCTATTGCCCTCAAGAGCTATCATCCACGTGTTACAGAAACGTAATATAACACAGTTCTCTTCTGTCTCTTATTTTAACAATAAATCTGAAAGTCCATTTTTTTTAATAAAGAAAATATCCACTTAAAGAACTCTAAAAAAACCCACAATAGAGTATTTACCTTCCCTCCTTTCATGACGCCGATCGTGAGACTGTGAAGTTCGTTCATGATCATGCCTCCCTTTTTCTCTCATTGGAGACCGATGTCTTGGGGGACTTTGCTTTCTCTGAGGAGAAGACAGAGAGTGTGACGGATAGGGAGAAGCAGATCGGCGTAAAGGTGGAGTTACTGTCCTCTGATAAGATGGTGAAGGAGTTCTTTTTCGGCGAGGAGAAGGAGAATGTCTTTGAATAGATGATCCTGATTGTGAGGAAGATGAGTGATGTCTAGAAGATATAGGAGAATGATGCTGTCCTGCTGGGGAAGTGGACCTATAAAGAAAGCAACAACAATAAAAAAAAATGTGTTCAAGAGCTTTCATTTCTAGCCAAAGGAAAATCTTCTTTAAAAACAAAGAAACAAACAAACAAAACACCTGAATGTAAAAGTTAAAGCTAAAACTGTGAGTCATAATTCCAAGATAAATTTTAATTCACAATGATGTAAAATCATTAACAAGTTGATTTCTAAAGATCTGACTGATTTTGAAGTCAGCTTGAGACAACGGTTCTAGATGAGACATGCATTGCCCTTCTCCTGAGCTCTGGCTCCAAGGCACACTCCCTTTTCCAGGTAACATCCTCCCTGAGCACAGATGGTTCTTACTCTCACGTGAAGTCTGGAACTCACTCTTACCAGAGATCATCTCTGACAGTGTAAATACGTATTGGAGGAGGGAACCCACAAAGAGATAAAGAGAAAACATACTAGTAAGATCTAGATAGAAAGTGGGTGTAAGAACGCCTGTAATTCAGGGCTGTGGGAGAAGGGGAAAGCTATCACCAGCTACGCCAAACAAAAGTTTGCACTGCCTGGGCTAACATTTAGGATAGGGAAAGAAAGCTAGAGTTAAGGAAAGGACATACTGTCTACACTGTCTTTATCTTAAATAACCTGCCTTCACTCTTGGGCAGCACAAACTGAAATTTAGTTCATAAGCTTTGGTTTAACTGAGGCTTCCCCTGCTCCCTTCAAATCATCTTCTTTGACTGTTGCCAGAGAAATAACTTATAAACTCATGAAGCACATCTGAATCACTCCTATAATCTGTTATGTCTTGGGCTGTGTCTTCAATGAATATGAAAAAGGTGTGTCTGACGGAGAGCTAGAACACACACATTTGGGCAATAACTAAAAAGAAACAGGACTAATGTTTAAAAAACAATACTTCAGACATCACATGCTCAGATGAGTAACATATTTCTCAAAGTAATCATTTTGAGGACAGATGTTTGTTCAAAAAAATTATGAGTTCCTGTCAAAATATTTTAGAATTACCTTCACTGCCTATGATAAATATTTTTTTAACTTCCGCAATGTTGGCAAAATCATTATTAATCCTAAACCAGGATTCCTCAATTTTGACACTATTGACATTTTGTATTCAGTAATTCTTTGTGGTGGCGGGCTGTCCTGTACATTGTAGGATGTCGAGCAGCATCCCTGGCCCCCTATCCACTAGAAGCCAGTACCATCTCCCTCCCATCCCCATTCATGCCGATAAAAAACTACTCCAGGTATCTCCAAATGTCCCCAGGGAGGTAAAATCAACCCTGGTTGAGAACCACTGCTCTAAACTATGCTGTTTATAAATGATGCCTTAGTAGAACTTTTATCAATGAAAGGTTTAAATCTATAAAATACATGTTACTGAGTCAGGAAAGTGGTCAGATATATAGGAAAGAATTTTGCAAAACAATAAATTAAGCAAATAAATAAAATCACCTTTTGGATAATAGTTGACTTAAAAAATAAAAGTCAGCTAACTAGAACACCACATTATCCTAAACATTATAGTTATTTATGATTCTGCAGTACTTTCATGCTTTTAATAAAAATTGTTATTCCTTTCTCACATAAAATAAATAAGACATAAACCACCATAGCTTAATTGAGTCTAAACTGAAATTTATTTACTAACAGATATGAGTACAAATGCTCAATGGGTCTTGCCCAAATTTGGAAAACCATTTATGACCAATGGCTATTCAAATACTGAACAGAAAAATCACTGCAAGACTAAGAAATTCTAATCTGACTATCATTTGGTGCTTTCCAATTTCAATTTCATTAGGTTCTAGTCAGTTTGGAAATACCTAAACTGAAAAAAGAAAGAATGTGGCTCTCCACTGAACTGACATTTTGGTTAGTTTTGAGTTTATTTCTGGGGTATACTCAAAATTGTTTCAGGAATGTCTGCAATACCCTTTGGTGATTTGTTCACAAAACTTAAATAAAACAGTTAATAATACTATCTTTTAAAACACATTACAGTGTAATCACATGTCTATTCCAATTTGGTGTCTATAACATGGAAGAAAAAATCTCGGTTCAAGCTTACATAATCAAGCTATCATATTAAGGCCAGAGCACCAATGTGTTGTCACATTATGGCTTCAGCATTTTAACCACATTTTTCTTCCTACTTATCCTTCAGGGAAAAAAATAAGTTTGTTGATTTAATTATCCATTATCAAATGAATGTTTGTGTCCACCCTCCACCCCAAATTTATATGTTGAGGCCCTAACCTCCAATGCGATGCCAGAAGGAAGGGAGGAAGGGAGGGAGGGAGGAAGGGAGGGAGGAAGGAAGGAAAAGAGTCATTTTGATTCACTGGATGGACAAATGTTAAGTGAGTACCTTTTACGCTAAGCATTATTTTTGACACTGAGGATACAGAAATGAAGAAGACAGACAAAATCACTAACAAAATAATAATGATGATTATAATAATATTGACAATAGCAGGTAACATATGCTGCTACTATGTCCACAGCATTGTTTTAAGTGCTTCTGTATATTAACTTATTTCGTCTATGAGGTAACTGAGACAGAGAGGACTGAAAAACAGTCTATCTTAGTTGCAGAGTCCAGGAGTAGCCCACCACCAACAAAAAAAAAGCCAATTTCAGCTAATTAATGCAACATACAACTCTATACAACAGAGTAATGAAGTATAAACTGTTAGGTCCAAAAAAAGTACATCGGGGGACTACATTAGGTGCTTGGTGAGGAAAGGGCCTTTACTAAGAAGATGGCTTTTGAGGCAAGAGCTGAAAGTTTGAGGGAAGAGCTTTTCACGCTGAGGACTCAGCAACCACAAAGGAGGCAGGAGGGATGGTGATATATAAAAAGAACAGAAAGAAGACAAGTATAACTATGATTCATGGGAGAATGAAAAGTTCATGAGAGGGTCAGAAAGCAGGCAGGGGACAGAGGATATGGAGCCTTCTAGGTCATGATAAAAGTTCAGATTTTCTTCTAAGTATAAAAGAAATCACTGGAGAGTTTTGGGCAGGGAAGTGTCATTCAGAAATTGAGCAACTTGCCTAAATAAATATGTAAGACAGAGAAAGAAAATGCTTCTGTGTGATGATTTGTTTTAGACCTAGTAGCTTGCTCTCCCTTTGCAGCAGGTGATAAATACTCCTCAGAAGGGGAATCATTTCTAACCAAATGATCTACAGAAACGAGGAGAATACTTTTGTTGTGGGAATCTTTTGAAAGATGTCTCCTCCATAAATAAATGGTACTTGAAAAACAGATTTGATTCAAGCAAACTAGTAAGAAGTACATAATCCAAGTAAATCTAAGCCAAGTACTAATAATTTTGGTTCAATTTCATTTTTGCATTTATGTAGAAATGAATTAATTTCAAAAACCTCAGTCTAAGAATGGAGAAGAATGTTAAGATAAGCATTATTAGCACATACTTCAATGATATTCAAGTCCAGAATTATGTGCCATTTAATTATAACAATTTTTCAGAATCTGGTTCAAGAGCCTTACATGAACTTGTTCAATCCCATGACTTGAGTGAGCTAAAAACTGTACCTATCGTTGTGATCAAGAGTCAGAAGAGACAAATATCCAGGATCCCTGGCACATGGGGAGATTGTTTTTAAGCTCTAAGAGAGTTGGTATTCCAAATGCAATAAAGCCTAGAAACAATATACACCAGCATAACAAATATTAAGACAGCTGGCTCCTATCTTCTACCTGGTGAAACAAGTTAAACTTATCACTTTCTCCTGGGACAGGATGGGGTGATGAGGAGATGGAGAGGCCCAGCCCCTGCCTAGAAACAGTAAGCAATCCAGTCTTGGGAAAGAGGGAGGTAAAGAACGGTTCTCAAGTCCCTAGTCCGACTTCTCAGACCCCAAATCTCCTCAGCTCAGGCCAAGAAAATGGATGTCAAATAAGGGAGTTTCTTGAAATTGCTGCCACTGTCCTGGAAGTTCGATCCAGTCACAGGTCATTTAACTGTCAGTAGAAAATTACCACCAGATAACACCAAACCAGAGCCAGACAGAAATGGATTTTGATAGTGTGGCTGGGTATCTGTTATTTCATTAATCTCACTACATACCACACAGTCCCACATTTTTACCAGATTAAATATTTGGCCTTTGTATGCCGTGTTATGCATTTCTGATTGGACCAATTATTAAACAGGGCTAAACTTCCCAACCACCTCCTGCTACTGAAAACCTCCCCGAAGAACAATTTTCCTCTCAAGTCTCTAATTCCATCAAGCATGATAGACAAAGGGTTAAGAGCACAATTTTTAGGAACATAAATATCACTCTAGATTTTGGCTGCAAAACAGGGGCTTTTCTGAGTTCAACAGATTTTCCCAATATCACACCTATAAAAGGAAGTCCAAGCCTTGATCATTTGGACTAAATGTAAATGGCTTTTTTGCCCCCCGATGAAGTTGTTTTGATATTTATAAAATGATTTCATTTTTAACACGTCTACCATGAATTCAGTATATTATATAATTATGTTCAGCTATATTACATATTTCTTTAAGTGTCTTAATTTTATATCCTAGCCTAAATTAGTATTCATGTAAAAATACTTTTTAGGTCTATAGACAGGGCTCAATTAAATGCAAAAAAAAGACAATGCCTGAGACAAGCAATTCCCAATCTGAATACAAAGGTTTCACATTAATATTAAAAGATTTGCATATCCTTCATGGTATTATTTGTGCTAATGTCCACTAATTGGGAAAATATTATAAAAGATATTACAAATTCATCGATGTTTTTAAAGTCTGAATTTTAAAATTACATTATTCTCCTTTTTTCCTTTTAGATGGGATACTGGTATAGTGATTGTATTTTTTTTTTTTAATGTATGGTTATTTACAACATTGTGTGAGTTTCTGGTACATAGCAAAGTGATTCAGTTATGTATATATATAGATTGTGTGTGTGTACATATATATAGATAGATAGATAGATAGATATAGATATAGATAGTGATTGTATATTTTTAAGTGCCTTTCTCTTTTAGAGATATATACTAAAATATATACAGATGAAATGAAATAAGAAGTCTGAGGTTTGCTTCAAAATAACACTGGATGGGGGAGGTGGGTGGGGTACAGATATGGATATGAGGGTCATTATAATATTCTATTTTTATGTTGTGAAATGCTCCGTAATAATAACGTGAATGTAACATTAACATGTAATTCTTCCACCCTCTATGTATAACTGAGTAACACTGGTACACCTTTACTCAAGAAACTATCAATTCCGTCTACAGAAATGCTTAGTGCACACATGGATTCCTCCCTGTCCTGTCCTTCATGGCCACAGAATAAGATTCACCAGTCCAGGCCATGGTATTTGAACATGAATGGTAGATAATGAATAAATTAAAGAATTAATCCAATAGGTAAATAGTCTTTGTCAAACATCTGAAACATTCTGATTTTAATTATTCAGATGTGTGCAATCACTGAAAGAAAATAAGACTGTCAATTTGGTGGTAATTTGCTTATTCTACTAAGCGGATGTCAAAGTCAGTAAGTTTTGAATGATCACATCTGTCTTTAAAATCTGAGGAAGACTCATGCAGGCATTTATACTCCTATCAAGACGTATTCAGGTAATTATAATAAAGTGATTTAAAAAAATACAACTTACTATGCTCTTAATACTATCTTACTAAACCACAAAATTCTGCATTTTGATTAGTATTTTGATCAAAACATATTACCTATCATAAAACCATATTTAACCAGCAGAATGAACTATATGCACTTGTTAGCTAACTTCTCTGGTTAACTACTATCCAAAAAGTTTTTGTGTTTCCTTAGGCCCTTGTTCTTAAACTACACTAATATACTGGTTGTTCCTAATTCAGCAAAGAATATAGAATACAGATTTTCATTGATAAAGATGATATTAGAGGTCCACTGAAACACTGCTGAAATATCCAGTTTAGGATTATCTAGATACAGTAGGTTAGGAATACTGATACAAAATATTCCCTTCACAAGTGATTTTCTGACTAAATACCTAACTCAAATTTAATTTTCCTGTGAGCTCATCTCTTCTAAAACAAATTACAGAATATAAATGGTTTAGTTGAGTTCCAAGTAATCAAGATTTTGCTGTTTTCTGTACTGAACAGGTCATAGAAAGTTTATTTTTCAAAATATTATGGGAAATTGCTATATTCTCTAAAAGCAGAGTAATAAAATAAATCCATAAGGCATTTTGGTTTTTTTGGATAAACAAGTGGTATGCAGGTTTTGATCAATGTTGCATAAATAAATCATTGCTGAGTAAAGTCTACCAGTCAAATTGTAAGACACTGATACAGAATCCCTTTAAGAACTATGGCCTGGAAACTATTTGTTTCAAAAGCAACTACATAACAGAATTTAGTGTTATTCAAATTAACAAATATTCTGGGAAGAGAGTATATTCTTAACTAGGTTGACACGGCCAATAAAGGTTTGGGATGAGAGTACTGAAATCCTCAATGCCAGATTAGTGGCAAAGGCCTAAAGAGTGATTAATAACTCTTAAGAATTTTTGGAGAATGGGGAAATTATGAATTTTTCTGGGAGGATATGGACACTCTCCCCCCTCACGAAAACATACACGGGCAAATTTTAACTCACAAATCAGACCTCTAAAATCCAGGTTAGTAGCTCCTGGTGTAGAAAGTTTAAGAACTGAGACACAGAAGACAGGGAAAAGGACTTAAAGTCATAGGATCATGTGGCTTTGTTACATCATTTGTCTCACATTTTTGCATATGCATTTGGGAACCACCCTTTAAGAAACGTAAGCAATCCCCTATATCCAATAGGCCTAGTAAGTCTTACTTTACTTGGAAGGAAGAAAAACAATTTGGAAAGATATTGTTTTATACACACATGGTTACTGTATTACTTCCACCTGTAGTAACAAAGTTTCTGACAAGATTTTTGTTCACTGCTGCATCACCAATGTTTAAAGCAGTGTCCACCACACACTAGGTATTCAGTAACCTAATAAATAATAAATGTATTAGCATACTTTCACTTAAGCACAGCACATCCTGATAACCAAAATACTCCCAATAAACCCATTATAACATCTAAATTAATATTAAATGGCAATTTTCTCCAAAAGGTATTTAGATACTAACCTTTAATTACATACCCCAGAATCTGAAAGCAGTGACAAAGATTCTTAAATATACTGTTTGGCTTTAGAATTATTCTTTATTCACAGTAATGGAGATAAATTAAATGAATGAATCTGCCTTTAAAAAAAAAACACCTGGAAATCAAATCAACTCCTCCTAAATCAAAATGCCCCCTTTCAACCTTGTCAAATATATTGGCTTTAGAACTCCAGTGACAATCAGGTACCCATGCAGTCCTTCAGTAATCTGCTGCTTAGTTTCCTTAGACAGAAGAAATAAACCAAGTTCAGATTTTTCTGTACACTGAGCAACAGGTGAATCCTAGGCATACCTTACTGCTCCTGGTAGAGATGGCCAGGGAGAAAAAAATGGAAAATGAAGAATTAACCTCTGTAATATTCTATTCATCATAATACAAAATGTGTTACCATTTCAGTGGTGAACTACCCAGGGATATAAGTTAAGAATCACCTCTCAAAGATTTCTGGGTCAAAATAACAAAACAAGAGCACCAAGAACCATTAGAGAAGAATAAAGACTTCTTAAAATGTAAATCAGCAAGAACATTTAACATAATTTATATCTGATTTACATGTCATTTTCAAAAACAAACCTACCAGATTGAATAAGATAAAGAGTGTATTTTAGGAAAATATGTTCAAGAATTATGGATGCTCCAGTTAACCATTTTTTATTGCTCCAATAGACATAATAATGTCGCTAGGTCCTAGCGACAGCTGACAGAATCATTCTGGTTCTTCTAAGTCACCAAAGGGAGGAGAGAAAAAAAAATTGATTCATCTAAAGAAGTTAGACAAGATGATCTCTTACCAAGACAAAGAAAGGGCTAAGCTTATCACCAAAATCTTTTTAGGGGAAAAGACTGGGTTTTGTTGAACTTATATATCATATAACTATTATCAGCTGCTTACTGGATGGATAATTTATCCTGAATGACTGCAACATAAAAAAGGCCATTTAAGAAAAGTCCATAGCAAACATCATTCTCAATGGTGAAAGACTGAAAGCTTCTCCTCTAAGGGACAAGGCAAGGATGCTCACTCTCACCACTTCTATTCAACACAGTATTGGAAGTTCTAGCCAGGGCAATTAGTCAAAAAAAATTTTTTAAAGGCATCCAAGTTGGAAAGAAAAAAGTAATTATCTCTACTTGCAGATGGCATGATCTTATATGTAGAAAACGCTATACATTCCACAAAACAAAACAAACTGTTAGAACTAAAAAATGAATTCAGCAAAGTTGCAGGATGAAAAATCAGCATACAAAATCAGTTGTGTTTCTATACAACAATGAACAATCTGAAAAGGAAATTGTAAAAAACAATTCCATCTACAATAGCATAAAAAAGAACAAAATAAAGCATAAAAATTACTTAATGTAAAAAATACTTAGGAATAAACCTAACCAAGCAGGTCAAACACTTGTATACTGAAAAGTACAAAACACTGCTGAAAGAAATTAAGACACAAATAAACAGAAAGACATTCCATGCTCAAGGACTGGAAGATTTAATACGGTTAAGATGTCCATATCATCCAAAGAGATCTACAGATTCAATGCAATCCCTATCAAAACCCCAAAGATAGTTTTTGCAGAAATATAAAAATTCATCCCAAATTTATATGGAATTTCAAGGGACCTCAAATAGCCAAAATAATTTCAAAAAGTAATAACAAAGAGGATTCATGCTTCCTGATTTCAAAATGTATTATAAAGCCATAGTAATCAAAACAGTGTGGTACTAGCAGAAAGACAGACAAGCAGACCAATGGAGTAAAACAGAGCCCAGAAATAAATCCTTGCATATATGGTCAAATGATCTTCAAGGGTGCCAAGAACATTCAATGGGGAAAGGAGAGTTCCTTCAAAAAATGGTGCTGGGAAAAGTGGTTTTCTACATGCGAAAAATGAAGTTGGACCTTTATCTTACACCACATACAAAAAATTAACTCAAAAGGCATTAAAGACTGAAATATAAGATCTAAGACTTTAATAAAACTCCTACAAAAAAACATAGGGAAAAATCTTCATGACATTGGAGTTGGCAATGATTTCTCGGATATGACACCAAAAGCACAGGCACAAACATAAAACTGACAAATGGGACTACCTCATACTTTAAAAACTTCTGTGAATCAAAAAACACTATCAAGAGAATGAAAAGGCCACCTATGAAAAGGGAGAAAATATTTGCAAATCATATATCTGATAAGGGGTTAACATCCATAATTGTAATGGATTCCTATAATTCAACAACAAAAATCAAATGGACTCAATTAAAAAAAGGATTTAAATAGACATCACTCCAAAGATGATACACAAGTGGCACAAAAGCAATGAAAAGATGTTCAACATCATCAATCATCAGCGAAAATGCAAATGAAAACCACAGTATCAACTCATACCAGTTAGGATGGCTACTATCCAAAACACAGAAAATAAGTGTTGGTGAGGATGCGAAGAAATTGGAACTCTTGTACACTGTTAATGGTGTACAGCAGCTGGTATGGAAAACTGTATGAAAGTTCCTCAAAGAATTAAAAATTAAATTACCATATGACCCAGCAATCCCACTTCTGAGTACATTGCCAAACGAACTGAAAGAAGGGTCTTGAAGAGATGTGCACACCCATGTTCATAACAGCACTATTCACAACAGCCAAGAGGTGGAAGCAACCTATACGTTCATCAGCAAATGAATGGATAAACAAAACGTGGTATATAGACAATGGAATATTATTCAGCGTTAAAAAGGAAAGTAATCCTGTTACATGCCACAACATGGATGAACCTTGAAGACCTTATGCTAAGTAAGCCAGTCACAAAAAGAAAAAATGATTTCATTTATATGAGGTATCTAAAGGAGTCAAAATCAAAGAAACAGAAAGTAGAACGATGGTTACTATGGACTGGGGAGCCAGGGGATAGGTGGGGGAGTGAAAAGGAGCTGTTTAAGGGTTATAGAGTTTTACATTTGTAAGATGAA
The DNA here is from genome assembly GCF_964165515.1 of Mesoplodon bidens. Classification (NCBI taxonomy): domain Eukaryota; kingdom Metazoa; phylum Chordata; class Mammalia; order Artiodactyla; family Ziphiidae; genus Mesoplodon; species Mesoplodon bidens. The sequence goes on along the minus strand of NC_138174.1, from coordinate 20,780,734 downwards.
AAGGTTCTGGAGGTCTATTTCATGTCACTGTGAATATACTGTATATACATATATATAGTATATATATATATAAAAAACCTACCAAATTGACATTTAAAAATGGTTAAAATTAAGAAATTTTATGTTTTTTAAATCATGATTTATATTACGTTTTATAAACATATTCACATTGATTGAAGTATTCATATTTCAATATGGTAAGTATTAAATACTTATAGTTTAAAAACACTAAATAATCCATTGTAGTAATGCCTAAAAGCTTCTGAAGAGTAGTTTAGATTCTAAGAAAGTAAGATTATTAAAAATATACAATCCTACTTACCTTGGCTTGTCTCTCTTTTCTCTTTGTCTTTCAAAATCTCGTCCTCTGTCCTTTCCATCTCTTGGTTTTTCTTCTATCCTGTCTTTTACTTTATATTTTTCTTTATATTTTTTCCCCAGAGCAATATCTTCCTGTATAGGAGGGGGTGGGCTAGGAGTACGAGGTCCTTTCTTCTTACTTTGGTTGCTTTTTGAATTCCTGAAGGTAACACAAAGCTATCAGAAGTCTAAAGACTTTTAGAAGGTCAAATAAAAATTTTTTTCATTTTAACAAAGCACTTTTAAAAAATGGTAGCATTCCTTTCAATAACTTGCCATTTACTATTTTATATACTAGCGATCAATATCAAAAAAAATTTACTTGCTACCTACTTCATTAACACTGCTTATTATATAATTTTAAAGGGTATATTTCTGAGAAAAGATAAGAGATGGAGTAGGAAGAGATTCTTTCAGGATGGAAAAGATGATAAAACAACTGCATGAACTGAATTTTTTTTTAAAGCTTATTATAGAAAAGTAGATGAAAAAGTAAAAATCACCTATAATTCCATTACCCAAGGATAGCCAATGTTAACACCTTGGATATATGTCCACACTTTTTCCATGTCTCTTTCCCTTCTTCCCTCCCTGCCACCCCATATGCACAGTCATAATACAATGTTTTGTAAAATTTTTTGTACTAAATATAGCATGAGTATCTTTCTATAACAAAAAAGTGGATTTGATAATTATTCTTATGGACTGTACAGAATTTCCTTTAATAGATATGCTCCATAACTTCTTTAAACAATTTCACATTGGTAAGTTTTTCAGGTGGCTTCCATGTTTTCAGCATTATAAAGAACAATTACATCAACTATAAATGAAACCTTAAGCACTGTTAGTAAATATTCTTTTAAATCTTTGTTTTAAATCTTAAACATTCATTTAAATCTTCTCCAACTCTTAGATTACAGAGATGATCCTTTAAATTTTAGAATTTTGTATCTCACAGTTAATCTACCTGGGATTGTTTTTTTGGGGTCTAGACTATCCTCTTTAATTTGGCATTTAAAATCGTTTTATCTAAATGCTATAACTTTGAGTCTTTACACATTACAAATTGTCTGTCTTTACTTCATACCCTGACAACAGTTTGAGCATTTTGGTGTCATATCCTTTTCCCTCAGAGCTCTATAAATATTGTTACAGTATTTTGTGGCATTTAGTGTTTTGGATGAAAAGTCCAAAGGGAGCTAATTTCTTTTCCTATGCAGGTTACCCAGCTCTTCTGCCTGTATGTATTATTATATTATTCCTTGCAAACTAAAAATTTCAAACTAAGTGTACATTCTCTTTTTTTTAACCTTTTCCATCACTCAGTGTGCTGCTTCAATCTGAAACCCTTGTCTTTTACTCATTTTTTTTTCTATTTTTATTTCATTAATTCTCCATATGACCTGAGTCTCTCTGGTTTGCTTTATTATAGTTACTACATCTCCTAGATCACTCCTTCATTGTTTTCCATTATTCCATCTCTCCTTTTACTTTCCAGTATCTTAAAATATTGGAAATATCTTAAATGTGTTTTCAAATTCAGTAAGTTTTCTTTTAAATTGCACTTATTCTACTAATATTAAACTTGGCAATCTCTTTATTCTGCTATTTCCAGTTTTGTTTTGTTTTTTTTTCCTGCGGTACGCGGGCCTCTCACTGTTGTGGCCTCTCCCGTTGCGGAGCACAGGCTCCGGATGCGCAGGCTCAGCGGCCATGGCTCACGGGCCCAGCCGCTCCGCGGCATGTGGGATCTTCCCGGACCGGGGCACGAACCCGTGTCCCCTGCATCGGCAGGCAGACTCTCAACCACTGCGCCACCAGGGAAGCCCGCTATTTCCAGTTTTAAAAATCATTTTTCATCCAAAATATCTCTGTTCACAGATCGCTTTTATTTTCACGATCAACTGCTCTCAACAGATCAATCAATATCCTCTCAAATCATATTAAAATTTTGAATTAATTTCTTATTTAAATTTGTTCCTGTTTTTTGCAACATTGAATGTTCAGTCTGGTACTGAGTTTTTAAGTAGCCCTTTGTCTTCACACATCTGGTAAGTTTTCACCAGCTACTTATTTCACTAGTTATTGATATTTATAAATGACAACTTAGGCCAAAATCCTAGAACTTACTTCCTGTGACCTAGAGTTCTCTAATCCCAAGATGCCTTAGCTGTAAAAAAGGTAATGGATAGTATCTTCCTCAAAATTGCTGGTAAGATTAAAAACAGATAAAAGCAACTGACTCATAGCGGGCATTCAGAAAATTTACCTCTCTTAGTCCTTATCCCTACTTCTTATTGTCATAGATAGGGTCAACGATCTAGCAAGTCAGAAATTATTAAAATATGACCAAATCTACTTTTCATCTTTGTCTTCTGCCAAAACAATTATTAGTTACATATCTCACTGCATATTTATGAAGTGACTCAAATTTTTAATGTATTTAACGGATAAGTGATGTGTCTACATTTCTAAATATTTTTCCACTTAAAAGATACACAGTAGCCAACAGTTGGTAGATAGTATGAAAAATTACTTTAAAAACCATTTTCAAGATAAAACGATAGAGAAGTTCTTGACACAGACTGTATTTTCACATTATTGCCTGTGACAGAAACTAGCTAGGTGTTTACTACACTTTTGTCCTGGCCATACTGTTGAACCATACTGTCTAGACTTTTTTGAAGTTAGATGTGGCCAAATGACCAAGCTCTAGCCAAAAAGAATGTGAGAGAAAGTGATGTACACCACTTCCAGGCCTAACTAGTAAGACTCTCATACTCCAGGTAATTGTAAACTATGTAACTAAATAAGTACAATACTCTTTTTTCTTCACATATTGCATTTTTTGGTATCCTCAAAAACCTAAGAAAGTAAAGCCACGGTCAGAACGGGCCTAGGTACTGAAGCTGCATGTATAGAAGAGTCACATATTAATCAGAAACACCCACTTCTTACTTGAGTGAGAAATAAACTTCCGTTGTGTTAAATTCACATTCTGGGATTAAGCTATTGTAACAACCAGGATTATGCCAGTACACTCACTGGCATAAGTGCAGAATTTCTTCAAATACCTTAAAAAATATATGTAGTTAGAAAACATAGTTGTGTTACAGAGTTTGCAAGTAACTTCCAACAGAATGGGCCAAAATTGATTTTGTGCATTCTGAAGTCAACAAGATCTTTCAACATTTTTTTTTTTAAGTCAAATGATTATCCTTTAGTGGCAAAGAGCCCACTTCCTATTTGTGGCACACAGCTCAATTATCTACTTCTATCACTTTCAGAGCCTTTCTCTTTCTCTCTCTCCCCAAAACTTATTTCTTTTGAACAGCTTTTGGCACACTTCACATGTCTCAGCTTAAAAGCTTTCCATCAGGCGCTCTCTTACAATAAATGTCTAAGAAAAGTGCCAATTTTTACAGAGAAGTGTGGGTCTTAATTTGTCTGTGACTCAATATGATAACCATGTAAAACCAAGGAGTTTGTTTACCTGACTGTCATCTCAGTTGATTCACTGGCATTGGCTGCAACATTCCACTGAAGTTTAATTGAAATTTCAATCCTTAACTTGTTGAATGTATTCAAACAGTTTATAGTATGATCCACAATGTAACTAAAAGTTGATGATCTGACCCACTCTAGGCAATGTAAACTGCACGACTACGGAAACGCTATACCCAATTCAGTGTTTTCTTTGTACTTTTAATGTACTGTTTTCCAGATCTTTCTGCTTCTATTATTAAATTAATGGTGCATCTTAAAGTCAATATCTTATAATACAGAAATATAGTACTTAAATCAATGTGAGTAATTATTCATGCTCAATATTCATCAAAGGATAAGTGAATTACTAACAAAGCAGTAAGAGAAGACTACATGAAAATGAACAGGATGAAACTAACCCTTCATCTAAATAGTTATAGAAACTTTCTATGAAGAGATTAAGTTTTGAAGATTTTATAAATATTTAGAAAGGATTAGAAAATGAAAAGGAGTATTTCTGGTATGCTGGCGGTTTTTTTTGGGAAATGAATGGAATTGAGGGAAAGTTATATAATTGGTTAGTCAAAAGAATAAAGAGCAAGTGGGGTAAATCATATCACTCTATAGTTCAACTTCTTTCATATCCCTTTATTCAATCTTAGGAGCAAAGGAGAGAATCAAGTCAACTTTACAGAGTGCCTTATTACAATACAAAGCTCTTTGTAGAGCAGGTGCTGTGGGGAGATACAACAGTGAACCATCAAGATTGCAATCTTCAAGGAGCTTAAATTTAACAACACATGTTGTAAAACATGTGTGCCACAGCTAAAATATAATGCAAATAGCAATTAGTATTAACTGAGAGGTACAAATAAAATCTGATATATAAAGGGAACAGAAATTATGTTCAGTAAGGAGAAATGGGAAAACTTAATGGAAAGACAGAATTTGAGCTAGACATTGAAGGTCTGAAGGTGATGAGTATAGGAAGAAGGCTGGACGAAAATACGGACAACAGTGGAAAGATCAAAGTATGAATGCTATTCTAAAAAATCTGAATTTCAGCCAACAGAATGGAAAACTACTAAGTTTCTCAGTGGCATAATAAATTAATTGTAATTGTTGTTTTAAGATTTCTCTCACATCTCTAAAGTGAAGGGTTAGGGCAGCTGAATGAAAATGTTTAATGTGTGGCAGAATGGACACTAGATAAATAGAGTGAGTAGGATGATGTAATAAACTGGGTAAAAAGTAAATGGAATCTAGAATAGGGTTAAAGCCTCTAGAAACTAGAAGGAGACAACTATGAGTTTCATTATGGGTTCAAATAGACATTTGCCAACTGGTCAAATACTGGGAAGAGGTTTTTAGTTTAGCCTTTTTCTTAGATAATAAATTAGTGTATGTCCTTTAATAAAATTTAAATAGTCCATAGTGACATTAAATGAAAAGGTATCTCCTGCCTTATTCTCAACCCCTCAATGTAATTTATTTCTATCTTTATTCTTTCAATTGACCACTACAATAATTCTAAATAATATATTCATACTGCTTCATACATACTATAAACAATTTAATCTCTTGATCATGTACACAAGCAGACAAGAAGAATGTTCATTGTGCATAATTTGTAGTAACTAAAACCTGAAATCAACTTAAATGTTCAACAAAAGAAAAGTAGATAAATACATAAATACTACTATTAAAGAACTACAGCTACATATATCAATATAGATAAATGTAAAAAAAATGCTAAGTGAAAAAGTTGCAGAAGAAAAGTTGTATCTATATTAAGATTAAATAGATGAAAGTAATACTATATATTGTAAGACAATACATATTATGGAAGTATAAACACACATGCATAGGTATCATAAACAACAAATTCAAGAGGAAAGGACCAGAAATATAGCTGTTTATTTCTTAAAAAATAAAAAGCTCTGAAGCATATATAGATGTGACACAGACCTTTGCTTTATTGTTCTCTATAATTTTCTTTTAAATGGAAACTTTTCACACTTTTTTCTTAGAAGAAAAAAGTTTACATTAAATACTGAATGTATTAAAAGTATCTTTATGTAATCTACCAAGTAATTATTTTTAATATCACTTCAGAAAAAGCAATTTAATTCTGGTACTATTTATCACCCTACTGACCTCTGCTGGTCCAGCAAGGGAGAGGATACTGCAGTTGTCTTCCTGTCTTTCTTGCTAGTTGAAGATGATGACTTAGGGCTTGATTTTCGCTTTGGAGATTTGCTAGACTTTCTTAGAGAAGGTGATGGAGATAACTTTGATCTAACCACTTCTGGTGAAACCTTCCAAAAGAATTCAGTAACTCAATTCAGAAACTCTTCCAATCATGGTTGTTATAATCAGACAACAAAGCACGTGTTTTAAAATTATACCAAACTTCAGATGAAGTATTAAGTGTTACGATAGCCACCACAAATTAATATTAGTCTGGCTCCTGAACCTATGCTGTTAACCAATACTAACTGCCCCAACATAACACTAATATCAATAAAGCAAACTAAAATTATGAAATTTCAAAATCTCCTCAGAAAAAACACAAATTATTAAAGAGTAGAAAGATACAATATATTTGAATATAATGTATCTTTCTACTCTTTAAAAAAGAAACAAGTATTCTAGAAATAGCATGGGCCTAAAAACCATATGTATATAGATTCAAGTCCCATTTTACATTAGCTGGTGACTCTAAGCAACAGAAACTCAGTTTTGTTTATCTATTCAATAACAAATATATGTCCTATTTATCTAATAGAGAAATATGAAGATTAATTAACATACGTGAAGTATCAATATTCTAATACAACTTAAGATGTAGCAAGCAGCTAGTGAGTTCTCTGATCAATACTCATTTTGATGTTAATTACTAACATATTTCAATAAATAGCATACCTCCTTTTTAATAATAATTTCTTCTCTTTTCTCCATGTTTTCTTGTTCCAGCTTCATTAATTCCCTCTGTATCTTTTGACGCTTCATTTCCAATGACAACTCATGAACATAATCATAATTAATATCTCCATTATCAGAATCTTTAAAATAAAAATTCCATTACTTGTCGGAAACTATTATAATTATCTATACCAAAAATTAGAGAAAATTTTTCAACGATTTTTTATACAAATTAAAATGGTAGATTCTTTAACAAGAACATACTTCAAAAAGATAGAAGAAATATACACTGTTCTATAAAGAATTAAAATCAATATGGCTAATTTCTTTATGAAAACAAACATTTTTAAGGTTCCTGGGTTTTCTGGAAGTGATTTTGGGCTGTTTGGGTTTTTGGTTAGAAGACGGAATTTTTAAAAGATACACTTAAAACACTCAGCTATAAATTCTAAGCATTAAAGGCACCAAAGCCTTCAATATTTCATGCTGCATATGATATGATTCATTATCTTCTTCATTTTCTTAAAGACTCGTTAGTATTAAATTAAAGTCACATTAGGTGTGCAATACTGTTTCCATAGTTTTGTTGCTTTTTAAAAATTAATATCCTAACTGATTTGTATCTAAAAATAAAGTTAAGTAATTTTAATACTGATGTGTACATGAGCTAATTTTGGAAGAATCTATAACATTTTCATTATAAGTGATTTGTACTAGTTTCTTAGACTAGAACTGTCCATCTCTTCAATGGGTCTGATAGCATGTATCTATTTCTATTCATCTTTTCCAATGAAAAGAATCTGAGGGTTGGTTTGGGTGGGGGAAGAGTGGTGTGAAGAACTATTTCATCACAACATGTAGTTTTCAGAGGCTCCTGGCACGGCTACCTATTTGCTAATAATGCCAAAAGCCTGGAGGAGGAAATTTCACTGACTTCTATTCTAACACATGAACACACTGGGCTTGACTGATTATAAACTGAGGTGCCTTCTCAAGCCATACTTTTTTTTTTTTAATATTTATTTATTTATTCATTTATTTATGGCTGTGTTGGGTCTTCGTTTCTGTGTGAGGGCTTTCTCTAGTTGCGGCAAGTGGGGGCCACTCCTCATCGCGGTGCGCGGGCCTCTCACTATCGCGGCCTCTCATTGCGGAGCACAGGCTCCAGGCGTGCAGGCTCAGTATTTGTGGCTCACGGGGCTAGTTGCTCCACGGCATGTGGGATCTTCCCAGACCAGGGCTCGAACCCGTGTCCCCTGCATTGGCAGGCAGATTCTCAACCACTGCGCCACCAGGGAAGCCCTCAAGCCATACTTTTAGCACTTAAGATCATCACTTCTTAACCTGGGGTAGAGAAATAAAATGAAGAACTAAAAAACAATAAAGATAAGGAGTCCTACTTGATTGCTTAAAGCACAAAAAAAAAGGGACATCATTGTCATGTACAGGTAAATACATTAGAATGAAAACTATCCATTCATGCTTGGGGACTAAGAGGGTAATTATATATCTTATTATCTGTGTCACAAAACTTGATTACTCATCTTATATTGGTGTATGATGATAAGTTCTCAGTAAATACATAACACTGACTAAATCATGCTTTTCAGTCAGCAAGCAATTACTAAATATTTATGGGCATGTAGTTTTTACTACATAAAATAATTAAAGATACTGAATTTAATTAAATGGATAGTGGCTATCTCTAGTTACGATTTTACACTCCGTTGAGACACTTTACATCAGTGAATAGTAGGGTTCGATGATCCAGTTTGTTGTGTTCTTAAATTATTAACAGATAAAATTTCATTACTAAATACTAAGGGTAAAACAAAGGAAAGGGTAATTAATTGAGAAGAATGATTTACAGTGTTTCTGAAGGTATTATCAGTAATGTTCTGCTCATCTAAAAACTGCTATCTGGGAATATCACCCATACAGAACACATGTAAAAAAATGACAAATTGGCTTTCAGTCTTTAATCCCTAACCACTCAACCAAGGGGGAAGTGCGGGTAGGGGGAGACCTGAGCAGTTAAAATATATGTCGAAGTCAAGGTACTATAGCTAATATATTTTGCTTAGAGGGAAAGCTCTCAAGTCTTTACTCAGACACTACTTATTCTAACTTTATGCATATCTGTTATAATCAAATGTAAGATGTTTTCCCAATCTATAAGAGATGGGCTATGAAGTAGGCACAATGCAACTGATAGTCTGACAAAAGAAGAAAAATCAAAAAGCACAAAACATTAGGAGAGGACTCAAAAATAGAGTCTGACGAGGGGAGGGATATATTGGGAGATTGGGACTGACAAATACACACTATTATATATAAAATAGATAACTAATAATAACCTGCTGTATAGCACAGGGAACTCTACTCAATACGCTGTAATGGCTTACATGGGAAAAGAATCCTAAAAAAAAAAAAAAAAAAAAGAGTGGATATAGGTATATGTATAACTGAATCACTTTGCTGTACACCTGAAACTAACACAACATTGTAAATCAACTATACTCCAATAAAAAATTTTTTTTAAAAAGGAGTCACAACCATTTAATAAGTTTAGAAAATGTCTCTCATATCTTACAGCTCAAGGTTATCATTACAATTACCTTAGAATCATCTATATGAATCAGCTGTTGTAAGCCATCAGGAAAATATTAAATATAATTAGAATGGCACATTTAACAGGCAGAGATTTTTTAAGAATATGTAACAAAAATACATGCAGTACATAAGGTTGACATTCTTTATATATAAAGAACTCTTATTAATTAAAAGAATGGGCAAAGGACACGAACAGATATAAACACAAAAAAGAAATGCAAATGATATATAAATAAGCCTTTTTCATGTATTAAAGAGCCATTTTTTCCCTAATTATAATATTTGGTACTGGCAAAGGTACAGATAACAGGCATGTTCATTCTTTGGAGGTAGCAATGTAAACTAATATTTCTAGCCTGGAAAATAACTTGGTAGTATGGGTAAAAGCTTTTAGAACATTCATACCCTTTAATATGACAATTTTACTTCCAGCAATCTACTGTATGCAAGTAATCATATTCAATAGATATAAAAATAAGCCTTTATATTTATACTCTTCTACACGCATTGCCCCATAGAAAGATTTTTCCATGTCATACACAAAGGTAAAACACCTCCATTTTAACATCTGCAAAGCATTTCATGATATGAACATATCATAGTTTAACCATTTTCCTTCTGACATTTACTTTGTTTTCAATAGTTTGCTATTATAAACAAGACTTCAGTGAACATTTTGATACCTACCTTACTTCACAGGAGCAAGTATTTTTTTTAGAACAAACTAGATTTGCTGGACAAAAGATAAATATGATTTTTATTTTTCTTTTTTTTTTTTTTTTTTTTTTTTTTTTTTTTTGCGGTACGTGGGCCTCTCACTGTTGTGGCCCCTCCCATTGCGGAGCACAGGCTCCGGATGCGCAGGCTCAGCGGCCCTGGCTCATGGGCCCAGCCCCTCCGCGGCATGTGGGATCTTCCCGGACCGGGGCACGAACCCGTGTCCCCTGCATCGGCAGACGGACTCTCAACCACTGCGCCGCCAGGGAAGCCCTGATTTTTATTTTTAATATTGCCAAATTATACTCCAAAACAGCTTTACCAATGTAAACTTACACTTGATAATACTAGTATTTTTCATTTCTGCCAATCTGATGGGTGAAGAATGCTATCTCTATTTTCACTGGCATTTCCCTGTAGTAAGGCTGAGCATTTATTGTCCATTTCTATTTCCTCTATGAATTTCATAACCAATTTTTGCTTTTTTTCCCTGTTTTCCAACTGTACTATCTTTTTCTTATATATTTGTGGAACTTCATTATAGGTTTATACAGTGCTTTTATTATATAGTTACTCATTACACATGTCAAGTACTTTCTTATAGTGATCTATTTTTAATAGATCACTTGTGTGTTTAGTTATACAAAAAAATTTAAATCCTTATGTAATCAAATCTTTTATAGCTTCTGGATTTTATGCTTTATTTTAGGCGGATGTACGTACCACCAAGATTGCCAAAATATGTTCATTCATTTTCTCCTCTACTGAAATGATACTTTTGCTTTTTATATTACTGCACTGGTCCTTATGGTAAACAAATATGATAAGTTTAGGGAAACAAATAAAAACAAAGACTTGGGAGTGGGGAGCCGGAAACACAGAAAGCAATTGGATAATGAAAAGTTTTGTAGGTACAGAAGAATTTGTACTTGATCCTCAAGGCAATGGGAAATCAGAGAATTTTAAATAGGGGAATGAAATGAACCAATTTATTCTTTTAAAAGCTCACTCTAACTCAGAGAATGAGAGAGATATTTGCAATACATATATCTGATGAAGATCTCATATTCAGAATATATAAAGATACTCAATTAAAAAAACAGTAACACAATAAAACAGTAGGCAAAAGTCGAGAATAGAGTTTATAAAACAGGTTGTACAATGGCCAAAAATGTAAAAAAGTTCTCAATTTCATTACTCATTAGGGAAATGCACACGAAAACCACAAAAAGATACTACCACACACCTCCAGAATGGCTAAGATGAAAAAGGCAAAAAACAACAGAGAAAGGAGAATCTTTTTTTTTTTTTTTTTTTTGCGGTACGCGGGCCTCTCACTGCTGTGGCCTCTCCCGTTGCGGAGCACAGGCTCCGGACGCACAGGCTCAGCAGCCATGGCTCACGGACCCAGCCGCTCTGCGGCATGTGGGATCCTCCCGGACCGGGGCACGAACCCGTGTCCCCTGCATCGGCAGGCGGACTCTCAACCACTGTGCCACCAGGGAAGCCCAAGGAGAATCATTTTTGACTTGACATTATCTACTAAAGATGAACATATGAAAACTCCATGGCCCAGCAATCCTACTCCCAAGCATAAACTCAAGGGAAATGGGTACATGTTTACCAAAGATATGATTAGGAATAATAATAGCAACTTATTCATAACAGCCCCAAACTAGAAATTACTCAAATGTTTATCCACAGTAGAATGAATAAATCATGGTATATTCAGTGAAATACTACATACCAGTAAGAATGAATGAACTATAACTATACGCAATAATCTCACAGACATATTGTAAGCAAAAGAAGCTAAGCAGGGACTTCCCTAGTGGCGCAGTGGTTAAGAATCCACTTGCCAATGCAGGGGACACGGGTTCGAGCCCTGGTCTGGGAAGATCCCACATGCCGCAGAGCAACTACGCCCATGCACCACAACTACTGAGCCTGTGCTCTAGAGCCCACGAGGCACAACTGCTGAAGCCCACGCACCTGGAGCCTGTGCTCCGCAACAAGAGAAACCACCGTGATGAGAAGCTCACACACCACAAGGAAGAGTAGTCCCCGCTCGCCGCAACTAGAGAAAGCCCGTGCACAGCAACAAAGGCCCAATGCAGCCAAGAATTAAATAAAAAAATAAATTTATTAAAAAATAAAGAGAAGCTAAGCACAAAAAGAGTACATGCTATAGGTTCTATTTATATAGAGCTCAAAAACAGACAAAAGTAATCCATGGTGGCAGAAAATCAGGACAGCAGTTATCTTTGGGAGATGAGGGCTGGGAGGCAGTAACTGGAAAGGGAGTACAAGGGGGCTTATGGGATACTAATAATTTTCTATTTATTGATGGGTGCTGGTTATACAAGGCTGTTCTGTTCATGAAAATTCAGTAAGTTGTACACATGAATCATGCACTCTTCTGAACATATTATTGTACTTCAGTAAAAAAAATTTTTGTGAAGACTATTCTGCCTGTAAGTGAAGAATGATTTAGGAGACAAGGCTAATCTCAAGGCTAATCTCAAGGTTAGAAGGTTATTTAATAAAATATATTTATAGGCAACAAATATCTTAAGAACTAGAATATTAGTAGTAATTTAGAGAAACAGATGGTTCTGAAAGACATTCAGTAGATAGAAATGTTCAGAATTCCATAAATGTCTGGGTTGAGGGTAAAAAGTAGTATCAACAATGACTCTCAGAAAAGGGAACCCTCTTGCACTATTGGTGGGAATGGAAATTGATACAGCCACTATGGAGAACAGTATGGAGGTTCCTTAAAAAACTACCCTAGGGGCAAAACGAGAATAAAGACACAGACCTACTTGAGAATGGACTTGAGGATATGGGGAGGGGGAAGGGTAAGCTGTGACAAAGCGAAAGAGAGGCATGGACATATATACACTACCAAACGTAAGGTAGATAGATAGTGGGAAGCAGCCGCAGAGCACAGGGAGATCAGCTCGGTGCTTTGTGACCGCCTGGAGGGGTGGGATGGGGAGGGTGGGAGGGAGGGAGATGCATGAGGGAAGGGATGTGGGAACAGATGTATATGTATGACTGATTCACTTTGTTATAAAGCAGAAACTAATTAAAAAAAAAAAAAAGAAATCTGGAAACAATAAATGCTGGAGAGGGTGTGGAGAAGGGGGAACACTCTTGCACTGCTGGTGGGGATGTGAATTGGTACGGCCACTGTGGAGAACGGTATGGAGGTTCCTTAAAAAACTACAAATAGAACTACCATATGACCCAGCGGTCCCACTGCTGGGCATGTACCCTGAGAGAACCATGGTTCAAGAAGAGACATGTACCAGGGTGTTCATTGCAGCTCTATTCACAATAGCCCGGAGCTGGAGACAACCTAAGTGTCCATCATCGGATGAATGGATGGAGAAGATGTGGCGCATGTATACAATGGAGTATTGCTCGGCCATGGAGAGAAGCGAAACTGAGCTATTTGTAATGAGGTGGATGGACCTAGAGTCTGTCGTGCAGAGTGAGGTTGGTCAGAAAGAGAAAGACAAGTACCGTATGCTAACACATATATACGGAATTTAAAAAAAAAATGTCATGAAGAACCTAGGGGCAAAACGGGAATGAAGACGCAGACCTACTTGAGAATGGACTTGAGGATATGGGGAGGGGGAAGGGTGGGCTGTGACAAGGCGAAAGAGAGGCATGGACGTGTATACACTACCAAACGTAAGGTAGATAGATAGTGGGAAGCAGCCGCAGAGCACAGGGAGATCAGCTCGGTGCTTTGTGACCGCCTGGAGGGGTGGGATGGGGAGGGTGGGAGGGAGGGAGATGCATGAGGGAAGGGATGTGGGAACAGATGTATATGTATGACTGATTCACTTTGTTATAAAGCAGAAACTAATTAAAAAAATAAATAAATAAACTTAAAAAAAAAAAAAAAAAAAAAAAAAAAAGAATTACCATATGACCCAGCAATCCCACTACTGGGCATATACCTAGAGAAAACCATAATTCAAAAAGACACATGCACCCCAGTGTTCACTGCAGCACTATTTACAATAGCCAGGTCATGGAAGCAACCTAACTGCCCATCAACAGATGAATGGATAAACCATAATTCAAAAAGACACACACACCCCAGTGTTCACTGCAGCACTATTTACAATAGCCAGGTCATGGAAGCAACCTAAATGTCCATCAATAGATGAATGGATAAACATATATACAATGGAATATTACTCAGCCATAAAAAGGAATGAAATTGGGTCATCTGTAGGGATGTGGATGGACCTAGAGACTGTCATACAGAGTGAAGTAAGTCAGAAAGAGAAAAACAAATATTAAAAAAAAACAATTATTAACGCGTATATGTGGGATCTAGGAAAATGGTACAGATGAACCAGTTTTCAAGGAAGAAATAGAGACACAGATGTAGAGACAAATGTATGGACACCAAGGGGGGAAAGCGGGGATGGGATGAATTGGGAGACTGGGATTGATATATACACACTAATATGTATAAAGTAGATAATTTTTTAAAAAAACGAAACAATGACTCTCAGGCTTTTGGGAAACCAGTAGGAAAGTGGTGCCCTTAAGATATGGGACTCAGATGGAGATATCCAGTTGGCAGATGCCTCAATTAAGAGCTCCAGATATTGGAGTCATTAATACATAGATGGTAATGATGCCCTGGGAGCAAGATTTCATCTGGACAGAAAAAAGGAAAATGAGAAAAAAAGAAGTCTTGGTGAAGGGGAAACAACTAGAAATTTTAGAAGCTGCTTCTAGAGACAAGTGGTTCTCAAAGAGTAGTCTAAGGACTCCTAAGGATTCCCAAGACAATTTCTAGAGTTCCAGGAGATCAAAAATATTTCTATAATACTACATTATTTGCCTGGTTTACTCACTCTCTCTTGAGTATGTAGTGGAGTTTTCCAGAAGTCACATGATATGTGATATCAGTAACAGACTGAATGCAGAAGCAGATACGAAAATCTAGAGGTCTTTCATTAAGCCAGTTAAGAGTTTACTTTAAGAAGTTAAAAAGATTTTCAGGGAGTTTCCTGGTGGTCTTGTGGTTAGGATTCGGCACGTTCTCTTCAGTGGCCCAGGTTCAATCCCTGGTTGGGGAACTGATCCTGCAAGCCTAGCGGTGTAGCCAAAAAAAAAACCCCCAAAATGTGCAAAAACATGTAAAACATTGCCACCTCCTCCAATTTCTATTTTTGCTTTGCAAAGCATAGCTATTTTCCATAAAAGTATATGTTGGGTTTACTGCTGTCATTGTTAAATAAATTAATAAGTATTTTTAAATGTTCTAATTTCTAAATTAGAACCAATTGGTTCTAAATGAACCAATTTCTAATATGGAGACTACTGAAACAGATAATCCACAAAAGAAAAGTTCTTTGGGGTCCATAAAAAGAGTGAAAAGTGTCCTGAGATCGAAAGTTTGACAATTACTCATACAGATCAACTTCTTCTGAGTCTAGCTAAAATTGCTGTTCACTTTAGATTGAAAATGCAGAAGGTAAATATATTAAATGAGCTCAGTCTAACTCCATGCTTCAATATTCTTTAAAACAGAAAAACCAGAGATACACAACAATCAGAACCTCAAGAGAAAGAGTAAGAAATAGCAGTGTATTTTGTATGTGAAACTACTATGAGACATTTACTCACCTTTTAAAAGAATTTCACACATAAAAGCCTCTTGTAATAAAATCACTTTCGTTTTTTAAAGATGACAGTCTGAGCGAAGACTTGGGAATGAACATTTAAGGGACAGACAGCATACAAGGAGCCTCTATGTAAGACCAAAGGGCTTCAACAGGAGAACAGAAAACCTGACAAATGACAGATGGAAGCCAAGGGGAAAGTGTTTCAAGAAGACAGAGGCTCTGGGATGTGTCACATGCTGCAGAAAGGTTATAGAAGAAGGAGACAAGTGTGTCTCCTTTTATTTAGCAAAGAGGATGTTACTGTGACCTTAAAGAACAGTTTTAGTGAAGACAAGGGTCAGAAGACTGAATAAATATGAGGTGAAAAAGTAGAATTTGGGGGCTTCCCTGGTGGCGCAGTGGTTGAGAGTCCGCCTGCCGATGCAGGGGACACGGGTTCATGTCCCAGTCCGGGAAGATCCCACGTGCCGCGGAGCGGCTGGGCCCGTGAATCATGGCTGCTGAGCCTGCGCGTCCGGAGCCTGTGTTCCGCGATGGGAGAGGCCACAACAATGAGAGGCCCGCGTACCGCAAAAAAAAAAAAAAAAAAGTAGAATTTGGTTGTAAAGTGGGAATAAGCAGGGTGATGGCTCAAAATAATATGGGGAAAAGAGAAAATGTGCCAAGATGGATGTTAAAGCTGTAAAAGAGAATGCAACATAAATGAAGAAGACTGCAAAGGGGGGAGGAAATCAGGGGAATATAACCTTATGCAGCAGGAGGGAGGCCCCTTGTAAAGAAAAAGAGGGAAGTTAAAAAGTTTAGATGTGAATGAAAGACTAGTTCATAGGTGTGGTGGCAGGAAGTTGAAAGAGTTTGTGGATAAAGAATTCCATCATCTCTGTGTTGTAAATAGCAAGCAGGAGAAAGGGGCTGGAAGGTTTGAGATTTAAGGAGTTGGAGATTTAAGGAGAGGGTCTGAAAGAGCTACTATGAAGAAAAGGAGCAAACTAACTTAGGCTTTTCTGAACCTTTAAAATGTTCAACAATTAGCATGCATTATTGTAATGGGAATAGAAGTTTCTATTTTGAAAAATAAGCAGCCAATGTATTTCAGAATGTGGTTTTTTTTTTTTTTTTTTTTTTTTTTTTTGCGATAGGCGTGACTCTCACTGTTGTGGCCTCTCCCCTTGCGGAGCACAGGCTCCGGACGCGCAGGCTCAGCAGCCATGGCTCACGGGCCTAGCCGCTCTGCGGCATGTGGGATCTTCCCAGACCGGGGCACGAACCCGTGTCCACTGCATCGGCAGGCGGACTCTCAACCACTGCGCCACCAGGGAAGCCCCCAGAATGTGTTTTATACAAAAATAATTAAAATAAAAAAAAATGTTGAGTGTGTTAAGAGTTCATCCCTTAGAATTTAGGAAAAGTTAGCCATTCATCCTTGAACAGTTAAGGCTTGTAATATTTTATTTATTGCTATTTTGTAGGAGGTATTAGATTTATTTATGAAGTCCCATGAAGTAATCATAGAGAAGTTTCCTACTTGTTCTTAGAAGCAATGTTTTAACAGACAATACTGTATAAAGATGGAATGGATTTCCTTAAAAAGTACTGATGTTCAAATTACTGGACAGCCATTTAAGGTACTTTTCAAGTATTAGTCTGTAAGTTTTCAGAGATAGTTCTTAAATATAGTAGTAAACATTTTAGGCTTGCAGGCTCTTGGCTGTCATAGTACTCAACTCATCTATTGTAGCTCAAAAGCAGCCACAGAAAATATGTAACCAACAGACATGGCTGTTATCCAATAAAACTTTACTGCAAAAACTGGTGGCAGGCCCATAAGCTATAATTTTCTAGCCCCTGGTTTAAGTTTTCAGCTATCTGATGAGGAAGTTGCTTACATCCTTAAACTCTTTAGTTTTGTCATCTATAAGTAGAGTAACAAAGCTACTGATTTAATGAGGTAATTATATGTTATATTAAAATGCCCAGTACACCAAACACATTCAACAAATGTGAGTTCCCCTTCTCTGTATTTGGTAGTGTGAGGCTACAGTGCTCACATTCCAGAAGATCACAGAAGTAGAGAAGAGAGAACATTCATGGTGTGGAAAGTAAATGCTTACTTGTTAAAGACAATGACGCAAAAATAATTTTGCTAATTTCTTATGAACAAATCCCAGGTCTCAATTATCATCTGATTTAAATTTCTTGAAAGATGAAATCCAACAATTTTTTAGAAATAATTTTCCTAGTTCTTTAAGGTTTAAGAATCTCACTTTTAGGGCTTCCCTGGTGGCGCAGTGGTTGAGAGTCCGCCTGCCAATGCAGGGGACACGGGTTCGTGCCCCGGTCTGGGAGGATCCCACATGCCGCAGAGTGGCTGGGCCCGTGAGCCATGGCGGCTGAGCCTGCGCTCCGCAATGGGAGAGGCCACAACAGTGAGAGGCCCGCGTACCGCAAAAAAAAAAAAAAAAAAAAAAAAAGAATCTCACTTTTAATATTTTATGCAAAACAATAAACATAAATTTAGATTCTTTTAAACCTTGGTACTGAGGAACTTAAAGATTTACAAATGTAATAAAATTCCAAAGGACTGTGATGCTGTACAGTAAGTTCTAGGGAGAATAGCTTTCTCTGCTTTTGTTCTGCTACTATATGCCATTTTCTGCCTTATAACTCAATAAGATAGACACAAGTCAATTAGACAATTCTGAAACTATAGCTGGAAAGTGTTTTGAAGCCCACAGGAAGTCTACAAAGTGAATAATCAATAAATTGACCATATAAACAAAGATTTTTGAAACTCACCATCTCTATTAGTTTCCCATTCTACATTTTCTTCTTCACTTTCTGGAGTTCTCTCCTTAGTGATTTTTATGTCTTCCTTTTCCCTATGTCTCCCTCTTGAAGATTCTTTCTAAAAAGTACATACATACATATGGGTTATTATATTTATAAAAACTACATGAGGTAGTTACTATAATACAGAATATTTCTAACTTCATTTTTGTTTCATTAAAGAATCAGTCTTGCAAATAATCACGCATCCACTAAGTAGAGGAAGTAACACGTTCTAGAGTATCACAATGATAAGACTGTACTATTATCTATTTTACTAAAGAACAGCAACTTGGTAAATGTTTGAAGTAACTAAGATTTTAAAAGATACAACGAAAATCGAATACTTTAATAAGCATTTGTTAGTATACTACATACTCAGTTTCTACGTGAAAATTATGGGGTAAAGTTTAAAACGGATAAAGTACAACTGGAGGAATTGTGACTATATTTTTAAATGACTTTAAAAAGGTTACACCGTTCACAGTAGATTCTCAAATATAATTGCTGATCTAAGACTTGTCATATACTAACGTAAAAGCATTTACCTACACCTAAAGATAAATCCAAACTCATCTAATAACTTTATAAATGCTTTAAAAGGGGAGATTTCCCCTATTTTGATGAAACCAAAATGGTAACTAAAATAGTTAGAAAAGTTACCTTTACACTGCAGTTAAAAACCAAAAAGTTTTACATTTTATTCCAGGTATAACAGTAGCCTATAGACAAAGCAGGACAACAGTGATTCAGCTCATAAAAGTTAATTAAATATCCTGTTACATAAGATGAAGACTCTAAACCACATTTTACTAAGTGGTAAGAAAATAACCAGTGTCATGGAATTGTTATCTTCCCCCCACCATGTCTCACTTTTATTAACACTAAATCCTGACTATGAAAGACACTAACACACAAGGACATTAAGTGCTGAGAGTTCTTTCTGGGCATTACCAGACATAAAATTTGGCTGCTTAAAACACAAATTAATTTCTCTTTGTCTTCTTTTTAAAGAACTCTAGCATATAACTGCCCCTAAATTTTACTTATTTAGGTATGAAGTCATGTTGTAAGTATTATTGCTAAATGACATATATAGTTGCTGGTACGACAGCAGAGGCTGACAAATATCATTAAAAGATTATATAATTGTATCAGCCATGACAAAACGGTAAAAGGTCAAAAAAAGAGGAAGAAAAAAGAAACGCACTCCTATTTGTACATAAGACAAAGGAGAAAAAGGAACACAATCTATTTTTATTCTTAAAACACATTTTGTGGAATATCAATGAAGAGCTATTCTATATCCCAGGTTAACTTTTGAATGTTCTGTAGATTACACCCACTGTAAATATATATTAGTATGTGCTATATCAAAAAATTTTCATAGAAAGTTATCTCCAAATTACTGAATAATATATTCTGGGTTTTTTTGTCTATAAGGTATCAGACTACATTTGTCTGTATGTAGTTGTAATACCAACTACAAATGTAGTTGAAAAGGGTTTCAGAGCAGTAATTCTGGTACTGGAAAACAAAATAATCTGCAAGTTTGTAACAGAATGTTTTTAACAGATTTAGAAACAGATATAATAATCTCAATAAATTTCATTAATAATTTATGTATTTTATAATATTTACCCTACATATTGAAATTATATAATTTTTGTATTACCTATTTTTTTCCAATATGACTCTAATACTGGCCCCAGAGATCACATATAACTTCTATTATTAAGTAATAGAGACTGAATGCAGGCTTCAATATGTGGTGGGATTTCAAGTTAGGAGATATGTTTTTTCCTAATACTTTGTTACTATCCCACCTCAAATCATAATAGAGGAAATTACTTTGATAACACCTAAGGCTCAGGTCATTTTTTTAAATGTTGTATTTCCTCATTTTTCCACTTCAACAGTGTATAACTTGTTTAGGCATGTTATTCCTTGTAAAATAAAATTATTTCCCTCTTTCTCTGATCATATTCAAATATAAAGGGTCTGGTATTACTTGTCCCATGTAGTACAGCATGGTCTGCTCTTTCACCTTCCTGTAATTTCTTGAATAGAATGGACTATCATCTTACTGCTCTTATATGCAAACATATTAATTAGAGGTACAACCATTTGATTATTACATATTCTAAATTAATCATTCTGGAACATGTACATGTTGAAATACTTGTTAAAGAACCACAATATTTTAGCCAGTACCCATGGGATGAGATATTTTATGAATTCAGAATTATTTGGATTTCAAAATATATTAAGTAACAATGCCAGTAGAGTCTGGAGCAGCAACCTATAATCAAATATACTGATATTTTTGCAGCAAAACATGAATTCACTGACTGGGTAAAGACTGTATAATAAGCTTCATATCAATTAAAATCAGGTTTTGCTGCCAAATAAGTCTATACCTAACTTAGGAAAAATGTTTGGTTTTAAAAGTCTCTTACATCAGCAATGCAATAAATAATTGTGAACTTTACTTTCACTTTATTTCTACTTTATATTACATTCATATTTATTTCTTAAACATTATATGTATGGACAGATTATATTTATTATAAAATTTATTTTTAGCTAGTAAGGAGGCATTACCAAGAATATGATCTAAAAAGAAGTGTTGAGGCAAAAAGAATTGAAAACCAATATTAACTGGATTAGCAACCATAATAATAAAATGTTAGGGGTCTTTGAAATAATATAATTCAATTTCCTACCCCATGCTGAAATTTTTTTCCTAAATATTGTATAGTTATAGAAGTCCTCTAATAGAATAATTTCACGGACAAAAAGATTTACTCCCAAGGTCTCCACTGATAAGCTCTCCACTGTTGCATTCTTTGCCCCCATTTTCAGAAAGTTCTAAATATTAGAAAATTATTTCTTATACTGATCACAACTCTTTTATACCGCTCCAGAATTTCTATTGATTGGAACTAGTTCTGGTCTCTAGAACCGTGCAAAACAAATCTAATAATTCTTCCATGTGATAGCTATTTAAATATTTCAACACTGTCACTAAATCTCTTCAATATCTTCTTACATCAGGCCAAAGATACTCTACACACTGATCATACATGAACATTTCACAATTTTCATACCCCTCACTACTCTGTCATCTTCTCTGGGCACACTAATTTGCCAATGTTGCTTCAATAAAATGTGATAACTAAAATTAACCTAGTCCTGCCAGAGCAGCATAGAGCATATAGCTTCCACCTCTCCTAGTATAGAGGTGAAATTATTCTTGCATTAATGAACTTGTTTTGCGGTGGGGGGGGGAGTCTGGGGTAGAGTTTAAATAAGAAACTATAATCTTATAAGCTATATAAATTTAAATTACAATCTCACATAAAATGAAGTCTAGAAATAGGGTAAACTTCAGGGCTGGGTGATGTAGTAACACAGTGAAATCACTGGAGACCAAATTTTCCTGTTGTTTTTTTCCTTTCTTACAGCTCTGCTATTCCTACTGTTGACTTCACATTAAGGCATATTTCTTTTACCACGATGACAAGCAATCTAGGTTCACCCAGTGTGTGCCTCTCTACAAATAAGAATTTTTTCTTTCAGTTTGAGTAGGCCAACTTCAGTCACATGGTCACATCTGAATCAATAACTGATATCAAGATAATAGCCACAGGCTAAATAAATTAGGCCTGGTTCCTGAATCAACAGAATTAGCAAGGAGAATGGGATTATTATGACTAGATTAGACTAATGAGGGACTAGCAGTGAATCTGGGGTTAACTCCCCAGACCAAAATGCAGCTTCAAAATGAAAACAACTGAATGGATTCTGGGGAGTTCAAAGTAATTTATACTATACTTTTGGTACTACACTTCACCTCCTCAGAGTACAATGCCACATTTCTGACAACTGCATAGGCCATAAAAAAAAGACACTTTCCGACCTAGTAAATGTTTCCTCTGTTCACCTTTACTGTTGCATTTTGGACAGAAGCTTCCTTAGCTTCTAAGGTCATTTTCCATCGTCCTGATGTATATCCTTTTAGACATTCTCTGAGTAATGAAGGTCTCCTGGTAGTCAACACTCTCAATTTTACCAGAAAGCTTCTTTATTATATCCTCATTCTTGAAAAGCAGTTTTGCTGGGCTCATAATTATGGGTTCATACATTCACCTCAGCCTTGAAAATATCATTCCACTGTATTTTGGCTTCCATTATTGTTACTGATGGTATCAGTCTATCGTTCCTTTGTAGAAAGATCTGCCTTTTATCTCTGGGTGTTTCCAATATTCTCTCTATACCTCTCATGTTTTGCAGTTATGATATAATATCTACTTGATACGTATTGTGCTTTCTGCAGGCTTATATCTCATCAATTATGGAAAATTCTCAGCCACTATTTCTTTCAATATTGCCTTTCCCATTTTCTATTTTTTTCCTGGGATTCCAATTAGACGTACATTAGGTTCTCTAAGTTTTTCCTCCACATTTATGAACCTCTTCAATATTTTCTATAACCTTGTTTTTATGTGCTGCATTCTGGATAAACTCTTCAACTCCATCTTCCAAGTCACCAGTTCTCTCTTCACAGATGGGCCCAAGGCTTAGTGTCTGACCAGCTCTAATACCTGTAAAAGTCTTAAAGTCACTACCGGCTTTCACACTTGCTGCTCAATCCTTGGTTTCAATTCTGTCTTTGTTTTGCTGCTGTTTACGTTCTTGAGAAAGCACGTCAAACCCTTCTTTCAGCAGCTCGAGTTAATGTTAATCCAAAGTTTTCTTCTGTCATTTACTATCACATATTATATCAAAGCTATTAACAATTCAAAAAGCTATTATTAATTTTTAAAAGATTATGGTTCTCACCTTAATGTTTTCAGAACTTTTCAACTGGACACTTCTGATCAAGGCTAAAAACTTTTAAATAATGAACAATGCTTATTGTGGTTTTTTGGCCTGAATATTAGCCCAACAACTTAGCTCAGTATATAGCTTTTAGGACAGATATAACTGACATTTTGAAATTTTAAAATGATTCACAGATGTGCAATTTCAGATCCTTTCAACACTATAGAAACACAGACGGTAAAGAAACTTAGATCTACACTAAGGAAACTGTAGTTTATTTTGTTTATACTATACTGAAGAAAACCCCCCTAATAGGGTTATCAGAGATTTTCTTTTATGAAGTGGTCATAAAAATTATACTAGCTCGTCTCAGAATAAGCAGAGTCACAAATAAACAAACAAGATTATAAACTTCAAAAAACAGTCAACAGATACAGGTCATCTCCAAGTACCACATTTTAAAAATTACAGTGAAGAGAGAACAACTATTAATATTTCTGTATCTATGTACCAACTAATACAGCACTGAAGAGCACAGCTACAGGAGATGGGGAGTGAACTAGACAGAAGCATACTACTAACAAGATACTCTAAAAGACATTCTCAAACCAAGACAGATCAAGTAGACAAAGATATGAAAACTACAGGAGATCAAAACAACAGATGTTTCAGATATACTTTAGAACCTGAAAGCCAAAAAACAGAAAATACACCTTCTTTTTAAGCATATACAGAAAATTCAGAAAAACTGACCATATCTTAGGCCACAAAGAAAATCTTATCAAATCTGAGAAAAAGAAATACAAAAAGTAATAATATAAAAGTTATTTTTTAAAAAATCAAAAGAATACACACATAAAACAAACAAAAGGCTCTTCAATCTGAAAAATTTTAAACATGCCATTAAGCAATTATTGGACCACAGGTGAAATACAAACCTAAAGATGAGAATTCCTTAAAAATAATGACAATGAAAGCATGATATATGAGATCCATGGAATTCAGCTAAAGCAGTTATCAGAAAAATGCTTATAGCATTAAATACATGTGTGTATATGAAAATAAATAAATGTTCCACCAATTCAAAAAAGAAAAGGAATACAATAAACCAAGGAGGGAATTAATAAAGAGAAATAAATGTGTTGAAAAGAGAAAGAACTAATATATAAATCCAAAAGCTGATGCAAATAAACCACTGACTAATGAAGAAAACAGGGCAAAAGCACAGGTATTCAAAATCCTATATGACAATGTGAAAGTAGCCATTAGAACAGAGAAAACTGAAAAACGTGATTTCTTTGCACAACTCTATGCAAACTAGTTTAAAAACCCAGACAAAGTACATAATATTCTAGAAAAAAAATTAACAAAACTGACTTAAAGTCAAAAGTCTATTAATTTCCACTGGAAAAATAAATTACTTACAGAACTTCTTCATAAAATAGTACCAGACTCAGGTGGTTTCACATGGGAATTCTACCAAACCTTTCAAGAGC
Organism: Mesoplodon bidens; assembly: GCF_964165515.1. Taxonomy (NCBI): domain Eukaryota; kingdom Metazoa; phylum Chordata; class Mammalia; order Artiodactyla; family Ziphiidae; genus Mesoplodon; species Mesoplodon bidens. The sequence goes on along the minus strand of NC_138174.1, from coordinate 20,755,818 downwards.
AGAAAATCCTGATACCACTTAAGATATTCCAGAGCAAAGAATAAGGAATATTTTGTTATTATAAGGTACTTGGACTACCTGTGAAGTGCTACAGTATTATTTGAAAGTAGACTTGAATTAATCGTAAATGTAATTGCAAACTCTAGGGAAACCACTAAAAGAGTAAAAATAACAAGTATAATTGACATGTTAAGAAAGGAGAGAACATGTAATAGTATAAAATGCTCAATTCAAACCATAAAAGGCACAAAAACAGTGGAAGTCAAAAAACAGGAACAAAGAACAGTGGTATAACAAATAGAAAACAGTAACAATTACAGTGGATATTAATACAACTGTATCAATAATTACTTTAAACATCAATAGACTAAACACACCAATTAAAACACAGAGACTGTCAGAGTGGATCAAAAAACAAGATGCAGCTAGCTACATGTTGTCTATGAGAAACCAACTATAAAAATAAAGACAAAATTAAAAGGAAGGGGATGGAGAAAGATATACTATGCTAAAGAGAGTGGGAGTAGATATGTTAATTTCAGACAGGCAGACTTCAGAATAAGGAAAGTTAGCAAGGACAAAAGGGCATTACATAATGATAAAGGGGACAATTCTTCAAAAAGACATAACAATCCTTAGTATATATGCAGCTAACAACAGTGTCAAAATATATAAAGTAAAAACTGATATTACTGCAAGGAGATATACATGATCCACTAATACATTTGGAGACTTTAACACCCCTCTATAAGAAATGTACAGATTCAGCAGGGAGAAAATTAGCAAGAACACAGTTGAAATCAAAAGCACCTCCAATCTACTGGATATAACTCACGTCAATAGACTACTTCATCTGGTGACAGTAGAAAACACATTCTTCTCAAGCTCACACGGAAGGAACATTCTGGACCATTTTATGGACCATATTCTGGACCATAAAACACATTTTTAAAAGAACAAAAATCATATAATGTCTAACCTCAGACCACAATGGAATTAGACTGGAAATTAATAATGGAAAGATAGCTGGATAATCCCCAAATATGTGGAGATTAAATGACACACTTCTACTTAACACATGGGTCAAAGAAGAAATCTCAAGAGAAATTTCAAAATATTTCAAACTAAATGAAAATAAAATACAATTTATCAAAATTTGTGGGATGCAGTGAAAGCAGTGTTTAGAGAAAAATTTATAGCATTGAATTCATATAGTAGAAATGAAGAAAGCTCTAAAATCAATAATCTAAGTTTCCACTTTAGAAAACTTGAAAAAGAAGAGCAACTGAAATCTAAAGTAAGCTGAAGAAAAATAACAAAAATCAGAGCAGAAATCAATGAAACTGAAAACAGGAAAACAACAGAGAAAACCCAACAAAACCAAAAGCCAGTTCTTTGAAAAGATCAAGCTTCTATGCAGGCTAACTAAGAAAAAAAGAGAGAAAACAAAAATTACCAATATCAGAAACAAAAGAAGAGACATCACTACAGATTCCAAGGACATTTAAAGGATAATAAAGGAATACTATGAATAATGCTATGCCCACAAATTTGATAACCTAGATGAAATGGACTAATTACTTGAGAGACACAATCTGTCAAAACTCACACATCAAGAATAGACAATCTGAAGACTTATATCTACTAAAGAAACTGAATCAATAATTAATAACCTTTCAAAACATAAAGCACCAGGTCCATATGGGTTCCTGTGTGAATTCTATCAAACATTTAAGAAAGAACTTATACCAATTCTCTATAGTCTTTTCCAGAAGACAGAAGCAGAGGGAATATTTACAGAATTATTCTGAGGCCAGCATTAATACCTAAATATCTAATACCAAAACCAGATGAGGACACTACAAGAAAAAAAAAAAAAAAAGGACCAAGATCTCTCATGGGCATTGATGCAAAACTCCTGAACACCAAAATAGAAGCAAATGAAATCCAACAATATATAAAAATAATTATACACCACAACCAAGTGGGATTTATACCAGATATGCAAGGGTGGTTCAACATTCAAAAGTCAATTAAGGTAATTCATCACATCAACAGACTAAAAAAGAAAAAAAAGACACAATCATATCAATAGACAAAGAAAAAGTATTTGACAAAATCCAACACTCATTCATGATAAAAACTCTCAACAAACTAGAAACAGAGGAGAACTTCCTCAATTTGATAAAGAACATCTATACAAAACCTACAGTTAATATCATAATTAATGGTGAGAAACTTTCTTGCTAACCTCAGGAACAAAACAAGGAGATCCCCTCTCACCATTCCTTTTCACCATAATGTAAGTCCTAGCTAATGCAATAAAACAAGAAAAGGACATAAAAAGTATACAGATTGAGAAGGAAGAAATAAGTGTCTTTGTTCACAGATGACATTATTGTCTATGTATAAATTCTGAAAGAATCAACAAATCTGTAGGTTGCTTTGGGTAGCACGGATATTTTAACAATCCTAATTCTTCCAATCCATGAGTACGGTATATCTCTCCATTTATTTGTGTCATCTTCAATCCCTTTCATCAATGTCTTACAGTTTTCAGGGTACAGGTCTTTCACCTCCCCGGCTAAATTTATTTCTATGTATTTTATTCTTTGTGAGGTGGCTGTAAATAGATTTTTCTTAATTCTTCTTTCTGATCATTATTAGTGTATAGAAACGCCACAGATTTCTGTATATTAATCTCATAGCCTGCAACTTTACTGAATTCATTTATTAGTCTAAAAGTTTTTCTGGTGGAGTCTTTAGGGTTTTCTATATATAGTATCATGTCACCTGCAAATAGTCGTGTATATATATTTTAAAGTAGTGGGATAATCCAATAGTTTTTAGGTTACCTATAGGGAAAAAAGTAGAGCGATCAAGAGATAAAAGGCAGACTTTCCTGAATGTAACCTGTTCTGTAGATTTAACTTTGAAACCATAAGGTACCTTATTAGCCCAGTAGGCATCAGTCTCATAACTTTGAAACCATGAAAATGTTTTATATACTTAGAAAACAAAACTGTATTTTTAAAAAACCCCTAAAACTAAAATCAAAATGAAATGAATCAACCCAACTTCATCAATTTTGTGGTTTAACCACATAGACAACTGTTCAAGTGACTTAAAATACAATAATTTGCACTTTGCTATAGAGCAGAAACTAACACAACACTGAAAATCAACTACACTCCAATAAAAATTAATTTTTAAAAAATACAATAATTTGACTATCTCTTCCTAAAAAACATATATCACAGATATTTCCCTCACGGGATATATCCTAAGAACTACAAAGACATCTTAAACTGTTCGAAGTAATCATATTATTAGTAATACTATTGTTAATTATTATTCTGGAACTATTAAATGTAAGATAATGCAAATGAATGTCAACAGGGACTAAAATTTTCAGCATAAAAGTGATACAACTATAAAATCAAAGAATTAGGTAAAAGTCTTGCAATTCTAAATTTGAACTATTTGAACTCATGTTTGCTTGCATGTTCTTAAAGAGAAGATACATATGTATTGCCTAGGTGAAATACAATGAAAAGCCCTAAAAATGACTAAACTAGTGGTTTCCAGGTAGTGGTCCTGAAATACCATCTCCCAATAAAAGAACCAGGGCTGTAGGTAGGGGAAAATGGCTGACTCCAAGTAGAGGATATAAAATATATACAACGAGCTGGGAACATCTTAACAGAAACAAAGAAACTATCAAGGACTACTGAAGCTGTGTCAATACAGGCAGGATATAGTTGGACTTCATCAAAGTTAAAGGATATCTTTAAAGACACCACAGGGACTTCCCTGGCAGTCCAGTGGTTAAGACTCCGTGCTTCCACTGCAGGGGGCATGGGTTCGGATCCCTGATTGGGGAACTAAGATCCTGCATGCTGCACTATGCAGGAAAAAAAAAAAAAAAAAGACACCACAAAGAAAATGAAAAGGCAAGTCACATACTAGGAAAATATATTTGCAATACACATATCCTACAAATGACTGGTGGTATTCAGAACATATAAGAGCCACAAATCTGTAATAAGACAAACAGCCCAACTTATAAGCAAAAGACATAAATAGACACTTCACAAAAAATATATAAAAGGCCAGTAAACACATGAAAAGATGCTCAACATCACTAATCATCAAGAAATGAAAATTAAGGGACCTCCCTGGTGGCTCAGTGGTTAAGAATCTGCCTGCCAATGCAGAGGACAAGGTTCAAGCCCTGCCAGGAAGATCCCACATGGCATGGAGCAACTAAGCCTGTGCACCACAACTACTGAGCCTGCGCTTAAGAGCCCGCAAGCCACAACTACTGAGCCTGCACGCCACAACTACTGAAGCCCTTGTGCCTAGAGCCCGTGTCAGCAACAAGAGAAGCCACTGCAATGAGAAGCCCACACACCGCAACAAACAGTAGCCCCTGCTCGCCGCAACTAGAGAAAGCCTGCATGCAGCAACGAAGACCCAACACAGCCAAAAATAAATAAATTAATTCTAAAAAAAGGAAAGGCAAATTAAAACCACTATATACCCAGTAGAGCAATGCCAAGTGTTGGCAAGAATGTAGAGCAACTGAAACTCTCATACACTGTGGGTTGAGGATGTAAAATGGAATAACCACTAGGGAAAACTACTTGGCAGTTTCTTATAAAGTTAAAAGACACATAACATACACATAACATATGACTCAGCAATTCCACCTCTAGGTATTTACCCACAGAAAACTATGTCCACGCAAAGACTTGTACACGAATGTTCATAGCAGCTTTATTCATAATAGCCAAAATAACCAGAAAACCATATGGCCAATAGCCATAGTAACCAGAAAACTACTCTAATGTCCATCAACTGGGGAATGGATAAACAAATTTTGACATATCCATATAATAAAACACTAACCCACAATAAAAGGAACTGTTGACACATACTACAACATGGCTGCATTTCAAAAGTACTGTGCTAAAAGAACCAAGACCCAAGAATATATAATATCTGATTCCATTATAGTGACAGATCAGAGGTTGTCAGGAGCCTGGTTTGAGAGGGGACTGACTCTAAAAAGACATGAAGATACGTTCTGGGTTGATGGAAATGTTCTGTATCTTCATTGTGGTGGTGGTTATACAGGTGTGTACATTTGTCAAGACTCAAATGGTACACTTAAAATGAATACATTTTATAAAGTAAACTTTTAAACAGAGCTCAGGATCTAATATAAAGACCTCCCACAAGCTAAGGAAGGGACATTTGAAGGAAAAGAAAAAAAAAAAAAGAACAAAAGAATAATAGTGGTACTGGATTAGAGTTAAGAGACACCAAATAAGAACTCATGTTTAGCTCAATACAGATAAAGACGGTTGCTTGTAATATTTATAGATATATGCATATACACCAATTAGTATACACTCATATATTTCATTGCTCTGTCAGCTGAGAGGGCCTAAAAAAAACACCACCCCAGTAGGAACAAGCACACCTAGTACCAGATTTTAGCGTGCTCTCTCTCTCTCTATCTCCTAGCCATCAGAGAAAAAGCCCGTGCTACCCATACAAAGAGGTCCACATCGAGAGAAACTGAGGCCTCCAGCTGACTTCCAGCATCAACAACCAGACATGGGAGTGAAAAAAATCTTCAAATGATTCCTGCCTCCAGCATCCTAGTACTTTAGCTGAGGTTCCAGACATAAAGAAAGAGATAAGCCATGCCTACTGTGCCCTTTCTGATTTCCTGACAGAATCCATGAACAAAATAAATGGTTGTTTTACGCCAAGGTTTGGCAACTGGAACTCCTTTTAATACTATCAAAAGATATTAAACATTTGCAGATCATACAAGGCTAAAGACATATTTTTTATATAAAATGAACACATTTTAATCTACATTTAAAAATCACAGTAATCAATCACGTACTATATATACATTATCAAATTCCTACCAGGTGGTATATAATGTATCTCCACTTACACCCTTCCCCTTCTCTTCTAAACCTTTTCCTTTGAAATGGGTAAACAACACTCATCTGTTCTACTTAATCCTATACTCACTTCTCATATTTTTAATTTGGTGACTCTCTACTCTTGCTGTTTTACATTTACTGTGTTTTATTCTTTCCAAAGAATTTTCACATGTACGTCCTCACTTGGTTCTCACTATAACTTGTGACATATTGGTGCAAGAGACTTACTCAGGATAGTTACAAAACTGTTAATAACGCCTTCTAAGTTAAAGTCCTCCATTGCATGAGTCAGCTTTTTTTAACACATATAGTCCTATCTCCTTCCTTATCAGTGAAACTTTTTCCTCATCTAGCCAGAAATATCAAGATGTAGAAAAAGAACAAGGGAATTTTTTTAGGTGGTGGGGGGAGGGAAATGAGGGACAGGAATAGAACTGGGTAGGGGTCTATGAAGCAAAGCTAATAATCATGTATACATTCTGGGAGGTACAGTTCCCAGAGACAGAAAGCTTCATGCTAGAATCAGTTCTCAATTCAGAATATCAGAGAACAAAGCACTAAGGGTAGGTCAAAATCAATTGTAGTGTGCAAAGTCAAAATCAGTGGTAGCCTGTAAAATGTCTGAAGGAGGCTGGAAGTTGGATAATCAACTTGAGATTCAGCTAAAGACTGAGATCTGAAAAAGTAATTTGCATAGTAGTCATCTTAAATAGATCCAGAGTGGAAGTGAGGATAAATATCAAGTCTAAATAGATTCTCTGAAGATAAGTCATCAGGTTGAGGTGGGGTAGGAAATGATCAAAATGACCTTTGAAAAAATACTGGACAAGGAAAAGGGAACATCATTCTAAAGTCTCAAAAGAAAAACTTCTGAAAATGACTTATTATTGGAACCAGAGAAGGTCATTAAAATGATAGATTAAGAAAAAATATTTTTAAATATATTACACAGATCAGTTGAAACATTATTCCAATGGTTTTAATTTCATATATGAGAAAGCAGATTGACAAAAAAGATTAAGACTTTAAAAACAAAGATCATGAAAAATACTGGAGATGGATGGTGGTAAAGATTGCATAACAATGTGAATATACTTAATGCCATAGAACTGTACACTTAAAAATGTTTAAAATGGTACATGTATAATGTATTTTATAACTTAAAAAAGAAAAAAAAATGATTTAAAGGATCAATTCATCCAAATAAACTCAGACCATTGCCCATCTGCTCTAAGGTAAGATTTCAGGTGAGCAGGGGATGCTCACAGTGCATCTCTAAATCCTAAACTATTAGATATCCTCCCACAATGATGAATTATTTTATACTTTCTCGAATGTGGCCACAAAGCTTCTCTTAAGAGACAAAGATCCCCTATAGCACATGCATGCCCTAATCATCAACAAATACTTGAATGTTCCTCCTGACTCTATATTCACAGGTCTCATTTTGCTTTCAAAGCTATTTTAATTTTGTGCTCGAATTATGTAAAATAACAAGTCTCTGTTATAGAAGAAGAAAACACAATTCAGTTACTGCATTTGAAAAGTTCTATAGACTGGTGGAAAGTATCCAGTACCATAAAAATATGTTTATTATTTCATACCTGTTCTAAACTAGCATATTAGTGTCTGTGCAAATACAGAAAACAGTGCCAAAAGTTAGTAGTCCATGATGCTATGAGTCTAGTGTACAGAAGGAGCCTTTCCATCTTAGTTAATAGCATGGAAAGCCCGTAGTTAGGCTTAACACCTCCCCTCCACCCATTCTTTTGGTCATCAAATCCTACTGACACTACCTCAAATTAGTCTCTCACCATGTTAAATTTAGTTCCATCATGTTAAGCATGGTTCTGATCACCTAGACCAGCCAACATGTCCAAAATATTGCCAATGCAACATATGACCAACATAAAAAATTATTAACAAGATATTTGACTTTCTTTTTTTCATACTAAGCCCTTGAAATTCAGTATGTGTTTTACACTTACAGCACATCTCAATTCAGACTAGCTACACTTCAAGTGCTCAACAGCCCCACTGGACAGTGCAGACCTGAGACCATCAGGACTTCTCAACAATGGCTGCACATAAGAATCACTCTTCATTTATTCAGTAAGTGAACTTACTAGTTCCAGGGTCTGGAGATGAATTGGTAAACAAGATAGATCTCTTCAGCCCTCATCTCACATACACATGCCGTTAATTCTTTCACTCTAGGCACACAGCTTCACAGGTTCTCAAACACACTAGTCCTTTAAAACTCCTTGTTATTGTGTTGGTTTTCTTCCTCTTCCTACACTCTCACCCATTCCCTCCTTCATCCCATCTATCCTTCAACATCCAGGGCAAATGTCATTTTCCTCTGGTTCCCCAGGCAGTTATTTATTCCCTCCACTGTGAGCTTTGCTCATCTCTCTCTGACATACTACCACAGTCTATAGCATTACAGTTTACCTATTTATGAATTTGTCTCTCCACAAGTTCAGGGTTTATCAACCTCAGACACACTGGAGCTGAGGTCAATAGCAGAGAAACGGTGGAATTAGTTTGCGGAAAATCACACACATCCTATCTTAGCCATGCTATGTTATCTATGCGATACTTGCCCCTACATAAACTACATCTGATTTTCCCACAGAAATTCATTACGTGAAGATCAAGTCACACATGTTACAATAGGGAATGTACCATAGAAATGATCAGCACCTGTTTTTGTGCCAGATATAGCACTCAAAATAATACCTGCTATCCTAACTTATTAACAGTTTTCTCTAAGTTTGGATAGTGAATTCCCTAAAACCTGACTACTCTTGAATCTTGAGACTTTATCCCTTAGGTGTGCATGAAGCTAAGTGCCTTTGAGGGCTATCTCATCTAAGGAAAGCAGGAATCGGGCTTTAAAAGTCTTAACAAAATACTAACTTTGCTGTCTACTAAAATGATATGCTGAACATATAAACCTTTACAATCAACAACTACTTACACTTAGATATCTGTTGAAAACCTCAATCTCCAATGCCGTATTCATCTCCCATTAAGAGCCTAAAACCAATTTATATTTGAGAAAAAAGGCTAAGAGCTATTCTAATACCAGTACCTACCATTTATTAAGCTGTCGCATTGGAAGAGTCAGTCATACTTGTTTTACATATATTTTCTTCACAGCAACACAATAATAGAGCTATCTCACCGCCATTTTACAGATAAGGAAACTGACAGTAGCATTAAATAACAATTCCTAAAGTAATGTGTTCAGAATACGAATTCCAGATGTCTGCCCTTTACATTAAGTACAATCCACCTAGTGGTATGCTGGAGCCAGGTCACACTGACTCACACGAGCTAACTGTTAAATTTTTAGGAACTGCACAAGCTGTAACTAAAAATTAAATTATAAAAACTAACAACTAAATAAGTAATATTAAAAACAACAGTACTAATTATTCAAATCTCACTTCCCAAATATTTTAGTATACTTTACTCTTGTGGTTAATAACACTTATTGTGTGTGTGTATTCCCACACTTCCCAACTCTGTACTCAGTGATACCATTTTAGTAGCTTGAAACTGACCATGATGGGAGTATTTACACCAAAGAAATTGATAAATCCTACAAAGTATGGCTTTCTTTTTTTCTGAGTGGTTGTTAAATATAATACCAGCAAACCATGGAGTCCATGCATTATTCTGAAATAAAAAGTTATTTCAAAATGCAACACACATGCTCAGACCCTACCCAGAAATTCTAATTCAGTAGATTAAGGATAAAGTACCTGCGTGTGTATTTTGAAAAAGACCATTTCTCCTCCAAAAGGATTTTGATACATACCGCCAGCTGAGAACTACCATTTGAGATTTCTAAAACGGTTTTATGTATCATATCAGACATTAGAAAGCTACATACTTAAAACTGCATTACTTTAAGTCCCCAAAGATGTCTTTACAAACTATAATATAAAACTGTGACACAGCTTTTTTTCAAGGATCAAAATAGCCAAAAGAAAGCTTCTATATATCTAAAATTATCAAAGAGGTTGCTGCTTATACAATTCAATAACTTTCGTAAAAAGGCTATAATGAGCCAACTAGATATCCATATGCAAAAGAATGAGGTTGGACCCTTACCTCACACCATAAATAAAAATTAACTCAAAATGGATCAAAGATTTAAATGCAAGAGCTAAAGCTCTAAGATTCTTTGAAGAAAAACAGGCATAAATCTTTCTGACCTTGAATTAGACAACAGTTTCTTAAATGTGACACCAAAAGCACAACAAAAATATAGATAAATTGGATTTCATCAAATTAAAAACATTTGTTTTTTAAAGGACACCATCAAGAACATGAAAAGACAACCCACAGAATAGGAGAAAATTTTTGCAAATCATATATATAAGGGACTTGGATCCAAAATACATAAAGAATTCTTACAAATCAACAATAAAAAGACAACCCAATCTAAAAATGGACAAAGGATCTGAATAGACATTTCTCCAAAGAACATATACAAATGGCCAATAAGCAGACAAGAAGATGTTCAACATCACTAGCAATCAGAGAAATGCAAGTCAAAACTACAATGAGATTGCCGATAGGTATAATCAAAAAATTAGGTAACAGCAAATTTTGGCAAAGATGTGGAGTACTGGAAATCTCACACACTGATGTAAAGAACTTAAAATGGTGCAGCTGCTTTGGAAAACATCCTAGCAGTTCCTCAAAAGGTTAAACATAGTTACCACATGACTGAGCAATCTCACTCCCAGATATAAACTCAAGAGAAATAAAAACATATGGCCACACAACAACTTGTATACAAATGTTCATAGCAGCATTATTCATAAGAGCCAAAACATGGAAACAACCCCAACATTCATCGACTGATGCATGGATAAACAGAATGTGGTATCTCAATACAATGGAATATTATTTGGCAAAAACAAGAAGTGAAATACTGATACATCCCTTAATCTTTCACAAACCTTGAAAACACTATGCTAAGTGAAAGAAGTTAGTGACAAAAAAACTCTCATACTGTATGACTCCATTTATATAAATATCCAGAATAGGCAAATCTACAGTGACAGTAACTGGAATAGTGCTTGCCCAGGGCTGGTGGTCAACTGAGGGGCTAGGGAAATGACTGCTAAAGGTTATGGGTATTCTTTCTGGGGTGATGAAACTGTTCTAAAATAGACTGTGGTGATGGATGCATGACTGAATATGTGAAAAGCTGCCCAAGTGTACACTTTAAATGGATGAACTGTATCTCAATAAATTCACTGCAAATGCACACACAAGAGCACGATAAATTTCTTAAAAAAAAAAAAAGATCTGGGAAATTTCCATTCCTGACAAACATCTATGTTTTCTTTTAATCAATAAACGACATCATAAATTGTGCTTCTCTTTTGGTTTCACCACTAAATTCTGTGATCATATGTGCTTTCTAGTTCAGTTTCTGTCACCACCATGCCTTGCCTTCACTGTTTTAATTTAAAAGTGTTGTACTGCAAGGCACTTCAACCCTTCTTGGAAGCAGGCAGGAAACGATGGCTGGCTGAATTCTGAAAACGTAAGAATACATTTACATACTCATGATGTCCACCATGGCACAGAAACCCTATGAAGTTCAGCTTGAGCTCTGCCAACCAGGTCCCTTCATTTTAACTACCACCAAGAACTAAAACGGTAAGAATTATGAGTTTTTCCAAGGATTTTTTCCCTCTAAATTACATTATCCATATAGAACACTGTAATGCAATATTACACACTTACCATATATTTAGCACACAAGATAATATTTAAAATAGAACATAAATAATAAATCACTACTGAAATTTAACTTTGTTTTGGGAAATTCATTCCTACCCTAACAGGTGAGGATGACTCCTCTGTATTTCGTTTCTGGGACTCAGTGTCCACATCTTGGCGCTTGTTCTTCATTCTTTCTCTAAGATCCCCTGTAGGTCTTTCTGGTGACCTTTGAACCAAAAAACAAAAACAAAACAAAAAACAAAACAACAAAAATCTATATTTATATAACATTTTATACGAATATATTTAAAGAAATAACCTCACAAATCTCAATATAGTTTTTCTACTATCCATGGCTACTAAAGTTCAGAAAAACAATTAATAAATTTCAGCTTATATATTAATATATAAAAAAAATATAAGCATCACTTACAAGTTTTCTCCCAATACCAATCAAAATGCATACACTAAAACTCCATGGGGTGGCAGGTACTGGTGATATTAATAAGAAACTATAGGTGAGCTGAGAGAAAGGAATTTGTAATTAATAGCTTAATTTGTTTTCCTATGAATCACATAAATATATTACTTATATTTAAAAGCAAAAAGTAGGAAGGTAAAGTTTTAAACCACAGCACTGCAAAATTAATCTAGAAACAACAGTATTATCATCTATACACGTATATGGTTGGACGCAACATCAACAACTGTGAAAATATTTTACGCATCTCAAGAATGAAAGCAGGGGCTTCCCTGGTGGCGCAGTGGTTGAGAATCTGCCTGCTAATGCAGGGGACACGGGTTCGAGCCCTGGGCTGGGAGGATCCCACATGCCGCGGAGCAACTAGGCCCGTGAGCCACAACGACTGAGCCTGCGCGTCTGGAGCCTGTGCTCCGCAACAAGAGAGGCCGCGACAGTAAGAGGCCCGCGCACTGCGATGAAGAGTGGCCCCCGCTTGCCACAACTAGAGAAAGCCCTAGCACAGAAACGAAGACCCAACACAGCAAAAATAAATAAATAAATTAATTAATTAATTAATTAATTAAAAAAAAGAATGAAAGCAAATACAGGAATTTTTAATGTTATTCTTACAATTCTTCTTAAATTTGAAATTATTTCAGAATAGAAAGTAGTTGAAAAATTCAAAGCAAGATTTTCAACAGTGAGTTTATACTCTGCTTTTATACTCTTGTTTTTAATTAAGGAAAAATATACATATTTATATTTAACACTGGTAAAGCTTCATAATTTATACTAGCAATTTGATAAATGGCTGTTCAATTATTTTCACACCATCACTAAGTGAGAAAAATAAAGCAGAGGTAGAAAACAAACTGCCTTTATAGACTACTCCTAGAGCACCATTAAAAGAGGGCAATAGTTGTTAAGGAATGATGTCCCTCTTTAGCTACCAAAAAAAATGTGTATAATGTTTTTAAAAGATATAAACAAATTACAAAAATATTCACATCTATTTCAAGTAATAGCTGTTCAATCAAATCGAGTCCTTTATCAATCATTAATACAAATCACATGATTAGTGAAAAAATAATTTCAGTCAATTCACTTTAAAGGAGCTCATTAACATTTACATGCACATTTTATAGATCTATATTAAATGTTTTAAAAGTTAAAGCTGAACTGGTAAATGGAACTTCTTATTAAGAACCAACACTTAAATGCTTTAAATTATAATTATGATGCACATGTAAATTTTATGTGCCCTAGTTTCCTTTATATAATAAGACAGTTTATTATAAACTTGTTTCTATCCTAACAGTACCTAACAGAATGCTCTACATACAGTGAATGCTCAGTGACTTAAATGATTTGTGACTAAGTAAGCATTTCTGAAATACATTACTTTTCTTTCCATCTCTGAATCACATTATGAATTATATTTCTCTTCCTTACAAAAAAAAAGGGAAAATACACAAATACAAAGGAAGTTATTGGGGAAAAAAATGCACAAAATAGCAAAATTATAACAAAAAATCCTTTATTCTAAATCTAGTAATGACACTACTTTTTTCCATTTTAGACAAATTTCTCTGCCCATTTTCCTCACAACCATCTCTTGTATAAAAATTTTGAGTATGTTAATGTCACAGATAAAGTAAAGCATGTATTACAAGTACAGTAATAATATAAGAAAAACATTAAAATTATTGGAACAGTTTCTCCAGGCATGTGTTTGTTTATACAGGTATTAAACTTATAAAGACTAACTTTCCCACATTGACAGAAAGGACAGATGACAATCTAAATACAAATAAAACAGAGTACTCAGCATCACAAGTAACCTAAAAATGTACAACATTTAAGTGAACAGAAAGTCAGCTAATGTTAAGGTTTTGAACTTTAAGTTCTGTTAAACTTCAAAATCTATACACATACACAAAAATTCACCCAATTAAAAAGGACATCTCCAAATGCTAATGTTCAGTTTTTACACTGTTGCTGAAGCCAACGCAATCAGCACATTCAATTTTAGGACTAGGTAAATCAGTTGTTTACCAATCAAGTTTAAACTGCTTTTGTGACAATTTTAAACACCATAACAAAATCATCATGAGGGAGCCAAAAGAAAACTAAAAGATTTTTATTAGGAAAGTCTAATTTAGCCTTGCCTTTATTAAAGGAAAAATGATATTCTAAAGAGGTAGTACGTTTATCCACATATAAATACATACTTTCATTTACCTCAATATATTGTGACAAGAGATTTGGCAAATGCATTTTAACCTACAGAGCTTGCATTAGATTATCTTTTGTAATTAAGATTTGAATTTAGAACATCTTAAAAATCTAAAGTTATGCTTATTTAAGTTCTACTATTTTAAGAGTTGGAAGTAGTCTCTCCTTACTAAAAGCAAATCCATGAAATTCTGCCATCTTAAACAGCACTTTAATACATAATTGGCGGGCAGGGCACGAAAGTAAGCCATACATATATTACAAAAACAAATTTTTGAGCAAATTAATTTTAAAGCAAACATCTTTATTAATCTTGAAATTAACAACTAAAAAATCCTGTAGACCTCTGCTATTGATAAGACTACCACCAAAATAGAAAATCTGACCAAACATATGGTAGTATTTCAGATTTTTATACTAGATAAATTACAAAAGCCATCTTCTAACAGTATATGAATAATTCAAAGTTCTCAATTTACCTTCTATAATTGCTGCTATAACCTTTACCACGGGGTGAAGGGCCATGTACGAATCTACATGTGTTTCCATAGAGGCAGTTGCCAGTCTTCAGCCAGTTACGGCACTGTGTCTAAGAGACAGATATTACTATGTAAATTTCATATTTAGTCATATTTATTTCTGGAAAAAAAAGATGCTAGTGGGACAAAATTTAAATAAATGCTATCAAAATTCCAACTAACCTGAGATATATTACTCCCCAAATAATAAAAACATCAAAAAAAAAAGCCCATAAACCCTAATGCCCATCTCACTCCTTTTTTATGAAACACATTTCTAAAAATTTACTAAACAATATTCCTACAATACAACAACCTATTCACTTTTGTGATATAAATAAGAAGTTGAAGAACAGGAATTCAAGAAAACCCCTGTGACTGTACTAGTGACAACTCACCTCTGCTGTGCTGCCAGTGCTGGGTCCAAGCCTCTCAAATACACTGGGTCTTCGGGATGTGCTATCAGATATGGTCTTGGTATTTTCCACTGTGACCTTCCTTCTAATTTTTGACATTTTGTACTACTTTAACCAAAAAAGAGAGAGGCAAACTGTAAAATTCTTCAGTTTTAAATAACTGAGCCAATAACTTACAAGTAGATAAAATGGTAGATAAGATAACACTGCAAAATTACAGGGGATTTTTCTCAGAAGAAAAAAGTCATAGGAGAGGTCACAAGTAAACAGAGGTAAACAAACTATCTTCTAAGACATACCTTAGTGAATTTAGAACAATTCTGAATCTTTTGGCTAGAATTTTACCTCTTCTACAGAGTGAGTAAGATTCTACTCACACGGTTAAGTTTCCATAGTACATTCAATTTCAGAAAACACACTATAAAATGTTTAGTTTCTAAGTTCCTTATAAAAGTTGTTCCAAATTTAATAACTGTCTTTTAAAGAAAGTTGTGCTATCATTCTCCAACAACTAGTTAACGGTTAAAGAAAGCTTTGCCAAAAATAAAATCAGGTAAGAATTTTAGTCAGAGTAGAAATTATGTTTTACACAGTTTAAGTGATAACATCAGCTATGTCCCAAAAATCAGCTTGGGAGAAAAATACTATTTAAATATTTTCTTTGTCTTACAGAAGCCAAAGAAGAACAGCATAATCAAGAAATTTATTTTGCAATAATACAAAAAACAAAACCCTCAATGTTGAAAAATGACCTTCTGTCAAAATATGACAGGCTGTAGAACTAGAAAAAGTGAAGGTGTTTTGATAATCTATACTGCATTGAATTGACATAAAAGTCAAAGGTGCTAAAAGAAATAAACAGGCTATTTACCATTATTATTAAAAAAGAAAGACGAATTATAAAAATATTTTACAAAAGTAAATAAAACATTAGAAACTAAAACATATGATCAGGTGATTCAACTAGAAATGAAAATATCAGATAACAGCACTATAATATATGTTAGAAAACAATGTTAAATTCTAGACCTAGAATAATCTAGAGAGTACACTACTGTGGGAAGTGGGTAGGAACTGCCTAAGAGAAAGAAAAAGGAACTAAACCGTATCACACTTTATACACTAAATATTAGTTGAAATTTTGTTAGTAGTCAAAAGTTACTAGAATGAATGATGTCAATTAAAGAAGTAAAGGTTCCATTTGGTAAAGAACTGGTCTCTATAAAGTTCACAAATGCTCTTTAATGTGGTTTCAAAGTAAGGTCCTATCACTTAAAAGGAAATTAAATCATGGTAGTACAGAATCAAAACTTAAAACAAAAATTACAATGTCTGGTCCAGTTAGATACTTCTTGTCAAGTCACACTTTGAAAAGGTCCAAAGAATATGGACATTTGACAAATTAACAGGTAACGAACCAAAAGGAAAATATGATATGATACAATATGGTAGTTTTAAATTGGAAAAATGTATATTCTTATTTTCTAATATACAATGTAATCATTAATTACGATTACAATCAATTTTTAGTGATTCAAAAAAAGTAACTTTAAATTACAAATTTTTAAAAATTACAGAGTGTCACATAAGTGAACAAAAATTTGTGCAACATAAAATCACTTATGTATCAACTGTTCATCAAGTAAGGAACTATGAGGTCCACCCTCCACACCAGAGTGAGTATTGTAAGATAATCTTTGATTTAACTTTTCTTGAGCTCATTCTCAGCCCAAATGTGAATTTATAAAGGAAAAGTTGGTAAATTCCACATGTACATTTGACTTACTGAACATAAATAAAAGCCAAGGTAAGCAATAAGTGGAGCTGAGAAAGATCTAGAAAACATAGAGCTTTGATTAACTGAGAAAAACACTTTTTTTATAATTTATAACTAAGATTCGATAAGAAGTAAACATGTAACAAAATGTAAGGAAAAAGTGAGAACAAAAACAAATTTTTAAAGTCTCATTATCTGTTACTATAAAAACATACAGGTGTACATTGAAATCCTCATTCATTAATTCAATTTTAAAAACATTTATTAATAAACTTAAAAATGAATGTGTTCTAAAAGTTTCTTATTAGTTATTATTAGTTATCTACAACTTGGGAAACAGGCACACCATCCCACCACACTGCATCAAGACAAGTAACCCTAAGCTTACATTTTTTCCTTCCACTATCAGTGGACATGGTCTGTCCCCAAAATCTCTATCCCCAACATGCCCCTACTGCCAACACACCCTCCCTCCTCCAAAAAAAATCAACAGTAGTGTTTTGCACAATTGGGGCAACAAAGCTATTTATTATTATACTTGAAACACTGATCATATATTATCTCTTTCCTTGTCTTTCTGAGGGCTCCAGGTATTATTAACTCTACTGTTTCTCTTCCCCACCTATAACCTGTTGCTTGGATCAGTACTCCTCTCCTCCTCTGACCTACTGCTGGAAAGCATGGTCTCACAGCTTCTCTCCCATCCTAGATCCCTAACATAAGCTTTGCAGACTTCAAAGGGTTTGGACTGCGACAGACAATCAAGTGAGGACTAATGATCCAATCTTATCCCTTTACTTGTATTCTTGACACCAAAAAAGTTCCTTCCAACAGAGACAAAGTAGCTTTTACAGGTGACATCAAGAACTACAAGATTCACCTACATGGTGATTATCCCAGGAGTTTTACTTCTGCTACTGTTGAGTCTTCCAACTTAGGGAAGAACAGCAATGAAGTAAAGACGTATTCTCCTCTTTTCTTAGAGTGTCCAACAGTGTCACACCTTGGCCTAAAATGACACTGAGTTTGAGGACCAGGTCTAGGTTACAAGGAGGTCCTAGACAGGAAAAAAAGAAGAAGAAAGAAAAAAAACCCTGAGGCAAAAAAAAAAAGAAAAAGTAGAAATTGAACTTTTCTAATTGACAGAAACAGAAATTCTTCTGATCGCAGATCTAGGAACTTCCATCAGTAGTCAACAAATTATCTAAATATTATTATGAAACATTTATGATCTCTGCACAGATAAAATGCCTTATGCTTGCAAATACAAAATATAACATTTTAAATCCCATTTTTCTAAATATATACACATAACCTACAATACACCAGAAAAACATTTGCTCATATATATTAATTAATTTAAAACTATGTTACCATCTAATATGATGATTAGAATTTTCACTCTAAAAATCTGGGCCCAAAGAGGAAGATAAACCACAAAAGAATAAAATGTAGATTTGAATGAGAGGAGGAAACCTTTTTCAATTAATATCTGAACAGGCTTCAATAAGAAGTAAATACTTCAAAATATATGAGAAAAATTAGAAACAATAAGAAAAAAATGTAAATATTAAAGTCTTCCCTATCAGAGACTTTGAAGGCTTTCCCTCAGTTTTCAATTTGTTCTTTAGTTTTAAGTAACCATCACACTCCCACTCACATTATCATGTCTTTCCCAAACACGAGCATTATTAGCAAAGCCAGAGTGACAGTGGTGAAAGCCTGTTGAGTTATTCTCCTATTTCTCCTCTCCATTTGTAGAGTAAATAAATATCAGAAGTTTTAATATTTTTTAACTGAAAAAGAAAATGAAGGGAATTCCCTGGCGGTCCAGCGGTTAGGACTCTGAGCTCTCACTGCCAAGGGCCCGGGTTCGATCCCTGGTCAGAGGAACTAAGATCCCACAAGCCGCGCGGCATAAAGAAAATGAAAAACATGGGACACAAAGTTTAAATCTATTAAGACACGACAAAAAGTCTTAATAAATGGGAAATGTCCTCCTTTCCCCGGAAACTTACAAATATCACAATGTACTCATAGCTTCATGCTATAAATATGACTGAGAAGGGAGAAACACAGGGGCCACTTTTTAAATTGTTTCTGAATCCTGTTTACTAAAATCTTGTCAATAAAACATATTAGTTCTAGTATTCTCACTGCAATCCACAATTACGTCTTTTTGAGTTCTCATCTTCCGGTAGCATAAATGAAAGCATAAAACACTTTAATCTGGATAAGTAGCACCATAATATTAGGAAACTGTGAAATAACTAAGCAATTAAAGCTACATAATTACTGGTACTAACTGGTAAGAGAATAAATCTCTATCCACTGGCATCCTAAAATTAAAAGTGTTATATTAAAAATAAGACCTCTTCATATTTATATTTCTTAGTTTTGAAAGAAAAACAGTTACGTTTATTTGTTGCACAGTGTGAGAGAATTTTTTCTTAACATAATTTAAGAAAAAAGAACTTTCTGGAACAATCTTGACGATTGCTTATATGTAGATAGAGAAAAACAATTTCAAACTGAATTCAAAACAGATTCGTCAGCACTAAACTGACTACACAGGTATGAGGAAGGCAATATTGTAGCACTGTGCAGAAAATACATTTTGTTAAAAGACTCTGCAGGGAGAATATCCCATGCTGGCAACTACTATAAAGTGAAGTAAACAGAACTGCAACAAACAAAACGACCAAAAAGAGAATAGAAGACACTTTATATATACCAATACCAGTTAACATTTCAACTGCTACTAAATATCTGCTGAAAAAGCTCCAACTCAACTGTATATGAAAAGCAGAGTGGGATTTGGGGGAGGTAGGAAAGACTAAAATTTACTGAAAACCAATTCTATAAATAAATGTTAAACAACTGCTTTCTATATGTAAATGTCAGTGCATATTACAATACAAATTAACACCGATAACTTATTAAATGTTTGATAACTTGTACAGAAAGTAAAATAGCAGCCACCTGTGGGATTTTAGTTTTAATTTACAAATATGAAAATCAGATAAATTTGCATAACTTAAAATATGCAATCAATGTTCATTTCGAATCACCGATAGTTAGGAAGCGCGTAAGAGGCATGCACCTGAAAAAACTAGATCCTCACAGATCCCCACAGTAAAAGTCTTAGTTTCACAATACAACTATTTTTACAGACACAAATTGCTACATACCTGCACCTACATTCTTAGTCTTTTTGAAATTGTCATGTTATAATCGAAATATTTCATTAAATTCTAAATTATTCGAAAATCTAGAGAGATGTCCACAAAACTGTCCAAAACACTGTCGCTTAGGTTCTAAAGTCAGTAATTTCAAACACTGCAGAACCAGACTCTGATAACCGGCACCACATAACATACGCATGGATTGTACTGCATAAGCATTTGGATTTACTGCAACAGTATTTTTGGCAAAACTTTGAAAACTTGAGGTGTGAAGATTTTTACAAACTTTTAAATTATTTCTTCAAAAAAACCCCAAAACCTTAAGAGGTTGCGTACGCCCATAATTTTCAAAGTAGTTCAAATTATCTGAAAACCTCGGAATATAACCGAATAGCTCGACACTACGCTCCACAAACAAGATCCTACCGATATCATTCACGTGGTATCGACTCTGAATAATTTTCCAGCCACATAAATTATTTTAAGCTATTTAGAAAGAGACAATGCCAAACATCAGAGCCTCTCCTTTCATTCCACCTTTCCGGGTTTCTGACAGATAGTTGCCAAAAGTAACTACCTAGGGACTGTGAAGATAAAGTAGCACTCCTCAACTCCGAGGGCCTGCGTCGTAATCACTGCCGGGAAATAACCAAGACCAAATATAACCAAAAGTAAGATACCTTTCCCTAACGGGTCTGGAATGTGTAAAGAGGGAGCTTCTCAATCTAAGACCATACTCCGGCACCCTTCCATCTCATACCAATGCGAATACCGCGCAAGAGTTCCCAAGCTCACATCAAATGGCAGTGACCCAGCAAAGCCTCCAGTCTGAATCCACTTGCTCCCTTAGGCAAACTCGCCAGAATCAGAACCAGGGCGAGAAACCAGTCAGGAGCACAGGGACCTATTGCAGAGTTAAGGGTGGGATGCTCAAGGAAAGCTCAAAATTCCGGCGTGACCCAAGCAGGTATGGAGGACAAGCGGGGCCTCCCAATCCCGGGCCCACCCAACGCCTTTCCCCCGGTACCCACGCCAATTCACGGAGTTCACACTTACCTCCTCGCCGAGCTCCTTTCGCAAGCGCAGTCCGGAGGCGGCACCGCCGCCGCCGCTCCAAGGAGCTGGGGAGGCGACTCTCTGTCCCCGCGCCTTGCCCCGGGAAGACGACAGCGAGAAGGAGGTGCGCGCGCGGCTCCCGGGAACCGGTCCTCGGCTACCGAGGGACTCCGGGATGGCTGGGGAGCGGAACCCGCCCGCCGCTTCGCCAGGGTCAAGCGAGCCTGGGACGTAGGAAAAAAAGGAACGAAGAGAGACTGGAGAGTAAGAAAAGACAAGGAAAACACTATCAGGCCGCTAGGAGGATCGCCTCAAAACGCCGCCGGAAGTCAAGAGTTCTTCCTGTTCCTCTGTAGACCGAGGCAGCTTCCGGCTGCCAGATTAGTCGTCAGCGCGTATGCACCACCCCTTTGTGGACACGCCCTCTGGGCGTAACGTCGCCTCCTAGGCGTGCGGTCGAAATCAAAAAACCTGTGCCTAACGAGCTAGCCCTGGAGAAGAAACCGGGAATCCGGGAGAGATAATATACCCAATTAACAGTGAATTTAGGAAAAAGCGTTTTCTCCTTTTATTACATAATTTCTTACAATAAACAGCTGTTGTGAATATGCAAAAGTGCCACGATTGTTGTCGAAGATAACTGCATTCATTCGCTCAACGTTTTTATTGAGCAGCTGGAGTGACAGGTGGTATTTGTCCTGTTTTTCACACTCCTCTGCTTTCTCGGCCATCGCCTATTACAGTGGAGCAAACGGAATGCACGGATGTGTTTTTAAAGGCGCTAGCAGAAACTTACTGTATATTTGGAGCAGAAATCTTTAATGTACTTGTGACAGCCTTTCCTCTTCTTGTTCAGGATGCAATGCTCTGCATGAAAGTAGTTATTACAGTTGCTTGAGGTGTCTAGTCAAATGTCGCGAATCAAAGAAAAAAATCAGTACCTAGCCTCTCAAAAAAAAAAAAAAAGGAAAAAGAAATGTGAACCCTTGTCTGCCTTAATTTTAAGGTAGCATTTATTTTGTTCTTTGACAAAACCAAGGAATGGGAAGACCTTTTATGAAAACTGATAAAACTTAAAAAGAAACTGGTACAAAGATTTGGTTTGGCTTGAATCAGTAAATTAAAATATGGGAACAGAGTGAAAAAATCAAGGGCATTAAACATTCTTGATGACATGCCAAGCTATTTTAGAGACAGCAGCGAAAGCTTCTGTACAAGTGGGTTTGATGTAACTCTCTGGCAGCAAGAATCCGTATCTGCCTGTATCTCGAAGTTCAATTGTAAATGAATATTTGATGCCCAAGTCATGGATCCAGTCATCCGAACCTCCAGGAGCTAGATCTACAAAAAGAAAAAAGAAATTACTTTTTGAAATACAGATGTTTCAAATTAACTAACAAGATGGGATTTTTTCCCCTAAAAATGAAAATAGCTTTGCTTTTTTCTGATTATTAAATAATCTAATTTTGTGGAAGAAAATAGAGATTGAAGGAAAGCAGGTTAAGGAAGAAAATGAAAATTACCCACATAACCCTACCAAGGAGTGATGGTCACCATTTATATTCTAGTGCTTTCTTTTTCAGTGCATACTTTAACATAATTTTTTCCTACATAAATAAGATTATTCTATACAAGCTATTCAGGAACATTCCTAAACATAATCTATCCTGGCCAGCTTTATGTATCAATGAGTTCAAATCTACCTTATCATTTTTTTTCTTTAATTTTTGGCTGCATTGGGTCTTTGTTGCTGCACGCGGGCTTTCTCTAGTTGCGGTGCGAGGGCTTCTCATTGCAGTGGCTTCTCTTGTTGCGGAGCATGGGCTCTAGGCACGGGAGCTTCAGTAGTTGTGGCACATGGTCTCAGTAGTTGTGGCGTACGGGCTTAGTTGCTCCGTGGCATGTGGGATCTTCCCGGACCAGGGCTTGAACCCATAACCCCTGCACTGGCAGGTGGATTCTTGACCACTACACTACCAGGGAAGTCCTACCTTATCATTTTTAATGATCTCATAGCATTGCTCTGTAAAGCTGGATGTAATTAATTTTAATAATTATTTATTTGGAGAGCTTTAATTTTTTTCTAATATAAACAACTTTACAATGAACATCCTTGTGTATACATAATTGTTTCTTTGTTTCTTTAGAATGTTTTCTCCCAGAAACAGATTTGCTAGTCTAAGGGTATGTACTTTTCACAGTTGTGCTGCATGTTGCCAAATAGCCTTCAAAAGAATTGAACTAATTTATACCTCCATTAGCAGGGTATGAATATGCCCATGCTCCATTCCCATACCATCCATGTGAATTATACATTTCTGGCAATTTCGTGGGTGAAAAATAATATCAAAATTGTCTTTATGTTTGATTATCAGTGAGTTGAACATTTTTTTGGTATATTTATTGACCATCTCTATATTTTTATCAATTGTCTTTGCTCATTTTTCTTCTTGATTCATTTTATAGATTACCTATAAAAGCAGCATTAGTGTTATTAGCTCTGTGTAATATGTGGAGATTTTTTTTTCTTATTTGGTAATTTAGCCTTCTACTTGGTTTATGGCAGTGTTTTTATATTAAAATATTTTATGTATCTGGAATTTATTTTGGAGAAAGACATGTTAGTAATCTAATTACAATTTTTTTCTAAGTAACTCACCAGTTTTTCCAACCCTATTAATTGAACAATCTAACATTCTTTTTTTTTTTTTTTTGCGGTACGCGGGCCTCTCAACTGTTGTGGCCTCTCCCGTTAGCGGAGCACAGGCTCCGGACGCGCAGGCTCAGCGGCCATGGCTCACAGGCCCAGCCGCTCCGCAGCATAGGGGATCCTCCCGGACCGGGGCACGAACCCATGTCCCCTGCATCGGCAGGCAGACTCCCAACCACTGCGCCACCAGGGAAGCCCAATCTAACATTCTTAACTGTTTGAAATGCCTTCTTTATGAGATACTAGAGCTTATATATCTGAGTGTCTTTCTCTACTCAGTATTCCCTTCTATTGATGTCACTTCCAGGCTGAGTTCCTTTACATTGAACCTTCTTGTTTATCCATAATTGCTTCTTTGTGTCTTTATAATTAGTATAATTAAAACAAAAAAAACCCCCTGCAACTAAGGCAGGTTTATAATGTGTTTTAATACTTGGTTGGAGCAAATTCTCTCTTATTAATCTTATTTTTCAGAATTTTACAAGCTCTTCTATCAAATGTATTCTTTCAAATGAAGTTCAAAGTCATTTAAGTGTTCATTGGGACCGCATTAAATATACAAACTAATTTAGAATGACTGGCACTTTTTTTTGTATTGCTTTTCCACTCAAAAACATAGTGGGTTTCTCCTTTTATTTGTCTTCATTTATGTACACCAGTAAAGTTTTCTAGGTTTTTCATAGAGATCATATGGATTTGTGTGCGCACATATATACATTTAACAATGAATCTATATATCTATGTATGTATCTATATGTACACATCTGCATGTGTGTACATGTATATTGGGGGGGCAGTAGGATCTTTTTTCCATCTTACTTTCTTCCTGATTGTTTTTGGTATATAAGTAAGTTATAGATTCATATATATTTAGCTCATAGTCAGCCACCTTACTCAACTCTTTGTTACTAATATTTTTGTGTTTTCCAGGTAGACAATCATATAATATGCAAAGTGATCATTTTTCCTCCTTCCAATACCTGTACTTGAATTAATGACAAAGGTGTTTACTGAAGCACTGTTTATACTGAAGTATTGAAAAATATCCATCAACAGTGGATTAGTTGTTATTCATTCAGCAAATATTTCTGATAGCTATTATTAATATTTGGCATTTATTCTTCCAGTTTTTTTTATACTGACGTACATGCGCATGCGCGCGCGCACACACACACACACACACACACACACACACAGATTTGTATTGAATGAATGCATGCCTGGAGATGGAATGATTTCATCAAAACAGGAAGTTGCTCTAGAAGCACCTCCAGCCCTGAGGCACTATGGTCATGCTTTGGAGAACAACAGGAGAGAGAAGATGGGAATCAAGAAAACTCTGAATTATGAAAGGAAGTTGTGACCCAGAGCAAGGACCTGGGTCGGCAAAGGCAGAGATAGACCAGTGACAGCAAGAGACAGAGATACCATGTGGACCAACCTGGCCTCAGTTTGTCCTGAGACAATTTGCGATGATTGAGGAGGAAGAGGAAGATTCTGGACTTTCTACTAATAGAGCCTTTGGTGCTCAAGTAATTTATTGAAAATAATATGGATGTGATTATTAATATGAATGTGTTTTTATCCCCCTATAAATCATACCTGTTAAAGGAAACTCTGGGACTTGGAACATATTATCTCAAAGCCTTTTCACATGCCATTTCCTCTCCCTGTTTTTTTCCCACACCTTTGTTTGGCAGCCACTTACTGGGTAGGTCTCCCAGACATGTCACCTACCGGGGAAGACCTTCCCAGGCCACCTGAGCTAAGTTGCCTCTCTCTCAGGCAGTCATTTTCAAACCTATACACTTATATTATGTTGTTCACTTATCAATGGGATTACACTATATTTTACTATTTAATTGTTTACATCAGAGATTGCCGAACTTTTTCTGTAAAGGACCAGATAATTAATATTTTAGGCTTTGAGGGCCACATAGTCTATGTCAGAGCTACTCAACTCCACTGCCCTGAAAGCTATATAGACAATATGCAAACGAATGAGTGTGGCTGTGTTTGAATAAAGCTTTATTTGTGGACACTGAAATTTGAATTTTACATAATTTTCGCATGTCACAAAATCTTATTCTTCTTTTGGTTTTCTTCAACCATTTAAGAAATGGAAAAACCATTCTTAGCTTACAGGCTGTCCAAAAACAAGCAGTGGGCTGGATTTGGCCTATGGGTTATAGTTTGCTGACACCTTGTTACATGCTTATTTTCTGTTTCTCTTCTCCCATCTCCCCCTCCAGTTTCAAAAAGAGCAAAATTGTCTGTTATCCCACTGTGGATACAAAGGAGTCCCTCAATAAATATCTCCCAGCAAAAATTAATTTAAAATATTTGTTAAGAGCTTGCCACATACATGTTCCCATCAGTGTGATACAAACAAAGGACATTCAACTGTAGTGTGCCATGAGCTATACTCTTGGACACAGGTTGCCACTACAAAGCATCGAATGTAAATGTTATTCCTAGATTTGTACGGTGTTCAACCTGCACAACCTTACATGGTAGCCCTGGGCATCTTAAACATTCTTTTGACCCTTTATGACTTTTTCTGCTTCACTCAACTAGCGTGATACCAATTCTATAATCCCTACTCTATAGCACTGAGCATAATTTCTTAAGTATCATTTTGGTTTCTTTTTAGTATATTTATGTATTAATATAGCCTTGTTCAGTACTGTCATAGTTATTATGCTTCCAATTCTAACTGTTATAATCCAACTGTTTTACATGGGACCATGTTTAAAGATTCCACTTAGAAAAATTAAATCCACACAGAAAAACCAAACACAAATTTCTTTAGTACCTCACAGTCCCCTAAGATCTTAAGAAGAAATACTTACATAAACTTTCTGAACCACTGCCATGTGTATATCTGGTATTTTTATTAGTATTCTCAATAGCATGGACTGCTTCACTGGCCACTAGAGACTGAAATCAATAGGATATGGAATTTCAGTTAATGTACAGCTTTAAAACAAGACAGGTAGAAGTTTCTTAAAAAAACAAAAACCCAATCATATATTTATTCAATCAAACTGTATATATGAAGAAGTAGAGAGCAGAATGCTTGTTGCCAGGGGCTGGGGGTGGCTGAGGGAGGAGAACGTGGAGATGCTGGTCAAAGGATACAAACTTCTAGTTATAAGATGAGTAAGTTCTGAGGATCTAAAATACAGCCTGGTGACTATAGTTAACAATACTGTATTATATACTTGAAAGTTGCTAAGAGAGTAGATCTTAAGTGTTCTCACCACAAAAGAAGAAACTAATTATGTGAGGTGATGAACGTGTTAATTAACTTTATTGTGGTAATCATTTCACAATATATATGTGTATCAAATCGTCACATTGTACACCTTGTACTTACACAATGTTATAAGTCAATTATATATCAATAGAGCCGGGGTGTGGGGAGAATTGTATATATGAAAAATCTGCATTTATCCAAGAGATAAATTGAGAAGAATAAATTAACTTTTAAAAATGTTTTACTCTTTACGGAACTCACAGTTGGGTGGCTTTAGACACAGACTCTTCCAATATATTGAAATTTTATTTAAGTTGAAGAAAAAATAATTCTCATATGCCTTTTTTAGGAATTCATTTATTTTGTAAAACAAAGTATATGTAACAAAATTATACTGTAAAACAAAGTATAACTATATTTCAAAGGCAAACAACTAGACAAAATTTTCACCAAACTTTAAACCCAGCTTCTCTAAACAATACACATATGTCAGCAATGTATGATTCCCTCCTCATCCTTCTCACAAACCCTATTTCCTTTTTGTGTAAAATGTCTAATACCTCCCAAAGACTCATCAAATATAAAAGTTTATGTTCCTGGTGTGCTGCAGGATAGTAACCAAGTCCCCTGTTCCACTACTTTTGTTTCTAGCTTATGCAGATCTTTTCTGAAATTGGCCCTAGCATCATGGTATTCACTGTCTCTCCCTTGAAGGACCTGAGGAATATCAGTGGATATGATGTGTCATTCCTCTGCTCAAAACAAAAGTTTTAATGGAACCCCCTGATCTACAGACTAAAATGTAAATTTATCCTGACATTCAGACCAGGTGACCTCTGCTTCACAGGCTGACCTCATCTACTTTCTGAGGAATCAACTTCCTTTTTTTGCCCCTACATTCCCCTGAACATACTTCCTGTGGGGAGAACCTTGGCCACAGATTAGAAAGTCTTCCCCTCTGGGTCCACTTAGAGAAATCCTATCTTTCAGTATCTGGCTGAAATTGTGCCTGTTCCTTCACTTCACTGGCACTTTATCATTCCTTTTTCTTTACAGTATGTCACACCTTAATAGATTATAAGCCCTCGGGACAGGGACTTTATCCCCTCACTTATCTTCTGAATGAATTAATGAGGCCACCCCTAGCTATCCCAGTCAGAAGTGAGCTGTACCATCTGTGTCACTTACTTAGTAGTTACTATACCTTAGAGTACAGCTATCTGTAACAATTGCTAATGGCTGAGCTCCCTGACCATATCATAATCTCTTAAAGGGCAGGGTCCTACCTGATGCTTCTTTCAATGTCCAACACAGTATTTTACACATAATTACTCTCAACAAACACTTGTGATGACAGTAATCCAAAAATAATTCAAAACCACACTAAGTCTATTTCCAGATCATGATGAATATCCTCTCACTTCTTCAAAGATAACACCAATAAAGGAGCTTTCCTTAAAAGTTTTCCCTTGAGAGGAAAAAGGAATCATAACTATCAAGGATGTTTCTGTTCTAAATGAGTTATTCTTAGCAACTGCAAATAACTTTATATTTGTCATCAGGAATTGCTAGCCCCGAATGTGGCTATAGTTTATTCTGTTAAGAGAACCAGAGCAAAACAAGTCAATAAGAAACAAACCATTACATAAAGATCAGACGTTGGGCAAGAAGTGGAGTGTTGCCATAGCACTTCCATTGTCTAGAGAGCATCAGGGATGAGGATTTGTCCAAACCTAGCCACAGTCCATCAAGAACCCTTGCATCCTTTGCCATTAACCCAAGCATAGAATATCTGGGACCAAAAAGTGATGAGTGGGTAGCAGACTGTGCAAGTCCTCTTTGAACTCACTGTATCATCCACTGCATTCCACAAAAGGAGGGAGGTCTTGCCTCAGTGCTGAAATTGGAGTTGCTTTTAATAGGACCAAACCCCTGCAAGTTAGGAAGGTCAGTGTATAAACAATTCCCAATGCTAGTATCAAATCGATAAGTATTGTGCTAAGACTTGATCTGTGGCGGGCTGTTGTAGAAAGCTAGCGCCTACAAACAGACCAGTAATTCCAGAAAGCCTTGTCCTTGTCCTTGTTCATATGGCTTCATATGTAGATCAGGTCAAGGTAGACTGGTTCCCTCCTGAGGTTCCAAGAGCTTGTCTGACATTTTCCTAGAGAGCCCCTCTGCTACACGGAAGTTCATGTCCTCAAAATAAGGCTCAGTTCTTTACAATCTCTCAATGAACCCTGACCTAGGGTGACTCTCAGAAATGTTAGATCAAGATATAAAGCATCTATCCCCCTTTGTCCTCTACAGAACATTTTCCCCCACAGTTTTTGATACTTGAACTACGTATTATTTTACTTCTGAAATGCTAATGAGAAAATTAATTAAGCAGCACTTACTAGTTCCTCGTGGTCTTTGCTTTTGCTTCTGCTATAGGAATACGGAAACACTATCTTCTGGGAGTATGAATGCATGCTGACGTAAGCTTTAATGTGGTTGATATTTCTTCTCAAGAAATCAGCCACTGCCTTCACTTCTGGTTCCGACTCAGGGTAGAGTCCACAGTAGGTTTCCGAGCATGAGAAACTCGAGGCACCTTCCCCTGTAGTGAAATTGATGGAGTGGAATCATAAGTAGATATTGCAACCTATTGTAATTTGTGATCTCCCTGACCATGTATTCTCCTAATATATAGGGTGTAACATTTTTAGATAAACGGATTCACTCGAGCTCTGTCAAGAACATATTTCTAATGTCCCCTAAATGTTGTTTATGTTTATTTTGAATTCAAATATTTACATGCCCTCATAGCAAGCCATCCAACAGTTGCTGCCTGAGGGCAGCCATCTTGCAGCCTCAAGAAAGTGGCTAAGAGAGTCTCAGCAATGCCAGCTCTGCCCCCAAACTTGTGGTTACAAGAGAAAAATAAACCCCATTTTCTTTCATCATTGTAACTTTGTTTTTTTCTGATATGTGTAGCTTAAAAATCACTAATTAATACAGCCCATAAAAGTCTCATTTGAGAACTCAGAATATGTAAGTCTGCCTTCAGGGCTACTTCCAACTTGCTAAAGTGGTTTAGTAAGTAAAATGGAAGGGCGATCTTTGGTGCTAGACTAATATGTGTTCATTCCTTTGAGAAATTATACAAAACATCACTTCGGATGGTAGCCTGACTCCCATCACTTCCCTCCTCTGTACCTAATTCACAGCGGTAGAGCCCCAGGGAGCCACCTCTGACCCAGAAAGACTCTTCCCTCCTGGAAACCGTTTATCAGCCCCAGTTTGGGTCCCTCACTTGTCTTTGGCCATTCAGAATCCCTCCGCTGATAACTTGAAATCAAGACACAGATTCTAGTTTCAGTCAAGCTACTCTCTTGAAAGCAAAGAAGATAACAACAATAACATCACCAGCTGACATCCAAAGAACACAAGCTATCTGTCAGAAACTCTGCTAAGACTTACAGGCGATATCTCATTTAATCTTTACGGCAAACCTGTGAAGTAAATGCTCTTATTTTAGGAGACTCAAATTGGGCACCATTGGTGGTAACCATTCTTTACAATAAGAGGCTATCATCACTTGATTTCAATCTTGTCTTTGCCATTTAATAGCTATATGGCTTGGGTAATTTTTATTTTTATTTTTATTTTTTTTGCGGTACGCGGGCCTCTCATTGTTGTGGCCTCTCCCATTGTGGAGCACAGGCTCCGGACACGCAGGCTCAGCAGCCATGGCTCACGGGCCCAGCTGCTCCGCCGCATGTGGGATCTTCCCGGACCGGGGAACGAACCCGTGTCCCCTGCATCGGCAGGCGGACTCTCAACCACTGCGCCACCAGGGAAGACCTGGGTAATTTTTTTTAACCTATAAGTCAAAAGTTGATGTACTCTAAGTTAGTCCTTTATAGGAATGAATAACGGTAATGGAAGATGAGGCCTTAAATTGGACACTACTTTTAGACTTCCATGATAAGGACTGTTTGGAATCCCCATTCTATGTAACATCAACAGAACTTTCGTGGCCCAGCAGGAAATCTGAATACGCATATGCTCTCTGGCTTCCCAAAGCAACCAAGCGAGACAAATTCTTTTTACTCAATGGGTATTTTACATTAAAAAAAACACTTGTGGCACAAGATGGGCATCTGACACGGTCAACTCTTAACATGTTGGAAATTTTCGTTTCAAATATACTTCTGTTTTATTTTTTAAAATGCCAGTAAGGCACTGCTAATTGTTAAGACTCAACAGTAATTTTACAAAGTTCTAGTCTTCTATTTTGGCATTTAAGCTGTTTATCACTCACTTGCATTTCAATCAATATTCTAGAGTGGTTGAGAAAGAGTAGAATTACTGGGCATGCCCTAGGAGGCAAGTCAATCTTGATTTTTTTAAACCTATCTATACCTCAATTTCCTTATCTACTAAATGGATAAATTATAAAATGCTTTTCCCAGTGCTGGCATATACTGAGTGTTTAGTAACTTGTTTATCAGCTTTATCATCATCATTATTGTCACATGGATTGGGACACAGAGAAGGCCAGTGTGCATTGCAGAGATGAGGTGGGGAGAGAAAGGAGCCATTGAGCCCCTTATAGTGCTCCAGGCCCAGTTCTAGTCTGTTTCTGAGGTCAGCCTGCATCCCAGTCCTTGGGTTCCATGCGCTACTCCATGATCCTTATTATCCTTACAGAGCCTGCCTTTCTTACTTTATACATAAAGCTTGCCTTTCTTACTTAAGCTTGCTCTATTTTCTTCCTTTTATTGCAACAGAAACAGCCTTAATGTTTGTCAAACATTCCCCCCGCCCCCAAGAAAATGTGCTGAACACCCAAGGCTTTTCCAAGTATTTGTGTCAATTTTTAATCAATAATGTTATTGGACAAAACATTTTTGATAGTTTAGTTACGTTTGAATACTTTTAATTTATTTAACCCCATATGTATAGAGTTTATCATTTCAAATGTAATCAATAAAAAAATTATTCATGAGATATTTTGTGTTGCTTTTTCATACTAAGTCTTTGAAGTCTGATGTGTATTTTATACTCATTGCACACCTCAGTTCAGACAAGCCACATTTCAAGTGCTCAATGGCCACATGTGGCTAGTGGCTACCATACTGGACAGTGTAGCCTCAAATTCTCATTTTGTGACTGTGATTCTAGAGATTTCAAACTTTTGGTTGAAAGAGCCATGTGGAGTCAGGAGACTTGTGTTTGAGATTCTGTTTTGCCATTAAATAGGCATGTTAATCTGGGCAAGCTATTTCATCTCTTTCAGCCTAAGTTCTTTATCCATACCAAGAGGTGCTTGGTCTTCCAGGTCCCTTCACGCTCAACCATTCTTTGATCTATAGGCAATGAGATCAAAAAAGTATCTAGGGCTTCCCTGGTGGCACAGTGGTTGAGAGTCCACCTGCCAATGCAGGGGACACGGGTTCGTGCCCCAGTCCGGGAAGATCCCACATGCTGCGGAGCGGCTGGGCCCGTGAGCCATGGCCGCTGAGCCTGCGCGTCCAGAGCCTGTGCTCTGCAACGGGAGAGGCCACAACAGTGAGAGGCCCCCGTACCGCAAAAAAAAAAAAAAAAAAAAGTATCTAGAGTAGGCACACTCATAGAGACAAAAAGTAGATTAGAAACTACCAGAGGCTCCTATGGGTGGTGAATAAGGAGATATTGCTCAACAGTTACAGAGTTTCTGTCTGAGATGATGAAAAGTTTTGGGAATGGATGGTAGGTAGTGATGGTTGCACAAGATCATGAATGTACTTAATGCCACTGAACTGTACTTAAAATGGTTAAAGTGGCAATTTTATGTTATATATGTTTTATGACAATTTTTTAAAAAATTGAAAGACCACATGGTCTCTAGAAAAAGAAATAAAAGATTTTTTCCATCCCATGCCAGTTGCAAAAACTGTGTAGTTTAACTTAATATTTCAGAAAATGCATGGAGCTGTTTTAGGAAGTTTGAGATCAGAGGTCCTCATAAATACCCCCTGTTATGGACTGAATTCTACCCCCCCACACCAATTCATATATTGAAGCCCTAACCCACAATGTGCTATATTTGGAGATAGGGCCTTTAAGGAGGTAATAAAGGTTTAATGAAGTCATAAAGGTAAGGCCATGATCCACTATGGCTCTTGTCCTTATAAGAAGAGAGAGACACCAGGGATGCTTGCACACAGAGAAAAGGCCATGTGAGGACACAGCAAGAATGCGGCCATCTGCAAGCCAAGGAGAGAGGCCTCAGGAGAAACCCACCCTGCTGATAACCTTGATCTTGGACTTACAGCCTCCAGAACTGCAGGAAATAAATGTCTCTTGTTTGAGCCTTCCAGTCTGTGATACTGTCTTATGGCAGCCCTAGCAGACTAAGATACCCCTACACCTATTCCCATCTCCAGCACACACACACACACATACACACACACACACACAATTTTAATAAAGAGGAAAGGTAAAATGAACATAAAATGAATAAGTAGGCTTGATATATCACTTCCTATTAATAAGTGAGGTGCTCCTTTAGATCCTTTACAAAGTATCTTAAAGGCACATTCTAGGTGTAGGGACAAGGAAAAGATTAGATGTAATTCCTTTTTCTCACTGTCTTACTCACATATTACTGAAGAGATGCTGGGGCACTTGGCAGAAAAAGAGTTCCTCACTGTTATTTTTTGGTTTTATGTGAAACTCTCTCTTATCCATATGCTTGCTGCTTCTGTTTCTGCTTTTAACTCTTGTGATATGTAATCATACAAAACCAGGCCTAATCGGGACCTGAGATATTTCTTAATGGCAATAACAGAATATATCTTGAGTACTTGGCTGTTCAAATTAGGTAATGCGGGCTTCCCTGGTGGCGCAGTGGTTGAGGGTCCGCCTGCCGATGCAGGGGACACGGGTTCGTGCCCCGGTCCGGGAAGATCCCACATGCCGCGGAGCGGCTGGGCCCGTGAGCCATGGCCGCTGGGCCTGCGTGTCCGGAGCCTGTGCTCCGCAAGCGGAGAGGCCGTGGCAGTGAGAGGCCCGCGTAGCACAAAAACAAAACAAAACAAATTAGGTAATGCTAGTTTTACCGGGAAAAACATTAAGTAAAATAGAGCAGCAAAAGAGCTTGCGGATGAAAGAAGTTCCAAAAAGGAACTTATAACTGAAGAGTGATTGTCAGACTTAGAAGAATTTCAACAAACTTGGAGTTAGTCAGCCTGGCTTTATATCCCAGCTCTGCCGCTTCCCAGCTCTGTGCTCCTGGGCAAGGGACTTAACCTTTTAAAGTCTGGGTCTCTTCGTCCATGATGTGTAGATAATGAAACTCAGGGGATGGAATATATAAACTGCTCAGCACTTAGCAACTGCCAGCTCTATTTATTCAGAGGTCTTTTATATTAGCTGCTGTTTCTCTGGCTTCCTGCCCAATTATCACTGCTGTGGCAGTCTTTACACCTCAGTGGGCACTTCTTTTTTTAACATCTTTATTGGAGTATAATTGCTTCACAATGGTGTGTTGGTTTCCGCCTTATAACAAAGTGAATCAGTTATACATGTACATATGTTCCCATATCTCTTCCCTCTTGAGTCTCCCTCCCTCCCACCCTCCCTATCCCACCCCTCTAGGTGGTCATAAACCACCGAGCTGATCTCCCTGTGCTATGCGGCTGCTTCCCACTAGCTAGCTATTTTACGTTTGGTAGTGTATATATGTCCATGCCACTCTCTCACTTTGTCACAGCTTACCCTTCCCCCTCCCCATATCCTCAAGTCCGTTCTCTAGTAGGTCTGTGTCTTTATTCCTGTCTTACCCCTAGGTTCTTCATGACCTTTTTTTTCTTAGATTCCATATATATGTGTTAGCATACGGTATTTGTCTTTCTCTTTCTGACTTACTTCACTCTGTATGACAGACTCTAGGTCCATCCACCTCACTACAAATAACTCAATTTTGTTTCCTTTTATGGCTGAGTAATATTCCATTGTATCTATGTGCCACATCTTCTTTATCCATTCATCCAATGATGGACACTTAGGTTGCTTCCATGTCCTGGCTATTGTAAATAGAGCTGCAATGAACATTTTGGTACATGTCTCTTTTGGAATTATGGTTTTCTCAGGGTATATGCCCAGTAGTGGGATTGCTGGGTCGTATGGTAGTTCTATTTTTAGTTTTTTAAGGAACCTCCATACTGTTCTCCATAGTGGCTGTATCAATTTACATTCCCACCAGCAGTGCAAGAGGGTTCCCTTTTCTCCACACCCTCTCCAGCATTTATTGTTTGTAGATTTTTTGATGACGGCCATTCTGACCGGTGAGATGATATCTCATTGTAGTTTTGATTTGCATTTCTCTAATGATTAATGATCTCCAAAGGAGATATACAGATTGCCAACAAACACATGAAAGAATGCTCAGTGGGCACTTTTACTCAACAATCTTAACGACGGCTCTTACGAAGAAACCACTAAGTGATTCCCTTGAGCCTGAGGCAGGATCAACTGTTCTCTCCTCTGTTTACTAACTGTATCTGTAGCTCTCTTAAAACAACTAATTTCATGCACGTGTTCATTTGAATAGCTTTCAGAGACCCCTCAGTGTGTCAGGTACTGCACTAGGTAATGGATAGTGGTCCCTGCCCTCATGGGGTTTCTGACTTAGAGGAAGGAGGAAATGAAGAAAAAAGGTAAGTACTCTACCGAAAAGTTTTCATATGTACTCTGGGATAATGATGAAATGTTTCAAAATGATGAATTTTCACTTCTTTTTTTAAAAGGAAATACAGAAGATCATGTACCTAGGACTGTGTAGAGTAAAGGAATGGGAGGAAGAGGATGTTTCTGTGGTTTCAATAGCTGTGCTCCCTTGTCGTCACACGCTCCCACCTACAAAAATATGGGTGATTCCAGCTCACCGTTAAGTTTGGTGTGGCTCTGTAGTTGTTTCTTAAATGTAGTAACTATGAAACATAGTGAGGGGGTGGTGAACTAACACCTACCTCCCTGAGAGCAGACAATATCCCCAAATGCCTAAATCAGTGTTCACTGAGTGTCTTAACTCATTGGAATCAAGGAACAAGGAGCTCCCACAGTGCTGGACACAAGTTTCTCTTTACGATATTCATGAAAGAAAGAACTTAAGAAAGTGAATAGTGAATACGAAACAAAATGTTCTGGGATTTCCAGGATGGTCCATTGGTTAGGACTCCACGCTTCCACTGCAGGGGGCATGGGTTCAATCCCTGGTTGGGGAACTAAGGTCCCACAAGCCAAAGGGGAAAAAAACCCACAAAGTGTTTTGCAGCACTATAGAAATCAATATTTTCCAAAGCAATTGAAAGTAAGAGGTACCCACCCAACCCTAGCCTTTGATATCCTCATAATGAATGTTATTTGTCTATGAAAGTAGGAAATTTAGTGGTCACTTCCTTATGATTTCAGAGAAATAGAATTTTAGAATTTTGAAGCTAGAAGGGACCTTAAAGAACTAATCCAACTTCCTTCTTTTAAAGGTATGGATATGGCAGGGAGGAACAGGGTAAGGGTGTTTTGCTGATCTGAGTCAAACTTCATAGCACTACGTTTAACCAAAACGTTTCTTATTTAAATTATCTTCTGATTCAGATAGGCCTCCCCTCTAATCAGTTTGAATTAATGGGCTTTTAGGAATACCACCTTTTAAATGAAGAGACATTTGCTAGAAATAAAGCAAACAACCTACCACACCAGTGTTTGGAGGCAAAGTTCCTGTTCAGGTCCGTTCCGATGCAAGAATTGTTTTCATGAAAAGAACGGTTCTTTCTCCACATTCGATTCTAAATAAACAAAACACAGGTAACCAGGGCAGCCATGTTTGCAGTTCAGGAAAGACACGACTTTTAAAGCCTAAGTGGACAGTGTTGTGTTTCTCTCCATCAACCCCATCTCTTTATCCTGTCACTGTCTTCACAGTACTTCTTGCATAGCCCCTGTTCTATCCAGGTCTCAGCTGGGTTCTCTCAAACTTGAATCAACTGAAATGGTGATATTTCATGAGCTTTGACCTATACAAAAAAAAATCCATTTGGTTTTGCTAGGCTGCTTACTGGCCTTCTTATTTGGCCTTGTTTCCTTTAATTTTATGCATTGTCATTTTACGTTCCTTCCGCGAAAAGTAAAATAACTTGGTGTTTCAACTCAAATTAAAACTATGAGTCATGAGGTTTTTTTTAATTGAAATGTATGTGACATATAACATTGCACAAATTTAAGGTGTCCAACATGTTGATTTGATACATTTACATATTGTAATATGATTCCCATTTTTGGGATAGCACCTCTATCATGTCACATAAATTATCATCTCTTTTTTGTGGTGGGAATAATTCAGATCAAGTCTTTTAGCAAGCTTGATGATTAT
Source organism: Mesoplodon bidens (assembly GCF_964165515.1). Taxonomy (NCBI): domain Eukaryota; kingdom Metazoa; phylum Chordata; class Mammalia; order Artiodactyla; family Ziphiidae; genus Mesoplodon; species Mesoplodon bidens. Next base: position 20,718,071 of record NC_138174.1, on the reverse strand, counting down.
ATAATACAAAATTGTTGAGTCATGAGTTTCAGTGCTCTCTTTAGATTGAACTCAACATTCACTTAAAACCTATAGGAGGCAGAGGTGTGCAGATACCTCTAGCCTGATGGCTCCTTTGATTATACTGATTCAACTCTGGTTTCTAAATGTAAAAGAAATACTCCATTGGGTTCTTGGGGTAATCTGGGAATTTGATCATGTAAACAGTTGCACAGACTTTGTTTAAGTTCTGGGTTGGGATGACATAGCACACTTTTCCCTATTCCACCAACACTTTTGCCAAGCCTCCCAGTCTGCTTCCAACCCCAGACCTGTGATTCTGGTACCAACAGTTGTTCTGAGGAAATCAAGTTCTCACACTTCAGGGACTAATTGGCAGAGTTAAGATACAAAGGACAGTTGGGGAGTAAGACTATCTAAAAGGTGGCTGAATTCCACTGTGATTCCAGTGAAGGCATAAATTTATTGTAATAGCAACCTACAAATGTGACCATTTATTGAACACCAGTTTTGTGTTAGGTACATACTAGGTATTTCTCATTTACTTAGTTCAGGGTTTGCTCACTCCTACGGACAAACTTTTGCTCACAGTATTCCTCTTCCCTGAGATGACTTTTTCATCAATCTCCTTCACTATTCCTATCTCTTCTGCTTAAATTACCCTCTACACAAAATAATTCCTGTATAATTCCTTATGTATCTAATCACTGCAATTATTCTCATTCCCCTTAGTGTTTGTATGTGCTATTCAAGTAGGTTTTTCATATATGTTCAACTATGTTTTTATGTGCCCCACATTAAATTAGAAAGGACTGTACTTCATATCACTTGAGTAATTTTACATGAATCATGATGTTGATGGATTAGAAATAGTAACGGTTTCCAGTATAGATGAGACGGACCATGATATTCATACTTATGTTCATGATTGGGTTAAAGGGTACTAGGATTAAATTTGCATATTGGTTAGAATGCAATTCTGCTACAATGCACGTTTGGTTAGAATGCTGTTCTAATACTTGCAATTCATAATTTTACGATCAAAATACCACTCAATCGATTCCTAGTAAGAATGAATGGATGTAGGCACTGCGTATCAGGGTAGCTAACATCACAAAAAGAGATACAGCCAGACATTGTGCACCTCCTGTTGGGAGAACACACTATCACAATGAAGTACTCTTGCCAAAAACGTCAAACCTGAATCTTATAAAGCTTCTAGAATCCAAATATCAAGTTTTAGAAAATACAGAGGACAAAGGAACATGGCAAAGCAATTAGCAAATCCAGACAACAGGAAGCTCTTTTCTTCAATGAAAAAATTGCAAGGAAATAGAGAAAAAGAGAGATGGAGAGAGAATCTACAGATTAAAATAAAAATAAAAGCTATAAACCAATCACAATATATTATCCTTATTTGGATCCTGAACCAAAGAAATAAACTTTTTAAAAAGTTATGATACAATTGGAAATTTAAACACTGCTTGGAAATCTTATGCTAGTAAATAATTATTGTTCATTTTTAGGTATAATTGTACCGTTATTTATTTTAAGACCTCTTTTAGAGAGGCATACTGAAATATTTATTGATGAAATGATATGGTATCTGAGATTTGCTTCAAAATAATATGGGTAAGATAGAAGGGAGTTGGGGATATAGATGAAAAAAGATTGGCTATGAGTTGATTGGCTGTGTAATGGGTACATGGAGTTTACCATACAATTATTCCCACTCATATGTTTGAACTTTTCCATAATGAATTAAAAAATTTTTTTCATAATAAAACCATTATGCCAGGGTCCAGGATTCTATAAATAATTCAGCCTATGTGTCCTGTACCCATTTTGTTTTCTTTACCTTCACCTACCTTTTTCCATGTGTAGTCATAACCATCCACGTTAACCACCGGCATAACATAGAAATCCATGTGCCTCAGGAGACTGGTAGGCAGATTTTCTTTCCCATAGAAACGAGTTACCTATAAATTAAACCAAGTATATTTGATGATATATCTTTTATGTCCTTCTAAACTTAGTCTGTGTCTTCTTCTTTAACTGAGATATAATTGGCATATAATCCTTGAACAACACAGGTTTGAACTGTGTGGGTCCACTTGTATGCAGATTTTTTTCAGATTTTTATAGTACTACATGATCTGCAGCTCATTGAATCCACAGATGCAGAACTGTGGATATGGAGGGCTGACTGTAAAGTTATACATGGATTTTCAAGTGTAGGGAGGGTTGGCACCCCTCACCCCTGCATTGTTCAAGGGTCAACTGTATTAATTTAAGGTGTATAATATAATGATTCAAATTTGTGTATATAGTGAAGTGATCACCACAATAAGTCTAGTTAATATCCGTCTAGTTAACATCCACTAAACTTAGTCTATTTTTTTATTAAAAAAATTTTTGAGATGTTTAGATTTGCAGATTCAACTTTCAAGAAGAGTATTAATTCCTTGAAAAGTCTGAACTTAGGGTACTATGTTGCCAAGTGGTGGTAAATGCCCTGGACATGGGACAATTGGTCTTTCTATTTATGGAGGCAGAAAATTCAACCATCTATTTTCTAAAACTTCCTTCAAGGAACAAAAGGAATTCTTTATTAAAGCCTAAAGACCACTACAAAGATTTAAGGAAACAAACACCTATATTTCCACTCTTTTCACAATAATCCATCTCAATCAAAGCTTAGACTAACCTTGTCTTATTCCCACACATGTCTAGATAATATTTTCTGCATTGTCCTTATAAGTTGTGAGCTAAATTTTTGCTAGAATCGAGTTTGTTTCCCAAGCATCAGATCATTTGGCTTTAAAGCCAGTGTTAGCTTTTCCTAGGTACTGGCTATGAGTTTCGTAACAGATATCATCTGACACTGCTCTTCTGTGCTTTAGACTCATACCCAGCTTAGGGTCACATATTTTAACATGATCCAAGGACATCCACATTCCAACGACTGAGAAGTTCACTCCAAAATGACCAAATATAGACGTAGCAGAAGCACAAAGACAAATTTCAGCCAGTTAGATCATTTCATCCAGGACTAAGCTTTGGTATAAATTCTTCATTTGTGGCAACATTGTTACATTTTAATTTGTGGATTAGTTCACAATTAGTTGTTGATTTAAACTTTACTCAAAAGACTTTGTTAAGTATTTTTTCACTGTTGATAAAAAGAAAATGTCTTTTTTAAAAATTGAAGTATAGTTGCTGTACAATTTTATATAAGTTACAGGTGTACAATACAGTGGTTCACAAAAAAAAAGAAAAAAGGAAACCATCGACAAAACTAGGAGACAAACTACTGAATGTGAGAAAATATTTGCAAATGATATGACCAATAAGGGGTTAATATCCAAGAAAAATGTCTTTTAAATCTTACCTTTGCTATAGCTAAAACTTTACCATCTTTTCTTTAAATATTTAAAACATTATATCCATATTTTCCTAGAACAACCACAATAGTCAAATTTAAATTATTTGCCATAGATAACCACTTATTAAATATGGGAGAAAGGAAAGCAAAAGTACAAGTTACTTTTTAATCTACTATAGGTCAGAAACAAAAACTTAATGAAAAGGAAGTAATTTTATAGAATGAAAGAGGCAATCTTTTAAATAGTTGAGCGACTAGTTAAATACATTTTTATGCTACAAATTTGTAAATTTATGTTAGTCATTTCTCAGTAATAATGTGGCATTCATTATCAGAAAAAAAAGATTAGGAGATCTTATTTTCTTTCAAATAATAAAGCATTTATCATTTTTATTTCTACAATGTTTGCTGAAATTTTAATAGATGTGCTATGGTTGGTTTTTTTTTTGTCCTTTTCACTCTCTGTATTTCTTTCCTACTTTAGCAATGGTTGGATGGGAGTCTTTCAGGAAAAAGTTAGTCTCTGAGAGATGATCAATGTTAGTCTGAGACTTTCTTGTCTCAGAAGCAGGGCTCCAAACAGAATGAGTGAGTGCGGGCTGAAATATAGCCTATACTCTGTGTGTCAAGCCCTACTTTCATGTGTGGTTGCAGCTGAAATCCCAGAAGAAGGGGTGTCTAGCTTTTAACAGCTTTATTGAGATATAATTCACATGCCAGAAAATTCACCATTTTAAGTGCACAATTCAGTGGATTTTATATCACAGAGTTATGCAACCATCACCACTATCTGATTGTAGAATATTTTTATCACCCCGCCCACCAACACCAAAACCCAAAAACCCCTTAGCCATTAGGAATTACCCCCCTTCTCCTTTCTCCTCTTCCCCCAGCCTGGCAACCACGAATCAACTTTCTGTCTCTGTGGAGCTGCCCATTCTGGACATTTCATGTAAGTGGAATAATAAAATATATGGCCTTTTGTGTCTGGCTTCTATCACTTAGCATAACGTTTTCAAGATTCATCCATGTGGTAGCATGAATCAGTACTTCATTCCTTTTCATTGCTGAATGGTATTCCATCGTAAGGATATACCACTTTTTATTTATCCACCCACTCATAAGCTGATGGACGTTTGGATTGTTTCCACTTTTTGACTTATGAATAATGTTGCTTTGAACATTTGTAAACATACGTGTTCAAGTCTCTTGGCTATACACCTAGGAGTGGAATTGCAGGGTCAAATGGTAACTCTATGCTTAAACTTTTGAGGAACTGCCAAACTGTTTTCTAAAGTGTCTGCACCATTTTATGATCCCAACAGCAATGGATGAGAGTTCCAATTTTTCCGCACTCTTACCAATATTTGCTATTATCTGTCTTTTTAAAATTTTAGCCATCCTGGTGGGTATGAAGTGGTATCTCATTGTGGTTTTGATTCATATTTCCCTAATGACTAATGATGTTGAGCATATTTTCATAATGCTTATTGGCTATTTGTATATCTTCTTTGGAGAATTGTCCTTTCAGATATTTTGCCCATTCAAGATTGCCTTTTATTTGTCTTCTTACTGTTTATTTGTAAAAGTTATTTATATATTTTGGATATGAGTCCCTGATCATATATATGATTTGCAAAAATTTTCTCCCATTCTGTGAGTTGTCTTCTAACTTTCTTGATAGTGTCCCTGGAAAAGCACAAAGGTTTTTAATTTTGGTAAAGTCCCATTTATCTCTTTTTCTCCTTGGTTGCTTGTGCTTTTGGTGTCATATCTAATAACTCATTGCCTAATCCAAAGTCCCAAAGATTTACTACTTCTATGTTTTCTTCTAAGAATTTTACAAATTAATTTTTTTTTTAAATTTTATTTATTTATTTATTTATTTATGGCTGTGTTGGGTTTTTGTTTCTGTGCGAGGGCTTTCTCTAGTTGTGGCAAGCGGGGGCCACTCTTCATCACGGTGTGCGGGCCTCTCACTATCGCGGCCTCTCTTGTTGCGGAGCACAGGCTCCAGACGCGCAGGCTCAGTAGCTGTGGCTCACGGGCTTAGTTGCTCCGCGGCATGTGGGATCTTCCCAGACCAGGACTCGAACCCGTGTCCCCTGCATTAGCAGGCAGATTCTCAACCACTGCGCCACCAGGGAAGCCCCACAAATTAATTTTTTAAATTTAGGTGTCTGACCCATTTTTGCATTAATATTTGCATATAGTATGAGGTAGGAGTCTGAATTCATTCTTTTGCATGTGGATAGCTAGCTGTTTGATTCTGCACAAAGGCACCATCTGGACTGGTGGTGAGCCTGTTTAGGTCCACAATTAAGGAAGATGAGGGTCCAGAGCAAGTGGGAATTGGTGACAATCTGAGGAGCAACGGCAGGATGAGACCATGATCTCAGGGGAGAGGCTTAGAAAATGGAAGGATAGAGGGAAAATGCGATAAGGGGACTTCTTAATGCCTGCAAGAGGAGAAGTGGACCCCGATGGAAGACCAACCTGAACGGATTAGCCAGGTAATGTTGCAGAATCCTCACGACCTGAGGTATCTTCCTGATTGGCTAAGGGAAAGACTGGGTTGAACTTGCTAACTGGGCAAACCTGTGTTTCCTTCAGGCATGTGGGGACTAACGGTAGGGTTACATACACAGACATAGAAAACAAACTTACAGTTACCAAAGGGGAAATGAGGGGAGGGATAAATTAGGAGTTTGGGATTGACATATATACACTACTATATATAAAATAGATAGCCAGCAGGAACCTACTGTAGAGCACAGGGAACTATACTCAATATTTTCTAATAATCTATGAGGGAATAGAATTTGAAAAAGAACATTTATATATATATATGAATCTATTTGCTGTACACCTGAAACTAACATAACATTGTAAATCAACTATACTTCAATAAAAAGGCAGGGGTGGGGATAGGGTTACATAGATACAGAGAAATCAAGGAAATGTTCTTAATTAACTTTGTAAAACGTTACTTATAAAAATATTTTCAGATGTGACATTTATCCAGTTATTTATATTTCAAAAGTAGGCCATCTAAATATCTAATCATGTCACTGAAATAACTTCTAGAACTCTATAAGCCTCATAATTCTGACAGTATATCAACTGTTTAAAGACATAATTTTTTTAAAATAACATTTTCAACCAAGTTGATCATGTTCATGGATCTAATTCTTTACTATTAATTTTTTATCTGTGTATCATGGGACTCTCCAAGCATGTGTTATCTGATGAGTTTTCACAGTATTCTATAAATATATTTACAGTCATGGTTTTATATCTAGTGAATGAATCACTGTTCATGAGGCTGGTCGCTACAGAAATTATGCCTGACACACAAAGACAATACATAAATATTTGTTGAAGGAATGACTCACCAGTAAGATAAGTAACATAATTAAAATCACTGTCTTACTTTTTAAAACAAAAACAAAAACAAAAAGCAAGAAGAAAGATGAGGATGGAGGGTGCCAGAGGAGAGCACAAGAGCAAGGGAGCACTTAGAGGGCAGGAGATAAAGGCTCGACTAATTCCTATCAGCTGGACCTGTGACAGATGATTACTCAGCTCTCTTTGCCTGGGGGATGCTGAAGCTTTGTCTTTCTTACAATCCTGGACAACAACAACAAGGCCTGCCAAGAAATTAACCAATAACCATTCAACAGAGAATAAATTAGTACATAAAGGCATATAAGACACTATGAATGGGAGATTTTGAAATAAACTGTTATTCTCATGACAATTAGAAATACAGGGCTTCCCTGGTGGCGCAGTGGTTGGGAGTCCGCCTGCCGATGCAGGGGACACGGGTTCGTGCCCCGGTCTGGGGGGATCCCACGTGCCGCGGAGCGGCTGGGCCCGTGAGCCATGGCTGCTGAGCCTGCGCGTCTGGAGCCTGTGCTCTGCAGGGGGAGAGGCCACAACAGTGAGAGGCCCGCCTACCGCAAAAAAAAAAAAAAAAAAAAAAAAAAGAAATACAGCAAAGAGCTATAAGTCCCAGTTTTCTCCAATCTCTAAGTATGGATGGATAATTTAGACCTTCCCCAATGGCAAGAAAGTAGCCCAGTAGTAGGCACTGCTTAAGTCCTCTCTGGACCCCAGAGTTGTATTTCAGCCTGAACCTGCAGCATTAATTTACATTTCAAATACAAGAAATGGATGTTGAGTGCTGATTATGTGGACCAAAAAATACACAGTTACGGGAACCACAAAAAAATGACTTTAGAGATAATCATTGCCCTTAAAAAGCTAAGAAAAGTGTTAAGTTGGGAAGGAGAGAACAACAATTCAATGTTGTAACAATTCAATGTTATAAGAACCAAAAAAAAATGACTTTAGAGATAATCATTGCCCTTAAAAAGCTAAGAAAAGTGTTAAGTTGGAAAGGAGAGAACAACAATTCAACATTATAATAGTAAAATTGGGATGTGCAGCATGGCTCAGAAGAAGGCTGGTTAATTCTGTGGGGTGTTTGGGGTTGGAATTCCTAAAGGGCAGATCAAGGTAGCAAGAAATTCAGGATATGGGTGAAGGGTGGTTTTTGATGGGATTCATACTAGTTAGGGAAGGAAGAGATCCCTGGAAAGGAGCTGATGAATTAGAAGGAAGCAGATATATCCAAGGACTGGAAATTTACTAAAGGGGGAAAAAAAAAAGCATACATAGCAAGTGTAAGGAATGAGAGGAAATTAAGAAGTCAGTGTCTGAATTCAGAGGCTCCCCCTGGCCTTCCTGGTCACTGTCCATGGTCATATTCTGGATCTAAGGATCAGAGAGAGAATTCTTTCTGAGCTCCAGATAATGGCCATGGGAGAAATTTACTAAAACAGAGTTAACGTTAGGTTTAGTCATGTAAAAGAGTTCAAGGAGCTGAGAAGATAATTTGTTAGATGAATCTCACATATGAACTTTTTTTTTTTAGGTCAAGGTGAGTTTATTGTCCAAATAGCACAACCTAATTGCATCCAAAACCATTTTCAAATCCATCTTTAAGTTAGTCAGAAAAGCAGGTTATTATTTTTAAAAATCACTTAACACTGAACAGATAGGACCTACGAAAAGGCAGCTTGACTCTACCATGTCACCCTCATGGCCAATACAACATTTTTTTCCCATACTTCCTAAAAACCTTCCGTGTATACTGATCAGCTACTTTAGCACTTGCTCGCATGCCGACCAAATAAACACCCACATCTCTTACAGAGTACATGGTGAGAGAATAAAATTGACTGGATATGGCATCACACTCATTTTAAAGCAAAAACCATATATATATAATAATAATAAAAGAGAGTCCAAGACGAGAAACTGTAACACAGAGAGAGAGAGAGAGAGAGAGAGATCTGAGGTACATAGTAATGAACACAATGGAAAAAATCCAATGGCCCGGTGATCTGCCAGGGATTTCAGAGTAGGCCAGCAATTAAAAAAAAAACAAAACAAAAAAAAACAAACACGAGAACTTTTTTTTTTTAAAAGGATAAGCACCTGTCAAAATACACTGGCTACTGTAATGGCTACAGTCAGTAAGGCACTTTTTTCCCCCAAAGTAGGCTGCAGGAAAGGGATAAATGTGGCAGCTCTAGCATGTGTGTGTATGTTTGCTGATGGCTTCTGGAAACCTAAGCCAAGAATCCGGTCTGACAGCCCAGCCAAGTCGAAAAGCAGAGACACGGATACAGAACGGTGGTTCTGGCTGAAGTGAACGTCCTGGGTCGTTCAGAACCCAGAATCATGTAAAGCCAAGTGGGATGAGGAAGCCATACACATACATCCTCTTGAATCTCCCGGCCCTATTGTGTACAAACGGGTGACAGGAACTGCCCCGAGCCCCCTGTGCTCCGTAGCTACGGAGCGCCGGCTGGCTGAAGACGCTCTCAGCACTAATTACCGTCTCAGCACTAGTTTCCCTTTTAAAGCTATTCTCAGGGTCGGACTGTCTCAAAGATAAACAAAGAGGAATCCTTCTGGCTTAGAAGCCAACTGGCTTACTCAGATTTCCTCCCCATTCTTACCTACCATTTCCACTCCACCAATATTCTCTTCTTGAGCTCGAAAATCATTATTTACATGAGCTAAGGTGCGAGTCTATTTCTTCTCCCAGCCCTGCCCGCTGTGGCCCGTGGAGGGAAAATTCCTCTGCCCTCTTTGAGAAAGTCATCCAAGGCTGCTACCGTCCTAACCCGGCAGTCCCGGGGCTCCCAGAGCAGCGTGGACATGGCCTTGGGGCCGGGCGGCAGCCCCTTCGGAAGGGAAGCCCCCGATGGCCGCAGCCGGGGTGGCGTCCCCTCGGAGCCACGGGTGCCCGCCTCGGATGCTGAAGGAGGCCGAAGGGGAACCGGTCTGGGGGACGCAGGGAGCTGCTCGGTGGGGTGGGGCAGTTCCGGAGGACAGCGTCCTCGGACACAAGCCCCTTCTCTCAGCCTGGGGTGGGGGTGGGGGGGCATTCGGCTGAGGCATCGGTCCCCCGCCCCCGCCTGCAGGCTTCTCGGCTGTTAGGGACCCGCATCCCATAACGGACTTTTCATTCATTCAGAACTGTGGCAAGAGCTGGAGGAGAAAAAAGAACCTCATCGGCAATTTATCATATTGGTGGAATAACAAACTGAATCTTACAAAGATTCAGCACGTGGGTGGAGGGAGAGGGTAACATGGAACCGGAGGGAAGAGATGTCAGGGTAGGAGGGACAGCCGCTAGGGACAACTTTACCGATATGCATTAGAGTCCCTACAACCGGAGTTTCTTTCCCGCCCTTTTCAGGTTCGGTGACAGAATGAAAAAGAAATATTCTTCCCCTCTCGCTTTGCATGTGTCTCTCTCCACTAAGTGCTGCTCCCTTCATTATCTAAAAATGAACAAAACTATCCAGATTGGGGAAGGTTCCAGATCATCAAAGGGCTGTGTTTAGGGTCTGGCGGTTGGGAACTTTTCAGTAGGCTCGGGGATTCTGCAGTTCCATTAGTGGGAAGAGAAGATGGTAAGGCAAGTAAAGGTAGGTAGAGATTTATTTGTCCAGATAGATACAGAGACATTTGTGTGGATACAGAGACAACAAAAACCATTATCAGAAGGACACATACTTCAGGTTATTCTTCCGGTGGCGATAGCTCTTTGTATGAATCAGTGTAGAGGACATATATGCCCATTTTATAGGATATGAAGCATAATTTTTATGGTTTTCATTTATTATAGAGGTTTACAGTCATTATACTTTTTACTTTTATGGTGTACTCTTTGTCTCATATATGGATTTTTTGATGCCGAGGCCTTCTTCGGGGACAAAATTCCCTATTATGATATATGGGATAATACGATCTGCTCTGTAATGTTGCTTTATGTTCAATTTCTAAGGGCAGAATATGGCAAAAGCTATCTGCATAATTCAAATCAAAAGAAAAAAATTCATTGGGACTCAATTCCGATAATTGCTTCAGTTTTTTCTTTTACTTAGGAAACATACCATGATGGTATACTATTTCTTAATTATGTTCCAGTGTTTAGCACCAGCCAGAAATGTAGAAAGGATAAGACAGACAATCTTTAGGGTAATTTAAATGCTTAAAGTCTTGGTTCTCAAACTTAATATGCATAAAAGTCACCTGAGACGATAGTGAAGATTGTAGATACCCAAGTCTCACCTCCAGACATTTTAAGTCACGAATTCTAGGATGTGACTTGGGAAAATGCATCTAATAAACAGGCCAGTTGATTCTGATGCCAGTGGTCTTAGGCCACATATTGGGAAACCCTGGCTTAAGAGGATGTGAATACTTACAGAGCCTATGAACCACAAGCAGAAAGCAGGAGAGATCCACTCTCTGGCATGGATTCCACAGTCAATCCACATGGCAATTTTGGGCCTTTGTTCTTTTCTAGAAACCTGCACAGAGAAAATCAAAAAACAGTAATAAGAGGCTTCAGGATAATAACTTCCATATATATAGTGCTTCTACTTAATCCTTTTAGCAAATCTATGAAATATGCATTATTCTCTGCATTCCTTTGAGAATTCTCAAGGGAAATTAAAAGCTGGTGTGATTAAAGGATAGTAGCTAAGGTCACATAGCTGGTGAGGGTTGGGACTGAGGTCTGAAGCCAGGACTCGATTTAAAACTCTTTTTTCTTTAACTTTTATTTTTTTAATGTTTAAAATTTTTTATTGAAATATAGTTGATTTAGTCTTGTGTAAAGCTCTTTTTATTCCCTCACAATCCCCTTGCAATACCAGTGCTGCATGAGGTGGGTGTAGAAGTAGACAGCAGGGAACTAGTGTTTCAGGCCATACCTTCACACTCTAGTTAGAATTAAGCGGTTATGTTTGGGGTGCACAGTTTTCTGTGGGAGGGGTGGGACAGAGAAAGGCTTGGGAGAGGAAAGCCAGTGGTCCAAGATAAACTTGGGTTCCCTCACCATTTTCCCCGGGTGCACACTCTTAATGTGTAGATTATTTCCCTATTTCACACAAAAAGAAGCACACATCTAGCTTCACACCAATTTATTACCAAGAGGTCTGGGGACAGAGGCGTCATTCTGATTTACCATCTGGGGGACTAGTGGAGCTGCCAGCTTTCTGGAATAAGAACTCCCAACCTTTCCTCCATGATAGGCTTTGATGTCTTTAGAAGAATTCTCAAAAACACCTCCAAACAAAATGAATCATAATTCATTTGCTTTTAAACATTAGTTAGACACACATTTTAGAGTATGGAGGGAAGGGAGAAGAGTGTTGCAAAATCAAACAACTATGTGGGGTTGGAATTCCAAAACAAGAAAAAGAGAGAGTTCGATTTTTAAACTGCCATCTATGCCACTCAGGGAGGTTCTTCTTAACTAACCTGGAGCTAGTGATATCCAATAAGAAGGCAAGTGAGAAAGTCAAATGGCTTTGGCCACAAAGGGTCAAATTGTACAAAGAGGAGAACTACCCAGCTGATTTAATCTACTCAGTGTAAAAGAAATCCTGAGTTGTCTGCACTAGTTGCCTTACTAGACCTTCTGTTTTACTGTGCTGAGCAAATTCTCTTGGTGCCGGTCCTTACACTGGGAAGACGGAGGAATCCCAGAGACTCACATGATGTGCACATCCTTGGTTGAGTACGATTGGGAGTAATGCATGCAGAAAGCATGGTTTTCCAACATGTACATTAGGTCCCAGAAACACAAGTTCCAAAGAGTACACACAACACGGCTGAAAGTAAATGTCATGGGTGGGTAGGCCATGATTACATGGATCCAGTCTGGTTGACCAACTCGGCTGCCAAGAGGACCCAATTTTCCTACGTCTGCCTTGAGTTTGCACTGCAAGTTCTTGTCAGAACAGATGAAAACCCAGAAATCCTGAGTCAAAATCTTATCTTTGGATGATCGAAGAGGTCCACCTATCACAATTTAGATAATGTTGGGAAACTATGTATAAATTAAATGTTCCTAAATCAGATGTATTTTTCCAATGATTAATTTTTTTTCCAGAGCTTCTTTTTAATTTATTTTATTTATTTATTTTTTTCCTTCGGGGGAAAGAGTGGTTAAAAAAACAGAACTGCAGAATTAGAAATTAACAGGCAGGAATTAGTTTGGTTTCATGGCTCCCAATGTTCTTCCTGTGGCCACATTCATTGACTTTACTAAGGCCAATTTATTCAACTGAAAATAAAGAACCAGACAGGTGGTGACTGAAGCAAAAGCTATCATATCACCCCTGCTGCCCCAAATCCCAGCATGGCCCTGGTTCCTATCCTTTCCTAAGTTGCGCCGTTCAACTCTTTCTTTGGTTCTAAAACCTGTATCAATGTCAATATTTGTTCAATCACAGATTCCCCTACTCTTTTTTTTTTTTTGCCTAAGTCAGTTAGTCAGAGGTGGTGGTGTTAATAAAACAGGATTTGAAATTTAATCTAGACCACTCCCCTCATTTTATGGAGGTAGGCATTAAAGCCCAGGAAGGTTAAATGGCTTATCTATATCACAGAGTTGATACTCTTAGACCAACACTACATTAGTAAAGGAAAAAAATTTAACGGTAATAACCAATCCCTAAATAGCTGGATATTAAAGTTGAGGAACACTTATAATACACATATTTCCAGAACTCAAAAAACAAAAAAAATCCAAGTAATAACAAGCACTGCTGGAGAATTTAACACATCCCCCAAAGTTGAAAGGTCAACGACTCTTCCCACAACATACCTTTAAAACATAAAGTGGGTACTTCTCATATGAGGATCCAATGTGGATTTTTTCAACCATATCAGGATACCACTCAGTCATAACTTCTATCCAAGAATAGATCTATCAGAGCAGAAACCAGCAGTCACAGAGCAAGTTCAAAGCATTTTCCTGACAAAGGAAACAGACCACTTCTTCGAGGAAGGGCAATCCCTCGAAAACACTTGTATGTGGAGAGAATGAGGGACTCAAACACTTGGGGTAGGGTGTTTCTTCTGCTGTTTAGAAAAATCAGTAAAACTAAAGTTTTGAAAAATATCAAGGTTTAGGGAAAAAGTACTAAGAAACTTACGACAAAGTAGGAAAAGATCACCTTCAAAGCAGCGCTCCTTAAGTTATTTTTAAAGGCTCGTCACATTGAATCCCTACCTCTGTGTATGAAATCCTCTTTACCATTCAAGAGTTCATTTCTATATGAAAATTTTTTTTAAATATCCACTTTTCAAGAGTAACCGAAGGAAGTCCTGGGCACTGTCTTTGAACAGGATAAATCGAGGTGCCATTGTTTCTTACTGAAGACCTGTGGACTCACAACAAAATCTGTGAAATGATGAGAAGCAAAGGGGAAAACAATCTGGAGAAAAAAAATTTCTCTTCTACCCAGGGAAGGAGTTTGATTCTGGACCTCTCTCCTGGGTGGAAGTGTAGTGGTCTGTGATTCTGTCAAGATTATAATAGAAAGAAAAAACAAAAATTTCTGGGTCTGACTTTAGGCTAGTGCCCACCTGAAAGCAGGCATTGAATGATGGAGCCTGGCCATGTGTTAATGTAGACCAACTTCTCAGGGGCCATTTTTAAACTTTTACACCTTCTGCAGTGGGAATGACCAACCCATGGCCTTATCTCTGGGAACTTTTCTAGAGGTAATTTCAAATAGCCATCCTAGCTGATGGGAACGGGAGCACCATTTACCCTTGGATCCTCTTAGAGGAACATAACTAGGGTGAGTGGTATGTGGGAGCAGTTGTCTTGTGCCGAGAGTTCAGATGCTCCTGGAAGGCCTACCTGCTGCCAAGTACCAGTGCTGTCAGTGTCTGAGGTGCCGGAAATTTAACCAGCAGGGATTTCCTCATTGGGCCTCTGTTTACTGTGTTAGTCCTCTAGGGCATGCATACACCTGAGAGAACTACTATATCAAACTATTTTGTGTTACAGCATTGATGGTTCAGTAGATTTCCTCCAACAGGGAGGCTGTGTTATATAAAGGCAGCTTTACAGAAAACTTTATTCATTTCACAATCTGCAGTAATCATGGTCACATCCTTTGAATAACTCTCTTCTTTTGCCATTTGTTTTACGTGATGTTTTTCAGTCATTTGTTTTTCTCCCCTGCAGGGGATTACTTAAAATTTCCTAGTGAGAGTCAATGCCAAAAGAAACCCCTCTTGCCCCTCAAGTGAACGTGTGGTGAGGACTGAAGGAGAGATCAGTGTTGAAGGGGAAGAAAGGACTTGGCAGATTTCCGGGGAGCAAGATTGCCATGGTTCCTACAAACTTCTTAGAAAGGATTGGGCGTGGGAGCGAGGAGAGGTCCAAACTGTTTTCTGGAATGTCACTGTAATGAAATGAATTGTGTTCCCCCTCAAATTCATATGTTGAAGCCTTAACCTCCAGTACCTTAGAATGTGACTGCATTTGGAGATAGGGCCTTTAAAGAGGTAATTAAGTTGAAATGAGGCTGTTGGTATGGACCCTAATCCAACCTGACTGGTGTTCTTATAAGAAGTGGAGATTAGCACGGACAGAGAGACGCCAGGGATGTGCACACACAGAGAAATGGCCGTGTGAGGACACAGCAAGGAGGTAGCCATCTGCAGGTCAAGGAGAGAGGCCTCAGAAGAAACCAGCCCTGCTGACACCTTGACCTTGGACTTCCAGCCTCCAGAACTGTGAGAGAGTAAATTTCTGTTGTTTAAGCCACCCAGTATATGTCACTTTGTTAGGACTGACTAATACAGTGTATGGCAAACTAATACTTTTTTCCTCCCATGTCTTTCCAACTCTTTCTTGGGGTGAGGGTAAGAAAAAAATAAGCCCTTTGAACAAAGTATTTAAAATATACCAGAAAAAAATTTTTTTAATGTTCATATCCTTTATTTATTTATTTAGGCTACACCATGTGGCTTGTAGGATCTTAGTTCTGCAACCAGGGATTGAATGTGGGTCCTCGGCAGTGAAAGCACGGAGTGCTAACCACTAGACTGCCAGGGAATTCCCAGAAAAATGTTTTTAAATACCTCTGTTTAAGGCATTCCACTCTTCCCACCAAACCCAACACAGCATTGACATAGTTAGATTCTCCATTTGCAAACTGTGCCTACCCAGCCTCTCCACTCTGGACCTCAAGTTTGCTGATGCAGGGCTGATGTAGGAGGCTGGAGGGAGGTGGTCTAGGTAGAATAGACAGAGGCAAGGTAGGAGAGAGAAAGGAGAGGGCTGCAATTGTAAGATCCCCGTCAACCAGCCAGGTACATCCATTCTAGAAGCACACTGAGTTCTGGTGTAACTAACTGGAAAAGAGCAGATGCTTTTGAAGATTCAATAGAAAACTTTCTCATTACTTAAGCCTTAGATGTCTTAAAAATATGGATATGGTTCTTAACAGTTTCTGAGCACGTAGCCAAAGATGATAAAAATACTTGTATTAAGGAATATAGCAGCATACGCCTATGAAAGAATAGAAGGTATCAAGGGATTTGTACTACTTGGAGTATATTATATTGAAAAGAAAGTGCTCCAAGGGGTTCAACTAACAAATATGGCGAAATGGCTTTTAGAGTATCATGCGAAAGCTTACTGAGGCCAACTGAACATTGATATCTTGCTTAGGTTCCCTCTAGAAAAATCAGAACCTATAAGTACTAATAGGAAAAAAACCAATTTCTTAAAAATTAAAACACAGGCATTACCAACATTATTATTATTACTATTATTACTTAAATAGGTTCTTTCTGAGAGGAATAAAATGCACTTAAATACTTTATTGTGTACTAAATATAAGTGAATAAATTCCTTTAATTCAGTGAGATAATATGGCGATTATTCAGTAAGAGTACAATTAAGATAATGGTCTAAGGAGACATGATTAATTGGACTGTTAATTTTTTTGTGGCAGTTTCAATAAAAAGGCCCTATTTTTAATTTCCTGTTGTTCCTTAGAATGCAGCGTTACTCCTAACAGAGATACTCCTAGCTATGGACAAACAGGCTGCTTAGAGGCAATTTCCAAAATATGATGCCATCTTCCCAGGGAAGATATCTACAAAAGGATGAATTACTTCTGTATAATCAACCTAATTGTGATTTTTTTTCACCCTCTTCCACCAATTACGATTCTCTAATAATTTCCCATGGCTGAAATGGCAATGCTCGTTAAACGAAAATAGGAATTTTCGAGAGAAACGTGACAGCTTACCTCATTTAGTGAGTGATACTGCTCATAGTAGGAGGTGGAGGCCCGGGGGCTGATGGTGTCATTGGAAGTCTGCTGCTGGATAAGATCTTCCACATTTTCCAACAGGACCCTGGGTTATGAAACAGGACATGAGCTGGTTGCCAAAAAGGGCTCTGATTTTCCTGCATGGCCCATTGCAGGCACAGCAGGTGAGCAAGGGGGGAAAGTCGCTAAGAAATCTAACAAGCACAAGGTGAAAACACCGCCAGCTAACATTATGATAAGCTGAAATACACAAGTGCTCTGGGTAGAGCCTCATGGGCATTGGAGGGATAGTGGCTCCTATGGGGTATGTTTTCAGGGCCTCCAAAATCTCACCCCTTCTCCAACATTATGAACATTTCTCAACTGTGACTCATTAGTGTGTTTTATGTGAACATACAGGTTAATGGACAATGTTCTTCAATCCAGAGGAACACTGTATCATTCTGTTTTCAGTTAAGGACCGAGGAGAAGCAGAAAGCCTTTTCTTTTTATTTTTCCCTGTGAGTCACTGACCTACACCAGATGCATGTATAGGTATATATATGCATGTATAGGTTCTGCATGGCCAAAGTTGGTCAAATCTCTAGAGAAATAAGAGCACAGGAATAGGGAAGGTACAGGAAAGTGATCTCATTTAATTTCTCTTGCAAAGGATCACACAGTTAACTAGGCACAAACATCTTAATTAAGACAGACTGAAGCCATTCTGTCACCTGGGATGAACAATTGAAAGTTAGCTGTCATTCTAATAAAGCTTTCTTTACTTTTACTTAGGTCAGGGGGTAAAAGCCAAGCCTTTGACATCAGAAAGGTCTGAGTATGACTCCTAGCTCTGCCACGTTCTAGCTGGCTGACCTTGAGAAATTCCTTTGAAAATCTGCAAATTTTTTTCATACACACAATGAGGATAGTATTTACCTCACAGGATTAAATAAGGATTAAATGATACAATGTATAGAAAGGCTCAGCACCTTTCCTGGAAGGCAGGAAACACCAATAACATATTATTAATAATAATCATAGTGTATTATCCAAAGGTTGCCCATTGATACACAGAAGACAGCATGGTCTCCAGGAAGTGTCAGGGCAGTAGAGGGACACTGGCGCTTGGGCAATGGATACAGAAAGGAGATGTGGACAGGAGACTCCAAAAGGAAGAAGGCATGGACTCTGAACAGAAATCATACCTGATGCAAATTTTAGTTTAGGGCCAGACATTCCAGAATGTTCACTGACCTTGTGAAGGAAGCAAAATCTCCTTCAGCAGTTGCTTTTTCAAGAGATACCACAAAGCCTACTAAAGTGAATGACAATTTTGCTCCCCAAGTCCAGGCACAGAGTAGAGGGACTATAAGAAGGAAGGAACTGGGAGGAATGGTAAGAGGCTCCTCAGCTCGTTGAGTCTAACAGTGCTTTTCAGATAAGGGACCAAGGTCATGAGAGGTAAACCACTTGTCCAGGGTCACAGAGCTAGCCCCTTGGGCTTCATCACCAATCCGTTCCAGAGATGTCCATGTTGTCATGTTTAATGTAAGTATTTATTTTTCCAGGAAGCAATGACACCATCACTAGTAAAAATGCATCATAGGTGCTTAGAACAGCTGCTCAGTAAATATGGAATCATGCCTACCTGAACGGAATTCTGCTCTCATTTAAATGGGCTTTCACGTTGCTTACATCAGACGCATTCACAAAAAAATGGACTTCTTTGTTCTTCGTAATAAATTCAGCTGTTACTGGCTGCCAGAGGACAATCTGCAGTTTCAAGGGGGAAAATTGATAAAAACAAAGACAGTTTTTCACATCATTCTCGTCTGTAGCTAAAGCCATAAAAGGGTTTTTATAAGGGAAATAAAAAAGACATTCCTGGTCACTGGTCCCCATTTACACATGTGGTAGTGGAAACATTTATTTTACAGGGGGCTTGTTTTATTCTTTTCTGTAACCCCAAGTGGTTAAAGAGGGCCTGGAACTTACTAGGTACTCAATAAATATTTGGCGAGGCAATGAACTAATGAATGAATCCATGAATGAATATATTTATGGCCCAACTGTAGAACTGGATGTGTATATCAAATGTTTAAAGAGAAACGAAAGTTTGTCTAGAAAGAAAGTTGATTAAATGTTGCTTTTCTTTAATAAAAATTCCATATCCTTGATACTATTATGATGTTAGTGTTCTTTTTCTTTAATCTAATTGCCTTTGGGAAATGTATTCCCATACATAATATTTACGTTTTTTTTTCTATTTTACTGAGCTTTTTTTAAAGCACTTTCACACTCATTGCCTTTGATCATTATAACAACATCTTGCCATAAACTAAGCAGGTGTTATTATTTTCATTGTTCAGATGAAGAAATTAAGGCTCGAAGCTAAGTCACCTAAAATCACACACCAAGAAGTGGCAGAACAAGATCTAAGTCCTGAATCTCAGATGTTTCCTCTGGCAGTATTTCCTCTGTCCACGGTGTGGTGGCCGTGAGGACGCGCCGGGCAGCTCTTCTGTTGGGAGACGCTTAGTTCACTAACCTTCCCCGCTGTTGTCCCTCTTGATTCCCCCCTGGCTTCTCCGGGGCTGCAACCAGCCAATGACAGAGCACTGCGGGTGTATTATTGCAGCCCCAGTCCTGCTAGATTAGGGTTTCCTCTTACAGATGTCTTTGGCTTAAGGACTTATCATGGTCCAGCCAAACCTTCATTGGGACTGCCCTGTGGTCTAGAGGTTGTCCACGCACAACCCTCCTCGCACACATGTCAGAGCTGCCTGATGGTCTGTGGGTACTCCCTGACACCCCCAGCTCCCTCCTCTTCATCCTTCACAAGCAGCCCCCATAACAAGTCTCTCACATCTCTAATAAAGTTTTGACCTCTGCTTCTCAGAGAGCCCTAACCCAACAACCATGGAGCCATCAATATTCTATCAGGATATTTTGTAAGGTATCAGTTTTCTATTTTCTGGGGAGTTGAGTCCCAGGCATGAAAATTTCAATAAATTTTCCTTTGTGTTTTTGATGCTTACACCTTGGTTAAGTATTATTGCTTTTTAAACAAAGATCTATTGGATTTCTGTTACTGTAGCATCTTTGTAAGTACTCCCCCCGCCTTTTTTTTCCTTTTTTTTTTTTTTTTTTTTTTTTGCAGTACGCGGGCCTCTCACTGTTGTGGCCTCTCCCGTTGTGGAGCACAGGCTCTGGACGTGCAGGCTCAGCGGCCATGGCTCACGGGCCCAGCCGCTCCGCGGCATGTGGGATCTTCCCGGACCGGGGCACGAACCCGTGTCCCCTGCATCGGCAGGCGGACTCTCAACCACTGCGCCACCGGGGAAGCCCTCCCCCCCCTTTTATTTTTTGGTGCTGAAACCCAGGCATGAACCAGTAAGTTCACACTTTCAATGCCTAGGTACTGTCATGTAATTTGCTGAAAAGCCAATAGCATAAATGAAGAAAGTTTGACTTGGGGAACCAGTAAAATCATGTGATTATGGGAAGGAGGAGAAGGCTACAAGGAAGAGGTTTACACCAGCTGTATATAAGTCAGAGGACATATAGGAGAGAACATGGCACACCAGACTTGTATAAAATATAAACAATAAGAAGATAAATGAGGGAGAAGTTACCTCATATGTTGTGGTAGTATTCTGCAGAATTTGAACTTGCCTGGAGGTTCTAGGAAGAGCAGATAAAACCTGGCCACTGGGGGAAAAAATAAAACAGGATTTTGATCTTAAATAAAAAGTGAAAATAAGATAAATTATATTGGGAGGTGCTTCTAGGAAATTGTAAAAAGGAAACAAAATGTTGAAAGAAAAGAGGATCTCACCACAGATTTTAAAATAACCTTAGATTTTGCTTCCAGTCAAGATGGAGAAACAGGGACCAAGTTTACGCTCCTGCTTGAAACAAATAAAACACTGGACAATGTATATAAAACAATGTCACTCAAGAAATTGAACATCTGCAATATGATGAAACACTGTATCCTGGATTGGGTCTTGGAACAGAATCGTGGAAAAACTGGTGTAATCTATAGAAAGCCTGCAGTTTTGTTAAGAGTAGTGTACCGATGTTGGTTTCTTGCTTTTGACAAATATACCATGATAATATAAAATGCTAACAACAGGCGAAACTGGGTGCATGGTATAGAGAAACTCTCTGTAATATCTTTGCAACCTTTCTGTAAATCTAAAAATATTTCAAATAAAATTTTATTTAAAAAATAAAACAAAAACATGTACTGAGAACTCCAGAAGACAAAAGGTTATGATAATTTCTGCTTGTCATTATGAGCAAAGGCTTCATGGAAGAGGTAACTGGGTAAGTAAGCAGTGTAATGGCAGACTGGCAAGAGACAAAAGGGCATTGTTGGGGAAACGGCAAGCTGTTTATTTTTGCCAAGTGTAGGATTTAGGTGTTTAGGGCAAGAGAAGAATGATAGCCAAACAGAAGTGAGTTTGGAAACTTATGTTAGTTCTCCCCTAGAGAAGTTTTCCAATGCACGCTGAGAAATTTGGCCTTTATCTAGCAGGCAATTAGGAGTTAAGAAAGTGACATCATTTGACTTGTGATTTACAAGAATAATTTTGATGCCAGAGTGGAGGATAGTTTATTTTGGAAAGCCTGATTAAAAGATTCTAAACTCTGGAAATAAGCCTATGGAGACTTGATTATCAAAAAAGAGAAAGAGGAGCTCCCAGAAACAATAGATTCAGAGATTTGGTGCCACTCACTGCTACAGTTAAGCGTAAACTATTCAACCAGTGATAAATGACATATGTCCAAGGATATGTATCACAAGATGATTCATAGTAACAATAACTGGGAACCACATGAGCGCTTATCAGTAACAGAATTGTTGAATGTTGGTGATGTCTCCACATTCTAGAATGTTTTGTAGCCATTATAAAGAAAGAGTTAGTTAAAATAGTTAACTTGGGGGAGATTTACATGATTCATTAAGAGAAAGAAGCAAGAAGTGAGTGGATAATTGTAAGAAATATTATCCCATTTTTGTAAAAAAATAAGTTCGAAAGCAAAAGGAAACTTGTAAGTGTTAAAAGAAGGAGAAAACAGCCTCATCCATGAGAGAGCAGACAGCAGAAGCAAGAAGAACTACAATCCTGCAGCCTGTGGAACAAAAACCACATTCACAGAAAGACAGACAAGATGAAAAGGCAGAGGGCTATGTCCCAGATGAACGGACAAGATAAAACCCCATAAAAACAACTAAATGAAGTGGAGATAGGCAACCTTCCAGAAAAAGAATTCAGAATAACGATTGTGAAGATGATCCAGAACCTCGGAAAAAGAATGGAGGCAAAGATCGAGAAGATGCAAGACATGTTTAACAAAGACCTAGAAGAATTAAAGAACAAACAAACAGAGATGAACAATACAATAACTGAAACGAAAAATACACTAGAAGGACTCAATAGCAGAATAACTGAGGCAGAAGAACAGATAAGTGACCTGGAAGACAGAATGGTGGAATTCACTGCTGTGGAACAGAATAAAGAAAAAAGAATGAAAAGAAATGAAGACAGCCTAAGAGACCTCTGGGACAACATTAAATGCAACAACATTCGTACTATAGGGGTCCCAGAAGGAGAAGAGAGAGAGAAAGGACACGAGAAAACCTCTGAAGAGATTATAGTCGAAAACTTCCCTAATATGGGAACGGAAATAACCACCCAAGTCTAGGAAGCACAGAGAGTCCAATACAGGATAAACCCAAGGAGAAACATGCCGAGACACATAGTAACCAAATTGGCAAAAACTAAAGACAAAGAAAAATTATTGAAAGCAGCAAGGGAAAAATGACAAATAACATACAAGGGAACTCCCATAAGGTCAACAGCGGATTTCTCAGCAGAAACTCTACAAGCCAGAAAGGAGTGGCATGATATACTTAAAGTGATGAAAGGGAAGAACCTACAACCAAGATTACTCGACCCAGCAAGGATCTCATTCAGATTCGATGGAGAAATCAGAAGCTTTACAGACAAGCAAAAGCTAAGAGAATTCAGCACCACCAAACCAGCTCTACAACAAATGCTAAAGGAACTTCTTTAAGTGGGAAACACAAGAGAAGATAAGGACATATAAAAACAAACCCAAAACAATTAAGAAAATGGTCATAGGAACATACATATTGATAATTACCTTAAATGTGAATGGATTAAATGCTCCAACCAAAAGACACAGGCTTGTTGAATGGATACAAAAACAAGACCCATCTATATGCTGTCTACAAGAGACCCACTTCAGACCTAGGGACACATACAGACTGAAAGTGAGGGGATGGAAAAAGATATTCCATGCAAATGGAAATCAAAAGAAAGCTGGAGTAGCAATACTCATATCAGATAAAATAGACTTTAAAATAAAGAATGTTACAAGAGACAAGGAAGGACACTACTTAATGATCAAGGGATCAATCCAGGAAGAAGATATAACAATTATAAATATATATGTACCCAACATAGGATCATCTCAATAAATAAGGCAACTGCTAACAGCTATAAAAGAGGAAATCAACAGTAACACAATAATAGTAGGGGTCTTTAACACCCCACTTACACCAGTGGACAGATCATCCAAACAGAAAATAAAAAAGGAAACACAAGCTTTAAATGACACAATAGACCAGATAGATTTAATTGATATTTATAGGACATTCCATCCAAAAACAGTAGATTACACTTTCTTCTCAAGTGCACATGGAATATTCTCCAGGATAGATCACATCTTGGGTCACAAATCAAGCCTCAGTAAATTCAAGATAACTGAAATTGTATCAAGCATCTTTTCTGACCACAACACTGTGAGGTTGGAAATCAATTACAGGGAAAAACTGTATAAAACACAAATACATGGAGGCTAAACAGTGTGCTACTGAATAACCAAGAGATCACTGAAGAAATCAAAGAAGAAATAAAAAAATACATAGAAACAAATGACAATGAAAACATGACGACCCAAAACCTATGGGACGCAGCAAAGCAGTTCTAAGAGGGAAGTTTATAGCAATTCAATCTCACCTCAAGAAACAAGAAAAATAAATAAACAATCTACCCTACACTTAAAACAACTAGAGGAAGAAGAACAAAGAAAACCCAAAGTCAGTAGAAGGAAAGAAATCATAAAGATCAGAATAGAAATAAATGAAATAGAAACAAAGAAAACAATAGCAAAGATCAATAACACTAAAAGCTGGTTCTTTGAGAAGATAAATGAAATTGATAAACCCTTAGCCAGACTCATGAAGAAAAAAAGGGAGAGGATGTAACTCAATAAAATTAGAAATGAAAAATGAGAAATCACAATGGACACTGCAGAAATACAAAGGATTATAAGAAACTACTACAAACAACTATATGCCAATAAAATGGACAACCGTGAAGAAATGGACAAATTCTTGGAAAGGTACTATTTTCCAAGGCTGAACCAGGAAGAATTAGAAAATATGAACAGACCTAACACAAGTAACAAAATTGAAACTGTAAGTAAAAATTTGCCAACAAACAAAAGTCCAGGACCAGATGGTTTCACAGGCAAATTCTATCAAACATTTAGAGAAGAGCTAACACTGATCGTTCTCAAATTCTTCCAGAAAATTGTTGACGGAGAAACACTCCAAAATTCATTCTATGAAGCCACCATCACCCTGATACCAAAACCGGAAAAAGATATCACAAAAAAAGAAAATTATAGACCAATATCACTGATGAACAGAGATGCAAAAATCTTGAACAAAATACTAGCAAACAGAATCCAACAACACATTAAAAGGATCATACACCATGATCAAGTGGGATTTATCCCAGGGATGCAAGGATTCTTCAATATACGCAATATATGCAAATCAATGAACACTAACAAATTAAGGAGTAAAACCCATATGATCATCTCAATAGATGCAGAAAAAGCTTTTGACAAAATTCAACACCCACTTATGATAAAAACTCTCCAGAAAATGGGCATAGAGGGAACCTACCTCAACATAATAAGGCCATATATGACAAACCCACAGCAAGCATCATACTCAATGGTGAAAAACTGAAAGCATTTCCACTAGGATCAGGAACAAGACAAGGATGTCCACTCTCACTACTCTTATTCAACATAGTTTTGGAAGTCCTAGCCACAGCAATCAGAGAAGAAAAAGAAAGAAAAGGAATACAAATTGGAAAAGAAGAAGTAAAGCTGTCACTATTTGCTGATGACATGATACTATACATAGAAAATCCTAAAGATGCCACCAGAAAACTACTAGAGCTTATCAATGAATTTGGTAGAAAGTCCTAAAGATGCCACCAGAAAACTACTAGAGCTTATCAATGAATTTGGTAAAGTTGCAGGATACAAAATTAATGCACAGAAATCTCTGGCATTTCTATACATCAACAAGAAAAAGTCAGAAAGAGAAATTAAGGAAACACTCCACTTATCATTGCAACAAAAAGAATAAAATACCTAGGAATAAACCTGCCTAAGGAGGCGAAAGAGTTGTACTCAGAAAACTATAAAACACTGATGAAAGAAATCAAAGATGACATAAACAGATGGAGAAATATACCATGTTCTTGAACTGGAAGAACCAATTTTGTGAAAATGACTATACTATACTACCCAAAGCAATCTACAGATTCAATACAATCCCTATCAAACTACCAATGGCATTTCTTCACAGAATTAGAGCAAAAAATCTTACAATTCGTATGGAAATGCAAAAGACCCCAAACAGCCAAAGCAATCCTGAGAAAGAAAATGGAGTTGGAGGAGTCAGCCTCCCTGACTTCAAACTATACCACAAAGTTACTGTAATCAAGACAGTGTGGTACTGGCACAAAAACAGAAATATAGATCAATGGTACAGGATAGAATGCCCAGAGATAAACCCACCCACATATGGGCACCTAATTTATGACAAAGGAGGCAAGAACATACAATGGAGAAAAGACAGCCTCTTCAATAAGTGGTGCTGGGACAACTGGACAGCTGCATGTAAAAGAATGAAATTAGAATGCTACCTAACACCATACACAAAAGTAAACTCCAAAGGGATTAAATAAAGCCTTAAATGTAAGACCAGACAGTATAAAACTTTTAGAGGAAAACATAGGAATAACACTCTTTGACATAAACCGCAGCAAGATCTTTTTTGATCCACCTCCTAGAGTAACAGAAATAAAAGCAAAAATAAACAAATGGGACTTAATTAAATCTAAAACCTTTTGCACATCAAAGGAAACCATAAACAAGAGAAAAAGACAACCCTCAGAATGGGAGAAAGTATTTGCAAATGAAACAACAGACAAAGTATTAATCTCCAAAATATACAAACAGCTCATGGAGCTCAATATCAAAAAAGCAAACACCCAGTTAAAAAATGGGCAGAAGACCTAAATAGACATTTCAGCAAGGAAGACATACAGTTGGCCAACAGGCACATGAAAAGATGCTCAACATCACTAATTATTATAGAAATGTAAATCAAAACTACAATGAGGTATCACCTCACACCAGTCAGAATGGCCATTATCAAAAAAGCTAGAAACAATAAATGCTGGAAAGGGTGTGCTGAAAAGGGAACCCTCCTGCACTGTTGGTGGGAATGTAAATTGATACAACCACTATGGAAAACAGTATGGAGGTTCCTTAAAAGCCTAAAAATAGAATTACCATATGACCCAGCAATCCCACTACTGGGCGTATACCCTGAGAAAACCATAATTCAAAAAGAGACATGTACGATGTTCACTGCAGCACTATTTACAATAGCCAGGACATGGAAGCAACCTACGTGTCCATCAACAGATGAATGGATAAAGAAGATGTGGCACATATATACAGTGGAATATTACTCAGTCATAAAAAGAAACGAAATTGAGTTATTTGTAGTGAGGTGGATGGACCTAGAGTCTGTCATACAGAGGGAAGTAAGTCAGAAAGAGAAAAACAAATACCATATGCTAAAGCATATATATGGAATCTAAAAAGAAAAAATGGTACTGATAAACCTAGTGGCAGGGCATAGAGGTAGGCATAGAGAATGGACTGGATGACATGGGGTGGGAGGGCGAAGCTGGCGCGCAGTGAGAGTAGCATCGACATATATACACTACGGAATGTAAAATAGTTGGCTGGTGGGAAGCAGCAGCACAGCACAGGGAGATGGGCTCGGTACTTCGGGATGACCTAGAGGGGTGGGATAGGGAGGGTGGGAGGGAGGCTCAAGAGGGAGGGGATATGGGGACAAGTGTATGCATATGGCTGATTCGCTTTGTTGTGCCACAGAAACTAACACAGTATTGTGAAGCAATTATACTCCAATAAAGATCTATTTAAAAAAAAAGGATAATCAACAAGGACCTGCTGTATAGCACAGGGAGCTCTGCTCAGTATTATGTAACAACCTAAATGGGAAAAGAATTTGAAAAAGAATAGATACATGTATATGTATAACTGAATCACTTTGCTGTACACCTGAAACTGACACGGCACTGCTAATCAATTATACTCCAATATAAAATAAAAAGTTAAAAAAATAGAGGCTGAATTTCAATTCCGCATAAAGGAAATTTTGTGTTGACTATAAGATAAGATGCTTGGGCGTTTTGCAAATGTATTAGAAGACAAGAAAGTAACAAAGTTAGTCAACAGAAGGGGAAAGAAAATGTAAAGGTAAAAAATGTGTTATCTAAATGGGTCTCTTTCTTAAGGAGAAAAAAATTTGAGGAAATACAAAAATAAATTAGGAAATGTGGAGGAGTACAATTATGGGGATATAAATTTACCATAAAATATATTAGTATGTCCAAGTTCAAACTGTGGTGAGCTGGACTCTTCCTATCTCAAGTTTGACAAAAGTGCCAACACAACAGAATCAAATAATGAGATGGGGTCAGTCAGAGACTATGAAGCCCAGGCATAGAAACTGGTTTTAACCACACAGGCTAGTTGGGTTTTATTAACAGGATGCTGCAAAGGCCCACAACAAAACCAGACTGAACTAGCTAGATCCTAGATAGAGGGCAAAATAGGCTAAAGGTCACTGGTTTCCTGAACTTGATTTATCTCTGTGCTTGTTTCAAAAGTACCTGGTGTTCGGCAGAGATGTTTTGCAGCTATACTTTGAGAGATACACAACGGTCAACCGCCCCGAACTGGCTCTGACTTGACCACAGGAACACACCTACGTAGATGAAACCTGGAGGTGTCAGAGAAGGCGCTTTGCTTCATAACCATGCTTATATCTCCGCCCTAAGGGGGGATTTGTACTCTGCTGGCAGTTTGTGCCGTGTGCAAAGGAGCATGGAAGACTGCGCATGCCTGGCTGCCCCTGGAAGTCTCCGCCCCCTTCCTCGATCCCTGATGACCTCTCTGCCTGCTAACCCTTAAAATTCCCTTAGTGCCCTCCCTTCTGGGAGAAGATACCTTTAGAGCTGGAGCTCCCCTTCTCCGTTCTCTGGCCATTGAGTAAAAGCCTGTCTTGCTTGCACCAAACACTTTCATCGTTGGCAGCACAAACCTGAGCCGGAAAGAGCTCCCTGACCCAGCCAGGGGGACTTCGGTTCAGCCGGGGCCCCAAGAGGGGGGGAGCTCACATCTCATTCGGTAACAAGATCACCTTATGCAGAGCTTACCATGTTTTCCAATCAGTTTCCTGGCTCCGTGCCCCCTTAAGTCAGAGAGAGGATGTGAAAAGTGGTCAGAGGGGAGACAGGGGGAGAATTTGTGAGTATATTTCTTTGCATCAAATTGTTGCGATTCTGTGAATCCCCACTCTCCCAAAGGGGATGAAGTTTGGGGATGTTACTTCCTTCAACTCAGCCTAGAGGGGAGGAGGATGGGTGAGTCTAAAGCATGTTCCCTCAAGTTTAACTGACACAAGCACCGGTGCCTGACTTGCTCCTGAGAAAGCTAAACCTGCATGGGCTGGCCTCCAGTTGACTAGATTAGCCATTAATATCAGAAGAAAAGGCACTTCATGTTATGTACTCGTTATGGCTCAGATGCCGTCCAATAGCGCCACCTAAAGGGGTGGAGAGCTCACAGCAGCAAGAACCTGGAGGTGAAGGCAAAATTGAAAGATGGAGTCACAAGTGGCTACCTAGAAACAGCTGCCTCTATCCTGGTCTGCAGAATTTCCCAGCAAGGGAATCTCAGAAATCTCTAAGAAGTTAAACCCAAGAAAAGGACTAATGAGAAAAGGAGTCAGGTGTGTGTGTGTGTGGAGAGGTGTGAGGAGTTGTTTTCCTACAAAGATTGAGATATTTGAATAATGCCTTGGTTGGAGTAGACAGTCTAGTTTCTGAATTGAGGTTTGCATTTCAACATGACCCAAGGACTACCAACTATTTAAGAGTGGGCTAAAAAGCCATAGAATTTTCTAACTTTCCATGCAAGGGCAGGGAAAGAGTACTCTGCCACCTAGAATATATTGGGGCAATGGGAGATGAAAAATAAAGGTGCGGGTATTTTTGGGTGTTTGTTTTCATTTTTATTGGAGTAAAGTTGATTTACAATGTTGTGTTAGTTTCAGGTGTACAGCAAAGTGAATCAGTTATATATATACATATAGCCACTCTTTTTTAGATTCTTTTTCCATATAGGTCATTACAGAGTATTGAGTAGACTTCCTTGTGCTATACAGTAGGTCCTTATTATCTATTTTATGTATAGTAGTGTGTATATGTCAATCCCAATTTCCCAATTTACACCTCCCCCCTTCCCCCCCACCATAAGTTTGTTTTCTACATCTGTATCTATTTCTGTTTTGTAAAGATGTGTTTTGATGATGACTCTGAAGGGATACAGTTACAGATGTAACCAATAACCATTTAGGAAGAAAAAAGGCTTGCCCCAAAAATAAAGTTAAAAATACAAGCACAGTGAAATAACAGGTCACTTTACACAAGAAGTAAAACGAGGCTCAAGGAGGGCTCAAATTGTTCAAGACTGCATGACTCGCAAGTAGCAGACCTGAGGTTTCAACTCAACTCTCCAGCTCCTGAGCTTTTAATACTCAGGCAACATTTCCTCAGCTGCTTCCCCTCTAAGAATACGATTATGGTCCTCAAGGTCTGTTCCCTGCTATGGTTTACAGGGATGATTCACACTTGCCATAGCTCTGAAAGATTATTTTTGAATTTAAAAAGCTGGTGAGATGGCTCTGAACAATGGAATATAGCCCAAGGCTGCAGTTTTGTTTTATGCATTACAGCATTTTAAAGCCACTAGTGCCCTGTTCTCTAAGATGAAAGTAATATATCAGTAGGAGCTAAGTGAAAGAGAACAAGCTGGTCTCCAGGTGGCAGACAGTATATGAAGTCAACAAAAGGAACTCTTCCTGTGGTCTATTAATAATTCAAAAGCCTCCTCCACTCTCCTCCAACTCCTTTTCCTTCTTTTCGTCCTATTTCATCTTCTTTCCAAATAAATAGCCTCAGCTGACTGGCCACACTTAGGTAATCAGAGCACAATGCAATTAATGACTGTTTACAAGATTCTTGCTAGTATTTTATTTTTACCCTTTATAGTGTTTGGCCTTTAAAATCAAGTGAACATGGAGACTTCTTTTTTTTTTTTTTTGGCTGTCTTTCTCTTTGACATATGGTATTTATGCCTTTAAAACTTTTTTTTGTTTTCATTCCAGAGCATTTTACTGATGAGATTTATCAAAATGCCACTGCAGATCAGCCATTGATTGTCCGAACACAAAGTGCTATTAGGAACATAATCATGACAAGAAAACAATAACAAAGAGCAGCTTTAAAAAAAGCCAGGGGCTTCCCTGGTGGCGCAGTGGTTGAGAGTCCGCCTGCCGATGCAGAGGACACGGGTTCGTGCCCCGGTCTGGAAAGATCCCACATGCCACGGAGCGGCTGGGCCCGTGAGCCATGGACGCTGACCCTGTGCATCCGGAGCCTGTGCTCCACAATGGGAGAGGCCACAACAGTGAGAGGCCCACGTACCGCAAAAAAAAAAAAAAAAAGCCAGACCCTTAGCTCTTTTTAGGAGGGGTTATATTTTTTACCCCCAGAAATAATTCATCAAAGTCTGTCGCCCTGAATAAAATTAGATTTTTCTTTTAGCTTTGGTAATAGGCAATTCGTGGAAAGGCAATGCTCAGAAACATTTGGTTAAAAAAAAAAAGAATTATTTTTACTCACAGAAAGCAGAGTTTGCGATTTTATTTCTAGTGGAGGAATGGGACCCAGGAATCAGATATGCATCTGCCCACAAAGCTGCAGTCCCCTTCCCCAGTACATGGGGACCGTTACGATAGGTACAAAGTATTAAATATTTTCAACATGATATTATTTGATTAAAATATAGTCATAGTCTCACCCCTCTCTTCAAGCATAGGTATCAAGCAGACTTCAAAGCATATGCTGAAGCAAAAAATAGTAAGAAGAGCCATGCATGAGGGAATTTTTCTCATTCATTTCTTACTATTTTCTTTCTGTGTATTTCCTTTATTTGCCTAATGTCTAGTTCCACTGAACTGTTACAAGCTTATTCGTTTTGCAGCAACATGGTCAAGCTTTGGTATATCTTGCTAGTGGTTGTCTTATCAAGGATTTTAGTTTACTATATGATGCAGATGGTGGTCTGTAGGTGAGCCTGCTAACCTCTGACACAGCCACCTGTGACGATGCTTGTGCCAGGCTGCCGCTGAGGCCACCTTTAGACCTGCCGTAGTGAGGACCTTGAGACCGGACTTGTAGCCCCGGCCTCTCTTCCAGGCTACCTTCCAGACTGCCTGTCTCTGCCAATTCACTGTGATGAAATCTGAACTCCCTTCAAACTGGCTCTCTTCCTAATTTCTTTAATTTTTAGAGGCAATGCTGTGCAGTGAAAAGAGTAGAAATGAGGTGAAAATGGGGTTGAATACAAACTCAACATTTGTTGTTTGATTTGGAGCCAATGTTATTCTCCCTGAGGCTTATTTTCCTCCTCTGTAAAATGTCAGTAAAAAAGACTGGAGGATTGTGGGCACTTAACAGGTTAACATTTCTAAGTGCCTATCTCAGTGCCTGGGACAACACAGATGCTAAATAATCGCTCACTTCCTCCCCTTTCCCTCTCTGGCAATGACACTGCCATTGCCTACAGTGTCCAGGTTGGACATGTTGAGAGCAGTTTTTCTCCTTCCCTCTCCTTTACCCTTAATTAAAGCCAACTGCCAAGTAATTCAATATTAGAACTAGCAAGAACCTTAGAAATCATAGCCATCTGATTTATTGACAATACATAGAGACATAAGTCACCAATTCTCCTAGCAATTTGTCTCCCGTGTCAATTTCAGTAACAATCATTTGGTGATGAAATTCGTTACTTGATACTCGGTGATTATATTCAACAAAAAGGAATCAACCAACTATTCTTAGTTTAGTAATGATGGGCAAACACAGCTTCCAACTCACAAGTCAAACTTTATTTTGTGGCCGCGCTGTGCAGCTTGTGGGATCTTAGTTCCCCGATTGGGGATTGAACTCGGGCCCTCAGCAGTGAAAGTGCTGAGTCCTAACCACTGGACTGCCAGGAAATTCCCAAACTCTATTTTCTTAAATGCTGTCCTATGGCTCTTTATGACTCAGTTTTTTTGGCAGAATTTTCCCCGCCCCTGGTATGTCCCTTCCCTCTTTGCCATTCACTGAGGATAGGAATACATATCAGAGACAACTGGAGGAGAAAAGGATCATAGAAAAAAGCAACAGGAAAAAAAGATAATTCCAACGGAAACAATATCAATTTTGAAAAGCCTAAAAGTTGACTAATGAATTACAATAATACATATAGCCTCAAAACTATTTACACCATGTTTTATATATGCTAGGGCATGAGTTTGTTTGTGTTCTGTCAGTGGTTTATAGTAGAAAATCCTAAGGGATTCACTCTACCAAGCAAAATAAGAACTAGATATGTTCATGTGTGTGTTCTTTATAACACAACTATTCTTCCTTTCCTATTCCATGCTGAACACCCGTGCACAACCCAAACCTCCTACCTGATACCTTTATCCTCTTCTCCCTCCCATGTTCTATGTACAAGAAAAAAACAAATTATCCATAGTCAATGCATAGTATATGTGAAGACAAGAAAAACATAAATCATGTGAAGTGTTAAGGTGTAAATAATTACATATTTTAGAAAATCAAGAGTCTATTTCTTTAATTTTCATAGCTACTGAATATACATATCATCCAGAGTTTTCTCAGTAATAAAACTAGAGCCAGAAAAGAAAAAAAAGACCCTAGATCCAGTGAGATCCTTATTATACTGACATCTACAATTTGGAAGGGCAACATGGAAAGTTTCAGAAAGAGCTGACCTTCAGACTTGAATGTTTTGCTCCCCAGTCCAATGCACTGACTGGACTCCATGAGGGGCAAACAAGTGGGGGAAACGACCCACCACCATCTAGGATTCTAGCGGGTTACCTCTGAAATGCGAAGGCATGCTGCTCACAGAACAGGATGGTGGCCACAAGGACTCCAAAGCTATAAAGCTTCATCCCCACAGCGATTTGCTATAAAACAAAACTCTCTGAAGAGAAGGGAAGAGATAGCTGATTACTTAAGAGCCTTCTTTGCACACTGGTTAAAATATAATGGCATGTTCCCTGTCATTTCGGTGCTCAATCGACTTCGCTTCCATTCCCACCCTCAAAAAGAAAGTATGATGAGAGTTGTTATTCTCATTGTAGACTATCTAGAAAATATTTAACTCTTCAGGGAAGATGAGGCCAAGAATAAAAGGATAGTAATACAGTGGAAACGTGCCTTGTTTGTTGAAGAACCGTAGCCATAGAGTATTGACCCATGGATCTCAGCCCATGCTGAGGGAGGTCTCCTGTGGAGTACTAACTCATTAGGTCTTCCATTGCTTTTCTCTTTTTCAACATTTTCAACTTAGATGAAGACATAAAAGGTGAGTTTTTCAAATTTATGGCTGAGAAGGAGAGCTTAATGGAGGATTCTAGGATCTCCATTCAAAGAGAGTTTTCCTTGTCCATGTGGAATGATGGGTCCACCCATAAAAGTCCACGTGTGGGTGCTCTTTTGAGAAGTAAAAAAATCAGGTAGTTGTGAATCATGTTTATTTAGGGAAGGTCACCATAACAGCCATAACACCATAACAGTCTGAATCAAAGCTGACCACACGTCATTCTGAAGGTAGCACCATATAACATTTTGTCTGGTGTGAGGCCACGTCTAACCTCTGTAAGTGGAGGGACCCTGGTCCCCTTCCTACATTCCCACTGGTAAGTGCATTTGAATGCCCTTGAGGTCAGGGCAGGCAAATTTGCAAAATAAATCATCCTCCCTTCAGTGGACTTCTGAGAAGGAAAGGATTGAGAGTTCAAATCTCTCTCTGGGATTCAAAGGTATTGAAACATATTTAATGGATCGAGGTGACCACCACTGAAACTACTGGGTTGGCCAGAAAGCTTGTTTTCCATTGAATGTTTTTCCATTCCATAACATCTTATGGAAAAACCCGAATGAGCTTTCTGGCCAATCCAATACATTTTATATAAGAAAGAAGGAGAAAAAAGAAAATACATGCGTTTCTGCTCATTTGTGGAGAAAGAAACACAGGAAGGATAGATCAGAAATCAATGAGATGGGTTACCTCCAGCAGGTGAGTGAAAAACAGTGGGAATAAGAAGCGGGTAGAAGAGGGAATAAGAACCGGGTAGAAGAGATGGGGGGAGGGACATTTCTTCAAGTAAAACTTTTTGAATACCTCTGTATTTTAGAACCGTGTTAATCTTTCACATACTCAAAACAACCAGTCAAGTAAATAAAATGAATACAAACCAAACCAAATGAATGTAATTTTGTTTCAAATAAATAACATAACCACACTGAAGTGGAGAGGGGGAAAAACTAACCAAAGTGAACTTTTTTAACACAAAAAGTAACTTTAAAATAACTTAAAAATAACTCTAAAATTACAAAAAGCAATTTTAAAGTAACAGTTAAAATTTATTGACAAACTTTATCAGTGTTTGTGCTATTTATTTTGTATCCTATGGTTTTCCCTCTGGATTTAAAACCATTTCTCCTTGCTGAAGCAATCTTTGAAAGGCCCTTTTAGTTAAGATCCAACGGTGGTAAATTCTATTATGCTCTGTATATCTAACAATAACTTTATTCAGCCATCACTTTCAAAGACTAGTTTAGTTGAATGTAATATTCTAATGTGACAGGTCTTCTGTTGTGTTTTGGTATCTAGTGTTGTGTGGTTGAAACTGGCCATCCAGGAACTGTTGTTTCCCAGCAGGTCAGCTGTCCTTTCTAGTCAATGTCTTTTAAGGGATTATCTTTATTTTTGATGCTCCTCAGATCCATTACTCTGGTATAGATGTGGAATTATTTTTAATTATCTTGCTTGGTACACAGAATGTAGTTTTGATCTGAGGATTTAGATATTTCTTCAGGTTTGGAAAATCACTTTATTGTTTCCTCAGCTGTTGGGTGGATCTCTGCTAGTCCCTTTGGAGATCCTTGATCTGCCCTCCATGTCTTGTAACTGTCCTTTCATGTTTTTAAAAACCATAATCTTTGTCTCTGTATGCTGAGTTCTGAGTGTGTTTCTCAGCAGTATCTTCAAATACACTAATTCATTCTTTGTGTCTTGTTTAGATTACATAGTCAGTTGAGGTGGGTATTTTTTTGTTATTGTTTCAATAACTATATAAATATTTTCCAACATTTGCCACTGGCACTTTGTCACATTTATCCATGTTGTTTTCATATCCATATTTTAAAATATCATTTAAAATATTTTATTGTTTCATTTTTTATGAGTATTGTTTCTTCAGAGCTCTTGCTGAGAATCCTCAGAACACTTATTTTTAAAGTCTGTGCCAGGCTGCCCTAGAAGTTTAATTGTATTTGGGGTGATTTTATGCACTGAGCTTTGGTTTTATTGGCTGCCTTTCTTAGTATTTGATTTCTTCTGTGATTTGGAACCTGGGTTTGTAAGCTCATTGGGAAGCCTTTTGTTTTCCTTTTCTATCTTTCTACCTCTTCGCTCACTTCTCTCCATTTTGCACAAGACTTCAAGCAGCCCCTGGGCTTCCAGTCCAGAACCTTGTCTTACTCTGGTTTTCAGAGTTTCTATGCCATGATAACACTGTGGCCTTCAAAGATCCAGTCACCAGTCAGATGACTTGACTTAGTTACTGGTTTAGTTACTTCTGGTTTAGTTACTCCTTTGTCTCCTACAGACCAGCAGCTATTATAAACCAGTCCTAGGCAGCAGTGGGCAGTGTCTTTTTAAAATTGAGATACTTACAATGAAATGCACAGGTATTATGTACATAGCTTGATGAATTCCAAAAATATGTATACTTGAGTAACCCCCACTTCTATCCAGGTATAGAAAATTTTCATCACTCCAGAAAATTTCTGCATGTCCCTTCCAATCAGTTCCCCCCACCTCCAACAGCAGCTGCTCTGATTTTATTACCACAGATTAATTTTGCCTGAACTAGAACTTCATATGTCATCCTAGTCAGTTCGGGCTACTAAAACAAAAATACCATAGCCTGGGTGGCTTAAACAACAAATACTTATTTCTCACAGTTCTGGAAGGTGAGGAGTCCAAGATTAAGGCACAGATTCAATATCTGGTGAGGACCTGTTTCCTGGTGCAAAGATGGCCCCCTTGTTGTTGTAGCCTCACATGGCAGAAAGAAAGCTGGAGAGCTCTCTGGGGTCTCTTTTATAAGGGCACTAATCCCATTCATGAGGGATCCACCATCACGACTTAATCACCTCCTAAAGGCCCCACTTCCAAATATCATCACATTGGGGATTAAGTTCCAACAAATAAATGAGGGGCAGGTGGGGTGGAGGACACAAACTTTTAGTCCACGGCATATAGCACATACTCTTTTGTGTCAGGCATTTTTTACTCAGAATGTTTTTTGTTTTTAATTTTTTTTAATTTTTATTTTTGGCTGCATTGGATCTTTGTTGCTGCACACAGGCTTTCTCTAGTTGCGGTGAGGGGGGGCTACTCTTTGTTGCGGTGTGCGGGCTTCTCATTGTGGTGGCTTCTCTGGTTGCAGAGCATGGGCTCTAGACATGCAGGCTTCAGTAGTTGTGGCACATGGGCTTAGTTGCTCCATTGCATGTGGGATCTTCCCAGATCAGGGCTCGAACCCGTGTCCCCTGCACTGGCAGGCGGATTCTTAACCACTGCACCACCAGGGAAGCCCAGCATGTTTTTAAAATTCTTTCATGTTGCTGCATATGCCAGCAATTCATTCTTATTTATTGCTGAGTAATATAATACTATTTGTTTATCCATTATCCTATTAATGAACATGTGGGATGTTTTCAGTTTGGGACCACTATGAATAGAGCTGCTATATACTTTTACAAGGCTTTTTTGATAGCCAAACATTTTCATTTCTCTTGGGTAGATATCTAGGAATGGAACTGCTAGGTCATAGAGATATTTAGTTTTATAAGCAACTCCTGTGCCTTTTTTTTCAAGGTGGTTGTATCATTTTATACGCCCACCAACAATATATTAGAGTTCTAGTTGGTCCACATCCTTGTTATCTGATGCAGTCTTTTTCATTTTAGCCATTCTAGTAAGTGTATGGTGGTGTCTATTTGGCTTGCATTTAAATTTCTGAGGTGGCTAGTACTGTTGAGAACCTTTTTTGTGCTAATTGGCCATAAGTATATGTGTGTGTATGTGAGTTCCAATTGTTTGCCTGATTTTTAATCAGATGGTTTGTCTTATTGCTGATTTGTAGGAGGTATTTATATACTCTGGACATCTATATGACACAATAAAAGGCAAAATTACAGATACAGAAAATAGGCTAGTTGTTGCCAGGGCCTGAGGCTGGGGAGGAAGGGATTAACCTACAAAGAGGTACAGGAGAAATTTTTGGAGTGGTGGGAAAATTCTGTTTTGATTGTGGTGGTATTTACACTGTGTACAGGCAAAATTCCTCAAACTGAACTCTTAAGTTGAAGTTATTGCATGAAGAGAGAGAGAGAAGAACACAACAGCTTGATCAGATGGACTCCACCCTGGCTCACAGGCAAATCTCTTAGCTTCTCGGAGGTGCAGTTTCCCCTGCAGAAAAATGAGGTTAATGATAACCTACCTCTGAAGGCTGTTGTGGGAATTCAATGGGAGAGCAGCTGAAAGTGACTGGCAAAACAGGTGTTTAGTATGTCCCATTCATTAAAAAAAAAAAAAAAGATAAACCAGGAAGGGAGCTGAGAGGGGCCAATGTGTTCTCTTCCCGGAGCCTTACCCAGGTCAGGTGAACCTTGGTGACAGCTGTCCTCTGCTTCTGCTGCTCCCAGAGAGTTAGGGGATGAGTCACTGCCCCAGAAGCCAATCTGGTCCTGGGGGATCCATCTCACTGAATCATGACCCCTAGGGACCAGCTAATTTGTACATTTGTACATTCCCCGTTTCTAACCATTACTCCCTCTCCAGTCAATTTGGAACATTAGGTGCAAAAATAATATGGCAAGTGTTTCTTCAAGAGCCGTAACCCTCTGCCTTTATTAAGACGGTGCCTAAAAAGATAACCTCCCCTGTGAATAGTGGCTGCTTTCCCTTCTCTCAATTGGAGCGGGCTGAGGATAAGGGCATCGCCACCGTCATCTGGACTGGCCGGGACTTGGATATGCAGCTCAGGCTTACTGTTAGGTAAGCGCTGAGAGAGTCAGTCAATTTCATGGCATTTTGTCATGAGTTTAGGTGCAGCTCAATTTACAAGTTTCCCTTTCAAAGTCTTTCAGCCATTAAAGCTGCATAATCTTGGGAGGTTTGGAGGACACGTAATTGATAAATGTGTTTTCCCTCCACACACTCTCTCTCATGTTTATTCATGCAGAGCGAAGCAGTTTTAGAATTTGCACAAAGGGTTGGCGTATCCGGCCCCCTGTGTTTCTGAGGGGGGAGGAAAGATGATGCCATCTTGGGAGTCACTGAAGAGGGGGATTTGAGGCTCGAAGGCAGAGAACTCCATCTCAGGTTCTCACGCCCTCGCTTTGGCTACAAATACTGAGCCTGGGAGTCGTGGCCCCAGGAAGGTCACTAGGCACCCAGAGAGGCAAATGCTTGTCGGCTGGATGGTTAAATTGTGAAGAAAGCAGGGTTTGTCCTTGAAACACTTCCATCCCTTCATTCCCCGTTTCTAACCATTACTCCCTCTTATGGGTCTATCCGCTTTTTAAGATGCTCCCCCCAGGCCGCCCCTTTGGTTTTTTTTTTTTGCGGTACGCGGGCCTCTCACCGTTGTGGCCTCTCCCGTTGCGGAGCACAGGCTCCGGACGCGCAGGCCCAGCGGCCATGGCTCACGGGCCCAGCCGCTCCGCAGCATGTGGGATCTTCCCGGACCGGGGCAGGAACCCACGTCTCCCACATCAGCAGGCGGACTCTCAACCACTGCGTCACCAGGGAAGCCCAGGCCGCCCCTTTGAAGAGCACCCCAGGCTGTATCCCATTGGTTCTCAAACTTGACTGGTAATTAGAGTCACCTGCGTATCTTTTAAATCTCCAGCTGCCCTGGCCACACATCAGATCAATTATATCAAAACCTCAGAGGGCGGGGCATAGACACCAGCTTCTTGTAAATCTCCTGAGACGATTCCATTGTGCAGCCAGACCTGAGAACAGCTGGGTTGGACTAGTGCTTCTCCAGGGGTGGCCTGTGAGTCCCAGAATCTCTGAGAGTATTTGTGGAAAATGCAGACTCCTGGACCCACCAGCCCTCTAAGCACTCAAGGTGGGATCTGGAAAGTCTGTGTTTTAACAACTTCCCCAGGTGATTCTCAAGCACACTTGAGTCTGAGAATCAGCTCTAAACCTTTCTCTGGTCCATCTGTTTCTCATGATATGGCAATTTTCCCTTTCCTTCAGCCATACTAGTCTTTCAGTTCCTCAAAGATAACCATCTTCTTCCATCCTCTGGACCTTTGCATATTATAGCTGTTTATCTGGAAGGCACTTTGCTCTCTCTTTGCCATTAGGAAATTGGCAAAGATAACAATGATGAAGCTATAGCCCTAGAAAGTCATTGTAAAGTGCATGTTTTGGAGAAGAAAAGAGTGGGCACTGAAGGGCCACAATCCCCTCCCCCTGGTACAGTTTGGTTTACTAAGTCAGCTAGCTGTCACTGGAAGTCATAGAGACGTTGCTCCAGAGATGGTGGGAGAAAAGTCAGTAGGTTTGATGGAGGTATTGAAGGAACGAGAGAGAAGACTTAAGTGATGTGGCACCAACTGGGTCAGATGCATGAAAGCAGCAGCCCTGGGCAGCAGGTAAGAGAAGGCAGTGCCAAGAGACACCTTAAGTTACCCAGCAGGACCAGGGACATGAAGCTTTTGGAGCCTGTGGCTGGCAGTGGGTGCCACAGGGAAGAGAGGGGCCATGGGGGAGAGGGACAGCAAAGGACAAGGCTGGGTGATGGGGGATATACCCAGGTGGAGGGCAGAGCCACTTTGGCTACCTCCAATGAACAATGATGATGGGGAAATGCTAGTGGAGGGTTTTTTCAATCTCTCAAATCTAGTGTTACTGGGAAAGTGTAATCTAATTTAAAGTTGGTTCAAATGCAACTGACTATCAACTGCAGATCTTCTCTTAGGACAGTGTTTCTCAAACTTTAATGTGCA
This sequence comes from Mesoplodon bidens, assembly GCF_964165515.1. Classification (NCBI taxonomy): domain Eukaryota; kingdom Metazoa; phylum Chordata; class Mammalia; order Artiodactyla; family Ziphiidae; genus Mesoplodon; species Mesoplodon bidens. The sequence goes on along the minus strand of NC_138174.1, from coordinate 20,677,326 downwards.
CATGAATTAAGCGGTGATCTTATTAAACTGCAGATTCTGATTCAGTAGGTCTGGGGTGGGGCTGAGATTCTGCATTTCTAACCAGCTTCCAAGTGCCCCTGGTCTTAGCCCCAAACTTAGAGCAAGGAGGTCTGAACATGCCGACTCTTAACAGTGGGCCCGTGGTCTGGCCCAATCCAAAAGTGCCTGCTGAATCATTAACTTTTATGTTGTATTGCACAGAGCTTTAGAATTAAATATTTGCATGCATTCCAATCCTCCAAAAAGTATACATGCTAGCTCTGTATTAACCAGAATACTTATTGAAATGGAACTCCCCAATTTTGACATGCCAGATAATATAAAAATCCCTGCCATTTGGCCGACCTCTCTCTGAGTTGTTAAAGGTGAGATGGTGGGTGCTGACTAGCTTATCCGTGCTTTTGTGTCTGACCTAAGGTGGGTTATTAAGTATGTGTAGACTTTAGACATGAGAAAACATTTACACAATTTTCCTTTTCCTTTTTTTTTTTTTTGGTCACCTACACACAGCCGCAGTTGGTAAACTCTGCCTTCTGGAAAATAGGGGGTGAGGACACCGTGGAAAGAGCAGTCCTTGGCAGCTGAGAGTTTAATTCCTGGAATTTTATTAGGAAACTGTCAAAGGAACTAGATTTCACAAGAGGGTCGGTCAGCACTGCTGACTTGTGCTGAGCATCAGCTCTGGTTACTGGATCATGAGGCCGGCAGAGACGTGCCATGTCAAGCTCACTAAGAGAGCACCGCCAGCATTTCATCCAAGCGCACTGGTACACTGGGGGGTCAGGGCGGGGGACAGAGAGCAAAGTCGATGATATCTTGGCAGCTGCTGAATGACAACAGGTACAGTAACTGCAGGGAAGGTGGGCCTCAGGGCCGCCCAGGGACACTGGGAGCACAGGGGAATGTCTCTCGTGCATTAAGCATCAGTCTGAGATGGGCTGGTGTAAGGTGGGCTGAGTTTCCATTCTTTTTATAATCGAGACCACAGTTGTGCTCCAAGGGACAGACTAGATTGTGTGTGCGTTTAGGTGGACAAAATCACTAGATTGGCTGAGACGTGTAAAGCCTATCTAGTCCTATGCATTGTCTCAAGACAGGCTCTAATGGCCTAATTTCCAAACAAACAGGAATCCATCCCCTTCTAAAAACTCTGCAGGTAGGTCTATTTCACAACTTTTCTCACAATGACTTCTCTCTGGCATCTCCCACAGTCAGGAAACATTTGTTCATGTCTAATACAAATCGATTTTTCAGTTACCCAGCTCTCCTTAAAAATCTAGAAAGTGCTTGGCACTGCTGGAGACATCAACATGGTGAGGCATGGTTCCTGCCCACTTCTCATTAGTCAGGGCTCAGATCTTCTGAAAAATGTTGCTAATCCTTCCTTCAGAATTAATCTTTCCCCTGAGCTCCCATACTTTATTTACAAATTTGTTACAGCATTTATCACATTCTGCTTTTGAGTACATTTTGCATGTGCACATTATCTCCCCACTGGATTAACATACTTTAGATGTGAGATGGAGAAGATGGGAGGGGCTCAAGGGCCCATCCCAGCTCAGGGCTCTTTGTCAAATACTTCAAGGAAACTTCAGAGGAGGATTGATGTGTGACTCTACAGTGTTTAATACCTTTGCTAGAGCAGAAACTTAAGTACCTGTTACATTAAAATGAACATTCTGAGCACAAGAAGTGGACATAATATTCACTGTGGCTTTATATGCTGTAGCAAAGGATTGAAACAACCTAAATATCCATTTATAGGCCACTGGTTAAATACAGGTTGGCACATCCATTCAACAGAATACTGTGCACCTGTTGAAAAGATTGAGGCAGGTCTGTATTTGGCAACGTGGAACAGTCTCCAAGGTTTAGTGTGAAGAAAATAAGATGCAGAATGATGTGTATGGTGTGCTAATATTTGCAATAGAAAGGTGTGTGTGTGTGTGTGTAACATGTGCGTAGACTATTTCTAGAAAGATACAAAAGAAATTGGTAACAGTGGTTGCTGACGAGGAGGGGAACTGAGGTTTTGGGACAGAGGTAGTGGTGGGTTGGTAAACCATATCTCTGGGGATAAAAACCCCTATTTGTACAGTTTGATTATTTCTATACTGTAAATACGCCCACCATGGCCAATTTCAAGGTAACAATGATTTAACATCGGAGCCAGGTGGAGCCAATATGAGCTGGCTTCAAAGCACATCACTAGACACGGGGGTGGGAAGGTGGCCTGCTTTCCACTGTAGACTCTTTGGTACAATTTTACTTTCTGATGTCATACTTGGATGGGCTAAAATGTAACAAAAAACTTTTAAATTTAGAAAAATTATCGTGTTCAGATGGCTGTATTCCTTTAGGCTTCTCGTCTCCAAGAGTCTTAGTTTTCTTCCCTTGATAGTATTCTGCTTTCCTGTACCTGTTCAGTCTTTCTGGTCAGAACCTATCAGTGCAGTCTTATACACACAAAAACACACTTAATATTGGTAACCTCTTGATATGTAGGGCAGGCCGCTACCTCCTAAGTGTAGAAGGTGTAGGAATGTCAGGCCAGGAAAGAGCCATCTCCAAAGAGCTGCTGCTGGTGAAGCCAGGACGCACAGCTTAAGCACAAAAGCCCAGCTTCCCAGCAGCTGCGTGGGCGAGTGACACCTGTGCAGCGCTGGATGTGACCCTGCCAAACAGATGTTTTTCTGTCCCAGCAGCCCACCCACGGGGGCCGGCTGCAGCAGAATGCCTCAGCAAACACCTTGCCTCCCACCCCGTGCCAGCCAAAGTGAGGCCCAGCCAGGCTCGAGAGGAAACCTCAGGCACCGCCAGCCCAAAAGATTCCTCCTCGAATCATTCTAGAAACCGTTTCGCACCAATTCCCAAGTCTGGCTTTTGCTCATGACTGGGTTCAATGTGTGTCTGAGAATTTGTGTCTTAAACCTTTCATTCTGGTCTCCTCTTTGTCCACCCCCCTCCAACTTACTCTTCAGCTTTCCGCGAAAATATTTCTCCTTAGATGGCGTCCTCTGTTGTGAGCCTGTCTCACCCTGCCCGCATCAATCGCTCATCACAGCTGTCAGTGGAGTTGTTTATCATCAGGCTTTCCTGATCAGGTGAGCGCAATGCCTGCCTCATTTACAGGTGTATTCCCCAAACCGTGCGCAATGCCTGGCACATTTCAGCCCTCAGTGCGTGTTGGCTGAATGAATGAATAAGTTAGGATACACTCTTACGAAACCTTCAGAAGACATCCAATACAGGGAACATTTTATTTGGAGAGAACTTGAGCATTACTTCATCTTCATTGTCCTTTAAGGCAGTAACATGCTTCCTGGAGGCAGATGGGGGAGAATTGTCTGAGGCTACATGGTGAAGTGCAGATTAAGACAAAGCCAACCGCTTTGCATTCAGATGCAGCAGAAACACAGGTTATGGACCGGGAGAAGCCACAGGTCGGCTTCCTGAGCCCACTGCCAAGGAGCAGATCTGGGGCGATGCATTTTCGATTGCTTTGAAAAATGGCTAAGTTCCACTACATACCACCCCTAAAGAAGATACCTCATTGATGAGCCCTTCCACCACAATAGAGGGGGTCTAGTGTTGGTGCCCAGTGCTCTGTTGCTATTTAGCCTTTGGTAAGCTTTCAAGGAAATTGCATAGTCTATTAGAGCTGCTCAAATTCACACTGTTCCTCTGGTTTTATTTTGGAATTCTTTAACTATCCAGTCATTAGCTCTTCGCAAAGCAATGCAGCCAGTTCTTACCCAGCTTGACACCTGGCTAGGTATGTGTGTATGTGAGTGAGTGTGTGTGTGTGTGTGTGTGTGCTGGGGTACGGGGGTGAGGTGGGGGTCACTGGTCATTGGCACATATGGCCCCTGGGAGCTTGAGGGTACCAAAAAAGTAAACATCGGTCCTATGGCCTGGCAGCAATCACGTGCACTATGATCTAAGAACAAATGAAATCAGAGCAAGATGGTTCCCCGTCACCAGATATCCAGCCACACCACAACTAGATCTAACACACAGAGCTACGTACACGGAGAGGCAGCACCCAAGAACAGATGTTTTGTTATGGCTCTGCACTGCCCCCTAGTGCCTTGCTGCTCAATGACACCCTCCTTGGATAGAACCTTCCACCAAGAGTTAAGCGAGAATCTATTTGAAGGCACAGTATTCAAGATGTTAGATCTGGTCAGAGCCCAAATCGTAGGGTTAAAAACAGAGGGCTTCCTATTGGCTGAAAAAAAAATCTGATGACATTTGGGACCCCAGTTCTGAGAAAAGGCTCTGATGATGAGCCTTAGGTCTTCAGGTTACCAGAGACTCTTGGAGATCCCAACAGCCTGACTGATTGGTCAGATGATCCAAATGGCCCCAAGAGGAGGACGGCCGGCAGAGGTCGGCCACAGAGAAGGCAGAGTTCTGAGAGGGTGGAGAGCAAAGTCACAGGGAGAGAGAGCACAGAAGGGCTACACGAAGGAGGCTCGTAACAGATTAAACGCTGGCCTCCAGAAGCCGGTTTTAGGGCTGGTCTGATGGTTCTCCCCTCCTGGTTCTCATCCTAAACAAGAAAGCAGCCGATTTAAGCTGGTTTGAAAGATTATGTTAAAATTAACAACACTACCTACAGCTTCTATACCTGACTATAATGGCAAAAGCAGAAAGGGTGCCTGGAAAATAAATTCTTTTTGTCTCTAGATTTTCAAAGCAATCAATTCAATAATAAAAAAATATTTGTAAGAGACTGGGTCTTTTGCAAAGAATAAAGCACTTTTTGTTAAATACACGAAGGCTACTTGGCTGAACAGATACACATTTTTTTTTGGAACCTTGTATAATGTCACCAAGTTCAAAACGTTGGAATGGTTGGACTTGTCCCCATGTTTCCTGGGAGCACCCAGTGCTGAGCAGCCAGAAACGCATGTGCGCCTCCAGTCCTGCCCACTGGGCCTTACACCCTCTTCATTCCTTTCCCCATGAGGCAAGCAAACACTGTCATGACCATCTTGGGGTTCACTTCAACCAAGTCTTCTGGAAGGGCATATACTCTTGCTCCAATTTTTCGGGCCATAGAGATGGCGTACCTAAAAGAGAAGAGAGGAAGAATGAGAGGAGCCTAAGCAAGTATGAAGGGGACCCCTGAGGATCACAGTTATAGTCATTCTATATAATCTATACTATATACTCTCTACTCTGCACTATAAACTATCTGCTATACAGAGCTCATTCCTGGTACGGCTGGAGCCAATCACTGGGCTCCTCCCGAGACTCGAGGGCAAATGCTGGCCTGACAAAGCTCCTGACTCCGTCAAACTTGCTGTCCAGCCTCGTGATAATTACCAAATTTATTATTTGTCCTTAGAGAGCTTCCTAGCTAGCACCACTTTTGGTGCCTACAGCATGCTTATTTGCTTGGGCTGTACAGTGGCAGAAAAAGTCATAGAACTGAACAAGAGTGTGTGCCAGGGAAAGTCTAAAGACACCATTTCAACTACAGAAACATTTTTACAAGGCAGAAAAAAGGGGAAATGCATCTGTAATACCTCGACCTTACCCATCAAGTCCTTTCTTGTTCCATTCTAATCCTCGCCTCCATGTATGTGTATTTATTTATGATACTATAATAGTAGAATAACCAGAGTTTTATATTACACATTTTTCACATAAGATCACCATAGCTGTAGCAGAATATTTTTGCTCTGTTTATAGTTATATGAAGATAATTTTTATTAGCTGTAGTCTATCTTCAAATGAGCCCACACTATTACCTGGCAGTTCTTTTCTTCTCCTCATTCATTATCTAGTAACTTTTTTTTTTTTGCGGTACGCGGGCCTCTCACTGTTGTGGCCTATCCCGTTGCGGAGCACAGGCTCTGGACGCGCAGGCTCAGCGGCCATGGCTCACGGGCCCAGCCGCTCCGCGGCATGTGGGATCCTCCCGGACCAGGGCACAAACCCGTGTCCCCTGCATCGGCAGGCGGACTCTCAACCACTGCACCACTAGTAACTTCTTGCAGTGGCTACTCCAGAGATTCTCCATTCCACCCAAAGCCCCATTACTCCCTTTGCTCTCCTGAAATAACTTTATTCTTACTTTATTGATCAAATTAATTTAAGAGCATTGGGCCAGAGCATCCCCATTCTTTCTCCTTGTCCATCTCTCAATCACTTCCTCTATATTAATTATTAATGAAATAAAATTAATTTTTCCATTATAAAATAGAGGAAAAATTATTAAAAAGTTAGAAAATAGAGCTTCAAAAACCAAACAAACCATGCACAATCCTGCCACCATAGCCACCTTTAGGATTCTATATAATTCTTTTTACCCATTTTTCTAAGTAATTTTGTATCTTGCCTTTACAGGACAGTGCTTAGGAGCCTGGGCTCTGAAGTCAGACTTTGAATTTCAGTTGAACCACTTGATAATTGTAAAACCTTGGGCGAGTTCCTTAAACTTAATCACACCCCTCTTGAACATCTATAGGTTCAAGGCCTTTTTTTTTTTTTAATTTCTGGGTCTTCATCCATGTTCTTCCCTCTGCTAGAATAGTCTTCCTAGCTCTTTCACCTGTCCAGCTCCTTCTTTTTTTTCTTTTTTTTTTTTTTGCGGTACACGGGCCTCTCACTGTTGTGGCCTCTCCTGTTGCGGAGCACAGGCTCTGGATGCACAGGCTCAGCGGCCATGGCTCACGGGCCCAGCCGCTTCGCGGCATGTGGGATCCTCCCAGACCGCGGCACAAACCCACGTCCCCTGCATCGGCAGGTGGACTCTCAACCACTGTGCCACCAGGGAAGCCCCCTCCAGCTCCTTCTTCCTTGTCCTTTCAATCCGTCCCAGCTTCGATGTTATTTGGTAGAGCTTCAGTTCCCTTCCTGTCCCCTCCGCAGCACCCTGGGGTCCTCCTTCCACACCATCCCTCACACTCTACTCTAACTGCTGTTGAATTATTTCTCTTCTCTCCATTAGATCATGCTAAACGTCAGCATACCAGGAACGCACGTCTCCACTTTCCCAGACTGGGCACAGAGAGAAGGGCGCTGCTGGGATGAGATACACAGCAGGGCTGCTGGGCACTAGTCATTCGTTAACCCTGGACTTGCGTTATGGGTTGAATACTGCCCCCCAAAAAATGTATGCAGAAGCCCTAACCCCTGGTACCTCAGATGGTGATGTTATTTGGAAAAAGTGTTATTTAAGGTATAGTTAGTTCAGATGAAGTCATGCTGGGGTAGGGTGGAGCCCTAATCCAGTATGACTGATGTCCTTATAAGAGAGGGAGAAGAGACACAGACATACACACACATAAGACAGCTACGTGAAGCCACAGAAACACAGGGAAGGCCACGTGAAGACAGGATTGGAGTGGTACATCTATAAGCCCAATGATGAGGGAGGTATGGGACAGATTCTCCATCCAAGCCCTCAGGAGGAACCAACCCTGCCGACACCTTGATCTTGGACTTCTAGCCTCCACAACAGTGAGAGAAGAAATTTCTGTTGTCTGAAGTCACCTTGTTTGTGCTATTTTGTTATGACAGACCTAGGAACTAATACAGCCTGCTCTTAGAAAGGCACCTCTCTAGGGTAGAAAGGCACCTCTCTAGGAAGGCAAGCTTTCCATAAAGACCAGATGGCAAATATTTCAGACTCTGTGGGCTTTTTCACAACTATTTCAACTCTGCTACTGTATCAGGGAAAGAGCTATAGAAACTACGTAAATAAAACCTGATGTATAAAAGCTGACAACAGACCAAATTTGGGCTCTGCTGACCCTCATTCTACAAGTAAAGCAAATGGCAGTTGCTCTTAAGCTGGAGAAGACTCTGGTCTTGAACCCCACCCCTGTCCATGCATATCCACAGATATTCACAAATAGAATGTTTATATTTGCACGCACCATGTACAAACTCTATTCAGGAAGTCTCCCATAGATTATGATTAGGAAATTGGTTTTATGAAATTACAGGATTGCTTATCAATCAGAAGTCAACTGTTTTCAATTTCAATTGTTTCAATTGTTATCAAGCGTTTTTGTCTTGTTCCCTCTAACACCTGGAGCCTTAAACTGCTATTGCCCAGTATTGAAAATAATGATGATGGGACACAGTACGTCATGAGAAGAAAAAGCATCAACAGTGAACCTAAAAGTGTTTGCATGAAGGCACAGGCACTAGGGTTTACAGCTACCCAGAGGCTGGCTCATCCTTTCCTCCCTGACCCCAGGTTTATTTACGTACTTTGCATTGTTGAGTTTCTCTTCATCGTTCAGGTTTTCTGTCTTCAGGAGGTCATAGTTAATGGAACCTGGTTGAATGGCATCAATGAGATCCAGGACGGGCAGACTTGTACTAATCTTTGGGTCCTGCATAGAGAGAAAGCATGGGTTTTAACAATATGCTCCCAAGTTACTTCTATTTAGCTCAAGGAAACTGAGTGGTTCTTTCCTCTTAAATACGAATATATACAGCCTGGTGTGGGAAATGCCACAGTGTCGCACATGGTGTTTCAAACCAGTGGTCATTTCTGTAGGGGCATCACTAGTAGCTTCCTGGTGGTTCACTAAGTGGAGGAAATCCATTGTCTGCCAACAGGCAGGGAGTCATTCCCAAATAGTGAATGGAAGGAAGTTAGAGCAACAAGAGAAAAGCAGAGAGGTTGATATATAGTATGTTTCATTCAAGTACTGGTTATTAGTAGAGGAAGGGATGATTTGAAAAAGAAACCATCAGAAAAGAGAGACTAAAGACATTAAGAGGAACCCCACGGGCTTCCCTGGTGGCGCAGTGGTTGAGAGTCCGCCTGCCGATGCAGGGGACACGGGTTTGTGTCCCGGTCCGGGAAGATCCCACATGCCACGGAGTGGCTGGGCCCGTGAGCCATGTCTGCTGAGCCTGCGCGTCCGGAGCCTGTGCTCCGCAACGGAAGAGGCCACAACAGTGAGAGGCCCGCGTACCGCAAAAAAGTAAATAAATAAATAAAAATAAAGAGGAACCTCGCTTCATTTTCAGGGGACATCCCAGAGGCGACAGGCAGGGAGAGTGATGCGGGCTCAGTTGGATGGGATTCAGTGAATGCCCCTCTTCTGGGGACCTTAGGGAAAGAAAAGGGTCCATAGGTCCAGGTAGACAGTGACAGCAATTATGTGATCAAATGCAATGACTGCAACTAATATCCATTGGTGTCTCACAGTTTGCTCAGCACTTTTTATAGGTTATCTCACTTACTGCTACAAGCCTTGGATGGAGGCATCTAATCTTAATTTACAGCAAGCAAAGGGAGTTTCTGAAGTTAAGTGGCTTGCTAATAAGTGGTGGGGCTGGGATCTGAACCCAGGTATTCTGACTTTAAATCTTGGGCTCTTTCTTTGGCGTCTGTAAACAGTTTGATGGACACACGCAAAGCTGTGAATGTTTTTTTTTTTAAAGGTTCTACCTGATTTTTTTTTAAAGGAACATTATTTATTTATTTTTTGGCTGTGTTGGGTCTTCGTTGCTGCGCACGGGCTTTCTCTAGTTGCAGCGAGCGGGGGCTACTCTTCATTGTGGTGCGCTGGCTTCTCATTGTCGTGGCTTCTCTTGTTGCAGAGCACAGGCTCTAGGCATGCGGGCTCAGTAGTTGTGGCTCACGGGCTCAGTAGTTGTGGCTCGCGGTCTCTAGGGCGCAGGCTCAGTAGTTGTGGCTCACAGGCTTAGTTGCTCTGCAGCATGTGGGATCTTCCCAGAACAGGGATCGAACCTGCGTCCCCTGTGTTGGCAGGCGGATTCTTAACCACTGTGCCACCAGGGAACTCCCTGTGAATGCTTTTAAGGTGTAAATGCACAAAACTCTGCACCTGTGAGTACAGACATGCCAAGGCAACTGTGTGTCACCATCTGAGCATAGTCAAGTTCAAACACCTCATACCTTGCGGGTCCAGATCAGAACCAATTCTAACAAAGAAACAAGACACAGGACCCGTGCAAGATGCTAGGTCTCCAGCACTGACCCTCTGTAGAGGTAGAATACTATTTTAAAAAATAGAATGGGTCCATTTTTATTTACTTCTGGGTTATGTAAGAACTACCACAAAATTAAGATCAATATACATATAATCGTAATCTAATTTCCACCATTAGCCTGAGCTTCTATCTCCATAGAATTTTTTGGTAAAGAAGCACAATGGAAGCAAAATGGAGAGATTTGAGTTTCACCTTCTTTCCTACTTCCTTCCCACAGTCTTGGTGCGCTGACAGGCAGCGAGATGGCCAGCAGCTGGCAGCGTTCATAGGTGAGGAGGGCCCAGGACTGTTTCTGCAATGGTTAATCGGGGTGTGCTGTGCTCAGTTTTTGAAGGGTTTCACTTAAAAGCAGTATGGGGCTAATTTGACATTTTCCTTTTGTGGTCCTTTTGACCTAATCAATTCCGCAATGACTCAGTGAGAAGACAGGAGAAAATTAGCCCAGAGCATCACAAGGAGCAAAAAATTGCCAAACATTCCCAAGAATGAATCCCCACAGGATCACCCCAGAAGCTGCTGGGTAATGAAATGGGATGCATTCCTGTAAAGTGGCAGCTGTTTTACAGAGAGACGCATGCCCGGGGCTATTCACTTCATAGCCATGGTCAAGTGACCTATAGATACTCTCCACTCTATAACCTCACCTCGCAGGTGAAAGGTGCTTTCCCCTCCCTGATGGACACCACCTGCAATTACTAGCTGTAACCTCAGGAGATCAATGAGCCCCCAGTTTCCTCACTATAAAATCAGGAAAATGGTGGGACTTCCTGGTGCTTCAGTGGTTAAGACTCCACACTTCCACTGCAGGGGCCGCGGGTGGGATCCCAAGTCAGGGAACTAAGATCTCGCATGCCGCCCGAAGCAGCCAAGAAAAGAAAAACATCAGGAAAATGGTAAAGCTGTCTTCATCATGTCTGTGAAGAGGAAATGAGGAGCCCCCTGTTACAAGCAAGGAGCCCCTAGTACTGAGACCACGCTCCATCCTGGGAGCACCCCTCTACTGTGCTGTTCACCACCGCCTTCCCAAATCTCCTTCTGGAAGGACTTGCTCACATCTGTCACCAGCCTCCACTTCGACCTCCAGACCAAACGGATGGTGAGCAGAGGGAAGACAGAGCTGGTCGCTTCCTGTGCTAAGCTCACAGGGACTGGGCACTCCTGGTAGAGCCCGGCCTACAGATACACCTTCTGCCCTTTCTGGGAGGGGAGAGATTTTCATTTTTTTCTTGATTTTGAAGGAGAGGATTGATAGCATGACGAACTGCCTCACCCACCCTGTTAATATAACTCTGAAGGGGTCCCTCTCCGCCATCTTGACCTTTAAGCCAGGAAAATGTAGTTAAGATATGACGCAGATATTATATGGTCAATCAAGTGCGCAGGGCCCTTGAGGAAGGATCCAGCTAATGTATAAAACATGAGTGAAGAAATGTAATAAAATGTCATGCTGTTATTAATAAAAGTGGGATTTGGATACAAGTAAGCAACTGCTTTTTTTTTCAGAAAAAAAAACATCCCATGGGAGATCTTTTAGCATTTTACATTTCACCCTCATTATGTTAACAATCTGAACCATGGAGCTATGCACATTTAAAAAACATTATATTTTACATTACTTTGGAAGAACAACGTCTAAAATCCCGTGTAAAAAACGAGTGGGTTTTTAAAATTAATTATTATGGGAGAGAACGACAAGAAATCTGTCAATGAAGTGGCCTATGAACGTCAAAACAATAATGGGTCATTCAAGCAAAATCAAAACGGGAGGGCGAGCCTCAAAGACCTCACACTGAAGGTCACTCTTGACAACAGAGTGGAAGCAATAAAGATAAGCATAATGCTCAGGTGGCCGCGAGTAGGAGACACGCGTGTTACCTTGAAACTAGAGATGGATGAACTTTTCTCCGCTTCCTTCAACGTTTCATTCACCCAGTTGACAATAGTGTCGTCGTTGACCTTCTGCCCACCTCCAAGTTCTTCAAGAATATTCAGTGTGTACCTGAACAAAATCAAGAATGATTTCTGGAGAAGAGTTGCTAAAGAATTCACTATTGTATAGCACAGAGAACTGTATTCAATACTCTGTAATGACCTATATGGGAAAATAATCTAAAAAAGAGTGGATATCTGTATGTGTATAAGTGATTCACTTTGCTGTACAGCAGAAAGTAACACATTTTAAGTCAACTATGCTCCCATAAAAATTTTTTTGAAAAGAATTCACTATTCACAGAGAGTCGCCAGCACAGAAAAGGTTTTTTTTTTCCGTCACAGAAGATGGGCTGAACACCATTACATCCGAGGAAAAACGAACACGTAAAGACAGTAGTTCCTTGTAGAACAACAAAATAGAACGGTATACTCAGAGTGAGATGCAGAGCGCATACCACTGTCACTGTACAGAGAGAAAGCAGAAGAGAAGCAGGGAAAGGAAAATGAAATAAAGGATTTGAACCAGTGACGCTTTTCTTAAAGGAACTATGAAAATCAAGGAACAATTCAATGTTAGAAAAGCCCAAGCACATATGCAGAAAAAAACTATAATTCAAAAAGCTACATGTGCCCCAATGTTCATAGCAGCACTATTCACATTAGCCAAGACAGGGAAACAACCTACATGTCCATCGACAGATGAATGGATAAAGAAGATACGGCATATATACAACGGAATATTACTCAGCCATAAAAAGAATGAAATAACGCCATTTGCAGCGACATGGATGGACTTAGAGATTATCATACTAAGTGAAGTAAGTCAGACAAAGACAAATATCATATGATATCACTTATATGTGGAATCTAAAATATGACACAAATGAATGTATCTATGAAACAGAAACAGACTCTCAGACATAGAGAACAGACTTGTGGTTGCCAAGGGGGAAGAGGGTGGCCAAGGGATGGATTGGGAGTTTGGGGTTAGGAGAGGCAAACTATTAAAATAGAATGGGTAAACAACAAGGTCCTACTGTCTAGCACAGGGAACTATAGTCAATATTCTGTGATAAACCATGATGGAAAAGAATATGAAAAAGAATGTGTATATATATATATATATATATATATATATATATATATATATATATATATATATATATAAAACTGAATCACTTTGCTGTACAGCAGAAATTAACACAACATTGTAAATCAGCTATACTTCAGAGCCCAGGCAGCCAACATAATAAAGAAAAAATATAAAAGAGTTTCCTCTGTGTATCACAGAAGTAGAAATATTGGGAATACATTATTAATCTCTAGTTAATCTCTAGTTTGAGGGTAAGAACTGCCTTAGATACATACTGTTATGAGAAGTGGGTTTTGCAGGGGAAACATTAAGAAGATGCTTCAAGCTCTTAAAATTCCACGGAGCAGAGAAGACTCACCATTCCCCAAGCTAATCTCTCTCAAAGGGTAAACACAGGGAGAGAGCCAAGCAGTAGGGCAGGTGGGCAGGTCTGCTGGCCTCACGGTTCAGCCTTGTAAGGGGGGAGAGTCAAATTACCTACGAAAGACTAGAATTTCAGTGTGTGTTGTCCAAAATGAAACTCAAGTATCATGCCATTGAGCCCTGTCTGGAGGGCCTCCCTAAAAGAGGTCACCCTCCATTTGGGTGCCCAGGGTTTTGCTCATTACATAATCCATCGGGTATCTTCCTCCAGTTACTGCTTCTGTGCCAAACATAGTTCTTCCACAATGGTTTCCAAGTGTAATCTCGGAAACAGGAGCAATGCCCTGTTTCCTTCAGGTGAAATCACTTTCCTATCATTGGCAATGGGGAGGAAAAGGGTTTCTGCAACTTTTCTTTATCAAAACAATAAAATCCTGTGGACCAATCTGGCATCTAAGTCCTCTCAGTGACACCTCCCCAGACTCCCTCACATCAGCTGGTTCCTCTTCATTCTGCCTTTTCTAAACTACTGTTCCGGTCATGTCATTTAAAGTGACTCTCCGAGGCCCAAAGAACACAGATCAAATTCCTTAGAATGGCACACGAGTCCTTTCGCAATTTGACCTGAGTGTCCCTTGTCAGTGCCTCTCTCATTTCCTCCTTCCCCTCCTTCTTCAAGGCTTTGTGGTCACACATACTCATGTTCTTCCAGCTGCACAGAACCATCAGCAGCTCACCGACTGCATCACGCGTCCTCCTGCCTCCTGCTTCCATGACTCAGGTGTGCGCTCTGCCTTGGATGTCCTTCCTCTCTAGTGAATTTCTAATCCTGAGAACAAGTCCCAGTTCAAGCATCATTTTTCTGACCCATGCAGTATATTAATCATTATTGCTACACTTGCTTCCAACCTGTTTCCCAGAGCTTTAGATGGAGTTGATGTGCATGTCTCTGCCTACCTCGTGCCCTTGGACAGAGTCCATAGACCATTTTCATCTCAGTGCTTTCACGGGTTAGCCGAGTGCCCAGTACATACTGGGTATCTAGCAAATGAAAGAGTAGAGTAGTAGATGAAACTAACAGAATGATTTTCTCCCAGGAAAAGCAAGGAGAAAGTCAAGATGGGAAATGCTTAGTCTGTGCCCAGAGATGGGACCAAAATGCCAAGGAATAACGAGTACAAATGGGATAAGTTCCAGTTAGATTTTCAAAATATTACTGGTTTGGAAGAAGGCCTGAGGTTTGCTCATATCATTTATGTCATAACCGGCTTGTTTCCTAACAGCATGTGCATTAAGTTACCAGCATTTACTATACCATGTAAGAATTTCTGCCTAGTCCACTCATTAAGAGATGGTGGGTTAGTGTTTGTTTCATCAGGTCACGTCCATAAATAACCTAGGAAACAGACTAGGTTTAATCTTCCAGCAGCCTCACTCATCTCAGGACCGAACTCTCACTTCCCTTTGCCAGGAGGCCCAGCCTGCTTTGTTGACTCTCTCCAGTGGACAGGAGCCGTGCTTTCAAGCCACTCCTTGAGTGCGGGAAGAAAATGGTACAGAGGAGAAGCTCACCCTTATACAAAAGTCTATTCATGCAAATATAAAAGGCCACAAAGGGACAGGGAGACTTAGACACAGAACACCCTGGAGGCAGCTGACTGCATTCGGGGGTCTGAGAATAGCCCCTCATGGTGGCACACAGTGGTCGGGAGCACAGAGTTGTCCTTCGGCCGCCTCAAGGGAGATGTGGAGGTTTAAAAGGAATCAGACAGCTGCTTGTAAGGACATCAGAAAAACAAAGGGAAGAAAGGCAAACATTTAGGTTGGAGACCCCAGTCTAGAAAGTCCATGAAGCACCAAATGTAGATTCAAAATTGAAAACAAAAATCAATTTGGCTTGTGTCTTCCTAGGATTTTCCCTGTGAGATAATCATTCCTTATCATGAAACATGTTTTGGGGGGACTGTGCCATTATTAAATGGAACCCTGCAGACAAGATCCCAGTATCCCTGGTGTTTGCACACCACGCGATGCTGAGAAGCCCTCTGTCAAAATGAAGTGGCCCCATGAGCTCCAGCTTAAGCCAGGGCCTCATCCAACAGCAGACGATGGATGGGGTGTGGGGCTGGAGAAGCTGTGATTATGACTTGTGTGCTTTCCTGCCATCAAACACTTGTGTTATTTATGTAACATGTGACCCAGAGGGACATACCTCAGTGTTTTGTTTTTCAAGGACCTATCCCCAATTCACCATCCACAGCCTGTTTGATCTGGGGAGAATTCCCTCCTTTGCCTGCCTCAGACTCTTGATTCGTCTGTTGGAGTCTAACTATTGTGGCTGTCTGCCGGCAGCCTACTTGCCTCAGGCTTTTGTCTCCAAACTTAGACACGTGCAATTTGCCAGCTTTCCAATCTGAGAACGATTTCTAGGCTACTGAAGGGGAAAGGGAGGTTTAAGCTTTCATTTGTTTCTAGAGGGAAAAATGACATGCCATTTATTGTCCAGATAAATGACCAAATGAGCACATCTGTGAAATCCAATGAAATAAATTCCAGCTAGAACTGGCTCTAAATTTATTAGATATGTTAATGTGTGGCATACAGAGAAAAAAATATACCCTTCTGGTGGCATTTACATAATTATCAGTCATTTCATCGCCTTTCACAGTAATGTATTTCTCTGTCCATTTTCTTATAGGTACAATTCTTATACAGTAAAGACTCATGAGAAATATGACTTATTTACCAGGTAGAGACACAGCAGCAAACTAGCTCTTATCATATACATACTAGCCTTAAACTATGATGTTGGGTCACATTTTTATAAAACTTCCAGAACGAAGATCATATTACAAAGTGATTTTCAGATATTATGAAATTCAAAATAGAATAGAGTTGGCCTGAGTTTTCTTTTTTTTTTTTTTTGCGGTACGCGGGCCTCTCACTGTTGTGGCCTCTCCCGTTGCGGAGCACAGGCTCCAGGCGTGCAGGCTCAGCGGCCACGGCTCACAGGCCCAGCCACTCTGCGGCATGTGGGATCTTCCCGGACCAGGGCATGAACCCGTGTCCCCTGCATCGGCAGGCGGACTCTCAACCACTGCGCCACCAGGGGAAACCCCCTGAGTTTTCTTTTTAAGTCACTAAAATAGAAAATAACAAAGATAATTTCATCTTCAAACCCATGAGTCAGTTTAACTGTTGCAACTAAAAAGACTTTTGCTTTGGTTTTTAAAGCAATCAGTACCAAAAGCCAGTCTGTTAAGAAATAAAAACACATGTGAAAGAAAATAGAGAGTAGTTCGGAAATCGTTTCTGCAAATACACCAGTGAGAACGGCCCTTAGGAACTTCCAGTGATGTTCTAGATACATGCAGTAAAATAGAGGCTAACGTTTCTTTAGCTCTGTAGTTTTCTGTGCCAGAGAAGCCTTATGACATCTGCCTTCAATCATTAAGGAGATCCCAGTTGAGAAAGGAGTAATGGAGCATCATACTTGATAAAGCAAATGTAAATCAGGTAGTTAAATTGATTATGATCATTTCTGATCACCCTACATCACCTGGAGACACTGACATGATTACTCCAAGGACCATTATAAATATTAGGATCTGCAGACAGTGGCCTGGGAATAAAGCGGCAGTGCTTAGGGACAAACCCTTGTCTCTGCCATTACCTTGTTAGACATAATGTAATG
The DNA here is from genome assembly GCF_964165515.1 of Mesoplodon bidens. Classification (NCBI taxonomy): domain Eukaryota; kingdom Metazoa; phylum Chordata; class Mammalia; order Artiodactyla; family Ziphiidae; genus Mesoplodon; species Mesoplodon bidens. The sequence continues at coordinate 20,660,227 of NC_138174.1, read as the reverse complement.
TGACATATGGTTTCTTGGGCTTCCATCCAGGCAGAAAAATGAATTAAGTCACACTAACATAGGTTCTAATTAAGTAACGGAAGACTTCTGCCTGGTCAGAGCTATCAGTAAAGGGGGAAAGAGCAAAGCATGTAGAAGTAAACCAGTTCATGCTTACAGATTTGCTGTCTAGAATTCTTCCCAGGCTCATGCTTTTGTGCCCCAAATTGTTTACTTTTCTCACCATTTATTTTCTATTTGTATATCTTATTATATTCTACTGTTGCTTAAATAATATGGCCACATAGCTCTCACATTAATCAATTTTATGTTTGACTCTAAAAGGTACCTAAAGTTCTCTGTTAAGGAAGTAGCAGGAAATTCTGCTTTTGGTCATGATGGAATAACAGGGACCAGTTTACCTTTCTGCCTTAAACACATAAATCACAATGAAAAAATACGAAACGATGTTGTGCAGACATTGGACAACAGGAAGCACAAAACAGTGGTCCCTGAGAGAAGGAAACCAAATGTGGTGAACCCTAAGATTGTTCCAGCTTATTGCACGGAGAGTTTCCAGGCTGCAGTGCAGGGAGAGAGAACTCAAACACAGCATGACAGTGACCCTGAGGCAAGCGGACAGGGTTGAGAACTCAAGGAAGCCAGGGCACTAGAATGTGTGGGGCAGAATAGCAGAGAGAAGAGAGCTGCCTGGAGAGGACAGTCATCTAGAAAGAAAGCTCCAGAGATCTTCAGAGGGTTTGCCTCAAGTGTTCAGCTGAGTGCTACTTGGAGCATTCATGTGAGGAAATTACCAGAGGCTGGGAAAAGAACTTTCAGAAATAAATAGGCAGAACAATCCTTGGCGTTCACACAGGGCTGGCATAAATTTGGTTCCTACCAGTCAGAGTGGAAAAATCTCATGATACATGGAGCATCAAGTAAAGTACTCAGAAGAGATTATCTCAGTATTGAGAGACAAAATTAGCTCAAGATTAATTAAGATATTAAGTAAGCCCCCAAAGGATCAAATTGTGCTTAAGTAACTTAACTGCATCCCAGGACAAAATTCAAGAATATTTAAAGGAATACAGAAATATCTAGCACACAGCAAGGTCATATTCACAGTGCCTCACATACTATGAAAAATCAGTAGGCATGCAAAGAAGCAGAAAAATATGACCCATAATGAAGACAAAAATCAGTTCATAGAAACAGACCCAGAAATAACAGTTATTATAATTATATTCTATATGTTCAAGAAGGTTAAGGAAAGACATAGAGGGGATGTCAAAAAGACCCAAATCAAATTTCTATACACGAAAACTATTATGTCTGAGATAAAAAAAGTATACACCAAATGGAATTAATGGTAGACACTGTAGAAGAAGAGAGTGGTGAATTTAAGACAAGGCAATAGAAATTATCCCAAATAAAACAGAGAGAGGAAAAAATGAAATGTAAAGGAAAAAGATGATCTGAGCATCAGTGAATTTTGGGACAACTTCAAATGACCAAATAAATGTGTACCTGGAGTTCCCAAAAAACTAGAGGGTGGGTACAGGAATCATATTTGAAGAAATAGAGGCCAAGATTTTTCCAAATTTGATGAAAACTGTAAGCCCACAGATTCAAGAAGCTCAACAAACCTCAAGCACAAGAAACACCAAAGCACATCATAACCAAATTACTTAAAATGAGTGTTAAAGAGAAAATCTTAAAAGAAGCCAGAGGAAAAAAGACATATAACATACAGAGGAACAAAGACAGGAATGACAACAGATTTATCATTGGAAATGATGCAAGCTAGAAGACAGTGAATACATCTTCAAAATAGTGAAAGAAAAAACTATCAACCTAGAATTGTACACTCAGATAAAATACCTTTCAAAAATGAAAATATAATAAAGATTTTCTCAGACAGACAGAAGCTGAAATAATTCCTCGCCAACAGATGTGCACTGCTAGAAATATTTCAAGTAGAGGGCAAATGATATCAGATCGAAATCTGGATCTACACCATGGGAAGAAGAGCATCTGAAATGACAGATATGCAGGAAAATATAGCATATTTCCCCCTTTATTCTGAAAGTCCCTTTAAAAGATAAGTGACTGTATTTACACAAATCAGTTAAAAGTTAAAGGATGGGGAAAAAATGTGCCACGCTAAACTAATCAAGAAGAAGCAGGAGTGGCTGTATTAATATCAGGAAAAATAGGTTTTAGAGAAAAGAATATTATCAGGCATAAACAGGGTCACTCCATAATGAAAAAGGGTGATTCATTAAGAGAACATAACAATCTAAAACATTGACGATCCTAATAACAGAGTTTCAAAGTACCTGAAACAAAACTGTCAGAACTGAACGGAAGAAAAAAAAAAAAAACAGGAGTGCTCCGCCAACATTCCTTTGGTTTTAAGTTTAGCTTAAAATATAGTTTTATTAAATTAAATCACAACTCTGAAATTTGCAAGTATTTTTCTAGATGAAGAATACATTCAATAAAATGCCATTCCCCTGAGTTGCATTACCTTCTCATTAACTGCCAGACCAAGGCCAATGTCAGGGTGTGGTTTCCTTCATTGAGATCTTGTCCAGCAATGCCAACCAGGGAAAATTTCGCTTGATTCTTCCCCAGTTCCACTGCATAGTTACAGTTCTCAAGCTGTTAATGAGCAGGAAGGGAAACAACCTAATGTCATCATCTCTATGATGATAAATACCCGAGAAAATAAGATAATAAAGACACAAAATGAAATAATAAGGTAAGATTGATTGATCTCTTAAGCTTCGCCTGGTTCTGCAATTCTAGGATTCTAAGTTAGTCAAATAATTTTCTGTCTTTTCTTAAATCGAACCCCTCACTCCCACCAAAAACATATTCATAGTGTACTTTAAGTGCAAAACCCAAATGAATTATTATGATGAACATTTTCATGGCTATATCACACTACAGAACTAGACAGCCATACTAAGTAACCTGTCTATAATATTCCTAAAATAGCTGAATTCATAGAGATTGACATAGAACATCTGAATTCTCCATCCTACACACACACAGTAGACCGAAATGTGGGACAGGTATTCCCTTGGCTATGACTCATGGGTCATTGGGTCACAGGCACGAGAAATGGTGGGAAGTGATCGTGCCAACCCCGTGGCTGCTTTTACAAAACAATGTGTTCCCATTACGTTGACACTAGACATACTATTTGTACAAGTCAAACTGTTAGTACAAGGCTTCGATTCTTTAGGAAATTAGAATGATGATCTTGCTGGGGCAAAAGCAACCCTGCAGCTCTGCTTGCTCTAATTATCTTAATTAGAATTTTTACATCATAAAGTTTAAAGACTTCCAACATGGAATTATAAATAAGTAATCAACTGAAATAATGAACTCACTTTAATAAAACCATTCAGGTTTCTGATTGCAGTACTCTAATTTAATCCATGGATAAACAGTTATCTAAGTTTGGCCTCCTGATAAAGTATTCACAAGGTACTCTTGCAGGCTTATGACTTCACCTGCCTACCAGAACATCAGAAGAGTCATTGTTTGGGACTTCCCTGGTGGTGCAGTGGTTAAGAATCCGCCTGCCAATGCAGGGGACACGGGATTGAGCCCTGGTCCAGGAAGATGCCACATGCAGTGGAGCAACTAAGCCCGTGAGCCACAACTACTGAGCCTGTGCTCTAGAGCCCGCGAGCCACAACTACTGAGCCCATGTGCCACAACTACTGAAGCCCATGCACCTAAAGCCCGAGCTCTGCAACAAGAGAAACCACTGTAATGAGAAGCCCGCACAATGCAATGAAGGGTAGCCCCTACTCAATGCAACTAGAGAAAGCCTGCGCGCAGCAACGAAGACCCAACACACACACACACACAAAAAGAGTCATTGTTTACCTTCTTCATATTGCCCCCCAGTTTGGGGTATGGTGGTTTGTTTACTCTGTTCCAATCAACAGGGACTTTAATCTTTTCATAGAGCTGGAAGATGACCAGGGCATCTGATAAGTCACTGAACAAAAACAAACACAAAAGAATTCTCAGATACTCAGCATTTATGAAGCTCCTGCAGCAGGCCAGGCAATTCCTTATATATTAGCTCAAGGAACATTCCCAGCAACTTGGCAACACTGGCATCAGTAGCTCCATCTTTAGAGGTGAAGAAACCTCGATTCAGAGAAAGGGAGGGAATTTACTGGAGGTCTCCCCCAGGTGTGACCACCTTTGACCCTTCAGCAGAAACACACAGCCTCCAGAAAAAGAAATACGGCTCTAACAAATGGCACAGGAGATACAACCACAAACTGAACATTTACTGTTTGGCCTGCTTCTGAGCAGATCTTGGGTTTACAAACAGGGATTCCATTTGTACTTTTGCTGCTGGGTTATGATTTTTGTACTAAATACACAGCAAGGTTGGTGTATGGAGGTGAGTTTCTTAACATCTGCTGCTCAATGTGGCATTTCCCCCTTCTCACCAAGGTGCACACACTTTGTAAAGAGAATTGCACACCACAGTGGTATTTGAAATCTTGGGGATCTTTCCAGGTCTTGGTATCTCATATTAAGGAAGAGTCTCCCAATATTCTTACCTGTACAAATGATTGACTCGAGGGTTTACACCCAAGGAGTTCATCCAGTTCCTGAATGTCCGCTCTTCTCTTGTCTCACCTAAATGAATGAAGACCAGTTATCTTTCACGTACCTAGAAAATATGTCTTTTTTTGTGATCAAAGTTTAACTAAAGAATCTGTAATAAACACTGAAAGTAGGGCTCCCCTGGTGGCACGGTGGTTGAGAGTCCGTCTGCCGATGCAGGGGACATGGGTTCGTGCCCCGGTCCGGGAGGATCCCACATGCCACGGAGCAGCTGGGCCCGTGAGCCGTGGCCGCTGAGCCTGCGTGTCCAGAGCCTGTGCTCCACAACGAGAGAGGCCACAACAGCGAGAGGCCCGTGTACCGCAAAAAAAAAAAAAAGAAAGAAACAAAAGGAAAATTCGAGAAAAAAAAACCCACTGAAAGTAGAAAAAAATAATAACCCTAATGGATTTGGATGAGGGTTGCTATTCTGTGTTAATTTTTTTTCCATTTCAATTCAATGAGTATCTCTAGAGCATCTATTAGTGGTGTGCAAGATCCTGTGTGGGGAAACTCTTCAGGGCTGTCCCTCAAACGCTTACATTCTTTCTGGAAAAACAAGTATTTTAGGCATCAAAGAGGGGTCATGCAAGCTAGAGGGCTAACATATGAGGTAGATATTTATATTTGAGTTGAGATAAAGGAGAGAATTTTATAGGCTAAATTTGGAGGGAGTGCAATTTGAGCTTTACCTTAGAGGGTTAGTAAAATCTGGATAGTAAAGAGGAAAGAAGAGAGGATTTGGGGGGATAAGTAAGGAGTGGAAGTAGGAGATTGTGTAAGTATGAACACAAAGGGAGCGATAGGCAAGGTCTGTCTTAAAACCATTAGGAACTGATTTTTCAGGGATCTGTGTTGTATAGTCCACAGAGACAAGGCTGTCTAGTGGCTGGAACCAGAATCAGGGATCTTTGGATGCCAGGTAGCAGATTTTGGTTGATATATTAGACAGTGACAGTCATTATGGGTTCTTTTTTTAATTACTATAATAAATTCTTGAGCAAGGCAGAGATATAATGAAAACAGCACTGTGATGTGCTTGGCAGCAGTGTGCAGAATTACTGAAAGGCAATATGCATTTAAATTAAACACACAGAGGGGATAGTGTTTGACACCAGCACGTGGGCACATTCAAGTGCTTCACGGATGGAGGAGTAGACCCCTAAGACCTAGTGAAAGAGTTGGTGTATGATTTAATGAGTCCGGAAGAGCCGAAAGGAAAGATAACAATCTAAAGGTCATTCTGTGGGAAGAATTATTAGTATTTGTTGATTCAAGAGATTTTGGGGTGGAGGAGAGGAAGATATCAAAGTGGAACCCCCAGAGTTTTGGTAACTGAAGAAAAAAATGGTATGATTAATGGAAATGGAGAAATTCTAAAGGAGAGTGGATGGAATGGGGGCAGGGGGTAGAGAGGCAATGGGGGAAGGGGAAATGATCAATTCTGTCTTTTATATGCTGAATTTCAAGCGATAGTGATGGACTCAAATCTGGATGATCTAGAGGCAGCTAGAAATGGGTGATTAGAGGGCTTGATATACATATTTGGTAGTCAACAGAATGCACAGACCCCTGACCACTGTTTATCAAATCATACAAATGCAGCAGTGTTGGAACACAGATTGATTTTGCACCTCCAGCTAGAGTAAAGCGTTGCAGAAAAGGATCAACCAATTCTTTAAATTTGCATTTTCTTTCTTTGGTGATATTCATTTATTATTACTTTTGTATTGATTTTCTGTCTCAACATCGGGACAATTCATGACGAAAAACAGAAAAACATCTCTGGCACTATCACCTATTAGAACTTGACTAAAGCTGTGTGATTTTTTGTCCAGTCTTAGGGCTTTAACCTCCTAAATATAAGAGTCATGGATTCTGCCTCAAAATATTATTTTGCGGCCCCCATTATCCAAATCAAAGAAGCAAAACAAAAATCTCAGTAAGCATCTCTTAACATAAGTTAAATATCATTTTTAAGTGATGAGTGGCTGCAATTTCTTGCCTCTAGGAATTAACACTCAGTCCATTAAGTACATAAATTAGGTTTTTGCAACTCAGGATTTATTTCATCTGATAATTAAATGCATTGTCTTCCCTAAAACATTTAATTCTGATAATGGATGAAGCCTATGTATAATGGATGTGATATAATGGTATTTGATTATTCCTGTTTGTCTGTAATTGACTTGCTTAATCTATTTATTCTCTTTGTTATGTACCAGAGAATTGATGACCTGTTTGCAAACCTTCCACGTGAGGGGCTTATGTTTGCTTAGGAGGTGATTTTGAATTGCCCTTGAATTAGAATTGTGACTGCTTTTCCGAACATTTAAGCAACCAATTTCCAGTTACCTTCAAGAGCCCCCCAGTCGATGTCCTGGTTCTCTGGTTTGTGCAGGGCAGGGTATCTGTTAAAGAGGTTGGCAATAAAAGCCAAGTTCAACTTGGGGTTCCCTCGGACAACATCTGTAGCTGTGACAAACTGCCGGCAGCCCAGCCTCTCCGCCTGCTGCAACATGCATTCTGCCCTCTGGATGTCATCCTTCTCCTGCAATGAAAAAGGACGGATGTCTCAAGGCTGGGTCAAAGCCTCTCTAGGCACAAAGTAGACATGGATAACATGAAAAAGAGATGGGAGTCTTACTGAAACCCTTAGTATTCAACCTCAGATAGACACTTAGTAACAGCAAATTATCACTTGTATTTGCCTGAACCAAAATCAGAAAGTCACAAGTAAAAGGAATCTCAAAAGTTAAGTAATCAAGTCCTTCCATCTTCATACAGAACAGAACCATTTCAGATGAATAGTTGGTTGTCTTGCTTTTAAAGGGATTCAGTAGAGTCTACAGTTTTATCATTTAAGTTCATCTTAATTATTTTCAACCATTAGGTTTCCTTTTTATTATCTTCTTGCATAGACCTCATGAAAAATGTTCATTTATTAAGTAATAAATTATATTCCTATTTTCAGTTCATCAGAGGTATTTACATCTGCCAACAAGAACTTCTGATTAGTTTAACCGCCTTTCCCACACTGAGTTGGTGTACTTGCAGCTCAGACAAAATAAGTTTAAGCTACACAGTGTCATTGATAAATATATAATATCTATTTGGCTTCTGCAGACTTCAGATTGAGGATCACCCCCTTAATAAATTAAAAGTCTATTCAAATAGTTCTAGAGAATCTCCAGTCATTTGTAAACAGACTCTTATTAGAAAACTAAAGTTTTGTTGAAATATGGTCCGTTGCCCTTTAATGCTCTTAAAAGTGTATGAAGCCACAAATTTTCAGACAACTGGAACTTATTAAAACTAGAATTATCTCTTAATATGATGCTTTGCTAGATAACACTATACATTTCAGGAGCTCTACTTCTCATGCAGGAATGAGTTAACTTAAATATTAACTCATTGGATTTAACTCTAATGATATGAAATGAGGCACAAGAATGGGTAAGGCAACTTCTCTACATCAATACTAAAGTGCTGGCAAAACTGAAGTTTTACTTGGACCCTTGTTGTGCCCTTTGTTTTCTTTTCTTTTTTTTTATACTGTATGGTTCTATTTATTTTTTTGTCAAAATCTTTTATTTTCTTTCCAAAGTTGTTTTTCTAAATAAGATAAAAACATTCCACCAAGATTTTCTTTTGTATTGACCCACAGGATTTTTTTTCTTGAGGATTTCAACCATACTGATTTTCTAAGATTATTCTTTCTAAATCCTATCTGTGTCAGATAATGTGGCTGAACAACAGATGAGACAACTGTAAGAATAATTTTTTTTGGATGACCACAACAAAAGCAACAATGATTGCAATTACCAAACACAAAACACACTCATACTATGTCATAATATTGACATTCAGTCCAGTAATCCTCCACTGTAACAGCTCCTTTACTTTGCAGTGAAAATTGATTTGTATATTTTTTGCCCCTGAGTCCTTGTGGGATTTTTTTTTTATTCAAACAGAAAGTCACAAAAATTATAATCATCTTCATCAGTTCACTCAGTCCCATGTAATTAATTTTTTTTATCTTGATCTTTTGTTAATACTTTTATGAATTCATCAGTTTTCCGTTAGAGTTCTGAAAACGCTTATTCATTCAGTTCAGCAGTATAGTCAGTTACCAGAAACCTGTACTTGTCAGAGTCTTTTCCATGAATTCCTTGAAGATGAAACCCTTTTATAGGAATATTTTTGCAAAAGCATCAGAGTACACCCAGAACTGTCTGTAAATGACAAAAGTCTTAAAAATGACCATGGTTAAATATTTGATGAAAGTTCATAATAATGCAATTGACAAGAAAATTTAGTTATTTCTGAGATATACATTTTAAAGTAATAACTAGAATTATGACTTATAACATTATACCAGAACATATAAGATTTTTAGAAATTTCATGTAACGTCTAAAACATTTATATTAACATATTTCCATACAAATAACCCAAAGAAAGTTTAGTATTAGTTGGTTTTTTGTTTGTTTGTTTGTTTATATTGCAGGTTCTTATTAGTCATCAATTTTATACACATCAGTGTATACATGTCAATCCCAATCGCCCAATTCAGCACACCACCATCCCCACCCCCCTGTGGTTTTCCCACCTTGGTGTCCATACGTTTGTTCTCTACATCTGTGTCTCAACTTCTGCCCTGCAAACCGGTTCATCTGTACCATTTTTCTAGGTTCCACATACATGTGTTAATATACGATATTTGTTTTTCTCTTTCTGACTTACTTCACTCTGTAGGACAGTCTCTAGATTCATCCACGTCTCAACAAATGACTCAATTTCATTCCTTTTTATGCCTGAGTAATATTCCATTGTATATATGTACCACAACTTCTTTATCCATTCATCTGTTGATGGGCATTTAGGTTGCTTCCATGACCTGACTACTGTAAATAGTGCTGCAATGAACACTGGGGTGCATGTGTCTTTTTGAATTATGGTTTTCTCTGGGTATATGCCCAGTAGTGGGATTGCTGGATCATATGGTAATTCTATTTTTAGTTTTTTAAGGAACCTCCATACTGTTCTCCATAGTGGCTGTATCAATTTACATTCCCAACAACAGTGCAAGAGGGTTCCCTTTTCTCCACACCCTCTCCAGCATTTGTTGTTTGTACATTTTCTGCTGATGCCCATTCTAACTGGTGTGAGGTGACACCGCATTGTAGTTTTGATTTGCATTTCTCTAATAATTACTGATGCTGAGCAGCTTTTCATGTGCTTCTTGGCCATCTGTATGTCTTCTTTAGAGAAATGTCTATTTAGGTCTGCCCATTTTTGGATTAGGTTGTTTGTTTCTTTAATATTGACCTGCATGAGCTGTTTATATATTTTGGAGATTAATCCTTCGTCCGTTGATTCGTTTGCAAATAGTTTCTCCCATTCTGAGGGTTGTATTTTCATCTTGTTTATGGTTTCCTTTGCTGTGCAAAAGCTTTGAAGTTTCATTAGGTCTCATTTGTTTATTTTTGTTTTTATTTCCATTACTCTAGGAGGTGGATCAAAAAAGATCTTGCTGTGATATATGTCAAAGAGTGTTCTTCCTATGTTTTCCTCTAAGAGTTTTATAGTGTCCGGTCTTACATTAGGTTTCGAATCCAGTTTGACTTTATTTTTGTGTATGGTGTTAGGGAGTGTTCTAATTTCATTCTTTTACATGTAGCTCTCCAGTTTTCCCAGCACCACTTATTGAAGAGACTGTCTTTTCTCCATTGTATATCTTTGCCTCCTTTGTCATAGATTAGTTGACCATAGGTGCGTGGGTTTATCTCTGGGCTTTCTATCTTGTTCCATTGATCTATGTTTCTGTTTTTGTGCCAGTACCATATTGTCTTGATTATTGTAGCTTTGTAGTATAGTCTGAAGTCAGGGAGTCTGATTCCTCCAGCTCTGTTTCCCTCAAGACTATTTTGACTATTTGGGGTCTTTTGTATCTCCATACAAATTTTAAGATGATTTGTTCTAGTTCTGTAAAAAATGCCATTGGTAATTTGATAGGGATTGCATTGAATCTGTAGATTGCTTTGGGTAGTATAGTCATTTTCACAATATTGATTCTTCCAATCCAAGAACACGGTATATCTCTCCATCTATTGGTGTCATCTTTAATTTCTTTCATCAGTGTCTTATAGTTTTCTGCGTACAGGTCTTTTGTCTCCCTAGGTAGGTTTATTCCTAGGTATTTTATTCTTTTTGTTGCAATGGTAAATGGGAGTGTTTCCATAATTTCTCTTTCAGATTTTTCATCATTAGTGTATAGGAATGCAAGAGATTTCTGTGCATTAATTTTGTATCCTGCAACTTTACCAAATTCATTGATTAGCTCTAGTAGTTTTCTGGTGGCATTTTTAGGATTCTCTATGTACAGTATGTTGTCTGCAAACAGTGACAAGTTTATTTCTTCTTTTCCAATTTGTATTCCTTTTATTTCTTTTTCTTCTCTGACTGCTGTGGCTAAAACTTCCAAAACTATGTTGAATAATAGTGGTGAGAATGGACATTCTTGTCTTGTTCCTGATCTTAGAGGAAATGCTTTCAGTTTTCACCGTTGAGAATGATGTTTGCTGTGGGTTTGTTGTATATGGCCTTTATTATGTTGAGGTAGGTTCCCTCTATGCCTACTTTCTGGAGAGTTTTTATCATAAATGGGTGTTGAATTTTGTCAAAAGCTTTTTCTGCATCTATTGGGATGATCATATGGTTTTTATTCTTCAATTTGTTAATATGGTGTATCACATTGATTGATTTGTGTATGTTGAAGAACCCTTGCATCCCTGGGATAAATCCCACTTGATCATGGTGTATGATCCTTTTAATGTGTTGTTGGATTCTGTTTGCTAGTATTTTGTTGAGGATTTTTGCATCTATATTCATCAGTGATATTGGTCTGTAATTTTCTTTTTTTCTAGTATCTTTGTCTGGTTTTGGTATCAGGGTGATGGTGGCCTCATAGAATGAGTTTGGGAGTGTTCCTTCCTCTGCAATTTTTGGGAAGAGTTTGAGAAGGATCGGTGTTACCTCTTCTCTAAATGTTTGATAGAATTCACCTGTGAAGCCATCTGGTCCTGGACTTTTGTTTGTTGGAAGATTTTTAATCACAGTTTCGATTTCATTACTTGTGATTGGTCTGTTCATATTTTCTGTTTCTTCCTGGCTCAGTCTTGGAAGGTTATACCTTTCTAAGAATTTGTCCATTTCTTCCAGGTTGTCCACTTTGTTTTCAATAAGTCCTCATACCAGACATCTCTAAACACTCCGACGATCTTGTCCAGCCCTTTCTCCCGTTACCCTCAATGGTGCAGTGAGGCAGGGCTGTGGCTGAGTGGATTTTGCAGCCATCCTGGGCCTAAATCCTTGCTATGCCACATACTGGCTCTGTGGCATGAGGTGATTATTAACTTTTCTGACCTTCAGTTTTCTCAATTATAAAACAGAGTTATCAGCATTTACTTTAGTGATGTTTGCAAGGATTAGGGGCAGTGTAAGCAACATGCCCAGCATAATACCTGGTACATAGGAAGAACCCAGCAAGTGGGGTTTCCTCATATTATGATTAATAGAGGAAAGAGCCCCAGCCTTGGATCACATGACTTCCAATAATCTGTCATATGATCTTGAACATATTAATGAACCCCTCTGAATCTCATTTTGTTTTTCATCGTGATAGTGGGAATTTATTTATTTGTGTAAATATCCTGTCTATTTCTAGAAATAATATTCAGGTACCTAAAAATGGAAAAAATAATCCTTCTTGGTGTTGTAGGACCTATTAAATGATGGGACACATGCAGAAGTGCCTCTGATGGTGTATGGCATTTAATTAGCATTCCTCTCCTTCCTTAATTTTATTTCCAGATTCAGTTTTCCACAGTTACAGCCCAAAACTGTTAACAGTCTTTAACAATTTAACATGGCTCTAAGCAGAGATGTCCACTCATGGAACTCTGGAGCCAGCATCACACAGGGCAATAGAACAGCCAATGCAGAGGACTCATCACATCTAACAACTTGGGGCGTGGCCTTACCCTCAGTCCTGACATGTCAATAACAACAGCAGGAATACCTTCTTCTTCTCCTTTTGGAGCCACCTGTTCAAGCAGGTGGTAATAAGCTTTTGAGTCCTGTGAGAAATGAGGAAATTACAATTTCAAAATGGCACAGCTAATTACATACTTAGCACAACAATAATTTCCCCAAAGCAAACATATTTCATTTCTCATCCAACTATCATTCAAGAATGCAACTTAATTAACAAAGCTGGGAACATTCACTAATTTGAATTTTCTATTTGTCTCTTTATATATTATATTTGCCTTTCTTTAAAAGGAGTATAACAGTTAAAAATACAGGACATACATAAAAGGCAAATGTTATTCTGTTGATCTTAGGGGAGAAAAATAATTTGTTTACATGTATTAAATTGTATACAGGAAAATATATATACCTTTATATTGCTGTAGAAGTCAGTCAGCTAAGGTTTAATTAAAAAAAAAGTGACAGAAAAGGAAGCAGAAGTTTAAGGCAGAGTTTAAAAACACATTTAAATGGACAATCAGCAAAAGAAAAAGATTTCGAAGACAGAATATTGAAGCATTCACAAGCAGTCTTTATGTAAAGGGAGCAATATTAAGGTAAGTGCATTTACTATTTATCAAGAAGCTAGAAAAAGTGGTTTAGTTTAGCTATTGCAGAGTAGATATGAATACTGAATTCTCATGTTTTCTTAGATTCTGGAAATAGGCTTATTGACAAAAAATTTTCTGAATCATAGTCTTAAAATTATAAGTTTATTCTCATTCAATGAAAGCATCAGATTTTCAGGTAATTTATTTAAATCATTTAAAGACATCTTAATTTCTCTTAAAGACTGAAAAATCAGCTGTCGCTCTGTTTGTTTTTAAAAACTGGGTAGAGCCCAGGGAGAGCAGAGGTATGCTCACCTCTTGTGACATTAGAAAGATGAGAAGAGAGAGCACCGGCCATGGATGCTGCACCTGGGAAACTGATTTTCATCTCTTCTCTCTACCTTCTCCTTTCTCTTACTTTTTGCTGTAGGTATTTCGAAGTCAGTGAAAGTTCCATGCAGGGTTAGGCATGAATAAAATCTGCACATCATGTGTCACATCTGTTTAGCTTTGCTAAGAGTCACCTCATTTCACCAGACCCTAAGAAACTTGTCTCATTCATTGTATTTTGGGGGTTCTCCCCTCCTTTGCTGACTTTGTGTGATTTAAGGGCACCTCCCAAAGTTGCCACATGCTCAGACTTACATGTCACAGCACTGACGTTGGTGGTGAGGCAGCTACTCCCAGAGAACAGGCACAACCACTGTATAAGTGCTCAGCTTGCCAGTTCCTATCTCATATTCTAAAGAACACAGCCTTTCAGTCATAGGAAATCAGGTAAATTTATGGCTCCAACCAAGCATCCTAATTTTATCTGAAAAGTTTGAGAATTTTGGCTGAAATAACTGCAGAGCCTAAGTGTTGAGCACAAAGGGAGATAATGCTGTCCAGTTTCTGTTTAATCCCAGTTTGGCTGGTGGTGCAAGAAGAATGTTAATAAACAATGATAGCTGTGTAGTTAGAAAAAATAAATTTGGCATTATTAGCTTATATCCTAAGGAACGGGGGACTTTCCATCTAGAAGCTTCACTCTAATTGGTACTGTGCCTGGCAGACCTTGAGTTCTAAAAGCCATTAAGTTCACAGCAGGGGGAAGTTGTCACTCAAGAATTACAAGCCTGGGTTGACTTGGTGAGTCATGTGACCTTTCCTCTGACTCTTCCTCTTTGGAGAAAATGTCTTTAACTTTTGAGAAAGTGGAGACTGGAATGTTTTTCTCATGTTGCATTCCAACATCTCATACCATTTCCTCCTGGGACTGACATTCTTTCCCGCTCCTTAAGCTCTTTCTGTGTGGGTCCATCTGTTATCAATGCTAACAAGCTGCTCCTTTCACCTTGGCAGGGAACTTTTCACAAACTTGAAAACTACAGTGCATGCTTCCCTCAGCCTTTCCCCCTTTGGATCGCTGTTGTAGGACTAACTGTGTCTTCTACGTTTTCTGGGGTTAATTCTCATTGCAGATGGTTTCCAGAATCATTATCTTTTAAACATCACTCTGGTTTCTGCAAATAAAAAGCTTTCAAGAAATTTACGAATTGTTTTAGAGGAGCAGTATGTAAGGTGGTCAAGTACCATGGAGGTCAACTGCTCAGTTTGAGTTCTGACCCCAATCCCCCAGCTATGTGAACTCGAACAAGTTATTTATATTCTCTTTACCTCTGTTTCCTTATCTGCAAAATGAGCAAATAATAATCCTTATCTCAAAGATTTGTTATGAGGATTAAATGAGTCAATACATGCATAAAGCAGTTAGAACAGTGCCTGGCATGCAGTACATACTGTTTGCTATGATTAGGATAATTAGAAGAGTAATCCTGGTTTAATTTTTTTTAAAGGAATCCCCATCTGATGCTCCCATTGATAAAATCAGAAAGACATTAGAATCCTACACAGACTCTCTTTACCAAAAAATCAGTCTTACCTCTTGCTCTTCCTCTATCTCACCCTCATCCCTCTACGTTCTGATGTTGAAACTCCAGGGGACACCCATCTCGTTTGATGCGGTGCGGTTGCTAGGGCCTTGGGCAGGTCTGTATGTGGCCCTGAGCTGGAGCTGCACATGGACTCGAGAACAGCATGGGCTCCAAAACAGCACCGGCCACTCTAACTAACACCAGAACTTCTGAAGAGATGAAGCCCTTTGTCTTCATCTTTGTCTCTTGTCTGTTAATGCCCGAATTCCCTTCACCCTTGTGGTTAGTCGTGTACAAAGTACACTCCTCCTACCTTGACGTCACTGCTGAAGTTGCTGATTTTGTTGCAGCCTGCGTTTTCCAGGTGGTAATTAGCCCATCTCAGCAGGAGCTCCTCAGGGGAGAGTTTCATCAAATCCTCCAGACTCTCCCCTTCTCTCAAAAGAGCAGCCAGTGCTGAGGAAGTGCAAAAACCGAAGAAAAATAAATGCAGGGGATATTTGGATGGATTAGTTATAAATTAAACTGAGCCCTGCTGGGAAGTCAAAGATACCACGTTATCTCTCTGG
Source organism: Mesoplodon bidens (assembly GCF_964165515.1). NCBI lineage: Eukaryota > Metazoa > Chordata > Mammalia > Artiodactyla > Ziphiidae > Mesoplodon > Mesoplodon bidens. The sequence goes on along the minus strand of NC_138174.1, from coordinate 20,644,469 downwards.
GATAGAGGGACATATAGCCTTTCCCATGGAATAAACACTTTATTATTATTCCCTAAAAAGAGGTGTAAGGTATTGTAAACCTATTTCTTATCCCCTTTTTTCAGGTGGGAAGGACAAGGCACGAATGAATATCAGTGCTATGCCTAAGAATGCAGGAGCAGAGCCATGGAAATAACCAAGACTATCGACTCAGAATACTCTGCTGGGTCTGCCAGAGCACGTTTGATATGATGCGACATTTTTGCTTTTAAGAGATCTATTTCATAATAATGACAATGTCCTCTTCTTTATTCCCATTTTCAAATGCTTACCTGCACAATTATAGCATCTCAAAAAGTGTAATTAACTCTTTCCTCTGTTTCCCAGATGAATTAAGTCATTTTTGCTCAGCCAGAAGGTTTAAATTTAGCTGAGGTCATTATTTGCAAATCAATATCCTTTCTAATGTGTTCTAAGTTCCCTATTTGCTTTTTTCCTCTTTATATTCTGTTTCATATACTGGTTTTCAAATGGTACCCCAGGATTCTTCACTGATTACTTTGATTTGGACATGTAAATAAAATATAAATATATATATAAAAAAGGTTAGAATTTGGCTACAGATTTCTTATTACTAGGATCTGTACAGGAAAAATGAAAGGTAACAGTGGTTTTTTTTTTTTTTTTTTTTTTTTTTTTTTTGCGGTACGCAGGCCGCTCACCGCTGTGGCCTCTCCCCCGTCGCGGAGCAACAGGCTCCGGACGCGCAGGCCCAGCGGCCATGGCTCACCGGCCCAGCTGCTCCGCGGCATGTGGGATCCTCCCGGACCGGGGCACGAACCTGTGTTCCCTGCATCGGCAGGCGGACTCTCAACCACTGCGCCACCAGGGAAGCCCCAACAATGTGTTTTGTATGATATTTACCAAGGTCTACTATCACTGTCTAAAGGACAGGCTGAATTGTTTAAATGCTTAGGACCCTGACAGCAGGTGGAATAAGACTGACAGCTACAATATTTAGTTGAGAACTCTGAAACTCTAAATGTAATTTCCTATCATCTTAGTAAGAAAGAAACTGAGTTTCTACTCTGGTGCTATCACTGGAGTATATGAATGTGAATCACTTAGTAAAATCCAAGTTTAAGATAGCTGAAGTTGTTACAAAGTGTCTAAAGGCAAAGTGAACTCAGAAAAGCTCTTGAGGTTGGGGTCCCGGACAGCTAGACTGAGCTATAGGTTCTAAAGAAGCCTTATTAGTAGTCTGTGATCTTAAAAAGCTTTTGCTCTGTTATTTCAGAAAGTCTGGGCAGGGGCTTCCCTGGTGGCGCAGTGGTTGAGAGTCTGCCTGCCGATGCAGGGGACGCGGGTTCGTGCCCTGGTCCGGGAGGATCCCAGGTGCCTCGGAGCGGCTGGGCCTGTGAGCCATGGCCACTGAGCCTGCGCGTCCGGAGCCTGTGCTCCGCAACGGGAGAGGCCACAGCAGTGAGAGGCCCACGTGCCGCAAAAAAAAAAAAAAAAAAAAAGTCTGGGCAGTGTGGAAAGAACGTGTTACGTTAATACAATGGATTGGATATAACTGTAGTTTCAAAAACTGAGGATTCTGAGTTTGACAACTCCTGACATCTTCCTCTCACAGCCCCCAGCACACGCACTAACAAAAAGTCATGCCGTTATTAACGTTGGAGGCTTTGCTGGTACCTTCGTTTCTGCTGAGTTCGATGTCGGCAAATAACCCAATCTTGATGACCTGCCACAGCAGTCCCAGGACCAGGTAAGGCTTCCCCTCCTTTAAGTCCTCAGCCCCAATATTAACCACGTGGCAGCCGATGGCTGAGGCAGAGTTCAGAGCCAGGTTCAGATTCTCCTGAAGGAGAAAAAGTATGCAAGTTTTGGTTTTGACTTTGCAGATGCCAAATGATCGTTCTTGATCGGCAGCAGCAACGTTTTGCTTCTAGAAAGTTCATAGGTCTAGAGGCATTGTCTTCACTAGATTTTTAACATTGAAAAAAAGCAGGGAGTAACACCTGGATTTTACTGGAGTAAGATCCAGTAACCCAGACAGTGGGCTCAGGCAGTGCCTAGTCCATCAAGCCAGAGCCCTGAGTTGAAGGCTCATCCTGGTCAGGATGAAACTAACGAGTCTTCTTTTTCCATACTGCTCTGTGATGGAGCCTCCTCTCTCAGCATCTCCATCAGGCAGCAATGAAGGGGCACATTTGACGGCAGTCACTGTCTTGTGACTGGCTGTTGTCAATAACCCAGTTGTTAATGTAAATCAAGGTCATGAGAGAGAGTAACAATATCTTTTTGACATTCAGATTGGATATTGAAGGAATGAAAAAGATTCAAATGAAATTCCTAGAAAAGACAGAGCGGTTTTTACTAGGACAATTTACTGAGTATCTATAATATCTAGGGACCTTGAGTACACACACACATACCCAAACACACACACGCATATCCACATACAGATTATATGTTCTTATAACTAACAAGAATGTAGGTAAGGTAACTCATATACAGTTGGAATAGGGTCAGTGAAATGTGCAGTCCAGGGTCTTTCTACAGTTGACCCTTGAACAACACAGGTTTGAACTGCTGGATCCACTTCTATGTAGGTTTTTTTCAATAGTAAATACTACAGTACTACATGATCCACGGTTGGTTGACACCATGGATGCAGAACCGTGGTTATAGAGGAACCAAGTACAGGAAGGGAAGACTGTAAATTATATTTGGATTTTGGACTGAGCGGAGGGCTGACACACCCCCTTCCCCCCATGGTTCAGTGGTCAACTGTACTATTATTTTTGAGTCAAAGATGTACAGAACTTGTTTTTAGGATAAATTAAAAACAAAACATAGGCCACCAGTGAATTGGGAAGGGGACTGTCAGAAGAAAAACTGGGTTTTTACCCTAATGTAGAGCTCAAAATGACAAGTAAAAAATATCATGTCCACTTACGGCCAAGACTAAAATTTAACATCAAGATTAAGTATGACATTAAGTGCCTTCATGTACATTTAATCATAGTTCTTGCTTTGATCACGGCTTCCATTTTTTAAGAACACAGGGTTGCTTAAATCCAAACAGGACATAATATATTGCTCATGATTTAAGAAGTGAGATGTGGTTTCTGAGCAAGAAGATTACAATAATGTTAAAATGCTGGAACATAAGACAGAAATGCAGCTTACTTACTACCGGTCACTGTTCCAGTTAATCAACAAACTGAAGGCATAAAAGCAAGTTATATTTATCACATTGGTGTCTGTGGCCAATACCACTGTGAAGGCTGCTAGAGCACTTCCCGTTTTTTACCCCCTCACTTCTTAGAAAGGCTAATCTTTTCAGATAAAATATTGTGTAGTTGGCATCAGCTCCAAGATAAATTGCCAGGGAAAGTTTGAGTTAAATTTTAGCCAATGTGAATTTTATTCATACGTGGCCAGAACAAACAAAGTCTACCCCAACTACTAATACTCACTAACTTCCCTCATCCCCCCACTATATTAATACAAGACAAAATAGAAATGTGTCCCCCTCTCCCTACTAGTCATGACAGATCACCAGCCCAAAGCCTGGGCTTTGGAAATAATGTCTGAGCGCCTGAAAGAGGCTGGCTCAGCAGTCACGGCGACTCATTTCTTCAAAGCACAATCCTACATTAAGGTAACACAGGGAAGACACACCTGAATGGTGAAAGGGGTGAGTTTCTTTTTGTTGATTGTTCTTTCATCAATTGTGTCCGGCACTGATAGGTTGATCATTTTACTGAAAGAGAATTAAAGAAAGCAGGCTTCTAAATAAAAGAGCCCAGTGACACTGAATTTAAATTCTAGCAATGCCATAAGCAAAGAGGACAGCAACATCATTGGTGCTACCCAGTGTTCAGATACAAAATCAATTTTGCAGTTTCAACTAGATTCAAACTATCTGTGGGAAAGGTTAATTTTCCTTGAAGTCATACAATATTTTGAGGCAGGAAATAAGAATCCTACTTCATTCACTCACCTAAAAAGCTGGAAAATTATTCTGGTTCCCTTAGCACATTAGGAAATTCTGGGTGGATAGCCAAGGCAAATTCTCTATGAGTGCTTCACGATTATCTATACACTTTTGAGCTTATATAATGTCTAAATTTCTATTTGACAGCTGGTCAAACTCTATACCTTCAACTGATCATATAATAAAATGTTTTATATTCTCCTGTAGTCATTATAGTGTCAGTACTTCAGAAATGTCTCCCACTTAAGTATCTAATACATTGGTCAGACATCCAAAATAAGTAGCTATTATTTATGAAAAACTTATTTTACCCACTTAGCTTTGGTTTAACCTCCAATGGGTCATTAAAAATAAATTTCCTTAGGTCACTTCCATCTTATTTAGAGAAAGGAAGTTGGGAAAAAATCCAAAGGAACAACAACAAAATCAAAGAATAATAAACTTGAATGTGACTATTTCTTTTTTTAATAAGAGAAATCAACATTAACTTTTTTTCTAACAATTTTTAGGCATATAGATGCTTAAATAAAGATGTATTTCCACAACTTTGCTCTGTGTGTGTGTGTGTGTATATATATATATATATATATTTAAATAAAAGGCACTTTACTGCAATTAGACAAAACAAACCCCTAAATCATTATTTGAAAAATTTGAAACTCTAGTGAACTAGAAGCTCTGGGAAACAGTAGGAGAGAGGGGTGGCTTAAAAAAGTATAAGACATCCCTGCCCTTGAAAAGCTTAGAGTCAAATTACAGAGACAAAATATATGGATATGAAAATTTACATAACAGTCCAAAGCAGAACGTTATAATGGCTCCCAAAGTACTAAAAACAATATGTGCTTTAAGAATTCAGTGAAGGGAGAGATCAGTAGGAGTTGGAATAACCAGAAAATTTTACAGTGAATGGATTTGTGTAGGAGGAGAGGGTGGGGGAAGGACGTTCTTAAAAAGGAAAATAAAAGGCAAAGCCAGAGTTGCAAGTTGTAAGCAGAGCGTGTATGGGGAAGAGTGAGTATGGTTGATGAAGCAGCCAATCCTTCATACAACCCTTCACTCGTGCCCTGGGCTGGGTGCCTGAGTCATGGGGGTCTTGGGAGGTACAACTAGAAAGAGATTGAGGGAAGACCAGGGGGTGGTCTTAAAGAGTCAGGACCTAAAGAGTCAGGACCTGAACATGCAGGCTAGGTTTCTGATGTCTTTTTTCAGCCGTTGAACTTTTTAAAAATGAAATCTCATGGTGAGCTCTAATAAACAAAATACCAAAAGTGGAATTGCTCTGGTCAGAGCAGAGGGGTAGGAGGCTCAAAGTCTTCCCCACACATCTTTCCCTTCAATTCCCGAGCCCACCTGACATTGGGCCTTTCAAGCCTCCTCATTCATGCCACATCTTACAACCACAGAGAGGCTGCCAAAGCAAGAGCCACAGAGGCATTTTCAAAGGCACCATCCTGAACTGACCAACCGTGTTGAGAGGGCTCCCATGCATAGAATACATCCCTCCTTTTCCAGGCGCCTGCAGCATTTGTGCAACACTCAATAGTTCTTTTTTTTTTTTTTTACACAACATATATTTAGTTCATAATAGTAGTTCAACATAATTGTTCTTTTGCTTGAGGATTTGCATTGGATGCTTCAATTATCATGCTGCTATTATCATTCAAGTCTATGTATTCTCACAGCAGGCCATGCTCAGATGAAGCAAAATGGCGTATATTCTAAAAATAATTGATTTTGACCTTGTGTTACTGTATCTCTATGTTCATGTTTGTCTCTGTACTGTGCATCTCTCTCCTCCACCCAAGTGATGGTAGTTTTACATTTCTCATTATAAGCTGCTTTTGAAATCAGTTTGCTCTCCTGAACCTGCCACGTGAAAGTCTGGAAAAGCATTTCAGATCCAGCTGAGTACCAAAGGAAGTGAGCCTAAAGATAAACGCAGTGAATTGTTGGTATTCCAGAAAATTCTAGGGAAACCTTCGGAAGCCAAGAAGGTAGCATTATTTACCAAAGCACAATGCCATCTCCAACAGCACTGAAGAGATCATTGGTGTTTGGATTCATTGGGATGACATGCCGACAATCGGGGTCATTTTCCAGGGCTTTGTTTATCCAGTTGACAAAGGCATACTTCTCTTCCTCTGCAAGTAAATGATTAAAATGACTTATTTACAAAGTGAAAATCTGATACAAACAAAATTATACACATGGATCTTAGATTCTTGTGCCCGGGAGAGACATTGTGAGGCTAATCTTGTCCATTATCCTATCATCTCACATTTATTGACATTTAAAAATCTCAAATGACTTGGGAAATAGGCACAGAATCTCTGCTCACTCCAATCATAAAACATATATATAGCAAGCAGATTTAGAAGCTACATATATGCAAATGTATTATATTTAAAAGTAAATATATAGGGACTTCCCTGGTGGCACAGTGGTTAAGACTCTGCGCTCCCAATGCAGGGGGCCCAGGTTCGATACCTGGTCAGGGAACTAGATCCCACACACATGCCGCAACTAAGGAGCCCACCTGTGGCAACTAAGACCCGGCACAACCAAATAAATAAATATTAAAAAAATAAAGACATCTATTTAAAAAAAAAGAAGTAAATATATACATATCTGTATCTTATACATGTAAATATATATAAATAATTAAATGTTTATTTATATTTATATACAATTTAAATGTGAATGTGGTTTAATGTTTAGCTCTAGCTCTGCTGATTTAAATGTGGGATGATCACAGGCAATCTCTGCAATATCTCTGAGCTTCTTTATACAATTACGGGTAACCCCACTTTTTGAAACTGGCTGTATGCCACTTCACTTTTACAAAAGACCTACATTGGTACCTGCTTCCGTTAACCAAAAGAAATCCGAAGAGGATTTTTGCTTTTACGAGAAAAGGTTAAAAGTAAAAATAGCTCTCCGTGTTTGTTTTGCAGTGTTTGTTTTACAGAGGCGGTGGGCACCCCTAGCAGGGAGAGCGGCCTTGCCCAGCTCCTTCCCCGGGAACTACACACTCCACACCTCAGCATCAAGCGGCCATTGTTTTGAACTGTGTCTGTGAGCACCTGTCTCATCTCAACTTATTCTGTGCATTCCATTAGCAAGATATGTCCTAAGGTAGATGCTTCTTTGCTTTACGCCATTTCAGTTTATGAAAGGTTTCATAGGAACACTCTACTTTCAGGTAGCAGGGGAAAACTGTATAATGAAATTGCTATGAAATGAAATCATTTGTGATACGTTATTTCTTTCCTATCAGTAAAGCTGCCAGAAGTTGATTTAAGAAATGTTAATAAGCCTCAAGTTATGCCTTACAGCCCAGCACCGTGTTTCCCAAATTGCGTGTCACCAAAAAAAAAAGTCCCTCAGAAGAATCCTAAGTCACAAAAGTTTGGGAAACATCACACAGCATATTATTGTCTTGAAGATTCCTAATGCACTTTACATAGTAAAAGCTGTGAAATTTTCTTCGCAATTAAGAGTCGTACTTGGGCTTCCCTGGTGGCGCAGTGGTTGAGAGTCCGCCTGCCGATGCAGGGGACATGGGTTCGTGCCCCGGTCCGGGAAGATTCCACATGCCGTGGAGCGGCTGGGCCCGTGAGCCATGGCTGCTGAGCCTGCGCATCCGGAGCCTGTGCTCCGCAATGGGAGAGGCCACAGCAGTGACAGGCCCACTTACGCAAAAAAAAAAAAAAAAGGAATCGTACTTAACCATGAGCTGATCTTTAAGATCAACTAATGTTTTGAAGACCTCAGTTTGGGAATTATTGGATTACTGTACTGTTCTGGAGAAGTTTCCATGAAGGCTGCTGGATGGCAGCCTTCAGAATAAATATACAACTTTCCTTCAAATCAATGAAAACACAACTTTTTTGGGACCGCTCAGCAGGCATTTTGGAGCATGAATTTTGGAGGTAGAAGCTTGAGTAGCTCTTTTTGTCCAGAAGATTTACAAAGGATTCTTGGCAGCCTTTAATGTACTTTTTAAATGCTGATGCAATTATTTGGTATCGGACCCTACCTGGAGCCAGAACTGCTGGCCCACTTATACATAGGAAAATAGGCAGTAGTCAACAAACTCATGTTAACATCTGTCTTTCTTTGTACCCCTTAGGTTTGAATACTGAGTTTGGAATCTGTAACCCTAGAAGACATGGATCCTTCTGACATGGTTCTGTCTCCCTCCGCCCTCAGCTCATCCCAACACTCTCTCCACCTCAGCTTCCCCGCCCCACACTGGTACACCTACCTGAATAGGAGTGTTGGGTCCCAACACTAGATTGCTGTGAAGTGCCCCCGATCGCACAAATCCCTTCCTTCTTATTGATTGCTTTTCTAAAGGTCTTGGCAACATCTGTGCTTTTCAGGCCATGAAAAACCTGCAAAAACATAATTTATCTTTAGAAACCCAATCTGTCATTGAGAAAACCATAAAGGAGAGAATAAGCAATGTTGAAGCAAGAAGGGTGGGAATGTATTTCTGGACGTTTTCCAAATTCAACTCCCACATTTCAAATGCATCTCCTTGGATTCTGCGTCATACTCACCTTGATAAACTCATCAAAGCTTATCTTCCCATCCTGGTCCAGGTCACCTGTAGCCATCAGGTTTTCTGTAATTTCTCTCACTCTGTACCCAGGCAGAGGCAAGCAGGCAGCCTTGAACAAATCATTCAGCTCATTGCAGCTGATGTACCCATTGCCATCAGAATCTGTAAGGCAAACGGGGAGCTGAAGGTTTGGGGCGATTTGGGTCACAGCATGAAGAGAGGTGAGAGTAGGCTGGATTGGAGGGGAGCGGGCAGGAGAGGCAGTCATTCAGGGGTTGTGGCCTGACCCCATGCAAAGTCAGAATCTCACAAGAGGCCTGTTGCTATTGGATATGGGCATTAGCATCACTTCCAACATCCAAGAGTCATAATTTCAAAACAGAGGTTCTGAAAGCTGAATCTGAAGAGACTCTCATAGAAACAGATGGGAAAATAAATTACAGGTTTGGGGCTACAGAGTAAGAATAAGTATGGAATACTAGGAAAACAAAGGAAACCAAAGAAAGCAGACAAGCTATGAAAGATGAGACTTAGTTGGCCATTACCAGGAAAGGCTACAGGTGACAAAGGGCCCATTTTCCATGTTTAGATAGAGAAAGAAGTAATTTTCTTGAAGAACAGCTTTCAAAAATGTTTCCCAGCTCCTCTAACCAATACCACTGTATTCCTGTCCCTTCTGCTATTTTGCTCATGTTACCATTCACTGAATCTGTCCTAAAGCTACTAAAAAAGAAGAGAATTGTGTGAATTGAGGTATCAGGTTTACTTACCAACTTTGGCAAAAGCTTCTCTAAGCTCCATCATTTCTTCATCAGATACTGATCCTCTGGCCATTTTTTATTGCTTTAGGCAACAGATCTGCAGAGAGGGGACAACATAGGGAGTGGTTGATGTGTATCTTCTTAAAATACAACACTGAGAAGCAATTCTCATTTATTAAGTAAAGAAATATTCCTCTGCATCCATCATGACTTATAATTATCTTCCCAAAATGTAAGAAATAGCCTTTTTCTTAACCCTGAATGTGGTGGTCTCCAAAGATGGTCTGCACCAATTTCTCTCCTCCCTTTGACATCAGGAGATGCAGCTTATTTCCCTCTCATTGAATCTGGGCTGATCCTCCGACTGCTTTGACCATTTAGAAGGCTGGAGAAGCCATGTCTGGGGCTGGAATCTTCTGCTTCCTGCCTTTTGGAATGCTCCCTCCTTTTGGAATGCTCATCCTTGGGCTGTTCCCTCTTGGAACATAACTGCTGTGCTGTGAGATGTCTAAGCCACAGGAAGAAGCCACATGAAATATGAAAACTGGATGCTCTGGTTAACAGTCCCTGCTGTGCCCCCAGCCGACAGCCAGCATCAACTGCCAGCCAGTGGAGTGGGCCATTTTGGACATTCCAGCCCACTTGAGCCCCCAGATGAACACAGTCTCAGCCAAAATCACATGAAGCAGAACTGCCTAGAATTCTGATACCAACAGAACTGAGAGATGGTAAAATGATGGTTGTTCAAAATCACATTTTGGAGTAGTCTGAAACACAGAAATATACAACCAAAACACAACTTTTATATAAATGCCTTTTTAAGAGATATCTTCACGTTCATACTTCAAATGAATATATTTGGCCAAGCCAACAGATAAATTTTATAACTTCAAAGGGAGTTATCAAAGTTCTCTAAATATTTAAGAAAAGAGGAAGGGAATCTGACACGCTAATAATTCATATATGGGAATTTGAGGGACTTTTTAGGTGTTCTCAGAAAGGCTAGGGTTGGCTTTTAGAAACTTAATGCTAATGCTGGAGTATTTTCCCTTTCCCTGTGCCTTACTGCTGCCCTCTAGTGGGTAGAAAGAGAATGCAACAGAAAATGGATTATATTCTTGTCTCTAGCTAATTCACACGCCCATGTTTCAAAGAGGAGTTCCATTAAAGCTTATAGGATTTCCTGGTGGGGAAGGGATAAGTGGGGTGAGAGTGTGGGAGAAGGGGTACTTCTATGTATAATTATATTTGGGGCATTTTCATGAAATTACTGATTTTTAAAAATATTTAAAATTTGTGACTGGATGTTGTTTTAAATGGATTTCCTTTTCTATATTTGCACATCATTTTATAGTGCTGTACTTGTTCTCAGTGGCAACGCACAACCACACAAGAAAGGGAACAGTGTTAGCACTTAAACCTGTTGGCCAAAAATGCATTATGCTCAAGTTTGCAAATCCTCATCCATTATCCACCAACTCACTATCTTCTCACATACCATTTATCACATGTATCAGTAGTTTCAAACTTTTGTTTTCCTAAGCAACCCTCTGTGAATAGAAACCTTACACGTAAATAACAGCGAACAAATAAAAATAACTCTGGGGAGGGATAAATTAGGAGTTTGGGATTAACAGATACACACTACTATATATATAAAGTAGATAAACAACAAGGACCTATTGTATAGAACAGGGAACTATACTGAGTATCTTGTAATAACCTCTAATGGAAAAGAATCTGAAAAAGAATAGATATTTATATATGTATAACTGAATCACTTTGCTGTACATCTGAAACTAATACCACATTGTAAATCAACTGTACTTCAATTTTAAAAAAACCCAACTCTGAAAGCCTTTGGTTGAAAAAGACCCTGAAGATCACCTTACCTCCACTATCCCACCTCCTTGTCACCTATGCACGGTGGGAATTCCAGGGAGCATGATTTAAAAATCGTGGAACTACATATATTGTTATTATTTCAATTCCTTTAAAAATATCTTTTATTATCAATAAAGATTTATTGTATTATTATTTACCTTATATCTAAAAATGTACTGGTCCATTGGGTTCTCTGATGGAAGGCAGAAACTGTTGAGGGCTTAACTGAGTAAGGAGACACAGTCTCACACATCACAATAACCCTCAAGAGACAGCTCCTGGCTTTCTGACTTTCTTGCCTTCACTTCCTTTCCTTCCTTTTTTGTCTGTCTGTTTCTCTCTCTGTCTCTCTCCCTCCCCACCTTCCCTCCTCTCTTCTTTCCTTCCTTCTTTCCTTTGTTTTTTTTTGTTTGTTTGTTTCCTTTCTTTTTTTAAAATCAAGCCTTGTTCCAAAAACTATCTGAGCCCAGTGACAAAGATCTAACCAAACCTAAGAAGTAAACCAATAAAATCATGTGATCAGGGAGAAGAAGTAACTAGCTTAGGTGAAATAAGAGGACAGCAAGCAAGAGCTTGCATATTTCAAACACATGGTTAGGACTGAACGTTTTGCTAGAAGTACGCTGAAAATCTAGCTCTGAGTTCTCTAGATGCTCAGTGAAGAATGGACATATCAGTTACATAATTCACTCTATTTACATAAGGCAGATCACTTTTCTTAGGGCAGGAGAACTGAGGTCTGAGAGCAATATCTTCACCTAGGCCTGGAGAAGAGGACACTTGTGGGATGTAGCAAACACAAGTTTTATGTTGCTTATAATGTTGCTCAAGGAAGGCTGATGGCATAGGTACATGTAGCCCTACTTTATAGAGCAGGAACCAGAAGCTCAGAGAAGATTCATCTTTCAGATCACACAGCCAGGTAGAGGAGCAGCAAGATTCCAGTTCTCAAGTCTTTTCTCCTCTCCCATGCTGTCTATTTATGTTGCTTTGCATTTCGGTTAGACACTCATTCCGTCCACCCATTCATTCATTCATTCAGCAATTATTCATTAAGTATATAACATGCCTAGCCTATGGGAGATTAAAAAATCTATAATATGAAGTCTCTTTCCAGGTGTTCTAGCTTAGGAAGCTTTCGCTTTCATGTGTTAAGAAATCAAAGCTTGGGACTTCTCTGGTGGTGCAGTGGTTAAGAATCCGCCTGCCAAGGCAGGGCACAGGGGTTTGAGCCCTGGTCTGGGAAGATCCCACATACCACAGAGCAACTAAGCCCGTGCACCACAACTACGGAGCCTGCGCTCTAGAGCCCGTGAGCCACAACTACTGAGCCCACGTGCTGCAACTAGTGAAGCCGGCGCACCTAGAGCCTGTGCTCTGCAACAAGAGAAGGCACCATAATGAGAAGCACGCGCACCGCAACGAAGAGTAGCCCCCACTCGCTGCAACTGGAGAAAGCCCGTGTGCAGCAACGAAGACCCAATGCAACCAAAGATAAATAAATAAATTTATAAAAAAGAGAAATCAAGGCTTCTGTCGTAAGAAATCAGTATATAACTTTGTCTACTTTACTAAATTCTTGTGACTAATTGGCTTGACTCTTCTTTATACCCTCTACCAATACACCATGGATGCATTAAGAGAAGGCTCTCTCCCATCATATTTTAGCAAGGCCTTTGGTAAAGGCTTGCCTTTCTTATTTTGGGGGTGTCTTATTTCTTGGTTCACAGATGTTCACGGGATTATGAGACAAATTGATTCACTTACAAATATTTATGAACGCCCACTCAAGCTAGACGCTGCTCTTCATTTCAGGTGGGGCGTGCCTACACTGCCCTAGTTACCCTGAAAACATGAACCAATGTTAAAGGTCAAGAGAATGAATGGGGGCTTCCCTGGTGGCGCAGTGGTTGAGAGTCCGCCTGCCAATGCAGGGGACACGGGTTCGTGCCCCGGTCCGGGAAGATTCCACATGCTGTGGAGCGGCTGGGCCCAGTGAGCCATGGCCGCTGAGCCTGCGCGTCCGGAGCCTGTGCTCTGCAACGGGAGAGGCCACAACAGTGAGAGGCCCGCGTACCGCAAAAAAAAAAAAAAAAAAAAAAAGAGAATGAATGGGATCTCCAAATCTAAACTTGGCCTATCCTTTGACGTAAGAGTTTTAGATTTGAGAGCACTGTGAGACACTGGTGAGAAATATATGTAAAGGCAGGGAAGGAGACTGTATTTTAAGGATCAAGGGCAGGGCCAAGGAAGAAAGGAAAGAATTACAGTGTTGGGTAAGAAAAAAAATCTCAAGATCATGGTACAGTAAAAAAGCAGAGAAAATATTTTAGAATAAAAATTGCAGGGCCCATTCAAATAAAAGACCTAGGAAGGGAAAGTAGGGTTATTTTAAAACCATGTGATTTTTAAACCATGGCAGGTAGGACAAGGTGAAAAACCTTGAGCATCTGGTAAACCACATTTTTGTAAGAGATTTACATAAATGAGGAGGATCAACTAGGAGAAGCCAAATAGTGAGACAGCCTTCAAATTAAAAAAAATCCAAAACCCTCCAGTGATTTAACAGCTAAAGGAAAAGAGAATAGATTAAATTAATTTAAGAGGTGAATTGGAGAAGAAGCCTTCACCAGCCTAAATTACTCTGATACCATTTGTTGTTTGTCGTGCCCAAACACAAATAGATATGGAGAGAGAATCTCTTTTACCATTAGAGTGAGCTGTAAGTCCTGGAAGCACAACCCAACTTTTAGAGACAGAGCGAGCTAAGAAATAATTTAGTACAACTCCCTCATTTTATAAATAAAGAGATTTAAGTTCCAATGAGATGAAATGCTTTGTCTAGGTGCAAGTCCTCAAAGCACTGCCAGGCGAGAGTGTGTAAATGCAGAGCTGAAAAAGCAGAGCAGGAAAAGGATGGACTGACCATTAATAGGGCCATTAAGATCCAGAACTGAGAACAGACTCTTTAACTCATTAAACGGAATGTGCAAATGACAGCATTTTCAAAAGCAGAGAAGCAGGAAGAGGAGGTAACTGATGGAAAAACACGCAGATCAGACCATTTCTAAGAAGGACATGGCTGGGGCTAGAATCAAATATTAGGTACTTTACACAGTCTATTAATATATTTAACTGAAAAAAACACCCACTTTAATTCACGCATGTTTGATGGTTTGGGTTATAATATGACTAAGCTTCTTAAGGAGAATTGACAAGGGTTTGTTTGCAAATTAGTGGCACCATATTGGCAGCTGAATCTAGAGAGGTCACTGCAGTAATGGGATGGGCTGTGGCTTTTGGATGCTCCCATTTGGAGCTTCAAAGAAGTGGCTGAGGAAGGCATGTCCCTTTCAGGGCATGAATGAGCAGCTTCTTGGGCTCTGCTCTACTGCTCCTGCAGTAAGTGTGGCCCTTTTCAATGACTGCATCCTCTAACTATGACTTGCCAAGAACCATCTTAAGGTTTTTTGCAAGTTAGTGGTGAATTTTGGAACCCCATTTCTGAATCACTGCCCAAGTCATAAATCTAAGAAGACACATCTCAAATCATTCATCTAAGTCACGACTGGCTAGTTTCTCTGTAAGCACTTACATTTATTAAATCAATGATTATAAAATCCCAGGACATTTGGCCAAAGAAAGTACCAGTTGTTCTTTTTTTATAAGATTATTTTTAAAGTCATAAGAAAATCAAATAACCACCACCCCAAACTGCAAAAGCCACCAAACCTGTTCATTCCTTTAGGTCAGCCAGTTCTGAGTCTCTGTTTCAAGGAGGCTGGTATTTTCCAGATGGGTAGTGAAAGAGAATTTCTGAGAATGACTTCTTATAATAAAAGTACCTGACTCAAGTTCCCTGAAATCTAAATGTAGAAACAATTTGTAGGAGTTTACTATAGAACACAGTGCTGTAGAACTTACAGAAGGAAATGCGTTCTTTAAAATAAATGTAAAAATGTAAGCTGAATTTTCTCTGAGGAGTTTCCTAACTGATAATGAAAAGAAGTCGACAGGTTGATAAAAGGTGACCTGGCAAAGTGAAATGGCTCCTGGACGGG
The DNA here is from genome assembly GCF_964165515.1 of Mesoplodon bidens. Lineage (NCBI taxonomy): Eukaryota > Metazoa > Chordata > Mammalia > Artiodactyla > Ziphiidae > Mesoplodon > Mesoplodon bidens. Next base: position 20,629,205 of record NC_138174.1, on the reverse strand, counting down.
CATCATTTCTGAAAGGAGGTAACACTGTGTGCGTTGGTATTTTGATTCGATAGATTGACACCCAATTATATAACTGCCAGGATCAGAGTGGCATCTGTAACATGGCGTCACATTGCCAAGGGAATCTTTTGAACGTGCCCTACTTCTCCTGCAACTTGACACAGTGGGGAAAGTAAAACTGGAAACTCAGGACCCAAATTCCCACCTTTACCTCATAAGTTCAGTATGTATCCAGGGGAAAATTGCACAACTTCCTAACAACTCATTGAGTAGTGAGTAACCCAAAACAACATGTCTTCCAGAACATCATTAATCCCGTAATCTTTAGCGTTAGACTCTGATGATTAAAGAAGTGAAACATAAAATACTTAGGATTCCGAAGCAAAATAAAATCCCCATAAATTTTTTTAAAAGCTATCATACTACAGTTAGATAAGGAAGGAGTTTTGCTTTCACTTAATTCTGTCTGCTTTCTTTTACAAAGTAGAACACTGTGCAGGGGCGGGGTGGTGGTGGTGATAGCTTACTATGTATGCTGGGGATACAGTTTCTCTGTGGATACAGATATTCCAAACTTTCACACAAGGGACGATTCTCAAAATGTATTTTAAAAGTGCCTTTGTTTTTAAGAACCGAATAATTATAAATGTCCTCAAATACAGATGGCCACTTAAGGGGGCTCTTATGAATTCTTTTGTCAAGTCAAAATCTCTTTTAGATTGTCTTTTCTCTCCCTGCAGACACACTGATTCTCCCAAGGCTGCTGCAGAGGGCAGACTTCTTCTCTCTGCAGTCTTGGAAGGCTATTCCCAGCACAGGCTCAGCGGCTTGCTGTCTATCTCAGGGGATGAAAACACCCCCCCGAGGAAGCCAGCAGCCCTGATTACTCCAAACCTGATGAACCTGATGTTTCTCTGGGGGTCTCTGTGGTTTGATCACTCAGCTGAGGGGCTTCTGAAGCTGTATTAGCATGGCACACAGAGCCCTACTCTGTCGCCAACTAAGGAGTGTCCAGCTCCCCGCTTCCTCCCCCAGCACCCCCCTGATGTCTGTTTTCTACCAAGCTGTCCAACCCCATTAAGGATGGGACACAGAGCAAACCTCTTGCAAGCAAAGGGGATGCTCCAGGCTGGGGTTGGGGAGGCCCTCATTGCCTTGGCCTCTCTCTCCTTCCCTGGGCTGTACAGTGATATTCTTGGCGTTCATGTCTAGAAGATCCACAGCTATGTTTCATTTCACATGCAGCCACAAGGACTTAAGATCCAGACTTCCCCTACTGAAAGCTCAGGGGACCCCAAAGATTATTTGAAATCTTTTCAAAAAGCTGAATATTATTATGGGCTAGTTGATTATTCACTGTGACACCATTACCTCAATATCAGACGTCATTCATTCATTCATTCATTCACGCCACCTAGAAGTCTAAGTGCAAAGCACTGCCCCGGTTGCTGAGCTACAAGCAAGGGGGCCACAAAGACTGGGGCTTCATGACACCCACTGTTAAATGTCAAGTTTCAAATGCAACACAGAGATTACAGCTCACTTACTGCAAAATGGTTATAGAGTGAAGAGAGGTCTCAAGATCAAAAATGAACAGGTAGAAAGGCTAAACACAGGGCAGCGGTGGGAGGAGGGGCAGGGAAGAGATTAGATAAGAGTAAGAAGTTAGCACAGAAGCTTTTCAAAAAATAAAATAGCAAACAACTCAATCAGCCCATGCAATACAAGTAACCAGATCATTTATACACATGGACATCTCCAAGGAAATCAGAATAAAATAACGAGCAGGGGGCGGAAGAGAGAGCCTGGGGGTCGGGGGACCCAGGATGCTACCTGTCTATATAACGTCAGACTCCACTTAGCTTCTCTGGGCCTCAGTTTCCTCATCTGTAAATTGAGAGATGAAGTCCCTTCCTTCCATGTTAAAAGTTCCAAAGTACAAGTTAGAGCCAGGGTAAGGTGTATTTCAAGTGAGCCTAGAAATAGGGTCAGGGGCCATCAGGAGCTGTGACCATGGCCTGAAGCAGCTTCTGGGGAGATACCTCCTCGGAAGTGGACCCAGCATCTCCCAGACCCACCTTGCTCCTGCTCTTACCTCAGCAGCAGGTAAAGCTCTGTCCTCATGCATTCTCCTCACTGACCAAGGCAGATACCCACTGCTCAGCTGCTTGACTGCTCAGCACAGAGCAGGGAAGTTTCCAGAACGGCACGTGAGATCTGCTTTCTGGGATGTCACTGCGTACATCTTAAGTCCCGCTGCTCCAGTTCACTCCTAGTTTCTAGGCAAGACTGCATGCAAACTGCCCCAGAAAGAGAGCCATCTACTATTTTCTCAAAAATATCCAAATAAGGAAACCCTACAACCTCTCTGGTGTCTCATATCCCAACCCTGTAACCTAAATCTTTTCTGATACGATTAAAGCTCCCTCTCTTGGGCTATTCTCAGAGGGAATTACAGAAGCTGCTCAATTCATAAAAATTCTGTCACATGCCTTGGTGATAGCCACTGGGCCTTCGAAAAAATTATTTTAACCTGCTTTGGGAGGCTCTTTTTCTCCAAATCTTTAATAGTTTCCTTTGCTATCTTCTGCATCTATGTCAAGTTCCTTAAATGATAACACAAGAAAAACAGAGTCACAGAATGTAGAGGTAAAGGCACCAGATTTTCTATCTGGCCACTCTCTTCCTGTCACAGAGGAGTGAAATAACACCCAGGTTAAAGGGTGTGACCAACGTCACCGAGCTCATTGGGACTGGAGTCCAAGGCTCCTTATTTCTCCTCTTTCCTTTATAATAAGCTTTCAAACCTAAGAGGGAATATTGTTCTTTAAATAAGACCTGCTCAACATATGGTAAAGTATAATTCCCCCATGATTTCAAATATCTTATGAATATAATTTCATGTATGTTTCCTACACGTGAAGGAGAACTTAATCTAGGTTTTGAGCAGGCAGCATCCAGGTCTGGGCTACAAACAACACATGCCCAATACTACATACATATCCTACTGGCACCTTCAGGGTTACAATGACCGAGGCAAGGTGAACGTCCTCTGTATTCATCTGTATATTCATTTTTGACTTTGCAGGAAGGACCTCTGATATTTCTTAGCAACCAAAAAGCAAACCACATTAAAATAACTCACGCTGAGGCACAATGGTCTTAAGACAAAACACCAAATTCATAGATGAATATGAAAATGATACCCTTAGACTTCTGAGATCAGCAAGGTTTCAGACATCCTGTCCTCTGTTGGCTGGGTGGGGCTCTGTGAGTCCTTCCTCCTGTGAGCTCTGGTTCAGACCCCCATGTCCACATCTCCATTTCTTCCAGCAAATTATGAGATCACAAACTATATGAGATCATCTCATAGCACTGCCTCCTGGCTGGCACGCAGTATAAGTACGTAGGAAATCAGTTGTAGCCATGAACAAACAAACCCATAAACAAACGGTATACAGGGCTTAAGAAATCTACTATCAAGAACGAACATATGGACACCAGGGTAGGAGGGCGGGTAGGATGGATTGGGAGACTGGGATCGACCAATGTACACTACTATGTATGAAGTAGATGGCTGGTGAGGGCCTACTGTATAGCACAGGGGGAAAAAAAAGAAGGTACAATCTGTTTGCAGGACATATATGAAGTTAACCTTACAAATGCATTCCAGTGTACACTAGGTGCAGACAAATACTGTTTGATTCCACTTATACGAGGTACCTAGAATAGTCAAATTCATGTAGAGTCAGAAAGTACATTGGTAGATGCCAAGGGCCAGGGGGTGGGGGGCATGGGGAGTTAGTGTTTAAAGGGGACAGAGCTTCAGTTTAGGAAGGTGAAAAATTCGGGAGATGGATGATGGCGAGAGTTGCACAACACTGTGAATGTACTTAGTTCCACTGAATTGTAGAGTTAAATATGGTTAAAATAGTATGTTTTATATTATGTGACTTCGACCACAATAAAAAAAACATTAAAAAAAAGAAGTCTACTATCACCTTCTTTGAGGAGTTTAACAATAATATCCTTGTGTACATACTTATCATATCCTTCCCACTGAAAGATACAAACAACAGAAGAAGGCAAGTGGATGCATCAAGTTTATATGAAACCACTTTGTAGGAAAAATGACTTTGCAAGTGTCCCTTGGCAGTCTTTGAACTAGGCTGGGGATGCCCCCTGGTCCCCACCCTCCAGCCACCAGAGGGTTCTGGCTGAGGTAACAAAACCTGGGGCTGGGCAGTTTCTGTAAACCCTGCTGGCCGCGGCTGATGCTCAGGTCTCTCTACCTAAGTGTACAGTGTCTGACTTGGAGCTGAGTCCTGCTGGGAGGAAAGGGGCTGTGGTGTGCAGACAGAGCAGGACGGAAGGGAGGGTAAAATCAGCTGAGATGCACAAACTCAATGTACCAGTAGCACACAGGAAAGATTTAGGAATGGGTGTTAGAGTTCACTTGAATGTAATTTGCATATCATTATCTGGACTATGAAATTCATCCTCTGGTAATTCTAAGTGTCTACCACTAAGCATATTCATATATTTATTTGTATATTTCTTCTTTCACTAAACATCTGCCAAGTAAGTACCTACCATATGCTAGGTCGTGGGTTAGATGCTGGCGACGCAGACATAAGATGTGGTCCTGGCCTGTTTAGTAGGGGAGAGAGACACCAGTCACTAGAATACAGGGGGACTTTTTAGATCCACAGGAATGGGGAAAACAGCTCTCCCCTGGGGAGCCACGTGTGATGCCCCGGGGAGAAGTGACATGTGACCTGGGTTTCCACAGATGAGGAGGAGAGAGCTTAAAGATCAGTCAGTCTTTTCCTTATTCATGTAGAATGATGAACCCAGATACTCTCCACAGAAAGTTTATCTATATATCTAAATAAAGTATTATTTATCTATGTTGGAGCCAGAGAAACCAAGAGCTAAAGGACAAATGGAAGATGAACTAATGTTTACTGAGTGGTTACCCAATGCTAAATGTTTTATATGCGTTATCATATTTAATTCCAGCACAGCTCTATGGAGCATCATGATGATTTCCTCTTTATAGATGAGGGAACTGAGATTTAAGTAACTGGCCCAGGGTTACATTGCTCTGAACTGGGGTAGCCTCAGACATTATGGCCCTGCCGCACGAGAAAACGGGAAAATAGGGGACCTGAAAAGTGAAGTTCTTCCCCAAAGTCTCAAAGTGAGTCAGCGACTCGTCAGAAAAGAGGAGTAGAACCTCTGGAAGCTTAGTTTGGTGTAATCAAAGTACGGGAAACACACAAGTCAATGAACATGTAACAACTTAAAGGTTAAAAAAAACCCGGAGATGCACAGTCCATGAAATGTACTTTACATCTTCAATACGTGGATGGAGAGAATGAGGGGAGGCGTTTCTTCCACTCGTTTTAAGAACAGCACAGGCTTAGTTTACAGCTTCACCTGTGCTAGAACACGACCCACTTTCTCCCAGTGTAAGCAAGGGTGAAAAGGCATCATAGGCATCTCACAAACCTCATCTGTATGTTAACGATCTCATCTTCCTTTATGAAATTAAGCTTGCTATATATATAAAAAAGAATGAACTAGGAAGCAACATGGTATGGTGAAAAGATGCTGGATTTTCTGATGCAACAGCTTCTTGCTGTGTGCTTCAGTACACGTTACTTAAAATTTCTGAGCCTCAGTTTCTTCATATGTACAAAGGGGATATTAATAATGCAATCACAGTGCTCACCCCATAAGAGTTGTGTTAGAATGAAATTAGATAAAGTGTTTAAATTGTATACAACAGTGCTTGGCGAAGGAAGGGAGGGAGGGAGGGAGGGAGGGAGGGAAGAAGGAAGGAAGGAGAAAATAAAAAAGAACCAGAACTTTTACAAAATTATCTTGGGGAACAAACCCAATTTCCACTATAAACTATATGAAATATTATATAGAGTCACTGTCTAAAATTCACACTTAATTGTATGTATGTTACATGTGTGGGTAGGTGTAAATCTAGATTTCACACCTACGCTTTATCTTCAAATGATCTTAGCTTGGTTGCTTTGGCTCTTGTACCACATCTCTCCTCCAGAGTCCTTGAAGGCAGTTTCAAAAGCAATTGTGGAATTAGAAGATGATACCAGTTAGAAGCCAACAGCATCGGTATTGGCTGATCTCATGCTGAGAGGTCAAGGGGCTCTGGGCTTAGTCTTGCCTGAAATACTTATCGTGGAAAGTACCTTCTGACAGTTGAGGAAGTGTGGCCAGAGTGGGAAAATGTACAGCAATCTTAAGAAAAGCCTGCACATCCATTGTGAGACATGAAATGAAAAAGGATCTTGGGCATCTGTGATGAAGACCATTGGGCTATGTCTCTCCTCACTCTCAGGTACACCAGTGCTTGGGGACTGAGTCTGTTGGCCTCTTCTCTGCCTTTATCTCTTATCCACTCCGGAATTCTCCAGGCACTTTCTCTGCTGTGGTTTGAGCTGATGTAAAAACACCAAGACAACATGCCGCTGACAACTGTATACTAGCAATGACAACAGAAGCTTCTATTGACTCTCAATAATGTGACTTCATTTTCTATGGGCTCCTTGGGGTAGTTCTTTTATAACTTCTAAGGACCAGCTCATTCTCATAAAAAACAAAACGAGCAGTCACAGATAAACTGAGGCAGGAATTTGTATTCATTTGATAGACTAGATTTATCTACACTTTCTTGGAAGCCACAGTTTGGTGGGCAAATATTTACCAATACCAATTTACTGATGGGATATGCTATGACATTTCATCAAAATTTTAATAATAGCCTAAATGCTTCATAACCCTTAAGAGCTCTGTACCATAATATCCTCAAGCATTTATTTGTTTGGTATAGCAGCAGACCCATCAAAAGCAGAGTTGGGATCTCCGCCTGATGGAAAATCAGGAATAATCATTGAATATTCAACCGCAGAAAGGAATATTTAGACTTATTAGAAAGTAGCCAGTGGATCATGTTAGAAAATACAATGCAATGAAAACAGACATGGTTTACATGTTTAAGAAACTGTGAATATTAAAATGGAAAAGAGGCCAGGTGTGAATCTCGGCTCTGACTAGCTCTGTAACCTTGGACTAAGCCTCCCTGGACCTCAGTTTGATCATCTGTTCTAAGAAGATGACAACATCAACCCCACGCAGATTTTGTGTGGAAATATAAGAGCAAATATATGTCAAGAGCTTAGCACAATGCCTAGCAAATAGCGAGGGCTCAATAAGTCAGCAGCGATGGTGAGTAGAACAGAGTGAGATATACACACAGACTAATGAAATGGGGAAACGGAAGGGGAAATCGACCCAAGAGAAGACCCAGCGGATAGACAGTACTTTTCCCTATTTCAGAGATGAGGGGACTGAGCATCAGGGAGCTTAAGAGACTTGCTTGGGCTCCACAATGAGTAAAAGGCTGGAAAAGGAATCCAAATTTGCTCTTTTCTTTATACCATACCTGTTTGTCTCATGCACAGAAACTGCAGACACTCAGACTCACAAGCTTTAAAAACTGACATTATGTATGATATTGAATACATTTTATGTTATATACATTATATTCAATCACCAGACAGATTAAGAGTCCCAACTGTCTTCCTCTGCGGTCACAGGAAAGAAACAGAGCATCAGGGATACTTTGATGAAAAATCTCAACTTGAAAGACAATGAGGGAAGGGAAAAAATCTGAAAAAAGTCATCAAAGGTGCCCATGATATTCCATCTTTCCAAAGGGAAAAAAAATTAATGTTATAAAGCATTGGAAATGAAGGGAAAGTTCATTTACATCTTTGAGATGAAGAAAAAGGGGCTCAATAATGCAAAACTGCATACACGTTCCTCATTTTTTCTTACTTTCTCTTTGCATCTATTACGTAGCTTTCTCCATAAGGAATGTATTTTCCACTCTTCTTTCTTAATCACATTGCCTCCTGGTGAAGGTAATGTGAGCCCATGACATCAAGGATCCACATTTTAAAATGTGACACCTGAGGTTAACAAAGATGCAGGTCTAATTCTAAATTTTGCCTGAGGAACGGCGAAAAGGAAGAGGATGCAATTTTTTTTTCTTTCCTTTTTTTTTTTTTTGCGGTACGCGGGCCTCTCACTGCTGTGGCCTCTCCCGTTGCGGAGCACAGGCTCCGGACGCGCAGGCTCAGCGGCCATGGCTCACGGGCCCAGCCGCTCCGCGGCACGTGGGATCCTCCCGGACCGGGGCACGAACCCGTGTCCCCTGCATCGGCAGGCGGACTCCCAACCACTGCGCCAGGGAAGCCCAGGATGCAAATTTTATACAGATGCATTTGTGCGCCTCTTTACTTCATTCATTCAGATACACACTTTGGATAAATATTGGAGACAACTACCAGACTGAGGAATCAAAATGCAGGGTATTATTTAATTGTAAAGTAATTAGGCCATTCATTCACTTCCCTCTTGAAAGTGCAACCAGAGAAAAAAGGAAAAGAAATTATCTTAGAGATTGCAATTCACATGCAACATTAATTTGCCAGCCAAATTTGGCATCTTGGCTTTTCTGCCTGTGGAGAATGTAATCTCTTTTCCATTTTAGCTCAGCCAGTCAAGAAGATGTGTGTGTGTGTGTGTGTGTGTGTGTGTGTGTGAAAGAGAGAGACAGAGAGGTGGGGGGAGAGAGGGAGGGAGAGAGAGAGAGAGAGAGAGAGAGAGAGAGAGAGAGATAGAGGAGAGGGAGAGGGAGACACACAGACAGACAGACAAAGAGATGGAGAGAGCATGCAAGTGTGTCCATCTGTCCGTGGAACTGGTGCTAAACTAAAACAAGAATCAATGCTGCAACCACAAAACTGTGGCTTTCTTTGCAAGTTCCTCAATTTAATATCTTAGCTTTTCCTTCCGCCAGAAAAAACCGACCATATTTGAGAAACAAGCCTCCTTGTAACTTAAAGTGGGGCTGAGGCAGGCGTGGCTATGAAGTTGAGCAAAACTTATTTTAACTCAGTAAGTGGGTCACTTTTTACCTCTATTCTTCAGCTCACAATTAAAACAATCTTTCATTCTTTCACATTTTTTAGGACACCTATATTTGGCCATTACTATGTAATTATAGATATGTGTGCTTGGGTATAAATACTAAATTGTTTAATTTATTCTTGTCTATCAATCACAACAGTTAGAAAATGGGAATGCCACTTGACTCAAGTATTCTAATCTTCTATGACTGAGAACTTTTCAAAGCTTTTGAGGGTAGAGATCATGTTTTGTGACCTATGCACAGGTCTATAAGTTGGTAAAAACCAAATAGTCAAGTGCAGAGGGGCTGAGTAAATACTGATGATGATGATGTTGACAAAGAATAGTCTTTAATAAAAGCAATTAACAATACAGATGCATTTATTTAGGATAAATTATTATTATCTGTGTGCAACTCAAGGTCTAGGTACAAATAAGCACCATGGCCTGCTGCCTGTTTATTCCAGGAGGTTTCCCCTGGAATTCAGTAGTTAATATAAAATTGATTCAATTGTAGAAAATTAAAGTAATAAAACACTTGAATGGATTAACTTGCCTTCAAACATGAAGATAACACCAATACCTACCTCACAGGATTGCTGTGATGACTCAATGCATTAATACGGTCAAAACATTTAGAAAAACACTCAATTCAAAACAGCAGTATAGAAGGCTAAGCTGTTATTATTAGGATGATGAATTGAAATTCTTTGTTCCCCATCTGCTGCTTACAGTATCTTACAAGATGGAGTGACTATGAAATTGCTGGGAAAACGGATGTAATGACTGAAATTGACAAACAAAACAACGGCAACAGTATAAGGAAGTTCAATCAGGAGGCAACTGAGGAAAGCAACGGGGGAATTGCCATCTGGGGAGCCCAGAGGTCACAGCAGCTGTAGGGAGATGCTCCTAGAAGATGAATATCTGATTGGGTGGTAACTTCTTATACTTCAAAATGAAAACAATGTGAAACATGAACTCTTCTGATTTAAGAAGTGCATTGCCATCTGGCAAGATAGGGAAACTTGAAATTCTTGGAGTCTGCTGACACTGTTTAGTTTTATATTTTGGTGCACTCTAATTCTAATTTTTATTTCTGCAGGGTTCATACGCAGATGGAATAGAATCATTGCATTTGATGATATCTGTGAGTTGGAAAACTAGCAAACAAAAAATATCCTAAGGAGACAATTACATGAACCTAAATAATGTCACTTTGCTATAAAATCTATGAGTCATAAAGTCATCAGATTTTATAATTTTACTTTATAATTTTTTGACTCTTCATAAATATCATCTTAGGAGAAAATTTCTTAGTTTTATTTTACCTAACTTGATTTGAGAATTCATTTGCCATCTCCCCCGTATACGCAGAGGAGCCTTCACTTTTTTGGTAACAAGGAGAAGTTGACTTGAGAATTTTCTGAGAGGAGTGCAAAGTGAATAAGTAAAAGTTAATGGTATCTGTTCCTGTGCTCTTGGTCCTTATACCCTTATATAATTTTGGTAAGGGTAGCTAAGTTTTAGCTCAATTAATGTATTTAAACTAAAATAATAAGATTAATTTTGCCTGCTGGCTATGGTCATTGGACAATTTCTTAAATTCCTTGAAGTCAATGTCTATTTAGTGCTTTGAGACTAAAATGAAGAAGAGTGCTTTGACAAAAAGGAAACATGTTAGAAAGCAAAATACTGTAATAGTGTTATATCTCTGTTCATAGCAGTCACTGGGGAAACTCAGTAAATATTAGGTTAACAAGTGAAATTAAAAAAAGACTTCTATGCATATCTAAGGAACTGAGAAAAAATTCAATAAATATCATGAGCACCTACTACATGCCAGGAGAGACAGAGAAGGAGCTCAGGCTGTCAGCAAATTAAGGACTTGAAAGGAAAACAATATGATTCCTGCTCTACTTACTCTAAACTCAAGGCATTAAGCAAACACACGCAGAAGAATCAGTGGAGGCAAGAACCAGTAGGAAAGACCTGCAAAAGGACAGGTTTCTTGAAATAAGCCTTAAAAAATGACCAGAAGTTTCACAGATAAAGAAGAAAGCACTTAGAAAGACAGTTGGAGTGAAAAGAAGTGAAAGAGCATGGAACTTTCCGGTGGTTTGTGGACTTGTGCACTTGGCATGTGGGTAAGTGGAGGGAGGAGGGGGAGAGGTGGGAGATGGCAGCTAGAGCAGAAGGAAGTGACAAGAAATAAGGTTGGGAAAGTGGCTGAGGCAGGTTTGTGAAGGCACACAATTCTTGAGTAAAATTATGCATTACTTAAAAGAAAACACTTCATTCTATTATTATATGAAAACCACAATGATACCTCTTATTCATGAAAAAGTTTCTGGGTTTATTGCAAATTATTGTCTTCTTTCTTTCTCTCTTCAAATCATGAATGCTAAGATCTCTTCAGTCAGCTTCAGAACGAAAAGCCTATAACAAGGTACATCTGGGAAAAAGATGCTGGTGGGGAAGATAGGCTCTGGAATAGACGGACGCTTACAGAGAGGCAGAATGGAGCCTGAAATCCTGGCTACCTACCGCCCTTGCCCCTCACCCAGTGACCTTGGGCCGTGTCCTTCAACCATCTAAGCCCATTCCTCATCTCTAAAGGTAGCTGGGAGGATCAAATGAGGTCATGCATGAAGAGTGGCTTACATAGTAAGTACGTATCAATATTAAGTGGTATTACTACTTGTTCCGTCCTAATTTAAATAGATACATTTGAATGAGAAAGTTACTTTGTGGCCTCCCATTCCCCAAAGGGTTCAGCCAAAGAATTAGAAATGGTGTTAAAACACGGAAATTGTTTCCCAAATTACCGATTGTGTCAAGGCACAATTTATGAAGGAGACAAAATTTCAAATGTGACAAAAGAAAGCATCCCTGGGATAGCTAATGAAATGTCCCACCTCAGCAGTGCTTGTTCAAAGGGCAAGACCCAGAAGATTCTTCCCTCATGTTGCTGGCAGTGAACAAGAATGAAGAGAAATGGATATTTTATAACATACCAGGTTGATGCTTTAACAATCTAAACTTGATTCCATTTTTATTTCCTCCCAATGTAAGGAAAATACTGACATACCTTTGCGTCCTAATTCATTTTATTCTCATCAATGTATTTACTTAAAATAAGACATAGCATATTTTTAATCTGTTATTTTTAGGGGTCCAAGTCCTTCTCCCTCAACTCCACATTTTTGCTAGTTTAGAACTATTCAGGTAAGATGCGTCAAACAATATTGATGATCACATTTTACAACTTCAGAAATTCACATTTATAGGTAAGCAGTTAATTCCATTGAAATCTGCCTGTGTAGATGTTCTTTAAACCATTTCATTTACTAGAAACCAATTATGATAAATTACGTAAATTCAAAATCAAAACGTGTGGATAAATCACCTTTGTTTAACGACAGTTTGTTTTTTTTTAAGTTGTCCTGAGGAGGTAATTTTAGAAAACAAGTTGCTATACTTGATTAAGAAAAACTGGGTTTTGATAAGTGTGCGGATAAATGAATCCATTTCCAGTCCGGATGGCCTTTATGCTTATCATCTGTCAATGGTACTAAATATTGTTGAATAATGGTAATTAATAAAGGCTGATGCTACAAGTTTCAAAGCTATGTTTCAAAAAAGTTTCTGGAATAAATATCCCATATCAACTTTATAAGAATTTCTATTATAGACTGAAGCCTTTCTTCTGTAACTTAATGGTCATTTGTATGATCATAAGGATACCAAATAGTTCAGACAATTCTACAAAACAGTACAATTAAGCAACACAAATTACTCTTATTTTTAGAGAATAAATGGAGAAGAGGCAGCCTCTAATTCCATGTGGTTAGTAAGCACACCCATTAAAAACCATCGGTACCCAAAATCACTCAAATAACCAGTATCACACTCAGTAACATACGACTCAAGATGTTAGTACATCCACTAAAGTACTGTAAAGGAGTTTTTTAGAAAAACAGAACCACAGGAGCTAAAGTTAAACTATCCCCATTAGGCCAATGAGCAGCACCATCTAAACGATCAATAACCACCTTCCTGAGAACATTTGAAAGTAGATCAAATCACAGTAAATAGCCTCCTTGAAATAAAGCAATAGAAATAAATCAGAACTTGGTTTGGTTTAAATAGGAAACAAAAACCATAGTTTTTTTTGGGGGGTGATAACTGCATATAACTGGAGAAGCAGCCACCCCAGAGAGCGGAGGGGAGGGTCCCACTCTGGGCGGCCACGAGACGTGGCTGGAGCTTTGCTGGGCAGTTAAACGGTGCCGCGGCTCATAGCGGACAAGGGCAACAGGTGCTCAGATCTCTAGTCCCCTGGGGGCAAAATCCACAATCCACAGAACCAGAGCCACCCAACAAGCAAAACATCATAAGCACTTAGAAATGACAAAAAGACAAAGGAAATTTACCTGGTAGCAAAACTGTTCTCAGTGGTACTGGTATGTGACCAGAAACCCCCTTCTTTCTGATCTGCAGAACAACTTTGTCAACCCCGGGTGTGTGGTCACAAGGCAGGAAGTGACTAGAATGACAAATCATCAGCCAGGAAAGAAATAGATTTTGTCTTTATAAGGACATTTTTACTTAACGTGTTTTTTTTTTTTTTCCTCATGTCCCCTCCCCTGCAAAAATCACCTGACAGGTCACACTGAAATTCAGAAGCCTCTTACCACTTCCTCTTTATAAGCATTTTTCTCTCTCCTTCCCTTTCTTTCCCCTCTAGCTGGCTTGTAGGCACTGGGCTACTTAAACCTGTTGATTTCAGATAACAAGGCAAGGTCAGCCTGCTACCTTGACTTCTTGCTCTGACCCTAATTGCGAACGCAATGCTCTGGTGCCTAGCTACTTACAGCAAAGATAAACAAATTATTCATTTTTAATGAAAGGGCCAAGGGAAGATGGTGGCAGTATCCCTGAAACAAGCTAAAGGGGAGTTCCTTGGGAAAGCCCCACCCCAGGTGAAAGCAAACCCCTCTCAAGAGTCCCTGAACACTGACCTTATTGGTGGAAACAAAACAAAATGATCTCTTTAAGGGGAAGGGCCCGAAAGGGAAGGTCCCCATATTATTTCCTCATTCTTTTATTTATAGAGCACCTATGTACTAGGGATCTCTTTAACCCAATTAAAGATTTCAATTATTTAGACGCTTCCTGCAAAGAGCACCAGCAGATCACTTAGGCAGCCGCTGTAGTCCAATGTTGCTAAGTTCCTTCCTAGAGACCACAACTTATTTTTTGAATGCACATTTTATAAAATTAGCAAGAGAATGAAAATATCTCAGTTCGGTGCCCAGACCCCAAATGCTCGTCCTGAGGGCTAGTCCTCGTCTTCAAGTGGAAGTGCTCACGCGCTCACAGCCTAACAGAGGATGTGAAGCTTGTATGGTATCCTGAGTAACGCCGACCAGACATTACACAGTCTGTCTCCGTGTTGCCCAGAGCCTGTGTGCAGCTCCAGCAGCCAGCCTGCTCTCAAGGAATGAGGATCTGAGGCTATGCTCCAGCTCTGATGGTGAGTTGAAGATGCTTGATCGTTCAATACACTCTTCTGTATTTGCGAGGGGCCTGGGACCCCACCAGTGCGTACTATGGTTGGGGGGCTGCCATTATACTCCTTTTGCTTCTTTGATTTCTCCTCTAGAAAGTTCCTGCTTCCAACCTCAAATATCAGACCAAGCTGCTCTGGTTTCTCTACTTCATTAGTCAGCGGTGTGGCAGTGCCTTGGTCAGAACCCTACCGGGGCCATCTTGGTGGAGAGGCTGGGCAGAAGAATAGGAATAGATGGTGGAGATTCAGTCCATTCTAGAAGTGGTTCACCTCACAGAGAACTGCCAACTCTCTCGTGACTCCCCAGGGAAGACGGAGGGGGTGAATTGGACCCTGTTTTCTCCATTGCATAATTACTCCCAAGTAATTCATTGCAGGGGGTGGGGTTCAAGAGGCACCTAAGTTCTTTCAGGACACCAGAGACACATCCATGCATCACAGTGACAGGGCTGATCACACGACAAAGCAGCCAAATGCTGGTGGTTTTCACTCTGGGGTGAATCATCATCGGTCAGGACTCTGCAGCAGCACAGATACTGTCTTGATGGTCTGATGGATGAGAATATGTGAGATACTGTGGATCTCCCTAACTGCATCCCTGTGGTTTCAGGATGGAACGGAGGTGTGGCAGTAACACTTCATAAAGAAGAACAGAGACTCATTTCGTTTACCTGGGAGGACAGCAGCGGCATGGTGTCTACCGGTGCCTGGTCATTGGACATCTGAGGAATCTAAATCAAGAGCAAAATACACTTGTGCGTGGGTTCAGTAGGTGTTTGAGTGCCTGTCTGGAGGCACTGGTGATTCAGAAATGAGTAAGACACAATCGCTGCTCTTAAGGGGCACACAGTCTGCAGAGGAGAAAAGCATGTAAGGAAATAAATGCCATCTGCTATAAAAAGGGGTGAAAAAGGCGGGGGAACATCGAGGCAGAGGCAGATGTGCGCAGAGCTGATGTTTGAAGAGGGTGAAATGTGCGGTTATGCCTAGCAGCTGATTCAAGTCACAAAAAAAAAAGCTCGTAGGATTCCAGTCAACATCTAGATTCTAGGAGATGAAAGCCATTGAATTCTGCTGCTTGCAAACACCCACCTGAAGGAACGCTCCTCTCTAGCACCCACTCAGCTGTGGTCCCCACCTCAGCCTCCCACCACCGCCTCACCCACATCCTGGACCACTCCCTCCATCGTAATCTCTCTATCTGCCTCAAGGGGCACAAGGCTACCCGGCGGCAGTCAGTTGTTTAGGTCTTAGACCAAGGCTTTTTTAGAGAGGAATACTTTATGACTGTCAGTGTATAGAATTGCTTGTGCATCATGATAATCAACAGCAGACTGATTTTGGTTTTATTATTCTTACGTCCTCTATAGGTCATGCCCCCCTGATGGCCTACACCCAGAGAGGACCTCTCCCACTTCCTACCCCACCATCCACATGCCTCTACGGCCACCTCTGCCTCTTAACTGGCCTGTGCTTTGCCTTCCCTCTACCCTTACTGCCTTCCTTACTTTATCCCACCCTGGGCGGCTATGGAGCTCACAGCCTCAATCCCTAAAACCGCATCAGCTGCTACTCCCCGGCTACTGAATGTTGCTGAAGAAAGTTCCAGAAACACAGACTTGAAATGCTATAAATTCAAGCTGTTTGCCTGCAAATTACTTCTTAGAAATGCTTTTATTCAATTTCATTAATTCCTGAGAACAGGTATTCTCAACCTGGGGTCCATGGACCCCTAACACTTTATGCATGATTTTGTGTGTATGTGCTTTGTTCTGGGTCCATCATACATAAATAGTATGGTATTAAAGAGATCACAGAACCCAAAAGTTAGACATTTATTCCAAACTCTCTCCTCTTGCCTCTGTCTCCCTCTCTACCAGCCTGCATCCTTTCCTGGCCCAATATTCCTGCCCCTTGTTGACTGAGATGATCCGAGTCATCTGGTGTGAGCTTCCTTCTCTAGCCTCAACTCTCACAAGACCCATCTTTTCAATGGGAATAATGATTGCCACTTTTCTCAGAGGGTTAATGTACAGATTAAATTAAATAATACTTGAAAATTACCTAAAATGATATCTGGCTCAATCTGTGTAGCAGTAGTAGCATTTATAATACATATATAGGCAAAACCTATATGGAAAAAGTTATAAAATTTTATATATGGACATAAAATAATTGACCAAAAAATAGGAAAATATATGGATAGACATGGCCATTTTCTTGAAAGTGTTGAATTTCCGCATTTTAGTCTATTAATTTATTTCCAGTTAAAATGCCAACAGATTTTACGGCCCTTGAAATATTAAATCTAAAATATGTAAGGAAGAATAACTGTATGAGAATAACCAAAGACAGTTTTGAAATATATCAAGAAGGGTACTAGGAATTAAAGTATATTACAGAGCTATAGTAGAAATACTACAAAGAGTATGAACTGGTTAAGGGAATGGATCAAAAACAATTCCCTGTGTACGTGTGAACTTGGCATAAGGAAGCATTAAAATAAATGAGGACCAGTTCTTCAATAAATGGGACAACTTGTTTTCTTATGGAATATTAAAAAAATTAAAAGACCCATCTTTTCCTTCTCTTTCACTCTTAAAAGGGAAGGTGTTCTATCTTCTCAAGGTCAATAGTTCCTCATTTTAATCTTATATCTTCTACTTACTTAGATACCTTGCTCCATCAATTATCTCATTTTTCTAGCCTCTTTAATGGCTTATACTCTCCCCACTTCCCCTTCATGCACTGTGGGGACTGTTCAAAGCGGACAATGCCTCTGCCTCACTCTACTGCCCATCCCCTCCCCCTGATATTTGATGGGCAGGGAATGAGAGGAATTAAGGAGAGCACAATCTCCACCTTTGCAGAATGTCCACTGTATTCAAGGATGCAGACAAGTGACCTCACAGTGGTACTCAGAACCATGACAAAAGAAAAGCTGGGTGCCCGTGAGAACACACAGCATTAACCCAGACTTGGGGTCTGGGAGGCATGCAGGGGGATCATAGCAGAGTGATTAAGAGTCAAGATGCTGGGCCACTTGTCTGGTTATCAAACCTCATCTCTACTACTGTATTAGTTGTGTGACCTCAGGCAAATTATTTGATTTCACTGGCCTAAGTTTCTTCATCTAGAAGATGGGGATAAGAACAGTGTCTGTTTTCTATGCTGTTGTGAGGGTGAGGTCGACTGATACATGTAGAGAACTTGGAAGAGTGTGTGGCACACAGTAAATGCTATATGTGTTAACTAGTCTTGTAATATTTATACCAGGCTCTGGACTAGACTGTTCACATACATTATTTTATTTATTCTTCACAATAATCCTATGAATTAGGTATTAGTTTTCTTTTCTTCCTTCAATTTTTAAAAATTATAGTTTCCAAGTCTACACTACTTCTCCACTATAGCATTATACACTGACATCCTTGCTGTGAGATGGCTCAGGACCTCCCACTCAGGCAGGTGGAGCATACTTCTCCTCCTACCGGAGCTTACTGCACGCGACTTGCTTGAGCTTTGGAATGTTAGCAGACAGGACACAAACAGAGGTCTTGAATATGCCTACGTGATTCAACTTGGTCTTCTGTACTTCTGAGTACATTTACCATGAGAAAATCACATCTTTGTCCAAAGGGAATGAGGAGACGCATGAAGCCAACCTGAAACTGACCCGCAGCCCAGGCCAACTCCAGCTCACCATGTTCTGAAGCAGAGCCCTCCCAGCTGACACAGGAATCTAGGTTCATTGTTGTAAACAGTTGAGATTCAGGGTTGTTTAGGAAGCAGCAGTATCACAGAAACAGATGACTTGTACTTCCCCTGCCACGACCAGCTATTTAAAACTGTACTCCTTCTCCTGTCGTTTCCAATCACCCTCACTCTGTTCTTCCACAGATTTAACACCTTCTAACATACATGTTAAAGATTAAGCTTACTGTCTCCTCCCCAAAATAAGCTCAACTTTGGGCAGGTCTTTACTGGCTCTTGGAGCAGTACCAGTGCCCAGTTATGGAATGGCATGAATGAGTGAATGAATGTGTACAGCAAATATGAAGATAACAGGAGAGTGAATATGTAAACTGTGGTTCAGTACAGTATCCAGAAGTTAAAATGAGTGAACTAGAACTAGACTGACTAAGTAAGAGTGAACTTTGAAAATATAAAGTTGGTGTAAAGCAAAAGTTGCAGAATAATACTAATATATTTGTATACATTTTAAAGAACTCTTATAGTGCGGTTTATGGATATGTCTGTACCTGTGTGTGTTTATAATAAAAATATGTCTGAGACATGATAAATACCAATTCAAGAACACAGCTACTCTGGCAAGTTAGGGAGGTAGTGGGAAGGTAGACAGAAGAATTCAACTATGTCCACAGCAAAATGTTGAGATTTGGCAAAAGTAAGTGTTGGATACATGAGTGTTGATGATGATATTCTCTTTCATCATGTTTTAAATACTATTCATTTAAATTTAAAAATTAATTTCTTGATTAATAATATATGCACATGGCTCAAAATTCAAAACATGCAATGAATTATTTAGTAAAAATATTATCTTCCAACTCTATCCTCTGGCAACCCATTTCCTCTTTATTTTTTTAATAATGGCTTGATTGAGATATGATTCACATACCATAAAACTCACCTTTTAAAAGTGAAAGTTAGTGCTTTTAGTATACTGACAGAGTTGGGCAACCATCATACTATGTAATTCCAGAACATTTTCATCACCCCCAAAAGAAAGCACCAGCAGTTACTCTCCATTTGACCCCCAACCTCCCAAACCCTCAGCCACTATTGTAATTTTTGTCCCTACAGATTTCTTGTTATGGACATATCATATGAATGGAACCGTACAATATGTGGTCTTTAGTGTCTAGCTTCTTTTACTTCGCAGGATGTTTTTAAGGCTCATTCATGTTGTAACGTGTATGAGTGCTTCATTCCTTCCTATGGGAGAATAATAGCCACTCTACAGATACACCACATTTTATTTATCCATTCATTAACTGATAAACATCTGAGTTGTTTCCACCATTTGGATATTATGAACAACGCTGCTGTGGACATTTGTGCACACACTTTGTGTGGACATATATTTGAATTTTTTAATAAATACATGTGCATCGTTTTAGAAGTCAAACATTACCTCCGGGTTTATAATGAAACACTGGTCTCCTGACACAATCCTTCTCTACCTCTGATTCCCATTCCCCAGAAACAATTATTTTCAACAGTTTAGCTATTTCTTCTGCTACTTCATATTTCTAGAGGCTATGATTATACTATGTCTTGATTGTTCAGGTTCAATTTTTTTTTAACTTCTTACTTGGGAGGTGAAGATTTGACCCTCTCCCTCCCCCAGTGTGTACACACCAGCCCTCCCACCATCCTCTAAAACAGGTTATAATACCTTTAAACCAACGTGCAGTTTTGACAATGACTATGTAAATATTCATAGCTGAGTTATGTAGAGCAAAATGTTTATATTTCCTTTTCTGTATCCTGTTTTTTTTCATTTGTTAGGTTTCTACATGCATATTACTAATTCTGTACAAAACTCTCCAACAGAGCTAAAATGCAATTTGAAAAACCAGGAAATGAATCCATTCCTCTCTTTTCCTCCTGGAGAGGTCCTTCCCAGAGTCCTCCATCCTGCTGCCTGGTCCTGCTTTCCAGCTGCCATCTAGAGCTTCCCTTCACCATCAT